>NW_026138237.1:0-1287500 GCF_025592945.1 Manacus candei
ATCTCAGTGATGGAGTTCTCCAGGTCAGTCTCGCCCAGGGAACTCTGCACTGTGTTGGAATTCATGCAGCTTTGGCTTTCAGCCACTGGTATCTCAACAGGGGCTTTGCTCAGAGCCCACCTATTCTGATGTTCATTTACCACCATTCAGAGTTGTGGGACCTCTTGAGCTTCCTGCTCATGGGATCTGAGGGTTGCAACCCATGAAAACATCAAGAGGAAATCCAGGAGAATCAGTAGCAGCAAAGTCACTTCAGTTGAACAGTTCCCCAGATTGTACTTTTAATGAACTTGTTGAATTTCTAAGAGTTTAAAGTATAGGCTTGAGAACTCTTAATGTGTATATGTTTTATTCATGAAAATGGAACTTCAAGACATTAAAGAACACGGTTTGTATGACAGTTTTATGAACTTTAAATGAATGATTTTAACAAAGAGCTCAAAATGTATTAGGAAGTAATTATCAAATAACTGGTTAATGATATCCAAGAGCTATATAATATGACAGACCATTGCTCTGAACTCTCAGCCCTCATGTGATTATTTTGTGCTAGGAAGGAGCAAACCTCAGCTTCAAAGGCAATGAAAATTTTCATTAGAAATAACATTCAATAACTAACAATAATCAGGATTAATGGCACTGTCAATGATGATTCAGCCAAAAGGAATTTTTGAAGTTAAAAGTGTACCAAAAATCATTTGAAGCAAGAGTTGTTTTCCCAAATCGTATTATTTCATAGCAAAATCATTTCCTTTGACATACCCAGACCTTCTCAGTCTGTCTGAACATGGATTGCCCTTTAATCCAGAACGGGGGGAATGATTAGAGGTAAGATACACATTTTCAACAGGAACTCAGTGAACCATGTGGTGGATCAATGGGAGCCTTTAAACTTCAATTGTGTGTCTCCTTTCTAAAGGTCTGCTTTAAATCAGCCCCACACTGAGATACAAAACACGGGGTGCAAACTGTACTAAGTGCTCATGTAAAACTGAAACTGCCATCTTTCAGGAAATTTCAAGATTCCAAAATTATATTTTACCTTCCACTGAATTACAAAGCAGGTTAGAAAATTCCCCTAAATATTCCATTTTGATGCTACCTAAATATTTTGGTTTGGCTGCATTTTTAAAACTTGCTTTACATATATGAACTCTTTTACCCATAAGCAGATTATCCATGTAATGTATTACCTGTGCTCTCAGCATTAGTTTGGCCACGGTGCTTCCAGACACTTCCCTCCTGCTCCTCTGCACAGAGCTGGGTGTCCATCCCAGCACTGCAGCTCAGGCAGAGCCCAGGAAGGATCATAAAAGCACAGAATTGTTAAGGTTGGAAAAGACCTTTAAGATTATCAAGTCCAACCATCAACCAGCACCACCATATTCTCAAGGGCCACATCCACGTGTTTTTTGAACACTTCCAGGGATGGGGACTCCACTCCTGCCCTGGGCAGCTGTGCCAATGCATTACGACCTTTTCAGTGAAAAAATCATTCCCAATATCCAGTCTAAACCTCCCCTGGCACAGCTGGAGGCCGTTCCCTCTCCTCCTGTCCCTTGTTCCCTGGGAGCAGAGCCCGACCCCCCCCGGCTCCCCCCTCCTGTCAGGGGGTTGCAGAGCCAGAAGGTCCCCCCTGAGCCTCCTTTTCTCCAGGCTGAGCCCCCCCAGCTCCCTCAGCCCCTCCTGCTGCTCCAGACCCTTCCCAGCTCCGTTCCCTTCCCTGCACACGCTCCAGCCCCTCTGCCCCAGCCTGGAGTGTTCCATGGGGTTATTGTGACCCAAGGGCAGGATCCTCGGACAACGGGTCTCAGCCCCCAGATCCAACCTGTCCAGATCCCTGTGCAGAGCCTTCCTGCCCTCCAGCACATCCACACTCCCACCCTGCTTGGTGTGATCTGCAAATTTCCTGAGGCTGCACTTGGTCCCCCCATCTAGATCGCTGAATAAACATTAAAGAACACCAGAGAGGAGCTTCCCCAGCACCAAGGGATTTCTGAAGCGTGTTCCTTGACTCTGGGAGAGGTGACTGGGCCAGCTGTGGTGCATCATATACCTATAGATTAAGGCAATCAGTGCTCTGGGAGCCACAGGTTATGAGGAACATGCAAATTGACTGGTTTGACTCTGCAGGGGGGTCCCATGTGTCTGAGAAGTGCTGCACCAAACCCTAAGTGTGATGGTGTCATCCTTGTATTTAGTTTTCCAAAGTGTCCTGATTCCCCATTGCCCTGGGACATGGAGAGCATGTGTGGAGCAGCTTGTTTTGGACCAGCCAAAAATAATAAGGTGTACAAATAATAAATCAATATGACTAAAGACAGAATAAATAGTCTTTTTTTCTCCTATGTTCTTGGCAAATGGACTCAGGATCCCAGCAGAGCCCAGAGGGAGGTGCCCACTGCTGGTAAAGGTTTGTACAATTTAGGAAGTCAAGAGCCTTTTGTGTACCAAGCAATTATCTGAATAGAAAGACCCCTTTTAATTATTTGCTTTTTTTTCTGGGAGTGCCAAGCAAACGTTCTTGCTGTAATGAAGGCAATGAACCAACGTGACTCCTCTTAACCCAAAGGTATTTAATCTCCAAAGCTCCAAACGGGCCCTCACTGTGCCTTTATTTGGACCTGTGAGCATGAGAAATAGAAAGTTGGATGTGCCCCATCTTGCTGCTGCAGAAGACAGTTCACTCCCACTCCCAGCAATATCTCTGGAGAGGCTTCCTTAATTCTTTCACCTATGGAAGCAGTTTTCTTATCACAGAACTTCATCAAATTATTCTGGCACAATTTATGGTGGTAGCCTACGATGTGTAATTTTATTTGCCATTTACTTAACTCGTTCTGATATTTCTCATTCAACCTTTGTTGTACAGCTTTTGTTAACACTCAGGTCACAGGAACAAGCCCGAGGCACTATTTTTTTGGTTTCAGATCCAGGTACTACACTTGTTCCTCTGCAGTCATACCCAGTCACCCCAAACCTTATAAATCTCCTGAATGCATTTGCTACAAGAAGTGTGGCTTGGAATGCTAAATCATTCCAAATCCTGGATGGAAGTTACAGAGTCCTCTTCTCCTGAGTTTCTCACGTCAGCTACTCTGAGATCTGCTCTCAGTGTAACTGTGATCTCTCCTCACACCCGTGACTTTGTTCCCTTGGCCAACCCACAGTGAGCAATTACTGCACCCTTGGAGCACCAAGGCCTTGTTTCACTTCTCATGCTGCCTGAGCCTCCCTTAATCTCATCTCTACCTCTCCATTATCACAGCCACAGATCTTTCCTTGCTCTCATTTTATTTGAATGGCAGGAGAAACTCCACCTCTTTGCCCTCAGTACCCTTTGTAAAGTCCAGCCCTGACACCCGATGATTTTCATTGTGTTCCTGCCTTTCCTGACGGCAGGAAATGGTTCCCTGTTCCTAAAAACCCACTTCAATGTACTAAACTATTGCTGAACTATTAATTACTTATTAATTGGATGCTGCAAACAATAAACATGCCAGAGTGTCTCACGATCTAAGATTTAGCTCTTTAATAAGCACATCCAGGGGTTTAAACTCTGCTGTTATTAAACCCTTTGGAGAGAGAGAAAATTATAACTTCAAGCTTTCTTTCTCAAACATATTCTTAATGTTGGAAATTTTAAACAGAGAGAAAAACCCACACAAAAGCAATTGTGAACAAATTGGTCATGAATATGGGTAATTTAATAAACAAAAAGTTCCTAACTGGAAGAGTAATGGCAGCTTTCCAAAAACCAGGGACTGGGTTGAGGGACTGGGAATCTCTTCCAATCCCTCTGATCTTTTAAGAAACTTAATCTTAGCAGGATGATATGAAGAACTTCACTAAGGAAATATCCTCACATTCATAGGGAACTAGGAAGATCTTAGACCAAGGGGTCACCTGGCCAAATCATTCAGCTCATGGTTTCTCTGTGGTTTGCTTTCCCGTGTTCAGCTGTGGGCAACAGCAACGCCCTGGGCCAAGAGACTGGAAAGATAAATGGCATTAGGATTGTGCAGTGTGGTGCTATAGATGTGCTAAGAAAAGCATGTGAACTCCAAAAGCTGTTAAGTCTGTCACATCAGCTTCCCCTCACAAGCACAGAGAAAGAGCAGGAGGAGGAAGGAGCCGGCATGAAAATCGTTACCAACACACCAACTCTGTGCAGGGAAAGATGGAAAATCCAGGCAGCTTTTTCCAGGAGAGCAGAGTACAGGGTAGTTAGTGGAGAAAGATAAAGGGAAATAAAGATTAGGCTGGCTGTGGGAGGATCTGAGTGATGTAGGACTGCAGACAGAGAGCTCTGAGACAGCAACTCAGGATGCCCTGAGATCAGCTGCTTGGGCTCCTCTCAGTAATTACTGGGATTCCCTTGGCCAGAGGCTGGTTGGGCACTGCCCAGGCTCCCCAGGGCAGTGGGCGCAGCCCCAAGGTTGCCAGAGCTGCAGGAGGGTTTGGCTGATGCTCTGGGGCACAGGGGGTGACTCTTGGGGCTGGGCCTGTGCAGGGCCAGGGGTTGGACTGGATGATCCTTGTGGGTCCCTTCCAGCTCAGCACATCCTGGGATTCTGTCCAATGTGTGGCTGTCACCTCATCCCTCCACCCTGCTTGAGGGCTGATGTGTGTGTTTGGGGAAGGCAGGGAGCCATATCTGCTGCTGCTGTGAGAGGAGCCAGGCACAGGAGACCTGAGAACATCTGGGGAGCAGGAGGATCCTTCTGCATTATTTGCAGGTGGGCCGCAGTGCTGGCAGAGAAGTCACAGAACCCCAAAATGGTTTGGATTGGGAAGTCCCTGAAACTTCCAGCTTGGAGATAGTTGTGTTCAGCTCAGAGCATGGCTCAGCTCCAGCAGCTTTGGAGCTCGTGATGCCTCTGGAGCATCAGAGGGATGTCCATCTACTGACCCACCTTGCTCTGCTCCTGCTTGAAAACCCCATCCTGCTCCTCGGGCCAAAATACTTGGGAATTGTTGGGTCATAATGGGGGGAGAAGGCAGAGCTGTAAGTGCCTCCCCTGCCAGCAGAGATCATGGACCCAGGGAATGGCCTGGGTGGGAAGGGGCATTAAATCTCATCCAGTCCCACCCCTGCCATGGGCAGGGACACCTTCCACTAGCCCAGGTTGCTCCAAGCCCCGTCCAACCTGGCCTTGGACACTTCCAGGGATCCAGGGGCAGCCACAGCTTCTCTGGGCAACCTGTGCCAGGGCCTCCCCACCCTCCCAGTGGAGTGCTGAGGAGCTTTGCTGCTCTCAGCTCTGAGCCACGTGTGCTCCCAGGGCATCCTCCACCAGCTGCCCACAAGGAACAGCTCTGCCACCTCTGCCTTCCAAGGAACTCACCAAGCCCCACGTCTCCCTTAGGCAGGATTTAAGCAAATCCAGACCTGATTTAAGGACCAACAGACTCCTGAGCTCTGCACAAACCCATTTCTGGGTGTGAAGGTGCTGAAGTATTCTCACACTAACAGAGCCAAATTGCTGTACCTGGAGCACAACAGCTTTCCTCACATAATGGCTTTTATCTCCAGCAAATTTGATGGTTTGTTATAAAATAATGTTAAGCACAATGAAATAATAAGCAGCTGGCATGTTTTCTTGTCAAAAAAAAAAAACCATTAAAGTTGTAAACATCAAAACAGCACAGCATTGCTATTGAAAGAAATGACTAATAAACCAGTTATTTCTTTCCAATAAGTATTTTGTAGGTGATGTATTTGTGATGTATCAATTATTTATCTCACTATATGGTTGAGATGTGCACTTTAATAAAATGTAGAAAGGTTTTTAATTTTTCTGAACAATAAATGCAATTGATTTTGTGACTAGCATGAAGAATAGATTGACTCTAATGTCTTTTTCTTGTAGTATTTTGTATTGTTTTATGTGAAAATCTTGAGTTTAATAGATTTTAAAAAAAGTGCTCCACTAAAATGGCCAGAAAGAAGGATAAATCTCATTAACTGAAAATTCTTCATTTTCCATATGCAAATATGTAAGGATTATAATTATCTTTTCTTTCATCTGAATCACAGTGTTTGTCATGTTTATTTGTTCTGTATTTTCATAAACATTTAGGATTATTAATAATTTAGAAAAGATGTTTAATTTCAGTGTAATGAATTCATACAGGCAAAATAAATATGCAGGATAAGCAGTCAGGGTGTCTCACAGCTCTTAAACAGCCCTTACTCTCTGCTCATACCCACTTCAAGGACTGATCCTGGCTTAAGTGAGCGAGAACAGTCTCTCACCTTAACACCTGATTTTAGTGTAAATCCAGGGGAGCTCCTGTAGCCAGGGGAGTTAACTCTGATTTATATCAGGGCTTTTATTCCAGCAGCAGGCACAGCTCCAAACACAGCACTGAAACTGCTCCTTACCTGGGATGTTCACAGAGACTTGGAATGAGAGGCTGGAAAGCAGAGCTGGGAAAGGGCCCTGGGGGTGCTGGTGGTGCCAGTTGTCCCTGAGTCAGCAGTGCCCTGGCAGCCAGGAGGGACATCCCTGTCCTGGGGCACCAGGGAGGGGATTGTCCCTCTCTGCTCTGCCCTGGGGCGGCCTCACCTCAACATTGGGGCAGTTTGGGGGGACACAATGGAGGGAAGGGATTGAGCCATTGGAGAGTGTCCAAAGGAGGGACACAGAGATGGGGAAGGGCCTTGATTTGAAGGTGTGTGAGGACACTGAGGGCACTTGGTGTGTTCAGCTGGAGCAGAGGAGACTGAGGGGAGAGCTCAGTGCAGTTCCAATTCCTGGGCAGGGGCAGAGGAGGGGCAGGGACTGAGCTCTGCTCTGGGGGGACCAGGGACAGCAGCCAGGGAATGGCTGGAGCTGTGTCAGGGCAGGCTCAGGTTGGATCTCAGGCAAAGGTTCTTCCCCCAGAGGCTGGTTGGGCACTGCCCAGGCTCCCCAGGGCAGTGGGCACAGCCCCAAGGCTGCCAGAGCTGCAGGAGGCTTTGGATGATGCTCTGGGGCACAGGGGGTGACTCCTGGGGCTGGGCCTGTGCAGGGCCAGGGGTTGGACTGGATGATCCTTGTGAGTCCCTTCCAACTCAGCATATCCTGGGATTCTGGGATTATTCTGTGAGATCACAGCACACTGGCAGTGCGCTGTCTCTCACAGAATCGTTTCTGATAAGCTCAGCTCAAACTCGGGCTGTACCTGGGCAGGCACAGGCTCATTTTTACCAGCCAGAGCCACCAACAGTTTACAGGAGCAGGACAGGCATATAATGATAATTCCCCAAGGAAAAAGCCTTCATATTGTGGGGAATTCCTTCCTATTATTCCTTTTCTTCCAAGAGTTTTCTGGATCTCTTCTGGACCTGTGGAGGCTTCAGCATTGGTGCTCTGTGGCCTCATCTTGAGACACAGGACATGTGCAGATGACATATTGCTTCAGTTAGTTTGGTTGAACCTTAGATCCATTAAATGTAGGTTTGCACATGGTCTGTCCTGATGCCTGACATTTTGAGCTTATGTTACGAAAGATTCTACACAGAAATTACAGAATTAAAACATGATTATAATTTCAGTTCTGAAATTGCCAGCTCTGCATATTTAGGATTTAACTTGAAATTTTAGTTGTCACTATCAATAGCAAATGACAGCTTGGCCTGAAACCCTAGTTCAGAATTCCCACTTTTTTCCTTGCATAGAAATTTGATATCAAAACTTCAGGATTCAGTGCCCTCTTGTCACAGCAGTGCCTTAGTGCCTGTGGCAGTAGGTGACAGCTTTTCCAAGCCTTGTGTCTGGTTGTTTCCTTTAGTATTAAAGTTCCTGTTCCTCTTTCCCATGCAGACTTCTGGATTCAGAGAATCCATGATGTGTCCCAGCAGGAGTTTGACCTCAGGTGGTTGTTCCTGCCATCACCAACATTTCCAGCTGCCTCCCACCCCCCTCCACATTCCTGGGGAAGTTCAGTGGTTGGTATGAGGCCGAAGCAGCCCCTCTCCACCCAAGTTCCCTGACTTTCTCCAGCTGATGACGAGGTTTTCAGACATCAAGACAAATGCTCAGCTCTTCTTTCCCATGACTATCAAGTCCTGCCCCTGCTCTGCATTCAAGCTGCCTTCAGAGCTCAAGCCCTGCAGAATTTCCCGAAAACTATTTCAATAACTTGAATCAACAAGAGATTTCCTGGATAATTATTGAGTCTGGTTTATTGAGTTTGAATGAAGATATTTGTTACATCCAGAATTTCACAGTTTAGTACGATTCTCTATTGTCACAAAAGTTCATCATAATATCTCATTACATACAGTTCAGTGCTGTCTTCTCTAAAATCTCTTCTCTGCTAGAGATACATGGACCCCTCTCCCCTCCCAAACACTTGTGTTACTCAACTGACAAGGAATGTGCTTTAAAACTGACCCATGAGCAAGTTATTCTGAGCCTGAAATCTCTTTAAGCAAACACTCCAGGCAAAAATCAAAATTGATCAAATATGAGTTACCTTATTAAGACTAATGAGGTCCTGGGTTGTGTTTTTCAATGAACAAAGCATTTTTATCAGCTCCCCTGCAGCAGACATGCAGTAATCATGCAGTGTGCAATGGAGAAGGGGAAGGGCCTTGATTTGAAGGTGTGTGAGGACACTGAGGGCACTTGGTGTGTTCAGCTGGAGCAGAGGAGACTGAGGGGAGAGCTCAGTGCAGTTCCAACTGCCTGGGCAGGGGCAGAGGAGGGGCAGGGACTGAGCTCTGCTCTGGGGGGACCAGGGACAGCAGCCAGGGAATGGCTGGAGCTGTGTCAGGGCAGGCTCAGGTTGGATCTCAGGCAAAGGTTCTTCCCCCAGAGGCTGGTTGGGCACTGCCCAGGCTCCCCAGGGCAGTGGGCACAGCCCCAAGGCTGCCAGAGCTGCAGGAGGGTTTGGATGATGCTCTGGGGCACAGGGGGTGACTCTTGGGGCTGGGCCTGTGCAGGGCCAGGGCTGGACTGGATGATCCTTGTGGGTCCCTTCAGCATGTTCTGTGGTTCTGTGAGGCAGAGCACAGTCAAGGTCTTTAGTTGGTGACAGGAGATCCCATCAGCCTTGGGAGGGGGGGAAGGACCCTCTGGGAGGGGCAGGTTCCACTCACTGGGTGTGACTTGTGGATCATCTTTAGAAGCAGAAGGTTCCTGAAGCCCCTGTCCATGGTGTAGGTGCCTCTCACACCCTTCCTGCACAGGGGTTCCAGTGTGGCCAAGGTTGGGGTGTCTCCATCCCCTGCATGAGCTGAGACAGGAGCAGAGAATTCCCAGATGTGCACAAGTGCAGACAGGCTTTTCAGAGGGAGTGGTTTACACCGAGCATTTCCTTTTCTTCCTGCTGAGCAGGGGCTGGAGGGGTGTGGGGGGCACGGCTGTGATTCGGAGCAGTTACGACATTTCAAATCTGCAGCAGCTGCCTGGCTGGGGGGAGGGAGCTGTCAGCACAGGGGGGCTGAGATACAGCCTTGCACTTTATCCTCACCCATGGGAAGGCACCAGCTCCTGCAGGGCATGATTAACATGTGCTCCTGTCTCAGACCAGGGCAGGGCTGTTATGGAAGAGCAGAGATACAGGAGAGCAGCTGCAGGAGAGGGGGAACAGCCCCTCCTTGGATGGAGCAGTTCAAGCCTTGCTCAAGTTCTGTCCTGCCCTTGGACTGGAGCAGAGGCAAAGAAAAGTAGAGATTGATAAACCCAGTCATTTCAAAACATGCCTTTGGTAAGAGCTTTGATTTCCTAACGGAAAGAAGAAGGTTTTCGGGTTTTGTTGTTTTTCTGACTTCCATGTTTTTCCTTGGGTAAGGCCCCAGTGCTTCCAATCAAAATGAGATGTTCCTATGCAATATGTCCTTGGCTCCAAGATCCCTCTCCCAGCCCATTGAGCTGCTCTGGGTTGCTGTACATGAGTGGCTGTGGTGCCACTGGGCTGGCATTTGGGGTCAGGGCCACCCTTGGAGGGGGCCACAGCAGCAGCTGGAACGGGTGGGGTGGTGCCACTCCCACTCAATTTGGGTAATTACCCAAATTACCTCAGCACAGCCCTCCCAAGGCACCCTGAGGCCTGGGCATTAGGAGATGTGTCCCTTTCACCACAGTTTCTCTGCTGCAGGACCCAGAGAAAGGACCAAAGTGGTGATAGTCCCATCTCTGCATCACTGCTGCTACTTTCAGTATTGCTTTATCACCAGCTGCTCCTAAAAAAGCACTGGTGACTCAGCAAACGAAGCTCTAGAAATCCTTCCCCATTCTCTAGATCAAAATCAGGGCCAAGCTGTGCCTCCCTGGAGCCTCAGAGACAGGATGCTCGTGCCTGGGAGAGTCTGTGTGTCCGGGACCAGGCTGAGGTCTGTCCTGCTCTGGGAACCAGCCACTTATTGATATCCCAGCCCAGCCAGGGGCTTCCTGCCCTTCAGTGACATGGATTCTATTCCAAGTTCCTCCCCTCTCTTCCCAAACACATCATTGCTTTGCTGCAGAAGCCCTTTGTAGGAAGCTAATTTGGGGAAGAACGAGGAGCCAGCCTAATTGATCGAAATGTCATCTACTTAGACACTTGTTTAGCTCCTGAAAATTAAGATGAATACTGTGTGTGTTTTATGTTGAAACAGACCATTTAATAGCAAAGCAATAATAGCTGAGGACTAAACACCCAGCCTGGGGTGTCCATGTGAGGTACAGTATTGAGCAAAGGATTGAATGAAATAACAAAGTTTAAGCAGTTGGAATCAATATGTGGAGGTGTCCCTTGCACTGGAGCTGTTTAACTGCAGCCAGATAACATCAAGGTTGCAAAAGAAACTGCATTGAAGCAAGGAAAATACACAAGGACATTAATTTTAAGGTGTCTTTATTGGCACAGGCCTAACTTTATTCTCTGGCTGGACAGTGGCTGGTGGGATGACCCCCAGCTCTGCCTGTGCACTGCATGAGCAATGTCATGGGGTTGTTTCTGCCTCGGGGGGGCCACTGCAGCCAAGAGGAGGAAAGGGCCCTGCCAGCAGCCCCAGATGTGGAGCCTGACCCTATGCATGCACCTTGTTCCTGTGCCAGCAGGAAGCCAAGAGAGGGCTCTCCTTTCCTGTCCCTGTGTCCTGAGCAGCTCTGCACAGAGTACGAGACACTCTCCATCTGGCAGAGTTACACAACAGCCTGGGGGTGCCACAGGAGAGGAGACAGAGCCAGCGTGTCCATGTGGGCAGAATCAGTGATGTCCATGGATTGGAAGACTCACCACAACCCACAGCACATCCCACACCTCACGCTCGGGCCCCTCAGTCCCAGCAGGCAGGATCATCTCCCTGAGTCCTTTACCAAGCCCAGCCTGGAAATCCTCTGCTTTAATTTCAAGCTGGTGGAGAAGGGCCTTGATTTGAAGGCGTGTGAGGACACTGAGGACACTTGGTGTGTTCAGCTGGAGCAGAGGAGACTGAGGGGAGAGCTCAGTGCAGTTCCAACTGCCTGGGCAGGGGCAGAGGAGGGGCAGGGACTGAGCTCTGCTCTGGGGGGACCAGGGACAGCAGGCAGGGAATGGCTGGAGCTGTGTCAGGGCAGGCTCAGGTTGGATCTCAGGCAAAGGTTCTTCCCTCAGAGGCTGGTTGGGCACTGCCCAGGCTCCCCAGGGCAGTGGGCACAGCCCCAAGGCTGCCAGAGCTGCAGGAGGGTTTGGATGATGCTCTGGGGCACAGGGGGTGACTCTTGGGGCTGGGCCTGTGCAGGGCCAGGGTTGGACTGGATGATCCTTGTGGGTCCCTTCCAGCTCAGCATATTCTTAGATTCTGCTACAGGTTTGCAGTCCAGTTTCAGTGGAGCAGAGGAGCCCAGGAACAGATCCAGCAGTGCCAGGATCAAATCCAACCCTCAGTGTTCCCTGTATTGGCTGTCATGACATGAGTAAATATTTTAAACCAGGCAGAATTTTTCCCATTGAATATTGGTTGGAGAGCAGACACTGCCCCAATAGTACCTTCCTTTCTGGTTTCTCCCACTGTTCAATCAGAGTGGCTCCAGTGAGCTGGGTCTGGCATTCTGTGCTTTCCCATGTTTTCTGGATGCAATGGAAAATGTACTTCTGTCAGGGTCATCTTGCTCCCTGCCCCACAGCTGTTGTGCTTGGAGAAGCAGCAGGCAGGAGGTCCCAGCTCAGGAGAGGGAAGGTCTGGAGGCTCTGGTGCTGACTCCAGGGTTTGTGTTGTGCAGGATGGAGCTCGAGGAAGGTGTCTCTCAGTGGGTCCTCCCCTGTGCAATGTTGATGAGCACAGAGACAGGTGGATTAACCTAACTTCCAGGCAGTCAGGACAAAGTGTTTGGTGTGTAGAGGTTGGTCATTTACCCATAAACTGACTACAGGGAGGGGAAAGAAGAGCCTTTATCTCCATGCTGAAGAGCCCCTTTAACAGGAAAAGGCCCCATCAGATCCTGTGGCTGGAAAATGACACAAAACAAATGAAAAACATAAATAAGATTTAAAATTTCAATGCAATGTTTATCACTGTCTTGGAAAGTGGCATTTGGTTTGAAAAGGTGGCTCTGGTAGCTACCATAGCTTTCACTAAAAGCACATCCAGCTTATAACTGGCTCCAGTTTCCAGCTGTTGGATCTTTTGAAGAAATGTCCTGGGGACAGGGTGGACCTGAGCAGCAGGTTCTTGCTGAATGCAGCTTCTGTGCCTGGAGGTGCTGAGGAATGCCCAGGGATTGCTGCTTAAGGTGTTTTAACTTGGATACACAGGCGGAGATGTCGATAATGGACATTTCTGGGTTTAAAGCCTGTTTACCACAGAGACAGCAAGCACAGCAAACCCAGATCCATTCCCCACTGATGCCAGGGTTATTCCCACTGGGTTACACATCTGTTTTTCAGTGTCACAATGAAACTTGGTTCCAGACACCTTTGGGGACCTCTTTCTCTGTCATGTGTCTGGCCTGTGGCTCCACCTTTCAGAAGCCTCCAGACAGGTGAGTCTGCTGGTCAGGAAGGATCACAGCAGTTCAGAAGCAGAGGATTTTGGAATCTCCTTGGATGCCACCACCAGATCTGCAGATCACAGAACCAGGAATGACCTCTGCTCTTCTCACCACACTCATAGTGCAAGCAGAGGGTTCTGTACCTTGAAAATGGAGAGAAGTCCATGTTGAACCCACGTTTGGGAATGTGGAGCTGTGACACTGGGAATCAGTCCAGTCCACCTAACAAAGAAATAAAGACAGTGATGGAACTATAGAATCATGGAATCATTAAAGTTGGAAAAGACCTCCAAGATCTTTGCCTGAGTACCACAGCACCCTCTAAACTATATCACAAAGTGTCACATGTGCTCATTTCTTGGACACCTCCAGGGATGGTGACCCCACCTCTGCCTGGGCAGCCTGTGCCAGTGCCTGACCACCCTTTCAGTGAAGACATATTTCCTAATATCCAACCTGAACCTCCCTGGACTGAGCTGGTGCACACCAGGTTAACTGTCCTCCCTCAAATGTACAAAAGGCAGGTGTGGATAATCCGTGCTCTGGAGAGTTCAGGGAAAGAGCCTGAAAATCACGTTCCACCCGTGTGAATATTTGAGTCCAAGGGACAGACACGAGTGAAGTGATGAAGTTCCTCACAACTGAGCACATCAGCAGCACCTGCCAGCAGCTCCAGCACCTTGACCTTCTTATGTGCTCAAAAAGCACCTGGCGAAAGCCGGGATGGGAATTCTGGGTGAACACACAGGAGTCCTCAGGGTGGAACGAGCAGGAGCCTGGGGGAGATGTGGGTTAACAATCTCCAGGGCAGGACCTACAGGAAGAAGACTGAGTGAGTAAGAAGGGCTGTCACAAAAAAGCTCAGGCACATGGGCTGAATCCCTGGGCAGTCACAGGGCAATGCTGGAGCTCAGAGGATCCTTTCCCATGTGCACTGACTTTGGAGGAAACATCAAAGCTGACTGCAGTGATGTGGGGGTTGCAGAGCCCTGGGCTGGGCTGCCTTTGGGTGGCTCAAAATGCACAGAAAGCAGCTCTGAAAAATGCTTCACCCTCTTCTTGGTGCTTCCCAGAGTAGGAGCTGGAGTGGGAGTAAGAGAACAACAAAAGGAGAGACAGGGCTGTGCTGACACCAGTCCCTCAGTGCTTCTGAGGTTCAATCTACATGCAGATACAGAGCTGTGGTGTTCCCAGTGGGAATGCAGCTTACTGTTCCCATCAGGACAGCTGGGAAATCACTAGACCTCCTCCCAGCTCTTTCCTACCTCTTCTCTTTCTTTCCTCCCAGTGAAATGATGCTGAGAAGGAGCTCTAAATTAATCCTGGCTGAGCCAGAGGCTCCTGCTAGGCTGACTCTGAGGACACCACACAGCAGGCACAGGATGTGTCATTGTGTTCCCCCCCAGCAGAACGTTTGCAGTTCATACAAATCACCTGAACTCAAATATCTGTATTCATAAAACCCCCAAACCGTGGAGCAGGTGATTTCATGGCCTTTCTGCTTGACAAGCAGCTCACCTGGGACAGGTATTTTGCAGAAGCCATTGGCCCAGCAGGGTTAAGGAGTTTTCTGATTTTGCCAATGTACTTTTTATTTGGTGATGTGGGGGAGGAAGAGGAATAAATCCCCTCAGCCTGTCACTCTGTAGATACACACTGCCCCAAGTTCTATTGTTCCAGCTCTCTGCCAAGTGCAGGCTTGCCAGCCAGAGACAACAATGTTTAATTTATGAAGGGCTGAGTTTTAATCAGTTTTTTATTGTTTGTTCCAGCAATAGATCAGTTTAATGGCAGTCTGAAAAATGCACCATAAGCAAACCTCACACATGCCATTCTCCTCCCCCCAAGATATTTCCCATCAGAAGTTTGACATGCTGGGCATGCTGGGAACAGGCAACCCGTGAAAGCCAGGGTTTAAAATAAGTGACCAAGCTGCAGCTCTCCTAGGGTTTGTGGGTTGGTGGATCCTGCTGCACTAAGGGCAGATTTGGAGATAAATCTGTATTCAGAGTCTTTTCACACTGAATCATGAGATTCCTTTTTATAACCAAGACAGCAGACACTGACTGTGCACCTCCCTCAGAGTTGGTGGTGGAACTTGGCTTCTTGTCTTCAACCCAGCCAAGATTTACTGTAAAGGACCTTTGCTGACACACCTGGCCAGTCATCCTCTTTTTTTTTCATGTATTACACTCCACATCTCTCTCCAAACACCAAATTCCCCCCATCTCCAGTGGAATCCTGGCCTGGCCACCCCATGAGTCGTCCTGGGAATAAAGTTGTGTTCCCTGGGCAGAACTGAAGAAAAGAGCTGTGAGCCCTGGCGGGGGGAAATTATTTCACAGTCAAAGGAAAACACATGAAACATATTTACTGCTCCATTTTCAGGCCTATTTTTAGACAATTAAAGATGTAAAAGGTTTGGGTCTGGATCCAGCCCGGGAGTGGAGGGTTTGGTGCAGCCTACATCTGTTTTTTGAGAGGTGCTCTTTGAAAATGAGCAATTAGTTGAATCAAATCTTGTGTGACTCCAAAGCAGATCCAGAACAGAGTTATTGCCACTGCCACCCACAGACAATGGGGACTGAAAGTCCTCTTTGCTTTGCAGAGCTGTATCAATGGTTACTTTTCATGTCTTCCACAATTATATATTCCACCTCTCCTTGGCTCTCAGGGTGGTGCTGGAATAACTCTTCCATGGTAGGAAAACGGTGGTCAGATGCTTAACCAGTGCCAAGATAAATGCAGAAATGAGCATGAAGGAGCACAGCAAATAAAAGAAGATTAAATCTATTTTATAGTGGACACAACATTTCCCAACAGATTTCTTTCGTGCAGAATATAGATCCTTGTTAGACAGCTGAATTATGCTGGTTGGAATTATGTGGAAGTGAACACAGCAGGGTTTGACCCCCTGTCAAGGAGCTGGGCAACTCCTCCAAATCCTGACTGTGCCAGAGGCTGCACCCCAGGGAAGGGAGGGGGACTGGAGTGTTTAGAGCAGCAGGGACAGTGCAGCCCCCAAAGAGGTGCAGGACTTCTTAATCTGTGAGTCCCTACTTGCCTAAAGTTTAATTACTGCCTTAATCTTCCCTCAAATGGCATCAGAGATTTAGGTGCTCGGAGACGGACTGGTGAAAACAAGGCAGAGCTACAAAATACCCAGATACTTTAGGACCATCTATCTTGTTTTCAGAAGGAGTTAATGTCCAGTTGTGAAAGGTACTGAGATTTCTAGAGCTGCAGTTGGTGCATAAACACTTCTGAAAAAAACCCAGCCCAACCCCCCTGCATGACAGACCATAGAAAAGAGGGCTGAACACACCTGAAGACATCCCCTGTTCCACCCCCTGACCTGAGGAAGGCCCTTTGCCCTCCAGACAAGGTGTCTGTAGAAATGATCCTGCTCCTACAACCCTCCAGCAAGAAACTCCACAGCAAACCCTGGAAAAATTTATGGCAGTGTTTAACTAGCCTTACATTAGAAAGGCATTTCCTAATAACTAATCTGAATTTCCCTAACTGTGATTTAATTACCCCATCTCCTAAGCAGAATGAACATGCAGAACAAATTATTCTCTTCCTCTTCACAGAAACCTTTTATGTAACTGCAGACTGTTATGTTTCCCCTAAGTCTTCTCTTGACTAAATACCTCCAATTATTCCAGCCTTTCTTTGCAGGTTACCTCCAATCATTCTCATTCTCCCTGCTCAGCTTTTTCATTCATCCCTGAACTCCATTTGCCTTTCTTGAATTCTGTGATGTATTTTCCAGATCATTTTGGATTTCTCAAGATCCTCCAGAATTCCATCCCTGCTCTCCAAAATGCTGTAGGTCCTTCCTCACATGAGACAGGAGCAGAGCTGGTCCCTCAGATCTGTGGCAGTCTCTGGTTATATCCCAGCCCACCTCGAGGCAGCCAAGGAGAAACTTTCTCACCCTGACAGCCCATGGGAGCAGAGTGCCCCTGGGTCTCCATCCTTGGAGGTTTTCAAGCCCAGGCAGGATAAATTCCAGAGAAACCTCAGGTTTGAGGTCTGACCTCAGAGCTGATCTTGCTTTGAACAGATCAGTGTTTGGTGTAGGTGACTTCCAGTGATTCCCTTCTAGTTATTCCCTTCCAATAATTCCTTTGAATTATTCTGTGAGCCTTTATCATCCCTTTATTCCACTCCATCCCCCCCAAGAAAGAAAATTTTGATTAGAAAGGTGCTCGTGCTACACACCTGGAGTGAGGCCATGAGGCAGGAACTGATCCATGGAGAAATCCCCCCTGTGCTGGGTCACTGCCATGGGCACTGCCACTGATTCCAGGACCTGGGATCACACAGAACCACAGGATCACTGAGGTTGGAAAAACCCTCCCAGCCCATGGAATCCCCCCTGTGCCCCATCCCCACCCTGTCCCCAGCCCAGAGCACTGAGTGCCACGGCCAGGCCTTCCTGGGACACCTCCAGGGCTGGGCACTCCAAACCTCCCTGGGCAGCCCCTGCCAAGGCCTCACCACCCTTTCCAGGGAGAAATTCCTCCTCATGTTCAACCTGAGCCTCCCCTGGCACAGCTGGAGGCCGTTCCCTCTCCTCCTGTCCCTTGTTCCCTGGGAGCAGAGCCCGACCCCCCCGGCTCCCCCCTCCTGTCAGGGACTTGCAGAGCCAGAAGGTCCCCCCTGAGCCTCCTTTGCTCCAGGCTGAGCCCCCCCAGCTCCCTCAGCTCCTCATCAGAGCTACTCTCAAGTTACACAGGACAAGGTCTCTGCTACCAGGAGCGGATCTCTACCAGGAGGAAAATTTGCAAATCCTGGGGTTTGGAAAATCGGAGGTGAGGAGGTTGGGTGAGAGCAACGGCCCCTGCTCCTGGGGAATGACACACTAGACTGAAACAGTGTCCAGACCCAGCCATGGGAAGTCCTCAGCTCCACCAGGACAGCAGAGGGATCAGTGCTGCTCAGGCAGGTTCCAGAAACCTGCAGGCTGGGATGGGCTCCTGGGATTCCTGGTGCTGGAGCCACCATGGACCTGGGGAGCCCTTGCTGTGCTCAGCAGGATAAACACCCTGAGCAGGAACTGAGGGTGTTTCTTATTTTGGAGTAGATTTTTTTTAATCTTTGTTAAATGTTTTCACAATGCTTCTGGCTGCCGGGAATTGGAAAACAAACAAACAAACAAACAAACAACGTTTGTCCAAAGTCCACTTTGGAAACAGAAATATTAAGCTAACAGTTCTGACAAATTGGAAACCCTGCTTACCAAAGATTGCAGGGGCAAAAATGCATTTTCAGAAGTCATATAAACTGCTCAAAACTTCTCAGATTTTTACTGCAGTAATGAATTCCAAGAACAGAATAATTGGGAAAGAAACCCAAGTATTTTTCAGCTTTTGACATTTTAGGAAAGAGTCGCAGACGACATTTTTTTATATCCACCACATCCTTTGTCGTGATGGAAAGAGAAGCTTTAATTCCAGAATAGCAGCAGGAAAGGGCAGGGAAAGGGAAGATCTTGGGGATCTCATTTCTAAATGCAGCAATGGTTTAGTGATGACAAAAAAAGGATTCTGACTTGCTAATTAGTTTTGCATAATGATGACTAAACTTGATTACCGCAGGAACCAGTCAAATGTCTTTGTAGCTCATAGGCTTATCCTGAGCTCCAATTAAAAGGGTTTGGTTTGTTTATGGCTCACAAGGTGCTTCCTGGAGACCAAATAACTCACCAAAGGGTGCTCCAAGCTTTGTTGTTTCAATTGGCTGCTGCAGCAAATTAACTTCTGAGGAGGAATTCGATAGCATCTATTTTATCAGACATCCAGAAGCACGTCACTGGTTCTCCACAAGCTCTTGCTCATTTTTTCCCCTCCTAAACAGCTAAACAAATGGAGAATAAAGCCTTCATTATCTCTCCATCAGTTGCCATCTCTGCCAGGCACTGCAGAAGTTCTCTACCTGCTATTTTTCTCTATTAAGAAGACCTGAGTGAAAATCTGGCCATAAAACATTCCTGAATCTCTCTGTGTGTGAATATGTTGGTATAGGGGGGATACTGAAATGGTGACACCTTCCTGAGATGATGCTTACTGGCCCCTCAGGTGAAGGACACGGAGGTTCCTGCAGGGTCTCACCATCCCTGTGGTCCTCCTGGATGCCCACGGACAGAAATCCCAGTCTCTGTGACCCCCTGCCAAACCTGTACCCCTGCAGAGCCCCATTTGGCCCCCCAAACTGGGATGCAGCCTGGATGCCAGCAGAGCCCCAGCAGCAATTCCTGGGATTGCTTTTCCCCACTTTAACTTACTCACACAACTACAGAAGGCACCAAGACTCCCACAAACACAATCAAACCCATATTTGGATCACCCTGAGGTTGCTGGAGGTCGGTGTGTCTTCCTGTACCTTTGGGTGCTGGCAGGGCTCTGGCTGGCACGGGGAACCATGCGGGGCTGGGGGCTGGTGGGGTGACATCCTGTGATTCACCCAAGCCTGAGTCCTTCTCGGGGGCTGTGCCAACTGCCACATTTCCTCCTATAACTTAAAAACAACACAGAGGAAGAGTGAAAACTTTCCTTCCCTGGATAATTCCCCTGAATGAGAGACTCGCTGGACACAGATTTGCTCCCTCCAGTGGCTGGTAAGCCCTGGAGCAGGGCTTGCCCCTGCCCTCGCTGACAGCATCTCTGCCTGGAGGATTTTTCAGAGGTACTTCACGTTTAGGAGTGCAGAGTTTTGTCTTGTGCCAGAGCAAGTGGCTTCAAAAAGTCACAGAATCCCAGAATCCCAGGATGTGCTGAGCTGGAAGGGACCCTCAAGGATCATCCAGTCCAACCCCTGGCCCTGCACAGGCCCAGCCCCAAGAGTCACCCCCTGTGCCCCAGAGGATCATCCAAACCCTCCTGCAGCTCTGGCAGCCTTGGGGCTGTGTCCACTGCCCTGGGGAGCCTGGTCAGTGCCCAACCAGCCTCTGGGGGAAGAACCTTTGCCTGAGATCCAACCTGAGCCTGCCCTGACACAGCTCCAGCCATTCCCTGGCTGCTGTCCCTGGTCCCCCCAGAGCAGAGCTCAGTCCCTGCCCCTCCTCTGCCCCTGCCCAGGCAGCTGGAACTGCACTGAGCTCTCCCCTCAGTTTCCTCTGCTCCAGCTGAACACCCCAAGTGCCCTCAGTGTCCTCACACGCCTTCAAATCAAGGCCCTTCCCCATCTCTGTGTCCCTCCTTTGGACACTCTCCAATGGCTCAATCCCTTCCCTCCATTGTGTCCCCCCAAACTGCCCCAATGTTGAGGTGAGGCCGCCCCAGGGCAGAGCAGAGAGGGACAATCCCCTCCTTCACCTGACCAGTGACAGGAAAGCACCAGTTTATCCCAGTTCCTCTCTGCTCCTCAGTGGAGCCCCTGCCCTGGGCAGGGAAGTTCAGCTGGGGTGGCATTCCCTTTATGAAATGGTTGGGGCGGGGGATTGAATGGAAGCAACAATTCCTTTGGCGTGACGTCAGCAGCCCCGGGGCTGCAGCAGATGCTGTTTTCCTTCACACCGCCCGCCCGCTCCCAAAATGCCCGAGATTTCGGCATCGCCGACGTGCTGCCAACCCACAATGGGAGTGGGAAAGGCCAATTGACTGGGAGGCTTTACAGCTCCTTCAGCTGTTACTCAGCCTCCCAGGGGCTCCCAGACTAGCACAGCATTCCTGTGGGTCCAATAATGGTGGAAAGATCCCTGCCCCCCAGTTCTGCCCATTCCCAAATGGAGTCATGCAGGAAACATGAAATGGGCTCATGCTACAAAAGGGTGTTCCAGCACGTGTGGCTTTCCTATGTCCTAAGAGCCATGGCCAGTATTCTTCCCAAAGAACGGGGGAGTTTCCTGTAACCCACAGGTCACATTGGAGAGATGTGGCAACAGGAAGAGCTAGGAAATTACAGACCATCAGTTTGACTTTGAGACTCTCCAAAATACTAGAGCAAATTATTAAACAATCACTTTATAAGCACTCAGAGGATAAAAGGCAGTGGGAAACAGCCAACATGGACTTGTCAAGAACAAATCATGTCAAAGTAATCTAATCTTTTTCTTTAATGGGGTCGGTGGCCTATGGACAGCAGAAAGTGATAGATATGATATATTTTGACTTTCATAAGGCTTTTGACACAATCTGACGGGAGAGTGTCCTCCAAGTAGGGAAATAGGATTGAAAGCAAATCATACAGCATGGCACCATTTAAAAAACATTAGACTTTGAATTTAGTGTCAGAAATCTGCTCAAGAAAGTGATTTAAATCTCTCAGGTGTCTGTTCTGGACCCAGTTCATTGAAAAATTTTTGAACTTATAATTCAGCAAAATCAGAGCAACACCGACACAGACAATAGACAGGAACTTTATGGAATTCATGTTAATACTGTTTCACAAATGTAAACTATGCAAAACCCGTATCAACAATCCCATGTTCTTTGACTCATAAAAACATATCTATATACGTGACACCATTTTAGTTTTAATGAATAATAAAATTACTCGTTGACATTGCAAGAATAGGGATACAAATTTATTGTCTGTTGTCATAGGAAAAGAACAGATTTCCTGGTGCTACTCAGTCTTTCAGTTCTTTTCTAGCTCTCTGACCTCACAGCAAATGATTCCAGCTGGACAATTTAGCACAGTTTACAGTGCCACAATTTCACGGGGATTGAAGAGCCAGCTATTTGTTTCAATCTTTTTATCAACAGCTTAGATGATGGGACTGATCAGACACAGCTAAATGCCTAAATGTGGACATCTGTTCCATTTTAGATTGCCCAGGGTATCCCATCTGGCCTCCAGCTGCCGGGTTGGCAGGGGGCTGCTCTCCTGTGGGCCCCACGTCGTGACTGCCAGAGGCACCAGCTCCTCTTGAGAACCCAAAGCACTGAAGTAGCACCACAACTGTGTTTAGGCAACAAAAAAAATCAGCTTCGTGGCCAAACTTGGATGAGGGGTGATGTAAAAATAAAACCCAACGAGATGAAACGTCATAAAGTGAGAAGTCAGCACAAGGAGAAATCAAATGCCCAAACTGAGGTGTGGTGAGACAAGTGGCAGCACCATTGCAGAGACTGATCTGGGCATGACAGTGGGTCCTACAAATGGGATGGACAAACTTTGCCCCAGACCCCCACTTAGCAGCAAGAGCTGTGGATCCTCAAGGGATCCCCACATGGGAAATGCACTGTGAGAAAGACAGAGAAAAAAAGAGAGCTGAAGTGAAAAGAGAGTGATGAGAGGTTGGAAATAGGTTATAGGAGAGAAGATTGGAGAGATTGAGCCAGGCTGTTTTATCTAGAGAAGAGCAAAGCTGACCATGTGAGGATGGTGTGAAACATGTCCCAGGTTGTTCTAAAGCAACATCTCATCTTTGAGTAATTGGAATCACAGAATGGTCTGGGCTGGAAGGGACTTAAAGCTCATCCAATCCCACCCCCTGCCATGGGCAGGGACACCTCCCACTAGCCCAGGTTGCTCCAAGCCCTGTCCAACCTGGCCTTGGACACTTCCAGGGATCCAGGGGCAGCCACAGCTTCTCTGGGCAACCTGGGCCAGGGCCTCCCCACCCTCACAGGGCACAGTCTCTTCCTAATTGCCCCCCTCTGCAGCAGAGAAGCTTTGAGTTAGAAATGAGAAGCACACACAGCTCCCAGGGTAACTTTGCACAGGAGCAGGTTTCCCAAGGGGGCAGGAGGAATCCCTTTTTCCATGACCTCAAGCAGCAGATCAATGACTCTGTGAGCTCTTGTTTTGCCAGGACCTGGATCCAGCACTTTGGCCCTTAGAATAACCTGTGAAATGGAAGGAAACACCTGTGCAGCTGGATGCCCATTAATTAATTCCTGCCTGAAGATGTTTGTTCTCAGTTCCAGCCATCACAGCCTTGCACTTGGGCTGCCACTTCCTAAACAGGAGGATCTCTACAAAAAAACCAACAAGGATACCTGGACAGTGATGGCAGGGAGAGGTATCTGTATGACAGGAGATTAAATAGGTTGGCAAAGAAAGAAGAATTATTATGGTGAGGAAAAGAAAAGCCTGAATTGCCTTAAGAAGTTGTGGAGAATGAACAACTTCATATGAGAATGAACAATTCTCATGTGCTTACTGTGTTCTGATGTCCTGCTCGTGGCTGTGGAGCAAAGACTGCCTCAAAGGGGTTTCTCTGGGTGGCCGGAGAAATAAACTGAGCCACTGGAGGTGTGGGAGGAGAATGAATTAATATTCAGTGGAGCAAGGGCTCCTCTCCCTGCACCTGCCAGGAACAGGCCAGAATGAACAGGGGTCCTCGTCCTTTGGAGCGCTTGGTAAGAGGGGATCCATCTCCTGTGGGAGGTGAGCGGGATGGAGGACATCCAGTGTCACCCAGGGGTGTCTGATACTGGGGATGCCTGTCAGGAATGACCCCTGGGGGACTGAGTGTCCCTCAGACAGTGGGTCTGTGCAGGGTAAGCCTCCCAAGGGTACCCTCCTCAAGTCTTCTGCATGAATCGGGGCCTCGGAAAAAGAGCTTCCAGGTCCCAAAGTGCTCTGTTGGATCAGAGAGAGCTTGGAATAGACTGCTCTGCAGGATGTGATAATCCCTGTTATGGAGAGTTGTGTGGAGCCAGAGGAGAATGGAGAAGGGCCAGTGTGGTCTGTCCTGGGTTACCAGCACAGAGCCTGGAGATGGTAATGGTATGGCCAGTCTTTGTGAGTGAAGATTTGGGAAAGGTCTTTACCCTTCGAGCCTGCGCAGTGGATTTTTAGGTGAGACACAGTGTGCGCTGAACTGAGCCCACCCTTTAATCCTGAGGTTCATCTACTGGGGCCGAGCGAGCTGGGATGGTGGCAGTGAGGTCCTCAGGACATAGGTTTGTTTAGAGTGACCTTCTCTTAGATGGATGGCCTTACAGGGCTGACGAGCTCCATCTGCCCAGGGAAGTCCCCTGACCGGCAATCGAACCCGGGCCGTGGTGGTGAGAGTGCCACATCCGACCCACTAGACCACCAGGGGCCCCCGCCTGGAGATGGAAAGGGAAATGGAAATGCAAAGGAAGATAAAACCTGGACTTGTTGCCTGCAGGAGACACAGGACACCTGCAGAGACCCAACACAACCTCAGCCACAAACATGAAATAAGGTCAAAGCCCCCGAAGAAGGACTGCACAGCAAGGGTTCACCCCAGGGCACCCTGCACCTGAGGACCCTCCCCTGCTGGGAAAGACCCTGGAGCAGTCCTGCCATTCCCAAACAGGACAGCTCTGGGCTTCTCCCAGTAGTCAGTCCAGTCCTCTGATCCTCTCCACAACACAGAGACAAGCCTAGTCCTGAGCTGTCTCCTGATCACAGAGCGGGTTTGGGGGAGGCTGCTCCCACCTCTGCTGTGAAGCAGCTTCACATTCCAGTCGGGAGGAGGGGAAGGAAGGGAAGCATCAGTGAGTCAGGAAGCGTTGGGGAGGAGGGATCAGCACTGTGAGCAGCAGTAGGTGGAGCTGGCTGAAAATCTTCCAACAAAGAGCTACATTTTTTTTATTGTGAGAAATATGGTTTTATTGAGATTAAAAAAAAGAATTCTAGAAGAAAGTATTGATCCAGAGAAAATGTTTCAATTACAAAATTAAATTAGTCCAATTTTTAATTTTTAAACTCTTATCTCAGTGCAATTCCTACTGCTGGCAATGCTGGGATCCTTCATGCATTTGAACCCATCCCAAATCTCCTCTTTTTATAAAAGCTCTTTTTTGGCATTTTATGGAGTGGTGCTTTGCAATTTTGAACACCATCTAATAAATTGCTCATCAGGACTTCAATTGAAAATTAATGGCTTCTTCCCCAACCCACTTGATTTGGGCAAAGAAACTCTGCAAGGATCAGGAAACTTTATTTCCTTTGGCACAGACCAGCCTGTGCAGTCTGGTTCTGTGCAGAAGGTTCTGTGCAGAAGGTTCTGTGCTATTCCTCTTCCCCAGATCAGAGAGGCAGGACCTCTGTGACCCTCAGAATCACAGAATCATAGAATCATTTAGGTTGGAAAAGACCTTCAGGATCACTGAGTCCACCCTGTGCCCCATCCCCATCTTGTCACCCAGCCCAGAGCACTGAGTGCCACATCCAGTCATTCCTGGGACACCTCCAGGGATGGGGACTCCCTCACCTCCTCCACACTCCTCATGCTCTGTCTTCCCTTGATGGGACCCATCAACTCCCACATTCCTTCAGAGCCCAGCCTTCCTTTCAGTGCATTGAATTCTTCCTCTGTTCCTGATTTTGGACTGATGTGGACGAATTGTCCCTTCCAGACATGCTGACAGTCAGCTGGGTAATAACTCTTTGTACTGATAATTGGGAAGAAAAGGTCTCCCCCTTGTTAGTGGTAGCTATTTCTCTGAGACAGCCCCAGCCATTTCCTAATGGCAGGAAGGAACTCCAAGAGCTCACAGTCAGCACTGGAGGTGGCAGAGCCTCATCGTTTAGCACATGCATTCTTTAATTATGTCACATTAATATCAGCTCTTGGATAAGGTCCTTACACAGTCAGTGTGAATGTTTCCAGGAGCTGCTGTGAACCTGGAGTGGCTTGCATGGTTCAAACACACTTTTATCACACACAATTTGTATTAAGTGGTCTTGAGGTATGAACAAAAACCCCCAGGAATAAATGCAAGACACTTAAGCCACAGGCACATCCCTCTGGGTTGATCTGCTGCACAGTAAACTGTAGAATTCAACTCTTCTTGCCTGCTTCCCTCTTGGCTTCATGAATCTCCAGTACATCCATGGAGGTGTAGGATCTGCAGAATGCTTAACATGTGAAGAGAAGGGTAAATTCCCTGCTGTGGTGATCTCACAGAGAGTAGGGATGTTATGTTGGGTGTGGATTTCTGTGCCCTCCAAATGATGCATTAAAAGTTGGCCTGCAGGTACTGAATCACTAATTGTTCCACGTGCTAGGACCCTGGATGAGACCCCACCATTAGGTCCTTGGGTTGGTCCCTGTGCTGGAGATTGTCTTGTCCTAAAGGAGGATCTGCTGTTCTGCAGATGCCCCAGGGCTCCAGGGCCTTTCTGGAGCACTGGATCCACTGCTGAGAGCTCAGGGAAACCTCTGCCATCTCCAGAGCTTGATTGTCTGGGGCAAGCTCAGAAAAAGACTGAGCTTGAGCACCCATCCCTGCAGAGAAGGTCCAGACACTTGTTAGGGACCAAGTAGAATCCCAGAATCCCAGAATGGTTTGGGTTTGAAGAGACCTTAAAACCCATCTCGTTCCACCCCCTGCCATGGGCAGGGACACCTTCCAGCAGACCAGACTGCTGGGCTAGTGGAAGGTTTTTACCAAGTATCTCTCAGACCCTGACTCACAGATTCACCATCCCAGCCTTGGCAGGACCCCATGAGCAGCAGCTCCTGCAAACCCACATCACTCAGATTGACCCTGCAGTAAAAGCTGGCCCTGAATGTCCTGCAGGACCTGGGCTTTGGGCCCCCAGTGCTCAGCAGAGGTACGTTTGTAGAACCTGGGAAGGCATTGATGGCTCTGAGGAGGTGGAGACAAGTTGAAAATGCTACTCAGCCCCTGCACATTAAATGTTGCTGACGGTTTTTTTAATTATTATTTTTATACTTCCTCTTTAAAACACTGTCTCAGCCAGGCATATAAGCTGCCACCCACCTTAAACATATTGAATCCTGCCTCTGATGTTCCCAGGACTATCCATTCAGCTTCAAACTAATTGATGCCTGCTCAGCCTGCTTGGTGCTTCACAGCCTCAAACGTCACTTCTGTTGCTGCCTAAGAAAAGTTTGCTGGTGACAGACAGGCTCCTGTCTCCTGGAGAGTTTGAGAGCTCTTCTCATGCAGGCGAGAGAACCATGCAACATTTAATTGGTCTTTCTTGGCTTTCTGGATGTTTCTTAATGTTCAGCAGAGAATCTCTCAGCTCAGCACCTGAATCCTGTCTCTCCCAGGATCCTCCTGGACAAACTGTCCACCCCCCAGCTGGATAAACACATCCTGTGGGGTGTGAGCAGTTGGCTCGTGGGTCGGGCACAGAGGGTGACAGTGACTGGGGTGACATCAGACTGTGACCTGTCACTGCTGGGGTTCCACAGAGCTCCATCCTGGGCCCTGTGCTCTCCAACATCTCCAGCAATGACTTGGACACAGCACTGGAAGGGACACTGAGCAGGTTTGCAGATGACCCAAAACTGGGAGGAGCTGCTGAGCCCCTGGAAGGCAGGGAGGGCCTGCAGAGAGACCTGGACAGGTCCGAGGGCTGGGAATCACCACCCATGGGAAGTTCAACAAGGGGAAGGGCCGGATTCTGCCCCTGGGATGGGACAACCCCGGATGGACGGACAGAGTGGGAATGAGAGGCTGGAAAGAGAGCCAGGAAAGGGCCCTGGGGGTGCTGGTGGTGCCAGTTGTCCCTGAGTCAGCAGTGCCCTGGCAGCCAGGAGGGACATCCCTGTCCTGGGGCACCAGGGAGGGGATTGTCCCTCTCTGCTCTGCCCTGGGGCGGCCTCACCTCAACATTGGGGCAGTTTGGGGGGACACAATGGAGGGAAGGGATTGAGCCATTGGAGAGTGTCCAAAGGAGGGACACAGAGACGGGGAAGGGCCTTGATTTGAAGGCGTGTGAGGACACTGAGGGCACTTGGTGTGTTCAGCTGGAGCAGGGAAGACTGAGGGGAGAGCTCAGTGCAGTTCCAACTGCCTGGGCAGGGGCAGAGGAGGGGCAGGGACTGAGCTCTGCTCTGGGGGGACCAGGGACAGCAGCCAGGGAATGGCTGGAGCTGTGTCAGGGCAGGCTCAGGTTGGATCTCAGGCAAAGGTTCTTCCCCCAGAGGCTGGTTGGGCACTGCCCAGGCTCCCCAGGGCAGTGGGCACAGCCCCAAGGCTGCCAGAGCTGCAGGAGGGTTTGGATGATGCTCTGGGGCACAGGGGGTGACTCTTGGGGATGGGCCTGTGCAGGGCCAGGAGTTGGACTGGATGATCCTTGTGGGTCCCTTCCAGCTCAATATAATCTGTGATTCTTTAATTCTGAGAACCTGGGGCACCAGCCCCCACAGGATGGCCTTCCTCATAGCACATGGCCTTCACTAAGGGCAGCAAATTGAATGTTTAGATGTCTTTAGGAGTTTGGACAGGATTTTATATGCAGTGTAGTCTTCTTTGCTCCAGATGCATCTTTCCTTCTGTACATAGTTCTCTTCTCACCTGTCCCACCTCTTTGAATGCTTTTCCTATGAAGGAAGAACCTTCCCAAGCTTCAGGAAAACAGTAATTCTAAGGGAACATTTTGATTTGTTGTAAAAACTCTAATAAAACATGTAGGATTCCCCCCCTGCTTCATAACAGAAGAACAAGGTGGGTTTGGTTTTGGGGGTTTTTTTTGCTAATGTCAGGGTTGCCAGTCATGGTCTTTGCTCTCCGTTTGCTTTTTGAACAGAAGAATGCTCTGGCAACACCCAGACAACCTTGTTACACTTTCTTACCACCTGCAAACCCCTCCAAGGGCTGCCCCACTGAGCACCCAGCACTGCCTGCACCCAGGGGCTGGGGTGGGCTGGGGGCTGTCCCAGGCTCGGGGGGGTCTCTGAAGTGCTCCCAGCTCCTGGAGCAGCTCTGGCCTGGCCTGGGACATGGGGTGATTGCTCTCTGCCAAAACACTGCAAACCACTCTGCGTATCAGAGACTGCTCAGGAAATAGAAAGTTGGTTCCAACCCAAGGTGCAGAGAGGAAGGAAATGTCTGGATTTGGAGAGAGGTGTCAGGCACTAAACACAACCAAACACCTCAGTCACTGCTTGGAACCATCGAGTCATGGAAGGACAGGATGGTTTGGGTGGGAAGGGACTTTGAAGCCCATCCAGTTCCACCCCCTGCCATGGGCAGGGACACCTTCCACCAGCCCAGGTTGCTCCAAGCCCCGTCCAACCTGGCCTTGGACACTTCCAGGGATCCAGGGGCAGCCACAGCTGCTCTGGGCAACCTGGGCCAGGGCCTCCCCATCCTCCCGGGGAAGGATTCCTTCCCAGTGTCTGATCTAAACTCCCTCTTTATCAGTTCGAAGCCACTGATTTTCTCCTACTTGAGAAGGATATTGTATTTTAATTGGTGTATTTTCTATTCCATCCAGGGGGTCAGATAGCTTTCACAGCCTGAGGGATGTTGGGCCCTGACTCTTCAGACACACCATTTTCCCTGGGAATTGTCTCCCCCATTAGGTGCCTTTACCTGGGGCAGAGCTCAGCATGTTCCAGCTGTGCTCTCGGGTACCCACAGGGAGTACACACATTTCCCTTGGGGTTTCTCACAGATACCCATCTCTGTACTTAATTGAAATGATTTATCAGCCTTGGTTTAAAGGCTGGTTGAAAGTAAAAGCCTTGGTTTAAAATAAAGAAGCCTCAGTTCACAAAGATGCCCCAGAAATCCAGTTTCCTGCTGGACAGCCCCGGGTAGGATTCCTCCTCCTGGATGAGTTGAGAAGCCCTTCACGACAGTGCCAGTGTCACTTTTCATGAAGAACAGGCTTTCAAGGGAGATTTTAAGCCCTCTCAGCTTATAAATATTTCATGGTCCTTTAACAGGTACTGTAACTCTGCAGCCACTTGTGTGCATCACGTTTGCCTCAGTGTGAATGAAAGCAGGAGCTGGCAGCTTGCAGGGAGCCAGGTCAGCAGTTTATCCTCGGTGCCTGCACCTCTTGGCCCCACTTCCATCCTCAGATGCCTGAGCTGAGCTTTCAGCATCTTTGCAATGAGGGAATTGCGCTCCAATAAGAAGCACAGCAAACAAAGGCCTTACAAAAGTAAGGAAAAGAGAGGTTTAGTTGAGAGCAGAAGGAGTAGTTAATCTGTGCTTTGTCATGAATATTCAGAACCACTTCCTCAGTTTGCATTATGGAGTGTTGATGGAGGAAAAATAGGAACTTTGGGGTGGGGGGGTCATTTATTGATTTATTTTAAATAGCCTTGCCAGGATCTCACAAATGCTCACAAATGCTGGGAAGGGGCTCAGCCTGGAGCAAAGGAGGCTCAGGGGGGACCTTCTGGCTCTGCAAGTCCCTGACAGGAGGGGGGAGCCGGGGGGGGTCAGGCTCTGCTCCCAGGGAACAAGGGACAGGAGGAGAGGGAACGGCCTCAGACTGTGCCAGGGGTGGGGGGGTTGGTTGGATATTTGGGAAAAATTCTTCACTGACAGAGTGGTTAAACACTGGAAGGAGCTGCCCAGGGCAGAGGTAGAATCACCATCCCTGGAAGTGTTCAAAAAAACCAAGTAGACTGAGCACCTGGGGATATGGTTCAGTGGGCCTGGGGGTATTTAATATTTGATGATCTTGGAGGTCTTTCCAACCTTAATGATTCCATGATTCTATGACTGTGTTTGCTGCTGGAGTTCTGTGGTTCTCCACGGATGAGCTCTTCTGAAAGCAGTGAAATGTGCCTGCTGATCCCCTGCAATAGCCAGGGGACATCCCCCACCCTCGGCTCCAGGGCAGGAAAAGAACTATTCTAGAAATATGCACTCAGGAAAAGCTGAAGAAGGACTTCAGTAGGAAAACCTGAAAGGAAAACTGAGCATAGGCTGTAAATCCCCACAGAGGGAAAAGATTTCTGAGAGCTGGGGCTTCCAGCCTGCCTAATGAAGGCAGTGCCAGATTCAGTCACCAAAGGTGGGAAGCAGAAAAAATCAGAACAGAAATAAGGTGCTGCCTGGGAGCTCGGAGGGAGATCAGTTAATGAAGTGAGAAATCATTCCTTGGTTGCCTGGAGCCCTTGAAGGAAGAGTCAGTCTTTGTGAAACGTGGTCATTCAACCAGACTGGATGAAATTCTGGTCACTGAACCAAATTCATCCTCCCTGATCACTGTGGTCCCTTGAGGTTTCTGCCACCAGGACATCTCCTGCAGGTTGTCTGTGGATGTCTTTGGGAGTCACTGGGCAGGGGGAGCTCATCTGTGCCTTGAACTTCTTCCTTTCCTGCTCTTTCCCCAGATGTGTCAGTCCTTGCATAGGCCTTAATGACTCAAAATAACCTTTAATGAACATCCCAGAGTGGTGGTTTGGCAGCTGGATCATCCAGGTGAAGCAGTTGAGATGTGCCTGCACCAGACTGCTCTGGTTTGTCCCCAGTGTGGCCTGGATTGAAGATTTATCACCTCTTTTCCCTTCATTTTCTTCCTTCCAAATCTGGTGACTGATACTGGTGGCAGAGCTCCAGAAATGTTTCCTGCTGTCCCAGCAGTGCTGGTCTGCTCGCACTGGGAGAGCTCTCTGACTGGCAGAGCCCTTAGGTCTGGCCTGAACTGGAATTATGGCCACTGCTGAACTCTGAAATTTCCCAATTAAACAGCAGGATGTTGGGATTTGTTGGATGAAGACGAGTAACTCTAGAAGGACATATTCCCTGATGAACAAATGGACATGGAAAAGAAGGAGTATTCCTGTTGGAATTGGTTCCTCCCAGTACTTAAAGGGTGCTCATAAAAAAGAAGAGTGACTTTTTACAGGGGCAAATAGTGATAGGACAAGGGGGAATGGTTTTAAACTAGCAGATGAGGGATTTAGATTAAATGTTAGGAAGAAATTCTCCCCTGTGAGGGTGGGGAGGCCCTGGCACAGGTTGCCCAGAGAAGCTGTGGCTGCCCCTGGATCCCTGGAAGTGTCCAAGGCCAGGTTGGATGGGGCTTGGACAGTGGGAGGTGTCCCTGCCCATGGCAGGGGGTGGAATGAGATGGGCTTTGAGGTCCCTCCCAACCCAAACCATTCCATGATTCTGTGTTTTGCAGCCTTTGGCATTTTTTCCTACAAGTTGTCCCTGTCTTCAGGTTCTGATCAGGGCACTGTTGCTCCATGTGATGTTAGTCTCTTGCCTTTGCCTGGGGAGCACAGGCTGATCCAGCAGCATGGATGAGTCCTGCACTGTGTTCAATGATTCAGCTGAGAGGGAGAGAGGCAAAAATGGAATAGGGCAGCTGGCTCAGCTGAGGCTGGAGACAACGAGGGTCACGTTTGTTTGCTGTGTTCTGGAAGGTGTTCTTTCTGAGTAACACCAGCTTGGTTTTTTAGAACTTGCAGGCTCAGCCTTCACCTGAACCTTTAAAACTGCCTTAGAGTATGGAGGATGAATAAAGATGACAGGAATGAAAATGTCAATTCAGTTGTGCAGCAGCTGCAGAGGCTTTGGGCAACCTGTGCCAGGGCCTCCTCACCCTCACAGGAAAGGATTTATTCCCAATATCCCATCTAACTCTGCCCTCTGGCAGTGGGAAGTTATTCCCCATTGTCCTGTCCCTCCATCCCTTGTCCCCAGTCCCTCTCCAGCTCTCCTGGAGCCCCTTTAGGCCCTGCAAGGGGCTCTCAGCTCTCCCTGGAGCCTTCTCTTCTCCAGGTGAACACCCCCAACTCTCCCAGCCTGGCTCCAGAGCTCCAGCCCTCTCCTATGAGTCAGTGGTTGATGAGGAGGTCACAGCCATGACTTCTTCCCCTTCATCTTGTTCTTGTTCTGCCCTTTGCCCTTGGAGAGTTCTACTTTTTTGGTGTTTGTTCTTTTAGGTTCAAATATTAACCAGGTAAAGCACGAGACAAAGAGGGAGAAGGGAGGGAGACCCTCTGAACACCCCACTGGTTCTGGGAACATTAATTCTGGGGCTGTGCCTCTGTGTGAGTTAAATGTGGGTTTGGGCTCGGATCTGATCCTCAGATAGTCTGAGAAATTTGGGACAGTGAAGGTTAGGGAAGAAAAGATCATCTGTGCTCAGGAAGGCTCCCCAGGGAGAATGGAGTGTCCAGGAGGGAGCTTTACTTGGCCACCATAAAGAAGGAGAAAGGGAGTCAGTCCTCTGTGGGGAACATGCAAGGACACACAGTACCTGGGGACAGTCTGAACATGGACTAAACATGGCTTGGCAGAGCAAGAAGACACAAGAGAGGAAGAGTGATGCTCTGGCCCATTTTACATGGTGACCCCTCCAGGGCTGAGCTTCCCTCTGAATATTTCTTACTGAGTTTTTTTTCTCTGTTAACCTGGAAAAAGTTAGGAAGTTTAAAATCCCTCTTGTCTTTACAGAGTGGAATAAAACTTTCCCTTCACTACACTTAGATGTGACCCCCTGAACCCAAATCCCCCCTCTCTCTGTGGGTCCAGCAGTGCCACAGTTTCTCCTCAGAGGTCCATGCTTGAGTTTTGAACTCTGTTAGCCAGGCCCTGCTCCTGTTCCACATGGCTTGTTTTCCCAGTAGTATAATTCACAGCTTCAGACACATTAAGTACCAGCTGGGCAGCTCATCTTGTTAGTGGGATTATAGCTGTAATAACATAGAACCCATGGTTAGGAGAAATCTACTGTCTAAATTAATAACAGAAAATTAGCACCTGTCATGAACCTGATTTTTCCAGGCTAGTTCCTGAACTGAGGGGGTTGGCCCTGCATTTTGGCACTGGGGTGAGTTCCCCTTGGTGTGAAGATGTGAAGAGGCCAGGGGAGCATCTCCTGGTGATGGGGATCTCCTGGTGAGGAGGCCAAAGCTCAGCTCCCCAAGGCCCTGGTGTGGACAGCAGGGGATGCTCAGGGTCTGCACAGGGGAGCCCTGAGCAACCCTTCCAGCTTCCTGCAAGCAGGACTGGGAAAAGCACCTGTGGCATCTTGGGCAGCCACTAGGAAAGAATGAGGATGAAAGATATATGACCTGGAGGAGGAGAAGGACAAAATGGGTTCCTTCAGGCCCAAATTCAGTTGGAAGCCTGTGAGAAGAGGACAGAGCTGTTCTCCTGCAACATCTCCTGCTGCTTGGAGCCTGGGCTTGTGTTCCTGGGGCAGAAATGGATGGAGGCACCAGGACCAGCTCTGCCCTGCAGTGTGTGGGGCAGCTCTGCCCCCTGAACTCAGGAGTCCACATGACATTCTGGAGATATCCACTCCAGATGTCCCTTGGATGGTGCTCATGAAGATGAGGATGAGGATATGGAAGGACAGGGGAACTGAGATACAAACCAGCCTGGATAAAACCTCTGCCTTGGTATTTGGACATCCTGCTTCAGCCTGGGAATAGCCAAGCCTTTCCTGGGGGTCAGGCACCAGTGTAAACCCCTCTCCTGCCAACAGTCTCCCTTCCAGGCTGTCCTGACTCCCTCAGGACATGGATCAGATGCTTCAGTGGGCAATTACCAGCTGCAGCTCACAGGATCCCACACCTTGAAAGAAAGCACCATCCAGCACATCCTGGGCTTGATTAGGAACAAATCAATATTCCCTGGACTGGCTGTTGACTTGTTTTTCCACTGCTCCACTGCTCAAACTGTCTGTACCTCTCTCATTCTGGTGCAGGACAGGTCAGCTCACTGCAGAGGTACCTTCACCCACCTGGCAGGACTGGGATGGGTTTGGCCACAGTGCCCCCATCTGCACAGCCCTGTCCATGCAGGAGGGATGGAGCTGCTTGTCAGAACCCTGCAGGAGCAGTGGGAATCGATCCACCTCACCTAAATCCCATTTCTTATTTAATATTTATTTAAGTCGAGCAGTACCTGAAGGGAATATAGGAATTGCTAACTCATAGCCATGAAAAATCTCTTTAGGAGAGTGAAACACCAGCTGAGAACTGACATAATATTTATATCTCCCTTTCCCCATAGCCAGGGCACTTTGCTGACACGAATGTTGAATCTCATGAGTGGCAAATGGCTTTTCCTGTCCTTGGGAAAGGGTCTGGTGCAAGACAGCAGGAGGCAAGTCCATCTCACACGACACCAACCCAGTGTTGGTCCTGCTGCCACACAGGGACCTTGTACAGAACTGCTGATGCACAGGTTCCCAAAACATATTCATTGTGATTTTAGATGGGCAGGAATTCTACAAGACATGTAATTGTGCCTCCTCAACCCAGGAGGAAAGACTGAGGAAGCTGTTCCGGAGATTTTCAGAAACAAGTTGCCTGGTACCTGTGGCAGTGGAATAAAGCTGTGTCTGCTCTCACTGTTGGCATTATCATAAATAATGCTCTAAAACTGACTGTGCTGGAGGGAGACTCCTGGACCTCCAGAGGGAATCAGGATCAGCTGCAAAGGACAAAGTGATCTTTCCTTGACATGTACAAGATTGTTACTGGGTCTGCAAAGAGATGCTTGAGAGCTGCTTCTTCTTCCCATGAAAATTTCTGACAGAAACAAGACAAGCTACTAAATTTAGATTTATTAAATATTTTTCCAATGGGACTGTCTTAAAAAAATTTAAATCCCTAAAAATGCCAAATTGAACATCATGGGATTTAAAAAAAAATCCTGAGAAAAAGGTCACTGAAATTGGAGGCTTTGAGGGACAAATTTCTTTCTGTGAAAGTTGTAGTTGAATATCTGCCTTGAAGGAAAATTTCTGCCTCGACTGCTAAGTTTGTTCTCCGGGGGTGGATCTGCAGGAGCTTCCAGAGGGTCAGAGAGCACGAAGATTTCCATTTGAGGAGGAACTGGTTGCTGACCCTGAGCCCTCCCTGCAAGGATCGTATCCTCTGAAATTATTTGGCCTCACAGCAGAACCTTCAGGGCTCTCATGCTGCTGGGCAGGACAGGCAAAAGCAGTCAGCACAAAACCCCAATTTTGCAAAGTTTTCTCACACACACTCTTGTATTTGTTGTTCTCTCTCATATTTGTTGTTCTCTGCTGTTAAAACAAAGATATTTCTTGGTGCACAAGCACAGCTTGGGCTGTTCACTGATGTCACTGTTCAGCTCCTGGAGGATGCTCCTGGTTGACTCTCCCTGTTGTTCTCCAGGACCTGCTCCCTGCGTCCTCTGCCTACACCAGGAAGAAGGGGGATTTTTTCATACCTTTGTACACTCTTGCCTGAAGCTGAACCCCCAAAACAGAGCTAACTACCTAAAACTGGTAATTGGGACAGAGCTACGGCTGCTGCTTAAGCTCTCTGAGAAGGAGATCTACCCAATTTGAGCTTTCTTCACTAACTGCTGCTTCTCCCCTGATTATAGAACGGGAGTGGGTGGCAAGAGACACCATTCACAGGCAGAAGAGTTGAGAAATCTGAGGAAAGATGGAAAAATAATAATCCAATGAGGCAGACAAGCTCCAAACAGTCCCCCATAGGCAGACCATGGCTTTAGGACCCTAGCCAGGCTTGTGCACATGTACCAGCAAGATAAGGAATATATTGAGCCAGAGCTGCAGGAGGGTTTGGATGATCCTCTGGTGCACAGGGGGTGACTCTTGGGGCTGGGCCTGTGCAGGGCCAGGGTTGGACTGGATGGTCCTTGTGCATCCCTTCCAACTCAGCACATTCCAGGATTCTGTGACTCTGTGAACAGCAGAGATGGGGGAGAAATTGTGGCTCAGTGCAGTGCAAAGGGACCTGATCATGAAATGGGATTAGGATTTTAAGCAGAGTCTAGGAGGTGTCTCAGCAGTACGACGGGATGTGCTGCTGAATTAACATCTGGCCCCTTCCCTGGGCACGTCCTGCCCGCAGAGCTCAGGGCCTGGCAGGACACAGAGCAGGTTTTACTGGTGGAGCTTTCTGGGGAAGGAATCTCCAGTTTCACAGCAGGGGCAGAGACATGAGAATAGCTCATAAGCACTATTTTCGGGAGATAACTTCTGGTCGTAATCACTCGGTATTGTTGGGTATGGGTTTGCTACAGTATTCCAGCACAGTTCCACAGGAGGGAATTCCCCAGGGACACTGGCAGGTGGTGAATTTTGACCTGACAATCATGGAATGATTAAGGTTTGAAGAGACCTCCAACATCATCAATCCAACCTTTGACCAACACCCTCAGGCCCACTAAACCATATCACAAAGTGATATGCTCATTTTCTGAACCACTCCAGGGATGGTGCCTCCCCCTCTGCCCTGGGCAGCCTGTGCCAGGGCTTACCCACCCTCTCAGTGAAGAATTTTCTCCTAAAATCCAGCCTGAACCTCTCCTGGTGCAACTTGAGGCCATTTCTCCTTGTTTAATGTCTTTGTTGATGTCCAGAAGTAAATAGCAGGTGGAGCTTGAATAGGGCACAGAATCCCCAGGGAGCAGTAAGAGCAGAGAGGAGGCAGAAATGCTGCACAGGCCATTTAATCACTAGTCACAGCCTCACACAACTAAATGAAAGCTTTTAGGTTTCTGCATAGGCTGAAGTTCACTGAAATACAGGGAGAGGAAAGACATGGGAGGAATAAACACCATGTAATGGGAGCCTTTCATTACGTCCACATGGAGATGTGAGACATTACAATGAGCTGAGGGATAGAAACTAATTTTTAGCCACTCCAAATGAAATTTTCTTGGAGCAAATGCTCAGAGATCCCATCAGAAAAGAAGAAATTCTTTATTTAATCCTGAGTATTGAAACAATAGTATTCCAGGTGCAGTCATCAAAGAGTGACTCTGTAATGATGATCATTATACTCTTGTATTTGTACAGCTTTGTGGGGGTGAGAGAGCCACCAGTGCAAATCCCCTTTAATAAAGTCCTGCTTTAAAAGGGCATGAAGAAGTAATGACATAAAAATGAGAAATCTTGGGAAGAAAAAGTAAAAAGAGCAGCAAAAATGGTAAAGTACTTCGGGGTCACATCAACCTATTTCGTTCCAGGATCAGCAGTAAGGGCATATCATCCCCTGAAAAATACATACACAGGCCTAAAATAGGGAGCACTGGCTAAACCACAGGGTAAAAGGAATTACTAGAGTTAAACAGGAATTATTGTAAAAGAGTAGGTAATTTCCAGAAAGAGAAAAATAAAGAAGAGCTCTCATGACTTAAATATGAAACTGTAATTGTCAGTCCAACGAGCTTCTGAGAGACTGAAAATCTACTGAGGAACTAAAGCTTGAAATAAAAGATTTTTTTTCAAATACATTATAAGGAGACCAGGTAGAAAATTGGGCAATGATGGAGGCTTGAAAGGAGATCTCCAGGAAGACGAGGGTCCCAGCAGAGAGGAAAGGTTATTGCTTTGCCATGGAGAGCTCAGGGAAGTCTTTTTTTCCAGGGGCTGAGCCTGACCAAGCATCAGATCCTGAGGAGGAGGCTTTTAAAGAAATGATAAAAGGCAAGGTAGAAAATGAGCAGGAACAGATGGCAATCACCCAAGAGGTTTAAAGGAATTCAGAGATGAAATTGCTGAACTACTCGATGTGTTGTGCAAAGTATCACTTAAATCAATCCCAATATTACAGTGATGAAAGACAACAAATGAGGAACCAGCTTTTAAAGGAAATTCAGGAGCATCTGGAGAAATACAGACCTGATGAGAGACTGGGAAAACTGGTCAAAAAGAATGTTCAAATAGAAATAAAAAGAAGTCTTGCTTCAAAAATATGAGCGATCTTTGAAGGAGTTGATAGGTGTGAAATAAGAGTTAATAAAGGAATTAATAGGTTAATAATAAAGGAGTTTGTGGGTGATAAATCCAGCTGATGTTTTTGTCTTTCCAAAAATCTTCTGTCAAGTCCCTTCACTAACAAACCTTAAGAATCTGTCCCCAGGAAGGTGAGGTACCTCTTGTGAATTAGTGAGCATTTCAGAGACATGATGAGCTTTCATGAGGAAGAGAAAATGCTGGTAAAATTTCCCAAAAATATGGCCTTGACCTTGTGCCTTTTTCCTTTTCAAAGGGAATTTTTGGTGTTTTCATAAGGACTGGTTATCAAACTCCCAACATTTTCAACAACTAAGCTTCTAAGGCAGTCAAACCTAACATTGCACGTGAAAAGCTGAGGGGAGATCTCCCAGTTCTGAAGGACTGGGAGATAAAATGGCAGAATAAGTTCATGGGCAATAGACTGCCACAAATGTAGGTGAAACCAGCCCTGACTATACACACACAGCCCCAGGGTGTGGAGGAGATAGATCTGCAGTGGGACAGTGCCATGAAAATGCTCCCAGGTTTATTAGGAAATATCTTACTCCATGGCACATCCAAAGCTCCCATGGTGGGGCTGTGCCCCTCCTGCCTCCAGGAAGATGCTGCAGAAGTGGGAGAGGCTCAAGCAGAGGGGAGAGGTGACACAGCCTCTGCACAAGAACCAAACAAGGGCAAACTTCCATCATCACCTCTGTTTCTGGGGTGAAAAAGCCTTAAACAAGTACCTGCTGGAGATTTTTTTGGGGGAATGAGCTGGGAAGATGTCCATGTGACTTCAGTTCAGGAAGTCTCTGGCCTGTGGGGGCTGGATCAAAGCAGATCAGCCGTGACCATAAAAGCCTCTCCTGGTCATCTGCCTGCACATGTTTATTGGTGATATTTAAGGTCCCTTCCAACCCAAACCACTCGATGATTTTATGATTTATTATCATACAATCATTGAATGATTCAGGTTAGAAAAGGCTTTTAAGATCTTTGAGACAAACTGTTCTCACAGCATTGCCATGTTCACCACTAAGCCATGTCCCCACGTGTCACACCCCCGTGCTTTACAACACTTCAGGGATGGGGACTCCCCCTTTGCCCTGGGCAGCAGTTCCAATGTTTGACCCCCCTCACAGTGAAGAAATTTTCCCCAATATCCAACCTGACCCTCCCCTGGCACAGCTGGAGGCCGTTCCCTCTCCTCCTGTCCCTTGTTCCCTGGCAGCAGAGCCCGACCCCCCCCCGGCTCCCCCCTCCTGTCAGGGACTTGCAGAGCCAGAAGGTCCCCCCTGAGCCTCCTTTGCTCCAGGCTGAGCCCCCCCAGCTCCCTCAGCCCCTCCTGCTGCTCCAGCCCCTTCCCAGCTCCGTTCCCTTCCCTGCACACGCTCCAGATTTGTGAATTTCTGTCCATCATCACCGTCACTAAATTTGTATCATCGGAAATGTAAGGGATGTTGATTGTTTGTTATTTTTCCATGAGGTCACGTTAATGTTTTTGACCCTTTTAGACTCTCTGGAAGCAGGGCCACTGTCACGAAAGCTCAACCACCTTGATCACTCTTGTGGTTGAAGTTGGGGCAGTTCCCATGGAAGATTTCCTGCAAGGATGTCATTTTAGGGAACAGCAAGACATGAAAGAAGTCATACAGACACCATCCCTTTTTGTGAAGGAAAATAACTAGAAACTGGATAAACAATTCATATTGTTCCTCATTAGTTCACACTAATCAGTAGAGTGTCTCAAATAAGCATTTAATTAAGAATTAATGTGGCGCCTGTTATAAACTGAAATATTAATTGGAAAAGGAAAGTTTCAAGTTTGTTTAGGTGAAAGAAATCTGCCCACCTCACGCTTAACTTGATTACACAAGTGCTTTCCAATTTCTGAATTGTTTAATGTATACAAGTCATAAGGACCTGACATTTAACAAGGGAACACTGGCAAATTAATGCCATTCAGTGCTAAAAATGCATCTTGACATTTGGTAGCTGGTATGTTAACCAGGGCCTCCTCATCAGAATTGCATGTTTTCCTGTGTGTTAATTAACTGCCCTCTTATCATATTTCAAAAGGATTAGGAAACAATTGGGATTTGATGTGTCACTGAGCAGGGGCAGGGCCTGGAGCTGAGCAGGGGGTGGGACCATCCGGGCCCCCCCTGGGCAGGGAGGGCTGAGCTGGGGACCCTGAGGGGAAGGGGATTCTGCCCCTCTGTCCCCTCAGGTGAGACCCCCCTGCAGAGCTGCCTCCAGCCCTGGGAACAGCACAGGGAGGACGTGGAGCTGCTGGAGAGAGTCCAGAGGAGGCCCCGGAGATGCTGCCAGGGCTGGAGCCCCTCTGCTCTGGAGCCAGGCTGGGAGAGTTGGGGGGGTTCACCTGGAGAAGAGAAGGCTCCAGGGAGAGCTGAGAGCCCCTTGCAGGGCCTAAAGGGGCTCCAGGAGAGCTGGAGAGGGACTGGGGACAAGGATGGAGGGACAGGACACAGGGAATGGCTTCCCACTGCCAGAGGGCAGGGAGAGATGGGATATCAGGAAGAAATTCTTCCCTATGAGGGTGGGGAGGCCCTGGCACAGGTTGCCCATAGAGTTGTGGGTGCCCCTGGATCCCTGGAAGTGTCCAAGGCCAGGTTGGACGGGGCTTGGAGCAACCTGGGCTGGTGGAAGGTGTCCCTGCCCATGGCAGGGGGTGGGACTGGATGAGATTTAATGCCCCTTCCCACCCAGACCATTCCCTGGGTCCATGATCTCTGCTGGCAGGGGAGGCACTTACAGCTCTGCCTTCTCCCCCCATCATGACCCAACAATTCCCAAGCATTTTGGCCTGAGGAGCAGGATGGGGTTTTCAAGCAGGAGCAGAGCAAGGTGGGTCAGCAGATGGACATCCCTCTGATGCTCCAGAGGCATCACGAGCTCCAAAGCTGCTGGAGCTGAGCCATGCTCTGAGCTGAACACAACTATCTCCAAGCTGGAAGTTTCAGGGACTGAAACTTTTATACATTGATGCTGACTGAGTTTGCCAAATGCTTTCAGCCAAGAAGGTAGTAAAAAAGAATTTTCTGAACATGTCAAAACACCTCATTTTAACATTTTCTAGAAGGAAATGTTTTGGGTTGGAAATGAGAAAATGCTCCATTTTGATATTCCCCATGTGACAGTGCTCAGGCTTCTTTCTTTCTGAATGACAGGCTTTTGTTGTTTAAAATTGACATAGATTTTCCCTGATAGTGAACCCTTTAGAAAAGACAAAATATTCTCTCTTTATTTGAATGAAAGAGTTTGGGTGAGCCCAGAAGGATATTCCAGTAGTTTCCCTTTGCCAACAGCCCCTGAATCCTCTTGTTTTGCCTCAGCAGAAGCAGTTTTCCTCCTCTGCCCCTCCTCTTCATTAGCACTTGCCCAATGTTATCTCAGCATCAGGAGGAAGGGGGAACAATCTGCAGGGAAAGTGGTTCCTTGGGACCATTTATAAGAAATGCTTTTGGAGGAGAGGGACGTGGGGAATATTGGACTCTCCAGCTCTGGGTGGGTGAGCTGATGCAAGAGCCTTTGCTGGGGGCTGTGTTGTACTGAGGAGTAGCTGCAGCAGCCAGGAGAGAGGGTGTTAATCACTGGGAAAAAATAGAGCTGTAAATCCCTCTAACAGCCTTTCAGTTCTTATCCCTTTTCTCCTCTAATGTAAGTCCTCTCCCCTCGCAGTTCCATCTCCCCAGGCTCTGTCCTGACCTTCCAGATGTCTCTTCCTCTGCTCTGTTCTTATTTGTCTCTGGGTTTCCCGGTTTTACAGCAGTAATAGTCCAACCTGTCACTTTTCAGGGTGAATGCTTGGGTACACTTTGTTCTGCTCCCAGCCAAGCTGCAATTTTCCCAACCAGCACTTTCCCTTTGGCTCGTTAGCAGGGCTGTCTCAGCCCCTTATGGCACCACCTGACACCCCCTATGCTGCTTGATTCCCATGACTGAATCCACGAAGAACTAAGACACTCTGACAACAGTAGCCTTTGGCAGAGGATCACTTGACTCCACATGGGCTTTGGGTACAGCTTTGGGTACAGCTCCATATGCCCTCCAGAACTCTTTTCTCCCTAAGTTCTCAGCCAAGATTGCAGACCTGCAATGCATCTACAGATCAGATAAATGCCTCAAAAAAGGGGCCAAACCTTGGAATGTTTGGGGCACAATGCATTAAACCCAGCCCTGGAAGCTGTACAGGGATGTCAGAGCCCAAACTGGACCATCCCAATCAACTTATCCTGACTTGTGCTGACATCTCACAGATCAGCTCACTTGGAATTCTCTCCTTAGGCAGAGCTGGCTTGAGCATCTTCATCTGACCAAGACTTCTGGTGCTTATTTCTCACATCATTTGTGAGGATGTCACCACCAAATGCCACAAGCTGAAGTCTGAGATCACAGCATGTCAGCACCTGCAGCTCTCCCGGCTGGATGTGGAAGCCCAGGGCATATCACGGGTCCAAAATTCAGTGGATTGCCACTCAAAGTAGAAGAATGGTAGGTGAGTGCTAAAAATGATAGTTTGTCACCCAAAGGGAGGAGTTGGCAGGAGGACTCTGACTCCTGTATCCTGACCACCTACACAGACTGAGCCTGACAAAGATGTAAAGCTTTCATTGAAAGAGCATCACGTTCCCCTCGGCTGCTGCAGGACAACTTTTGGGGCTGAAACCAGAGTGTTGTGAAGGTTTTGCAAGTTCAGAGCCTGCCTCAGCTGAGCTAAACTGCCCTTGTCCCCAGAATCCCAGGTTTACCACGTTTTATCTGGGTTTGTATCTTTTCCAGCTCATCTGCCCAGCCTTCACTTTTCCCTCGGGATTTGAGTGACATGCCAGTCCTCAGCTGTCCCTCTGCTCGTGCCTGGGTTCAGCTCAGCTCTGAATGCCTTTTATTATTTAACCAGAGTACCTGTCTCCTATTATTCCTGGTATTCCAGAGCTGTCCCTGCTGCTCTCTCTTCCTGGTTATGCCATGGCTGAGTGAATGGGAGAAGTTTCTAATGTGTTTTTCAGTCAATTGCTTTTAGGAGCTGAAAGTGCTGGAACTGCTGCCTGTGAAGTTGTGAACTCGGTGGTTCTGTGCTGCACATCCCAACTGCACCCGCTCGGGGAACTGGGGCCACTCCCTTCATCCATCAGAAAGCACAGGGAAGTCTGTGGGCCAAGGATTAAGTGCATTCCAGTGCCCAGAATTTAATTTCCTCTTGGCTTTCTCCTCCAGTGAGACCCTGCCTTGCTTCTGTTCGCAGCCCAGATGAGTTTGATGTGGCTTGGCTGCCTGGGCCAGGCTTTGCAGGGCTGAGCATCCCACAATCCAGTGGCTGTTATCCAGGAACAACCTCTCTCTTCAGCCTATGCTCTAACCCCAACCACCTTAGATATTGGGAAGGAATTCCTGGCTGTGAGGGTGGGGAGGCCCTGGCACAGGTTGCCCAGAGAAGCTGTGGCTGCCCCTGGATCCCTGGAAGTGTCCAAGGGCAGGTTGGACGGGGCTTGGAGCAACCTGGGCTAGTGGGAGGTGTCCCTGCCCATGGCAGGGGTGAAACTGGATGGGCTTTAAGTTCGCTTCCAGCACAAACCATTCCATGATTCTGTGATTCTATGACCCTCATAATCTCTTATTTCAGATCTAAAAGTGGCTACAGTGAGTCAGAACAAGGTGAAGAGTATTTAAGCTCCTGGCTGAGGTCACTTGGTCTGTTCAGCTGGAGGAGACTGAGGTCAGAACTCATTAAGGTCTTCACGAGGGGCAGCTCCCATCTCTTCTCTGTGAGCGGGACCCAGGGAATGGCTGGAGCTGTGGCAGGGGAGAGTTGAGTTGGATCTCAGGCAAAGGTTCTTCCCCCAGAGGCTGGTTGGGCACTGCCCAGGCTCCCCAGGGCAGTGGGCACAGCCCCAAGGCTGCCAGAGCTGCAGGAGGGTTTGGACAACACTCTGAGGGACAGGGTGGGATTGTTGGGGTGTCTGTGCTGGGCCTGGATTTGGGCTTGATGCTCCTTGTGGGTCCCTTCCAACACAGCATACTCTGTGATTCTGTGGTTCTATGAAATGTGCCACTTCCCTCCAACTTTTCCATAGCTACCAATTGCAGTTGTCCAGATTATCAGGAAAACATGTTGGCTTCCTTCAGGCCTTCCCCCTGTTTGTGGGCACTTCTCCAGCAACCAGCAGGGAGTTCTGGGGTTTTACACCAACCTCCCCTGACCCCAGGGAGTGTGTCTGCACCTTTCTGAAGATGACACTGGAGGATGCTGAGGGCTGGCAGAGTAGAGGGGGGACTGCTCAAGTTGCCTGTTGGCTCTACCATGCTTGGAGCCAGGAAAAGCAAAGGACAGTGAGACAGCACATCCCAGAGGGGCAGATGGAGGCTGGGAGAAGCAGCATCCATGGGGGCTTTGTTTTGCCTGTTTGCTGTTGGTTCCCAGGGCATGTGGTGGGTTCCCAGTCCTGGTGGTCCCATCCTTGCTCCAGGTGACTCTCATCCAGCAATAGTTGCTCTTGGCATTTAGCAGGACAGGATTCCTTCCATTCACAGGGATGGAGCTAAATCATTGTTCAGCCTTAAAGGGACTAATTTCTTCTCACTCCTGTCTTACTCCCCAAAGAGGCTCACACTGCCCATCCTCTGCTCATTCCCTTTCAATCCCATTGCTGTCCCTGTTGGAATATCATTTTCCCAGCAAGGTTCCAACTTCTCACTCTCCACTGAGGATGTTTTTACTCTCTCTGATGCTTCCTCTTATGTTGGACTCTGTTGGACCCTGTCGGACCCTTCTGAGCAAAAAAGTATTCTTATGAAAGTTTTACATCTTCCATTGGAATGCTGGGAATCAAAGAAGTATCAAACCTCAGCCAGTGTTGTGCTGGGACACCTGGAAACAGCCCAAGAAATTTCTATGAGCCCCGGAGAACCTGGGATTTTTAATGGTGTACATTAAATAACCTTTTCAAGGCCAGTGACTTCAGGACCTCTGATTTCGATATAACAGCCACCACAGAGCACAGGTGTTTCCCTGGAATTTGTGGAAATAGCTCTGGGATGTGTTTGTCTGCAGCTGTTATTTACACAAAGCTTTATGCCGAGGTGGGAGGCATTCAAGGAGCTCGAGGAGTACTCTGGAAACCACCTCACCTCCTGGAAGCTTTCCCCCAGAATCTTGCCTTGTGATTTGCATTGTCCTACTGATATTTTGGCCCTGGCTTCATGTAGTTCCTGCGGTGTCCCCTCCCAAGTGAAAGGAACACATGCCCAGGGTCACAGATTCCTCTCTCATAAAATTCTGATCAGTTGGGAAGTTCAGCAGCACCATACACAGGTGACAATGGTTCTGCTCCCAGCCACAGACACACAGAGCTCCACATGTCAACATCCAGGCCCAGCTGTTTGCAGGTCTCAGAGAAATGGGATTTTTCCTGGAATGGTTTGACTCATTCATTTTTGAAGAAGCTGGACTCGACCTTGGAGGTCTTTTCCGGCCTTGGTGATTCTACAGTTCTATGAGAACCACATTTCATACTTGCAGTCCTGATCCATTCACACACCTAAGATATAGACACGGATTTTCTGAGCCAAGAGTTATCAGTGTTTGTGCTCGGAGCTGGTGATGGGTGCAAAATGAGAAAGCTTAGGTAAAGCTCTTAAACCCAGGACTAAATTTGGGTGAGTCATTGAGCAGATATTGTGGATTCAAAGTGCAGTGCCAGTGGTTGCTGTGGTTCAGCTGAAATGGGGTAAATTCCTTGGAGCTGTGCAGCCAGGAAGGGGACCTGGACATTAGACCATGGGAAGGTTTCCTTAGGAAATATCCCTAAGAGCTGCAGGCAGACAGGCTGAGGCACCAATTGTTCCATGTCAAGTTGCGTCCCCTGTCAGTGCAATGATTTGTGGTGGTATCCAAACCCATTCTAGATGGCTTGAGGTGGAAACTCGTTCTTGTGGGAGGGGCTGGCAGAAATCCCAGTGGCCACAGTGGGGTCATTGAAAGCCTCTGTCTTGATCCTGCCCCTGGGAGGAGACTCATCTCTGCTGCTTCAGCTCTGTGGGGACAATTCCCACACTCTGGGCACTGGGACCAAGTGAACCATTCAGGACAGTAGCCCTTCCAGATGCCCTTCCTGAAGGAAGGATTCCACCTCTGTGTTCAGATGACTCAGCTGCCTTGGGATTAACAACCTGCCCAAACCAGAATGTTGTGTCTGGTTTTAACAGTTCCTCTCCCAGCTGTGGATCTGTTTGAAGCACTTTGTCTGTCATGTGAGGAGGCCATGCCCTCCTGCATCTCGGAATTACAGATCCCAGGATGGGTCAGGTTGGAAGGCCCCACAGTGTCCCACCTGGTCCCACCTCCCTGCCCAGCAGGGCCATCCCAGAGCACATGGCACAGGATTGTGTCCAGAGGGGTCTGGAATATCCCCAGGGAGGAGACTCCAGCCCCTCCCTGGGCAGCCTGTTCAGAGCTGGGTCACTGCCCAGCAAAGAAGTTCTTCCTCCTGTCCAGGGGGAACTTCCTGGGCATCAGTTCCTGCCCGTTCCTCCTGTGCCATTGCTGGGCCCCCCCAGCAGAGCCTGGGCCATCCTCTGCCCCCTCCCTGCAGCCCCTGACACCCCCTGGGCAGGGCCCCTCTCAGGCTCTGCTCTGGAGGCTGAACAGCCCCAGCTCCCTCAGCCTTTGCTGCTCCCAGAGCTGCTCCAGCCCTTGGGCATCTCCGCAGCCTGCGCTGGCCCCGCTGCAGGAGCTCCCTGGCCCTGCTGTGCTGAGGAGCCCGAGCTGGGCCAGCCCTGCAGATGTGCCTGCCCAGGGCTGGGCTGAGGGGCAGGATCCCCTCCCTGCCCTGCTCCAAGGCTCTTCCTGATGCCCCCAGGATACCCCAGGAGGTCCCACCTCTGCTGACCTGTCCATCCCCACAGGCCCTTCCACGGGTGCCCATCAGCCTCTGCCCAGAGCACCCACTGCTGAGGCTTCAGTCTCTGCCCCTGAGCTCTGATGTGCCACCCTCGACCCCAGCACCTTCCCAGCTTTCCAGGAGATTTTCCATGTGCATCCTCTGCTGTGACAGTCTGCAGCTGCCAACAGCAGGGTGCTGGGAAGGTGAAATGGTCCCAGTGGAGGTCTCACCATTCCAGGCAGAAGCTGTTTTTCCTGAGCTGGCAGGTTCTCCAGGGCTGAAAGCTCTGTGGCAGGGAATGTGCCTTGGCTAAACTTCTGGGAAATCAGCTTCTGAGATATTTGCAGAAAAATAGATACATTAATAAATTTTGTTTGAGCTTTCCATTTCCTGAGAAGGAAGGGATGATTTTGTTCATGAATATTAATAATCTGAGGGGAGTAGATTAGGAGAAGCTCTGAAGCTGCCCGTCAGCACTCAAAGAGTGTACCCTGGTGTAGGCAGGGAGAACGAGGGCACTGCTGCCATCCTGGATTCCCCATCATTTACCCCATCACAGAGGGGAGGAATTTGATCCTGACTTCCTACAAACAGTGCAACCTAGACCAGCATGAATGGCCATTGCTGAAAGCTGAGCTAGGGGACTTGTTTTATTACTTGTTTGCAGGTGAACATGTAACAACAGTCCCATTATTTTCCTTGCAATGATGGCCATGCCCTGTCCTCCCCAGGCCATCCTATCCAGCTTTCCCCAGAGCTGCTGGAGAAGTTCATCTCCTGGAGCATCCCCACTGCCAAGAGCTCATTAACATTAACATCAGGCCATCCAAATTAAAATGAACATCAGCAGTGCCCCAGTCCCATTTTACAGGTGCAGGTGACCTGGACTTCCAGGATTGAATGTCCTCCCTTGATGTGCTGCTGTTTGACCCCATCCCCAGCTCCCTGTCACAGACTCTGTGGCAGCCCTTCCCTCACCTCCCCAGACACAGTTTTCCTTTAGTGCTGCAGCTTGTGTTGCCCCACCATTGCTGATTCCATCACCCGCCTGCTGAAGGATTTGGTTGGTTGCCAGACCTACTTTTGGTCTTGATACATTTTTTAATCTTTCTTGGATTATTTGTCAGCCTGGGAGCTACTGGGAGCTACTGATAACCATCTTTAGCCTTCCTCAGCTACAGCCAGACTCTGAATATTTATTCATCATACTTAACCTCAGCTCCCTTCTTCTTATTTGATAGTGGAGTATTAGTAATAACAGTGATATCATTTATGATTATTAGTGTTACATATGGCTTTTATCCCCCAGCCCAGTCCAAGGGGTTTGCAGTGTTCAGGCTCATAAGCAGAGGTTTATCCTATGCCTCACAGTGCACATTTATACAAAATATAGTGGCTGAAGTGTTCAAATTTTCTGACTTCCGAATGTCAGAGAATATTTTGAAATAATGTCAGACCTTACTTTTGCTTCTCAGAGTGACCAAGGGCTCCCTGAGGACTTAATTTTGATGTTTTACTTGGGAACATAATTTTCTTGTATTGTTTTTTGTTGTTGTTGTTGTCTTTTTCCCCTAAGAAACCTAAAATTTACAAAATTGTTTTTTTCTTTGCTCCTGGTAGTGTTTTATGATGTTAAATTTCTTGGAGAAGTGCAAACAAACAAACAAAACCTTGCCTAAATAATGAAGGAAACCCTTATTAACCTACATAGAGAGCAACATCCAACTCAGGGATAAAACAACTGCCCTAGTTTAGGTGCAAACATCAGGGGAAAACATTAAACCTGCTACAAACCAAATGGGTTTTTACCTATGCAGAGGGAGTGGGAAGCAGGACAGAGGCAGAGCTGGACAATAAAACAAGGGCTAGTTTATGGAGGGATGATGGGGTCAAAGAGGGCTTCAGCCACTGGGATTTCAGGTTATGATGCTTGGGGAGGCTTGTTGTCCCCAGCTCACCCTGCTGCCCCATCCACCCCATCCTTGCCCTGTAGGATCCCATATCCCAGGGAGCCATGGACAGCCAGCCTGGGACACCAGTTTGGGGAGAAAGAGCCATTTTATTGAAAATAAATCAGCTTTACCAAATTTCTATGTGTTTACTCTCAAAGGTGTTATTACCAGCAGGATCCTCAGGGAAGTACAGAGGATATGGGGTCCCAGCTCCCTGGGCCAATGGGACTCTCTGGGATAACCCCAGAAATTGCAGTAAATGTTGAAATATCACAGACTCACAGAATACTTTGGGTTGGGAGGAACCTTAAAGCTCACCCAGTCCCAGCCCCTGCCATGGGCAGGGACACCTTCCACCAGCCCAGGTTGCTCCAAGCCCCGTCCAACCTGGCCTTGGACACTCCCAGGGATCCAGGGGCAGCCACAGCTTCTCTGGGCAACCTGGGCCAGGGCCTCCCCACCCTCACAGCCAACTATTTCTCCCAATATCCCATGTAACCTCTGGCAGTGGGAAGCCATTCCCCCTTGTCCTGTCCGTCCAGGCCCTTGTCCAAAGTCCCTCTTCAGCTCTCCTGGAGTCCCTTTAGGCCCTGGAAGGGGCTCTAAAGTCCCCCTTCTCTTCTCCCGGTGAACCCCCCCAGCTCTCCCAGGCTGTCCATTCCCACACCATTCTCCAAAAACCCTCCAGAGAGCCCAATTCTCAATGAAGGTGCCCTCAGAGAGGAATTCCCAGTCCCATTCCCCATTTGCAGTCACACTGTGGGGGCTGGGTCAGAGCCTTGCTCTGTCAGAGCAAGATTATGGAATCATAGTATTCTCAAGGAAAGAGGAAATTGCTACAAACAGCAGCTGCATTGATCTCCAAGGCTCCAAATGTCACTCAAACTGTGGATGTTTCCCATCAAACTTCCCAGAGAATGCCCTTCTCTGGGAGAAGTATCACCCCCCCTTCCAATGGATATATTCAAGAGAGGAAGCAGAGGGAATGCTCGTTATCATTTTTCCTGGCTTTCTTTTTGCCTTCCCATGGCTATTTTGTCAAACAACCTCACAAACACAATTTTACGACGAAGCTCTACCATGAAGACTCTTTGATACATATTCATAGCAGATTCTTGGCTTATCTGTGAGCAACACTCACACATGCTGCTTACTTGAGCTGTTGTTTTTTTAAATGCTTAACATATAAAAGTTTAATGACAAAGTTGCCTAATGTTTGTTTCTTCTGAAAAGCATTATTATTGCTCAAGAAAATTCTCTAGAGGTTTTTCATGTCTATGGTGCTGCTTGATCTGTGCTGAATTTGGATGGAGTGTGGTGAGATGCAGCAGTGGTACTGCTCATCAGGGATTCCAAAGGTTAAATATTAGGTGGAAAGCTATGGATGGGACAAGCCCATGGCACGAGCAGGAGGAGCTGGGTGCATCTTCTGGCAGCACTTTGGGAGATACTGGGAAGAACTGTCTCAAGTTCAACAAGGGCAAAGGCAGGTCCTGCTCCTGGGAAGGAACAACCCAGGGCAGCAGCACAGAGTGACCCCTTGGAGCAGCTCTGCAGAGCTGGGGGTACTGGGGGACAACGAGTTGTCCCTGACCAGCAGTGGGCCCTGGGGACAAGGAGGGCAATGGGATCCTGGGGGGGCATCAGGAAGAGCCTTGGAGCAGGGCAGGGAGGGGATCCTGCCCCTCAGCCCAGCCCTGGGCAGGCACATCTGCAGGGCTGGCCCAGCTCAGGCTCCTCAGCACAGCAGGGCCAGGGAGCTCCTGCAGCGGGGCCAGCGCAGGCTGCGGAGATGCCCAAGGGCTGGAGCAGCTCTGGGAGCAGCAAAGGCTGAGGGAGCTGGGGCTGTTCAGCCTCCAGAGCAGAGCCTGAGAGGGGCCCTGCCCAGGGGGTGTCAGGGGCTGCAGGGAGGGGGCAGAGGATGGCCCAGGCTCTGCTGGGGGGGCCCAGCAATGGCACAGGAGGAACGGGCAGGAACTGATGCCCAGGAAGTTCCCCCTGGACAGGAGGAAGAACTTCTTTGCTGGGCAGTGACCCAGCCCTGAACAGGCTGCCCAGGGAGGGGCTGGAGTCTCCTCCCTGGGGATATTCCAGACCCCTCTGGACACAATCCTGTGCCATGTGCTCTGGGATGGCCCTGTTTGAGCAGGGGGGTTGGATGAAATGAACCACTGTGGTCCCTTCCAACCTGTGATTTTGTGATATTTCCTTCTTAATAACTCTGACCAGGACATTGGGCTAAACAAAGCTCTTCTGAAGCCAGACTGGGCATCAATTCCTCTTATGGAGACTGAAGAACAGATCATCCAAGAAATAACCCTTTGAGTAGCTGGGAAGGAGTTGATAACAGCAGGAGTGTCTGCTGGGAGGCAGTTTCTGATCAGGCTCAGCCTGGAGCTGGTCAGGCTCAGGCAGAGAACTCTTCTCAGTGCACTGGGTGGAGGGGGGAGCGTTTGCTGCCTTCCCAAACACTCCCCGTTTACAGGCTCTTACATATGCAGAACCTTGGCTTGTATTTCCAGGGAAATACAGCAGCCTGGTGGCTGCTGCTTGAACTGCTGCAGTGGCCTGAGGGCCGGTGTGAGCACCGGGAGCAGGATGCAAGGGGCACCAGGAGCAGGATGCAAGGGGCACCAGGGAAGCCACAGCGAGCAATGCAGCAGCCACTGGGATCAGAGAAACATGGGAAAGAGACATTTCCTGGGTGTACTTAATGTGGAGAAGGGATTTATCTCTACAGATTACAGAGTGTGTCTAGAAACCCTCTGAAGGGCTCCCAGAGATGGGTGTGCCTGGCTCTGTGTGGCTGCATCCTCTGCAGAGGCCTAAAACCACCTGCACCTTCAGAGAGAGGGATGGTTCCTGAGGGTTGCTGACAGGACTAAACACCCTTTCACCTCATCTTTTCCAGCAAGGATGTGATGGACACTGAACCCAGCCAGGCCTGTTATGATACTCCACAGAGGCAGGAGCAGATTATTTCTGCTGAAGTTGGTGGGATGCTCATTGGTCCAGGATGAAAGGAACCAACTGAGCATCAAAGGAAAAGGGAGTCCAGAGCAGGGAAGGTTCTCCTGCAGCAGCACTGACACACTTCCCACCTCTGTCTGAAGCAATGCTGAGATGGAGAGACACCAAAGTACTCTGGGGCTTGCTACAAAGAGCTCCATCCCTGCCTTGGGTGGTTACAGTGCTCTTGGAGGGGTCTAACTAAACCTTTCAGCTGATCCAGAGAAGCCCCACAGACAGGGACAAGGACACACGAACTGTGAGGACAGACTGAGGTTGTTAGGATGGTTTACTCTGGCAAAGAGCAGGAGGCCAAGAGGGGTCTGAGAGCAACCTGTGCTTGAAAATGAGTTAAAAAGGCGATGCAGCCAATTTCTTTGACAACAGTGCAAGGGATTATTGGCACAGTTTGCAATGTAGCAGGCTCAGGTTGGGCATTGGAAAGCATTGTTCCCTAGGATGGTGGTGAAGTCCTGGGACGGGTCACCAGAGGAGTGGGGAACTCTCCTTGAACAGCTGAAGTGACCAAGGCTTACTGAGCTGCACTTGATGTTCCTTGTGGGTCCACTTCCTCTCAGGATATTCTCTGATGGATCTGGACCCAGAAGCAGAGACCTGGCCTAGTGTTGGTATGGCCTCAGGGTTCCCTTCCAGCACAGGCTTCTGGGAGTGGTTCCTAAGGGAAAGAGGTTTGTTGTCAGGAGACAGAACATCATCCAAGGCCTGGTGCCCATCTCACCTCCCTTCCTGCCCCAGCATTAATTTCTGACGTCACCTCTCCACTGTCCTGGGTGAGGAAGGTCAGTGATGGCACCGGGAAGGTTCCAACAGCACTTGTTTTGCGAAACATCCTGGGACAGAAGAAGGACAAACAACCTGCAGAGCAAATCTCTCAGTGCCTAAACACCGTCTCCAGGGTGCCCTGCTGGGCCACAGACTCGTGGCCTGATGAGTCACGTTCTGGTTTTGTCTTCTACTTTCTTCCCACAGTGCACAGGCTGGAAGTGTCTCTGCCCCATTTCTCCCAGGAACTGGGCAGTTGCTTCTGTCTAGGGGTCTCCTTTTACCCCATGCTTGCTGCAGCCAGCCCATGACTCCCATACCCTCTTGTTGGGCACCCAGCCACTGCCACCAAAGGGAATATGACATGCAGACAATAAAAACCAGCTGAGTTAAACTGTTGTTTACAAACATGTTCTGAGATCTTAAGAAAGAGGGTGTAAGACCAAGTTTTAGTAATAAGGCAAGAGAGATAAATAATTAAGCAGCAATCTAGCTGTCCCTTGCCATCTTGTTGGGTGGTGCTCCTCTGCTGCCTAAGCCCAGAGTGGGACTTTCCTGTGTGTTCAGGCTCCTGATGCAGCATCCCAGCTATGGAACAGCCTTAATGAAAATGCCCTTTCAAAGTGAATGTGCAAATTGAGCCAAGTCTCTGAGAGGAGCCGGGTCAAAGGCACTGCTCTGCAGCACGAGCTGCATCATATAATTCCTGTCAAGTCAGTGCCCTCCTCCCCATCTGTTTCCCACCCCCCCGCTCTGTCTCAGCACACCTTGTACTCTCCCAGGAGCACATTCCCGGCACACCCCGGCCTTCCCCCCCCAGGGCTCATCTCTGCCCAGCTCATTTGATTACTATGGATGTGCCTTCCCTGTCCTCCAGCTCTCCCTGTGCTGGGCTCAAGGGCAGGCTCAGGAGGGAGTTTCTACCAGGCATCGGTGACCTTTCTGGTGGCCTGAGCTTTCAGACATTAAAAAGCAGAGTGTCTTTTGCTAATCAGCTGGTCCTGGGCTGGAGGAACAAGTAAGCCCTAACTCCTCTTGCCTCCCCTCCCTCAGCCCCAACCCCAGCAGCAGGAGCTGTGCTGAGTCTCTGGGCATTAGGACGGTGCCAGGAGCAAGGGCTGGTGCAGGTCCCAGCCCAGGGGGCCCTGCCCAGGGTCAAAAAGGCATCTGGAGTCAATCCAAGTAGCAGTTTGTATAAAATGAGATGATCCCAAGGGCCTCCTGGGATTGAATTGCTCACTGTCTGTAGCAGGTTTTCATCTGGAGTTGTCTGGAACAGAGATCTCCCCTCTTTTTGAGGTAAAATCTGGCTGGATTGACAGGAAGCTGAACGTGAGCCAGAGTGTGCCCAGGTGGCCAAGAGGGCCAATGGATCCTGGCCTGGATCAGGAAGAGTGTGGCAGCAGGAGCAGGGCAGTGATTGTTGGCCTGGACTCAGCACTGGTGAGGCCACCCCTGGAGTGCTGTGTCCAGCTCTGGGCCCTCAGCTCAGGAAGGACATGGAGGGGCTGGAGCAGGTCCAGAGAAGGGCAACGAGGCTCGGGAAGGGACTGGAGCACAATTCCCATGAGGAGAGGCTGAGGGAGCTGGGGGGGCTCAGCCTGGAGAGGAGGAGGCTCAGGGGAGACCTCCTGACTCTCTGCAACTCCCTGACAGGAGGGGGGAGCCTGGGGGGTTGGTCTCTTCTCCCAGGAACCAGCAGCAAGACAAGAGGGCTGGGTCTGAACCTGTGCCAGGGGAGGTTTAGGTTGGAGATTAGCAAGAAATTCTTTACACAGAGAGTGCTCAGCCATTGGAATGGGCTGCCCAGGGAGGGGGTGGATTCTCCGTCCCTGGAGGTGTTTAAGGTGAGACTGGATGTGGCATCAGTGCCATGGGCTGGGGACCATGGTGGGGTTGGATCAAGGGTTGGACTTGATGATATTGGAGCTCTTCCAACTTAGTTGATTCCATGATTCATGATTTCCTAACAGATATCTGAACTGTTTGGGAAGAACCCAGGAGGTGACAGTGATACAGAGACGTGATACAGGGCACAGGGTTGGTGAAGGGTTAGAAGCCTCAGCAGACCACTTGGAAAGTCTTTTGTTTTCCTGTTCATTGGCCCATCCAAACCAGAATGTCGAGGCACCTCCATGGTACTGTGAGGCTCGGGTCTGGCTGCAGAGGTTCACCTGGAGGAAGAACTCAAACACCTCATCTTCTTTGTGACTCTTCTGGAGGATTTCACCCTGATGTAAACAGCCTCAGCCCTCCCAGCAGTGAAGACAAGCAACAGTGACCTTTGAGGACACTGAAAGTCGTTTCTGAAGCAGATGAGTCACTCTGCGCTTTGTGGCTTCCCAGACTTTTTGTGTTGTGTGTCCAAGTCAATATCCCAGCCCAGCACTGTGGACATGTTTTTGGATGTCCTTTCCAGGCCTGGAGTAAACAATGGCCATTCAGCTCCTGAATCCCCAATGACTTCCCAAATTGAGAAATCAAGTAACTAAATCCCACAGTGGAGCAGCTGTCAGACAAGAGCCCTGTAATCACTGCACCACGATGCCAATGTCAAGGAGAGCAAGAACTACCCAGGCTGGGATGGCCAGAGGATCTGGATGTCACACACAGCCTGGGTCTGCACTGCCACACACGGCTCCACCACCCAGCCCTGCTCGTCAGACCTTGCTTTTCAGAAGCCTTTAAAAATGTGTGGCATCACCAAAGGCCTCAGTGTGGTGTGGGACCAGAAGGACAATCAGAACCATGGAATTTCCTGAGCTGGAAGGGGCCCACAAGGATCAGTGAGTTCAGCTCCTGGCCCTGCACAGGGCACCTCAACAATCCCACTCTGTCCCTGAGAGCGTTTGGACAACACTCCTGGAGCTCTGGCAGGCTCAGGGCTGTTCTTATGCTCCCCCTCTCAGCCCAGGGATGTGTGACCCACACAACCTGTCCAGCCCAAGGACTGAGGAGGAACAGAGGGAACCCATGGCAGGGGCACAAACCCAGCATGTGAGAGAGGTGTCAGAGGAGAGGACACCGTGCCCTCAGTGCCCAGAAGGAGCAGCTACATCCCAGGAAGGTGTGAGCATGGCCCCTCTGGACCCTGCCCCTCAGCCCATCCCAGTCCATGCTCTGCTGCTCCTGGGAGGTCCCTGCCCTCTCTGTGCAGACCCCAAGCGAAGCTGTGACCAGAAAACCCAAGGAAGGGGAACCTACAGCACTTCTCCTTGTGGAGGAGGAAAGAAATCACATTCAGATCTCTTTTCCAGCTGCTGGGAGCCAAGTATACCTCCTTCCTCCTCCTTGCTGTCAACACCTAGGAAATGCCTTGATTGCAGGCATGACTGGAGTGCCTTTTTTATCTTGGACTTGCTCTTCCAAGTTGATTTCTCTTAAATGACTTGGTTTGCTTGACTTCCCCACTATTGAAGACACAGCTCAGGGGTTCTGGAAACAAGTGTCCCCTGTTGCCCAAGCTGCTGTAAGGATTTCTTTGTGGCACAGGGGTCCCACAGTGTCCAGGGGATGTGACAGTCCTCCTGCAGAGGCAGAGATGTGCAGAACACAGCTCAGACTGAGTCCCCAGCCACAGGGCTCTGTGCTGGGGTAGTGAAGGTGTCCAATCCTCTTCCCCAGTCCTTTTTCTTTAAGAAACATCTGCCCACATTCTGGAGAACAAGGATGGCTGTCAACTCGGTCCCCAGGGATCATCTGCTAAGTAAGAGGTGCTCTGGAATCTTGATCTTGAAGATGTGAGGATGGCTGAATCCCAGTTCTTCAGGTCAAGTCCCTCTCAGCTCTCAATACACACCTTCAACACAAGCTCTTTGCCCCTGTGCTAAAACCCCAGCAATCTGGCCTTGAAATTCTTGTTCCCAAACAATCTGGAGCCAAGACATGGAAGGCAGTGTAGAAAAAAGCCCTCAGTTGCCTGGAAATGCCCTTTCTGCCTCCTTCCAGCCTTTTTTTTCACCTTCCCTTTGCTTCTGCTGCCTAGTGAATCCATTTTATTAACAGCTTTTCATAAAGCCTGGCAGTATTTGAAAGACTGCAACATTTGCCTTGGAATATCAATAAGCAGCCGCCTTTGCAGCCTGGGGAAGGGTTGAAGGAAGAAAGAGTGAAGCTGAGGATCAGTGATCAATGCCAGGCCCACAGGGAGCCTGAGTTTAGGAGATTTGTTATTGAAATATGAACTGAATCCCCACCCAGAGTGGGCTGAGCAGGAGCTGTGCTGCCCAGCACCTGGGAGGACTGAGGAGCACAACGTGTCCTTCAGCACCAGCAGCATCCCTGGCCAGGTCCCCTCCACCTACCCCCAGGCCAGCAGCTGATCCATGGCCAGGTGGGGCTGCAGTGCATGGAGACAGAGTCTGGTTTTTCCAGGTGAAATGTCAGAATGATGGAGTCACAAAATCTCCTGAGTTGGGAGGGACCCACAAGGATCATCCAGTCCAACCCCTGGCCCTGCACAGACACCCCAACAGTCCCACCCTGTCCCTCAGAGCATCATCCAAACCCTCCTGCAGCTCTGGCAGCCTTGGGGCTGTGCCCACTGCCCTGGGGAGCCTGGGCAGTGCCCAACCAGCCTCTGGGGGAAGAACCTTTGCCTGAGATCCAACCTGAGCCTGCCCTGACACAGCTCCAGCCATTCCCTGGCTGCTGTCCCTGCTCACACAGAGCAGAGCTTGGAGTTGCCCCTCTGAGGAACCTGCAGACCCTGAGGACACTCCCCTTGGCTTCCTCTTGCCAGAATTAGAGGTGAAATGCCCCTTTCTCCTGCAGTGGAAGGGAAGGGAGCCCATGGCCATGAATCCATGGCCAGCTTGGTTTCAGGCTCCTGCTGCTTGGGCTGAGCTCCAAGAGCCCTGCAGGACTCAGGAGGGCAATGCTGGCATGGCAGGAGTGGATGGGCAGCACTGTGCACAAACTGGTTTCGATGCAGAGTGTATTTGTTTTGTAGAAAAGACCATTTCATCAATTTTATTTTTTTTTCCACCCAAACACATCAGGTTTGATGAAACATTCATGGGAAAACAGTTTGTCCAGGAGCAAACTTTCAATAAGTGAGTGACAGAACTACAACATGTTGCCCCGTGTTTGGGGCACTGACACAGGACTCCAAAGAAATTCTAATCCTCCAGAAGAGCCCGGAGCACAGAGCTCCACTCCATGGTGACTCCCCTGCACAAGAGACTTGTTTTTTAGGTTGACTCCCCAGCACATTGTTTTTGACCTGAGATCCCATCCCAGATCTTGGCAGCTTTCCCAGTTTAGCTTTAATGGAGACTTTCCAACAAGACATTTCACTTTTGACAAAAAAAATAAAAATAAAAATAAACAAACAAGCAAGGCTGGCAAAAAAAAAATATTTTATTTAGCAAATTCCCTGATCAGTCTCTTGGCTTCTCAATCCCATCCAAAATCTACTTCTGTTCCTGCACATAAAACCTGCAGGCACCTTGCTTTGGCTGCCTACAGAGCTGCTCCTGCCTGTCCTTCCAAATGGATCGAGCTACAGCAACTGGGCATCTGGTTCTCCAGAGCTCCTGGTACCCCAGGGCTCCTGCACTGGAGGGTCCTGCTGAGCATCCCTGCAGAGGAATGGCCTGAGCTCAGTCCTGGACTGCAGAGTCCACTTGGCCAAGGGGGAACAACACCTTGGAGGTGATGGAGCAGCCCCTTGCCTGGGGGACATTCCGGGGAGCAGCAGCCAGAGTGTCCTTGCCCTCCCCTCTCTGACCTCACTGACTGCAGGGGCTGCTCATCTGCTCTGAACAGAGGGAGGAGGCACTGATGGCTCACAGAGCATGGTTGTGGGAGAAAGGAGTGGGAGGAAGGAGAGGAAAAGGAGGCTCAAAGGGGGACCTTCTCACTCTCTGCAACTCCCTGGCAGGAGAGCCTCGGGCTCTGCTCCCAGGGAACAAGGGACAGGATGAGGGGAAAGGGCCTAAAGGTGTGCCAGGGAAGGCTCAGGTTGGACATGAGGAGGAATTTCTCCCTGGAAAGGGTGGTCAGACCTTGTCAGGGGCTGCCCAGGGAGGTTTGGAGTCCCCACCCCTGGAGGTGTCCCAGGAAGGCCTGGCCGTGGCACTCAGTGCTCTGGGCTGGGGACAGGGTGGGGATGGGGCACAGGGGGGATCCATGGGCTGGGAGGGCTTTTCCAACCTTAATGGTTCTGTGATTCCATAAATCCTTAGGAAGCCAGAGACTAGGAGCTACAGCTCCCAGGCTGGTCCCCAGTGTCACAAGAGCATCTACAGGGCAGCTTCAGGTCATGGCAGCTCAAAGCAGCAGCTGCTCCCCCTGTGCCAGGGAGGGGCTCTCATGGAACCCTGTGCCTGTGCCCCCTGGAATGGGCTCAGTGTTCCACAGCATCTCCAGGGCCACACAGCCCTGCTGCAACAGGACACTGGTGTGGCACCACTGGGATGTGACACTTCCAGCTTTGCCTGTGGCACTAACACCACACTGCAGAGGTGCCATGGTAGCTGGTGCCTCCTCCTTTCCAGATACTTGTTATCTTTTTGCATTTTCCTCATGTCAGACAAGGAAAATCAATGCAGCCAGGTTTGTTCTTGCTGGGAGCCACCTCCTCTTTCAGTCCCTCTGAGCTCCAAATTATGGTTTCATATGCAGAGCTGGGAGGATTTACTCCTCTATAGATGGCTCCCTACACTGGAATTTTACCTGAATATTGTGGAGCCCTTTCCTGACATTCAAGGAGGAAAAATAAAGATACTGGGAGCAATTTGGTGACACCTAAATGCACTGAATTGAAAAGGGTGAAGAGCCAAAGCACTGTAATTTAAAATTGCAAAATACCTTAGGGAGGATCAAGAAATGGAGGAGAAATAGACCTGGAAATATCTAGAGAGCTACATGGAGAACATGGAGCAGAGAGCAGAAAATACAGAGAGAAGAGTATCTCAACCACAGTTCCCAAGGGCTGGAACATGAGCAGGACTGTGGAGACATCTGGGGTTGCAGTGAGTTTGGAGTTTTCCACTTTGGAATTTGGTAGATCTCAAAGTGAAGGTGCAGCACTTAAATGATATGACTGAGGCCAAACACAAGGTTGAAGTTGGGATTTTGCAGCCCCCAGAGAAAGGTCACTTACATTCATTTCTGACTCTGACACTGCTGTGCAATGTGGACATTTCAGTACTCGATGTTCTCCTTCATCCATCACCTGACTGCAGATCAAGCTCTGCAGGACAAAGACAGCTCCCAGTGTTGAGCCTGAGCAGGGCTTTGGAGGCTGTGGATGTGTTAAATTATTAGGGAAGCCTTGAGAGTTCATTGCTTTGCTTTGGTCCTTTAGTTCTCTTTCTAGAGTGGTATAGGTCTTCTGGAGTTTTGTGCTGACTGGATTTTCAATGGGTGATTTGATCTGGCTTTGGATGATTTCCTGAAGTTCTTTTGCCATTGTCTGATTGTTCCCCAGCACTTCAAATTGGAATGTCCTCATACCCCTAATGTCACAAATTGGCTCCATTTTGTCCCTGTTGAATTTTGTCATTCATTAATTATTAATAATAAATGACAGGGAAAATTATCATAGTGGACAGTCTTAAAACTCAGTTGAACAGGACAGTTACAAAGTATTCAGCTGGATCATTTCTGCTGTTTCTGGTCCAACCTGAGCATGGTTGCAGCAGTGATGGGCAGATGGCCTCTGTGCTCCCTGACACACTCAGCATCTGGAAAATGAACTCCAACACCTCTTCCTGCCACCCTCTGCTGCTGCTGGCTCAGCCAAGGTGACAGCACAACTGAGGGCCACCCTTGGAATGTCACCATTTGAGGAACTGGAGCCTTTGCTCATCTCCCCACCAGCACCAGGAAAAGGAGCTCAGACTGGCTCCTTGGATAAGGAGAGGCAGCAGCTGTGTCCTGCTTCCCCTTCCCTCTCCAGGTCAGTCCTGCTCCTCCCCTAGAGCATCCAGAGCTCAGAAACACCTCCTGCCCCAGCTGGACCTGCTCCCCAGCCCTGCAGCAGCCGGGTCAGTGTCTCACAGTCAGCTAAGGAACCTCCCTGCACAACGTGCTTTCCCCCAGGCTTTGGAATGGCTCAGTTGCTGTGCTCTCCCTGTTTCTAGGAACAGCCAGCGTGAGGAAACATCAAAGGGGGCTTTCCAGCCTGCACTTCCTCAACCAGCACCAGGAGCAGCAGATGGGAGCTGGCGTTATTAAATATGCATAACCTCGCAGATCACAAGGCAGCACTTAGCTGTCCTCTAATTAAAAGGCAGCTGCTTCCTCAGACACTGCAAAAAGCCTGCTAGAAGACACCAGAATTTCCCTGCATGGTGGCTGATTAATGAGCAGCCCTGGAGCTCTTTCCTGCCCAGCTCAGAGATGCCAAAGGGACCCTTCAACCTTCCAGAGCTGAGGGGCCCTGCTCAAAAGACCCCCCAACCAGTTGGGATCTCACTTGACTGGCCAAGCTGGTGCTGCAAAGATCAGTGCTGGGAACAGTGGAAGAACTTTTGGACATCCATGCCAGCTACAGAGCTGCTTCCTGCACACATGAGCTTGGAACGAATAAAAGAAATATTGTAGCCCAGAATCGATCCCTCTGGCCATGAGCTCTGGCTTTCCACTGTTATTTTCATTAATTAATTACATTTGTATTCTTGGAACGTGCAAGTATCCCAACCATGGGCCAAGACCCCACTATGTTGGGCCCCGAACAAACAACCAAAACAAGATCCTTCATTCTCCAAAGAGCTTCAAGCATGGAAAACAGACAACTGCAGCCAGCAAGCCACAAGGTGTGGTGGGATTATCTGGCCCTGAACATATTTTGGGGAACTGCTACAGTATTTTATGCTAGTGTGATGCCAAAGGTGCCTTTTGCATGATTCCCAGGTGCCTGGGCTATGGAAAGCCCAGCTGGATCTTCCAAGGGATGTTCCTCTCGAGAACACATCCTGGTCTGTGGGCTCAGCTGGGGTAGACAGTGCTTCCACACAGGGTCAGCACCCCCTTTTCCCTCAGGCAGGGGGGGAAGGAGGGAAGCACCAGCTTCCAGGGCCTTGGCACCCCAGTGCTGACCAGGGCACCCCTCCTTGCCCCCCACCAATGAACGTGGCAGAGGACGGAGCAGGTCTGAGACCCTCAGGGGGGGCTGCACACGGGTTCTCCTGCTCAGCACTGTCCTCCACAGCACTGTGGGATCAAAGAGACACTGCCTGGCAGTCAGCAGGACACAGACTGCATGTTAAGTGGCTGCACACAGCTCCCAAATGAAGCTTCCTCCTAACGAGAGCGGAGTCATTAGGGATGAGCCGGTTATTTCTGCTCCAGGAGAACAGAGGCGATGCTGAGATGATCCTGGGAGGTGCTTCCCATTCCAGCAGTAAGGAATCACAGCCTCTCCCCGCCTCCCACTGTTTTTCCCCAGTTCCCAGCTCCCAGCTGAGAACCTTTCCGGGTGCCCAGTGAAGCTGAAGTGTCACTCAACCTCTTCCACCAGCCATGACACCTAAACCCTAAACCCTGGCACGGGAGGAGAAGGACAGGGGGGAATCCCCCTTGAATCATATATATATTTAATGTGAAAAATTAAAAAGCAAACAAACCCTGGATCTATATTAAAGCTGGTGGGATAAAAAGAATTTGCAATCTTTTTTTTTTTTTTTTTTACCTTCCTGTTGATACCATTTCAGTGAAATCAAGGAATGAATCCTGCCCAGTGTCTCCCAGAGCCTTCCCAAGGAATCACAAGCACCCAGGTGTGCAGGTAGCAGGAGGGAAAACTCAATCAAAGGCTTTGCAGGAGCAGGGCCTGAACTTGTTCTCAGATCTCAGCTCCTGTACCTGAGGTGGAGGGGGCCACGGGGATTTCTGCATAATCCCTCTCAAGATATGAGCTACTAAATCTGCAAATATTTGTCAAAGGTAAACAAAGAGAAAAGGTTTCCTTGAGATGGAACACAGCGAGGAGCCATCCTGGAATAGCTCAAGAGGGAAAACAGGCTGAAACATGGGATAGATCCTGCTGCACAGAGCAGCTCAGGGAGCAGGGCTGGGATCTCCTCCAGGGCAGCCCCAGCCCTGATGGGAATCCCGTGTGGAATCCTCGGATTTCCCTGGTAGCTCCTGGGATGAGCAGGGGAATCCTCTCTCCCCTGGCATATGTGGGGGTGTTGCCCCCTGGGCAGAAGCTCTATAATGTGAATGTGTGTGATGGGAAGGTGTGTGATGGGAAGGTGTGTGATGGGAAGGTGTGTGATGGGAAGGTGTGTGATGGGAAGGCAGCTCTCCTGTCTCCCTGTCACAACTCCCCAGGTCGCAGGGGTTGGCCAGACAAGAAAAATGAAAGGCTGAGGCTGCCTAGGCAGGCAGGGAGATGGAGCCCTTGGGACATCACGTCATCACTGTAGGACAGGAGGGAATGGTACTAAATGCCCAGATCAAACCAACCTTCCTGACTGATAACAGCAACCTGAAACTCCCCCCTTGCCCTGCACATGCAGGTGAGATGCACATTTCCCTCTTCAGCAGGTTCCCTTCTCCCACCTGGTTCAACTCCAAAGACACTCCCTTCTCTCCCAGCAGGATCCAGGATGCATCACATGCATCCTGCCCAGCTTCCCTGCACCCAGAGGCAGGAGAAAGGACGGGGAATTTATGAGTAACCTTTTTGTTTTTCTCCCATGAACTGTTTTCAACATTTAGAAATCATTTGAATATTATGCAAATTGAAGTGACTTGGCTTCTAAATATCATGAAAAATGCCCACTCCAGCAGTCTGTGCCATATGGAAATTACCTCTGCTTAGATGTTGTGGAATAAATCACCATTAAGGGAGGATGGATTGGCCAACAGTGAACAGCTGACACCCCAGAGGCAAAGTCTGTGCTTAACTCGTCCAGTTTGCAGGTCACGGGGACCCCCCGGGTGGTTCCTGCTCTGAGGGGATGAAGGACAGGGTGGTCCCCCAAAAAGGGCACTGCTGTGGGCAGGCAGGGTGTCTCTGTGCTTGCTGGGCTGCTGCCAGTTCAAAGGCAGGGCACAGGATGTTGCTGTTTCACTTCCATTCCAGCACAGAGTGACTTCAGCATGTCATGCTCTGGCAATGATTCATCTGGAGCTGCTGAACGAGCTGGGCACCCAGTCAGGACCCTCAGGAAACAGGGATGGGGATGGTGGAGCTGCAGCCTGGTGTCATGAGCACAGATGATGAACTTTGTCAGCCCTGCACTGATGTCAGTCCAACATCTGATGGAGACGTCCATCTGTCCATCCATCCATCCCCCATCTATCCATCCATCTAGCATTCATTCAGCCAGCCAACCATCCATCCCCCATCCCTCCATCCCTCCATCCATCCATCCATCCATCCATCCATCCATCCATCCCTTCATCCATCTCTCCATGCGTTCATCCATCCATCCCCCATCCATCCACCATCCATCCATCCATCCCCCATCCATCCACCATCCATCCATCCATCCATCCATCCATCCCTTCATCCATCTCTCCATGCGTTCATCCATCCATCCCCCATCCATCCATCCATCCCCCATCCATCCATCCATCCCCCATCCATCCACCATCCATCCATCCATCCATCCATCCATCCCTTCATCCATCTCTCCATCCGTTCATCCATCCATCCCCCATCCATCCATCCCCCATCCCTCCATCCATCCATCCATCCACCATCCACCATCCCTTCATCCATCTCTCCATCCATCCATCCATCCATCCCTCCCTCCATCCATCCCCCATCCCTCCATCCATCCCTCCATCCATCCCCCATCCGTTCATCCATCCATCCCCCATCCATCCATCCCTCCCTCCCTCCCTCCCTCCATCCATCCCTCCCTCCCTCCCTCCATCCATCCACAGCCACACAGCCAGAGGGGTGTTTCCCACGCACAGGCCCTGGCAGGGTAAAGGAGCCCCAGGAGGGAGGGTGCAGGTGTAGGTGGTGATATCTACGAGGAGACTGGAGAATGGTGCAGAGGGACTCGGGAGTCTCCATGAGTGTGAATCCAGGCAGGAGCAGAAGAAATGGGGCCAGGCTTGGTGCAGCTGTTTCCAAATACAGTGGAAAAAAACCTGCTGGAAGACATTAGATTTTCCTCAATAACAGGGAGAGCAGAGGAGGAACCCTGTGGTCCTGTCCTACAGAAGCAGATGTGGAATCCATACCATGGGACTTCCCAGAGCAGACACAGTGGGGTGGGGTGAAGCACATGGTAACTGTGACTACTCCTATGGTTACTTTGACAGTTAATAGGGAGAATAAGTGTAGGTTTTTAGCCCCTCTGCATTTGAAATAAGCATTCTGAGAATAATCTATGGCAGAAGTAATTAACTCTCTCAGCTCTATAGATCCTTCAAGGAAGTTTTCCACATACTCATAAAACTCCGGTGTTTTAGACATGGTAAAAACTTTTACACGTGTGGGAGAGAATGCTACTTACATGCTATTCACATGTTCTTTACACATGTGGGAGAGAATGCTATTTACATGCTATTCATGTGTTCTTTACACGTGGGAGAGAATCACCAGCTCAGTCTGCACAAAAGAAAAGCTATGAAAAAATGAACGCTGGTCCCAGATCACAAGTCCTGGGTTAGTTCTGGCTCTCCTTAAATGACCCAAAAGACTCTGAGATTGAGCAAGTTGGATGTGGGAAAACGGCTCAGGAGAAAGAAAAGAAACAGCTTTGGAGGCTGGGAAAGAGCAGTGGTGGTGGCTCAGAAGCTGAGGACAGGAAGCAAAGCCTGTGGTGCAGCTGCAGGTTCTCTGTGGAGCTGCCCAGGGTGCACGAGGAGGTTGTGGGTGACAGGAAGGGCTTTGGCCCCATCACTGTGCAGGAATGATGGGTGAGGAATCCAGGACACTGGGGTAGCACAAACAAGGTGTGGACAGACATCCCTGTCTGTCCACAGGGATGACATTTTCTCAGCAGGTGTGGGAAGAGACAGGGAATCCAGGGCAGAGGGAGGAGGTTTGAAAGCAATGCTTCTTTCAAGGACAGCCCATCTTCAGGGGCTACCTAAGCCTTGGAAGAATTCCTGGAAAAAGCATCTCATGGTACCAAGAATTGAGGAGCTCAGCAGACAGATGATGATGGAAAGGTGTGCAGGGATCGAGGGCTAACCCTGGAAGCTGGACAGTGCTGCAAACACTGACTGTGCCCGGCAGCAGGCAGGTATATGGGAATAGGGGTGGACCAGTGAGCAGGGCTCAAGTTCTCTGATTCCTTCTTCAAACTGAAGAAGAGTGGATTTAGATTAGATATAAGGAAGAAATCCTTCCCTGGGAGGGTGGTGAGGCCCTGGCCCAGGTTGCCCAGAGAAGCTGTGGTTGCCCCTGGATCCCTGGAAGTGTCCAAGGCCAGGTTGGATGGGGCTTGGAGCAACCTGGGCTGGTGGGAGGTGTCCCTGCCCGTGGCAGGGGGTGGGATGGGATGAGCTTTGAGGTCCCTTCCAACACGAACCATTCCATGATCCTGTGATTCCATGGGCTGGCTGTAGCTGCAATCCCTGGCCTCAATGATGTCACTGAGGTGCCAGTGCAATGCAAATGCTCCAGGCTCTGGGCAGCACTGAGAGACTTTCCTCTGGGGCTGGCAAAGCTGTTTGAAGTCAGGAAGTGTTCAGTAAGGATTATGAGGTAACTCTGTGATCATTTGGGAATGAAAAGCTTTGCAATCCCCTGTACTGGAAGCCCCTTTGATGCAGAGAACAACACCAATCCTCTGCTTCATTAAATCCCATTACAGACTTCGCCCTGCTCTGCCCCACAGCTCAGTCCCACTGAAATTCAGTCTGCCCAAGCCATCAGTGGAACTGAAGTGTCCCCACCAGCCTCCCCTGCCCCTGCATCCTCAGCTCAGTTTTCTGCAGGACCTTTCTCCCAGGAGAGGCAGGGCAGGGCCTCCCAGGAGAGCACACTTTGCCAGATGCCTTTTTCCCCCACTAACAAGCAGCAGGACGCTGAGTTGACTGCAGGCACTGAATCAGAAATTGTAATTCTGTTGCTCGCCATCCCATGGGAATTCTCCTCTCTCCTGATCCAGGCTGGGTGAAAACAGCCCTTCCCAACTGCACCATGACCCGGGGATTAGAGCAAAATAAAGGGCTGGAGAGACACAAGAGGAGAGGGGCTCTGGAGCCCATTTTCTCTCCCTTTTCTGCCCCCACAACATCCAGCAGGCAATATTACCTTATAAGGCAGAATTTCTGACGCACTGGGAAGGGGAAAGGTTTATTTTGAGGTTTCCAGCAATGGTGTGAAATTCAAAACTCATTCAATAGCAGCTGACTAGCTCGAGTATTAATTGATTTTGCTGCAAGGTTCCCTCGTGCCCCCTCACTGCCTTTCCCCCTCCTCTGCATGATGAGTACACCCACAGTACTTTGTCGTCATTTCTGAGCAGAAAAACTCTGTCCCAGGATCCCAAAATCACTCCTGTTCTCCTTCTCCCTGCTCCTTTCACCAGCTGGTTCCTTTCTTCTTTGTTATGTCTCACTTGTACCTTTGCTTTTCTTCTCTGTCCTTCCCTCTGCCCACCTGAGGTGACATCTCTGCCTTGCCCATCCCATTTCAAGTGGAGAGTCTTGCCCTTTTCCTTCCCATGAATTCTCCCTCCCACTGACTTCCCACCCTGCTCCCAGAATATCAAACAGGTCCTTCAAATCATCTTGGCTGCACTGCCCATGAGAACAGGGTCTAACAATATTGGCAGGTCAAAGAGCAGCTTGGTGTGTTCAGCTGGAGCAGAGGAGACTGAGGGGAGAGCTCAGTGCAGTTCCAACTGCCTGGGCAGGGGCAGAGGAGGGGCAGGGACTGAGCTCTGCTCTGGGGGGACCAGGGACAGCAGCCAGGGAATGGCTGGAGCTGTGTCAGGGCAGGTTCAGGTTGGATCTCAGGCAAAGGTTCTTCCCCCAGAGGCTGGTTGGGCACTGCCCAGGCTCCCCAGGGCAGTAGGCACAGCCCCAAGGTTGCCAGAGCTGCAGGAGGGTTGGGATGATGCTCTGGGGCACAGGGGGTGACTCTTGGGGCTGGGCCTGTGCAGGGCCAGGGGTTGGACTGGATGATCCTTGTGGGTCCCTTCCAACTCAGCATGTCCTGGGATCCTGTAGTTCTGGGATTATGTGAAATCATTGTCTGGTGTATCACAAAGCCATGACAAAGTCTGGTTTGCAGTTGTCTTGTCTTCACAAGCCTCATTTGCTCCCTCCCCTTGCTCATTGACTTGTGCATCAAACACGTTCCCCAGGGATGGAGCTCCAGAGATGCTGAGTAACACCCTCTGTTGTCCACAGGCTGCAGAATAACAGAATCCCAGAATGGTTGGGGTTGGAATGGACCTTAAACGTCGTCTCATTCCACCCCCTGCTCTGGGCAGGGACACCTTCCACTGGACCAGGTTGCTCCAAGTCCCATCCAACCTGGCCTTGAACAAGAGCCAGGGTGAGCATCTCCCAAACCCGTAGTTGGACCTCACACATTCCTTTCCTAGGGCTGGAAGGTGGTTCAGCTTCTGCCACGAGCCTCCAGCCTTGCCAGGCACAGCCTTGGCCTCTGCGCTCAGGAGGAGAAGCTCTGGGAGACCCACCAGTGTGTGTGTCCATCAGGACCTGCCTGGCACAAACGGTCTCCAGGATTTTGGGAGCTTTGGTAGCACCAACTTTATATAAAAATAGAGCCCGAAGGGGCAGAAGCAGCCAGGGAAATCTTGCTTTTGGGGCTGGGTGAGTGAGAGGTTTTGTCTGAATGAAAATGTTTATGGAAAGCGATTTGAATATTTCCCTAAGCATTTTCTATTATTCATTAACAAATTAAAGTGGGGGTTTTATATAAAGTGTTTTTGTTAAAATTTCAAGAGTCTGCACAAGAGAAACTTTGTAAAAAAAAAAAAAGTAGTTTAGGAAAAAATATTTAATTCTCCATCAAAATAGAGCTTAACTGGGGAAATATTAACCAGCTGCAACAATATTGGATCAGAAGGGAAATAGCTGCAGATAGAAGCTTATTTCTTGGAGCTGACTTTTCATCAAAACTCTCCAGTTTTTTCTGCTTAAAAATTTCAGTTGAAAATATGATTTTGTATCCCTACAGGAATCAGGTGCTTTCTGAAATCAATTTGGCTTAGTCAAGAATCCAGCTCTCCATCCAGAAACGGTTTGGGGCAGAAAATACTTGCCTTTCTATCCACATTGCAAGTGACACCTTCTTCCCATCCCCCAGATCCCTCTCCTGCACAGCACAGAAAGCGCTGTTGAATTTGTTCTGGAATACTTGCAGTCCCCAAAGAGGTCATTAAGTAGTTCTTGGTCTTTATCCCCTCCTATCTGTTTTCCTTCTTCTTTTTTTTATCCTTTTTTTTTCTTTCCTGAGCCTGATGAAAGTCTCACCTGGCTAGACTGCACTCAGACACATGGACTTCCCATATTTATTGGAACCTGGAGCTATAATGAGTGTAACAGTCTCCCTCCAATATTGATTGTTAGCAAATTAGCTGCATATTAATGGTAGAGGCCTGAAGGAACTGTTTTTGCTATAAATCTGTGAGCACTGTTGTGTGCACAGAATAACTGACAGCAGCTCATAAATGTTTGATTGTAAGGCTTGGGATGGTTTCCAGCACATGGGCCATGCTGGTCGTTCCCAGGGACTGCCTGGTGGACACCACCCCACGTTACTCCACAGACACCCCCAGCACAGCTGCATAAGCAGCTTTTAGGCTTTTCAGTGGTTTCCCTGATCCCTGCATTCAAGTCTTGGTCCCTATTCTCACAGGCTGAGCTCCCAGGACATCGAGGCAATGGATGAAGTTGCCCTCAGCCGCCTCCAGGAAGAATCCACACGTATTCTCCACATGTAACACTTCAGGTTTCCTTGACATCAAAGGGCCTGTTTGCTCACTTCTTAATTTGGCTTTTTCCAAGAGGAAAATCACCCCTGATTTGATGAAAAGGCAGGCAGGTGATGCTGAGGAAAATGCTGACACCTCCCTGCTGAGAAGAAGGGTTTCACACAGAAGCTCTGCCAAGGGCAAAGCCCTGCCCAGCCACAGCCCTGGCCCCGCACACGGCTCTGGCCTCGGCCTCGTGTCTGGGGGCTCCGAAACAAATTTATAATTGGAGAATTAGGAGCTGCATGAGCAAAAAGCAAAGAGCACCTGCCAATTTCCCAAGGTTTTAAAGCAGTGGCGAGGTGGATTCATGTAGAAGATACTGAGCAGTGGTATATTTGTTACAGACCAAGCAGCTGATCCGACATCCCCACATCACCCCTTTGCTGCTGCCTGCTGGGGCAGGGCCGTGTCTGCTGATGGGATCCTGCAGCAGGGGATTCCCAGGGACAGGATCTAGGGCTGGATCCACCACCTGGGATGGGGCAACCCCAGATGGACAGACAGACTGGGAATGAGAGGCTGGAAAGCAGAGCTGGGAAAGGGCCCTGGGGGTGCTGGTGGTGCCAGTTGTCCCTGGGTCAGCAGTGCCCTGGCAGCCAGGAGGGACATCCCTGTCCTGGGGCATCAGGGAGGGGATTGTCCCTCTCTGCTCTGCCCTGGGGAGGCCTCACCTCAACATTGGGGCAGTTTGGGGGGACACAATGGAGGGAAGGGATTGAGCCATTGGAGAGTGTCCAAAAGAGGGACATGGAGATGGAGAAGGGCCTTGATTTGAAGGCGTGTGAGGACACTGAGGGCACTTGGTGTGTTCAGCTGGAGCAGAAGAGACTGAGGGGAGAGCTCAGTGCAGTTCCAACTGCCTGGGCAGGGGCAGAGGAGGGTCAGGGACTGAGCTCTGCTCTGGGGGGACCAGGGACAGCAGCCAGGGAATGGCTGGAGCTGTGTCAGGGCAGGCTCAGGTTGGATCTCAGGCAAAGGTTCTTCCCCCAGAGGCTGGTTGGGCACTGGAACAGAATCCCAGGATATGCTGAGTTGGAAGGGACCCACAAGGATCATCCAGTCCAACCCTCAGCCCTGCACAGGCCTATCCCCTAGAGTCACCCCCTGTGCCCCACAGGATCATCCAAATTCTCCCTAAGCTCTGGCAGCCTTGGGGCTGTGCCCACTGCCCTGGATACACTTTCATCTTGGGAATGTCTATTTTACCTCTATTAGCTTGTGCTCTGTAAGAGATCCAGAAGCACTTTAAGTTCCTTTGAGCAATGAGACATCTAGTGACTTTACCCTCATTATAACTAACAGATTTGCTCTGAGACTACTTTCAGTTCTGTAGTTAAGCTGCAGTACCTAACTGTTCAATGTTAGTTTAATTAGCATGTTATAATAAAAGTATTCTGAATATTTTTATTGAGAGGTGAATACAGTATTTTGCTTGTGATAAGAAATAAAAAATCTAATGCTGTCAGCTTTTTTTAAACAACTTTCTAGGAGGCAAAGTAAGAACAGGGCTGAACAGTGAACAGGGCTGTGCTCCCCCTCAGCTGATGGGGGTATTAGCAAGGAGACACCTTTCTTTTGACTGTTGTGGCTTCCAGAGTCCATCAGTGCAGAGACCATCCCAAGAGCTTCATGTTGGCCAAGGTGGGGCCTCACTGGGAACAACAGCAGGTTTCCCAGATCTAAAAGAAAGGCTGAGTTAGAGTCCCCTTCCAAAATGGCTGCTCCTGAGGAAGAGAGAGATGTGGAAGACCACAAGAGGAAAGGGAGATGATCCTCACAGAAATACCAGACTGAACAAGGGCCATGAGCCAAAGGAGCTGAGCAGTTGAGAGAGTTGCTCATTGAAACAACAGATGAGAGAGCTCGAGAGGGCACTTTGGGAAAGGGGCACACTCAGGTACTGTGTGCTGATGAGAGACCCACAGACACAGATAATGGCAGTGGGAACATCACAATTTGAACACCTCGGCACCTCAGTGGGGGGCTTTGCCCAGGCCCTCTGGCTTTGCTTGTTCTGGCTGCCACAGCTGCCTTGTGGCCTGGAAAGAAGAATGTCTCCTGTATTTGGAAAGTTGCTGCTCTGAGCTCAGAGATTGGAAATGGCCTTTTGGAAACTGTCCCTTCCACGTGGCCATCATCTCCCACCTGATGCACTGGATACACCTGTAAGACCTGGGGGGAGGGGGCTGTGTGTGTGGAGCCAAAGCAAGAACATGCCTAGGACCAGAAAAATTGGGATTTGCTTGCTTTGCCTTCAAGCACCATGGGCAGGAAGGGTCCTCCCAGGCTGCCTGGACTCCACATGGCTGCTTCCTCATCAGCTGATCCTGCTTGGAGGAAGAACCAGTGATTCGTGTCTCCAGTGTTTCCCTTAGCTTTGAAGGGTGGTCCTGGATGACCTGAGGGGTAGACAGAGGAAGACTTTACTGGAACCAACTCCAGGTAGTGAGTTGAATCCCATCTTCAGTGTTTATGTCTCCATGGAAGTTTGGATTTGCCACACTTTCAAGCATGAGAACTCCCAACACCTCTTCTGAAACAGAGCAAAAGCAAAACCAAGTAAAAATGGCTTTGAGTGGAGAGAGGGCAGGCTTAGATGGGATACTGGGGAGAAATTCTTCCCTATGAGGGTGGGGAGGCCCTGGCACAGGTTGCCCAGAGAAGCTGTGGCTGCCTCTGGACCCCTGGAAGTGTCCAAGGCCGGGTTGGACAGGGCTTGGAGCAACCTGGGCTGGTGGGAGGTGTCCCTGCCCATGGCAGGGGGTGGAATGAGATGAGCTTTAAGGTCCCTTCCAACCCAAAGCATTCCAGGATTCTGTGATTCTATGAAAAATCTTAAACAAACAAAAAACCACTTTGATATTACCAATGGCAGTTTGGACTAATCCTGCCCCAAAAACCCCTGATGCCAATGAATATTCCCCATCCAGCTCCATCCCTGCTCTCCACAAGAAGTCCCTTCCTTGGGAGGCTGCAGTACTCTCTGCCCATCTGAGAGTGGATTTGTATCTCTGTTCATCCTCACTGCCCTTCTCCAATTAATATTTTTTTTTTTTAATTCTACTACAGTCTTCTTAAAATGAGATCACCAGAAAGGCACGTGGCCTGCAGGGTGCAAATCCCTTCCTGCTGGTCTGATCCTTATTCCTTACCCTCTGCAGGTGTCCTTTGCTTCCTGCTGATCAGAGCCCACTGAAGCCTCTAGAGCTACATCAAGCAAGATGTAGCAGCAAGAGATAGTTTAGAGCTCACCCCTGTACTCACGGGGAAAGGTTTGATTGTTATTTCCCCATGTTCTTTCTTTTGCCTTTCCCAACACTGGCATGTCCCTTACAACCCCCAGCCCACGGATATTGTTGAATGCTGCTCCTTTCCTTCCCAGGCAGCCTCAGATTTGGCTGCTCTCTGGAACACACATCATATGCAAACACTGTCTCCTTTCAATTTACTCCCTTTTCAGGTAGTTTAGGAATATTACACAGCCCAAATCTCAGCACAGACCTTTGGGGAACACTACTGGCAACCAGTTTCCTTTATTCCTGCTCTTTATTCCTCTTCTTTAACCTCTGATACGTTCCCACTGATGCCAAGGCAGCCAGTTCTTGAGGAGCTCTCAGTGAGGAGCATGCAGGATGCATTTGGGAAATTCAGGTGTGGTGTAGGAACCTGGATGACCCCTTTACCTGCTTGTCAGTTCTCTGAAGGGCTCAACTGAATGTCTGAAGCATTTCTTCCCCCTCTACATCCATGACTACTCATTTATTCTGCACTCCAGCTTTCCCCAGTTTTCCCAGAGCAGCACTTGTTGCTCTGTGCTTCCCCAGCTTCCCTGGGAGCTCGTTGTAAGCACTGGCATCTCGTCTGCCACCTCCTATTCCTTTGGCACTGAGGCCAATTTAAGGAATGGGTTACCAGCACTTACATCTCTGGGCTCCTTACAGTGCCTGAGTGCCAGCTGGGCCTGGCAATTTGTCATTATTCGCTGCATTGATTCGATCTGAAACCCTCCTTACTGACTCTTCAGTCTGAGGTTCTTCCTCTGATTTGTCTCTCCCACTGCCCTGGTCAAGGACTGTCTCCATATTCCAGTGCCAAGCACTCACAGGGATTTTCTGCTGTCATTTTACCTTAACAAACACTTCACACTTCAGTCACCTGTTGGCACCTCCAGGTTTCCTGTTGGCCTCTCCTCCCCAGGACTCTTTGCTGCTGAGGGACTGAGCAGAACTGAGGATTAGACAGGGCTTTGCCTTTATCTGTTTCTTTTCCACGAGCCCAAATGCCCAGGCAAGTGCTGAGGTGTTCCAGTGAGGAGCTATGAACCAGTCCCTTCATCTGGCCCCTTGTATCCAGCATGAAAGCAGAAGCCTGAATCATCTGCCTACATCTCCTCCCAGCCTCTGGTGACCAGAAACGAAGCACATGGCAGACAGGAGCTTTTGAAAGGGTTTAAGGAGTCCTGTGTAGTTGTCTTTTAGGTTTGATTTTCCCCCCTCCATGAATTCAAGAAGAGCCTTTGGGGGTAAAATGGAATTCTTCCCCTCATGCTCCTCTCGACACCCCTCCTGTGAGCAGTCCCTGCCAGCAGAGCCTGGAGTTACCACAAATCCAAACCAGATATTCTCCCAGCCTCAAAATGGAATCATAGAGTCATCAAATAGTTTGGGCTGGAAGGGACCTAAAAGACCATCCCATTCCAAGCCCCTGCCATGGACAGGGACACCTTCCACTAGACCAGGTTGCTCAGAGCATGTTTGTCTCATCCAGAGCCAGCTTGGCTGAGGGACACCCAGGAGGGGAGGGAAATGGGAGCACAGCTCTTACATACTGTATATGCAACTCCAAACCCATGATGCCCCAGCAGGCTTGGCTCTTCTCTATCACACTATTATAAAAATGGCCAAGTCCTTGAAAGGCTGGGAAACCTTTCCCCCCTGCCAGACTGCACTTTAAACATGAGTCTGAGCTCCTGTTCTTCCCAGGACCAAGTCTTTTCAGTGCACCAAAAATCCACAACCCACCAATAAATATTCTTAGAAGAGCTTTCTGCAACTGTTTTTGAACCCTGAGGAGAAGTGAGCAGTGCTCAGTGCCACAATTTCATGCTCTGTTCCATGTGATCCCTCTGCCCCAGTGCTGAGCACAGACTCCCGGGATAAAGGGTTTGACTGGCATGAGCTGCAAGAGCTGCTCCACACTGGCACCACATGGACAGCCATTACTCAGGCTTCTCATTAATGTTTAATGAAGAGAAATGCTTTCTGAATTGTAACTGGAAAGAAACCACCTGGATTACTAAAGACACCATCCTGAGCCTTCAGATGCTCCTTTTCCAAGGACACTGCCAGGGTGAAGGGTGGCAGCAGCAGGGGAGGACAAGGGGAGAATCTCCTCACCTTGTGAACCCACACACACACACACACACACAGATGCACACTCACACTCACCCACACACATCCCTTAGGGATACACAGCAAAGCCAGAGCCCCTGGAAGCCCCTGTGGCATGAAGGTGCCCAGTGCTGCACTCAGGACTGGGGTGCTGTGCATGGACTAGGGTGTCAGTGGGAACAGTCCAAGGTCCAGCACAAGAGCTCTGTCTGAGCCTTTCCCAGAGCCACTTTGAATGGCTATGGAGTGATCCTTTGGGAAAGAGCACCTTAAGGTGTCCACACAGGTCACAATTCACAGAATCATGGAATGGTTTGGGTTGGGAGGAACCTTAAAACTCATGTCATTCCACCCCCTGCCATGGGCAGGGACACCTCCCACTAGCCCAGGTTGCTCCAAGTCCTGTCCAGCCTGGCCTTGGACACTCCCAGGGGTCCAGGGGCAGCCACAGCTTCTCTGGGTAACCTGTGCCAGGGCCTCACCACCCACACAGGGAAGAATTTCTCCCCAATCTCCCATCTATCTCTGCTCTCTGGCACATTCTCCCTTCTCCTGTCCCTCCATCCCTTGTCCCCAGTCCCTCTCCAGCTCTCCTGGAGCCCCTTCAGGCCCTGCAAGGGGCTCTCAGCTCTCCCTGGAGCCTTCTCTTCTCCAGGGGAACCCCCCCAGCTCTCCCAGCCTGGCTCCAGAGCAGAGGGGCTCCAGCCCTGGCAGCATCTCCGGGGCCTCCTCTGGACTCTCTCCAGCAGCTCCACGTCCTCCCTGTGCTGTTCCCAGGGCTGGAGGCAGCTCTGCAGGGGGGTCTCACCCGAGGGGGCAGAGGGGCAGAATCCCCCCTGCCCTGCTGCCCACGCTGGGGGATCAGCCCAGCACGGGGGGGTTTTGGGTGCTGGGCCATGTCCAGCCTCTCAGCCACCAGCACCCCTGAGCTGCTCTCCAGCCATTCCCTGCTCATCCTATGTTTCTTCCTGGGATTGCCCCAGCTCAGGGGCAGGACCTTGCCCTGTAACAGAACAGCAAAGTGCCCCAGCAGTGGGGAACTGAGCTCTGGAACAGCCTCAGCTGCAGACACAGAGCATTGGCCACCCTGGGGGCAAAGGCAGCCTTTTCTCCTTCTTGATTTTGGCCCAGGAAGGCGAGAAGGGCCCTTGGGTGGGGGACAAGGGGACCTTTGCTGAGGAGCTCATGCCCTGGTGATCAGGGCCTGTCCAGAGTCAAGGCTTCTCCTGTCACAGAGACTTGTCTGTGGGGTTAAACTGCCCTTCTCGAGTTATCCCCCAGCAGCACCATCTTCCCCCACAGCACTGATTCCTCTGGACAAATTTGCCATCCCCATCTTAATAAAAGCAACAGTGAGAGTGTTAAATGCAGCCCCAGCAGCATGAGAACCTCCACACGAATTCCAAAATGTCACTTTGGAACTTTAGCACTTCATCTTTTTTAGCTGCGAAGGGTAAAGATCCTCCTCAATGCAAATTAGCACTGCAGCAAAGATGCCAAGCCTTCCTCTCCTCCCCCAGTCGTGGTAAGATTCAAGATTGCTGCATGATTAAGCTCTGGCAGCTTTTCCTCCCCTCCTTTTTCTAAAACAAACATTAAATTATGAAAATAAATGTAAAAAATCCCTTATGCTCCTGCAATCTGGATGTTACGGATCAAATGGACCGAAGTCAGAATATAGAAATTCAAAAGGTTACTGAGAAATATCAGCTCTTCATCCTTCATTTCACAGACTCTAAATCAGTATTAAATGATTGCATTAAGGAGGCAGAATATTAGAGAGGGAATTGGCTGAAATTTTGTAGGAATACTTCTAGTCAGTGAAAATGTAAATGTGTTAACAACAAAATGTTTTGCAAATCCATATTTGTTTTGCAGCTTGTACATTTATTAGAGACACTTGGGCAATGTCACATTCTTTGTTTTCCAATCATTGTGCTTTTGAGAGTTTGCAGTTAATTAAAGAGAGAGAAAAAAAAAGATGTCCCAATTTTAAATTGAAACGTTTGTGGATTGTCAAACTAATTTTCACTTTAACCAAAAGAAATTCTTCTTTGAGTTCTTGGTTTTCCAAAAATTTCAGTTTTAGTTTGGCTTTAGCTTGGAATTCAACTCTCTCATTCTGTGAAGAAATCTGGGTTTATCCATGAGCTCTGTTAGATTCAAAGTTGTCACCAGAACCTCTCCTTTTGTGCTTTCTATCTTCTTTTGCATCCTAACTTTGGGGAGATTTTGTCTTTAATTGCTACAGTCTATTTTAATAAACACTTAGTCAGCAAATTAGTCAGAATCTCTTCTACTTCCTTTCTTCTTCCTTTCAAGTGCAAAATCCAGATGAAATCTGCACAGTGCTGGGAACTGAAGGACACGGGAAGGGACATTCTCTATTCTCAGATACTTGTTCCTGTTAAAAGCCTTTGCCCCACTGGAACATTGTCCTGTTAAGTATTTTGTCATTTGCTCCTGATGGGCCCTGTGTGGGTTGGACCTTCCCAGGGCTCTCAGTGAGCTCCCAGCATGGCAGTGATTTATTCAGGGGTTGTTGTCCTCCCTCCCCATCTCCCTGTGCCTGGGGTGGTGCTGATGGACCAGGGCTCCTCTGCCATGTCCTTGATGGAGCCCTTTGGAGAGCCAGGGAAGTCCCAGGAAAAATGGCAGAAATCAGAGGGGTTTGAGGATGAGGCCAAGGGGGTGGACACACTGTGAGCCAAAAACGAACAGAAGCACTTTGCTGTGAGGGAACCACTGCAACCAGGCCATGGGAGAAGCCAAAGGGCCCCATCCCCAGGCACTGCTCCCTGCACCCCTCACTTCTCTCTCACAGACAGGAAGGAGAGTTCCAGAATGTGGGAGACAGTCCCCAAGCAGGTGCCTTCACAGTACAATACAAATCCCATCTCTGTGAGCAGGGACAGCAGCCAGGGAATGGCTGGAGCTGTGTCAGGGCAGGCTCAGGTTGGATCTCAGGCAAAGGTTCTTCCCCCAGAGGCTGGTTGGGCACTGCCCAGGCTCCCCAGGGCAGTGGGCACAGCCCCAAGGCTGCCAGAGCTCCAGGAGGGTTTGGATGGTCCTCTGGGGCAAAGGGAGTGACTCTTGGGGATGGGCCTGTGCAGGGCTGAGGATGATCCTTGTGGGTCCCTTTCAACTCAGCATGTTCTGGGATTCTGGGATTCTCTGATTCTTCTTATAAGATTTCCATCATACAGGAAGGTAGAAGGGTGTTTCCATTTCCTGGGCAGGTGATAATGAAAAAGAAAAAGACAAAGAAAAAAGAAAGAAGGAAGAGTGTGATCCCTGATTGAGTGAGTAGAACTTCTGGAGCTTATCCTATATTTGTTGTGGAAATAGGCTAAAATAAGTATCTCTCTTTTTAGGAGCAGACAACTTTATTCATGCTCCCAATTCTCCTGACAAACCAGGAGGTCCAGGCAGGAAACTCAATTGTCATGGCTGGGATTCAGTGGTAGAGGAAGACAAGGAACTTCCAAACCATGGCTACAAGTGGGATGTGTTTTGGGACTAGAGCTGTCTGGTGCCTTTGCTTTGTGCTCCTCCTCCAGCTTCACTCTGCAGAGACCAAAGCCCGGCCTGTGGGAAGGGGAATTTGGGACCTGCATGGATGGGCACTACAGGCATTGGCCTTCCTGAAGAAGTCTCCCTCTCTCTCAGGACCTCCAGCCCTGCTCACTTCTTCTTTCAACTCTTCTTTTCCCAACTCAGCACAGCATTTCCCAAAAAGCCTGAGCACTGGGTGAGGAGGACACAACCCCAGCACTGTGACTGACCACGACGGCCATGTCTCAGGGCTGGGGAGGCATCAGAAAGCATGACTGGAACTCAGGAACTGCACTGGCTGAGAGAAAACCTGTGGCTTTTGGAGGGTGCTGGAGTGCTGAGGAGGTTCAGGAACATGGACACCGAGGCTGGGAGAGGAGCTCAGTGCAGCCCCCGGGGATGAGTGTGGGTGAACCTCCTCAGGGGCAGGGATTCACCACTGCTCTGCTTCAGGAGCACACCGGCAACTGGGGGAGGAGCAATTTATCAACCCAAATTTATCCTTTGGCAGCCCAGGCACGTGCAGCCCAGAGGGAGAAAAAAACCCCGTTTTTAGCATGTGAATCACTGCTCTGGCCTCCTCAGAGATGCCCCTGAGGGCAGCACTGATGGCTGCCTGCAGAGGGGATTGCTCACTGCTGACCACAGTGGGACTCCAGTGATAACTCAGATGGAGACATCTCCACTCTGCAGCAGGGTTTGGGCAGGTGGGTCCTGCCGGGCTCAGTCACTCGGACACGTCAGGAGGGAGCACTCACAGTGCTGATGGCTCAGCACATCGGGTGAGTTCAGGAGATCATGTCCTGTCCCTCTGACTCCCTCACTCCCCATCCCTGGAAGTGTCCAAGGCCAGGTTGGACGGGGCTTGGAGAACCTGGGCTAGTGGGAGGTGTCCCTGCCCATGGCAGGGGTGGGAGTGGATGGGCTGTAAGGGCCCTTCCAACCATTCCACGGCTCTGTGACTTCTCGTTCGTGTCCTTGGCCAGGGCAACCACAGAGCTCATGTGCAGGATCCAGTGATGTCCTGGGCACTCTGGAGTCATGTCCATCCACCTCACAGACACCAGCTCAAGGGTCTTTTTATTCTACCGCCCATGGTATGAGGAGAAACTGGATGGGCTTCAAGGTCCCTTCCAACCCAAACCATTCCATGGTTCTGTGACTCTTTCCCCACAGTCCAGGGTGGGTTGTGTCCATCCAGCCTCTCAGTCACAGCAGTGCTGGGTTCCCATCCCAGCTCCAGCACAAGCCAGGTGAGCAGCTACAGAGTCAATCTTATTAAAAACAACTCTCCCAAGACAAAACAATCCACTTCTTATCAGAGATGCTGTTTCATTTGGCATTGTAAACCCAAGAGGAGCAGTTTCGCTTTACCAAAATCTCTGTAAAGTCGTAGTTTTGGGTCAGCCTCACACAATTATTTTTTTCTGGATCGCTGGCCAAATGGAGAACACAATCACTTGCACATCCCTGCTCCTGACAATCAGACAGGGCAGCCTTGCCCTCCATTTGCAAAACCAGCAGAAGGAGGTGAAAGATCTGAGCTGTCACTGCCACACACAGTGCTGCCAGCTCCTGCCTCCCTGGCCCAGGGAAACAACTGATTTTACAGGAAGCAGGAAGGTGAATTGTTTTTTGAGCTCTTTTCCCCAGAGCAGTGAGGGAGGGATGGGGCTGTGATTCAGAGAATGGATGTGTTTTGGAGATTCATGGAAAAGCGGCTTCTGGAAGAGAAATGAGATGCAGGCAGAGCCCCACGTCACAGTCACTGATGCTTCTAGGAAAGTGAGTGTCACCCTCTGAGCAGGAGGGAGCTCAATGATAGCCCTGCACCTCTATTAAGGGCTGTTCCAATTAGACTTATTACAGAGATGATCTAATAATGACGGGTTCTGGCCCAGAGCTGTTGATAATTAAATATTTGCAGTTTCTTAGAGACATCCTGGTGATTTTTTTCAGTGTATGCACTGGAGGACAGCTGCCATTTATTTTAGCCAACAAGAGCACATAAATCAGAGAGATTCAGAAAACAGGAAGCAAGTACAGGGCGAGATGTAGAGGAAAAACCTTTTCCAAGGCTTGTAGATGCAGGTCCACATCTCCTCCTCTCCAGCAAACCCCACTTCAGTGAGGGGGGACTCACAGCTGCAGGGAGCACAGAGGATGCACCGTGTCTGTTCAAGCCACTCATCAGCTCACAGTGATGATGGGGGTGGGGATGCCAGGCAGGATGGATGGAAAGTGGGTTTTCTTGTTCCCTGCTCACTCTTGTATTGATTTCCAGTGGTTCCCACTATGTCCACTGGGGTTTTTAGTATCACTTCTGTCTCCATGGAAAGGGACAATCTGTGGAACCAAATCACACCTTGAAGGACGGACTGACACCAACATCTTGATCTTTGTTTGCCCTTGACTTTTCTGTCTGTGCTCAGGAGCTAATTCCTCGTGGTGTGTGAAGTGCTGATAGCAGGATGCACCTGGTGAGCAGGGAATATTGGGATTCAGAGTCAGGGAAGCAGATCCTGGGCCAGCTTGGCATCCCACACAGCTTGACCTTGCTATTTCTGCCTGAAATGCGAACTTATGGCTCAGCATTCCCTCCTTCTCTGAGCAAACTGAAGGATTAGGGTTCACCAAGGTAACACCCAGGAAAACGTGGGTGGTGGACCTGCCTCTGGGTGTAATTTAGGAACACACTTCCTAAATTTCAGTCCATCTCAGGCTGCTGCCTAAAAACCTGCTGCCTTGAACTTTGTGTAGCCCCAGGCTATGGATTTCTATGAAAGATCCAGCCCTTCCAAGCTGGACCCCACAGAGCACAACTTCAGTGAGTCTAATTTGTACAGATTCCACCAAAACACCCGGCCCTTTCTAAACAGTTCATGTTATCAGGGATTGAGGCTGTGCGTCATTCCCAGACTCAGCCTTCCATGCCTGCAATTTCCTACCACTGGGTCTTGATCTGTCCTTATCTGCAAAATTAGACATTGTTTTCCTATCAGGGATCTGCACCCTCTGGGTGGATTTTTATGCTGTGAGTATTATTCAGAAACTTCACTTTAATAAACTGAAAGACAGAGCTCCTTCTGTTTGCCACACAAGGCAGGTTTTCCAAGCCTTGACTCATCCTTGCAAGTCTTTGTCTCCCTTTTCCAGCTTGACAACATATTTTAACAATGTGGCATCAGCTCTAGAGGCAGCAGTTTATCTTGCTCTCCCCATTGTTGTGTGCAGAAATCACACCGGCTCTTCCTACCCAGCTGCCATTTCCCTATGAATACAGTTTTGGCTTGTGTTCACCATCCCAGTTTCCTCATTTTGGAGTGAGCTCCCATTAGGTTGTTATCTCTGTTCATCTCCAAGTCATTTACAGGGTCAGGGCTTTACCATTTCTGGTATTCACAGGTCTGATCTGGGCTGTCTGTGCCTTGATTTGTGTCTAGTGGGTTCAGATATTTATTGTTCATAAAATCACAGAACCACAGAATATTCTGGGTTGCAAGGGACCCACAAGGAGCATCCAGTTCAACTCCCAGCCCTGCACAGACACCCCAACAATCCCACCCTGTCCCTCAGAGCATCATCCAAACCCTCCTGCAGCTCTGGCAGCCTTGGGGCTGTGCCCACTGCCCTGGGGAGCCTGGGCAGTGCCCAACCAGCCTCTGGGGGAAGAACCTTTGCCTGAGATCCAACCTGAGCCTGCCCTGACACAGCTCCAGCCATTCCCTGGCTGCTGTCACTGCTCACAGAGAGCAGAGATGGAGCTGCCCCTCAGGAGGAGCTTCAGCCCCTGATGGGTTCTGACCTCAGTCTCCTCCAGCTGAACAGACCAAGAGCCCTCAGCCTTCCTCAGGCTGACCCTGTCCCATCTGCCACCTCTCCAGCGTTTTAAGGCTCCTGTAGGTCCCTCCAGCTCAGCTGTGAAGTTGAATGGTTTGGGCTGAGAACAGGCCCTGGGCAGCTGGAGGAGGGGATGGTGGCAGGTCCCTGCAGGGGCTGTGCTCCTGGTTTGCTACAGAGGATTTCCTGTGTTGGATGACACCACTCGATGGGGAAGAAAGGGCCTCTGTACCATCCCCCTCATCCATGTGAGAGGAAGATTTTTAGTGATTCCTATGTGCTTGAAGAAAGAAGCTGCTAGTTACTCATACCACAGGTTTTTCCTCCACTGCTGTTTTCCAGCATCACTGAAGTGTGGCTTTTGCCAGGATCCTCCATTCTTGCCCTGTCAGTGGAGAAGAGCAAGTCCCAGCGCACCTGGCCAGTCTCCTCACTGCTTCCCAGGCTCCTGGAGGAGAACTGAGCCACTTGACAGGTAAAAATGGACAGCCAGCCCCTGGTGCTGCAGTCTGGTGCCTGTGGTGCTCTCAGAGAGCTGCTCCTTTCCTCTGATAAAGCCACCGGAGCCTCAGTGTGGGCTCTGCTCTTCACCCAGCACAGCTGGACAGGGCTGTGTGGGCACCCCCACCCTGTGCAAGTGTGAGATTTGAACTTTGTACAGAAAATACATCCAGCAGCTGCACCAAGATGCTCCAGAGGAATTCCCAGCTTTGCTCCAAATGGGATATCAAGACAGGCTGTGCAGCAAACCCACTTGCAGCTTGCTGAGAGCATCACCACTGGGGTTTGGTTAATGAAGGTCCAGCTGTGATGGGACAACAGGTGGCTCAGGTGGACACAAAACCACCCCCACAGTTCCAAGAACTCTTCAAAAAACTGCAAGTCAGCCAGGCCTCTTGAATCACCACTTGCAAAAAGGGAACAAAACAGCAGCTGCTTGGGGGAAGGGTTTGCAGAAACAGCCCGGGGGAAGTGAGAACAGCCAGGTAAGAGGTGCAGCAGCTCCAGCCCTTCCAGCTGCAGGGGCCCATCCCAGTATCACCCACCCAAATCCATCTCTGGAGACCAGAACCACACCTGAATAATATTTTAATCATAGTTCAATCATATTAGGGAAGAAATAGGCTTTAAGACACTGACTGCAGAAGGATATAGAAGGTAATTGGTTTGTCAGAGCCCCCCTGGCCAAGGCCCAGACCCCAACATGTGCCCTGGGTCAAGCAGCAGCTGTGGGCACAATCCCAGGGGTTTATCTCTTATCTCATGGGCTCCTCCTACCTGGCATCTGCCAGTGGAGACCAGTGAAAATCCCTACCCTGAATCTCACTGCCTACAAAATGTACTTGCTCTGTGTTGATGCCAACATCTGCAGTTGTTCCCGGGAAGCTGATGCTCCCACACATGCCAGGGACTGGAGTCTGTGCAGAATTCCCTTCTGCACCAACCCCCCAAGACTAGGAGAAAAGGAGGCTCAGGGGGGACCTTCTGGCTCTGCAAGTCCCTGACAGGAGGGGGGAGCCGGGGGGGGGTCGGGCTCTGCTCCCAGGGAACAAGGGACAGGAGGAGAGGGAACGGCCTCCAGCTGTGCCAGGGGAGGGGCAGGCTGGACATCAGGAAAAATTTCTCACTGGAAAGGGTGGTCAGACCTTGTCAGGGGCTGCCCAGGGAGGTTTGGATTCCCCACCCCTGGAGGTGTCCCAGGAAGGCCTGGCCATGGCACTCAGTGCTCTGGGCTGGGGACAAGGTGGGGAGGGGGCACAGGGTGGCCTCGATGGGCTGGGAGGGCTTTTCCAACCTAAAGGATTCTGTGATTCTGTGAATGAAGTGGTTGTACTCCCTGTTACACATTCTTAACCAGGAGGACAGTTATGCTGATCTCCTCCCATCTCCTGCTGATCCCTGAGCAATCACCAGCAGACCCTTTTTTATGGCTAAAGAACAGCTGCTCCAGCAGGATGTTCAGACTTCCCCTCACTGCTCTGTGTGCACAGAATCCTCCACCTTCAAAGGCTCTGGGATGAAGCTGTGCCTTGCTAAGGGGGGAGCTTCTCCTCTACTCCCCTTGGCTGCTTTGAGGGCCCTCTCTGTGCCCCCCGAGCTCCACCAGTGCTGGCTCTACCCCGTGTGGTAAAGACACCCCAACTTCCCATGGCTTACTTGGCCAGGAGTATTTGGGGGTGAGCAGGGTGTGCAGAGTGATGCCATTCACACTGGGGTTCTCCAGTGTCCCATGCTTTCCAAGTGCTCTTTCTCAAAAGAACCCAAAATGGAGGTTTCTGATGCCTTTCTGCTCCCCAGCCCTCCCAACACAAATAACGTGAGCATCATGAGTGTGTCTAATTCCCATGAATAATTTATGCAAAGTAATAAGTTCCTGATACCAATAAACAGAATAAATACAACTCCCAGAGACCACATTACCAACCAGAATTCATTTTTACACCGATATAAAACTGTTCTGATCAAGTAAGGGGAGAAATAATCTCCATCAATAACACTTCCTTATTTCCTCATTGTTTTATTTGCAGGGGCTACATCTCCGTGGAGGGTTCAATCCATCCAGATGTCCTGGGGATGCCTCGGAAGCTGTTTCAGCAGGTAGTGGATTAATCATTTCTCATCACCAGAAAGTCAGTGTTGGAGGCTTTTCTTGTTTCACTCACAGCATTAGATCACTTGGAGCCACAAGCAGGGTGAGACCTGAACATATTTTATCCTGCAGGTACTGAGAAACAGCCTTATTTGGAAAAATACACATTTTCACTCTTAATTTCATACTGGCACTCACTGCACAAGACTGAAAACGTCATTATTGGACACCAGAAGCAGGTTTGAATTCAGGAGCTAAAAGTCAGTGAAATCACTCCGTGTCACTGGTGGTTTGATTAGATTTTTGCAGATATGTTTTTCCATTTGGGTCCAGATTATCTTTCCCCATTATTTCTCAGCTTCTCCCATTTTATCATTCACTAAAGGGTTTGAGAGGCTCAGCAGAAACATTTTGATGCACCATTTACTTAGCAGTGGCTAGGGCTGGACAACCCTAATATCCTGCCTTTCACAAAAAAACCATTTCCTTCAAATGGATGTGGGAAAAGAGTCCTTTGCTGGGCAACTACTGTTTTTCCTCATTGTTTACCTGATTTTGTGAACTGCTTAGCAGTTCTGAAGAGCACAGACTGTGTAACGACCTCAAATTTATATAGTTTCATTTTTTAGACAGGAATTTGGAATTGTCAGTAGGCAAAAAAGCGTGATTTAATACTTTGCAATTTTTTAGACTTAGCTCACCAGATTAGAGCAAGGACAATATTCAGCTGCAGTTACTAATCAGCACAAATTAGCTCCCTCGGTGGGAATCTCTCTCATGCTCAGCATGGAAAACATCAGGTCCCTTCGGAGGGGAAACACCTACCTCTGCAACTCTTAATTGCCACTGTTAATTGCCGGGCTGGAAGTGCTGCCTGGCTGGAGATGATAAAGGGGAGATGAAAAGAGAACAAAGGCAGCAGCCAAATGCAAAGTCTGTGTGCTCTGGGGGGCAGAGCCCCGGGGACACAGCAGAGCCCAGGAGAAATTGGAAAAGCAGGAGGTTTCTGTGGAAGAGCTGAGTTTGGAGACAGAGGGTGGAGTCAGCGGGGGCTGAGCCCGGAGCATCCCTGGGGCTGCAATTCCTGGACTCCCTGGTGTGTCCTCCTTTCTCCTCTCACACCTCCAAGCAGCAAGAGGAGTCTTCGATCAGCTGCACTAAAGGGTGTGGTGGGGAGGAGAGGAAGGAGATGATGATCCAGCCCAGATGGTTCCAACAGCACAGGGAACCCCAGAATCCCAGAATATGGTGAGTTGGAAGGGACCCACAAGGATCATCGAGTCCAACAGTTGGCCCTGCACAGGCCCAGCCCCAAGAGTCACACCATGGCCTGAGAGTATTGTCCAAATGCTCCTGGAGCTCTGGCAGCCTTGGGGCTGTGCCCACTGCCCTGGGAGAAAGGCGTGGGGCACACAGGGAACCACAGAATTGTGGAATCATTAAGGTTGGAAAAGACCCCCAAGTTCATCAAATCCAACCTTCGACCAACACCCCCAGGGCCACTAAACCACATCCCCAAGTGCTACCTCTGCTTGTTTCTGGAACACCTCCAGCAACTGTGACTCTACCTCTGCCCTGGGCAGCTCCTTCCAATGCTCAGCCACTCCTGCAGGGAAGGATTTTTTCCCAGTATCCAACCTAATGAGGTTCAATAAGGGCAAGTGCAGGTCCTGCACCTGGGGAGGAATAACCCCAGGTGCCAGCACAGGTTGGGGTCTGAATTACTAGAGCAGCTCTGTGGAGAAGGACCTGGGGGTCCTAGTGGGGGACAAGCTGACCATGAGCCACCAATATGCCCTGGGGGCCAGGAGGGACAATGGAATCCTGAGGTGCATCAGGAAGAGCATTGGAGCAGGGCAGGGAGGGGATCCTGCCCCTCTGCCCAGCCCCGGGCAGGCACATCTGCAGGGCTGGCCCAGCTCTGGGCTTCTCAGGACAGGAGGGACAGGGAGCTCCTGGGGTGGGTCCAGCAGAGGCCACAGAGATGATGAGGGGTCTGGAACAGCTCTGATGAGGAGACACTGTGGGAGCTGGACCTGGTTAGTCTGGAGAAGAGAAGACTGAGAGGGGATCTTAACAGTACATGGAAATATCCCCGGGGGTGTCAGAGGATGGTGCCAGACTCTCTTCAGTGGTGCCCAGTGGCAGGACAAGGAGCAGTGGCCATAAACTGAAACACAAGAAGTTTCACCTCAACACGAGGCAGAACTTCTTTCCATGGGGGTGGCAGAGCCCTGGAACAGCTGCCCAGGGAGGGTGTGGAGTCTCCCTCTCTGGAGACATCCCAAACCCACCTGGACATGTCCCTGTGTCACCTGCTCCAGGTGACCCTGCCCTGGCAGGGGTTGGACTGGATGGTCTCCTGATGATTCTGTGATTCTGTGAACTTGACCCTCCCCTGGCACAGCCTGAGGCCGTTCCCTCTCCTCCTGTCCCTTGTTCCCTGGGAGCAGAGCCCGACCCCCACCCCGCTCCCCCTCCTGTCAGGAAATTGCAGAGCCAGAAGGTCCAGAAGAACCAGAAGGTCCCCCCTGAGCAGGCTCAGCCCTGGCACTGCTGCCCAGCCACAGGATCTGCTGCTTGGGCTACACTCAGCCCACCCTTCCGAGGGTTTAATTCCACTGGGGGGGATAAATGGGATTTAATACTGAAAGCCAAGGTGCCAGGACAGGCTTTACTGAGCAGAAAGGATTCCATAGCAATTATCTGGGAAGATTCTCAGGAACCTGCAGCTCTTTGCCACATCCTGCAGGTGTTGGGAATAAATTTGACTTGGTTTGTCTCCATCACCAGCCTGAGAAAAATCTTGCAAAAAACTCAGGGAAACAATAACACAAGAACTGATAAGCAAACAAAGGTGGTCTCTGATTGGTTTTTTTTCCCAAAAACAGTATTTTAAGGAAGAAAAGAAATCTCTTTACAATTGCTTTCATATGAAGATTTCATTTTCCCATGTGGAGTCTGTGAATTTCCCTCTCATTTGAACTTTGTCCAGTTCAAAACCATGGGCAAGCAGAGGGGAGCTTCTCATTTTTAAAAGGTGAAGTTTTGTTTTAAATATTCATGATTTCATAGAAAAAGCTACCCTTGGAAAAAAGTTGATTTTATCAGTGGGAAGCCAATATCCACATGGGAAAAGTTGGGTTTTCTCCACTCTCCATTTTCAGTGGCCAAAGAGAAGAAAAATCTCCATACTCAACAAAACACACTTTCAAAGTCTTGTAAAGTTTTGTTCCTCACACATTTTGCTTAAAAATAGAAGCAGAGAATGAAGAAAGTAATTGAAAATTAGTGTCACTCCCTTAAAGCAATTTCCTTCAGAGAAACAGTTTCTTGAATTAAAAAAAAAAAAAGATACTTATTTTGGGAATTTTTTTCATGCTACTCCAATTAGCAGCATCCAGACAAACACTGTTTCTGAGTGTAGGGCAAACCAGGCAAATCCACACATACTGGGATTTTGACATTCCTATAGCATTGGATATGGATCCTCTCTGTGCTCCAGCAGATCTGATGGCACTGTTTAAAATCCCAATGGCATTTTCCTGCTGAAGGGTGTTCATGACCCTCCTCAGCACAGGAGTTCTGTTATTCTCAGACATTTGCTGACACCACCACTTTTCTTGGCATGCTGAGCAGGAAGAGGTTGAACAACTCCTGCCATGGATGTGCCCCCCACCCTTTCTATCTCCTCCCCCCTCCACACTGAACCCCTCCCCAGGCAGAGGTTGGACCCCCCCAGCACAGCTGGAGGAAGGCTCTGTCCTTCCAGCACCCCATGGGATGGGCAGTTTGGGTTCCTCCACACCAACCTGGGCATCGGGATGTTTTTATCTTAAAAGAGGTACTAAGATGGTTTGTGTGGGTTGTCTTCTGGAAGTCCCTGGTGCTCTGGGTTCCTCTGCAAGGAGCAGCTCAGATTTGGGTGGCTCCTCTTAGTTTCTCAGCTCAGCAGCAGCACTTTGAGGATGTGACAGGCTGGGAGAGCTTGGGGGGTTCACCTGGAGAAGAGAAGGCTCCAGGGAGAGCTGAGAGCCCCTTGCAGGGCCTAAAGGGGCTCCAGGAGAGCTGGAGAGGGACTGGGGACAAGGGGTGGAGGGACAGGACACAGGGAATGGCTTCCCACTGCCAGAGGGCAGGGAGAGATGGGAGATTGGGAAGGAATTCTTCCCTGGGAGGGTGGGGAGGCCCTGGCCCAGGTTGCCCAGAGAAGCTGTGGCTGCCCCTGGATCCCTGGAAGTGTCCAAGGCCAGGTTGGACGGGGCTTGGAGCAACCTGGGCTGGTGGAAGGTGTCCCTGCCCGTGGCAGGGGGTGGAACAAGATAAGCTTTAAGGTCCCTCCCAACCCCACCCATCCTGGGATTTGGGATATCAGTGCTCCCCTCCCCACCCATGTGTGTTGGAAGGGCAGGGTGTGAGGAGGGGACGGTCACTGTCTCAGGACAGTCCCACCACCTGCACAGGGGCCTCTCCACCCGTGAGCATCACCCCCCAGCCCCTCCTGGGCTTTGCTTTGTGGCAGAATTCAAAGCAGCTTTTTTTGCTCTACGAAAGCAGGATCAAAGCTCCCTCCCCTGAGCTGATTCCAGCAATATTCCTCATCAAAAAGCAAGGGAAGAAAAAAAGACCATATTTGCCTGTGGTTGTCTTCTAAATAAATCCCCCTCTCTCAGGAGGCTTGGGGCTGCTGTCTCACCCCCATTCAGCTCCAGGGCTGCTGGGAACGTTCCTCTTTTCTCTTCAGCACTCTCAGAAAAAGAACGCCCCTATCGTAGGAATTTGAGATGTTTACATCTGCTTATCTTCCTTCTGATCTCAGGATTCCTATAACATTTCACTCCCTCTTTAGCTGTATCATTACTTCTGCACAGATGACTGAGAAAAGCCTTCTTGCAGAGCTTTGCCTCTGCAGCCAGCCCAGCACCCCAGAGCATTCCCGTCTGCCTTTCTTCTGGCCCCAGCTCCCTTTATTCATCTCAATAGCCTGCAAAAGGACTCACACACCAGTTTTATTAAGCAGAGGCAGTGGCTGCAGCCAGACCCTGCTCCTCCTGCCCCTCTGTACATGAGGGGGGTCACGTTGCCTTTAAGGCTCCAGTGACAATTCCTGTCAAACTTGATATTTCTACTAAAAATTCTTTTATAGGCACATCCACTCTTCCTTTTCCAGGCAGTCACCTGGGCCCTGCCTGTGCTGAAGACCTGCATCCATGTAAAGGGCAGCTCCTTTCCATCCACGTGCTGATGAGGCAGAGTGAAGGTCCAGCTCCGTCCTCAAAGCTGAACAAGTTGTGCCTGATGTCTCATAAGCTCCCTCACAAGACATTTCTAACCTACCACAGAGCAGGAACAGTTCCAAACACATCTGCAGAACTGCAAGGGAGCTGGTGCCCCGATGCACAGGGATGTTCTTACTCAGGTATAAAACTGAAATGATTGAAATGCAAGGGAGCTGAGACAAAAGAAAGCCTCTGAAAGGCTCTTTCAGGTCCCTCTGAACCCAAACCATTCTATGATTCTGTGACACACTGAGGGACATTTCTAGAGTCACCTGCATCTCCACCATCCCTCTGGAGCATTCCCAACTCCCGCTTGTCCTCACGGACCCCTCATATCCCTTCGGGTCCTGCCCTGACACAAACTCCCTTGGGAGGAAAACTGGAGCTAGAAGGGTTGTGTACGTTTGACTTTTATCTCTTTTGCCCCATGAGGTCCTGGCACAGCAGATATGGGTCCTCAAGAGGGGGCTGTGTGTCAAACCCAGAGCTGGGATCACTGCCTGGGTGGTGTCCTGGTGCATCCCAGACTGATGGAAACCCCTTCAGTGATCCAACACAAGGCATGTCTGGGGGGTGCCCTGGTCCCAGAGCATTCCCTGTCATACAGCCCAGCACCAAACACCCTCTCCGTGGCCATCTGGCCACAATTTGGGATGGAAGTCACCCTGTGATTCCCACCCCAGGGGAGCTGCATCACCCAAACAGCACGGGAGTGGCCAAAGTGGGGGGTGGCAGTGGGGCTGCAGTGCCCCAGCTTGGCATGTGCCCACCAGTAACACCAGTTATGATGCTCAGGGATGTGCCAATAATCCCACAGCATCAATATTCCTTGGAACTCACTAAGCAGGGAGTATCAAAGGAAAAGCATCTTTCTGCCACTCACATCAGCATCTTACATAAAAGTTAAAATTACCTTCTCTCCCCTGCCCTCAATCCTCTGAAATCCTACCCCAATTTGCTGGCCTGGCAATGACAGGCAGCAGGCTCACCTTCCACAGATCCCTGTCAGAGCTGGAGCCTTCAGCAGCCCGAGCTGCCCTGCTCCAAACACTCATCTACTGGTGAGAAAACACATTTTAATTGAGCAGCCCAGGAATTCAGCTCAGGCTGTAAAGCTGCCTGCTTTTATCTGGAGATGCCATTCTGCCAGTCTTGATGTTATCTGCAAATTTCAGACTTATTTTTAGATAATTGATAGAAGAGTTGAAAAGTACAAAGGCTGCACTGTTTCCTTGAGATCCCGACAGAAATGTCCCCATTCAGTGACAGTTTTGTGTTGATTACTAGTGTTCTGTAGTCTGTTGTCACTTCCCAACCCATTTAACATGGATTAGGTAATGCCCAATACTAATGTTTAAAAACAGAATGTGATGTCAGATCCCTCACGAAAGCCTTTCATGGGTTATATCTGTCAGCTCCAAGCTGAGGGACTTCAGTGCCACAGAGCCCAACTATTGTGTCACTGTATCCTGCTTTATTCACTCCACACACAGAGATCCTTGAACATCACAACAGCACAAAAGCAAAAATCAGTCCTCAAGGTCCTGGAAGTGTTCAAGGCCAGGTTGGACAGGGCTTGGAGCAACCTGGGATAGTGGAATCACAGAATCACAGGATGTGCAGAGTTGGAAGGGACCCACAAGGGCAGTGTCCCTGCCCATGGCAGAGAGGGTGGACTAGGATGAGCTTTAAGGTCCCTTCCAACCCTCCAACCCTTCCAACCATTCTGTAATTTTCTGGTTCTAAGAATCTGAGTCCAAACAGGAATTCACTCTGCCCTGAGGACTGGCCCTGCTGGATCAGAGCATCTGCATTCCCACTGCTCCTCCCGAAGGAATTCTCATGGTCCCCCAGCAGCAGCACACCCTTTCTGCAAGGTTCTGACCTGCCCCTGCTGCTTTTTCCAGCCCTCCCCGGCGGCGTTCTGGGCACGGGGAAGGGGCTGTTCGTAGGGAGAGGGGAAAGGAGCTCAGCAGGGCCCGTGCTCGGCAGGTCCTGCCCCCAAAGCCCTCCCGCCTCTGACCCCGACAGCGCTGCAGATCAGGGGCTGCCTGACACATCCGGACACATCCCGACACATCCCGACACATCCCGACACGTCCCGACACATCCCGACACATCCCGACACATCCCGACACATCCTGACACATTCCGACACATCCCGACACATTCCGACACATCCCGACACGTCCCGACACGTCCCGACACGTCCCGACACGTCCCTGCATCCCCGGCCCTGCCGCAGCTCCTGCCCTGCCGGGGCCGCTGGAGCCGCTCCGATGGGCTCCCTCTGACAGCTCTGGGCTCGCTGCAATTAATTCTCCCTCTGTCCACTGCCTCCTCGGAGGTGTAAACACGGCGCTGGGAGTGCTTGGCAGCGCTCCAGGACGAGCTCGGTGTGTCAGGATGCAAGAGGGATTTTTATTTTTGTTTTTTATCATCAAGCTCGGCTACAAACAAACCTTTAATTAATTCCCCCGCAAAGTTCTGCTGAGCTCGTGGCCTCCAATCCCTCTGGGAGGCTCATTAACCTGATCCTCTCCCTCCGTGCTCCTTTCTCGTGATTGTCAGTTTTCACTTGTTGAATCTTAATGCCTTTCCCTGGTGCAACAATCTGCTCCTGTTCCCCACACGCCTTCGCCCCCAGAGCACAGGCTGCACTTCTATTTTGCCTCTATGAGCTCATGCTCCAGCTGCTTGGAGAACAGCACAGCTCCCACTTCTCTGCAGGAAAATTTGGCTTTTTTCAACATTTCCCCTTAGCACTGGAAAAGGAAATCACCCAGGAATTTCAGTTTTCCACTAAAATTTTCATGTTTCAAGAGCTGTTGTCTTTTGGGTTTTTTGTTTTGTTTTGTTTTGTTTGGGGTTTTTTGTTTTGTTTTTTTTGTTTGTTTGGTTGTTGTTGTTATTGCTGTTTTTCAGTGAAAGCTGCAGTGCTGTGGAACATGGAATCATGGAATGGTTTGGGTGGGAAGAGATCTTAAAGCCCATCTCATCCCATCCCCTGCCATGGGCAGGGACACTTTCTACTAGCCCAGGTTGCTCCAAGCCCTGTCCAACCTGGCCTTGGACATTTCCAGGGATCCAGGGGCAGCCACAGCTTCTCTGGGCAACCCGGGCCAGGGCCTGCCCACCCTCACAAGGAACAATTTCCTCCTAATGCCCAATTTAAATCTCCTCTCCTTCAGCTTGAAGCCATTCCCCCTTGTCCTATCCCTCCATGCCCCTGTGAGAAGTCCTTCAGCATGTTCCTGTTTCACTGTTTTCAGCAAAAATTTGAGGAAAAAAAGATCCAGACTTTATCAGATTCCCAGATAACTCAGGCATTTGGGGCATAACCCTGTTTTTTGGTGGGGGATTATCTCAGTCGGCTCCATCTTGACCAAAAGCCCCTTGATCTCAGGCATGAGACACCCAGGCTGTTCTCAACATGCAAGAACATCTCCTGAAGCTGAAAAAGAGAAGCTGATAAAAGCAATTGAGATGTTCTGGAGACTTTTTAGTCCTTGTCACTGAGTTTCCTGAGACTGATGCAGGAGCACTGAAAGCCTTCCAGCTTTCCCTGGGAAGTGACACTGGGCACAAAGATGCTTGTAAAGCTTCAGGCTTTCAGGGGAGGTTCAGGTTGGATATCAGGGAAAATTTCTTCCCTGAAAGAGTGTTCAGGCCTTGGCACAGGATGCCCAGGACAGAGGTGGAGACACCATCCCTGGGGGTTTCAAAAAATGAGTGGATGTGGCACTTTGTGATATGGTTTAGTGGGTGTGGTGGGATTCGGCCAAAGGCTGGACTTGATGATCTTGGAGGTCTTTTCCAGCCTAAACTGATTCCATGATTCTGTTCTATGACTCTCAGACCCCAAGGTGCACCATGGGCCAGTGGCCATGGAAGTGCTGAAGGTGGAGGTGTGGGGTCCAAGGGCAGGGGGATGAATTTGTACCCCAGAACCAGGGAGCCCAGTGTGGGCCGTGACACCACTGTGACATTGTCACCAGCCCCATTCTTACACCTGGGGGCAAAGCCAAGGCCACTGGGCTCTGTCCAAGGGCAAGGTTAGGCCAAGGTGCTGCAGAGCCCCCAGACAGGTGGGATTGCTTAGTCCTGGCTCACAGAGATCACCCTCTGTTGCAAAGCAGGGTTTGCCAAGGGGCAAACCTGGCCTGCTGCTGTTTCTTAGGGACAGTGACCCCACGGAGGAGGGAGTTCAGGGATTTCACAACAAGCCCAACATGCACCACAAGAAGGAGCAGGGGGGTTGCCCTGGAACCCTCCTGCACTTCCAGCATCTCCCTCCCCTGGCTGGCCACTGCTGAGATCACTCTCCTGAGGGACAGAAGCAGAGAAGGGGCCAGACTTGTGTTCCTCATCGTTGGCAGAGCCCCCAGGGCTGGGTTGGGTGGAGAGGAGATGGCCTTCACTGTCTCTCTCAGGGACAGGCACCTAAGTGGAGATTGCTATTTCTGAGCTTTGCTTCCACTGTCAAACCTGAAATAGAAACAATTTAAGGGATTTTTTTTCTGTTGAACACACAGTTTTTGTCTTTTCAGTTCTCCTGAGGAAAAGAAAAAAAGAGTAATATGGAAAAACACTGCTATTTCCATTGGGTCCAACCATTTTGGCCACTATGCCTCAAGGATTATTTGCATGTTGATTGAGCCAGCTCCCTGCTGAGATGGGGGAGGAGCACTGGGCTTCCCAAACTGCCCCTGGAAGTGACACTGGGCACAAAAAATGCTGACAAAGCTTCAAGACACCGAAGTGCACCAGGAGTCATGACTATGGAAATGCTGAGGGTGGCGTTGGGGGGTCCAAGTGCAGAGGAAGGAACTGGGAACCCCCATCCCCGTGGTAAAACACACCACTGTCACTGGATGTAGTGAGGAGTGTGCCCAGCTGTGGCTGCCCCATCCCTGGGAGTGTCCAAGGCCAGGTTGGGCAGGGCTTGGAGCAACCTGGGACAGTGGGAGGTGTCCCTGCCCATGGCAGGGAGTGGGACTGGCTGAGCTTTAAGGTCCCTTCCAACCCAACTACCCCATGATTTTATAAATGCTGCCTGTTTGGGATGGAAAAGACTAGAAATATCACAAACTTTGGGGGGTTTTGTTATTCTTGTGGGTTTTGGTTTTGTTGTTTTTTTTTTTTAACTTGTGTGGCATCCTCAGAGGAGCCAAATCACAGATATTTTGTTTGCTGAAAGGGAGGGGTTTGGGAGCGACTTCCTGGCAGTTTGCTGCTCTGACAAGCCAAATCCCACGTGCATTTTTGAGCAGATGAGAGGGCAGCAACACCAAATCCTGCTCTCCAAGCACCTGGAAAACACAGCCTACAATGCTGTTAAAATAATCTTCCTATTTTACAATGGTCTTACAAACATCCCAGGCTGGCTGGGAAGCCCTCAGATGCCACAGCAATAAGCAGCAGGCCGTTCACAGTGCTGTGTTCAGAGCAGGGCTGGGTGAGAGGCCACGCTTTCAAAGGTGCCTGGGCAAAGCAGAACAGAGCTGTGGATCCACCCCAAGGGCTCGGGAGGTTGAGTGAGGTGAGGCCACTTGGAAAAATGATGAGATCATTTAGTTCCCAAGGCATGTTTGCAAGGAGTCTGCAGTGTGACCACATGGCAGGGCAGCCCTGGGATTCCTCCTTCCCCAGCATTTCCCTGAGCACTATCTGACAGCAGGGCTGCTCCTCAAGCCAGGCTTTCCAACTGCAGCTGTCACTGGGGAGGGAAATGTCTCCAAAATTGACTCAGACCTGATTTATTCCACTGTTAGTGAAACATGAGACTCCATGCAAAGAAGAGCATAACAAATTTGAGCTTAGCTCAGTGGGTTAGAACACACTGCCAATAACACCAAGGTGTGGGGTCAGTCCCTGTATGGGCCACTCGCTTGAGAGTTGGACTCCATGATCCATGTGGGTCCCTTCCAACTGAGAATATTCTGTGAAATATATAAGTGAATATACATATTTTTATGTAGTCGTATTTTGGGAAGACACCAGTTGTCGCTCAGTTCAGGATATAAATTCTCTGAATATTATTTGATGAGCCCTGGATGAAAATGCAGCAGTTTGTGTCCAAATTCCACTTCTGCTGTCACCCTCTAGGGCCACCTGGGGCATTTTACCCACTCATTTTACCCACTCAGAGCCTTCATTTCTCCTGTGAGTAATGACAGTGTAGGGCTGAGCCCTTCCTAGAGAGACTGAAGAGCAGCAGGAGCTCTGCCTTTCTCGTGGCTCCTGTCACACAGGGGTCTGCTGACTCTGCCAACCTCTTTGCTTTGGCCACGTGTTGCTGTTGCAGGTGGGTGGAAAAGGTCCCAGGAGTCTCATGGCCCTGAGTTTCAGGGTGCAAACACCCTTCCAGGGACTGTTCCCATTCCATGGTGAACCTCCCACGTCCAGCACAGCACCTGGGCTTCACCTCCCCCCAGAACAGGGGAGGTGCCCACATCCCAAGTGGATTAACACAAGGCAAACCAGCCCTGGAGCAGGGCAGAGGGGGAGGACAGACTTAAAATAAGATTGTTGGGTAAAGCAAAAAGAAAAAAAAAAGCCAAAAAAAGCCACCACACCCCCTCTCAAACTCACGTGCTTCGGAAGTGTGTGAGTTCTCTGAGGGTGCCGAGATGCCAAAGGAGCCCGAGGGGCTGGGGCTGGGAAGGGGGCTGGATGGAGAGCAGAGAGCCCCATCTACCAGCACTGCCTTGCCCAGGTCCTGCAGGGGAGCAGAGGGATGCCAGTTATCCCATCACAGCATATTAGGGCACTTTGTTTCTATATTATTATCCTCCTGTTGCTACAGCCATTAAAAGCTGGCTCTAAATAGCTCGGCGTGGTGATTTCCTAATTGAGTTAACTGGGCTGCAGTGGCTCTGCTGCTGAAGGATGTGGTTTGTGATTAGATCAGACCGTTGCCCCTTGCAAAATGAACACCACATTAAGAGGTTTTTCTAGGTCAAGCCCAACTGCTCAGCACAGCTCTGCCAAAACAGGGCCCAGCCCAGGGCCCGTGGCCCCAGCCCAAGGCAGCTCATTACAGCTAATGAAGGGCTGTGCTCTCCTGCCCCCGGGGGAGGCTCAGAGCCTCAGTGAAAAACACCAGTGTCTTCAGGCTGGAATATAAATCTCTCCTGGCTCAAAGTCCAGGGAAAGTCACCTCAAGGTGCTGGGACTTTCCAGGTGCTGCTGGGCAGGGAGTCAGTGAGGGGTCCCCCAGCTCCTGGGGAGGGGGGCACGAGCTCTGGTTTCCCCACAAGAGGTTGCAGCCCTCAGCTGAGAGCACACCATCCCTGGGGGGAGATGTGCCTTCAGGGCAAACCCCACTGGTCCCTCCCCTGCATTGCTGTTGCTGTTTCTCCCCCAGAGCACCACTCTGACCCCGGGCAAAGCACTGTTCAGGAGCAACAAGTGCTGGGTCAGACTGTTCCCACTGGGACACGTCCCAGATGTATCTCCCAGGTTGTCGAGAGCCAGGGCAGACCCACATCAGGGAGGACCCCCAGGTCCCAGAGGTGCAGTGCTCAGTGCACAGAGCCCACAGGAGAGGTGATGGAGTTGGTGGATCACCAAATCATAGATTCAAGGAATGGGTTGGGTTGGAAGGAACATTAAAGCTCATCTCATTCGCCACCTTCCACTAGCCCAGGTTGCTCCAAGCCCCGTCCAACCTGGCCTTGGACACTCCCAGGGATCCAGGGGCAGCCACAGCTTCTCTGGGCAACCTGTGCCAGGGCCTCCCCACCCTTACAGCCAACAATTCCTTCCCAATCTCCCATCTATCCCTGCCCTCTGGCAGTGGGAAGCCATTCCCCCTTGTCCTGTCCCTCCATCCCTTGTCCCAAGTCCATCTCCAGCTCTCTTGGAGCCCCTTTAGGCCCTGGAAGGGGCTCCAAGGTCTCCCTGGAGCCTTCTCTTCCCCAGGTGAACCCCCCCAGCTCTCCCAGCCTGGCTTTAGAGCAAAGCTGGTCCAGCCCTTGGAGCATCTCTTCTGGACTCTCTCCAGCAGCTCCACGTCCTCCCTGTGCTGTTCCCCAGGGCTGGAGGCAGCTCTGCAGGGGGGTCTCACCTGAGGGGGCAGAGGGGCAGAATCCCCCCTGCCCTGCTGCCCATGCTGGGGAACCAGCCCAGCACAGGGGGGTTCTGGGTGCTGGGGCAGGTCCAGCCTCTCAGCCACCAGCACCCCAAAATCCTTCTCCCCAGGGCTGCTGTCAATCCTTTCTCCACCCAGCCTGGCTCTCGCTGCCCTTCCATGACTGAGCACATGCTGGTCATTCTGGGCTCACATGGGGGGAGCCCCCTTGGTTGTCCCTCCTCCAGCCAGCACGGGTGAGCTTTTAGCTCAGCTCTGCTTGTGGTTTCCTTGGCTGAGGGGGCTCAATCACAGCAAACACTCTCCCAGTCTAGAACCCAGTTGGGTGGTGCTGAGGTCCCACTTCCCCCCTGCACAGTCAGCCCCGAAGGGCAGTGGGATGGCAGCATGCAGGTGTGTTCATGTAGGTCTATCCTGGTGTTTCTCAGCCCCCTGTGTCCTCCAGCTCAGGCTGGCTGAGGGTTTGGGGCAAACCTAGCATTTCTGATGTCTCAGAACTCAAGACAAAGGGATTTGTCTTCCCTCAGTACTGTTGATGGACACCTTTACCTGCCCCACCATCCCAAAGGAGTGGCCAAAGGGACAGCAGAGCAAGGGGGAAAGCAAAGCTGGAAGAGGGCTGGGGAGAAGCCATGGGGAAACAGCACTGCAGCCAGGTCCTGGAGAAGTGCCTCCAGCCCTGGAGAAGACAGCCCACCGGTGAGCAGCTCCTGGGCCACACCTCCCAACCCCTGCCATGCTCCTGGGCTGCATCCAGAGGCTGATTGTGCCCAGCTCAGAGCCCCAGGGGATCTGCAGCACATCAGAGCAGCCCCAGCAGCTCCAACACTGGCTGAGCAGGTCTGTGGGAACCTGAAATAAAACCCCACTTAATAGGAAGGCTGAAAGTTTGCAAGAGTGAAATGATCTCAGTGGAGCCTGTTTGTCCCTGTCAGCCCAGAGCTTCAATTGGCAGCTAGAGAGCCCCTGTCAGGGCTGGGCTGGAGTCATTAGCAGGATCAGAGCCCTGGCAGAGCAGCAGGAGGCTGCACTAGATGACCTAATTTGCGTCCCTTCCAGCTCCAAAAAGCCTGTGATGTATTTTTAATGAAGCACACACAATAAACTGCTAACATAATATTAGAGGCTCACTTCAAAGCTCACACGGGCAGGGAAATCAAGGTGAAAGTTTCTGGATTCATCATTATAATGTGTCACTCATCTTCACTATGACAACCCCTGGGCACACCAGATGCTTCCCTTCCAGCCTTTGGTACATGGTTTGGAGCCCACTCTCCTCCTCACTTTTTCCCAAGCAAACCAAAAATAGCCTGGAAAGTAGAAATCTTGACTAGACCCTTACACATCTAGGCATTGTTCCAGCACCTTAAAAGGTTTTGCAAGCAGTAAAATTTAGCAACTCTGGAGCAGGCTGGGGCCATACCTGAGACAGGCTTCAGGCCACCTGGGTGGCCTCTTGTTGTGCTGGTCCCTTGTGATCTTACAGCTGGAGTCTGGAAGGTCCATGGTGTCCTGAGCTGTGTCAGGGAGCAGCAGGAGCAGGGCTGATCCCTCAGGGAAGGCAAGGCAAGGGCTGATGAGGATCCCACCGCTGAAAGGGGCCGCACCAACCACAGGTTGTCCCACAGGACCTGAGTGAGGAAGCAAGACCAAGGGATGGTGGCCAGGTCCAGCCAGAGTCCACATCACAAGGTAATGCTACAGTGGTGGGTCAGGTCCAAGGTGAAGCCAGGAAGTCAATCCACAGGTCCAGTGATCATCAGGCGGGTCCACAGTGAGGTGACAGGTCCAAGGACAAGCCATGAAATCAGTTCCCAGAGCAGCAGAGCTCCACAGCCAGGCAGGGATGTGGCTGTGGCTGAGCTGTAGACCAGCACTACTCCAGAATGGCACCAGGATGAACATAAGTAGAGCTCCTGGACCCACAGTTCATGTGGAGACCCCACACAAGGCTGGTCAGGACCACGAGGACCTGTTAACCCAAGGCCCTGTTGGGATGTGACCTGAAGCAATGACACACAAACACACCCAGGACAGTGTCTGTGTGGCAGTTTTCTCCTTCCCAGAACTATCTGGCAGGAGAAAACTGACTTTCCCCCCCCAAACCTAGCACAGGGTGGGACTCTTGGGAGTGTCCTGGGCAGGGCCAGGAGTCGGGCTCGATCCTTGTGGGCCCCTTCCAACTCGGGATATTCTGTGATTCTGGGAAATATCCATTCCTTCTGGGATGGCCTCTGTTTCTCCCAGTGGTTGGAAATAATTTCTTAGGTTCTTTAAAGATCATAACTCTGGTGGAAATAAATAGTGTGTTCCAAAGGGGGAAACAAATAGGAAACTGGACCTTCCTCTGACTTCACTGAAATATTCCTGACCTCTCTAGGCAACAAAAGGTGGCCAAGAACGATGTGGTCAAAGTCCAAAGCACCTCTCAGGTCCAAGCCAACCAACAATGCCTCAAGAACTCACCCATATGAGTCAGGAGGTCTTTGGTATTGAACCCTCTGGTGAGCTGGCACTGCTGAGAAACTGCTTAAAGTGACCCACAACCTCCAAAGGTACAGAGCAAAGTTAAACAGCCCAGGGTACTTTCCACCCCCACTCCTAATTCACAGAAATGAGGTGTGTGTATGGATGCATTCCCAGACCTCCTTGTTTAATAGGATTCAAGTGGCTTTTCCTTCATCCCCACCAGCCTCATCCCCACAAGGTCAGTCTGGCAGCCAGGGAGGGGCAGTGACAAACAGAAAAAAGGCATTTAGCAAAATACAGAATTTAATAGTCTTGCTAGGAAACCTCGTTAGAATTCCAGCTTTACCTGCCCGAAGCAAATGGGAACATTTAGTCCCAGCATCTTGGAGTCAACTTGAAATCCCTGTGAGCACCTGACACAGGTGAGGAACAAGGAATGTCCTGCAGCCCATCCTGCTCTAGCTCCCGGAGCTCAGCTCTAGTTGTCATGCAGAGAGGGATGGAGCCTCCCAGGTAAGCCCCTGTTAACTGGGGAGGGAGGAGGGAGACGCTGATGAAGGAGCACCAGAGATTGATTCCTGTCTCGGTGTCAGGACACCAAGCGATTGTTTGTCAAGAAGCAAGGAAATGTCACCGGGATTTGTAAGCTTGTGACTGTTACATAAAGCACTTTGACTAAGAATCACATAAGATAACTTTCCCAGCCTGCTGCTCTGAGAGTGTGTTAATACAACCACTGGCTCTTCTTGACATTTCTGCAAACAGCTTATAAATATTCCATGGGAGCGGCTGCTCCTGCTGCCGCTGTTGTTGTGGTTTGAATGGAAATACCAGGGAGAAAAGAGCAGCTCTGCCCTTATTTAGCAGCGTGCAGCTAAATAAGAGTCCTCAGGCAGCCCACTCTAGGGCCTGGCTCCAGTGAAAACAGAGCATTCGAGCATCCTGCCCTTCTCCTGTGGAAGGAGAAACTTTGGATGTGTGAGAAGATCCAGCACAGCTCCCATCACCAATCCTACCACGCCCAGACGAGCCCTGGGGAAGGGGTGAAGGGACTCCCCCAGCGTCTCACTGTGGGCATGGGGCACTGCTGGAGGTTGCAGCATCTCTGCTGCTTTGCCCCAAGTCTCAGAGGCAAACCCAGAGGTCCTCAGGCAGGCCAGGGGTGGGAAGGCTGATGAGTGAGGCTCTGGGGGGCAGCTCCATGTGGATTTGGGGACTGTTCGTGGTGGGTGTTGTAGAAGAAAGGTGTTGGGCCAGGTGTCGGTCATGCTCAGCACACCCTGCTGCTCACGGGCAGCCGGAAGGATCCCTGGCTGTCAGGGTGATGGGAGGGATCCCACAGCAGACCTGGAGAGACCCTGCTGTGTTCCTGGGTCAGCTGTCCGTGCCAGCGAGCTCCTGGTCCTTCTCCAGAGGTGCTGGGTCAACCTGCACTAGAGAGGCTTGTGCAGAAGGCAGAGCAGGATCTCACAGCTCAGCAGGGAGTTGCAGGAGTGCCAGTTTAAACTCCACCAAACACAACCACCCAAGAGGGTGTTTAAAAATGTTAGCTCCCCACTCACATGGAAAAGTCCAGCACTCCCTCCTCACACCACATCTTGCAGTTGTTCCCTTTCTAGTTTAAATTCAAGTGATAACACTCAAAAGCAGCCACAGAACAACAAGTAGGACCCAGCCCCAACTACACCACCAGAAAGGAGCTGAACCATCAGCAAACCAGTGCCAACAGAGCAAACCCACAAACAAAGCACTGCAGGGGGATCCTGACACAAAAAAACCCCTCGAGGTGGACTCTGACACCAACAAAGTCCTGCAGTTGTACCCTGAGACCAGCAAAGCCCTGCAAATGGACCCCAAGATCAGTAAAGCCCTGCAGATGGGCCCAGAGATCAGTAAAGCCCTGCAGATGGACCCCAAGAGCAGCACAGCCCCGCAGATGGACCCACCCACCCCCAAATCTCTGTGCCGGAGCCCAGCCCGTGAGTCATCGGCGCCTGTGCTGTGCCATGTGCGGTGCTGCAGGAGAGCAAAAGCTATGATTTCATCCCCAAAAACGTTACTGTTTTTATGCTTGATGACAACTGGGCCTTTTTGGTACCTGCTGACCTAGAACAAGTCTCTCACACGGTGCTGAAGGTGGGTCACTCTGAGCTCTGCAGTGCCTCCCCGCTCAGGGAGTGGGCAGAGTACACCGGTGTGTTCATTGTGCTGCTCTTTGCCAAGGCTCCATTATCCCTATTTATAGATATCCTGGGATGCAATTCCATTAAGCCTCACCTGCCTCAGCAGTTCCCCCTGCAGTGCCCTAGTTATGGCACAAATCAAGGGGTCTTTAATTAGGGTTTCTGTCCCGAGTCAGACTCAAATGTTTGGCCTTGGATTTACAGGGAAGGTTTTCACAGATTCCTCACAATGGTTGGACTCAGAGTTCCTGCTGTCTCCAGAGCTTCCCACAAGCAATCATGCACCGTGGACCAGTATCATCTCTAAAAATCTCATGTCTCTCTTGCCTGTTCTCTGCTCTCCTTCCCACCCCCAGCTCTCAACGACTCTCAGTTTTTTTATCCTTTTCTGATTTTGAGAAGGAGGCAGAGCAGCAGTAACTCTACTCCCTGACTGCCTAATGATGGGGAACTAATCCAGAGACACAGCTTCGAATTAAAAAACCTTCCAGCCTTTATTATTTCTATGCATCATGTTTGTTTGGAGCAAAACTCAGCAGCTCAGATAATCTTCTCCGTGTCAGAGCAGAGACGTGGAAACACCACTGGCTCACAAGGTTTAGGAGAGACAATTTAGGAACAGAGATCTCAGCCCCGGGGAGTCACAGGCAGCTGGGCATTCCCCTGTGATCTCCTCTGGGGCAGGAATGCAGCAGAGATGCCATCTGCCTGCAGCCCAGGTGCCCTCACAGACAGGGAACTGCAGGAGCAGGTTCCACTCCCTGATACAGAACTTTGTCCTCAGCCACATGAGATTTGGTGTTCTGTTCCTGCTTGTTGCAAGGACGAGTGTGGAACTACCAGCAAAGGATCCATGGAGACAATTTACTGCGAATTAAGCATGAACACGATGTCTTCCCAGCACCTGAAGGTCTGTGGTTTTACAGCATCTTCAGTGGTGCCCCCTGCCCTCCCCAGGGTCTGCAAAGGGGACAGCAGGGGCTGAGTGGTGCAGCCCTGTGCTCTGTGGTGGGGAGCCCATTCTTCCAGGGAAATGTGGCCTGCACCCCTCATCCATTCTGGTTTCTTTGCTAACTTGGTCTATTTGATTTCATTCCTGGCATCAATGTTGTGAGCAGAAAATTGACTGTGACTTGCACAGTGAGAAACGGAGGGAGAAAAAGGATCATGAGATGGAGAACAGTCAACAAGGTCCTGAGCCCTGCTGGGTAAATCCCACTTAGTGACATCTGAGTGTATGTCTCAGAATATCTGAAAGAGTTGTGCCAACCCCAGCAAAGCACAAAGCAGAAAAGAAACTCCCTTCATTTGAAGTCCCTCCCTACTCTCAACAATATCAGAGCTCCCCCTCTGCCTCTCCCAAGCTCCTATGGGGGTTTCTGCTGCCTACTGCCTCTCCTTCTTCAATATTTGTCATTCAAATGGCCTTCTAATGCCTGTAAACACAGGAATTGGCATCTGGACAGCAGGAAATCTAGGAAATTAGCACAAGGGACTCTTCTGGGCTTATGGCCAATATATAGTCCTAGGAGCCACTGAAAACACAGCAGAATCAAGCTCTAGAAAGCAGGAAGAGTGTCCCTGGGTTGTCAGAATGTGACTCCTGGTCCATTCAGGATAAGTGACAATAATTGCTCATCTGCTTTGTGTTATCCACAGGGAGAATGGGAGCCAAACTCCCTGGGATTGGGCCTGGTCAGGTCCAGAGCTCAGCTCTGCTCAGGGCCCATTCAGCTGCTAGGGAGAAATGCCACAATGGGAAGCTGTTCTCTTTTTTCTACTCTTTTTTTTTTCTTTTCAGGTTCATCCTGCTTTTTGACACCTTGTCTGGTTTCCTCCTGCCCATGGAGCTGTGGGTACTGGTCCAGGTATTTGGACCACAAAATTCAGTGAGGGAAACACATGCTGTGTCCCGAGACCATGACCAAAACAGGAGGTTCCACAAGAACCTGTCACAGCATCCAGCAAATCTGGCTTTTTTATGGGTTTTGGAGCAGTGCTGACCCCATGACCAGGCTGCTCTCAACTCCTGTGCCTCAGATGTAATTGTAGGTTTGATCCCTCAAGAGCCTGAATGGTGCTTTTGGATGAGTGGGAGGGGACAGGGCACACTTTGGACGTGCAGGACCTCGGAAAACCCTTCAACCATGGGATAAATCCAACCAAGTATGGCAGAAAGCAGCTGGAAATGTGCCAATCCCTCACCTGTGTGTGTGGATAATACACACACAAACTGGGCAGGCAGCAGGGCTGCCAAGGCTGTCTAGCTCACCATGGCACTAAGAACCCCAGCACAAAGCTCTGATTTCTCACTTCATCCTCTGGCCAGGACAATGTATTTGCACTGAAACATCCCTGGCTCCTCTGCAGAGGCTGGTCCTGGGGCTGGGATGGAAGCAGTCAGACCTGCTGGGATCCCTGGGCCATTCTGCCCAGTGATACAGCTGGGACAGCCCTGTGCCCACCTCAGTGCCCAGGGTGAGCTGCCCACCAGCACGGGTCTGTGGCACATCTTTTTTGCAGCCCCAGTGATGGATTTGGAGGAGACAGCTCACAAATGCAACACTTGGGCCATTGTCCCCCCTGTCAATCACACAGGTTGGAACTGGCTATGGCACAGGTAGGAAGCACCCAGCAACCCCCCTGGAGCTGTTCCAGGTGGTGCCCAGCCTGCAGCACCACAGTCTCTGGCACATCAGCCATTCAAGCATCCTCCTGCTTCTGCCCATGGCCACTGTGCCCTCCCCATGACCCATCAGGCCCAGAACAAGGCCAGGCACTAAGTCCTGGCCCTGCTGATGCCCTTCACTCCTGGTTGACAGTCCCCCTTCCCCCCAGGGTTGCTCTGTGGAGCTGAGCACCAGTCCCAGTGCTGGGAACCCAGATGGTGGATGGTGCAGCCTGGAGACCCTCAGCCTGACTTCCCCACATAACCCTCCAGGGCATGTTCCCAGGACTCTGGGACGCTGCCCTGACTGCCCTCTGCCCCAGTCGCGTCCCCTGCGTGTGACAGGCCGGTCTCGCATGTACAGACCTCAAAACCCCAACGGTCCTCCTGAAAGGGGGGCACAGGAGAAAACCCACAGTTTGAGAAGGAAAAGCAACCTCCTGGCAAGCCCCCTGCACACCCTGCCCTAACCTGGCACACGGGGGGGCTGCAGCACCAGCACTGCACAGCCAGGTCTAGGCAGGTGCTTTGTGGCACCCGGGTCATGTGGTGACACCCACCTTGTGGTGGACACCACTGGTTTACTTCCTGAGCATCTCAAGGTCACCCCGAGGGTGAAGCCCCTTGCACAGTGACTCCATGGAGCGGGTGGGGCAGCCAGGAATGGACCCCAGCTCTCCAGCACAGCCTGAGCTACCAGGCCAGGAGCTGTGTTTGTGGGGACAGACACTCTATTCCATAAATCCAAACCTGAGGGTGCTCCACCCTGGACCTGCACCACAGCTGAGCCTCCTCATCTGTGCAGATGAGAAGAAAAGTGGCCCTACCTGACTTCTTGGGATTGTTTCCAATGTTGCTCCACCTGCAACGAGGAGTCCCCAACCCGGAGGGGCTGGGCAATAATTCCTGCTAATCTGAGCATCCTGAAATATGGACGAGGTCAGGCCTGGGACAGTTCAGAGGGAAGCAGGAGCATTACCAGGGCATGTTTCACACAACAAACCCCTTTGCTGGCACCAGTTAAAGGTTGCATAACCGTGCCCAGTATGTCTTATTTATTACTGTTGTGTTAAATGCTCAACTTGCCTTCAGATCATGGATTACTCCACATCCTTTGAATTTTTCAGCTTAGCCTCCTTCACCCCTTGCAGATGAACGACCGTTTAGGAAAAAGAAATCTTTATTTTATATTTTTTTTGTATACTTGTACACAAGTAAAATAAAATGCATATCTATATATACTGCAATCTTGTGAAGAAAAAGGCAGCATTCTTTAACAAATCCTGCCCGTAAACATGGTGTGATGGAATGAGTACGGAAAAACTGCAATATTCATAAACATAGGATTAAAACAGCATCAAATTCATTACCTCTGCATATGGGAACCTGCAACATTGTTCAGTGTGATGGCGAGTTACAAACAGATTTTAGACATTCTTTTCAGAGCATTTCTTACACTTTTTTTTTTTCCTGTAAATAAACCATATTTCTTTACCATCTGCTGTAGCAAAAGCTGCTTTGTGGGCAAGTGCAGTTCCGAAGACCAAAGGTATAATTCACAGGTTTCAGGACAAATAAATTATGTACATCTCGGTGTTTGTCTTTTTTGTTTTGTGGGTTTTTTTGTTTGTTTGTTTTTTTAATAAAGGCATCCAGTTAACTTTTGTGTAACAAAGCTTTCTCAGGGTGGATGGTAGTTTTACTTTTGTTTGCAACATTTATGGAGGTCAGCAAAAGTCTAGTATTAAAGTGTCATCAACCCAGGAAAAGAGTTAATTTTAGCAGAATAACAGTAAGCTCCACACCAAGGGGGGGATCAAAAGGCTGAGGCTGAGCTGTAACGTGGAGCTGTTCCCTTGCTGGGTGAGGCGGCACTGGGCCTTTGATCTGTTCTTTTTAGAGCAGCCCTGCCTCTTTTTGGTTGGAACTGTGGAAGGTTCAATAGGCTCTAGAAATTCTGGCCTCAACTTGGTCAAAGGAGGGTCTACAATGCTGGGGAAGGTCCCAAAGGGGGAATCATTTATCTGCTTGTTGCTGCTGTTTTTGGAAGGGTCCGTCTCCATATACTTGGGTTTGGACATGTTCTCCTTTTCCTTGAGGTGGTTGTTGGACGAGCGGCTGCTGTGGGAAGAAGGCCCTGCCTTGCCTTTTGCTTCATAAATAAAAGACTTATCTGTTTCTGGCTGGCAGCACTTGGAGGAGCCATCGTGGGAACCGAGAGGGGGAATCCCAGTTGGGAGTTTCCCCGATCTGGTTTTAGTGCTAAAGACACTTGTTCGTATCTGGTTGAAGGAGTCAACACACCCTTCCAGGTCGGAGCTCTGGAGCCTTTTGAGGTCTCTCCCTGCCAAGCGAGGGGGGAGGTGGCACTCCAGCTCCGAGGAGGATCCTTTAAACTGCTTAAACCAATTCCAGAGGGAGCGGGCCTGGCAGTCGCAGATCCACTGGTTGCCGTTGAGGCGCAGGTACTGCAGGGACACCAGGGGGGCCATGGTGTCCCCCGTGAGCACCGTCAGGTTGTTGTTGAACAGGTACAAGGTCATCACCTTCCCGAGGTCATGGAAGGCCCGCCGGTGGACCAGGCTGACCCTGTTCTGGTGCAGGAGCAGCCGGTCGAGGTTGATGAGCCCCCGAAAGACGTTCTCCGACAAGCTCTTGATTTTGTTCCCGTGCAAAAACAGGTAGGTGAGGTTTGCCAGATCTATGAAGGTGTCATCCAGCAGGGTCTGAAGATTATTATCCTGAAGGTAGAGATATTGCAAGGAGAACAGCCCTCGAAAAAGCCCCGTGGAGAGCTCCAGGAGCCCACAGCGATCCAGGTGTAAGGTGTGGAGATGAACAAGCCCCCGGAAGGTGACGGGGTTGATGGATTTCAGGTTCGTGTTGTCACTGAGATCCAGCTCCTCCAGTTTGTTGAGCCCATAGAAGGCTCCAGGCTCAATGAGGCTGATGTTGTTGGAGTGGATCCAAAGGATGGTCATGTTGCGGCAGGAGGTGAAGCTGGTGGACCTCACTAGGGTTATCCTGTTGTTGTGCAAGAAGATGCGCTGGCTCTGGATGGGGATCTCCGTGGGGATTGCTGTCAGTCCCTGCTGCTGACAACTTATTGTAATCTTGGGTTCGCTGTAACATACACAGGCCCCGGGGCAAGACTCCACTTCTGACTGGATGTTCAAGCAAAGCACCAAAATTAGCAGTTTGCTTCCTAAAGGATAAAAAAAAATAGTATGTAAATTAGGCAGGGTCATGGGAGAGCTTCTCTCTGCAGATAATAGAGGAGCCTGAAATCACCCCTGTGAGTGTGTCACCACCAACCACAAACAACATATACCAGGGGAGCCAGCAATTAAAATGCATAATTACAATGTTCCACCACTCAACTCAATAGTTTAAATCAATATACACTTGTAGAGATGAAGTCTGAGCACCTCCTCGGCCTTGCACACTCGGGAGGGCTCTGACAGCCAAGGGGAAAAAGAAGGATCATCGTCATCATGGATTTGGGTCCTGGATGCACATCCAACACAAGCCTCGTTCCACAGATCTCACCTGGGAGCAAAGGCACTGCCTGCTGGGGGCCATTTCTCTCTGCCATGGGCACACTTAGACCAGTTCACCTGCACCCACTGGGATGTCCCAGGCAGCTCTGAGTGCCATCCCAGCAGTGCCACCAGCTCCTTGCTTTTCAGGACCATTGAACCACTCTCTGAAACAAGCAGGTGTCCCCACATTGCTCTCGAAACCTAATTGTGACTTTCCCCAAATAATTTTGGACTGATTTGGTCTTTCTGGAAGAAATAACTGTGAGAGATTCCCAGAATAACTTTCAGGTCAGACCTGCCTTCAGATGTCTCAGAGCCAAGAGCATCCTTTCCTTCTCTTGGTCAAAACTTTAAGCCACATGTTCTTGCTTCCCTTCCTTTCTCTCCCTTTTTTTTTTTTCCTTTGAATCTGTGCAGCCACCAAGGAAGAGGAGGAAACAGCATGTTTTTCCACAGAGGGTGATGCTGTTGTAGGAGGAAATCACGTGCAAGGCTTGATTCAGAGATTCCACAAAGGATTCAGGGATTCTACAAAGTTTGCAAGGCAGGAGTAGATTCCATGTGTTCAGGCACGCAGGCAGCCCGCCAGGGCTGAAAAGCCCCTGAGAGGAACATTTTTCCATAATGATGCCCCAACTGCTCCCCAGGAGCTGGGCTGCCCTGGAATCACAAGGGAGTATTTTGGTTCGCCAAATTCCCGAGCCCCAGCTGGGATGCTGGGAAAGAGCCTGGAGGAAGGGAAGGGATGGGCAGAGCATCATCTGCAAAGGGACCTGGGAGGGAGAGTCAGTGGGAACCCACAGCTGTGAAACCTGGCAAGAGAGCTGCTCTTTGTACCCGTGGTGGGAAGGGAGGCAGTTCCAGCAGTGCTTTACCAGCAATTAGCAGCAAGTGCTTTACAAGCAATTAGCCCTTCCTCCAAACCAGATCGGGAGCTAAAACCAGCGGGCAGCACCCGGAGCAGCAGCAGGCCCCATTTGGGAAATCCCACGTGTGAGCAGAGACACGTGTGTCTCCTTCCCAGCTCATCCCAGCACCTCTGGCAAGAAGACACATCCCTCCCCATCCCCGGGGATCTCCAGCCCACGGGCAACAGCGGCTTTGCCTCCTCGCTGTTGTGGGATTTCCTTCCTTGAAAGACTGAAAATATTGTTCAGGCACGTTGGTGCCTCATTACAGTGTAAGGTAAAACAGCAGAGTTCAAAAAGCCGGGCAGGAAAGCAGGACGCTGCCGAGCGGGCTAAGGTGGGAACACTGGAGGGAGCACAGTCACATCCAGCCCCGCCGGCCCCCCTCCCTCAGAGCCTGCACGGCAATCGTGTGGCTACTGAAATCACACCACCTCTGCAGCAACAGCACCTCCAACACCAACGATAAGGGATTAAATTACACGGAAATCTCAGCAAACTGTTTACTGAGCCAACAACAATCAGAAAAGCCAAGGCAGGAAAGTCGCTTTTCTGCAATAACGGATCCCAGATCTGGGTTTCAGTCCAGTCAAAATGATTCACTGTGTGTGGCTGATAAATCTGTTGTGATCCAACAGTCCAATATAGGCAGCAGACTCCTATGTCTCATAGTCCACATGGGAGAAAAAGAACAGCTCAGCATGCAGAGATAATTTGAGGCTGATATTATTAGCTGCTGAGCAACCCTGGAAGGCAGCGTGTTGAGTGCAGTATTATGACACATTCTGGCTGGCTTGTCATGTTTTGACATGTCACGTCCCATTGTATGAAGCAAAGGAACACAAGACAACTGAAATTCCCTACTGGAGACATGTCACACCAAGAGGAGCCTCGTGGGAAATTAAAACAACGCTGGCAACTCTCTGGCCAGCACATTTCCTATCCAGCTGATAATGAAAACCCGTGGGCAGAGAAGTAGGACTTTCTGGAGCCTCCTTCTTCAGTTCCATGTTTCAGGTGATGGGGGCGGGGGTGGCACCAGAGCAATGGGATTCACCTCACTAAGCAACACCACCCACTCCAGGAAAACAGCGCTCAGCCTGGGCCACCACTGCTGCTCCCCCTGCCAGGGCCCACGGCCCACCTGGGGAAATCCAGCCACAACCTCGGTGATCCCACATGCCTTAGGAATATGTGACCCAGGGCTGGGAATGCAAACACATGTTCCTGTGCAAGAGGAATCGCAGTCAACACTCCCATTCCAGCTTCAGGCAGGAGAGGCAAGTGCATAATAAATACATGGATACCTGGAGGCAGGAGGAGAGAACAGGGAGCAGCCAGCAGAGAACGAGCCCTACATGGGAACAGCACCCTGTTCTGTGCACCCCATCCTGGCAGCACCCTCTGCATCCCTCGTGCCCTGAGCCCACAGCACCAGCCCTTTCCTATGGACAGAGCTGCCAGGGCTGGGCAGTGAGGTCCTGTTCCAGCTCCTGGGTGTGCACAGAGCTGGACACACACTGAGCTTCTGCCCAGCACAGAGAGGCAGAAGGGAAGGGGCACATCCTGCTCTGCTCTGAGCCATGGCTTTCCCTGTCCCTGCCTGGGGGCTGCAGTGACTCAGTGGCACTGTTGGGAGCCAGTGGAGCAGCACAGGGACATGAATTACAGGCAGGTCCAGCCTGTGTGCATTCATTAGGGACCTGGTGCTCATGAGCTGCCTGGATTAGCTCCTTCCACCACAGACAGTTCTGTCAATCAGCCCCCAAGGCCTTTTTCCAGTGAGTTTCCCACCGTGCAGCTCAGCCCTGCCCTGATCTGTGACAAAGCTCAGCACCAGCTGGTCACAGGGTCCCCGGGCAGGCAGGGCCAGAAGGAAGTGCAGGAGGGGGTGACAGCCATGGGAAGCCACGGTGACCCTTTCCTCCCCAGCCAGACCAGGGTGTGTGTGGCAGAGACTGGAGGGCCCATGGCATGACTTTTCCCTGCTCCTCCAAGGCCTTCTCCAGCCCTGGTGCTCACCCAGCAGCTGTGCCTTGTGTCAGTGTGTCCCCAGCCACAGTGGCCACCAAGGGCCACGATCCATCCAGACCTTGCACGAGGATATTTTGATCCATGGAATTCCAGGCAGACCACCTTGCTGTTTCTGACCAGGGGCCAAGTGACCACTTCAGGACAGGGATGAGCACAAACAGGAAGGTTGCTACCTTAAAACAGTTTTAAGATGGTTTGAGGCCCAGCAGACCTGGTTCGGGTCTGGAACGAGCTGGAATATACCTCTGTATTTTCAAGTAATCTCTTTCTTTAGACCAAGCCCTGCAAGATCCATCCAGGCACACGGTGTCACTGCCCTGTGCCCCAGGGATGGAGCCCATCAGCTGGAAACAGGCACCTGTTTTGGGGCACAAAGCATAGCCCCAAGTGCCTCTGTGCTGGCTGGGCAGCACAGGTTGGTGTGGAACATCCCCTCCCTGAGCCTCCAGCACAGAACTGGGCCATGGCAGAGAGGCAGGAGCTGGGACACTGATCTGGGGACTCTATTGCAGTGTGTCCACAGGAACTGGCCACCCCAACACCCATCAGCTGAGCACAGGGTGCTCCACCTTCTTCTCTTCTCTCTGTTGGAATTATGTAACTTTCCGAAATAATGTTTAATTTGTTGGTTTAGCTCCTTAAGTTTCTTTTTTTCCCCAGGCTCTTATTGTTACTTCAATCATTAAATCACCAAAACTTTAAGTTTGTTAAACTAGCCCTGATAAGTTTCAATAAACAAAGCCTGAGGGAGTTGAAGATTGGACATTTGGGATCTTAAATTTATGGTCCTTCAAGGGCTTGTTGGAGTAACCAGAAGATACAGAGGAGACTCCCTGTCTGAGAAGAGGATGATAGGAGGACTGAAGAATGTGGACAAAATTAGCACAAGAAGCAAGAAATCAATAACCAATAGAGGATAGAATACTTATTAATGAAGAGAATTAGAAAACTTAGAACCAATGAATGTTAATTTCTTTATTTGCTAAAAATATATAAATAAGTGAAAAATCTTGATAGGTGGTGTGTGGAGCTGGAATGATTCCCTACAAACCCAGGCCAGAATAAAGAAATGCTGCTTCCTAGTACTGAAATTACAGCCTTAGAGAGTTTCGTTCCTGATTTTTGGTGACATCTCCACCTCCCCTTGTTCCTCCTGTGTTTTCCTGACTTCCTGCTTTCCATCCTCCTCCCATCCTTCTCAACCACCATGTCCCAGGGCTTGTCCAGTTGAGGTGAAAGCAGCACCCAGGCAAACCATCTTCAAACCAGAGAGACTGGGACACCTCCTGGCAGTGCCCACAGCCTGTGCCCTGCCCTGTACACCACACTGCAGCTTCTTGCTCTTGGCACAAAGCAGAGGGGAAGGATGGAGACCTTCAGAGTGTGGCCAGGCAGAGGTGACACAGACAGACACAGCTTAAACCAGCAGGAGCAGTGTGAGTGTTGTGGGCTTCTGCTCCTTCCAGGGGGCACTGAGGATCTGTGATGCTGAGGGGTCCCAGTGGGGGCTGCCCTCAGCAGAAAGGTCAAAGGTTGAGGGAAAAGAACCCAGAGGCCCTGGGCAGAAAGAGCCCATCCACTCACAGCCTGGCTGGCACAGGCAGCAAACACCAGTGTTTGTGTTCCTGGAGCACTGGGCTCAGCTCTGCCTGTGGGCTCCTTCCTTCTCCTGGAAAAACATGCTCTGCTCTTAGGCCAGAAGTACAGGAGAGATTCAAGGCCAGGTTGGACAGGACTTGGAACCACCTGGTCTAGTGGAAGGTGTCCCTGCCCACGGCAGGGCGGGGTGTGGAACGAGATGGGCTGTAAGGTCCCTTCCAAGCCAAACCAATCCGTGGTTCTGTGATTCCCTGGTGTCACGGGGAGCAGGGAGGTCAGGAGTCCACTGTGTGCCCATTCCCAGAAGTACATGCCAAGCTCAGCACCCAGTGAGAGCATCCTCCCTGAACCTTCCAGATAAATCCCCCCCGAGCTCTGTATGCTCAGTGTGCTCCCACCACCGTCTGACACTGGACCCTGCACCACCTCAGAACCCTCCCTGAGAAAAAGGCTCCTGGCACAACATCCATCCCCTCATCTCTTAGTCCAAAATCATTCCTCCCTCCTTCAGAGCATGATTAAAACTTAACTCCATAGTTCCTGTCAAAAGCAAAACATGAAAGAAAATCCAGTACCTGGAACCTTCAGTCACTCCAAGACTTTGGCTTTGAGTTTAGCATTTGTTCCTCCAGGGCTTTCTTAAAAGCCAGAAGGCTCCTTCAGTCAAACTACTGCACTTCCCCTTTGCCATCTCTCAAGTGTTATGACTCATGGAACTGGGAAGCAATTAAAGTGGGTCCATTATCTGTCTTCCCACCAGTCCCCAGTGCCACCACATTGTCAAACGTGGCAATTAGAAAGAAAAGGCTCCGGGGGCCTCTAACAGATGCTTTGCAAACTTTTTGAAGAGGCCAAAGTAAAATGCAATTTTTTGCACTTTCCAGAGCCGTGGCCTTTCTCTGTTGCTCTGCACTTGTCTCTATTGATTTGGAGATATTATAATGTGGCTTTCCTGCAGTGGAGGGTCAATAATCATTTGAATTCTCTCCTGCTTGGACATAAAGGGAGTACTTTACTACACAAAGCCTTTTGCTGATGCACACAGCATTTTGCCTTTGTTTATAGTAGGGACACACTATCGCTGCTGAATTCCCTGTTCAGAGTGGGCATTGTTTGAAATTCCGCCCGTGGCTCGGGAAGAGGCTCCGCAAAGCAGCTCCTGCTTTGTCCTGTGGCCAGAGGTGGGGCTGTGCTGTCACTGTGCCCGTGCCAGAGGGAAGAGGGCAGCACTTCCATGCATTTCAAGACGAAGGTGAATTGAGAGGTGAATGAAGAAGGAGAATCGGTTCGGACCAGTCTCCTCCCATGCTGGAGTTTCCCTCCCTCCCTCCACTGCGGAGAGCAAGGATGGATCGTGATGGTGCAGCTGGAGTGGCTTTAGCGTGGGAAGGAGAGGACAGGAGTGATGCTCTTCCACCGCACAAAGACCTGGGGAAGCCACCAGTGTGACAGCTCCGGGACCCCCAGCAGGCAGGAGCAGAGCAGGTCCCAGCACAGCTCCCTCTGCGGAGCATCCTCAGGAGCTGCAGCAGGAAACCCTGGGGCTGAAGCAGGTCCTGGGGCACATCTGCATCTCCACGGGGTGTTGGGGTGTCAGACACCCCTCTCAGGCCAAACAGTCAGTGGGGTCACTGGCTGACCCTGGGTACTGGGTTGCTCCTGAGGTTCCACTGACCAGTTCAGCTCCATGTCCATGGGCTGGAGCTCCAAGTCCCAGCTCACACCAAAACGCCTCGTGCTGGTGATGAATCCCAGCTGGCTAAAAATAGGGAGCTAATTCCCTTTCAGACACTCTTGGGGGTCTGAGAGGCCAGCAGGAGAGCTGGCAGGTTTGGCACAGCTCCTCTGTGAGACCTGTGCTCTGCCAGCAGCTGGAGCTGGGTGGGATGTAAAGGGCATCAGGCAGCAATGTTCAGGCATCTGAACCCCACCCCTGACGTGTATAGGTACATCCTCTGATCCCACATCCTCTGGGGCTGCATTCAGATCCATTAAGCTTTGGGACTGTGCTGCTCTTCACTGCCTTTGGCAGCACAGCCTCTCTGGTATGTCCAGGCTCTCCCCTGAACAAGACACGATTTCAGCAGAAAAAATATCATCTGTGGTCAGGAATGAAAGGTCATTTCCGTGATGCATCCAGGCAGGGGAGGGAGGCAAGAGATGTGCCATTTCCTAACTTCTAGGTGTTCATCTTTTCCACCTAAATCATATTCCCTTCATGTGATTTTTGGACTTAATATTGGAGGGATATTTTTAAGGGAAGCAGGTAAAAGTGAGTTATATCATGTGCAATTCTTCGAATCCATCCTCACAAATCTCCAGGGGAGTTTGAATGCTGATTCTTCAGCATCACTTAGGGCTGAGCTAAACAACTCATTACGTGAGCTGAGAGCAGCACAAACCTTCTCTGGGGCAGCTCCATCCTTTCCTGGGATGTGCCAAAGCAGCTCCCAGTTCACAAGGCTCCCCATCCCTGCCAGGGGCTCTCCAGCACTCCCAGCATTTTGCCAGCAGGGTGGATTTAACCCAAGAACATTTGGGCAGGGTTATGCTTTTGGTGGTTTGCCAGCATCTCCCTCAGCAACAGCAGGGAGAGAAAGGAAAAGGTGCTGCTTAACAGTTTATATTTCAGCCCATTTAAATGAGAGTTTGATGAGCAAAAAATTGAAAGTCTCTTCTCTAACCAGAGGGTTTTCCTCCTGCTGAATTTCTAAGGCTTGCTGCAAGCCATGAGGTATGAAAGCCTCTCGAAGCAAAGGTCACCAGAAACCTTGAGGGGGGAAAATGTCAAGGGATTTAAATAGAGGAGTCATTGGGTCCCTGTTTAACAATAACACTGATATCAATTGTTACAGCCCAGTAATGCCCTAGGAGGCCAGGAAATAAGAACAGCCCTAATTCCAGTAGAAGAAGGTGAGAAGAGCTGCACAGGGCCAGAGAAGGGACATTCAGGCTGATCTGACACAGCAGCCACGGGCGGGAGGGCAATGCTGAATGTGGGACCGTGGCCTTGGCATCCTCTCCAAGGCCTGAGGCACAACTGCCCTGTCTCCTTAACACACTATGGAACCTTCTCTCCCCTCTCTCAGGATTTTTCCAAGCTCTAGGTCGCTAGGAATGCTGCTCCAGACATTTTTGCTGTACCTCTCTACATCTTCTCCTCTTGGCTGCAGGGGTGGGAGGACGACCCTTGGGATGCAACTGCAGCCTGGACTTCTGCAGTGGTTCAGATGGACAATTGCAGGGGTTCAGATGGACAATTATAGAGGCTCAGGTGGACTTTTCAGAGGTTTGGATGGATTTCTGCAGAAGTTTAGATGAACTTGTCAGAGGTTTAGGTGTCCTGCTCTGGCCCTGAGTTCCTGCACTCCACCTGCCACTGCAGCCATCAAGCTGAGCTTTGCAGAGAGCCCTCCACAAAGTCCCTGAGATCCCTCTGCTGAGTGGCAGCAGCTCATTTAGAGCCCATCGTGGTGTTTGTTTAGGTAAGGCTCCGGGCTGGTTGCCAGTGTAAATTACTTTGTGTTTATAAATGCTGAATTGCATCTGCCATCTCGTCTGTGGTTATGAATTTTACCGTGAAACCCTTTGCTGCAACAAATCATGTGCCCAAATATCCACTTCCCTTCAAGAAGAAATATTATCACAGCTCACTGTTGTGCCCAAACCTTAAAATGTAAGCTGGTTGTAAGCAGTGACATCGTCCTGATCCTTCAGCCAAGCTGCAGCAGTTCACAGAAATAGTCACGGAATCACAGAATCCCAGACTGCTCGGGGTTGGAGGGGACCTTAAAACTCATCTCATTCACCCCCTGCCACAGCAGGGACACCTTCCACTAGCCCAGGTTGCTCCAAGCCCTGTCCAACCTGGCCTTGGACACCTCCAGGGATGGGGCAGCCACAGCTTCTCTGGGCAACCTGTGCCAGGGCCTCCCCACCCTCACAGGGAGGAATAAATAAGCACTTGGCCATCCCTACCTGTGAACACAGGGTAAAGATGCTCCTTAAAATGGTTTTCCTGAAAAGAGGAATCAACTTTGCTCACTGCTTTGCGATGAGATTCTCCTGTTAGACATTAAAAAGCTGACCTAGTTACCACAGTTTCCTATGGATAGGCACAGGAAAATCCTATGGATATCCGAGGCCATGCCTCAGTGGGTGCTCTTGCCAGCCCTGAGCTCTGCCCCCTCACCTGGTAGGACTGTCTTTGCCAGTTCAATTGGTAGAAGCAGAATTTTCAGCAGTTCTTAATGTAATATGTGATAAATCTGTGTTTTCCTCCTGTCCTGTTTCCAACTATCTTTGGAACATCTGGAAGGGAACAGCTTCTGACCCTTGAAAAGGAGAAGATTATGAGCTTGAAGAAAACGTGGAGAATTCCTGTTTCCTGTAAAAAAAGGCCTCTTCTGTGCATTTATACTATTCAGTCTTGGCCTGATAGCATTCAACCCTGGGCCTTCCTCTGCAGATGGTGCAGGTCCCAGATGCTGCTGATTCATTCAAACTCTCCCAATGTTCCCCTTTTCTTCCTCAGAGTGAACTGATTTCACCACTGCAGAGGTGTGTCCCCTTTCAGGATGTGGTCATGTGTGGTTGGTTAGCACTGGAATAACCATGGATGTTTCAGCTCTCCCAAAGACATGATGCAAAGTCTTGGCATTGTCGTGGCCCTCTCTGATGTCCTCTGCACCATTGTGACACCTCAAAGGTCCCTGTACCACAGCTCCCCCAGGCATCTCAGCAGCAGCCTGTGCACTCAGCAGAGAACACTGGATTTGCAGGTGAGTTTGATACCTTCGCAGGCACCAAATTCAACACTCACAGCTGGAGGAGAGGCAAAAATCTCATGGAGACACCCAGTGCAGGGGACAGTGTGTGACAAAGGCAGGAATCCAAGGCAAATATCTGGTGTGGAAGTCAGATGAGAGACAGAAAACACCCTGTGCCCCAAGGGAAGGGGAAAGCACATGGCCTGGAATGAGTATTTGGAGTAGCTGTGGCACCCCCAGGAAATGAGCACAAAGGGGACAAGAGGATGGGCAGGAAGGTTGTAGGTTTGCTGCAGGACAGGGGGAGAGAGATCCCCTGGAGCCCGCAGGGACGTGCTGAACTCCTCAAATTCACTTATGAATCCATCACAGACAGCACCTCTGAGTACCTGCTGTGATCCCAACCCACCTCCCAGAGCTGCAGTGGGCACCTGCTGCCAAGCTGGGCTTGGCCACACTGAGCACAGGGAGCCAAGGAGGAAAAGGCTTCCATCCTCATGGACTAGGAGAACCTGGCAGGGGGTTTGGAATGAGGTGACCTTTAAGGTGTCTTCCAACCCAAACCATTCTGGGATTATATGAAATGTCACAAATGGCCACGGTGTTATCCCAGCTATCTATCACGGAATCATGGAATGGTTTGGGTTGGAAGGGACCTTAAAGCTCCTCCAGTTCCACCCCCTGCCACTGTCCCAGGTTGCTCCAAGCCCCATCTAACCTGGCCTTGGACACTTCAGGGATCCAGGGGCAGCCACAGCTTCTCTGGGCAACCTGGGCCAGGGCCTCCCCACCCTGACAGGGAAGGATTTTTTCCCTGCCACACTGCCTTTCCCAAGATTTATTGTGGCTAAATTCCTTACCCAGCTCAGTGTCATAGGTTTGAAACGAGATGTTGGAATTTCCCTTTTCTTCCCTAGGGTCCCGTCCCCCCATCCCCTCCATCTCTTTCTCCCGGGATGGGTGTGGGGGCGGAGCGGGGCAGGAGCGGGGACAGGGGAGGGCTCGAGGGAAGCGGTGGCTGCAGGAACAGCTGGGGGAGTCCTTTGTTCGGGGGCTTTTGGGTTGTGGTCCGAGACCGGACAGAGCAGGAGTCCAGTTTTTGGCCGCCTCTTTCTCTTTCTCTTTTCCTGAGAGGAAGTTTTTTCCCCACGGGACACCTCGCGGAGAACGACCGAGAGAGAGAGACCGACCCATCTCAGAGCGAGGTATTCTGCTTTCAAGACTGCCTGTGGGAAAAAAAAAGGGATTCCTTCATTGCTGGAAGGAATTTTGAACCGCCGGGACAGTCCTGCCTTTCCTCCACCCTCTCCCCGGGTTGCCGCGGGTTTCTCCTCCCCACCTGGGGATCTGGGACTTTGTTTTGTTTCTTCTGAAAGTTTTTGCTTCCACTGTTTGTTGCTTATTCCGATTTTGTTAATAAAAAGCTGTTTCTTTCCCTTTTCCACACTTCCACCTGAAGTTTCTTCATTTCTAAGTTGTAATCTTGTTAAACTAAGACACTCAGGAAATCCGAGCAGATCCCAGGTTGTCTAAGAAAGAGACTGAAGGAAGCTGTGCCCAATTCCCAGAGCATCACAAGTGGTCACAATCCTCATTTCCATCTTATCCAGATGGGATACAACCAGCACATTGCATGAACAGGATCATCTGTGATATTGCCACCATTCCATCCCCATGCTGTGAAGAATGAAGTGAGAAAATATGCACTGTAAATCACAAGCAGCTCCTCCATAAGTTAGTGTTTTCTGTGCCATATTTGTGAGAAATCAGGGGCAGACAGGTATCCAAGGAAAGTAAAGTCAGGTTTTGGGGATGATTTAGATCTCCTGTGGACCCTAAAGTATCTCAGGAAAGCTTCAAAACATTATTACTAAGAAGCAGAGTTTCCTGCAGCTCCAAACCTGGCACTGGTGTGTGAGTGACTCGGAGAAAGGAGAGGTAAAGCTCCAGATGGCATTTCCACCTGCTCTCCCCCAGCCATCTGGGACTGCACCCCACCTGCCAGCTGCAAATCCCACCCCCACAGCTTCAGCACTGGAAGAGCCCCCCTTGCACGAGGCAGCATTTCTCTCAGTTTTCCTCTAAAATGACGTTTATCTCAGTTTTTGCTTACAGACCCAGCATCTGCACAATGTGCAGTGGAGGGATGAAGTTTAGGAAAGAACCTGGAAGGAAAAGTTATTCCAGAAATTCCCCATGACCTGAGTTTGGTTGTCTGCAAGGATGCAGACTGAAGAAACAGCTTGGGAGCTACTGCCCCAGGCAACACAAGTAGGACAGGGAGAACATTTTAACTTCAACTTTAGACACAACCGCGTTTCCAAAGCAATGAAAACATGAGAGAGCAGACACAGCTGACTGAAGATCACATTTCCCAACCCTGCTCACAACTTGTTGCTCTCCCTGCTGAGCCTGCATGACCAGAGCTCTCCACCCCAGCCCGGGAGTTGTCACCTCGAGCAGTGGAGGAGGAGAGCTGGGCAGTGATGTGTGAGGTGTCTGCAAAGATCACAGAATCCCAGGATACGCTGAGTTGGAAGGGACCCACAAGGATCATCCAGTCCAACCCCTGGCCCTGCACAGGCCCAGCCCCAAGAGTCACCCCCTGTGCCCCAGAGCATCATCCAAACCCTCCTGCAGCTCTGGCAGCCTTGGGGCTGTGCCCACTGCCCTGGGGAGCCTGGGCAGTGCCCAACCAGCCTCTGGGGGAAGAACCTTTGCCTGAGATCCAACCTGAGCCTGCCCTGACACAGCTCCAGCCATTCCCTGCCTGCTGTCCCTGGTCCCCCCAGAGCAGAGCTCAGTCCCTGCCCCTCCTCTGCCCCTGCCCAGGCAGCTGGAACTGCACTGAGCTCTCCCCTCAGATGTTGCCTTCAGTGAGCTCAGGACATGTCCCATCCCTCCCTGGGGACACCAAACCCCTCCACCCAGGCAATGGGAGAGCAGGCCAGGCCAGTCATGCTCCCTCTCTCCCTCCTTTCCCCCAGCTCCCTTGGCATCCCTCCCAGCTCCCTGGCACGCATCCATCCCTGCTGTGCTCACGTGGCTCATTCTTTCATCCCCAGATAGAAGCTGGGCCAGGTTTTTAATCCACGTGCAAACCCAGCCCCGCTGCCTTTCCCGGGTGTTGTTTTTCCTGGCACAGTCCTGGCACTGGCCACCCCTCCCTGCCCCATCAGCCACACTGCCCAGGTGAGGAGCAGCCCACCCACAGCTGCAAAATACACCTCTCTGAGCTGTGCAGCTCTGTGAAGCCAAGCTAAGCAGGAATACAATAGGTTGCTGATACAACTTCCCGTTTTCCTGGAAATTGGAAAATGAGCAACGGGGAAAGGATCTCGACCTGCAGCCAAGCCAGGCTGGAGCCCCTGGTGCCTGGCTGAGCTGCCCTCAGCTCTTATCCAGCAGACACCCACTCTGAGGTCAGAGATCCCACAGTATTCCCCCAGGAATTTGCCTCTGATTTCCATATTGAAAACCCTCAGTTCCACTCCCAGTCTGGAGGTCTCCTTAGAAGTGAGAGAGATGACAGCACCTTCCTGCTTCCTAATCAGGGTGGATAAAAACTCCCTGCTCAGGCTGAAGCCTCCCCGCTTCATCCAGAGACTGTGTTCATCCATTTCCCCACTACAGGGCATTAAATGTTCATAATCACCTGTTATTCAACGTGGCCCTTAAATCAATTTTGCAGCCTGGCCTGGAGCAGCAGGTCCCAGCCTGACGAGTGGCTCCAACTCTGCTCTCTGAGATGGATGACCGAGCTCTGGGCTCTATTAAAATTCATGTTGTTTCTCTGTTGCTGGTACCAGGCCACTGCAATTGCTCTGCGTTACAGACTTGCCTTCATCATTATTTATCAAGGTGAAATTTGAGTCAGCTGCAAACTTTACGGGCAACTAATTTATCCATATTTTCCGGATCATTCATGAAAATGGTGAAATCCAGCAGGGTGGAAGCTGAATCCTGCAAAGCCACCATGTAAGCAGCTTGTTAAGCACTGATCCCCCAACAACAATCGCATTTTGAGAGCTTTAAGCTGCCTGTTTCTTAATCCATTTAATAACTGTCCATTGATTCAATAGAGAGTATATTCCCCACCACGTAAATCAAGTGCCTGACATAAATCTAAATTTATTATGATAATCCAGATACATGAGCAGAGACTGGGTTTTTCTCGTCCCCACCTAATGCACCAGGACATTAGTCCATGCCTGGGGCTTGTTGGCATTGAGGCAACATGATTAGTAAATAATAGTGACAGCAATATCTGCTATCAGAAGGAACCGAGAAGTCGACTGGGCTTAAGAATACCAGCGGAAATTAATGGCATTCCATGGAATCATAGAATCCATAAGGTTGGGGAAAACCTCAAAGATCTCCACATCCAAGCATCAGCCCAGTACTGTGCTCACCACCAAACTGTGCCCCCAGGTGCCACATCCACACATTCTTGAGCACTTCCAGGGGTGCTGACTCCACCAGTGCCCTGGGCAGCCTGTGCCAATGCTTTTCTATGTATTTTTCTCTGTATTTCTATGCCTTTGATCTTTAGCTTTGTTAACATTTCCCCTCTCTCTGGCAGCACAGAGACAGAACTGACCAGCCTGTCCTCAGCTCCTGGGCTTTCCCACTTGCTGCCTCCAGCCAGTGGTGGGCACTGGCCTTCCCTGCCTCTGGGACACCCCTGGCTTTCAGCTATTTATAAAGAATTAGAGCCAGGACCTAATTTTGGCAGTGCTCCCATGCAAACTCCTTAGGAAGAGGCTTGTGCATCCATCCATGGCTGGATCACTGTCCCTCTCCATGAACCACTCCCAGTGGATGGTGCCTTAGCTGGGCATCCCTCTGATGTGATGCTCCCTCACAGCCTCCACAGGCTGGAGCATTTTGGATCATTTCAGAGGAATGCAGAAATTCCCTTGGCACTGCCCCAGGAGACTGGTTCTCCTCCCTGTCACTCCACCTGGTGCACAGTCCCCTTTCCTTCCTTCTCCACCCCAATAACCTTTCCTGACTCCTCTACCCTGGGTAAGGCAGGCACTGTCCCACTCCTGGCCTTGGCCCAGAAGGGGATGTTTAGCCCCTGATTGAAGCCCATTATTTAATTAAAAGAGCCAAACCCTGAGGCTCATTGAAGGCAATCACCATCCTATAGCCAGGACTTGCAGATCTCCAGGGGACACAGACTTCACACCCTGCAGGTCCCTCCCTCCACACAGAGCACTCCCAATGCAGCAGACTCACTTCCCCTCATTCTAAGTGCTTATCAATATTTCATGGTGCTAAGTGAACTTTTTTCCATTTCATTTGCCATCTTTGTTAAATTCACCTCCTTCAGCACGGAAGGGAGACCAAGGACCAAGTGCTGATTTGGGGGAAATATGAATCATCTTATCAAAGGTATTAACTGGAGTGAAAAAAAGGAAAAAAATTGCTCAAAATATGAATAGAAATTACATCAGAATCACGAAAATGCAACTGGGAAGCTCAATCCTGCAGAAGCAATAGCATCAGGCACCCAAATGGCCTCTGATAGGAAATATATTCATTTACAAGCAAAATATCCCACCTCTTCTAGCCTGGAAAAAGCTCATCCCAGCCTATTCACTGTTATTTCTTTGGGATTTCTCACATGATGCAAGTCAAGAAGTAAATCTTGTGGATTTGAAGACAGAAAAAAATGTCTCCTCGTGTTCCCCTGCTCTTTTTTCCCTGGCAAAGTGGAAGTAAACTCTCCTTTCCTTGGGGAAATACCTTGTGCAACTTCTGACAGGAGCAAGGACGAGGAACACAGACCTTGTTGGTTCCAGAGGGCACCATCCAGACTCCAACTTCACAAAAGTGCTTTGTGTCAGCCTTGGCTTACAAACCTCTTCAGTATTCTCACCTGTCAAACCCAAACCTCCCCCAGAAATGCCCAGCAAACCCTCCCAGCCCAGCAAACCCCCTCCAGCCCCAGGACCTCTCACAGGGAAACCATGAACACTTTGGAGTGAAACCAGGAATTCTGAACTGTCATTTTCTTATGTGCCTCTGCCTCTGCCTTCCCTTCCTTAAGAACTTATTCAGAGGTGTAGCACTGAGCAAACTCAGCCAACCTCACCTTGATTAGAATCCAAAAGGTTCCTACTTTACTAGTTATGCCCTCATGAAAATCCATTTCCTCCAAGGATTTCGATGCTGCCAGATCTGCTTCACCACCCTCAGCCTCTCCCTTCCTATTTTCCTTCTGAGGTGTTATTTGGGGTGACATGCCCTTCACACACCCCTTCTTCTGCTGAAAAAAGAGCCCAAACCATTTTCCTTCTTGCCCAGCTGAGCCAAACCCTCCATGTGCAGCCTCAGCAGCAGCAGCCCTGGCACCCCGAGCTCTGGGGAAGGAAGCAGCCAGAGCAAACAGGATGACAACAAGGGGGCCATGGAGAAATCCTGCACTATTTTGTACCTGTCCTGGGCTGCATCAGAAGCAGCCTGGCCACTAGGCCAAGGGAGGTGACTCTGCCCCTCTGCCCCTCAGGTGAGACCCCCCTGCAGAGCTGCTCCAGCCCTGGGAACAGCACAGGAGGGACAGGGAGCTGCTGGAGAGAGTCCAGAGGAGGCACCAGGATGATCAGAGGGATGGAACAGTTCTGCTGGGAGGAAAGGCTGGGAGAGCTGGGGGTGTTCAGCCTGGGGAAGAGAAGCTTCGGGGTGACCTGATTGTGGCCTTGCAGTGCCATTTTTCTTTTGACAAGAAAAATGGAGAGAGACTATTTACAAGGGCCTAGGGGCCTAGAGTGACAGGACAAGGGGGAATGGCTTCAAACTGACAAAGGGCAGGGTTAGATGGGATATTGGGAAGGAATTGTTGGCTGTGAGGGTGGGGAGGCCCTGGCACAGGTTGCCCAGAGGGGCTGTGGCTGTCCCAGCCCTGGCAGTGTCCAAGGGCAGGCTGGATGGGGCTTGGAGCACCCTGGGCTAGTGAGAGGTGTCCCTGCCCATGGCAGGGGGTGGGACTGGATGGATTTTAAGTTCCCTTCCAACTCATTCTGTGATTCTACTTCTGCAGAGTCCATGGGGAGGTCTCTGTCCTGCCCTGGAGCCACCCACTGTGTCTCCACCATGTGCACTGCTGGCTTCCCCTGGTGGCTGCACACAGATCTTGAATTGATGACATTCCTTCTTGATCTTTAGTCCTCCCAGCTGACAGTACCCTTTGCTGAAGCCACCAAGTGTCCCTCATCCTTAAGGTATCACTTCCTGAATCCCTAAATCCCCTTTATTACTAAAATACTCCAGCACTTTTCCCAGCAGTCTAGAGGTCACCTTAAGTGCTTTCCATTCCCAAATGTACTGTTTGACATTTGCTAACGTTAAAATCCAGCAGCTATTTCTTCCTCCTCTCCTCTTCCCTGGTTACATCCCGCTGCAGGTGACGCATGGCCTGTGTTCCTCGTGGTGCCCAGAGGCTATTTATCAAGGAACCAGCTCATCCTGGATTTGGAAGGTCCCTCTGGGGTTTCTAGTGACAGGGTAGGGGGTGGGGGTTTGTTCAAAATCACCGCCTGAGCTGAAATCAAACATGTTCAGTGTCCTGTTCATCTTCCTGGGCCAGTCTCGGCATTGTCCTCTCCCTCCACCTGCTCAGAGAGCAGGGAGGGGACTCTGCTGTGGGAAAAAACTATTTAGCAGGGCTAGAAAGGACAGGGGGAAATGGTTTTAAACTGGGTGGGGTTCGATTTAGTTTAGTTACAAGGAAGAAATTGTTGGCTGTGAGGGTGGTGAGGCCCTGGCACAGGTTGGGCAGAGAAGCTGTGGCTGCCCCTGGATCCCTGGAAGTGTCCAAGGCCGGGTTGGACGGGGCTTGGAGCAACCTGGGCTAGTGGAAGGTGTCCCTGCCCATGGCAGGAGGTGGGACTGGATGAGCTTTAGAAGGTTCATTCCAGTCTAAACTGTTTTCTGATTCCACGAGTGAAGCAGCAGCAGTGACCAGTCACTGGGGCAAGGGGAGCTCCTGCAGAGTGTCCCCAGGAGCTCCAGCACCTACCCTGCAGCCCACAGACTCATCCCAGCTGCCTGCAAAGTTGAGGTGTGCATTTAGATGAAATTTCGGTGACTTTTATGGCACACAAATTTTCTTGCCCCCTGCCAGTGGGAAGGTGCCCATTCCCAGCTCCAGATGTTAATGGATCTCAGCATGGAGGGGTTGCTGGGCCAGCTGAGCATGGGGAGGCTTTGCAGGAGTGTCCTTTCTAATGTCCCCCGTAAGCACAGTGTGGGGAGAGATCTGTTTGTTGTATCCCTCCAATGCCTGATTTGGGGCAGAGACCTGCACCTTCATCCCCAGTTGGTTGGGCAAGGCAGGACCACTCCCAGCAGAGCATCAACCAGCTCCCCCCAAACGGGACATGGGACAGTTCATGCTGGACTGGAGGAATGGCTCCTTCTGGCTGAAGGATCCCAACTGAGGCTCAGTGTTAACTGGCTGATACATGGAGGGGAGGACTTGTGCTGAGACAGGCCACGGGGACCACTGTGAGACCCAGACTCACTAGAACTCTCATTAATGATCTAGATGGGAATGGGAGTAAAGGTTAATTAAATTTGCCTCTACTGAGCTGGAGAAGGTTTCAGCCTCAGTGGGGACACATAAATGACAGGGAGGGTTGTGGCAAAAAATGGCAGATTGTTATAGGCCAGAAAAATGCTACTTCTGGGGGAAATGATCATCCTTCCACCTTATCATGTGAAGGGGAAAGACTAGAGAAAAAAGAGCCATATCTGAGGAGCTGCCAGAGAGCTGTGGGATGATGGCTGATAATGAGAGGAGGGAAGATGGGTTACTTGGGAGTGAATTTTTGCTCTGTGCTTGTATTGCCAAATGTTAGTTCTTGCCTGGGGCTCCTTGAGACTATCAGAAGAAATACAATTGTTATTATTGATTGCTGTTACAACAGCTCTGAGGGGCTGATGTTCTTGCTTAACCAAAACACCAAGAAACTTATGGAAATGGTGAGAGAAAGAGCTTTATCCACAGGTGAACTTGGAGGAGCAGCCCTGTGCACAGGCTGAAATGTCTTAACTGTGTGTCCAAAGAGCTGTAGAATCCCAGAAAAATACAGGAGGAAGCAGTGACACAAAGTAAATGAACTGAGATGAAAGAGGAGCAGCTGCCCTACCAGGAACTATCACAGGGCTCATCAACAAGGAGATTGTGGAAATGTTGAAGGGGAAAACATGTTGTCTCGTCTCTCTAGTTCAAATGTGAACCTCAGAAATGAGCTGTGCAGTGCCAGGGTACCCACATGGAGACAGAGCTGCAGAGCCTGTGAACCAAAGGCATGCCTGGTCAGCCCAGAACTGGAAAAACTGAAAAACCAGGAAATTTTGAACACAATAGTCCCAGCTTAATTTCTGCATTACACTGGGACAGAGCACCTGGAAGTGTCCAAGGCCAGGTTGGAGGGGGCTTGAAGCAACCTGGGCTAGTGGAAGGTGTCCCTGCCCATGGCAGGGGGTGGGACTGGATGAACTCCAAGGTCCCTTCCAAACCAAACCATTCTGGGATTCCATGATCCGTCTGTAAAACCATCACTCAGACCAGCACAGCACTAGCTCAGTGGTATTTGGCCTCCTTTTTGGGAAGGGAATATTTCTCCACAGAAAGAAATATTTCAGGAGAAAATGTCTGTAGAAGCAGGGACAGTAGAATGTCACCTTTCAAAGGTGTGTGTGTCTGTCCCAAGCTCTGCTCCATACACTGAGAACTTCACTGCAATCTGCCAGCTTAAACCAGCTGCAGTACAAGTGGTCTCCGAAGTCACTGCAATGAAAGACTAAATGTACTTAAACCCATTTCTAAAGGCAGGAACTTCAAAAAGGAGGCAGAAGATATTCAAGGCAAATGCAGAAGTCTGACTACTTAAAACAGCTGCTGAGGACAGAGACAAGGCAGTAAGGCAAGATCTGGAAAAAAAGGTAAGGCTTGAGAGCAGTATTAGTGAACAAAATCAAAGCAATTTCTCTAGTGCTGCCCAAATAATTCCTGCATGTCAGGAGGAGCAGACCCATAACCTCAAGAAGGATGGGATCCCTCATGCCTAGTGGGGGGAATTCAGCCACTCCTGATAATCACTATAGGAGTGAAGCCCATGGCTTGAAGGTATTTACAGGACACTAAGAAAAAAATCTAAATGAGAATGAGAGAGTTGAAAAGCATCTGCAGTCAGGGACACAAAAGGTTTCTGTTGAGATGCTTGTGAGCCTTGGTGCATCTGAGACATGCAAGGCCTTGCAGAAGTTAATAAATGAGTGATATAGGGCACTGGTTAAAAAAATAAACCTATATATAAATAAGTGGTTGTCAGCTACCAACCACTCATTTGAATACACATTGTGGAACCAGGGATCAGATCTCACCAGGCACGAGCAATTCAGCACAAGAGAGAAATTAAATACAAAAGGTGTGAAATAAACATTTTTAACTCATGAGCTCATTATAAACAACCAAATCCAAGAGAAGAAACCCTCAGGATAAGAGGGATGGAGTACAAGGCTTCAGTTGAGTCCTGGGTTGGTGTGGAGCTCCTGCAGCGGGGCCAGCGCAGGCTGCGGAGATGCCCAAGGGCTGGAGCAGCTCTGGGAGCAGCAAAGGCTGAGGGAGCTGGGGCTGTTCAGCCTCCAGAGCAGAGCCTGAGAGGGGCCCTGCCCAGGGGGTGTCAGGGGCTGCAGGGAGGGGGCAGAGGATGGCCCAGGCTCTGCTGGGGGGGCCCAGCAATGGCACAGGAGGAACGGGCAGGAACTGATGCCCAGGAAATTCCCCCTGGACAGGAGGAAGAACTTTGCTGGGCAGTGACCCAGCCCTGAACAGGCTGCCCAGGGAGGGGCTGGAGTCTCCTCCCTGGGGATATTCCAGACCCCTCTGGACACAGTCCTGTGCCATGTGCTCTGGGATGGCCCTGCTGGGCAGGGAGGTGGGACCAGGTGGGACACTGTGGGGCCTTCCAACCTGACCCATCCTGGCATTCTGTGATATGGAAGACACTTAGGATGTCTGGTACTTAAAATAACATATTGAATGGGCTTTGATGGAGCAGAGGATCCCACACCAGGGAGGTATCAGCTAAAATGGCACAGCATCACTCCTCTGCCTTTGCTTTGCCCACCTGTGGTGGAATAGGTCAGCTGGACCCCAGGGGCAGTTCCCCATCAATCAATGCTGGCTCTATGAAGTGTCTGGAGGAGAGGTGTCCCAGCTCTATCTGAGATCACTAACAACATTTGCATGAAGCACCAACCTTTAAGAGAAATGGTCTGAGCTGAACTCCAGCTGAACTCACTGACCCATTATCCCCACAGAAGGAACCAACAGTGTGACATTTCAGAGCGTGGCCTCTGTGGTGACTCTGGCATTAGGGAGAGAAAACAATGGGAGACTACAGGAAGAGTTTACATCAGCTCCAGACACCCGGGGTGATTGGAAACAACCAGGTTCAGTGGCATCCCAGTCACATTCCCAGCACTGGTGTATCAGTCTGGACTCAGGAAGAGCTGAGCTGGGGGGGGTTGGCCAAACACAGCACATTACAAGCCAAACCAGATGTTGATGGGCTACGTAGCTAAGCAAAAATGAGGATGTAAATTGAGATATTCTTGTGTATGAAGAGCACTATATGTTTTAGACATCTTAAACAACAGTGAGTCCGTGGGCACGGCACGGGAGAAATCCTTGGGAAATGGAAAGGCTGTTTAAAAGGGTGGAAAGCAAAGCCTACGTGTATAAATTGTGATCTTTTAACAACCAAGAAGCTCTTAGGACAGTCAGCTGAAGCTTTCAGTACAGCATCACAGCATGAAGCTTTGCACACAGACTGGTCAGACTGGTCAGGCCCTGACAACTGGTGAGCTCCCACAGCAAACTGGTGGCTCCACACACCTGCCCAGAAAGAAGAGCCACTCCTCAGCAGCTGCTCAGGGCTGGTCCAAGGCACAGAAATCCTGGGAGCAGAGCTGTCAGATCCCATGTGCAGGTTAAAAATCATCAGGTTCTTGCAAAAGACACCACCAGCATTGATTGATAATGATGATGTTGATGTAGGAGCATCACAGCACAAGGAGAGGCTCCTTCACAGACCTGTGAAACATGAACATGTCCACCTGCACCTCCCTGGCACATTCCCAAGCTGAAAGCTGTACCTGTGCACCCCTGGGCAGCATCTCAGTGGCTGCTGGGAGCCTCCAGAGAAAGGGAGGGTAACTTCAGGCATGGAACTCTCCAGATCATAAGCACATCCAAGGGGATTCAAGAGGAACTGATGAGACACTGAAGGGCTGGATTAGGAACCTGAGCAGGAAGGAGTGACAAATGAAATGGCTCTGCCATGACAAATACAACAAGAGCTTGCAAAAAATGAGGCAGGAGATGAACTAGAGCCCAGGACAGAGAGCAGAAGGAAGAAGGTCTATTTGAGTCCCTGCCCAGACCACTGCTCTTGTATTTGACACAGCACATCTGGGAATTAAAACCCAAGAATGCTCCACTGAGAAGGGATGAGGAAAAAGGGCTCCCTCCCCTCCTGTGTGCTCACACTGTCCTCTGCTCAGTCCCTCGGGATCCTGCACTGCTGGATGCACCTGGGAGCAGGAGAAGCTGCAGAGCCCTCCCATCCCCTGCACCCCCAGCAACAGGATATCACCATGCTGAGAGAAGGAAGCCAGGGAGGAAGGACCATGGGCTTTCTGACTTAGTGCCTCAATCTCTCTTTCACCCCTGGTAGCAGAAGCACGGGCAGGCATCACCCTCAAGCTATCAGGAATTATTTGCTGACCTGCTGTTCTACCTGCAGAGCTGCCTCCAGCCCTGGGGAACAGCACAGGGAGGACGTGGAGCTGCTGGAGAGAGTCCAGAGGAGGCCCCGGAGATGCTGCCAGGGCTGGAGCCCCTCTGCTCTGGAGCCAGGCTGGGAGAGCTGGGGGGGTTCACTGGAGAAGAGAAGGCTCCAGGGAGAGCTGAGAGCCCCTTGCAGGGCCTAAAGGGGCTCCAGGAGAGCTGGAGAGGGACTGGGGACAAGGGATGGAGGGACAGGACACAGGGAATGGCTTCCCACTGCCAGAGGGCAGGGATAGATGGGATATTGGGAAGGAATTGTTGGCTGTGAGGGTGGGGAGGCCCTGGCCCAGGTTGCCCAGAGAAGCTGTGGCTGCCCCTGGATCCCTGGAAGTGCCCAAGGCCAGGTTGGACAGGGCTTGGAGCAACCTGGGCTAGTGAGAGGTGTCCCTGCCCATGGCAGAGGGTGGAACGAGATGAGTTTTAAGGTCCCCTTAAACTCAACCCATTCCTTTATTCTGTGATTTTCAGGGGTATCCCATCCTCACAGCTGCAGGAAGGTTCTAGTGGGATTGAAAGAGCTGGTGAAGCCCTTTCATGCCTTCACTTCCAACCTGAGCTGCCTGGGAGAGGAACAGCCTGCATGAGAACACCCCAAACAGCCCAGAGCAGGCTGGGTGCTCAGCCCTGCAAGTCACTGTGCCATGGGGGACACCCTCCCTCACCAAGGCTGAAGGAAGGGATGCAGGACTCATTACAGGCCGGAACACCTAAGTAGCTGTGAGGGTGCAGCACATGGGTGTCACAGCCCCTGAAGAGCAGAGAGATGCTCTGCCTCACACAGAGGGGTCACAGGGCTCAGCACTCTGTGGGTAGGGACTTGGTGTTGGTGGGTGACCATGGCCACAGAAGTGTCTGCCACGTTGGGCACCCAATATAGCAGGCTTGGTGTGGGGAAATAATAAATGCTTGAGTGAAAAGATGTCAGGCCCTGGAGGGAGGGAGGTCATCGAGGGTTTGCCATCCTAAGGCACCATTTTCCAAACAGCTGCCACACAACTGCTGCTGCAGCCTCTGCCCTGTGCTGAACCCCTGCTCCTCTTTTCTGCACCCAAAAATGCCCCACCTCAGTCAGAAACCAACACATCTCATCTGCGGGCCTCATCATTGGGGGAAGGATGACATTTCATTGCAACTCCCCTGACATTACAGACAATAAGAGAGAATCTCTGAAATGCTTTGAAACCAGGAGAACTCAGAGAAGGAGCTGCAAACATTACCTGTGGTTTCCTTGACAGAGTGTGACCCCCACGATGACTCCCCTGAGTGAGATTATAGAGCTGTCACTCACTGCCACCACACAGCACAGAAATTACCAGATCAGGCTGCTGATGAATGTCTTGTCTTCACATTAAACACAGGCTGCTCTGATCCCATTGCCCCCCTCCCTGGTACAGCTTGGGAAAGGCGGGGTGGGGGGGAAGAGGCAGAGCCCCACCTGAGCCTCAGCCTGGCTGTCAAAGGCAGAGATGTGTGGGCACTCACACACTGCAGTTCTCGCCAACTTTCAGGGGTTTGTTACTGATCTTATGATATTTAGCACATTTTTGAAGTCCCACCGTCTGGACTCAGGAGCTCGTCACGACTTTCATTCTAATGTGTTTTTTTTTCCTAGCAAAGAAGATGAAAACATTAACTCATCCATCTCCCTAAACCTCAGAAAGCAGGAGGTGAATGAAATGTCCTAAATTGTGTGTTCTCTGAGAATTTCCTTCCCTCCTCACAGCTGAGGTTTGTAGCTGCTGTTTGCAAACACTGTGGATGAGGAAAAGCTCAGTGGCAGGCTCAGGAATCACATCACCCTGGAAGGGAGTGACACTCTTTTCCTCAGCAACGGGGCACCACTTTCCAGGATCTTCTAATTCCAGCTGCTCTCCAAGCAGGATAGTGTGGAAGAGCTGGAGAAGGGCTCAAAAGCAGCCAAAGCCTGAATTCACACAGTACTGAAGCGGATGGTTTGGAGGGACAGTGGGGAGGGAGGGAGGTACTGAAACCCCGGGCCAGGGAGGGGATTGTCCCTCTCTGCTCTGCCCTGGAGGGGCCTCACCTCAACATTGGGGCAGTTTGAGGGGACACAATGGAAGGAAGGGACTGAGCCATTGGAGAGTGTCCAAAGGAGGGCACTTGGATGGGGAAGGGCCTTGATTTGAAGGCGTGTGAGGACACTGAGGGCACTTGGTGTGTTCAGCTGGAGCAGAGGAGACTGAGGGGAGAGCTCAGTGCAGTTCCAACTGCCTGGGCAGGGGCAGAGGAGGGGCAGGGACTGAGCTCTGCTCTGGGGGGACCAGGGACAGCAGCCAGGGAATGGCTGGAGCTGTGCCAGGGCAGGCTCAGGTTGGATCTCAGGCAAAGGTTCTTCCCCCAGAGGCTGGTTGGGCACTGCCCAGGCTCCCCAGGGCAGTGGGCACAGCCCCAAGGCTGCCAGAGCTGCAGGAGGGTTGGGATGATGCTCTGGGGCACAGGGGGTGACTCTTGGGGCTGGGCCTGTGCAGGGCCAGGGGTTGGACTGGATGATCCTGATGGGTTCCTTTCAACTCAGCATATCCTGTGATTCTGTGAACCCTGCAGCACAGATCTTCTCCAGGCAGTGGCAGAGGCTCTGCTTTAGCCCGACCTGTGGGCTCTGATTTAAAGGGTTGTGCCTTCTGGAGTCCAAATGACCAATAAGTGCTGGTCGCTTTTAAGAAAGCCCTTGTGCCTTGCAATAACTCACCACTGATTGCCTACATTTCCTTAAAAGAGCTCATTTAGAGTTGATTTAAGCACTCCTGGGGAGAGCAGGCAGGAGGGGGGATGTGATTTACAGACCTGGTGTCAGAAGCAGCAGGCTCTCCTGCCTGCTCTCCTGCCTGCTCTCCTGCCTGCTCTCCTGCGTCTCTCCTGCCTCGAGCTGGGGCCTGGCTGGAGGGTTACTCTGGGGAAAAGGAGGCCCAAGGACCCCCCAAAAAGGGTCCTGGCGATGATCTATGATAATGATAAATTTTTTTCCCTCTCTTTAAGGGGTGCAAGCATGGATTTCATGTGTACCATAGATCCCAGAGTTAGATGGTGTTTGCATTTCACCGTAGCTCAGGGAGGGCATCCTGTTAGTCTGGGCTGCAGACCCTGGGACACAGCTCAGCTGAAAAACTGCAGGTGTGGGAGAAAGAAACTGGGAGAAAGAAACTCTGGACTCCACTGACTGTAAAGAGTGTAAAGGTGGCTTCCAGGCTTGGTCAGATCAATGCCCCTGGACAGTGAGATCAGCTGTGCACACCCACACTGGGCTGATCCCTCTTGTCTTTGAAGTGACACCCTTGCAAGGGCCTCCAGGGAGAACTTGTATGGACCCTGAGTGCAGTAGGTTTTGCCCCTCTAGAAGCCTTGCTGCTTTCCAAACCTCCTCCTGATGTCTCCTGGCTCTGCAGGCACCTGCTCCACTGTGGAGAGCCTTGGCAGCAAAGGCAGGAGCTTAGGAATATGAGTGATGGGTTCCTCTGTTCCTAACCATTGCAGGATGTTTCTGCTGAGCACCACACCCATGACAGAGATGGCTGAGAATGACAGGCAAGTGCCCCCCAGGACTGTGCAGCTCTTCCTTCTCCCCCACAGTCCATGTGGAGCACAGACATCCCCAGGAGTGGGCTGGCAGGTTCCTGCAAAGCTCTGTCTCCTGACAACCAGTAGAAAAGCAGGAATAATCCTAACTTTTAATGACAGATATCCTAGTTTTGTAAGTGTGCTGCCTCTTTAAAACACTGTGGCTGATATTTCTGTACGTTCCTATTTGGCAGGACTAAAAAAGAAGACTGAGAAGAGGAATAACAAGGAGAAAAGAATGTGTTGAGAAATGAGCGGAATGCAGAGATTTCTGCTGTTTCCCTCCCTGTGTCCAGTCCCCCTTTCCATCACTGCCCTCCCAAATTGAGAGCAAGGCCAGCCAAGCAAGGAGCTGCTGCACGTGTGCCCCAGCGAGGTGCAGAAAAGGATCAGTGTCTCCTGCTCATTGTTCCCCACCCAGGAGCCTTGTCTCTGATTCCTCCCTGGATGAGGACTGGAGAGCTGTCACAACAGGGCCTGGTTTCCATAGCAAACCCAGCATTTTCAGATGGAGAGGCTCAGCCCTGCATTCACCAGAGCTGAAAAGAAAAGCATTTATTCCCCCCCCCCCCCAAGCATGAAGGGCATGGAGAACTCTAATGCCACGTGTGGTTTAGATTTCACAAGATTCTTCAAAGCAGAAACAGCCTGTGAGCTGCCTGCTGGCAGCTTTTCTAACTCAACACATGGGTTGAAGCCTGAGAGATTCAGAGCTGAGTTTTGCTCCCAGTTTCTCAGTTTTTGGTCTGTGGTGGCCACACAGAGGGAGGACGTGCTGCCCTTGGCTCACGAGCACTGCAGGGCAGCAGAGAGAAAAACCAGAGCCAGGGCAAAACACAGGGAGGGCACCAGAACCAGTGGTGGGAGGATGGGGTAGAGGGGCAGCCTGTGGCCAAGAGTGCTGCATCCTGTGGGAGGCAGGAGAAGGGAAAGCAAGATCCAGATACGTGGGATTAGGAGTCAGACTCTGGAGAGCACACAGGGAGGGGTTGGGGCCAAAATAATGAGAGCCCATGGATCCAGCAGGGTAGGACACCCTCATCATGGGAGCTGTTCTCAGCTCTGCTCTGCCCCTGGTGATCCTGTGTGGTGCTCCCAGGGAAGCTGAGACTGGGCTGTGGATGTTCCACCACCCCACAGCAACAGTGAGGGGCCACACTCACCCTCCAAAAACCCCTAAAACATCACAGGTCCCAGTCACCTCCCAGCGTGTCTGCTGCTCATGCAAAGGGACATGCCCATGATTGGGGAAATGGTGGAGAGGGCACTTCCCACATCCCTGTGCACCAATCTGAGCACTAAACCAGCACACAGCATTTCCTGCAGCTGATCAGTGTTGTGGAGCTGTTGATTTGTGGTTCTGCTCTTTGAATGCAAATGGATGAGTTATTTCATCTTTTTCCATCTACAAACCACTTTAAAAATTAAACCCATGCTCCCAGCAGCTTTTCCACAAAGGATGGTGCTACAGAAGGCTGGGAGGGAAAACTTGTTTGGCTGACAAAGGAGAGTGACAAAGAGATGCTTCTGAGGCCATAAAGGGTTACGGAAAGCAAGGAAATTTATTTCTCTCCTCCTCTGTGACTGGGGATCCCCAGCTCAGTTAACACAGGCCTTGTGCAAGTCAGTCACTGTGATGTCCCCTACAAGGGCTGGAGGGTGATGGTGACATCTTTGCCTGCACAGGGGCAGCCCCACACTCCCAGGGACACAGAGGAATCCATCCTTTCTGAACTGGTCCGTGGCATGTGGTACTGAAGGACTTGTCCCCCAGGAGAAGGGGGGTCACCAGGGCAGCCCTGACCCCGAGCAGCAGTGCCAGCCCTGTCCCTGGGCTGCCCAGGCAGTGTCTGTGTCCTGCAGACCGAGCTCCTGTGCAGAGCAGGCAGCACAGGCAGTTATCCCTCCTCCAGATGGAGAGATCTGCATTTGCAGTGGACATTAAATTCGTAGCAATGATAAAAAAGAAAAACTGTGCTGCAGCAATAAACCTCCTCCCTCAGCCAGAGAGCTGAAGTGCCTGCAGGGGGGAGGGGGGCACATTGTCCAGGCCAGGAGGGGCAGGAGGGGAACAAGGGGTGTCCTCTGAGAGATCTCACCTCTCTCTCAGCAGCACCAAGGGGGGCACAAGCCCTGAGCTCTCCCTGTGCTGCCATCCCCGTGCAGAAAGGCACCAAAGGCTCGGTAAGTGTGCTGGTGAGGATCCCCCAGCCCCAGCTCCCCCCGGGGCTCTTTCCTGGCTCTGAGATGCTCGGGCACAGATCGGGGCTGAGCTTTGGCAGGTAGAAGGGAACACTGTTTCCCAGCGTGGTGCCTTCCCCGTGCCCGGCTGCATTTTGGAGACACTGCTCCCTCCCCCCCCCCGCCCCATGACATTCCCTTTCCCGGGGGAGGTGGGAACAGCCCGTCCCGCAGCCCTGTGCCTAATCCTGCTCCCATGGCTGGGAACAGGCCTGGTGCAGGAGGAGAATTCCAAACAGATTTCCAAATTCCTGCTGGTTAAGGAAGGGTAATAAAGGAGGGAAGATGCTCTTTTATATATTAATTACACATCAGCTCATTTGCTCTAGAGCTGCCCCGGGAGCACATGAAGAATTACTGCATTAATTAGGGAGTAAATGACCCCAAACTCTCCCCAACAGTGGGCTCCCAGCCCTGGCAGCCGTTTGTTACAGCAGGGAAAGGCAGCAGATCTCACTACAGAACAGAACAACAAGCGGCCACACATTCAGCATTTCAGTATTCCCCTGTCAGAGCACAGGGAAGTTATTTGTCCCACTGGAATCAGCCAGAGCTGCTCTATATAAGCCTCCCAGCATCTCACACGTTTGATTTTGGGACTAAGATATTTTTCCTCCAGCTGAAATATCTGTAGCAGCACATCAGAGCAATGACCAGGGGCAGCTTTCACTCCTCTGCAGCTCATCCCAAGCTAGAGCCCCAGCAGCCTGTGCATTCTTAATTGACAGAATTAGGAAGCTTATTTGAAGAATACTTGAGTCCTCAGAGTCTAATTTCCTGCTATATAAATAATACATCAGCAACAGCAGTCCCTGGGAAAAAAAAATAAATAAATTAAAACAAAAACTAAGAAGCCCAGATGAATATTCCAGCTTCCATCACACTACAAAAAATCCTTTGCAGAGGTTTTTCACAATAGCCCCCAACTGCATTGTACCATTTCTCGCCTCGTCTGATTTAACGAGGGGACAGGAGCTGAAAATTAGACTTGCAGGCCTCAGCTCTGCAGGTGTGATCACACCTTCTGATGAGCACAGCCAGAGCTGGGCCTGCCAAAAGAAACCCTCGAGCCCTGCAGGACCCAGCCTGGAGCTGTTCATCGAGTGAAGCCACCACAGCACTGCCGGGACACCCCCAGTCCCGCTGGCCTGGGCCAAAGGGCCCAGCACAGCAGAGCACTGGGAACTGCCCCCTTGGTGCCAATGCCAGTGCTCCCAGTTCAGCCAGAGAATCACAGAGTGCTTTGGGTGGGAAGAGATCTTACAGCTCATCTCATTTTTGGGGCATTCCCTGCTGTTGCAGCCCCGGGGCTGGCACAGCTCCAGGATATCGAATAGCAAGCGCTTATGTTATTAAAATCCCCGCTGCTGTACATCCATATTCATGGATGGGGAGGGGATGAGAACTGCACAGGCATCTGTAATTTGGGCAGATCACAACTTTTTAGGGCTGAATTTGCAGCTGCAAACTCCTCCCACCAGATCCAGCTCCAGGTTCAGGGTGACACATCAGTCCAGGGTATGAGACTGGAAAGTGTTGCTCTGGTCTCACTGCACCCCCTGCCACGGGCAGGGACACCTTGCCCCAGCCCAGGTTGCTCCAAGCCCCGTCCAACCTGGCCTTGGACACTTCCAGGGATCCAGGGGCAGCCACAGCCTCTCTGGGCAACCTGTGCCAGGGCCTCCCCACCCTCACAGGGAAGAGTTTCTTCCTTACATCTAATTTAAATCTCTGCCTTGTCCTGTCACTCTCTGCCCATGCAAAAGCAACTGCATCTCTGCCATCTCCCACAGACCAAGTAGCAAACAGGCCTCTGAAAGGCTGAAAGGAATTGAGAGGGAGAGCTCCAGGACTTTATCGGGAGTGTTTCCACAGCACAAATATTTGTATTCCTCTGCTGTGGGATTTACAAGCACACACTCAACTCCAGCAGGGAGAGCCTGCAAACACCAGCAAGGTTTCCATGTACTTACCACTTGCTCCTGCCTTCTTCCCTCTCTCTGACTTTCTCTCTCGTGTTATCTGTTGTTTTTTTCTGTGCCTGAGCCAGGGAAGTGTGGTTTCTGGCAGGACTAATCAGTGGCTGCTCTCACCAGAGGCAGAGCTGCCTGTGGGAAGGGGAGCATGCAGGAGAGCTTGGGGTGCCTGGCTGCAGTGTAACCACCCAGACTGTTCCTCTGCCTCACAGAATCATGGAATCACAAAATCAATCAGGTTGGAAAAGCCCTCTAAGACCATGGAGTCCAACTGTCAACCCAGCACTGCCAAGGTCACCATTAACCCGTGTTTCCCAAGTGCCAAATCCACAGGGCTTTTAAATCCCTCCATGGCTGGTGACCCCATCACTGCCCTGGACAGTCTGTGCCAATATCTGACCACATTTTCCATGGATCAATTTTCCCTAATATCTAACCTAAACCTGCCCTGACACAATCTGAGGCCGTGTCCTCTCCTCCTGTCCCTTGTTCCCTGGGAGCAGAGCCCGACCCCCCCCGGCTCCCCCCTCCTGTCAGGGACTTGCAGAGCCAGAAGGTCCCCCCTGAGCCTCCTTTGCTCCAGGCTGAGCCCCCCCAGCTCCCTCAGCCCCTCCTGCTGCTCCAGCCCCTTCCCATCTCCGTTCCCTTCCCTGCCCACGCTCCAGCCCCTCAGTGTCCTTGTTGTGAGGGGCCCAGAAGTGAGTCCAGGATTTGAGGGGCACCAGCAGCTCCCATCACAGGGGGGATGTTCACAGCACACAGGGATGGAGAGACATTCTCACTTGTCCCAGGCACAGCCCTCAGGTGCCATGCAGGTCTTACGTTGGGCAGAACTCAGGGCAGAGGTGCCAGGCCTCCCAAGCCCCTGCTGCTGATGCACCCAAGGCATGAAGCAGAGTGGGGACCACAGCCCTGGGGCTGCCCTGCTACAGACACCTCCACAGGAACCTCTGCTGCTGCCACAGTCATTTAGGGAATCACAGAACTGTTAAGATTGGAAAAGACCTCCAAAACCATTGAGTCCAACCTTGGGCTGAACATCTTCAGCTCCCTCTGCAGCAGCTCCACAGTTCCAGGGAATTTCCCTTGTTCTCCCCAATGGGGAGAGGGAAACAGGAAGGGCTGTGGGAAATGGAGCTGTTCCTCTCCCCAGCTCTGTCTCAGAGGACCAGCATCATCTCCACCTCAGAGAGCTGAAATCTGGAGCAAACGCTGCAGACAAAGGGGCCTGTTAGAAACAGCACTGCCAATAAATAATTCATGGGAGAGAAGTGGTGAGTCTCCAGGGAGCCAGCGCAGGGATCTGTGAATCTGGATGAGTTTGCAGTGCTTTAATTATGCAAATTGACAAATGTCTCTACACTGAGAAATTCTGCTAGTCCTGCAAAAGAGCAAGAGCTGAAAAACAGTAAGAATTTCCCAAGGCCGTGTGCCCAGCCAGCTGCCAGCCACAGCTGGCAGGGTGAACCTCACCCAGGCCCCTCTGGAACTACCTCTGCTCCTTGGAAGGACAGTCAGCAGCATCCCTGTGCTGGAGGCAGCTGCAGTGCCTTGAGAGCTTCACCTGCTCTGCACAGCCATGGCTCAGCCCCTCTCTCACACCAGCACCCTTTGCTCCCAGACAGCTTGGGGAGTGGGGGAGAATATCCAGCTCGGGGCTGTTGTGGGATCATACGTTATGAGATCGTAGAATCTCCTGAGTTGGAAGGGACCCACAAGAATCATCAACTCCAACCCCTGGCTCTGCACAGACACCCCAACAATCCCACCCTGTCCCTCAGAGTGTTGTCCAAACCCTCCTGCAGCTCTGGCAGCCTTGGGGCTGTGCCCACTGCCCTGGGGAGCCTGGGCAGTGCCCAACCAGCCTCTGGGGGAAGAACCTTTGCCTGAGATCCAACCTGAGCCTGCCCTGACACAGCTCCAGCCATTCCCTGGCTGCTGTCCCTGCTCACACGGAGCAGGGATCAGAGCTGCCCCTCAGGAGGAGCTGCAGCCCCTGGTGAGCTCTGCCCTCAGTCTCCTCTTCTCCGGATGAATAAACCAGGTGACCTTGGGCTCCCCACGCTGGTCCTGTATGAGCAGAGCCAAACACCCAAAGGAGGGAGGACCTGCAGTTGGATGCTCACCTGTGCCTGGGCAGATCCAGGGTCAATTCCCCAAAGCCTATGCCTGTGGAAGAGACTTTTGTCACATGGAGCTTTTGGAAAGCTGAGCCTCCCTTGGCCTGTCAATGGGCCAGGCAGAAATAGGGCAGAAGGAGGAGGAATCAGGGCACAGGGGCTGGCAGTGTCACCAGCACAGCACCCTCGTGGGGCACGTGGGAATCAGCTCCGTGACAGAGCAGAGTCCTCTGAGAGCCCAGAGCTGCCTCCTCCTCCCTCTGCCCAACACGCCGTTTGTCACCAGAGCAGATTAATTAGGTGTCTGCTCCAGCCTCATTAGGATGGAACCAAGGGCTGGGCAGAGCTGGCTGAGAGCAGGAGGACAGGCACAGAGAACCCCGTCAGGAGAAGGACACTTTGGGCTTTGGGTCATGAGGAAGAGGAGCCACCCCAGGGCACTGACCCTGCTGTCCCTGCTCCCTGTGGCTCTGCATGGGCAGGGCTGTGGGGCCAAGGGGACACAGCATCCTCCTCCTGGCTGCTTACAGACCACAATGTCTCTCTGCAAACTCTTCACCAGATGGCTCTAATACCCCCACTCCGTTAACAGGTGATGGTTTCATTTCTGAAAACTGACTTTTCCACAGTTTTGAGGAAAAATATTTGGTTTTCTCTAAAAATATGCAGTCCTGTGCTACCCAAAGCCAGACACTTTCACTGAAAAATTAACACTACTTCTGAATTATTTTTGTGCTTGTCTCTTTGGAAGAAGGTGGGAGAAGGAAGGAAGGGAACTGTATCATTGAAAAAAAAATTGGAAAATGTCAATGCAAACAATATTTCATGTAGAAATGCCTGGTTTGATTGAAAATCCATTTTCTCACAAAATAAATTTTCCATGAAAACTGTGTCAGAGCCAAATTCAAACAGGGGACAATCTGGAGTGGAGACAAGTCACCTGGTTCCTCTGATGCTGATTTATGCCAAGCTACCTGGAAGCAGGAGCTGGTGGTAGCTGCCTTGACCTGTCAGGTGCAGAAAAAGTGGTTGAAGCTCCCAGTCCCAAGCAAAGCAGGGAACAACTAGGGTCTGCATTTTGCTCAGGTTCTTCCCACCCCTTGGCATCACATTCTGGCCACACTGATGCCTCCCTAAGCAAGCCATCCTCTCACATTCCTGGGAGCCTGATGGTGGGGCAGGATGAAGGCAATGAAATGCAAGGTCTGTTCAGGGCTGATCTGCTCTGCTCCAACCCCAGCTGACACACCTCACAGCAGGACTAGTGGGGCACAGCCCTGCACCACATGATCTCCAGGACTTCCCCACTGTTCTCCAGGGGCTCCATGAGGGATGGGAAATGTGGCACCTCCAAAATTACTGAGCTCCCCACAGTGCACAGCAACTCGTCTGAGGTTTGTCCCTTTCCCAATGTGCCCATCAGTCTGTGGATGGAAAAAGGCCAGGGCCCCAGGGCAGCAGCAGCAGCAGCAGCAGCAGCAGCAGCATGTGACACAGCTCATCCTGCCAGTGCCTGCAGAGATGTTCAGTCGAAGCAGGACAGGCAACCAGCCCTTCAGGGTACGGGGGATATTCTGGCACCAGCCTTGTGCTGGAGGCAGGGCACTGCTGGACAGGGGACCCAGATTTCCATTGCTCAGACACTCTTCCCTCAGGGGTTTGCCAACAGCTGCTGGTGTGTTACAGGCTCATCCCTCACTGCAGGCAGGTGCTCACAGCCACCACCAAAGCAAGGACAGTGCTTTGGAGGTGCAGGGTCTGCACACAGCTCCCAGCACTCCAAGCATGGTCACTGGAGCTGCTGGTCATATGGAGAACAAGGAATGAAGACCTTCAGGCACTGCTGAGGCATTTCAAGTCCTGTGTCCAGTTCTGGGTCCCTCATGACAACAAGGGCAAGGAGGGGCTGGAGTGTGTCCAGGGAAGGGAACGGAGCTGGGGAGGGGCTGGAGCACCAGGAGTGGCTGAGGGAGCTGGGCAGGCTCAGTCTGGAGAACAGGAGACTCAGGGGGGGCCTTCTCACTCTCTGCAACCTTCCTGGTGATCAGCTCCCATGAACTGCTTACCCACTGCACCTCCATCTATATTGTGAGCACCACATATTGGTTATACACTGCACCTCCAAGCAAGGGTTTGGATACAGGTCTCTGCACGGCCCTTCAGGTGCCACAGTCATCAGGGCTGGGAATACATCAGCTGCAGCCACCCTTCCAGCTGCCCTTGCCCTTGGGGTCTGAGAGGAGGGCTTGGAGCTCCCTGTGCCAGCAGGACACACACCCCTGTGTACAGAGAGAGCACAAAGGGGCCACGAGCTTCTCCTCAGGGCTTGGCCAGCCCCAGACCTGTTACAAGAGTGGAGGAACATACCATGGTCCTACTGCAGAGCCAGCATTTGCAAACAGATCTGCTCCTTTGCCCTGGAACCAGATAGAGGCTCCTGACTCACTGCAGCGTTGGGATCATAGAACCATGGAATCAAGGAGTTGTTTGGGTTGGAAGGGACCTTAAAAACCATCCAGTTCCACCCCCTGCCATGGGCAGGGACACCTTCCACCAGCCCAGGTTGCTCCAAGCCCCATCCAACCTGGCCTTGGACACTTCCAGGGATCCAGGGGCAGCCACAGCTTCTCTGGGCAACCTGTGCCAGGGCCTCCCCACCCTCCCAGGGAAGGATTTCTAACATCTAATCCAAACCTAGTCTCTCCCAGTCTGAAGCTATTCCCTCTTGTCCTGTCACTCCATACCCTTGTCCAAAGTCCATGTCCATGTTTCTTGGGGAGCACTGAGCCCTTTGCAGGGCTGCTCTGGAATCTCTTGTGCAGCACAGCTGTTGAGTCTGTTCCCTCCTCCTCCTCCCCAGGAGAGACCATAAGGAACTGTGCCAGGTCCCTGGGTGAGGCCACCTTTATTGTGCAGTTCAGTTCTCTCTTGGGCAGCTGGGTCAGGTGGAGAGAGAAAGCTGCATCTGACCTTGAGTGGGGATCAGAAGTCGGTGCAACTTGCTCCGTTCTCCACTGCCCAGAGGCGAAGGGCCCATTATTTTGTGCCTCAGCCCTGGAGACAGACAACAGCATCTTAAAACAGGATTCTCTCATCAATCATTTATTGGATTTATGCAGCTTCACTTAGGAACCTGATTTATATTTCCTCTCAATTTACTGCATTTGAATTGTTTGCAAATAGGCACGTGAATCATTGGCTGGAGATGAAAAAAAGCTATTTTCAAGCTTCATTTAGGTCTTTCGAAGCATTAATTTTTAGTTGCAAAGGCTATTTTTTGCTAAATTGGTTTTTAGATCTTGTCTTCCTTGTGCTGGGTTATAAATTTAGTGCTGCTGGAGTAAAAATGATCAGAATTGGATTTTTTTCAGCCCTCTGAGGCAGGTGCAAGGGCCCCATTCTGTGCTGGGTTGCGGCATCAGAGAAGATAACTTGGCTCTTGCTGTTGTGACAGAAATACCCACCCTCCCCCCAGCACAATTTAGCACAAGATCCTGAGGACAAACCTGATCCTGGTGCACACCCTCATGTCTTTCTCTGGCATCAGGATTGGATGTTTCCTTCAAGAAGATTTGGAATCCTTGAGCTATGCTCCGAGGGTACCTTTGGTCTTGGAAAATCACCTTTGAATCAAGTGAGGGAAAAGCCTTCAGCTCAGCTGTTTTAAAGGTGAACTTGTTTCAGGGCCACAGCATCCCCACAGCTTGTGTGGGTGGTTGGTGGATGATGTTTTATTTAAACACAAAGGCATGAGATTCCAGCTCAGTTCAAACAAATCCTTCGGTGGGAAAATATGCACATATTTTTGACACAAATCTGTCTGCAGCTCCATTAATTCTCTGCCAAAGTGCTTTACCTGCTGGAGCAGATGATAATTCAGCAATGTAAACAGAGCCTTTTAATTCCATTTTGGGATCACGAAGGGAAACAAACTGATTAACAAAAGCAGGGTAAACAATGGTTCTGCCTCCCCCTGTTAGGATTAATATTCATCTGGTACTGATGCTGCTCTCCCAGGAGCCTGTGCCAGCACAGCCCTCTGGTTGCTGGGCCAGTTGTGTCCAAGGACACGGGTCAGTGCCAGTGGAATGGATTTTCTGGTGTGAGCACAGGGAGAGGGTCTTCTCCACTGAGATCCACCAGCAGAGAGGGGAATGCTTCCCCTTGGCTTCTGCAGTTTTCCAGGAAGCTCTTTTCCTGTTGCCAGGGCTGCCCCACCATCCACAGTGTCCACACTGTGGAATCATCACAGAGTCACACACTGGTTTGGGTTGGAAGGGACCCCAAAGCTCATCCAGTGTCACCCCCTGCCATGGGCAGGGTCACCTTCCACCAGCTCAGGTTGCTCCAAGCCCTGTCCAACCTGGCCTTGGACACTTCCAGGGATCCAGGGGCAGCCACAGCTTCTCTGGGCAACCTGGGCCAGGGCCTCCCCACCCTCACAGGAACAATTCCTTCCCAATCTCCCATCTCTCCCTGCCCTCTGGTAGTGGGAAGCCATTCCTCCTTGTCCTGTCCCTCCATCCCTTGTCCCCAGTCCCTCTCCAGCTCTCCTGGAGCCCCTTCTGGCACTGGAAGGGGCCACTTCCTTGCACACCCAGTGCTAAGACTGCAAGGGAAGGACTCCAGGGTGGGATATGAAATGACATGGTGGGATTATTGGGGTGTCCTGTGCAGGGCCAGGAGTTGGACCCCACGCTCCTTGTGGGTCACTCCCAACTCGGGATATTCCATTATTCTATGATTCTACTTGGCAGGTGAGGCTTCAGGCACCCTGAAAGGGTTTTGCTCAAGGGGAAGGGGAAGGCATAAACCTCTACACCACAGAGTGCCCAGAGCAGCCCAGGGTGCTCTGTGAGGCTCCTGTGCTGCAGGAAACAGGGAGTGCTTGGGAGGTGGCACAGCACGTCCCAGTGTGTCAGGAACCAACTGGAAATGAGTTCAGTGCAAGCACGGGGGAGTGAAAAAATGTTATCCCAGCTTGGGCAAGGGCACAGGGAGGTGTTCAGAGCTCCTGTTCAGGACACCACCCCCACTGCAAACCCAGGAGATGTGCAGCCAGCACCCACAGAAGAGCTGGCACACAGGGGCCATCACATCTGCTCCTTCTCCACAACACCTGATGCAACAAATACATGTTCAAGCAATAAAAGACAGTAAGATGTGGCTCCTGCCTGGCCAAGAACTCCATCACATCCAGCTAGCTGGAAGGGGATCCATGTTGAGATGCATGCAGGGGTGGTAGATGGCTTGTGGAGAAGGGAAAGGGCTGCAAAGATGATGCTCAAGCCACAGGCTGAATTAAATCTTGATGATCTGTTTTGTGCTCCAGCTGCCAGAGAAGAGAAACCCAGAAGGCAGCAAAGTTTTGGTGCTACAAACACAGTTTTTTCTTTCTTTATTTTTATGCTAAACACAGCAGCTGCTGTTTTATTCTTTGCTGTGGAGAATGACAGGCTGGACCTCTGCAAGCACTGGCACATGCAGGTCTCTGCAGGGGCAGAGCAGAAGAGCAGCTCTTAACACCCCTGTCAGCCCAGGGTGAGTCATGAGCACCAGGATGGAAGAGCTGCTTTGGGGAATGCAAGCACTGGCACCAGAGGATGTCATCTCCAATGGTAAGGGATCCCTTGGGAAGCCCTGAAGGAAGTGTTTGTGCTGACACCAGGGAGGTGAAAGGAATGCACAGTGCACACACCAGGCTTTGCTGGGCCTGGGGTTAAGGAGGTAATTTCTGGACTAAGAACTCACTGGGATGACTTGCACAGATCTACTAAAGCCCATGACACTTTGGATCCAAAGAAAAGATTTCACTGGCTGTGGCAGATGAGTTACCTCATCCAGGGGCACTCCAAGATGTTGGAGATGTTAAGTGAGAAACCCCAGAGAGATCAGCAGAATATCTTGATGGTCTGAGGGCTGGAGCCCCTCTGCTCTGGAGCCAGGCTTGGAGAGCTGGGGGTGTTCACCTGGAGAAGAGAAGGCTTTGGAGAGCCCTGAGAGTCCCTTCCAGGGCTTAAACGGGCTCCAGGAGAGCTGGAGAGGGACTGGGGACAGGGGATGGAGGGACAGGACAAGGGGAAATAGCTTCCCACTGCCAGAGGGCAGGGTTAGAATCATAGAATAGAATCATAGAATCTCCTGAGTTGGAAGGAACCCATCAGGATCATCCAGTCCAACCCCTGGCCCTGCACAGGCCCAGCCCCAAGAGTCACCCCCTGTGCCCCAGAGCATCATCCAAACCCTCCTGCAGCTCTGGCAGCCTTGGGGCTGTGCCCACTGCCCTGGGGAGCCTGGGCAGTGCCCAACCAGCCTCTGGGGGAAGAACCTTTGCCTGAGATCCAACCTGAGCCTGCCCTGACACAGCTCCAGCCATTCCCTGCCTGCTGTCCCTGGTCCCCCCAGAGCAGAGCTCAGTCCCTGCCCCTCCTCTGCCCCTGCCCAGGCAGTTGGAACTGCACTGAGCTCTCCCCTCAGTCTCCTCTGCTCCAGCTGAACACACCAAGTGCCCTCAGTGTCCTCACACGCCTTCAAATCAAGGCCCTTCCCCATCCTTGTGTCCCTCCTTTGGACACTCTCCAATGGCTCAATCCCTTCCTTCCATTGTGTCCCCCCAAACTGCCCCAATGTTGAGGTGAGGCCGCCCCAGGGCAGAGCAGAGAGGGACAATCCCCTCCCTGGTGCCCCAGGACAGGGATGTCCCTCCTGGCTGCCAGGGCACTGCTGACTCAGGGACAACTGGCACCACCAGCACCCCCAGGGCCCTTTCCTGGCTCTCTTTCCAGCCTCTCATTCCCACTCTGTCCGTCCATCCGGGGTTGCCCCATCCCAGGGGCAGAATCCGGCCCTTCCCCTTGTTGAACTTCCCATGGGTGGTGATTCCCAGCCCTCGGACCTGTCCAGGTCTCTCTGCAGGCCCTCCCTGCCTTCCAGGCGCTCAGCAGCTCCTCCCAGTTTTGGGTCATCTGCAAACCTGCTCAGTGTCCCTTCCAGTGCTGTGTCCAAGTCATTGCTGGAGATGTTGGAGAGCACAGGGCCCAGGATGGAGCTCTGTGGAACCCCAGCAGTGACAGGTCACAGTCTGATGTCACCCCAGTCACTGTCACCCTCTGTACCCGACCCACGAGCCAACTGCTCACATATCCCATAACAACATTATCAACCTGTGGGACAAATGTGCTTAGATGGGATATTGGGAAGGAATTCCTCCCTGTGAGGATGGTGAGGCCCTGGCCCAGGTTGCCCAGAGAAGCTGTGGCTGCCCCTGGATCCCTGGAAGTGTCCAAGGCCAGGTTGGACGGGGCTTGGAGCAACCTGGGCTGGTGGGAGGTGTCCCTGCCCGTGGCAGGGGGTGGGATTGGATGATCCTTAAGGTCTCTTCCAACCCAAACCATTCCATGATTCTAGGACTTCCTGCTCAAACTGTGGCAAATCAAGGTCAGGGGGATAACTGAACTGCCATTCCTGCTGGAGGGACTAAGGAAAGGGATGGAGGTAAATTCACAGAGAGTGGGGAAGCACAGAGCTCTTAGGCAACATCAGAGCTTTGCAAGGAAACCATGAAAAGAGTTCCGGGCAGGTAATTTAGAAACTGTGTAATAACAAAGTAACCACCTGCGTGCTAGATTGTTGCAACCTGATTTGCATTCCAAGGTTCTCATAAATATTGAATAAACAATGATTTCTGAAATGCTCTTATTACAAGTTCTTTATGAAGGACTGAAAATGTTCCTGTTGCAAGGAAGGCAAGGAGAATTAAAACTGAGCTCAAATGGTGCAGGGACCAAGGACCTCCTATAGTGTGTGATCTTCAAACTGTGACATGTTCTCACGACTGCAGTTCCACTACCTCTTGGAAGAAAGGGTAAACAGTCAGAAAATCAGCATTTGAGGGCCCCATTTTTTTATCAAAGATATTTTCTCTCAAATCCACAAAAGAGCATTTTGTTCACAGGCCCACAGATGCTCAAATGCAGCAACAAACCAGTGCAAGGAAGGGCCAACAGCAGGAAAATAAAAAGATCCTTGAGATGGTGCCTGTGAGGTGACTCCAGAGTGCTCAGGACATCATCGGATCCTGCACATGAGCTCTGTGGCTGCCCCTGCCAAGGACATGTAAGAGATGTCATAGAACCACAGAACCATGGAATGGTTTGGGTTGGAAGGGACCTTAAAAACCATCCAGTCCCACCCCCTGCCATGGGCAGGGACACCTCCCACTAGCCCATGTTGCTCCAAGCCCTGTCCAACCTGGCCTTGGACACTTCCAGGGATCCAGGGGCAGCCACAGCTTCTCTGGGCAACCTGGGCCAGGGCCTCCCCATCCTCACAGAGAAGAATTTCCATCTCTCCCTGCCCTCTGGCAGTGGGAAGCCATTCCCCCTTGTCCTGTCCCTCCAAGCTGTTGTCCAAAGTCCCTCTCCTTCTCTCTTGGAGCCCCTTTAGGCCCTGTAAGGGGCCCTCAGGTCTCCCTGGAGCCTTCTCTTCTCCAGGTGAACACCCCCAGCTCTCCCAGCCTGTCCTCAGAGTAGGGTCCACCAGAGCAAACAGGCACCCAGTGTCTCCACACTCATTTTGTTGAGGAGGATGGAGTGGGACGGGTGGTGATGGTGGAGCAGAGGCCAGGGGGAGTCATCCAGACATTGCTGGGGGTGGGACTGGGCTGGCTGCTTGGCTTTCCCAACAGGTTACAGTCTGTCCTCCTCTGGCAGGGGTATAAAGGGTGTCAGGAGAAGGATCCCTCTGACCTTGGTGAAATCAGCTAAACTTACTTTTATCCCTTTAACCAGATCCAGAGGCTGGTGTGATCTCCAAGGTGTTCACACAGATGCCATGGTTTAACCCCAAGCCACAGCTAAGTACCTCCCTGACCCACCAGCTGGATGGGAAGGAGAATCAGGAAAGAAAAAATAAAATCAAACCCCCAAAAACCCAAACCAAGAAAAACAAGTGATGCACAATACATAGAATCACAGAATCATTAAGGTTGAAAAAGACCTCCAAGATCATTGAGTCCAACCATTAACCTAATTAACCTAAAATTACCAAGGCCACTAGTAAACACCACATCTACACACTGAACACATGCATGGATGGTGATGTCACAACTCCCCCCAGTTTATACACTCAACAGGACATTCTCTGGTGTGGAACATCCTCTGCCCAGTTAAGGACAGATCTCCTGGCCATGGTTCCTCCCAGCTCCTTGTGCAGCTCCTCACTGGCAGAGCCTGGGACACTGAGAAGTCCTGGATTTAGAGGAAGCACAGCTTGGCCCCAACCAAGCCATCAGTGTGTTATCAACGTCATCCTCACACTAAACCCCAACCACAGCCCTGGAGCAGCTCCTAGAAAGAGTTAACTCTCTCCCAGCCAAAATCAGGACAGCATCCTGGTAAAGGTGCCAGGTGGTCCAGCCAGAGTGACCCCAATCCCGGCACACAGCGAGGGGATGGAGCTGGGACACACACCTGGCACCATCCTGCATTTGTGGACTGGGAACATCAGATGTCCTGAACACAGAGAAACATCCCTGGGAGATGACACCAGGCCCTGGCTCAGAGGGAGCTGGGGAAGGGGAGTTCCTGTTCTCATCCCACTCCCAGCAAAGCTTCCATCAGACAGACCAGAGCACAGGGAAGTAGGAAAAGGAATACGAGCATTATTTGGGAGCTTTCATTTCAAAATGATTCCCACTGTTTCAGAACATCTGCAAGGATTTATGACTGATGTTTGTCATGTGATTTATATGACTGGCACAGATTGCCCAGAGAAGCTGTGGCTGCCCCTGGATCCCTGGAAGTGTCCAAGGCCAGGTTGGATGGGACTTGGAGCAACCTGGGCTAGTGGAAGGTGTCCCTGCCATGGCAGGGGGTGTTACTGGATGATCTTCAAGGTCCCTTCCAACCCAAACCACTCCGTGATTCTACCACACAGCTGCATGGTCTTGTCTGTCTTTGGAGCCCAAGCAGTGACACCAATGTACTGTGGATTTTCACACACATACAGACAATAAACCAATCAGAAAAATGCCATCTGTGGGATTCTTTACTGTAATATTACAAACCATTAGTGCAAAAAAGACAGATGAGAGACAGAAAAAAATCTTAAGCTTCTAAAAGTTAAATCCCTAAACACCTAAGCAGCTCTGAATCTGGGTCTTAGTGGCTCCTGTGAACCCTTTCTAAAATTCTTTTTTTATACAAATACCTGGCATATTGAACCAGCACAAAGATCATGGGGCTTTCCTCCCATCCCTGACAGAGCAGTAGCCCCCACGGAGGTATGAGCAGGTGACACAGGGCAGGAGTGTGAGAGCCCCTGGCACTGACACAGGAACAGGCAGCAGTTTGGAGACTTCCCAAACGGGGATTGCACGTGAACCACCTGCTTCATGGCCACAATGGATCCCAGAAAAGCCATTTCTCCTTTCCTCTCTTTAAACTCACTCTGTCCTTTGTCTCCCACAGCATCCTGGGGCAAAGATTTCCAGAAGTGATGGACATGCAGTGAGGCTCCAGCCTCAGCATTTCACTGAGTGCCACCAGGGTTAAAAACAGTGACTGCCCTGCCCTGCCCTGCCCCGGGCTCTGCTCTGCACAAAGGTCTCCAGCAGTGTGAAACCTCTCCACGGTTCCTTTCCCATCCAAGACCTTTTGTGTACCTCTGATCACCCTGGCTGCCCTTCTCACAAGCTTTTCCTTTACTCCAGCATCTTTTCTGAGGCAGGGCAATAAGAAATCCATGGATTATTCTAAACATGGACATACCAGAGGCTTATTATATCCATATTAAAAAGCCTTCTCTCTCGGTGGCATAAAATCTTTGCACATTCAAAACAAATTGATTCCTTGTTAGCATTAAAAAGTGATTTCAGTTTTCAAGGCACAAAGTTGCTGTAAAATTCTTGTACACACAAGCTGACATTTCCAGAGGAAGCAGGATAAAATTAGCCTCATGCTTCAGCCAGAGGGAACAGGGAAGCTTTGCTGAAGCATTTAACTGCTTGAGGAGCCAAAGTCCCACTAAATTTAGTCTGCAAACTCTGATGATGGGATATAGAACCATGGAATCATGGGATGGTTTGGGCTGGGAGGGACCTTAAAAACCATCCAGTTCCACCCCCTGCCATGGGCAGGAACACCTTCCACTAGACCAGGTTGCTCCAAGCCCTGTCCAACCTGGCCTTGGACACTTCCAGGGATCCAGGGGCAGCCACAGCTTCTCTGGGCAACCTGGGCCAGGGCCTCCCCACCCTCACAGCCAACAATTCCTTCCCAATATCCCATCTATCCCTGCCCTCTGGCAGTGGGAAGCCATTCCCTGTGTCCTGTCCCTCCATCCCTTGCCCCCAGTCCCTCTCCAGCTCTCCTGGAGCCCCTTCAGGCCCTGGAAGGGGCTCTCAGGTCTCCCTGGAGCCTTCTCTTCTCCAGGGGAACAATCCCGAGTCTCTAAGCCTTTCCCCATAGAAGTGTTCCAGCCCTCAGAGCACCTCCATGCCCCTGTGTCCTACAAGGTCCAATCCAAGCCCCTTCCCTTGGGTGTCTGTGGGAGACCCAGTGGATCAGCAGGTGGACTTTGTGGCTCAGCAAATGTCTCTGCATCATTCCTACAGCAAAGCTTTTCCTTTCACTTCGGCACTACTTTTCAGTGTGGGTGAACATTTCAGTCCTAACCTTAAAAAATAAACTTCAGAAGAAGAACAAATCTCTATAGGAAAGCTGGGAAACTGCTAAGAAACTAATTAAAGAAACAAGCACAAAATAACCACTTCAGCAGTACAAGCTCAAAGAGGAATGGAAAATGAGGAGAAGAAAATGCAGACCCGCAACATGAAAAGGAAAAAAACTAATTTAAATTTTTTAAAGGTTTTTTTAAATTATTTTTTATTTATTTTTTTCCCCAGTTGCTTTGTGCTTACCCTGGTTTCTCTGCACATCCCAGCTGGGCCACAGCTCAGCCACTGCCCCTCACACACATGGGCAGTTCTCTGCAAAGCTGGATTTGAAGCAGGTCTGTGGTTGTTTGAACCACCAGATCCTCCAGCAGGGTCAGGAGCAGTGTCCAAGGTAATGTATGTGCCTTCATGGAGGATCTTCCTCCTCTGAGCATGAAATTATGGAATCATGGAATCATTCAAGTTGGAAAAGTCCCCTAAGACCGTGGAGCCCAACCATCCCCCAGCACTGCACTAACCCATCTCCCCAGCGCCCTCCCACAGGGCAGGGGAGGGACCCCAGAGATGTCCCTGACCCCCCAGTGTGGGCCATGGGCAAGGAGGGGGGGGCTGGTCCTGCAGGAGACAACAAACCTGAACCTCAGGGATCAGCCCTAGGACACAACTGTGTTCTCTGACTCCTGAAACATAGACACAGCAAGGCCACCTGGATTCAGGTCTGTCCCAAGCTCACAGCTGGTCAGCAGGAAAATGCAAAATCTGGTGGCTGAACCTGCTGGTGACACCAGAGCTGCCACCCCCGGGCACAGCAGCCAGTTCCTGTGCCTCAAACAACACAGATCTGAGCTCCAGCTTCTGACACCATCCCTTCTCTCACCTTGTCTCCCCCATCTGAAGAGCTCTTTCCACTCAGGGGTCATGCTATGACCCACTCCAAGGGTCACAGATGGGATCTGAGCTGGTGTGGCCGTGCTGGGCCTGGGACCCACAGCTCTGTGCAAGCCCTTCTGCAGGCAGGTGACCCCTCTCACCTCCTGGGAAGAAATCCTGCCCCACAGAGACCCCACCTCCTGCCCGGGGCTGGTGGGACCTGCTCCTGCAGTTTGACATCACAGAATCATGGAATCATTTGTGTTGGGAAAGCCCTCCCAGCCCATGGAATCCCCCCTGTGCCCGATGCCCACCTTGTCCCCCAGCCCAGAGCACTGAGTGCCACGGCCAGGCCTTCCTTGGGCACCTCCAGGGGTGGGGACTCCAAACCTCCCTGGGCAGTTCCAATATTTAACCAACCCCTTCCATGAAGGAATTTCCCCAATATCCAACCTGACCCTCCCCTGGCACAGCTGGAGGCCGTTCCCTCTCCTCCTGTCCCTTGTTCCCTGGGAGCAGAGCCCGACCCCCACCTTGCTGCAACCTCTTGTCAGGGAGTTGTAGAGTTCCTCAGGGCTGCCCTTGCACAGACCCAGGGTACCACCAGCTCACACTGTCCACATTTCAGCCAGGGGAACTCAGAGACCCAGAGCAGCAGCACAGCCCACCCCTGTGCCCTCCCGAGTGGGAGCAGCCCCAGCCCAGCTCACATGGCAGAACTGCCTGTTGAGGTCTGACAGCGCTTTTCACCAACACCACCCATGCAAAGGGGGCCCAGCCTCCCTGAATGCCACCCCAAGCAGCAGTGGGGGAGGCCAGGGCAGGTCCCTCAAGATCCAGCTGCAGCTCTGGGCTCTGCCAAGAACAGGCTGTGTAGGGTCAGGAGTGTTTCCAGGCACTTCCCCGCCTGAGCCTCACACTCCAGAATTGCAGGGAGATGGGAAAGGTTGAGCATTAAGAGTCCTTGATGCAATTCTTTGCAAAACCACTCTGGAACCTAAAAACATTCAGCCTGTTATTTAAAGAGGGGGCTTTCCCAGGAGACAAGCAGAGAATAGAGGAGGAATGAGTTATCAGCCATTGTCCAGGAGAGCTTTGCTGGCCTGGCTTCCCCTGAAACCCATGGAAATATCTGAAATGGGTATTGCAGAACCTGTGGAGGAGGGGATTCCTGCAGAAAACACGGCCAAGCATGGAAAAGGAGAACAAGCAGTGCCTGCTTGGAGGTTTGTGCAGACCCAAGTGTAATTCCCTGTCTGTCAACTGAAGAAGATCAAGCCCCTGGTTAAGGGGGAGATATGGACCTGAGCCCCCTCCAGCTGAGGGCAGTTCTCCTTGCTGATGGGGACAGGTCATCCCTGCAGGGAAAGAAACATCAGGGCAAGTGAAGCTCGGAGTCACCATATCCCTTCGGAAGGAGACAGACATGGCACAGGAGGACAGCAGAACCAGACTCCTGTGGGTGGACCACGGGCCAGTGGGTGCTGTCCCTCCTGGGATGGAGGTTTTGTGGAATTTAAATTATTCTGCCCAACTACCAAGGGTTTGTCTCCATTCAGACACCTACAAAGCCACCACCTCTGTGCCTTCCTGCCTCTGCTGGAGCTCTGCAGTCAGGGAACCCCAGCCCAGCCTGGAGAGGGGCCAGCCAGGATGGTGGCAGCAGAGGAAAGAGGCAGGTCAGGGATCCTGGCATCCAGGGTTCACAAGGGTCCTGGCTGTCCTGGAAGCCCAAAGGAAAACCCTCCAATGTCTGAAGTCTGCCCTGGGCAGTGCTTGCTGCAACCCCAGGAAAGGGTCCTGGGCCAACAAAGAGGGGCTGACCTCTATTAACAAGGCTCCTGGTTCATTCCTAGCCCTTCTGAAATGTTCACCCCCTGCTCCAAGTGATGTGAAAATACTGTTTTTTCACTCGCAGAATCATAGAATCACAGGATGGAAGGGTGGAAGGGACATTAAAGCCCATCTCATTCCATCCCTGCCATGGGCAGGGACACCTTCCACTAGCCCAGGTTGCTCCAAGCCCCGTCCAACCTGGCCTGGGACACTTCCAGGAGTAGGGAGTGTGTATTTTCAGGGAAAGAGAGTATTTCTACAAAACTCAGGGAGCTCAAGAACCAGAGGGATTTTCACCAGAGAGATCTTCAACACAGGGAAAGAACCAGGAGCAACTCTGGGCATGTTTACCCCCACCTTCTTTCCCCCACCCATGTTCCTGCTGTGCACACACACTCCAGCAGCTCCTCCTACACCCCTGCAATTCAGGCACCATCTGTTTTTCCCTCAAATTTCAAACTGGCAATGAAAACTGTCACCGCCCCGAGGGCAGGTCTGCTGGAGGACTCTGATGGTTTTAGCTCCATGTCCCAGGACAACCATGTCCAGCAGGTTCCTGGGAATTTCTCATGGACCTACCACTGGCACAAAACAGGGGGACCTGATAACGCACTGATCCAAGCCTGGCTGAAATCCCTGTGGCAGAGCAAAGGGCTCTGAGGGCTCTGAGCAGTGGTGTCCAGCTGGGAGGGAGCAGCAGGTGGCTGGGTGTGCCCAGGGCAAGCCCTCATCCCTGCAAGCTGGAGGAAGGTTCCAGGTCAGCTCTGGTCCAAGTCTTGGTGCTGCTTTCCCTTGCCTTTAGTGCATTGTCCTTGCTCTGCTGGCCTATCTGTGCTCTGCCAGCAGGAGAAATGAGCTGGGATTCTGGGATTCTGGGATCCTGGGAGCAGACACATCCCAGCAGGACCTGGCAGAAAGGGACCTGTGAGTGTGGATTGACAGGAAGCTGAACAGGAGCCAGAGTGTGCCCAGTTGGCCAAGAGGGCCAATGGATCCTGGCCTGGATCAAGAAGAGTGTGGCAGCAGGAGCAGGGCAGTGATTGTTGGCCTGGACTCAGCGCTGGTGAGGCCACCCCTGGAGTGCTGTGTCCAGTTCTGGGCCCTCAGCTCAGGAAGGACATGGAGGGGCTGGAGCAGGTCCAGAGAAGAGCAACGAGGCTGGGGAAGGGACTGGAGCACAAGTGCTGTGAGGAGAGGCTGAGGGAGCTGGGGGGGCTCAGCCTGGAGAGGAGGCTCAGGGGAGACCTCCTGACTCTGCAACTCCCTGACAGGAGGGGGGAGCTGGGTGGGGGTCGGGCTCTTCTCCCAAGAACCAGCAGTAGGACAAGAGGGCCTTAAGCTGTGCCAGGGGAGGTTTAGGTTGAATATTAGGAAATAATTTTTTCCAGAGAGAGTGATCAGGCATTGGAATGGGCTGCCCACGGAGGGGGTGGAGTCCCTGTCCCTGGAGGTGTTTAAGGTGAGACTGGATGTGGCATCAGTGCCATGGGCTGGGTGACACGGTGGGGTGGGGGCGAGCGTTGGACTTGATGATCTCGGAAGGCTTTTCCAACTCAGCTGATTCTCTGATTCTATGGTTCTATGACCTCAGGGATGCACAGTGCCAGCAGGGAGGGTCACCATCCTAGCAGCTTGGGCTGTCCAAGTAGATTCCTGGTTTGATCCCCAGCTGTCTTTGGTTGGCTTAGGCCCCGGAATGTCTTCTCTCTCTGGCTGAGCCTGGATTTCTGACTTCTCCAGGAGAATGACATTTCCCTCCCTCTGCCCAGGAAGCCTCAGGATGCAGCTCCCTCCAGGCCAGGATCCAGCTTGTCTGTGGGGGACACAGCACGTTCATGGCCTTTGGGTCTCAGAGGGTTTAGGAGTCAGTCCTGGGTGCAGGGAACTGAGATGGGACCTTGTCCTAGTTAGAACAGCTGGGACCAATTCATCACTGGATGGGTGTAACCCAAAACTGTGTATTCTATAGCCTTCCATGCCATTTCCCAGAAACTGTTATCAATAGAGCATTTACACCCTCTGCCCAGAGCAGCCTGACTCCTCAGGCTATAACCTAGGCATTAAGAGGCCTGTGAGATAGGAAGATGTTCCTGTCCTCACACCCTTTTATGGAATTCCCCGCTCTGAGGGAAGGACTGAGCATTCCTGCCTGAACTGGAGAATATATAAACCTGGAGTTTTGGAACCTTTTTACCACTCGTGGGATCCAGAGGAAGACTGCAGCTCATTGCTCTCAACTGGACTGAGACCACCACCCTCAACTGGACTGCAATCACCACTTTGACCAGACTGCAGCAGCTCTCCCACCAGCAGGTTTTTCCCCTCTCCCTTTACTTTGGACTTGGGGGGGGCCAAGGAAAACCACTTTGTTCATGCCCCAGGGTGCTGGGTTATACATTTGGGTTTTGTGGATTAAAACCAATTGTTTGTCTGTATAATTGTACTTATTGTATTATTTTATTAAATTGTTATTCTGACTTATAATCTCTCTTTTGAGTTGAGTTCATTTCCCCTGCTGGTTAACTTTTAAACCAGCACAGATGTAAGCTATTGTAACCCTGCATTAGATGTCCTTGAGCCAAGACTGAGCATTCCTGTGGCCTTGGGGCAGCTATGCAACAGCTGGAAAGGAAAGGGCTGGCAGGAGGAAAGAGAGTTCCCTTCTGTTTTGACGGTTTTAACCATCTCCCTGTAGCTGTCTGAGGAGAGGAGAGGACACAAGGCCAGCCAGCTTCACACAGAGGGGAATAAAGTAAAACAAAACTTCATTGTCTGTGTCCAAACACACCAGTTCCAACTCTTCCTGCTCCACACATCCATGAGTCTGACAGGGTATGTCCATCAAAACTGCAGCTTCCAGCCAGTGTCATAGTTCCAGTCACAGTGCTGGGACCGAACATCAAAATTCATCACTCCTGAGCCATCCATGTGATCACACATGGGGGCCTTCTGCAAGGCCAGGAAGGAATTGGCCCATCCTACAACAAAAGGAAGGCAGGATTATAGGATTGCTTCAGTGCAAAACTATCCCAAGAGAAAGGCACAAGCTTCAAGAGTGAGACCAGCTGTAAAGAAGAGTCTAAAATGATGTCAACAGCCGGGACAAACAGAGTGAGGCTGAAGACACATGATCTGCCTCTCCTCTAAAGAGAAGCTAAGAGGTGACCTGATAACAGCATTTAAGCACTTTCAGGGAAGGAAACTCCTGGACACTCAAAGGCTCTTTAATCCAGCAGAGGATGGCAAAGCAAGATCCAGCAGCTTAAGGTTAGAGCCAGAGAATTAAATTCAGAATGAGTCACAGTGATTAACCACAGCCACAAAGGGTGCAGGGAAACAGCAGCTGCTCCAGCAACTGGTGCCTTCAAAGCCAGACTCATCCAAAATACAACCTGCATTCCTGCACCCAGTCCTGGAGGTGTAGCTGAACCTGCCTGCAGTGCCTCATCCATGTCTCTGCTCCTGAGCCTTTCCAATGGGAACAGGAGATCTTGCCCTCTTAGAGAACATTTGCTGATGCACAGCCTTGACACAGAGGCAGGGAAGACTCTGGACTAGCCTTTGCAAGTACCTCCCATTCTCCCATGGCACAGAGTCACAGAATGGTTTGGGTTGGAAGGGACCTTAAAAACCATCTCGTTCATCCCTGCCATGGGCAGGGACACCTTCCACTAGCCCAGGTTGCTCCAAGCCCCGTCCAGCCTGGCCTTGGACCCTTCCAGGGATCCAGGGGCAGCCACAGCTTCTCTGGGCAACCTGTGCCAGGGCCTCCCCACCCTCACAGCCAACAATTCCTTCTCAATCTCCCATCTATCCCTGGCCTCTGGCAGTGGGAAGCCATTCCCCCTTGTCCTGGTACTCCACATCAGATCACTCCACTGCTGGCCCAATGCACCATCTCTCTTTGAGTACAGCCCCATGGGACTGAGGTGAGGGACATGGCAGCCAGGTCCTGCAGGCCCAAGGTGTGCTCAACACCTGCAGATCTGTCATTGGAGGTCCCTGCTGTGGGTCCTCAAGATGATGCTACAGCCCTGTTTGTATCACAGCCAGTGCCTGACACCACCAAAGGTGGCCCTTTCAAGGTGGGACATCAACATTCAAGATCCCTTCTGCTCCTGAAAGCAGATGATGACACGTGTGCTCACACAGGGACAGGCAGAGCCCCAGCACTGCCAACAGCACACAGCTCATCTGGAGGGACAGGACAAGGGGAGTGGCTTCCCACTGCCAGAGGGCAGGGTTAGATGGGAGACTGGGGAGAAATTTTTCCCTGTGAGGGTGGGGAGGCCCTGGCACAGGTTGCCCAGAGAAGCTGTGGCTGCCCCTGGATCCCTGGAAGTGTCCAAGGCCAGGTTGGACGGGGCTTGGAGCAACCTGGGCTAGTGGAAGGTGTCCCTGCCCATGGCAGGGGTTGGAATTGGATGATCCTTCAGGTCCCTTCCAACCCAAACCATTCCATGGTTTTGTGACTCTCCCCAGGCCCTGCTCTCACTTGCTGCCCTCCCCCCTCACAGGTTGTCAGGATTTGGCTGAAAAATCCTGCAGAGACAGTGCCTGCGATGCCCAGAGTGTGCCCGGCTGGGGAGGGCAGGAGGGTTTTGCAGCACATGCCCCATGTGAATGCTGTCCCCAAGCCCTGAGCACAGCCAGCAGTGAGGACTGGGCTCCATGGCCGTTTGCTGCAGAGCTGAGCATTATCCCACTGTGCCCGATTTTCCAGCCTCTGCCAGGGCTCCCATCACACGCTGCGCTGTTGTTTCCAACACCTCCCAGTTTCACACCATCTGTGCCTGTCCCCGCCGGGCTGCCCGAGCTGCCTGCAGCTCGCTGATGAAGCTGTGAAAGGAGGAGCGGGATCACCCCCTGCAGCCCCTCTGCCCCCACCCACCCCCAGCCCCGGGCACAGCCCCCCGGCAAGCTCAGCTTTGTGCCAGCGCTCCCAAACCGGCACAAACCCGGCCGGAGACAAAGATCCCGTGTCTGCACCGAACCCTCCGGGAAATCTCCGCCTTGCAGAGTCTCCTCTTTTTGTGGTTCCTGTCTCAAGGGTAGAGCTCCTTTTCCCAGGGCATTTGGAGACTGCAGCACTGGAGGGGACGCACTGAGGGAGGGATCACTTCTGCTTTGACAGAGCTCCAAACACCTCAACTCAATCTGCTTCATTTTCCTTGTCTCCTGAACATCAATTCCAAAATGGATCCCGGAGCTGCATTTTATTGGTGCAAAGACTATCTATTACTCTGCCTGGGAAGTACAGAAAGGAAGATGCTCCTGTGTTTGCAAAGCAGCTGAGATTATATTTCCATGGGAAAACTTAAGAGTTATTTTTGTTCTTCCTCGGGAAATCTGGGGAGGGGAAAAGAGGGACTAACATTGGAATTTCCCACAGAATACAAATGCTGGGTTTTCAGATCTCTCCTGAATAGTAATCCAGTTTTCTTAGCAGGATTAATTCCTGATAATCCTAGAGTAGAGTTTGCCCTGGGAAAGGCTCTTTCCTCAGCCCCTGTTCCTGAGTTCAGCAGTGCCAGAGCAGCACTGCCAGGAGGTGTCCCTGCAGCAGGACTGGGTCCCAGGATGCTAAGAGCTCTTTTTTCCAGTTATCCCTTGTCCACCTGAGCTGGTGCACAGAGAAGGTGCCCACACCTGCTGGGAGGGGCACACCCAGCACCTGCACAGGTGTGCTGAGGTCCAGTGGCTTTGTGCCCAGTATCACTAAACTGCAGACACCCTCTGGAGTGACAGGACAAGAGGGAATGGCTTCCCACTGCCAAAGGAAGGGTCAGATGGGATATTGGGAAGAAATTCTTCCCTGTGAGGGTGGTGAGGCCCTGGCACAAGTTGCCCAGAAAAGCTGTGTTGGCCCTGCTAAGTCCCATTAAGTTGCAGATTTCCTCTTCCACAAAACTCCTGTGGACAGAGGCTCCAGTTACAGAGCTGGACCTACCAACCACTTCCAAAGGAGGGAGTGTCCAGCAGGGCCCAGGGACTCTTTGTATCACCAGTCCAGCTCCCTGTTTCAAGGACACAGGTCTCCCCTCTGACCCAGGGAACCCTTTAGAGAGTTTGGGTCTCTTTAGAGAAGTGGTTTCCCCAGAGGAGCTCAAAGCTCCATTGGAGGGAACTGTCCTCTCAGAGCTGGTGGCACCACCAGTGTTAGTCCTGGAGCCCCTCAGTGCTGGGACACAGCTGCCTTTGGCCCAGGACAGCCGAGTTCTGCCCCCTTTCCTGTTTCACCAGGGTGAAAGTTGGCACCCAGGCACTCACTGCTGCCCTGGGCCATCCTGGTTGCCCAGTCAGATCTTTTTCCTGCCCCAGCCTTGGGGAAACACCTCCACCAGAAAAAGAGCATCATCTACACCTGAAGACACCAAAGTGAGCAGGCAGGGAGAAAACCCAGGTGGGGCTGAAGAGTCTATCCTGATTTCTTGCTGGATGTACAGGAAATCCTCCATGGCCAGGTGAGCAGGGGCTCTGCAGCACTGTGGGTACGAAGGACTGGCCATGGCCAGCTCAGATTCCCAGCATGGGAGAGCTCCAACATACAACCAGAGAGGATCTCTCTGTTTGGAGAGGGAAGGTGAATTCACAGCTCAGCAGAACACAACAGGCATCCACCTGACTGGAGCACATCTTCTGTTAGTCAAAATAAAATGTAGATGCTTAATAATTAATCAGCTCATATGCAAAATAGGTATCATAGCAGAATGGGGGAGGGGGGAACGCATTGTTCCTTAAGAATAAATATTTAACATGATACAGAACAGCATGAATTTTTAAAGAGGAGTTTTTGTAACTGCTGAAGCTTTGCTAAAGAAGCAGAACATCTTCAAGCAGCAATGCCAGCTTCTCGAGTGGGCACAGGCATTTCCACACAGGGACTGCAGAGGAGGAGGAGGAAGGGCTTGAGAGCCTGGGCCCCAGGAATAGTTTTGCAACCATGATCCTCCTACACTCACAGCAAAGCAGCTCTAAAAGTGCAGCTCCAGCTGGTGGGGGCAGCTGCATGGCAAAGGCTCAGCCTGCTCTGCTGGGTCCATGAAGTCCAAGTGATTCCTGCTGATTTCAGGATTTTCAGGATTCCACTGAGAGCAAAGGCTCAGGGAGCTGAGGTGCTCCAGCCATTTATGCTTTTTGGGCTGTGTGAGGAAGGCTCATGCTCTCTATTCTGCATGGGGCTGGGGGGGGAGGATGCAGCACCCAGTGCCTGGGACCTGCTTCCACCCCCATCCCTTTCCCTCTCCCCGCTCCTTCCAGGGCCTCAGCACCCACCAGGCCCTGCCTGCAGCCTCAGGAATGAGTCAGAAACAGAGTTATCCTGCAGGGAATCCAGCCCAGCTTAGTCCACACAGCTCTCCAGCACCAGCACTGCCAGGCACCGACACCAGTGAAGTCTGTGCTGCTCCAGGCTCTCCCAGCAGCTCCCACTGGGATGCTGCTGCTGCAGGGAGCAGCTGCTGGGATCAACATCTCCAGTCCAGCTCAGACACTACTGCTGCAGGGAGCAGCTGCTGGGACCCCAGCTCCCAGAGGAACTCCCAGCTCTCCATATGTCTGCATGCTGGCTGCCCCAGGACCCTGTGCTGCACTGGCAAAAGCAAACAGAGCCCCAGTGAGTCCAGCAGGTCCCAGGGCCAGGCCAAAGGGCAGAGAGAGCCCAGCAACAGCAGCACCAGCTCTGGGTAGGGGTGCAGGGAGGGACAGGAAGGGCAAAGGTGCCCGTGGTGGGGGCAGGAGTGTGGAGTGAGGTGTGAGAGGATGGGGTACCTGCAGGGGACAGGGCACCTGCAGCAGCTCCTGCAGCCAGGCAGGGACTCTCTGGCCCCACATGCTGTGCTGGTTGAGCTTTGAGAAATCTCCACATCTTCCATTTCCCATCACTTCCAGAAGCCAAGGGGCTTTGGAGAGCACCTCCAGCTTCCTCCCAGCACAGGTTCAGCACTTGAAGGCACTGTGAGGGAGTGGCAGGACTGTCTGTTCTCTGCTCCTGAATGGAAGGAGTTAAAGCAGCTATGCTGGGGAAGGATCCTGCAGCTGTCCCTGCTCCCAGAGACTCCAAGATGGTCCCCCCTTGGCTGATGGGCCACATGAAAGCTATTACACTCTGCCTTGATATATCCCTCCCATAAATCCAGGGACTATAAATTAGGGTAACCTTCTGCTTTAAGGGCTGTCTGAGCTCTGCAAAGACATCCCAAAGTCAGGCAGATCCTTGCTGAAGACAGAGATACTCTGTCCTTGCTTCCCTTGGGAACACGGCCCTGGAACCAGGGGCAAACATTCCAGCTCAGAGGTTCAGAGGAGTTGTGCCAACAGCAGTGTTTGCTCAGAGCTTGGGGAAAACCCCAATTTCTGTCCTCAGAGGGGACCAAAGCTGGTGTCTGTGCTATTCCTGGTGTCCCCACAGCCGGTCACCCCTTCTCGTGATGCAGCTCCTCTCTGGCACTGTCCCCGTGCCCCTGGTTTGGAGCAGGGACAAAGGGCCTCTGCACCGAGTGCCTGGGAATGAGCCCAGTGCTCACCAACCCCTCAGAGGTCAAGGAAGAGGGGCCATAAAAAAGATGCAGCACTTCCCTGCTCACCTCTGAAAGCACTACCTGGGAATGACTCTACACTGTGTCTTGGCTGGAACAGACACAGTGCTGGGCCAGCACAGAGCCTCTCCCCCCAACCCCCTCCTCCTCTTCCTCTTCCTCCTTCTCCTCTAGGTCACCGTGGCCTTATGTCCATGCTCAGGATCCAGCCCAGGGCTGACCCTCCTGCCCCAAGGCTGCCTGAGCTCACCCTGCCCACCTCCCAGACAGGATCCCTGCTGCCTGCACGGATGCTCCAGGCTGTGCTGGGAGCCCCAGGCATGAAGGCAACAGAAATGGAAACAGAGGATCCATACCATCCTGGATCCAGCTTCAGGCTGATGGCAGGAGTAAGAACTCTGACCACAGCCCCATGGGAACAGGATCCACCAGTCCCCCACTGCCCTGGGGCAGCCAAAACCCCTCCCAGAGTTACAACCCTTCAACTTTCACCTGCTTCCTTCCCACTTTGCTCTTGCTTCTCCTGGAGCATTGCTCCTGCCCCAGGCAATTACTCACAGAATCATGGAATGGTTTGGGCTGGAAGGGACACTAAAGCTCATCTCGTTGCACCCCCTGCCATGGGCAGGGACACCTTCCACTAGCCCAGGTTGCTCCAAGCCCCGTCCAACCTGGCCTTGGACACTCCCAGGGATGGGGCAACCCCAACTTCCACAGCAGAAGGGTCCAGCCCTGTGCTCAGGCCGTGGGCAGCAGCACAAGAGCTGGACCCACTTCACAGAGCCCACCCTGGCCAAGAGGAGCCCTGTGGGAACAAAGAGAAGGGAGTCCTCCAAGCACAGGGCACAGGAGGTTGATTTGCCCACCCTGGGGGTGTACTCACCAGGCTGGGGGGAGCAGAGGGGCACAGACACAGGGTTTAGGGGCTGCAGTAGGTCTGGAGGTGCCACCCCAGTGGAGATGAAGGGTTCAGCTGTGTGAAGCTGTGTCAAAGCCAACCTGGGCCAGAGCAACAACGCAGACGTTGCAGACAGCTGGAATCCCAGAGCTCCTGCAAATGGCCCAGGGGACACATCCCTGCAGGACCAGGGGTGGGCTGGCTGTGGCACAGGGCTGGCTGGGGGCTGGCAGGACTTCTTGTAGCCACGGAGGATCATGGAATGGTTTGGGTTGGAAGAGACCTTAAAGCTCATCCAGTTCCACCCCCCTGCCATGGACAGGGGCACCTTGCACTAGCCCAGGCTGCAGGAGTTGGAAGATGACAGCCAGGAGTATAAAGACGTTGCTATGGGGCAGCACTTGCAGCTTTCTGCCCCGAGGGGGTCTTGTTTTCACAGCTCAGCACCTGCATGAGCCTCAAGCACAGGAGACATGCGGGGCCTGGTGGAACAGATCCCCTCAGCACACTGCCAGGGGCTGCCCAAAACTCAGGGGGCTCAAGACAAGTCTGCCCAGATCCGTGTGGGATTGACCCCTTCACATTCCCAAACTACCAGGGCTGAAGAGGACAGAACTCAGGCCTAGACCTGGAGCATCCTGGTGTGAAGCCACTGCATGTCCCAGCCTCGCTCCCGGCTCTGCTGCTGTCCCCCAGCCCGTCCCTGTCCCACACCCTCAGCTGGGCACAGCATCACCACACCCCCAGACTGAAAGTTGGAACTAAACAGATCAGCTTTCCAAAGAAACCCGCCCAGAACCCAGCCTCCTCATCTGCTTCTGGATGAGGAGTCTAATAAAGTCATTGAGGTGAGTTAGGGCTGGGCACCATTATTCTGACCCAATTTGAGCTGTCAGCCCCTTGTAAAACATGACATATGACTCTGAAAATTCATCCTGGGCACCAAACAGAATTTATTCTGCTGTAAAAAAGAGACAGTGAAGAGTGGCCCAGGGACCTCAACACCACTGAAAACACACAGGCACTGATCTCAGCAAACAATTTATTTTACTCCCCACCACCATCATCTGTCCCCGCTCCATCCAGCGCCCGACCAGGCTGGCAGGAGAATATGAGTTTTAAAGGTCACCACTTAATGATGTTAAGGAGCCATCCTCCTTCCCAGGTAAAATACTGATCAATCTGTAATATTTCTAACTGGACTGCTCATGGAGACGATACAAGGGGATTCTGTTCTCCTTATGTGTCAAATAAACTTAAAGCCTTTTCTTACATCAGGCTGATAACTCTAGCTGGGGACAGGCACAGCTGGAACTGGCTCATCACATGTCCAGTGAGCAGACAGGAGGCAGGAGGCAGCAGAAGGGGGGATGAAGTGCAGTTGGGATTGCTCTGCAGCATAAAGGGCTGTTATATCCTTACCTAACTAATATATAAATGTTCAGCCATTGCCTCTCCTGTCACCTGTGGAGAATTAGAACAGTTAGAGCAGCTCTGGACACACTTTTCTCCATGATTTTCACACTCCTGGGTCCCCAGAAGGAGCTCACATGCAGCTCAGAGATGCTGGTGCCCAGCAGACTGACAGACCTGGAGCATCATCTCCCCTTACGGGTTTGGGAGCCCTGAGCAGGGACAGGGACAGGATCTCTGAGTGCTCCATCCCAAGGACTTCCTGTCATTGAGACAGGGCTGGGCAGCAAAGTGCCCTCCAGTAGGTTCCTTGAGGAGCACTCTGGCAAGACCTGCCCAGTCCTTTGCTGATCCATTTGCCTCAAAGCACAGCAGCCACCGAGTTTGTTTGACAGGTCTGGGTCCCTGCAGCAAATCCCTGCTCCGAGGAGATCCAGCAGCACCCCTGCACCCCAGCCCTGCTGTGAGAGAGGAGCACAGGGAAGCCCTCCCACAGCCCAAGCATGAGGCTCTCCTTGCTTTCAAAAGGCTCCTGAGCCCTCCCACACCTCCCCCCAGCCCTCTCCCCAGCCAGGCTCTCAGGCAGAGATTCCCCCTCCTGAGGAGCCCAAGAAAAAGATAAATACTTGGAATACACAATCTTCAAAATGAAGCAAACGGCTCCATTTGACATTACACTGAAGAGTATTTAATTTGCTCTTGGATGTGCAGCCTGAACCATGTGCTGTGCCCAAGGATGGGGTTTATCATTTATTCAGAAGCCAGTGCATTTTAGAGTCTGTCAGAAGTTCCTCACAAAGAAAGCCATGATGAGGGGGGTGCAGCAGTATTTTATTTATATTTTATTTTTTTTTAACAAAGTGAGCTGGGTCAGCTCTGAATTTCTAAAGCATCTCAGAGGTGTACAGACTTTTAAAGCTCTCCAGAGAGAGCACTCACATATTTTCTTCCATTCTGGCTCATTTTGCTCTGCAAAGTCGATCCCTCCAACTTTGTTTTGCAAACAAGCCAACACAAACCTGTGCAACCAGGCTCCAACCCCCTCAGTTCTGTTAGCAAAAAGAAAAAGCAAATTAACACCCAGGACCTCTACTTATTCCCAAACAATTCTCATGTGAAAATAATTTATCTTTTACTAATCAAGGCCAGAAGCTTAAAGCAGCCAAGGAGCACACAGGATTGTGCACACAGGCAAACAAAAACAGGGCAGTTTTTCCCCCCTTTTCCCTCTGGCTGGATTTCAGATGAGCTCCCAGAGGCTGATGCAGTTGCAGCTGAATGATGCTGCATCAGAGAGGGTTTGAAAGGCCCTGAGTCCACAGAGGCCCCTGTGGATGCACCATGGAGGGTGGGATGTGGGACTTGGCTCCCTGCATCTGCTGCCCCCTGTCCTTGTTTCCCCAGAGCCTCCAGAAGCACCTTGGGGACAGGGATGCAGCCAAAACTCCAAGCTGCCACCATTCTCCTTCCCCAGCAGGGAGGCAAAAAGGAGACAAAGCATTTTGAAGATGCCTGAATTCAGAGACACCCAAAAAGGCTTTTCCCAGGAGTGCCTGGCAGGGACATCACATGATCAGTGCAACCTGTGACCTGGTTTAGATGCAGCTGAGCAGGGTTTCAACTCCCTCAGCACTGACAGGGGCTCCTTGATAAACACCAGCAGCATTTAGTGTGGGTGAGGATTTTGTCCCTCTGTTCTGTTCAGGTGAGACCCCCCTGCAGAGCTGCCTCCAGCCCTGGGAACAGCACAGGGAGGACGTGGAGCTGCTGGAGAGAGTCCAGAGGAGGCCACGGAGATGCTGCCAGGGCTGGAGCCCCTCTGCTCTGGAGCCAGGCTGGGAGAGCTGGGGGGGTTCCCCTGGGGAAGAGAAGGCTCCAGGGAGAGCTGAGAGCCCCTTGCAGGGCCTAAAGGGGCTCCAGGAGAGCTGGAGAGGGACTGGGGACAAGGGATGGAGGGACAGGACGGGGGGGAATGGCTTCCCACTGCCAGAGGGCAGGGAGAGATGGGAGATTGGGAAGGAATTGTTCCCTGTGAGGGTGGGGAGACCCTGGCCCAGGTTGCCCAGAGAAGCTGTGGCTGCCCCTGGATCCCTGGAAGTGTCCAAGGCCAGGTTGGACGGGGCTTGGAGCAACCTGGGCTAGTGGGAGGTGTCCCCCCTGCAGGGGGTGGAACTGGATGAGCTTTAAGGTCCCTCCCAACCCAAACCAGCCTGTGATTCCATGAATTTACAAGCAGATGGGATCCCAGACCAAAGTCAGGTCCCATCATGTCCAGTGCTCCTACAGACACAATCCCTATTGAAAAGAGCTGGATTAATGCAGGGAAGGGGGTCCAGGGCCAGCCCCCATGGCTGGCAGGAGCTGTTCCAGGGCTCTGTGATGCAACACTTCCCAGGGCAGCTGCTGTAGCTCAGGGGCAAAGGGGTGGGATTGCCAACAGATCCAGCTATCAAAGACAGAGGAGGGACGAGGCATGTGGTTTGGGAACAAACAGGAGCTGTAATTCATGTTTGTTTTACTGCTGAACAGTCTTCAATGTTCCAGTCATGACTCCAGCCCTTCACTTTGCTAGAACAAAGTCTACAGCTGGACAGAGAGCTCAGGATTTTCTGCAGGTGTGCACAAAACTACACCAGCAACTACTTTCAACAGGCCTGGGCACCTGCAACCTCAAGTGAGATCAAAAGGGTCCATGTGGAGAGCTAAGGGTGATGGTCTTGTGATGGGTGAAGGGAAAAATCTCCCTGTTAGCTCCATGGCCCAAAAGTCAAACGTACAAAAGCACAATTCCCCAGGACATCAGCCTCTGAGAGCCACCTCCTCACTGGCACAGAGCCTGCTGAGCCTGCAGTGGGGCTCCCACAGCTGGGACACACTCACTGCTGCTGCCCTGCCAGGAACTGGGACCTCAGGGCAGGAAAGGGCTCCTGTGAAGGTGGGACAGGCACAGGCACTGCTGCCACACAGAGGAGGGCAGAAAACATGGAATCACAGAATCACTGAGGTTAGAAAAGCCCTCTGAGACCATTGAGTCCAACCCTTCCCCAGCACTGCCAAGGCCTCCACTGACCCTGTCCCCAAGTGCCACACCCACATGGCCTTTAAGTCCCTCCAGGATGGGGACTCCAGCCCTGCCCTGGGCAGCTGTGCCAGGGCTTGATCTCCTCTAATGAGCACAGAGGATGTTCCCCTTGATTCTCCCCAGGCTCAGGGCCCAGATCCCACTGGTGCATCTCAGACTTTAAATCATCAAGGATAAGCAGCAGTTGTGGTGTCAGCTCAGGCTCAGCCCTTGGCACAAGGCACATCCTCCCTCTCAGGAGGGACCTCACTGCTCTCCACCTGACCTGGGAAAGCAGCTTAGGGGTGAGCACAGAGATGAGTGGCAGGGAAGGGGCCAGTACACCAGGATTAGCTGCCCAGTGGAAAGGGGATTACATGCTCCAGCTTGTCCTGGGAGCAAGCCAGCAGCCAGGGCTGGCAGGGAAGGGCTAGCTGAGAATGGGAAGAATAAAGAAGTCAGGGTTGGTCTGGGCAGGCAGGAGCTGGGGATGATGGGGCTCCCCAGCACCATCCCGGATCAGATGCTGCTGGCAGGGGGCAGCTGCCACCCAGGGATCAGTGCCAAGGGCAGGAATGGGCCATGCAGGAGCACAGCCCAGCCAGGGAAGGGCTCACCTTCCTTCTGACAGCCTGCAGGGGGGTGTGCAGGGCACGGGTGGGTGACAGCAGTGACACAGCCACAGGGCAGAGATGGCAGGACTGAGCAAAGGGGCTTTGTCAGAGGTTTCTGTGATGTGGGTTCTGCAGTCACAGAATCACAGAACATCCTATGCTGGAAGGGACCCACAAGGATCATCCAAGTCCAGCTCCTGGCCCTGCACAGACCCCCCAGTAATCCCACCCTGTCCCTGAGAGCGTTGTCCAAACCCTCCTGGAGCTCTGGCAGCCTTGGGGCTGTGCCCACAGTGCCCCCCCAGCCCGTGCCCCCCCAGCACAGCCCCTGCAGGGGGGGTGGAGGCTGCACCCCCCCTCCCCAGGAAGGTCTGAGCTGTCTCTGCTGATGGTGCTCCCATTCCCAAGCAGCTGTCCCAGTTCTGATAAGCTCTGCTCCATTCTCCTCAGAAAAAAAGTGATGCTGAGCACGGGATGTGCAGAGGAAAAGGTGCTCAGGGGGCAGCACCCAACAGAACAGGAGACTGAGGTGACCACGGAAGAGCTGCATTTACCAGCAATGTCCCAGCTCCAAGCAGTGGGGATAGAAAAGAAATAAAGGCCCTAAATATGGCAGATTAATGGTCTAGAGCTGAAATATGAGATTAGGAATTTCAGAATATGCCTGCATATTCCAGGTGCTCTTTAAATTTGTACAACCTAGTTACTCTATTATATGCAATTTAATTGCCTAAAAAATCCATATCACTTCGTGCTCTCAGCAGCCAGAGCAGGGGCTTCTTATTTTTTCAATCTTTATTCAGGCTGGTTTTAAAGATTGAAATATGAGCTCTCCTGGGCACAGGAAGTTTTCTAAATCTAATGCCAGTGTTAGGCTGGAGCACAAAAGGACGTGTCCAAAGAGCAGATGCAGGTTCTGCATGGCCAGGCTGCCCAGGCAGCACTTCTCATTCTGATAATCCACCCAAAATGAGCTACTGGGATTCAGCACATTGGGACACACAGGTCCAAGGAAACACTGAAGTCTTGCTCAGACAGAAATCATGGAATCACAGAATCATAGAATGGTTTAGGTTGGAAGGGACCTCAAAGCTCATCTCATTCCACCTCCTGCCACGGGCAGGGACACCTTCCACTAGCCCAGGTTGCTCCAAGCCCCGTCCAACCTGGCCTTGGACACTTCCAGGGATCCAGGGGCAGCCACAACTTCTCTGGGCAACCTGGGCCAGGGCCTCCCCACCCTCACAGCCAACAATTCCTTCCCAATCTCCCATCTCTCCCTGCCCTCTGGCACTGGGAAGCCATTCCCTGTGTCCTGTCCCTCCATCCTTGCCCCCAGTCCCTCTCCAGCTCTCCTGGAGCCCCTTTAGGCCCTGCAAGGGGCTCTCAGCTCTCCCTGGAGCCTTCTCTTCTCCAGGTGAACCCCCCCAGCTCTCCCAGCCTGGCTCCAGAGCAAATCTGGTCCAGCCCTTGGAGCACTTCCATGGTCCCCTCTGGACCCAAAATGTCAAGGTTTGGTGCAGTCTGGGCAGCAGAGCTGGACTGGCACAGAGCAGGACACCAGACAGGAGGGTTCCAGGCTGTGCCCGGTGCTGAGCAGCCCCTGAGGGGGCACAGCCATGCCTGGCAGAGCTCAGAGCACGAGCAGCATCATCCCATTCCTGTCCCCATGAGCAGCTCCACAGAGGGATGGAGAGGGTTCAGGCTCAGTGTCAGCTGTGACACTCCCTTTGAGCTCTGACAGCCCTTTCTGAGAAAATCCCACCTCTCCTGCCTGATCCATGAGCACAGGAGGATCAGGGCTGATCCCGGACTAGGCAAGGAGCCCATTGGGATGGGAAGGAGCTCCTCAGCAGGGGCTGAATGCATCAGGTTGGGAGCCACATCCATGGATAGCAATCATCCAGGAATCTCACCCACAGCCTCCCTTCTGCCAAGACACACCTTGTCCAGTGGCTGGATTTTGGACACGGGCTGGAGGGACAGGACAAGGGGAATGGTTTCCCACTGCCAGAGGGCAGGGATAGATGGGAGATTGGGAAGGAATTGTTGGCTGTGAGGGTGGGGAGGCCCTGGCACAGGTTGCCCAGAACAGCTGTGGCTGCCCCTGGATCCCTGCAAGTGTCCAAGGCCAGGTTGGACGGGGCTTGGAGCAACCTGGGCTAGTGGAAGGTGTCCCTGCCCATGGCAGGGAGTGGATGAAGATGATCTGTAGTGTCCCTCTCAACCCAAACCATTCTGTGATTCCATGATTTTACAAGCAGATGGAATCCCAGACCAAAGTCAGGTCCCACCATGTCCAGTACTCCTACAGGCACAGTCCTTGTTGGGGTTGGACAGGGGTTGAACACTCAGCCTTCGTGCCCTGCTCTCAGTCTCAGCATCCCGTGGGCTGTGGAATAATCAGGCCCTGCACAGCCAGCCCTGAGCTGTGCTGCTCAGGAAATCCCACCTGGAAATGCACTCCTGCCCCTCTCAGAGCTCCTGGGCAGAGCTGGCCCAGCAGAGCCCCCGCCGTGAACAATCCCCTCACAGAAACTCAGCCTGGCAAAGGCAGAGCAGCCAACAAAGGGATATTTAAGGTTGCTACTGAACACTTAATATAGTTTATATTTACAGCTTAATGGCTTTTCAGCATCACTAACTTCCATTCCAACAAAAAGACTTCGACTGTATTGCCTCAGCTTAAGTGCTAACGACATCTTCACATTAATAAATATTTTAAACCCGTGGAACTCTAAACTCTTCTGGCACAGGGCTAGCACCCGCTCAGCTGGAGCCTGAGAGAGAACACATGGAAAAATCCCCTCTGGATCCCCAGGACCACAGAGCAAGGAACCCTCTCCAGACCCAGCCAGAGCTCCTGTGTCTGGGGGAGAGCTGCCCTCCCTCCCCACCTCCCAGAGAACCCCACAGGGCTCCCAGGGCTCCTGCCATCCTGCTTCTCCTCTGAGCTCTCTATCCAGGTCCCAGACTCACAGAGATGCAAACCAGGCTCTGCTGACATGTCCATTCCCAGGGATGTTTCCTGGGACTCACTCCCGGGTTGACGTGGCCAAATCCTCAGCTCTGTCCCCCAGTTGCTCCTCAATTCCCCTTCCCCCTGTTGCACCCACTCATCCCCTTCACCCCTGAGCTCTGGGGGCTGGTTCCTGTGAGTAGTACCCCCAGCCCCCACATCCACTCCAAAGCCTCCTGCACCCTCTCCTGAGTGCAGCAGATGGGGACCCCGGAGCAGGTACCCTCAAGGCTTCTGCCACCAGCCACAACCCCCCCGCTGCCTCCAGTCCCAGGGGCTGTGCTCAGGTGCCCTAAAACTGTCTCCAAGCCAGCCCAGATATGAACAGAGCCACAGAGAAGGGCAGGATGTCCAGCCTGGCTGAACTGAGCCCACAGCCAGGAGCTCAGTGCTGGAACCACACCAAGGGTGGTTCTCCCACAGAGACAGAGCTGCCATGGAGCAGCACGAGTCGGACAAGGACTGGGAAGGGCTCCTGGCCCAGGCTCTGCTGCTCCACACATATATTCCCCCCTGAGAAATTAAGATGCTCTGCTCCTCCAGAGATCCTGCATCACACAGGCTCCCTCAGAGGCAGGTCCTGAGGCCCACAGAGCTGGGTGGGGCTGAGTTCACCCTCTCCCTGCTATAAAACAGGAATTCCTGCACACCCCTCAGCCAGGATGAGGCTGCCCCATGGTAACTCCAAATCCAGAGCTCCTGCTGCCAGCTCACCCCTGGGCTCGAGGTGGGGGGTCCCCTGACAGGGGAAGCAGCTCAGGAAGCTGGTGGAGGAAACTCTTTCATGTGCAGCGATAGGATGAGGCTTTGTGTCCCTGTAAGGGACCTAATTGCACAAGAGTCTCACACACACACTCCTCTGCCAATCCAGCAAGCAAAGCTAGGGCTGAGAATAGCAAACATATATCATGCATAAGCTGGGTCATCTCTGCTTTGAATTCTTGGGATGGTTTGCTACAGGAGGGAGGGAAAAACCCCAGCCCACTTTGCTCTGAAGGATCCAGCTCTGTAGCAACATTATGTTTGGCTTGTATAGGAAATTTTACAAAGCTCAGCTGAAGGAAAACCTTGACTTGTACAGTGAGAGATAAAAATCCTCAGTGCTCTCAAATGAATGTACCCATCTGCTGTGCACAGTATTATCTCTCTCAAAGAGGAAAAAAAAAAAAAAAGGAAAAAAAAGAAAAAAGGAAGAAAGTGAATGGAATTTTGGATGCTTTTCATTTCCCAACAATGTGGAGCAAACTGTGATTCCTATTCATTAAGAGAGAAGACTGACATTCATTATAGTGTGCATTAAATTCCTCATTCTTCTTCTACCCTCAAAATTAGTCTACAGAGGGTAGTAACTAGTAATTTCTATATTGAATTTCTAGTAACTACAGTGGGGTTTTTTTCCAAATAAGCAAGGCAATTACAATAAGACACTTCTTGAAATAGTAAAACAGGCAGTGCCACTTGAAATCTCTGCTGTTTCCCTTTACAGATGCAGTTCCACATGAGCACAAGCAGCTGCCATTTGCTCCTGAAGGAATTTGGGAAGAAATGCCAGTGTCCCAGAGCAGAGGCAGCTCTGCTGTCATTGCAGCTCTCCCCAAAATCATAGAATCATGGAATCATGAAACCGTTTGGGTGGGAAGGGAACCTAAAGCCCATCCAGTGCCACCCCCTGCCATGGGCAGGGACACCTTCCACTAGCCCAGGTTGCTCCAAGCCCCGTCCAACCTGGCCTTGGACACTTCCAGGGATCCAGGGGCAGCCACAGCTTCTCTGGGCAACCTGTGCCAGGGCCTCCCCACCCTCACAGGGAAGAATTCCTTCCCAATATCCCATCTAACCCTGCCCTCTTTCAGCTTAAAGCCATTCCCCCTTGTTCTATCTCTACATTCCCTTGGGAAAAGTCTCTCTCCTATGTCTTCCAGCTCTTGATTTGTGCAACCACAACAGATCAGCAGATAAAGAGCCCCATCAGTCCTGCTGTGCACATGTGGGCTGTGGCAGGGCAATCACAACTGTGCCCATACCTGCACCCCGGGATGCCATGCAGGATGTTCTGCTCCCTGCAAAACTGCCTCTGCATGGTTGAACCAGGAGTTTCCTCCCCCATCATTTCTTCTTCCTCAGGTGAATGCCAGAAGAATTAATCCATCCATGATGGACTCTCAGGTTGCCCAGGGAAGCTGTGGCTGCCCCTTTCCTGGAAATGTCCAAGGCCAGGTTGAACCAGGCTTGGAGCAACCTGGGCTAGTGGGAGGTGTCCCTGCCCGTGGCAGGGGGTGGAACAAGATGAGCTTTAATGTCCCTTCCCACCCAAACCACTCCAGGATTCCCTGCTGGCCTGGCACAGCAGCCCATGAGTGCAAGGGCAGGTTCAGCACTGCTCTCCTCCCAGGGACAGGGGGCTGGGAAGGACCCCCCAGGCTCACAGGCCAAACCCAGCTCCAGCCACCATCTCCTCAGCTGCACTCGGGTTACCCCCTCTCCTCCAGGACCCAGGGCTGTGTCATGTGTAGCTCTGCCACCACTGATGTCCCCTGTCCCTGGAGATGCAGGAGAGACCTGTGGCAATGCCACACGATCTCAGCAGGGCCAGAGGGGTAAGTGATCAGTGTTTGTGGTTTTATCTCAGCAGCCCCATCTTTGCTCTGACAACAGGGGACCTGCAGCTCTCCTGCACAGATGCCAGAACACAGACCACACATCACACTGCCCATGTGGAGCTGCAGATGGGCTCCAGAGCCCAGCAGAGCAGCACAAGGAACATGGGAATGGGCACAGACACCCCTTCAGCCCTGCAGCCCACAGCTTCTGCTGCTGGATCAGAGACTCCCAGAATGGACCTTAAGCATCCTCTAATTCCAACCTCTCTGCCGTGGGCAGGGCTGGATGCATGTCCAGGAAGCCACATCAGGTTGTGCAGGAGGCCCTGGGTGCAGGGCCAACCTCTGAGGGCGTGGGGGGGGGCACCCACCTTCTCTGCTGGGGCTTTACCCGGGTCAGAAACCTGGAAAAGTCCCATCAGCAAAGGCCCCTGGCCCCCCTCAGCCCTCTGATGATGCTGCAGGTGCATCAAGGCCACAGCACAGCCTTGGGTCACTGGAACTGGCCACGTCACCCTCCCCACTTCATCTCTTTGCTCCCTGACTTGGTTTCCCCCCCTGCCCTGCACTCCTCTGCAGTGCTCACAGCCAGGGACCACTGGCTTTACTGGATATTAATTAAGGAGCTTTTAACATACCTTGTGATGGATTTGTAATGGGTCTTATCTGAATTTAGAGAGTTGCAGAATACACAGCAGAGCTCTGACACACACTCCTCTAATTAGCACCCAAGCAAACAGGAGCACACACAGGATCCAGAGACCCCCAGGGCCCCACCCTCTGCTTCCCAGAGCCACTGGAGATGGGAGTGTAATTTCCAACAGCTGAGGCTGCTTGGAAGGGCACCTCCGAGGTATTTGCCATCACTTTCAAAACCCTTATTTACTCTCTACCGTTTCCAGAAAACCCCTCTGGGAGCTGGGAAATGAATCATTTTCCTATTGAAACCCATCCCATGGACATCCTGCCCTGCTGTTTTCAGGGATGCTGGTGAAGGCAGCTGCACTTTGCTCCAGTATTTCAGGGTCTAACAGCCTGGAGCTGCCCATGCTGGCTGCTCCCAGAGGGCCTGGAGGAGAGCCCAGTGCACACCTTGGCTTGTTCATTGAGAGTTCCTGCCCTGCTGACCCCAAAGCATTTTGTCCCCACAAAGCCAGATCCGAAGTGGCAGCTGTAATAACTCTGCAGAAACCTGCAGGGAACACTGTTCCAGGGCCACACAACTAGAAGTGTTCTCAGGGCTCTCCAGGTGTGTTCTGCCTCCCCAAAGCCACAGCTGAATCTGGCACAGCCCACAGGGAATCACAGAATTATTTAGGTTGGAAAAAGAGTCAGAGATCATTGAGTCCAACCCTTAACCCAGCACCACCATATTCACACCAACCCGTGTCCCCAGGTGCCACATCCACATGCTTTTGGACACTTCCAGGGATGGTGACTCCACCACCTCCCTGGGCAGCTGTGCCAATGCCTGACCACCCTTTCCATGCAGAAATTTTCCCCAGTATTCAACCTGAACCTCCCCTGGTGCAACTTGAGGCCATTTCCTCCCATCCTGCCCCTTGTTCCCTGGAAGCAGACCCCAATCCCCCCTCCGGCTCCCCTTTCCTGCCAGGGAGTTGCAGAGAGTGAGAAGGTCCCCCCTGTGCCTCCTTTTCTCCAGGTTGAGTCCCCCCAGCTCATCTGCTCGTCAATGGAATCATAGAATTATTCCCTGAGCATGGTTGAAATGCTGCAGAGATTGGCAAATCCACCCTGCAGGAGCTGAGAAAACTCACGGAGCCCGTGTGGCAGGAAAGGCTTTGGTATGGATGGTCCAGCAACCAGGGCAAAGCCCTTCAGGGACACTGATACAGTCCCTGGTTATTCACCTGAGCTGAAATTCATCTCCTTTGCACTGTCACTCCTGCCCCACTGTAATCACACCTTTCTTTTGTTCCATAGGTACCTCCCAGGGGCAGCCTGGAAACAATCCTTCATCTTAGTCTCTGGTCTGAGCTAGGATGGTCCTATCAGTCACTGCCAGCTTTGACAGCTGGGATTCCCTTCAGCTTTCCATCTGCTTCACATTTGAGCAAACAGGGAGCTCCCTCCTGTTGCAGAAGCATCCTCTGGATCCAGCCCTGCCAGTAACCCCATCCCTGGAGGCACAGGAGTTCTCTTGGCAGGGCCCTGGCTTCCACATACCTCTCTCATGTGTCACTGCTGACAGGTCCTGCCCAGCACCGGCCATGGGGACATGACCCTCCCCCTGTCACTCAGGAACCAGCTCAAGTCACCCAAACCTGTTCCACCCATCACATCTCATCACATCCTGTCGGTTCAGGTGGCTCCTGCTGACAGCCAAGGCAGAGCACGTGGGCTCCTGGCACTCCCAGAGCACTAAAGGCTCCCTGGAGGCCCCAGCCCTATGCTGGGGGTTGGCTGGATGCCCCCTCAGAATCAGGGCACATGCCCCTGCTGCTTGCCCCCCACCCCACTCCCAGAGCAGGTACTCCCAGCTTGGTGCCCAAGTGACATTTCCCAGGAAAAGAACAGCACAGTAAATTCAAAGGTTAAATTTGCATATTCCCTGGTGCTGCTCCAAAGGGCCAGGCAGGCACTGAGGATGAACTGCTGCCAACCTGCTGCACAGGGAGCACCAACACCCTGTGCTGAGGAACCTCTTCAGGTGGCACTGTGAACCTTCTCAGGGAAGGGGAAACGGCCTCAACTCGCACCAAGGGAAGTTCAGGCTGGATATTAGGGAAAATTTCTTCACTGAAAGAGTGGTCAGGCCTTGGCACGGGCTGCCCAGGGCAGTGATGGAGTTACCATCCCTGGAAGTGTTCAAAAAATGAGTACACATGACACTTCACAGTATGGGTTAGTGGACATGGAGGTGGTCAAAGGTTGGACTTGATGATCTTGGAGATCTTTTCCAGCCTTAATATTTCCATGGTTCTGTGATTCTCCACAGTGGCCTTTAGTTCTGAGAGGGAGAAAACCAAAGGCCCACAGGCAGTGGAGGGGACTGAGTTTTGGCCCTGCATCTGTAGGGCAGCCCAGGGCATCGAGGAGGAAGCCGGCCCGGCTGCCTGGCAGAGCCTGTCCTCAGCCTGTGTTCAGCACAGCCACTTGTTGCATTATTTCTGGTGTGTGTCTCTGATTTTCCTGTCCCTCTTGGGTGACAAACAAGCTGCAGCCCGCTCCTCTTCACAAGCTGTGTGCTCAGCCCACAGGGATTTTCCCCCCGGTCCTGTGACAGGAGCCAGGGCAGCCTCTCATGCAGCTCCCCCCATGTCCTGCCTGCCCAAGCACACGTGTGGCATCTGCTCACACAGCCCCACACGTGGTGTCACACCCAGGCACAGCCATGCTCACGGGCCCCACAAGGCTGCACTTGGTGTGTACTTGGCCTGAATGACTGATGTCCCCCTCACCTCAGCCTTCCCAAGCAGGAGGGGTTTGGGAAGCAAGAGAGGGAGCTGGGGGTCACAGGAGCTGCTCTGGCAGCCTGGCCCCAGCCTGAGCCAAAGGTGGGTCAAGGCTCTTTTTTGGGAGCTGTTGGGGTATACTTGCAAACCCTGTTCATCTCCTTTTCCTCTCTGCCCATTCTGACACTCCCAGTGGGGTTCTTTTGGCTCCCATCACAGTGAGAGATTCCTGTGCCATTAAAGCCCTGCCTCCCATTATCACTTCCCATCTCTCCCAGTGCCAAGTGTTGGGCTCATTCCTTTAGTGTGCAGAGTCTCTCTGTTTTAGAGAACACAGTAAATGCCTGCTCTGCCCCAGCCCTGCCGGCAGGGAGGGCTCCCAGGGCTTTTTTAGCAGCTGCATCCCTCTGGTCTAGAGCAGCTGGAGTGTTCCCTGCAGTGCCACAGGGCATGAGGTCACCCCATTCCCTCCCCGGGGATGCTCAGCCTGCACAGGGGGGTGGGGACAAGCAGGGGACTCAGACACACCGACTGTCACCCCTCCTGTGGACAGAAGGACAGAATGTGCTGGGAGGGTTTCTCAGGAGGAGCTCTGTGCATGGTCACACACAGGGGCCATGGGTGGGGGCTGCTGGCCTGTGGCCTCTCTGTGTCACCCCCTAAATGCCAGCAGGGCAGCAGCAGAGCTGCCCCTCGGCCCCTCTGGGTGACCCTGTGCTCTGCTCACAGCCAGTCTCTGCCATCACACCCCACAGCTCCTGCACACTCACCTCCCACCTGCACTGAGGGGGTGGAACAAACCCCAGGCTCATCACACAGAGCACTTGAGGAGCCTTGACAAGAGTTTTTCCCCACTCAGCCTTTATGAGGTGGCTTTATGAGCAGGAACCAAATGTGCATGGCAAAGGATTTGTGCTCAGATGGGCCACAGTGAAGCCTCAATTTTAGGAAGGGAGAAGCAAGTTATAAAGCCTCAGAAACCCAGCTAAAACCAACCCAGCTAAAACCAACCCAGCTAAAACCAACAGAGCTCAAATGCTTCCAGAGGGCCCATCCCAGCTACAGCAAGAGGAGGGTGCACAGCACACAGAGCTGCCTTGGCTGGCACCCACGGGGGGTTTGCCACAGAACAAGCTCAAAAGGCAGGCAGGGAATTCGTCAGATGATCCCCCTTCACACCCAAGGCACAGCCTGTGCAGTGCAGGGAGTCCCAGGGATCCCAGCACAGCTCCTCTCAGGGCCTGCCAGGCCTGCAGCCCATTCCTGAGGGCTCAGGCCCAGGACATTTCACATAAAGCCATGCAGGGAGCAAGGCTGGAGCAGGCACAGGCTGCAGTGGGGGGTTCTCATGACAATAAAAATGGAATCGTAGAATCATTGGTTTGTGTTGGAAATGACCTTAAAGCTCATATCATCTACCCCCTGCCATGGGCAGGGACACCTCCCACCAGCCCAGGTTGCTCCAAGCCCCGTCCAATCCGGCCTGGGACACTTCCAGGGATCCAGGGGCAGCCACAGCTGCTCTGGGCAACCTGTGCCAGGGCCTCACCACCTTCTGAGTAAAGAACTTCTTTAGAGCATCTAATCTAAACCTCATCCCCCTTGTCCTCTCACTATTTCTCTGTGTAAAAGCATGGCAGGTGCCCCAGGGTGAGAGGCAGGCCCAGCTCCAACACCCACACAACACACACTGTGCAAACCTGCCACCAGCTCATGCACCAGTGACACACATTTGGTTCCCTTCCCCACTTGCCATCTCCCAGCAGCAACAGCCCACCTGCCACCTCTGCCAAGGGAGAGCAAAGTCCCTGTCCACCTGGTGAGAGAGTGCCCAAGTGGCTCCTGCAGTCCCTTTCCCTTAGAATCACAGAATCATGGAATGGTTTGGGTTGGAAGGGACCTTAAAAATCATCCAGTTCCACCCTGTGCCATGAGCAGGGATACCTTCCACTAGCCCAGGTGGCTCTCCACCCAGAGCAGTGTGTGCACATGGCTCAGGTGTACCCAGGTTAAGTTCTTCCAAGCTCCTGGTAAATCCAAGGTCCTCAGGAAATGACCAAACAAACTGCTTTGAGGCAGACTTTGTCCCCACAGCCCAGCTGGCCGCCTAGAAGCTCAGGATTAATTGTAAGCCCAGCAAAATACTAGGAAAGCCAAAAATAAACACAGCAAAAGAAAAGCCTTTCCCACTGAAAAGTCATGGCCAAGTAAAGGCTCCTCTGGGCTGGCTCCCCCAAGGCAGCTCAGATTCATTTATTGTGCCACTCGTATAAATGTCTCTCTTTGGCTGTGCTGCTCCCTGGGAGCTCCTTCCAGCCTGGGAGAGAATGGGACTATCACTGGGACACAGCCTGGGCCAGCACTGTGCTCAGGCAGCAGCAGCATCCCCAGCCCCTCCCAGAGCCTCTCCCCAGGGCTCAGGACCACCCTGCCTGCACACAGCACAGGCTGCAGCCTCAGGAACTCGGGAGTAGCGCTGGCTGACTTGGGGATGAGATTTAAACAACCACTGTCTGATTTCTAGACACTGCCTTGTCCCCAGAGCATGGCCAGTGCCTCAGCAGCAGCTGACACAACTGTGTCATGGTAGAACTGCCAAAAAGACTGGGAGAAATGGTTCCTCAGTGCTGTGGGTAACATCAAACCCAGAGATGTCGCCTTTCCTGGGCTTAAGATCAAGGCACAGCCCCTCAGCCAGGCTCTGGCTCCAAGCCCAGCTGAGGTCTCGTCTCATCTCACTTCACCACATGATGTCAGAAATCCAGGCTTAAAACTGACCCCTCAAGGCCTGCAAGAGCTGATACCCCCCACACCACAATGCCCAGGCAGGCTGGGGATGGCAGAATCCCTTTGCTGTCTCACCCAGAAGGCCTAAAATCCATTTTGTGGGTTGAAATGGAACCAGCCAAGTGAGGGACTAGCAGCTGTTGTTCTGGACAGAGGAGCAGAGCTGGGAGGAGCAGTGCAGCCCAGCCCAGGCAGCTTCCCAGGGGCTTCCTGCTGTTGGGGCTGTTGGCCCCCATCCCTAGAAGTGTCCAAGCTGGGATAGTGGAAAGTGTCCCTGCCCATGGCAGAGGGTGGAATGAGACGAGCTGAAAGCTCCCTTCCAACCCAAACCATTCTGTGATTCCTGCACTGCCCTGCACTCCAACCTGGCTGGCACAAGAGCAGGGAACATCCCACACCACAGGGAATGGCAGTACCAGCACAGTCCCTTCTCACCCTGAATCCCAGATTGGTTGTGCTGCTGGTCTCTGCCAACCTTACCATGCTCCCAAAGGTGAAAGTCAAGGCTGCTGTGAGTCACCAGGGGTCAGGCCATGCCCTCCTGCCTGCAGCTCCCAGCTCTGCTGAGGTGACCAGGGACAGCGAGGCAACACTGCAGCAAACAGGCTCCTCTCCAGCTCCAGCCCAGGGACATCACTGCCCAGGGCTCAGGGGACAGCCCAGCTCAGCCTGTCCCCACTGCTGCTCCCTGTCCTGCCCCACATCTGGCAGCAGCTGCTGTCCCAGCCCGTGGCTGGAGGTGGATGGAGAGCCAGACAGCTCCTCGTGGCAGAGCAGCTCCCACCACCCATCCCTGTGCACGTGGTTAATGCCACCAAGAGCTGCTGTAATTACCATTATTAATCCCCCCTCCCTCAGGACACATTAGCTGCAAATTGAGGGATGGAGAGAAGTCCCTGGACTTCATAAATCAACTTGTGACAAAGAACCAACGTCTGCACTTCAGTGTGTGCCAGACTCAGCCCCAGAGTGTGCCCAGTGCCTACCGGTGCCTCCCCTCCACTCCTTCCTGGCCATCCCACTGCATCTCCCCCCTACAGTCCTGCTCACTGAAGCAGATCCTTGTTAGCCAGGGTCAAGGGACTTGGCTGCTCTCAATTACCACCACTTTTGCCCAAACCGAGCCAAAGGCTGACTGCTCAGGCACCCAGAAATGGAAAAAAATGTGCCCCGAATGCAGCTGGCACAATGCACGTGGAAGTCACTGGGGGGTTGTGTTTGGGGTTGGATCTCTCCAGGCAGGCACACTGGTTTAAGGACAGTGTGAATTCAAACCAGGTCTCTTAGGCAAAGGTAAACCTCAGCTAGTTCCATCTTTACCTGAGTTAAAGTCAGTCTAGATGAACATGAGTGGGGACAGAATTAAACAAATCAATTAAACTAAACCAGCATGAAGCTGTGTCAGGGCAGGGTTAGGTTGTATATAAGGATAAGGTCCTTACCCCAGAGGGTGGTTGGCACTGCCCAGGCTCCCCAGGGCAGTGGGCACAGCCCCAAGGCTGCCAGAGCTCCAGGAGGGTTTGGACAATGCTCTCAGGTACAGGGTGGGATTGTTGGGGTGTCTGTGCAGGGCCAGGGGTTGGACTGGATGATCCTTGTGGGTCCCTTCCAGCTCAGGATATTCTCTGATTCTCTGAAACCTGTGATACCAGTGGACCCAAAGCAACTGTCCTTCATGGTGGCCAAAGTCCCCATGGAGGTCCCAGCCTGTTGTTGGCAGGAGAGCCAGAGGAGTCGTCCCACCAGACATAAGCTGCCAAATCTGTCAGCTCTGGGATGCTAAAGACCCTCCTCCAGCCCCCAGGAGCCACTTCCAAAGCAATTCCTGTCTGAGTGCACCCCACAGCTGTAAATGCAGATATTCAGGGCTGCAGGTTCTCTCAAGTGCAGGAAATGCCACACTCCTGGACACCCAGAGCTGTGCCAACACTGACAGCAAACATGGTCTGAAATAAGAGGAGGGAAGACACGGCTGGCTGGAAACCTGCTGCTTGCTGCAGAAAGGCTGCTGACCTTGCAGGGGACAGTGCCTGGTGACACAGCCACTGAGGCTTCACTTCACCTGAGACAAACCACACCCAAGGGCCCTTCAGCCCAGGCCAGGGTGTTCCTGTGCAGCACAGAGAGCTGAGCAGTGACTCCCAGCCTGCATCACATCACCCACCCCACCAAGGGGCTGCTGTCAGATCCTGGGGATACTGTAAAACATTCCCGGCACAGCGACTCCAGCCTGTTCTCCAAAGGGAAAGGGACAGACAGCCCTCTAGTGTAAAGCCAATGCTAACCATATTTGCACAGGTATGGAAAGCATTAATCATGGTCAGATCTGTGCTGGGGGGGTGTGCTTGGGAAGGAACCCGTGCCCAGGGACAGGGATTTGCTCCCACCACCCCTCCCACTGCCCCTCAAAACACGCCGATGCCGCGGGGATGTGCAATCACAGAATCATGGAATGGTTTGGGTTGGAATGAACCTTAAAGCCCATACAGTGCCACCCCCTGCCATGGGCAGGAACACCTTCCACCAGCCCAGGTTGCTCCAAGCCCCGTCCAACCTGGCCTTGGACACTTCCAGGGATCCAGGGGCAGCCACAGCTTCTCTGGGCAACCTGGGCCAGGGCCTCCCACCCTCATAGGGAAGAATTTCTTCCCCATCTCCCATCTCACCCTGCCCTCTGGCAGTGGGAAGCCATTCCCCCTTGTCCTGGCACTCCAGGCCCTTGTAGTGCAAGTCCATGTGTGTGTCCAAAGGGTCCCAGTGGCTTTCAGGTGACCATTTTTCTCTGCAGAGACAAACCCCACGTTCACAAACTCAGTATTTGCTCTTGGGATTTCCAAAGACACCTCTGGTCAGGGGAGGGTGTGGGGCCTTCACAGCCTGACACCAGCAGTCACAAAAGGCTTCTGAAACCCCAATTTGCCTGGCAGCTGAAGGCACATCCCTGACAAAGCCCCCCATGGTGCCTGGAAGCAGGGAAAACTGAATTTGGGGCCGCCAGAGGTATTTTCCTTTGTTTTCCCCCTCCCTTCTGCTTAAGAGTCAGGCTGAGTTCCCATCTCCCTGCACATGGCTGTGTTATGCACATGGTTATTGTCCGTGGCTCCATCATCACTCACAGCCTTAAGAAAGATGCACAATTAAAATCAATATTTAAAGTCATCAAACAAGCACATGCAAATTTTACCAGGCACACAATTCACTTTGACAGAACGACACAGGGTGCAGAGCCCAGAGCTGTGCTGGAGTGCCCAGAGCAGAGTTCTGCCCACAGTCTTCAAAATTTAATGAAAACGCACCAGTTTTAAACACTTTTCCAAATCCAGCTCACAAAATCTGTCACTTTGATGTGAATGGTCCCAGTCTTAGACTAATCAGTCACTTTTACTTCCTCTTTAGGAGCTAAAGACGCAAATGAACTCCCAGCAAACTGCACAGCTTCAGGAGAAGAATTTAGCAACCAGATGGTTCTTGCAAAGGATTGGTTTTTAACAAAAAAATAAAATTTAACCCGTCTCCCCAGTGAGCAGCTCACAGGACATGATCTGACACATCACAAGCAATTCCGAACTGTTGTATCAGAACATCATTTCTGCTGTGGAAATGCCCCTTAAATCATCATGAAAATTATAATTATCACTAATAACTGATCAATTAGTACAAGTCCACACAAGGCACTGTAATTATCCTGTGCACTGAGGAAGAAGAGAAAGCATCACATTTGAATGCAAACAGTCCTTTGTTCTCAGGGAAGGTGCAGGACAGAGAGATAAAAGAAAGCACAACTGCTGAGAAGGCACCAGGGCTCAAAGAGCCGTCTGAGGGAACGTGTCCAGCTCCCACGGGATGGAGCAAAGCTGTGACAGGCTGGAAATTCCCATCCAGGCAATGAACCTCAGGCTGCTGCTGTATCTTCATTTGCTTTCTCTGGACTGTTTTCATCTCCATGTGGAATTGTGGCTGTGGATGGGGATCAAAGAAAAGCTAACAATAAAGACTCTCCAGACCTTCATGGATTAAGTACAGAAATGCCGGACAAGAAAGTTTTTCTGAGTCAGCTCCAGAAGCAAACAGCAAAACAAGCATTGGGCAAAAGGACTTTGATCCCCTCTGGATGCTGATAGTGGAAGGAAGAAAGGAGCCCATGTGAAGCACTGCCTTGTCCTTGGCTGTCTGGATGGAACTCTGGCAGCAGCACAGGTGATTTGGAGAAGTGCAGGACGGGAACCCTGGATTTCCGTGGACTTCTCCAAATGTTTCTGACCCACTGCTAAATAACACTTCAGTACCACAAGGAACCAAATCATGTGCAGGTTGGTATCATTTACCTAAATGTCTGAGCTTTCTGAAGGAGTGAAAGTGGAACAGTATTAAGAGGTAATATTATTATTAATGGTACAAGAAGTGCAGGAACTTCTGTAGCTGGGGCAGAATAGTCCTCTGCAGCCAAACCAGCCTGTAAAGTGTGAGCAGTTTGGTGTGAAGGGCCTGGGAGCTATGGTGGGACCAAGGTGAATATGAGCAAATGGTTGCTCCTAAATATGGGAACTCCACCCTGGGCTGTGCAAGCAGTGTGGGCAGTGGGGTGGGACAGTCACTGCCCAGCTCCACTCAGGGCTGGGGGGCTGCACCTCCAATACTGTCCAGCTGGGATTTCCTGAGTCCAAAATTAACTAACTTGGGGAAAAAAAAAAGTTCCAATGGAGGATGAGCTCGGTCAGAGAATCACAGAATCATTTAGGTTGGAAAAGCCCTCTGGGATCATCCAGTCCGACCTTTCCCGCAGCAGCACCACCATGTTCACCACCAAACTGTGTCAAGTGCCACATCCACACACTTTTGGAGCACTTCCAGGGATGGGGACTCCACCCCTGCCCAGGTCAAACTGTTCCAGTGCCTGACCACCATTTCAGTGAAGAAATTTCTCCCAATATCCAACCTGACCCTCCCCTCGTGCAACTTGAGGCCATTCCCTCTCCTCCTGTCCCTTGTTCCCTGGGAAAACAGACTGACATTCAGCTCACTGCATCCTCCTGTCAGGGGGTTGCAGAGCCAGAAGGTCCCCCCTGAGCCTCCTTTGCTCCAGGCTGAGCCCCCCCAGCTCCCTCAGCCCCTCCTGCTGCTCCAGCCCCTTCCCAGCTCCGTTCCCTTCCCTGCACACGCTCCAGCCCCTCAGTGTCTCCTGTCTGAGGGGCCCAGAACAGCCCCAGGGCTGGAGGTGCCCCAGCAGTGCCAGCACAGGGATGGGCCCTGCCCTGGGGCTGGGACACAGCAGGGCTGGCACAGCCCAAGATGACCATGGATGGTCAGAAGCCTCCAGTGTGTCACAGGACCATGGAATCACTACATCCCAGAATGGTTTGTGTTGGAAGGGACCTCAAAGCTCCACTCATTCCTCCCCCTGCCATGGGCAGGGACACCTTCCACTATCTCAGGTTGCTCCAAGCCCCATCCAACCTGACCTTGGACACTTCCAGAGATCCAGGGGCAGCCACAGCTTCTCTGGGCAACCTGTGCCAGGGCCTCCCCACCCTCACAGCCAAGAATTTCTTCCCAGTATGTGTCCTAATATGTCCTCAAAGGTAAGGCAGAGGGGCTTAGGATGGTTAGGTCTGGCAAAGAGGAGGTGGAGGGTGATCTAATCACTGCCTACAGCTACTCAAAGGCAGTTGTGAGGATGACAGAGCCCAACACACCTCTGTGAGGCCACATGACACAGCAAAGGGACACGGCCAAGAACTGCAGCTTGGGAGGGTAATTTCAGACATAATAAAAGGCTTTTTAATCAGCTGCAATAATGGGAAAAGCCAGCGAGGCTCCATCACTGGAAGTTTCCAAAGCTTGGATAGAGAAATCCACAGCAGACCTGATCCCATGTGCAACAGCCCTGTTCTGGACCCTTCCCACCAGGATTCTGGGATTTGGCCATGCTAAAGTGTGTCCTCAGAGAGGTCTCTGCCACTGCACCATGTCAGGACAGGCTGCCAGCACAGGGTGCATTTGAGGACTAAAGAGCTCCAGGGAAACTGTGCTGTAATTACCATTGATGTGGGACACTGCTGGGGGAGCTGTAACAGGACACAGAAAATATGGCCAGGGGTTTCATCCCCCAGTGCAGTCGGCAAAGCAAACCCAAAACAAGTGTCTGGAAGTGTCTGCTGCCTTCCTGAGTGTGCCTGCCAAGGTCCCTGACTGTGACCCCCACCCTCAGCTCCTCCTTGATACCTCCCCCAGCACCAGCTCCTGAATTCCCAGGAAGTGAGTTCACCTAGTCCCATGGAGGGTGGGCCCAGCACTGCTGCTCCCCCACTGCCATGCCCAGGGAGAGACCAGAGGTACCCCCACCATCCCAAAGGGACGTGGGCCCTCCAGTGCTGACCCAGGCCTCGGAAAGACATCCATCCTTGGCAGGATAAGCCCATGAGCAACCAGAACTGGCTTTGCAATTACATTTGCTTTGAGCAAGAGGTTCCTTAGATCCCTGAAGATGTACTCTCCAGATGTACTTCAGGTGTATCCAGATGATACCTCCAAACCATTCTATGAAAGCAAATGTTCTGTAACCCTGCCTTGCCTGACCCATGCAGAGAGGACCCAACACTGCTGACTGTCTGCTGCTTGAGAGTCTGAGCAGGGTGATGCCTCAAACTACTGAGCTCTCAAGAAACTGAACCAAAAATCACAGCATTGGAGTGCTTTCTTGCTTCCAACTTCCTCAATGTCTTGCATGTGCTTATGTAGTGCTTCTGCTTCTCTTGGCAATCAGGAAGGATTAAAAAAAAACCCAAGCACTTTTCTAATCCCCTGATTCCAGGAGCAGAGACTTGAGAGGGGCAATAAATACTATAAAACCTGCTGGTGCTATTGATCAGCTCCAGTGTGAGGGCCGGGAGAAAGGCAGGCCAGCCCAAAGAGACAAACCTGCTGTGGGTGCAGCAACAGCCCAAAGGAGAACATCATCAGTCTTGTTACCTGACCCTGTGTCACTGCTGAAGAAGTGATCAGTGATTGCACAGACCTCCACGTTTCAGCTCTGGGCTGAATTTAAGCATATTCTGGGTCCCTGGGGAGATAACTCAGCATCAGTCTCTGAGGGCTTGAGCTGAAAAAGCTGAAACCATATCACAGAAAGGCTCATTGACCTGGTCAAGGGTACAGAGAGGTTAGAAACGGGGCCAGGACCAGACTCCAGAGGCCCTGACTTCTGGGAGCTCTCTAAAAGCCAAGTAAACAGGGACAATCCGTGCCACACCACTTGCAGATGTGTCCTGCCTTTCCCAGGCAGGGCCTGGCCATGCACACACACCACGGGGAGTCTCTGTGGCACCTGGCTGCCAATCTGCTCTGAGCCTACACATCCCAGCTGAACACCACCATAGTGGAGAATCAGCCACCCAAACCTCCCATTGCTGTGTGTCCCACCAGCCTCAATGAGACCCTCGTGCAGGCTGAGGTGAGTCTGCACATTTTAGCAAACTCTGCACGAATTGCTTCGGCATCTCTGCGCAAACACAGGAGGATCCACCCTCTGCTTCTTTTAGCTGATTAAGACTTTTCAGTACAATTGTCCCCTTTTCCCTCAGTATGTGGAAACCTCCAGGAGTTGCAACCACAGCAGGAAAGGGGAGGAGAGGCTGGGCTTTGTAGATCACAAGCCTCACTCCTCCCTCCCACACCTCTGTGTGTCTGTGATGGAGAAGCCCTGAAACCCTGTTACTCACAAATCCCAGACAGCCCCATCTGGCTCTAGGACACAGCACAGAGCTTTCCACATGGATAGGAGAAGCCTCAGTGCGACTCCCAGCCCTTGCAGACACGATGCTGAGATGTTCCCTTTTACACCTCTGTGCAGTGGTGCAGGATACTCCTATTCCACTGTGTCCATGCCTCCTGCATAAAGAGAAAACCTCTTCAGGAACATCAAAAGAGGAGCTTGGCACTCAGAGATTTGTCTTAATGAAGGTGACAGCAGCAGAAAGCATTGCAAATCCAAGGGGAAGAGGACACACACCTAATTAGACCGACTCCTTTCTTCTTCCTCCTGTTCCACAGGCTGAATCCTGGAGCTGCAGCTCCAGCCTTTCCACGGGGATGGACTCGGCAGCACAGCAGGGCTGAGCTGCCTGAGCCACTGGCACAGCAGCCATGTGCAGGCTCAGAGCAGAGATTAGAGCTCATCTTCCTTGTCGAGGCTCTGGCTCAACTGATTTTCCCTCTCCTTCCCCCTCTCCCACAAGACCCGGGAGGATGGGAAGGGAAGGAAGACACAACCCTTTCCAGAGCAGGCACCACTCCCCACAGCAGCATCTCTGTGCCTGAGAGCTGTCCTCCAGAGCATCCCTGCCCCTCCCAGCCCCCAGCTCCCAGGCTCCTTGCTGCTTCCGAGCTGAAAAAGGTAGAAAACTCCCATATGTGCTGCTGGATTTTGCAGATTTTGCTTATTCCTTTGGAAGTTTAATGGCCAAAGTCATAGTTGGTGTCAGAAGAAGGTTACACAGCACAGGGTCTGTGTTAGTAGCCCCTACTGGCACAGGATTATCAAGAAATCCATGGGGATATTAGCTGGGGACCCCCATGTCCCTTGACAGCTTCCAACTCCACAGTGAGCCACCAGGATGAGTGTATGGAGCAATTCCCCTGCCCCCTCATTCCAAGCCGAGCAGGGAGCATGTGAAAGCAGAGGGACACTTGTTGTATAGTAAACTGTCCCCTTCCTCCTCTTGCTCCTTCCCACCACTCCTGTGGATGGCTCCAAGGAGGTTTTCCCCAAGCAAATCCCAGAGCACCTGAGCACGGGATGGAGGTAATTAATGAGGGCCCTGACTTGTTAAGCCAGAGTGGAACAGGGTCCCTATACCAGTGGAGCAGGAGCAGCCCCAGCACAGTGCTGTCCACAACCCCCAGCACGGAGACACCGTGGGGCTTTATCACCATCTCATTAACTCACTCTCTGGACCAGCTTTGTCTGGGAAAACATCACACAGCCAGCAGGGACACAATGACACCTGCACCGACACAATGCCCAGACACCGAGCGGTGCAACAGCACCTCCACCCTTTTGCCCTAAAATTTCTCTTTAAGGATATTCCTTTTCAGAAAACCTGTCCAAACACACCCTTTGATGGTCCCTGATAGTGCCACAGAATATAGGTCTGAGGTCTGTGCTGCCTGGTGGGGAAGGGGGGATCAAGCCCAGAAAATGCAGCAGCCTCTTGATAAAAAATGAAGATTGTAAAGACAGGAAATATAAAAATTATATGATAAATTTTTTTCTCTCAAGAAAAAAAAAAAAGAGTTGCTCTCACATGAGTGAAAAAGGAGTCTCTTATGTTGATGTAGGTTCTCATATTACAGGGTTTTGCATTTGTTTAAAAAAAAAGAATAAGCACGGAAAGCCCTTTTTCAATATAAATGAATCGTGTTAATAAGGCAGCAAGTGCTGAGAACAGGGAAAGCTCTGCCTGTCCAACTGCCCCTGGTGGCTATTTCTGGCTTACAAGGCACTTGAAGCATCCTGGCAGCCCACAGTGGGAAATGTAGTCCAGATACAGTAGGATGGTCACTCAGCTAAACATAATCTCCCAAGGTTCATAAGGACTTTCCAGTCAAACCTGCCAGCAATCCAGGCTACCCAGCCTCTCACAGGAGCAATTCATAAACCACAGGAAAAAAGGGAATAATTCAAACCCAAACCCCTCAAAGCCTTGTTCTATAAATAAAGCCGTCGTAACACAGCTTTTATATTTCATTATCCTCTGTGTTGTTCCACATTATGCTGGTAGCAGCCAGGAATGTCACTGTGCGGAGAAGTGTTGTGCTGCACCAGGATCTGGGATGGTAAGGAGGGGGGATCCGGGTGTCTGTACCACACCCAGCACCTGGATGCTGCTCTGCACGGCCACAGCCCCCCCAGCAGCAGCACGGGACACAAAGAGCCCCAGCACAGCCTGGCACCAGCAGTCTGAGCACAGCCCAGAGCCGCCGGCTTCAAATCGATGGGTGACTCCTGCCCGGGCTCCGGCTCACGGCAAATGGAGGCTGAAACACCAGCATCCCCTGAGGGCCCCTGCGAGAAGCTGGCACCGGAACCTGCTCCCAAGGTGTTCCCCAAACAGGAATAAATTGGCCATTTCAGATTTAAAACCGATACAAAGTCTTTAAAGGAGATGGTGTGCTGTTTGGATCAGAGCTTGGATGTGTCCTTTGATCACCACAATAAATCAGCCAGAGTGCCCTCCAAAATAGAAAGGAAAGAAGAGTTACACTGTGTCACTGATGGGAACGGGAAGCAAGCTGGAGACAGCACGCTCGGGAAGAGACTCCGTGCAGCAAGAGGCTCCGGATGCCCACATGTCCCTTGCCCAGCAGTCTGGGCAGCACTGGCGCTCCCACGATGGGCTGATCCCTCCCGTTAAAAACTGCAATCTGTGGGCTGGGTTCCCAGCAAACACACCTGGGAGGCACATGCTTCTCCAGGCGCTCTGAACTGCAGCGGGAGAGCGTGTGTTCCGCTGTGGGGCTGCGTTTCGGGGCTCGCCCGGAGCCGCCGCAAATGGCCAAGGCACGGCGGGACCGGGGGGCTCCGAGAGTCCGAGTCCTAGCCCAGCCCAGCCCAGCCCCAGCCCGCACACCGGGACCGGGAAGCAAAGATTATCGCCAAAGCAGACGAAAAAGGGCTGTTTTCAGTCAGAGGATCGAGCTGTGGCAGCTGCATCCCCTGTGCCTCTCTCCCCCGGAGGAGCGAGCAGAAAGGGGGGTCCCACCCCTGCTCCCCCAGCTCTTCCCAGCCCCTGGCTAATGGGCACCGGGCTGAGACGAAGCGAGGACACCCTGCGGGAAGGGCTCTGCGGGGAGCTCCCACCGCACCCCGGGACCCGTTATTCCCCCGGGGAGCCCGGACCCTCCGCGAACTTCCCCGACCGGAGGCACCCGGGGCTGGCCGGGCCCGGGACGGGCTCGGGGAGCGGGGCCGGTGTTCCCCCGGCGGCCGGGCTGGGAGCGGGAGAAAGCCAGGCTGCCCCAGCCCCGCTCCCCCCCCGTTCCAGCCCCCTCGGCCGGGGGATGCGGGCTGGGGATCTCGGGATGCGGGTTGGGGAGCGCGGGATGCGCTTCCCTCGGCGGCACCAACTTCGCCCGGTCACCCCAAGGCCGAGCCGAGTCGAGGCGGGGCGGGGGCCAGAGGGGGCTCGGCCCGCTGCTCTGCGTCCATCCCGGTGCCGAGCCGTGCCGAGCCGTGCCCGGTGCTCGCTACCCCCCGGCCTCCCCTCCCTCCGCTCCCGCAGCCGCGGCGCTCCCGCTCCCCCCGCGCCCTCCCCGCCGCCTCTCCCGGCCCAGCCCGGCCCGGCCCCTCTTTCCCCGCATGGGACCAACCGCTCCCGGAGACTCCACGGAACAAAAAGTTGCGGCGAGGGAAGTTCCCGGCGCGGGGCGAAGTTGGGGCCGCGGCCGCCGCGCCCTGCCCCGGGGAGCCCCGGCGGTGGGGGGGACGGGGCGCACCTACCTTCAGCTATCGCCCTCTTCATCTTAGGGGTCGGGGAAGGCACGTCTGGAGGCGCAAAGTGGAGCGGCAGCGGTACAATCCTTGGGAAAGCGGGGCAGATCCCGGTGCCAAACTTCAGCCCGAGCGCGGAGCGGCGGCGCACGGGGAGGGGGGGGCGCTCCCGGTGCCGGCGCCCTCGTTCATCGGGGGAATGAGCAGCCCCCGAGCTGGAGTCAGCATCCAGGCGAGGCTCCCCCTCCCTGCCTGCCCGCCTGCTTCCTCCTCCCTCCGCCCGTCCTTCCTCCCTCCGCCCGCCGCACGTGCGGGGCCGGGGCTGCGGCGGATCCCGCGGCGGGGAGCGGAGCCGGCTGCGCTGTATCCCGGGAGCGAGCGGCGAGCGAGCGGGGATGGAGCGGCGATGAATGTTTTATGGGATCATGTGGTTTGACGTGAGAGGAATCAGCCTAGATCGGATTTACTGGCTGGAGGAGTGAGCGGGAGGACGGGGGAGCCGGGCACGGGGTGGCGGGGGGGAGGAGGGGCCGCTCCGACGGCGGCGGCTCCGCGGCGGAGCCCCCGCGGTGCGGCCGCGGCCCGGGCAGGGCTGCGCGGGGCCGGGAGGCTCATTCCTGGAAGAGAGGTGCCACCTAAAGGAAGCGGCGGAGAGGGACGCCCGGGCGGCAGCGGGCACCGGGCCCGCTCCCCCCTCCCTGCCTCCGCCGCAGCCGCGCCCGCACCGCCCGGGCTCGGGGTCCGCGGCTCGGAGCCCCTCCCGGAGGCACCGGAGACCTCGGCAGGTGTTTGTCCCCTGCTCTGAATCTGCGCACCGGGGAGGCGGCGAGAGACACCCGAACCCGCGGTGCTTCCTCTTCCTCACCACATTCTGCTGCTGCTGCTGCTGCGGAGCTGCTGCCGCCCCGGGGGAGGGATGGCAAAGAGGCCCTTGGGTACAGTCCGAAAGAGAGCTCTGCCCTCTCTCCGAGCCCTCTGGCCACATCCCATCCCTGTCCCTGTGGGATCACTCTCCTGTGTGCAGGAAGGACAGAGCTTACCTCAGTTTACCCGAGGAGCATGAGGCTCACGTTGTAGGGAAGCAGGGTGAAGCCAGCTCCCATCCTGCCCTGGCTGCCTTCCCTGTCCGGCAGCAGCCGAGTGCTCACAGGCAGCTCCCATCTGCAGATGTCCTGGGAAGCACAAAGATGGATTTTTATTAAGTGAACTCGTTTGCTCGGTGGGGAAAGGAGGAGGGAAGGATGGTGCCAGAGAAAGCTGAGCATCTTCAATATGGAGACATGGTGGCTCTGTCCCTGCTAGTCAGAGGCTTCAATTGCCACCAGATGTATGTACAGTATGTGTATGTATCTGTATCATGTGAAACCCCACTTGGAATACTGCACACAGGTAAGGACATGGAACTGGTGGAGCAAGTCTGGAGGAGGCCATGGAGTTCATAAGGGGAGTGGAGCACCTCCCCATGAAGACAGGCTGGGAGAGTAGGGGCTCCAGCCTGGAGATGAGAAGGTTGTGTGGGGACCTCACAGCAACCTTGGAGTATCTGAAAGGCCCACAAGGAAGCCAGGGAGGGACTTTTCATCAGGAACTGCAGTGACACAACAAGGCAGAATGGCTTCCCACTGCCAGAGAGCAAGGTTAGGTGGAATATGGGGAAGAAATTCTTGGCTGTGAGGATGGGGAGGCCCTGGCACAGGTTGCCCAGAGCAGCTGTGGCTGCCCCTGGATCCCTGCAAGTGTCCAAGGCCAGGTTGGACGGGGCTTAGAGCAACCTGGGCTAGTGGAAGGTGTTCCTGCCCATGGCAGAGGGTGGGACTGGATGGGCTTTAAGGTTCCTTTCAACCCAAACCATTCTGTGATTCCATGTACAGAGTGTGTATATATCGTCACCTATGTACACCCAGGTATATAAATGCTATTGAACATTCATTCCTCACCTGTGTCACCCTAATATTGGCCATCTCCTGCAGCTTTGCACTCAGGGTTGGTGTCATAACCACATCTCTCCAAGGCCTACCCAGTTCATAATTTTGTGTGTAGGTCTCACTCCAAGGTGAGCCAGGAAATGTTTCTCCCGGTACAATAACCAGTCTTATCTCATCCAGAGGTCTGTGGGGTGCTTCACAGTCATCTGTGGAAAAAAGAAATGCAACCAAAGAGAGACATTAGTGGGCGTTTGAGGCAGATGGAGGTGATTTACCAAGTGTGGGCCTTGTTTATGAAACAGTCTCAGCTGGCCAAAGGTACTTGGCTTAGAATCACAGAAACACAGGATGGTTTGGGTTAGAAGGGACCTGCCATGGGCAGGTACCCCTTCACTAGACCTTTGAAATCCCACCTGAAGGTGATCCAGGAGAACTGTCGGTACCCAGACACCATCTAACTGTCCAAATGGGAAGGTGTGTGCAGCCTAAAGCCTGGAGCCCCTCTCCTCCAGTCCCCTGGAGAGGGGAGGTGACACCTGGGGAGGGCAGGGGGCTCCCTGGCCCTCTAACCACTGTCTTTCTGCCACCTGCAGAGGTGGCAGAGATGATTCCCTAGTCTCCTTCCTTCCCACACCTTCAGCCCACAGGCCCACCTGCATCCCAGCTTAGGCATCCACTTGCCTTCACCCTCCTTTTGCCTCAGGTGCCCCTTTCTCTCTGTTTGCTTTGCATAAGGGTGACTTCCAGCTCTATCCTACCCATCCTGTGTTCTCCACGAGCCCTGTACACACTGCCTGGGACAGCACTTGGTGACTGTGCTGCTGAGGAAGCACTGTGCCCTCAGGGTCACAGGCTGGGACCCTCAGGGGGGACACAGGTCTCTCTTGGGTGCTTGGGCCAGTCTGTGGTAGGTCTGCTCTGAAGGAACAGGAGGGTTTTCTGGGAATGTCAGGGGTAAAGGAGAGGTGAGGTCTGGGAAGAGACAAGGAACGCTCCTAATGCAGTCTGCTGGCAGCACAGTTGTTGTGGAGTTATGGACATCTTCTAGGAAGGAGGATGATCCTCCCCACGCGCTATTTCAGCATGACAGTCCAGATACCACATATTAGGAATATGCTGCTCCTCACTTTTAAACACACCTCCAAGTACTCTTGTTTCAGCAGTGCCCTCTGACTTTGCCATCCCAAGTGGTGCATCAGGAGAGGTCACCTACATGCAGAGCATCAAAAGCACTGCAGATAAAAGGACCCTGGAGCTGGAATTTCCTGGGAGACGGCTGGAAGGTGAACAGGAGCACTGAAGGAGTTAACTGAAGCTCTAGTCACAAGGCCAAAAATTACAGGTTCTACCAGGAAGGCGGAGGCTGCATGTGGCTGTTTGGCTGACATTTCTGAAAGGTTAATCTTGAAATGGAGAGAGCACATCTGTAAAGGGCTGGGACTGACTTTTCTTGCAGATTCCTGCACCAATTTGGGCTGGTTTGAGACCCAACAGTTGTTACATAGAGGTCACCATGAAGGAACACGGTGGCTGTGACCTTGGTGTGCACAGCAGTGCTCCACAGTGTGACAGTGTCCTCGGGCCAGCTCCCTCTCCAAGCTCATGTCCCAGGGTACAGGAGACTGGCTCTCCCTCTGTACCTCATGTTGGACATTTGTGCTTCCCATTTCTCAACATGTCAAGGTGTTTTCCAGCAAGAACTGGGTGAAGGAGGAGTCTCCCAAGCAGGAGATGTCCTGGGGGAGCTGAGGTGCTCACAGTCACAGTGTGAGTAATTCTGTGCAGCTCGTTTGCACTTGGAAAGGAGCCAACATTCCCTGAGATGAAGAGACCTTGCTTTGACTGGATAATTATATGTTCATCTCTACCTAATGCTTAATCACACTTAGATCAATTCTCTTCCTTTGGGTTGTGAGTGTTGTTTGCAAAGTGTCAGCCCTTCACCTGCTCTCTTTAACCCAGGTTTGTGAGCAGAGGGGCCCCGACATGTTTGGGGCACATTGCTGGGTCTATGGGCACTGAGGAGAAGGTGGAAGAGACAGGTGGATGTGGATAAATAGAGAGGGCATGTAAAATGGGGTCATGGCCCTTCGCTGTGCTCACACCCACCCCTTTTTTTAAAATAGAATATAATAGAGTTGAATCCCAATATTAAATAAAGTGTAGCTTGTGCTGATCTGGCAAAGATTTTTTACTTTTCTTCCCCACAGCCTTGTGACTGCATCTGTCCTGTGTCTGATGTGGCTGTGAGCATCTGAAAACATCTCTTAGAGGAGCAAGGAGGCAGAAAAACAGAGAAAGAGACCCGTTTACTTGCTCTCTCTAGTGGAAGAGGGGTTGGAACAAGATGATCTTTAAGGTCCCTTCCAACCCAAGCCCTTCTGGGACCCTGTTATGCCTCTGCCGAAGTTCTGGAACTGGCTGTGCTGGCAGGAGACAGGAGCAGACATGAGCACAGGGTGCACAGTGCAGCAGGGACAATCAGTAGGGGGGACTATAACCTTATCCACGAGACAGTGATCCCTCTGGACCCCTGGACAAGTCATCCTTCAGGAGAGCCAAGAGAATCTTATCTCAGACTAGTGCTCCCCTGTTCTGAGGACAGGCCCAGGCAGACTATGGGGAACACTCTCAAATACAAAACTGAGAGGACTCCCCAGGCTCACCACCACCCCTGGGACTGGTGACACAGTTTGTGTATTATACCTTCTACCTGTTGGCCTGTGTGAAGGGCACATAGACCCTGGCTCTGCCCTGGTCATTTCCAGCAGCTGAAGCCCAGACCCTGTGGATTGGCCAGACATGGAGGCACAGGGAGGCTCTACATCAGCAAAGCTCCTTGGCCATGTTTGGACTGGAGTGAGATCTGTGCTGACATGATTTATCCAGACACCCAGCATAGTTACTGCTTCATTTTCGGGAACTGATGCACACCAGTGGGCAGAGAAGTTGTGTGCTGGCAGAGTGGCAATTCCAGGAGACCAGAGTACCATGAATGCAAGATTGGATAACCTACCTGCACACCAAATATATATATAGAGAGAGAATGTATATTTTATATGTATATATATATTAGCAGTCGACGTGAAGCTGTGTCAGGGCAGGGTTGGGTTGAATCTCAGGAAAAAGGGTGGTTGGCACTGCCCAGGCTCCCCAGGGCAGTGGGCACAGCACCAAGGCTGCCAGATCTCCAGGAGTGTTTGGACAACACCCTCAGGGACAGGGTGGGATTGTTGGGGTGTCTGTGCAGGGCCAGGGTTTGGACTGGATGATCCTTGTGGGTCCCTTCCAGCCAGGTTACGTGTCAGGTCTGATTTCTTCCCTGCAGTGGGATGTGCCCTGGGTACCAGAACACCTCAGATGGCTGCAGGGAGAGCCCAGGAACCAGGAGACTGAAGCATGGCTGGGCACTCCTGGGCTCCTTTGCAGTAAGACATGACATGCCAGAGAGATGGGATTGAGTCCTGGGCCCTGGTGTGAGCTTTGCCTGGCTTGAACCACCCACCCCCCATGGCAGGCCCTGTGCTCCATCTCCCTCAGCTGTCTCAGCTCATTGCCACATCTTATTAGTTCAGGAAAAGGCTCTGAATGTCTGTGTTGTTCCATGGGCTGTTTGGCTCCTATTGCCATGAAAAACTGCTCCAGAGTATTGCAGAGCCTGGATGGGCAAGGCAGAGGGATAAAAGCTTCCCCTCCGTCAGTGCAGCCACCCCCTGCACAGCCAGCAATTCCCCACAGATGTTCCCTCTCCCGGGAAGGTGAATTATGAGCTCAGAGCTCCTGCTTCGTGATTTCGCTCAGATTTCAGGACTCTTTGCCTGAGCAATAGGGGCGGCTCGGACGAGCTGTTCCTGTAAATCACCGCGGCCCTGGCTGCAACCTGACACATCAATTCCCTCTGTTAAAGATTCCCACCTGATCCCAGCAGTGCTGCTGAGATTGGGATGCACCAAGAATCCTTCAGAGAATCACAGGGCTGTGCAGGAAGGGCCTGCAGGATTTATTCAGGAGCCACTCGCAGGAAGCTGTTCAGTTGAAGCCTTTGGGAGACTTACCTGGCTGAGAACTGGCACATGGCTTGGAGCTACCCTGAGCTCACTGAGTGGGAACAATCACAGAATCACAGACTGGTTTAGGTTGGAAGGGACCTTCAACCTCATCCAGTTCCACCCCCTGCCATGGGCAGGGACACCTTCCACTAGCCCAGGTTGCTCCAAGCCCCGTCCAACCTGGCCTTGGACACTTCCAGGGATCCAGGGGCAGCCACAGCTTCTCTGGGCAACCTGTGCCAGGGCCTCCCCACCCTCACAGCCAACAATTCCTTCCTGATATCCCATCTCACCCTGCCCTCTGGCAGTGGGAAGCCATTCCCTGTGTCCTGTCCCTCCATTCCTTGTCCCCAGTCCCTCTCCAGCTCTCCTGGAGCCTCTTTAGACTCTAGAAGGGGTTCTCAGGTCTCCCTGGAGCCTTCTCTTCTCCAGCTGAACCCCCTCCAGCTCTCCCAGCCTGTCTCCAGAGCAGAGGGACTCCAGCCCTTGGAGCATCTCCATGGCCTCCTCTGGACTCACTCCAACAGGTCTATGTCCTTCCTGTGCTGGAGCCCCCCAAGCTGGATGCAGTGCCCAAAGATGATAAATGGGCTTTGAAGAAGCAGAAACACAAAGCCTTAAGTGGTTTCTTTAGCAATTTTTTGTCCAGATTCTTGATTCCAAGGAGGTTCCTCCATGGTGGATCTGGGTACTTGTAGGCTCTGCTGAGAAAGGCTCTGCATCCCAACTGTGTGCCCTTGGGTAGAAAGGCCCTCTGGATTTTGGGGCATGGTGGGTGTTTTTCCTTCCAATGATGGACTAGACAGGGTTCATGTCTGCATGGACCATTCCAGGGTAGGAGACTCTCATTAGCATGTGCAGAGAAGCCAAGGGAAGTGGGGAGAAGGATCATAGAACCTGCTCCTCCATGGACCTGAGCCAGGAGACTCCTCATGTGTTGAGTGCAGGGTGAAGGAGGGCTGGGCTGAGCTGGCACGGCTGTGTCTCACAGGCCAACCCAGTGACCTGGTCAGAGGTGCCCAACACAGTCATGGCCTCTCTGTTTCTGCACTGGCAGCTCTCACCCACACCTGTGTGAAGGCCAAACCTCCAGAAGAACAAAGCATCCAAAATAAGCAGGTATTTGGGATGAAAAGCCCTCCCAATGCCTCTTCAGCAAGACCTGGCAACCAGATCCTGCTCAGGGAAGAGTCCTGAGAGCAGCAGTTGAAGAATGGTCGCTCCATCCCAGTCACACCAGTATGATCCAGTTGGGCTCACCTTCCAGGTCCTTCTCCCAGCTCTGCATGTCAGGAGCTCTGCTGTCCCCAGGTTCAGCACACTGTAGCCCATGTGTTCTTTGGAGGGGTCAGCTTTTTGTTTTTCTGCAAGCCAACAGTGTCTCCACTGGGATGGTCCCGGGCTGGGGTGGACATTGCTGCACAGTGTTCCTGTGTCTTGAGTTCCTGAGATGTGGCCTCTGCTACTTGGCTTGGTGTTTGTTTTGCCCAGTTCCTCATTTGTTTTTAGAGTTGACTCCTACTTTCCTAATGCTGGTGGATGTCCTGGCAGGGGCAGATGTAGGGACAGAAAGGCCACCGGGGAGCACTGGCAGGAAAGGAACATCTGATTTGTGACTGGGAGCATCTGCCCTTCCAGCCTCATTCTGAACGTCACATGGATTTCGTGGAGGAAGGAGAGCACGGCAGTGCCACCTGACCAGTGAGAACAGCCCTGATTTCAGATCTGCAGTGCTCCCAACAGAGTTAGCAAATGAGTTGCAGACTGGGAACTATCTGCAAATAGTTTCCAATAATGAATTGAGGTGCGAAAGCTGCAATCTGCTCCCAGACAATCTGTAAACAGAGGGAAGGAAAATTCACCAAAATAAATTATTCATTTCAGATTACTCTTCTAGTTCATGTCTTAACTTGAAAACCTCCAGGGCCTGCAGAGATTTCCGGGGATGCTCCTATACCTTTCCCAGTGCTGTGTTGGGACAGGCACAGTGATGGTGAGGCAGATGAGGGTGTCCTGTCAACGCCTGGCCAACACTTATCCCTCCCACCTGATGGGGATTTGCTACCAGACATGAACCAGCTCATGGGCTGTCCAAAGGCAGGGAAGGTTAGACTATTCTAGGCCAAAAATTGGACTATTCCCTCTCCCTGTTGCCATCATCAGAGAGATAGAGGAAAGGGAACCACCCTGGAGCAGGAACCAAACCTGAGATGGGATGGGGAACAGGAGGGAAGGAGAGCACACAGTTAAGGGAAAGGGGGCAGGGCAGGCTGGAGGCAAATAATAACTTCAAGCTGGACAAAACCACAGGGGGCTTGGGGGACATACAGATGTGCCCCACCACAGGCTGGCATTCCTAAACAAGGGCACACGTGCTGGGTGCTGGAGCCCACCTGGTGATGCACCAGGAACTGTGCCCAGCCATGCTTTGGAAACCTTCCAAACAGCGCTGGGAGAAGAAATTGGCCCTTAAGCAGAATGAGGTCCCTCAGAGTAGCCTGAGGTTTCCTGGGAGCACCTCAGCCCTGAGGAACAGCACTGCCCCCAGGCAGACTGTCCTGGCACCGGGACCACGAGCAGGCTGTGTCTGAGTGTTGTGAGACACTCAGTGTCCCATGCCTGTGCACACTTTGGGACAAGTCTGGGACTTGGCAGGGCTTGATGCTTGAGAAACTGGCTAAAGAGCAGAAAGACTGAACATGGAAAAGAGAAACATCTGGAGCTGGAGGTGGGGTATGGCAGTGATTATGTGTTCAGTTCTCTGCAAGGAGTGCTCCCTCTGAAGTGGCTTGAGCTGCTCATGGGTCCTCCTAGGCAGGACCTTCAGCTGGGACAGCACAGGTTTAAACAGCTTTGTCACTTTGACTGTGAGTGCCCCATGGATCTCCAGAGGCCACAATCGGGCTCTTTAGTTTTAAGTTTTTAGAAAACTGTAGTGCAATCACAAGTCTTCACACCTCACCATGGTGAGCAGCAGAATGGGCTGGAGCACATTAAGGTGTCTCACAGAGAGGTGAGAGGCAATATTGTCTTCTTTCATTAGAGTTAAAAAAGTGAACAAAATTCTAGTGCATGTTTTCCTGAAAATGTAATGGGGGAGGACATTGAGTAAATATGTGGAAGTGCAAAGTTTAGAGCAGAATTTTCAAGCTCTGATCATACCAAACTGGGCAGAAGGTTTGAGAAACAAACTCTAAGGAGGTTAAATGTGACCCCAGACATCATCTGGAGAGAATCTGTGGCGAGCTAGACTTTTTCAAACCATTTTTTCTGTCCTGAAACTTGCTCTGTATTCAGGGGAGTACAGTAATGCTCAAACAGTGAGCTCAAATCTGGTAGATTTGTCTTTGATCCAGTTTGGCAATTATTGTCCCAAACTACCATGATCTCAACAAATGCCAGTGTTTGGCCTTTTGGAGCTGCTGGTCTTACAGCCCAGCTGACACTAATCACCAAGCCCAGAATTACTGTGGCATTATTGCTGCTCTGGACCACGGTGGATTTGCAGGGTGATGTGTGCTGGAACTATCAAGGCTTTACAGGAAGTATTTCAGCTTTAAGAAATAACCCAAAGAAGACACTGGCAAGGCTGTTCAACCAGCTCTAAACGAAGGCTTTACAAATATCACTGTCAGGGGGATGATCTGCTCTGCTGACAAAAGGCAGGTGAACATTTGGGCACCTGATTCACTTTCCCAAAGTGGGAAGTGGCAAAAGAAAGTCATGGCAGTGAGTGTTTGGACAAAAACCAGTGCCAGGTACAGTGGGAGGGAGGTGGTGGTCTTGGCAGTGGTGTGAGCCTGGAAGACCTCCTGTTATTAGGCCAACTCCTGAACCCCACTGATGTGGTGGCCACTCGCTCATCCCTCCTTCCACAGTTCAGTGAAGAGGCTGAAGTGATGACTAAGAGCCTCTGCTTGCATAGTGTGTCCCCAGGAAAAACGAAGTGCCCACGTAGTTTCCTAAAGAAAGTGGTTTTCATGAAAAGACAGAAGGCTGGAGGAAAACATAATGCAGCTCTGTGGGAAGACTCAGCGGTCCATGGAAATCAGCTCTTTCCATTGAAAATTTGGCTCTCTGAAAAACAGCTGCTTGATTTGGAGCCCTGGCAGCAGCAGTGGGAATTGTGAATCCAATGCCCTTGTTCCCATCTCCTACAGAATCAGGGCTCCTTGAGGCTGTGCTGACCAGTTCCTGATTGAGGTGAAGGCACTCAGGGACTCTCAGGCTGCTCCTCAAGGATGTCTCTGTGCATCACAAGAGGTGAGGTCCAGCCATGAATGCTGGAGGATTCTGTGAGAATGAGTAGCACAAACCTCATCTCCAGCAAAACCCTGCCACGTTTCTCAGCTTGAGGGTCTCCACAGTTGCCTCCATGATGTTCCTGCGTGCCTTGACTCCTGGGTGCTGATGTTTGTGCCACCACTTGGCTAAGGATTGTAAAATGGGTAACCCAAGGATGCTGGTTTGGGTTTATTTTTGTTCCAGAGACCTCAAAGCACTGGAGACCAACTCATGATACCCCATGATGCAGGCTCAGAAGCTCTATGAATCTTGTGCAGGTGTTACAGATGTGCCTTAATGTGAGTTTGAGGGTTTTTTGGCGCTGCAGGTGCTCCTTGGGCAGGGAATTATGGGGCTCTGCTGCTGCCTTGCTGAGGAATCTGTGCTATTAGATGGCACCCCTTAAGCAAGCAGAGGGTGCTGGCACAAGGGCTGTGCCCAGGTGGCCAGGCCAGGCCGTGTTTGAACCATGGTGCCATATGGTGCAGAGCCAGTGCTGTCCAGCCCTTTGCAATGAAATAATACTCTGGTTTACTACTGTTTGCAATTAGCCTCCTGCAGCAGATGAATAATCTGTTCGTGTTGATTCGACAGAGACGCTTGGAAAGGGGGACAAACAGTGTGTTCTGCCTCACCCAGCAATCACAGGAATTAACAGAGAAAAATATGGACACGCCAATAATTCCCAGCAATGATCCAGTAAATTTAGCAGTGCTGGCACAAAACAAGCGGCAAATGCAACAAACAGGGGTTGGAGGAGCCACAAAACCTGCTGCCAGCAGTCAGAACAGCCACTTGCCACCTGAGCATGGCTGGAAAGAGGGGTCGGGGAGGGGAAGGGGCAGCCCCTGCCCCGGGCTGTGCAGTGCTGGGGTGTGACAGCAACGGCAACACAACCCCCGTGGGAGAGAGGCTTTCTCGCCGTCAGAAAATAAAAGCCATTTTCAGAAGGCGAACAGATTTTGGTTGGGAGGTGAGGGAAGCAGAGGGCCAAGAATAGAAGGGAACAGTGGGCGTAATTCTGACTCCCTGCTGCATTCAAAGTAAAGTACAGGACAAGTTTCAGGGAAACAGCAGGCCAGACCTCGGGGGAGCTGGCAGGGAAAGCCAAGCCCGGCAGGGTGTGGGGGAGCCGACCGTGCTGCCCCAGGGGGAGCAGGGCAGCAGTGCGGGCACAGGTGTGAGCAGCAAAAGGAGAGATGCATCACTGCCCTTACCCCAAGCAGGGTACAGAGGCACAAATCACAGCCCCCTTATTAGGGATTTTAAGGGAGACAGGGATTTAGAGCAGGAGAAGACAACGCTGGGTGACAGCGGTGAAGTGGATTCTAAGTGCAACAGAGCTGAGCATGAAACAGAGGGAAATCATTCAAGTCAGCGCTGGCCGATCACTATCAAACCATACCATTCTGGAATATGTTCTGTCCGTGCCCGGCCAGGGCCGCCTCGCAAAGCCGCGCTCACGCCGGGCTGACTCGCGGCCGAGCGCCCCCTGCGCGGCCACGGCGGGAACTGCACCGGCGCTGCCCGAGCCGGGGTGGCGGCGGGGGGACATCGGCTCTGCTCCGCTCATCGCCCCTGCTCCGCTCATCGCCCCTGCTCCGCTCATCGCCTCTGCTCCGCTCATCGCCCCTGCTCCGCTCATCGGCTCTGCTCCGCTCATCGGCTCTGCTCCGCTCATCGCCCCTGCTCCGCTCATCGCCCCTGCTCCGCTCATCGCCCCTGCTCCGCTCATCGCCCCTGCTCCGCTCATCGGCTCTGCTCCGCTCATCGCCCCCGCTCCGCTCATCGCCTCTGCTCCGCTCATCGCTCTCTCTCCGCTCATCGCCCTCTCTCCGCTCATCGCCTCTGCTCCGCCGAGGGCAGAACTGCCAGTAGCTTGGCATGGTGCTGCCAGCTGCCGGCATGGACCGTGTGTGTGTGTGTGTGGAGCCATGAGATGATGGGACATCAGGTAAAGCCAGTGCAAGGCTGAGATGGCTGCAGGTGCCAGGCAGGACAGCCCTAAGCATTTCCATGCTGCAGGAATTGCAATTTTGGCTCTTTTCTCCCTGAGAGATACCTGCAGGGCTGGGGGCTTTGCCCAGACTCTGCTGGAAATTACCACCTTGGCTGTATTCACAGAATCCCAGGATTACTGAGGTTGGAGAAGCCCTCCCAGCCCATTGAGTCCACCCTGTGCCCCATCCCTCCCTTGTCCCCCAGCCCAGAGCACTGAGTGCCACATCCATTGTTCCTTGGACACCTCCAGGGGTGGGGACTCCGCCACCTCTCTGGGCGGTCCCTGACAATGCCTGACAGCCCCTTCCGTGAAAAAGTTCCTCCTGATGTCCAACCTGACGTTTTTGCTCAGCCACTGCAGCTTTGGGCTCGCTGGCAGATGGGCTGGAGTGCTCAAAATGTGCTGCTGTCCCGGGCATCTGGGGGATGGTGGGCAGGGCTGGAGGGACCTTCCCTCTTCCATGGTGTGGAACAGTGGTGCTGGGACTGTCCCTGTCTGAGCTGTATCTCTGATGGTGAGCAGGACACTCAGGGAACAGTGTAGGAACAGGGTCAGTGTGGAGGAGACCAGCCCCTGCCAGCCTCTGGAGAGGGATACTGGTACGGCAAGGAGAGCAGTGAGGGATGGGAGGGCTCTGGGAGAGCCTCAGCATTTCAGCACAGTAGGAAAGTCTTCCCCTGCGTAGTGGGGAGACAAGTTACTTCCACTCCTGCACCTCACATGAACCCTTGGCCTGGATCTATGGGGAACCACGGTGGTGCAGTTCTGCTACTACCCCTGGGAGCAGGGCAGGATTCACTGCTGATTCCTCATCCCTCCTCCTCAGGATTTCCCAAGGCCCAGAGCCCAGCTGGCCCCTTTGGATCATGTCCCCACCTTAATGCCTTTCCCACCTTTCACCATCCTGCCTCTTCCTTATCTGGCACTTCCATTTTCCCCTGACTGCAGCCCCAAGGACAAGCAGTCAAGGACAGCAATTACTCCCATGAAGGAGCCAGGATGAGGGTGGATCCTGTGCAGCTTTAGCTCCTCATGTGCAATAAATCACATCAAAACTGGAAGAGGCCAGGTCTGTGGAATAAACAGATCCCCCAGGTCTGTGTGTCCTGTGGGTTGTCTCACCTGTCTTACCCCATCTGAGTTCCCACCGAAGAAGCAGGAAAAGGCCTTGTGTGAACTCTCCTCCATCTTCCACAGGTGTTTGCATGGCAAACATCTCTGATCTGGTTCAACAGATGCCTTGTGGAGAAGGGCTGTCAGTCATGTGCCCTGCAAAACTGCAGGTTGGGAAGTTCTTGCACCACTGCTTGAGTGTGGAAGGACACTCGACAGACAGACCTCAGGACTTCTCTCTTCCTCAGGCTCTAGAGGGTCTGTGAATCCCACAGACAATTTGGTGTCATGCTAAAGCAACAGAGAAGCCATCTCTGAAAGACACCTTCCTGTGTGTGTGATGAAGTGCTCTAAAATATATAAAATCCTTTCAGACTGAGGAAGATCACTGATAGATTTCCCAAAATTGACTTGAAAAGCTGTTTCAGAGCATTACGACTGTAGCTTGCAAATATCTGGCCGTGTTTGCTGTTCTCTGGGGGGAGTGGGTGGTAGGTGCCTTTCCAAGGAGCTGCTGGGAATATCAGAGCTCTTTGAACCACACTTCTGAAGTATCCCTGGAATGACAGCCCTGCAGCCTGTATGTCACTGGAGAGGGGAGATGAGCTCCAGGAGGACAGGAAAGTCTTTTTGAGTCAAGTTGAATGTCGTCCCACCAGCCCTTCAACTCCTGGTCACAACAGCATTTTTTCCCCTTTAAATTCCATGGATTATCTGATGTGCCACTGCCCAGCTCATGGCTGGGTTGACCCCCAGACCAGGATGGTGATTCCTCAGAAGATAGAAAATGGGGAGGGAACCTCCCTCAACATCCACTGTCAGGATCCTGTGACAGCCTTCTGGGCCTGTTCTGCTTCCCAGGGAGGTAGGAAGTACCAAGTAGGTTTTCCTGCTCCTGCAGTTAGTCCCTGTTGAGACAGAGCTTAGAGCTGAGAGCACCAGTGAAGGGGGAGTGGGGCTGGGGGAAGTTCCCAAAGCTGCTGGCAACTCATGGTGGCCCCCGTGTACCCCCCAGTGCCAGCCAGTGGGTCACAGAATCACAGAATCAACTACGTTGGGAAAGACCTCTGAGATCATCAAGTCCAATCTTTGACCCAACCCCACCTTGTCAGTGCCCATGGCACTGAGTGCCTCACCCAGTCCTGGATGTCCAGACTGCAGGGAATGCAAGTGGGCTCTGATAACCTGGGCACTGGGGGAGCCCTGCAGGCACCTCCAGAACATCTCCAGTCCATTCTCTGCATCACAGGGGTGAGGAGCCACCTGCGTGGCTCATGGCTCCTGACAAACATAGCTCCCCACTCACTTTGGACAACAACAAGCTGAAAAAAACCCAATGAAAATGGATTTTCCCCCTTCCTTTTTCAGGAATTCTGGCAAGATGTCAAAATGCTCCGGTGCTACTCCATGTGGAGAGCGTAGCCCAGCTCTCCCTGCTCATCTGCCAGGCCTGGAGCAATTGCAGATCTTATTTTCAGCAGCTGAACTGGCAGCAGGAGCGGGAGGAGAAAGCTTGGCTATCAGTCATCAGGAGATGCTAATCACTCCCATGGAGGTGTTTACTGGAGGGGCGTGTGTGTGTGTGTGTGTGTGTGTGTGTGTGTGTGTGTGTGTGTGTGTGTGTGTGTGTGTGTGTGTGTGTGTGTGTGTGAGAGAGAGAGAGAGAGAGAGAGAGAGAGAGAGAGAGAGAGAGAGATGGGAGATGAACTGCCATTAGAATTGCAGATCATGCACTTGTTAGCAAAGTGCTTAGACCCTGCTTTACAATTTGCTAATAATAAAGCATTTGTTCCCAGGAAACAAACGCCCAGATTTATGTCTTACTCACAAAGGACTCCAATAGATATATTGATACCTTGTGAAGCTGCAGCAGGGAGAGATATTGAAAAGTGGCTGTTTACTTGACTCCATCAAGCTCCTCGATTGATAACTGGAAGGCATTTATTTCACTAAGGATAGACCACTTAGAATTGCTAACTCTCTGTTGCCAATACGCCCCATATTTAGGATCATTATATCACCATAAAATAGCTTTATGGAGCTATGAATACAGGTGCATGTCAATACCCACAACTGCAGCCACGGCTGCTCCGTTTGCCTGACAATGCTGGGAGAGCCCAGGCAGCCCTGGGGCCCAAAGCACAGGGAACACAGGCTTCAGGGAGTAAATAGGCACGGGAAGAACTCCTGGAGCCTTTCACCTGCCTGCGTATAGAGCCTCGTCCATGGAGAGCTGGTGCGCGGACCTGGTTTGGCACTGGTGACTCAGTTTACCAGCACACTGAGACACTGCAGTGGCACCAGAGCTCTGGATGGGCTGGGAAGGTGCCAGGCACCAAAAAACAGGTGTGGGGACTCCAGTCTTCCTGCAGAGCCCCTCCAGGGTCATGGTGAGGGCTGGAGGCTGTTTGTGGTGCTTCCAGCTGAGCGTGGATAGGACATGTCAAGATCTGTTGTTTGTGCTCCTGTTTGGCTGGTGGCACTTTGTCCTGGGGTCATTCTCCAGAAGTCCTCAGCTCCCAGGGGAAGGGCAGCATGGAGAGAAGGAGCTCAGGTGTCTGCAGGAGGAATTTCTTGGGGAGGAGGAGGGGCAACTCTGATCTCTGCTCTGGGGTGACCAGGGACAGCAGCCAGGGAATGGCTGGAGCTGTGTCAGGGCAGGCTCAGGTTGGATCTCAGGCAAAGGTTCTTCCCCCAGAGGCTGCTTGGGCACTGCCCAGGCTCCCCAGGGCAGTGGGCACAGCCCCAAGGCTGCCAGAGCTCCAGGAGGGTTTGGACAACGCTCTGAGGGACAGGGTGGGATTGTTGGAGTGTCTGTGCAGGGTCAGGATCTGGACTGGATGATCCTTGTGGGTCTCTTCCAGCTTGGGATTTTCCATGATTCTGTGATTCTATGATTCTTCTGTGGGAGGAGTCCCAGACTCAGGAAGGACAGACAGACACATGTACCATCCACAGCCAAAATATCCTTGTGGGTCTGGGCTCTCCCTTCCCACTCCTTTTACATGTTCAAACTCTCGACCCACTGCCCAGGTCTTGCCCCTATTTCTTGGTGATCCATTAAGCCTGGAGTGAGCTCTGCAGGCACAGCTCTGTAACCAGGACTGAGCCCTGGGCTCTGTGAGCTGTTTACATTTTAGCTGCTAAATAATGCACTAATGGAAAAGGAAATCTTAGCCAGGGCATCCTGATCAAGATGCAGAGTAACCACAGCTTTTAGCTTTAATTCTTGGTTCCAAGTGATGCATTTCTTAGCTTTATTTCTACATATGTATGTTTTTTTGGTTGTTGGGGTTTTTTTGCACAGGCTTTCCAAGAAGAGATTTTGACTACAGCACTTGAATTTTTGATATCAGCATTCTCCTTGCAAAAAATTTTTGTTTCCACAGGAAGCTGCTGGATCTAAGAAATCACAGACAGGCCCCAAAGCACAGAAAAGACTGAGAGGTGCCTTTCGTCTTTTCAGCCAACTCTTGGATTATATATTAGTTCTATCGGTCCATCTTTCTGCTTACTGCTGTATTCACCTTTGAGGGGAGTGGCCTTTCTCTTTACAACCTGAAAGAGTTTTATCCTGACTATTAAATTAATAATTAGAGCTTCATTTACCCAGGATCTCCAGTGTCCAGACTGTATTGATGTATCAGAGAGGGTGCAGTGGAAAGATGGAGCCTCTTTCACTGAAGTTTTGGGCAGAGAGTCAACAGGGCTTGTTAGCTATTTAAAGGGACATTTCCCATGCAGAGGACAAGCAGGCTGGGAGAAAGGAGCCAGGGAGGGTATATTGCTGCAGGTTTCTCATCCCTGCACTGGCCTGCCCAAATCCCACCTGGAAAACTGCCTCTGGGCAGAACAAAGGAGCTGGTGGCACCCCAGTGCTCCCAGTCACATCCCATTCCCAGCATGGCACAGTCACCCATGTCTTCACTGCTCTTCCAATCCCCACAGACCGTTTCCAGAATCCTCAAGACAAAAAAAAAACCCTTTCCTGCAAGGCTGTGCTGCCTAAGGGCCACTCCAGGCTCAGGAATCACCATGGCTGGCCAAGGAATTGCCAAAGTCACCTGTTGGTTTTAACAAGAGCTTGTGATCCTCTGGAGAGCCCTCAGCTGCTTCTGGAAAGAGGAATGAGTATGGGAATTTGGCTAAGGAAACCTAGGGCAGTGGTGGAGTCACCACCCCTGGAAATACTCAAAGAATGAGCAGAAGTGGCACTTGGGAATGTGGTTTATTGGGCATGGTGGGATTCCGTCCAAGGTTGGACTTGATGATCTTGGAGGCCTTTTCCAACCTTAATTATTCCATGGTTCTAGGAAAGCAGTCTTAGTGACATCTCATATGTCATATTCACACTTCTTTCATCTGAATTTTAAACCAGAACATAACTCACCCTCACCACCCAAGAGCTATCTGGTCTAAATCAAAGCGTTCAGCAAATCTTTTATTTGAAGCAGCTGTTTCTGAACTAGGAAATCATGGCAAACTTAGATGAAGAGACTGCCAGTCACCGAAGCAAGAGACAAGAGTTTATCCAACTCAGTGTGAGCATCTGCAACCCAGCACAGGATAAATCCTGTCAATGTGATCAGGGCAGTGGGCACAGCCCCAAGGCTGCCAGAGCTCCAGCAGTGTTTGGACAACGCTCTCGGGGACAGGGTGGGATTGTTGGAGTGTCCTGGGCAGGGCCAGGAGTTGGACTGGATGATCCTTGTGGGTCCCTCAGGACATTCTGTGATTCCATTAATTGCTTTCACTCAGGTTGCACAACACTCCCAGGACCCAACAGACCTGGGGTACACGTGGAGTCCAAGCCATGGGAGTGCACTAAGGGCATGACAAAGGTGGAGGCTCAGCAGGAGGCTCTGCTGGTTTCAGTTGGAGCTGAACTGAAGGAAGAGGATGCTCTGAGCAGCCAGAATGGGCTGCCGTGAATCCACTGCCTGCCAGAAGCAGTACATGGGCACAGACAGCTGGGCAGGATTAGCAGATTTAGGGAGCCTTTTGCCCACAGCTGTCCAGCACAAGGGAAAACATATGTAAAAAAAAAAAGCCTTTACAAATAATCTTAATCTAATCTGTAGCTGCAAACTCTCTACACTCAACCTCAGTGACACATCATGGGCGGTGAAGCAAAGTGTGTTACAGGGCCCTGTGCTGCTCCCAGGCTGCTCCGAGATTTTGGTGCCACAGCCACACCCTCCTTGGGGCACTGGAACTGGCCATTGTCACACTGGAGATCTGCTTCTCATCTGCAGCAGCAGCCCTGGCACTGCCAAAGAGCAGCTCAGTGAGGATCCAAAGGGCACATATTTACAACATGCCATCTTGGGATAAAGCCTGGAGACATTTAAGGGATTAAGGGATTAATTTATCTGCCACAGCTGATCATCTTTCCATGGAAGACCAGTTCCCATGGTCCCTCCAGTGGAGTGGAGGGAGGTTAGAAACTGCTTTGGGCTCTCCAGGTTTGTGGGTTTTTCAGCTTTATAGGATCATAGAATCCCAGAATGGTTTGGGTCAGAAAAGACCTTAAAGCTCATCTTGTTCCACCCCTTGCCATAGGACACCTTCCACTAGCCCAAGTTGCTCCAAGCCCTGTCAAATCTGGCCTTGGACACTTCCAGGGATGGGGCAGCCACAGTTTCTCTGTGCCAGGGCCTCACAAACCTTCTCCCACCAGAGGTTTGTCCATTCCCATGGTTCCCGGCCATGGAAGGGTCACTGCACATCCCACTGACCAAAGGCTTCTGTTATATCTGCATCTATAGATATAATTATAGTAATAACTGCTGCTATTCTTTCCACCAGCAGTGTATCAGATGTCTGGATTTTCCATTCTGTATCTCGGGGATGCCTTGTGAGACTGGATTCCCAGCTGGGAAAGCATCCGGCTTTTCCCTGCTCAGCTTCCCCACTTTGCCAGGCGCCAGCCCTGCTCTGCCAATCCATTGTGCACCACCAGTCTGACTAGCTGTGACATCCTGAGCAGGAGAAAAGGAGGGATCAGGATGGCTCTGGGAACAAACAACCACATGAGGTCACCCAGAGCCTCCAGCAGCCCCCAGAGCACACAGCAGGAACAGTGGTGGGTTTGGGGCAGTTCCAGAGCCAAAGGATGTCACCTGCATGTCACCTCTCTCCTCCAGCTTCTGGGGTGTTGCTCTGTACAGCAAGGACTAAACCCCTGAAGGCCTGATCATGATATGTCCTGCTGTCAGGAGGCAAAGGCAGAGCCCCAAACAAACGAGAGCAAGAGCTGCCTCCAGCTGAGCCCCTGTGGGCAAAGGCTGGGAGCTGGGAGCTGCTGGGAGCTGGAGCTGCCCCCGAGGCTGTTTGTCAGCCATGGACAGGATGGGCCTGTCAGCCATGGACAGGATGGGCCTGTCAGCCATGGACAGGATGGGCCTGTCAGACAGGGACAGGATGGGCCTGTCAGCCAGGGACAGCAGGGCCTGTCAGACAGGGACAGCAGGGCCTGTCCCACTCAGGAATGCAGGTCGCAGGGCAGGGGAGCACTGGCTGGGCTGGTCAGTGTGGGGGCAGCACGAGGAGCTGGGGGACAGGTCTGCTCTGCTGGGCTGTCCTGGTGACCCTCAGACTCCTCTGGAACAGCCCTGCTCAGCACTGGCACCCTGAGTGCTCTGCCATCTGCCCAGCCCTGGGGCAGCAAGCACGGGGAGGGTTTTCCCTTGCCCTGGTTTGAGCTGGGGCTGCAGGGGGGCTGTTACTGTGCAGGGCAGGAGGAAAAGCACCCATTACATCACCCCAGCAGTTAAGAGAGTGTTAGCAGACTATGTCTCTGGGAAGATCCTTGAAAACTCATAAAACGACAGAAAAAAACCCCAAACCTTAGTGTTTAAAGCTAATTAAACCAATATTAATGGCAACAAATTTGCAAACACAGGCCCAGTCCCCATCTCCTGCACTTGGGGCACTTCTGAGGTATAAGAAGGAGCAACCAGTTTTCTGGCAAGAGGGGAGCTGAGTGGCTTCCAGGGCAGGTTCCCAACAGGAAGCTTGTATGGTCTGGCCTCGTCATCCCAGATGGACTCGGGACCTCCCCAGGCTCCCACAGGAGCTGCTCCCCATTTGGTGCGTGGTGCAGACACTGCTCCTTTTCTGCTGCAGGGGGCCCTGGTTGTTGCTATCAGGAGAGTCAACATGAGTCCTACAAATAGTTCAAACAGCTTGGAGTTAAATTTACCAATATTTGTGGCTACTGGGAAGTTGCTTTATCCTTGATAAAGGCAGCAGGGCTCAGTCGCAGGAGAAGGAGGAGGGAAAGAGGACAGAAGAAAAAAAGATCTGTAAAATTAAGGGATGTTTGGAAAAAATCTCTTTAAAAATATGATTATTTTTAGGTCAGTTTCCCACCCCAGAGGGTGTTTGGGCACTGCCCAGGCTCCCCAGGGCAGTGGGCACAGCCCCAAGGCTGCCAGAGCTGCAGGAGGGTTTGGATGATGCTCTGGGGCACAGGGGGTGACTCTTGGGGCTGGGCCTGTGCAGGGCCAGGAGCTGGACTGGATGATCCTTGTGGGTCCCTTCCAGCTCAGCACATCCCGTGATTCTTTGAAAGTGAAACAAATGACAGGTCAGGTCTGGTGTGGGGGAACAGAGGGATTCTCTGGCAACAGGGCACAGGATTTGGGTCAACACGGGATTCCGTGTCACTGGAGAAAAGTGCCCAGCCCCTGTCAGAGCTGGGAAGGAGCTGCACATCCACCTCCACCAGAGCTGCCCACCCACCCAGAGAGCACAGCAACCACCCTGCGCCAGGGGATGTCCAGCATAGGAAGGGCAGAAGGAGGAAGATGGGGATCCCATCCCTGTGGTGCTGTCAGTGTCTGCTGTGGAAATACAACTTTTGGGCACTGAAGCCATTCAAGAAGCAGGAACAAACATGCTTGAAATGATAAACACTGGCCCACAGGAAACAAGTTTCAGAGAAGAAAAAGAGTAACTCATGATTGCCAACTGCAAAGAACTGCTTCCTGTTTCACTATTTTCATTTCTTATTTTCTTGTTTTATTTTCTAAATTTTCATCATTGTCAATTGATCCTTTTTGTAAATATTTCACAGATCAATTTGTTCCCTGTTCACCCTTCTTCTTGATTTTGCCTCCTTTTAACACATATTTCCCTATTTCCAGTTCCTCCTCCATGCTGTCACAAGTTCAGCTTTTGGGCTGACAATTCTATCTCCTCATTTCCTCCTTTTCTTTCTGCTTCTTATCCCATTTCATTGCCTCCTCCCCTTAGGCCAGGTGTGTGCTGAGGCTGCTCCTCTTACTCAGAGGGACCAAAATAAACCTGGTGGGGTGGGGTTCAGTGAACTTGAAGAAGGGGTGAGAGTGGCCTGGCTGTCACAGGAAGGTGGTGAAGGTGGGACTATTGATGGTGAGTCAGCCCTTGCTGGACAATGACTTAGGATGAGTTCTTGGGTTGGAAGGTTTAATGCACACACCTGGCAAAGAGCCTCAGCAGTCCTGCAGGGAAGTATTTTCCAGTTCGATCTTCTGGGGTTGGGGTGGCCATGTGGGTGTATTTTAGGGCTCATCTGTGTGTAACAGCAATAGGGTTTCATTGACCTCGATGGGGATCTGAAGAGACTCCACCAGGAAAAATCTTCTTAAAGCAAACTGGGCACCACAAACCCAACGTCAAGGCCAGGCGGGACAGGGCTTGGAGCAACCTGGGACAGTGGAAGGTGTCCCTGCCCATGGCAGGGGGTGGGACTGGATGAGATTTGAGGTCCCTTCCAACACAAACCATTCTGGGGTGTAGTGATTCCATGGTTCTGTGACACACTGGAGGCTTCTGACCATCCATGGTCATCCTGGGCTGTGCCAGCCCTGCTGTGTCCCAGCCCCAGGGCAGGGCCCGTCCCTGTGCTGGCACTGCTGGGGCACCTCCAGCCCTGGGGGCACTTCTGGGCCCCTCAGACAAGAGACACTGAGGGGCTGGAGCGTGTGCAGGGAAGGGAACGGAGCTGGGAAGGGGCTGGAGCAGCAGGAGGGGCTGAGGGAGCTGGGGGGGCTCAGCCTGGAGCAAAGGAGGCTCAGGGGGGACCTTCTGGCTCTGCAACTCCCTGACAGGAGGGTGCAGTGAGCTGAGTGTCAGTCTGTTTTCCCAGGGAACAAGGGACAGGAGGAGAGGGAATGGCCTCAAGTTGCACGAGGGGAGGGTCAGGTTGGATATTGGGAGAAATTTCTTCACTGAAATGGTGGTCAGGCACTGGAACAGTTTGACCTGGGCAGAGGTGGAGTCCCCATCCCTGGAAGTGCTCCAAAAGTGTGTGGATGTGGCACTTGACACAGTTTGGTGGTGAACATGGTGGTGCTGCTGGGGGAAAGGTCGGACTGGATGATCCCAGAGGGCTTTTCCAACCTAAATGATTCTGTGACTCTCTGACCGAGCTCATCCTCCATTGGAACTTTTTGTTTTCCCCAAGTTAATTTTGGACTCAGGAAACCCCAACTGGACAGTATTGGAGGTGAAGCCCCCCAGCCTTCTTAGTTCAGGTCTCATGTCCATGACTGTCAAATGCAGGAGGACACACAGTTGAGTGGCTGAGTTGGGTGTTGGTAGTGGGTCTAGAAAGAGGTTCTCTGGCTTGGCCATCTCCAAGATGAAATTCTGCAAACCCTTATCTAATTGTTGCTGAAAACCCAGGCTATAAAGACAAGTCATTTTTTCACAATTCCCTCAGATGTCTCTGCCTTTCCCTCCTGGAAAGGCTCAGTGTGCTGGATGCTCACAGAAATTTTCATAGGATCACAGGATCATTGAGGTTGGAAAAGACCTCCAAGATCACCAGCTCCAACCTCTCCTCAGTGCCCAGTGCCCACCTTGTCCTCCAGCCCAGAGCACTGAGTGCCACGGCCAGGCCTTCCTGGGACACCTCCAGGGGTGGGGACTCCAAACCTCCCTGGGCAGCCCCTGCCAAAGCCTGACCACCCTTTCCATGAAGAAAGTTTCCCCAATATCCAACCTGACCCTCCCTGGCACAGCTGGAGGCCGTTCCCTCTCCTCCTGTCCCTTGTTCCCTGGGAGCAGAGCCCGACCCCCCCCGGCTCCCCCTCCTGTCAGGGGGTTGCAGAACCAGAAGGTCCCCCCTGAGCCTCCTTTGCTCCAGGCTGAGCCCCCCCAGCTCCCTCAGCCGCTCCTCATCAGACTTGTGCTGCAGACCCTGCTTTGTAACAGAGAGTTTGAGGAAATCCAGAGTGTGTCATGTACCAGCAGCTCTGCAGAAGGGCTCAGAGCCACAGCAGCTTTCCAGTGGTTTGCACACAAACCAGAAGTATTTGGCCCATTCAGATTAATTCTTGGAGGGTTTCTGTGGGATATCTGGGAAGAAAATCTCTGCAAATATACCTGCCTGGAGCAGGTGAGTGCTGCTGTCAGTGCTCTGGGAAATGAGGCAGTTAAGGACATTGAGAATAAATGTCAAGAAATTGCAAAGAGAGTCACCTGCTCATTATTTTTATAAGCCCTTGCTGAAAGAATGCTTTTTGAGGTAGCAGGCGATAGCACTGTGAGCAGCTTAAATGTCACGTCTTTTTTTCTTAATTCACACCAGGCAGAGGCATCTGCCTGTTACAAGTTTCTGATAATGAAGGGCATGTAATAAGTGACCACCCAGAGCACAAGGGAGCCCTGTTTAACATGCTCAGCCTTCCTTGGGTGTTCATTACAAAGCCTGATGCAAACTCAGCCAGCCCATTACTGCTCTGCTTTTTATTTGGGGGCCACTTGAGCAAGTTGAGAGCTTTGGTCTTTGAGGGGAATCTGTTTACACTGAAAGCCCTTGTGCATTTATTGTAAGTGGTGTTGGGGGCAGGAGGGTCATGGCTTCAATCAATATGCTGCTGCTGGACTTGGGAAACAGGAGGAAAAGCATCACTGGTCTGTCCAACATGAAGATGGGGTGTTTGGAAAGATGTGGGACTCGTTTGCTTCAAGCACTACTGAGAAGCATTACAGAGGAACAGTGAGTGGCATTTCTGGGGTAACAAGGCCTCTCCCAGCTTTGTGCACCAGGCAAGCAGGCAGGAGGGAGGTTGGGTGTGCAGGGAAAGGGGGATCAGGACCTGATGTCACAGAATCATAGAATGGTTTGCGTTGGGAGAGACCTTAAACCCCATCCTGTTCCACCTCCTGCCATGGGCAGGGACATCTCCCACTAGCCCAGGTTGCTCCAAGCCCTGTCCAACCTGGCCTTGGACACTTCCAGGGATCCAGGGGCAGCCACAGCTTCTCTGGGTAACCTGAGCCAGGGCCTCCCCACCCTCACAGGGAAGGATTTCAGCTCAATGCAGGCTCACCCAGGCTCCAGAGCTGGCTGGGGTCTGGAAGCTGTGAGATAAAGCCAGACCAGTGCTCTCCCATCTCACATACCTGCTCAGTAGTGGGGTAGCATTCCCTGCTGCCATGGCCAGCAGCTCCTCTTCTGTCCACCTGTTCCCAGCTTGTAAACTCCTGGGATCCTCTGCCTTCACCAGACTGATGTCCCAGCTTTAAGACACCAAGTTCATGTGTGCCCCTGGATTGTTTATAGGCACACTGGTTCATAGAGGAGCTGGAGCAGAACAGTTCCCGTGTCCTGGGGTGGGCTGTAGGACTGACATGGCAGGTCCCAGCTCCAAATGATGTCTATACATTGTATAAATGTCTTTCCACTCCTCTCTATGAATACAGGCTGGGAGAGCTGGAGTTGTTCAATCTGGAGAAGGGAAGGCTATGGGGAGACCTTAGAGCCCCTTCCAATGCCTAAAGGGGGCTTCTAAAAATGAGGAAAGGCGATTTTTTTATATGGGCAGTGATAGGTCCGGGGGAATGGTTTTAAACTAAAAGAAGAGAGATTTAGATTAGATTTAGGAATTAACATCACCCTGTGAGGGTGGGGAGGCCCTGGCACAGGTTGCCCAGAGAAGCTGTGGCTGCCCCTGGATCCCTAGAAGTGCCCAAGGCCAGGTTGGACGGGGCTTGGAGCAACCTGGGCTGGTGGAAGGTGTCCCTGCCCATGGCAGGGGGTGGAATGAGATGAGCTTTAAGGTCCCCCCCAACCCAGACCTGTCCATGACTGATTCTCTGCAGTGTTCCTGGGTCTGCACAGGGCAATGGAGAAGGCAAGTGGGGAAGGCGAGGGGAGGAAGAGGAGGCTGCTGTGATATCCAAGGGCAGAGCTGGGGAGCAAATAGGAGAAAGGAGGGATCTTGTCTCTCTGCTACATCTGTTTCCAGCTTGCCTAGAATTCCAGTCTGTGAATCGGGGGTGGAGATCATCACACGGAGGGGCTCCTGGAAGGGTTGATCCTCACCTGCTCCCAAGCACAAGGAGATGGCTTTGACTGTGCTTATCAATGAAAGCGGGACCACAAATGAGGGATGAGCCAGTTCTCCCAGTCCAGCCCCAGGATTCCTGCTTTGCTGCAAGAGGACACTTCAGCAGGAGAGCAGTGATGGGAGCTCTGAGATGCCACTTCTGTGGGCTGACACTCTCCATCGTGCTGCCACCCTCGCCCCTCTTCCTTCAAAGCTTTTAATTTGTTTTCTTCTCGTTTTCCAGCAACTGGGATTCCCAGTTCCAGGTGGTGCAAAGCTGCCTGTTGTGTCTTTGGGAGCAAAGACCATTTTCCCAGCCTTGGAAAGACCATTCCCCCCCACACCCGTGTGCCACCAGTAGCACTAGCATTGCCTCCTTGCCACTTCCAAGCAGGAATTGCCTCTCTTCGGGATGAGAGCGGGGTAGAAGCCAACAGGGCATTTCCTGTTAATCCAGCTCTGCTTGGGGCTCCTTCTCCTGGAGCAGCAGAGACTCAAGGGAGCAATGTGTCACTGCCTGCATCCCTGTGATGTAGCCTGTAGGTGGGAAAGCATGTTCTGTGGGTAGGAAAACTCCCAGTGTCTTTTTTTCAGCAGAGAACATCAACAAGTGCAGCTCTGCTACCTCCTGACAGTGCCAGGCAGGTGCTTGCTTGCTCGGAGATCTCTTTCCCACTTGGTAGCTGGGGAGTGCCACCTGTGTACACACAGATGTGTCCTGGGCTGTGACCCTGAGCTGGAGCCATCACAGCTGAAAAACTGCATGGCACATGATCAGCATGAGCATGACCCCACAGATCAGCTCCAGAGAAATTCAGGCTGTCTGTCCAGCACCCCGAGGCCTGATGCCACCTGACACCACTGTGGTGCCTACAGTGATTTCAGCAGCAGCAATCAGCAGGCAGTGCTGGAGCTGACTCACAAGAGGTGAAGCTGGGCCAGCAGCCAGCTGGATGGACTCCAGGGCCATGCCAGTGTGGCCAGCAGCCAGACCCTTCTGTGCCCTGGGGAGGATGGGGAATGTACCCCTCTGCCTTTGCCAGGCTTGTAGGGTGCAGATAATGCCATGTGAGTCAGCAAGGGAAACAAAACCTTCCTTCCTTGTGCTCCCTGATTTTATCAGGCATCACTGGGATGCTTTGTGCAGATAGAACATCCTCTCCCCATCCCCACAAAGGACCCTGTGCTGAGCAGGGAGCCAGGGTGGAGCTGGGGAGCTCCCAGTGGCCATCCCAGCTCTGCTCAGAGCCCATGCCCAGCCAGGCTCTGTCCTGACCCCCCTCAGCAGCACTGATTTCATTAGGGATGAAGCCCTGATACAGCTTTTTTCCACTTGAACAACATCATCCTAAACTTCCCCCTCTGAACACACATTCCCTTTCCAAGCTCTTCAATTCCCTCTCTGTGCCTTGTTTGGAGGAGGCTGTTCCCACTGCTCCAGTCCCAGCAGTTACTGACACCTGAGTCAGCATCATTCCCGGACCTGGTCCCTGTTGGCATGTCCAGGTGGGCACAGCTGAAAATGTAATCACAATGCTGGCCAACTCCACCAGGCCAGAGCCTCCCTCGTAGCACTTGAGTAGATGGAAATGTAGCATTTCAGTGAATGGCCCTTTAATTACGCTCTCTCTGCCCTGCTCTTTCTCTCCCCGCTGCAGAAGCCAAGTGAATGTTAATAGGCAGCAGCTCTGCGGGCTCCCACAGCCTCACACCTGCTTGCTTTCATGCTGCTGGATGCCTGCACCGGGTATTAATTAAGCAATTAAGGCAAAGGAGGTGTCTCCTGGTCTGCAGCCCTAGAGAAATGCTCCCTCCAAGGCCTTGGGGCTCTCTCAGAGCCCCTGCCCTCAGTGGAGATCCATTGGAAGCTCCTGGGAGTGCTGTGAAAGGCCAAGGGAGTGGCCGTGCCTTACTCAGGCAGATGCAGCATTTGAGCTGCACAGTGAATCCGGCTCTTCCAGGGATTTCATCCAAGCAGGCTTGGCCTGACCTTTCCTTCCTTTTTTTTTTTTTTTTTTTTTGGGTGGAGCTCACTCTTCTCAGAGAAAAGCACCATTGAAGCAGAATACAAAAGCTTTAGAAATACTCCCAAAGCACAAGGTTTCTAAGACTTCTTTGTCATCTCCAGCTTGGGAGGGAATGTTGCTGTGCTCCAGCCAGCTGGGCTGTCCCTGAGCCCTGGACCTGTCACAGTGCTCTCCCTGGCCAGGCTGGCAGGGGGGGGATGCTGCACCTCTGCTTCTCTTGGAGAATTCCCAGCCTTCCAGTCCCTGAAGGGGGCCTAAAAGAGAGCTGGAGAGGGACTTCACACAAGGACAAGGGGAATGGCCTTAAGCTGAAGAAGGGAAGGGTTAGACAGGATACTGGGAGGAAATTCTTCCCTGTGAGGGTGGGGAGGCCCTGGCACAGGTTGCCCAGAGAAGCTGTGGCTGCCCCTGGATCCCTGCAAGTGTCCAAGGCCAGGTTGGACAGGGCTTGGAGCAACCTGGGCTAGTGGGAGATGTCCCTGCCCATGGCAGGGGTGGGATGAGACAAGAAATGGAGGTAAACCGTCAGGCAGGGTTTGACTTGAGACCTTGGACAATTTACTATTGCCATTCATTTCAGCTGAGAATTCTTCACAGGAGTGGAAGCAGGCTCTCGATTCTGTCCTGTAACCCAGGAATTAGAGCTGAGAAGAGGATCAGTCTCAGGACAGTCCCATCTGAATAGCCCTCCTGGTTTGACAGAGCTTGTTAGGAGCTCTCTGAGAACAGCCCTTCACCTGCTTCCACCCTCATCCTCTTAAGAAATCTCGAGCATATTTCCCTGGTTTGCTCAGAGAACATCCTGTTGTGCTGAGTTAACAACCCTAAAGTCAATACATCTCGCATCTATTGCTGCTCTTTATCCACTGGGCCAGTTACTGTCAAAAAAAATTGGTCTGATTTGAAATGATTCATTTCTGACAAATCCCAGATGGTTGTTTTCCATCACCCAGGGATATCATATGTACTTATAAACTGAAGGCTTTGTACTTGCTCTTTCTTTGATATCAAAGCCAGGCTGAGCCGTTTACCCCCCATTGCTGCTGTGTCCATATTGCTCTTCTTCAGTGCCCCCCACCTCCCTAATGAGGGTTCTGGAAGATATGGGGAGTGTTCAGCCTGGAGAAGAGAAGAGGGGACACCTGAAAGCCTCTTCCAGTGCCTAAAGGGGCTCCAAGAGAGCTGGAGAGGGACTTGGAACAAGGGCCTGGAGGGACAGGACAAGGGGGAATGGCTTCCCTCTGCCAGAGGGCAGGGATAGATGGGAGAAATCCTTCCCTGGGAGGGTGGGGAGGCCCTGGCACAGGTTGCCCAGAGAAGCTGTGGCTGCCCCTGGATCCCTGGAAGTGTCCAAGGCCAGGTTGGACAGGGCTTGGAGCAACCTGGGCTGGTAGAAGGTGTCCCTGCCCATGGCAGGGGGTGGGACTGGATCAGCTTTAAGATTCCTTCCAACCCAAACCATTCCATGATTCTGTAATTATCCCTGGGTTTGCATCCAAGAAGTTAAGTTGTCCCAGACATCACCTGGAGTGTTTCTCTCCTGCTCCAATGTCCTTCCATCAGATATAAGAAAGACTAAATTCTCTCAAAAGAGTGTGGATATCTGGAGCCCTTCCTGAGTTGTTTTAAAGAGATGTTCTTCTCTACTCCCTCCCCCTACAGTGGCCTGCAGGACATCTTCCACCACAGTGTCATCCTCTCTGAGTCCCACCCAGACTCAATCCTTCCACAGCAGAAGTTCTGTGCACCTCCTCCAAAAAAGCACATTTTGTTCTCCTCAGCCTCTCTTCCCTTGACTGCCCATGTCTGCCCCCACACCAAGCCCACCACAACACATCACTTATCCCAGCAATGTCATGGTTTGATGGCCACACACACAGCTCTGTCTCCTTTGACACTACATTACATTTCCAAGGACTTCAAGGGCTTTCTCACACCCACTGCTCTGTCACAGCTGTTTACCACCTCAACTTCCATTCTCTTCCTCAGTTCCCAGCTGGTGTCACCATCCCACAGCACACCTCACCTCACCAGCCTCTTGGGAAAAATGCTCCTGCCCCACTTTGTCATCATTGCCCAGCTGTCCCTGCTCACCACAGAGACACAAATGTCACATGAGCCAAAGCACTGCCTGTGTCACCAGCCAAGTATTAACTCATGGGGTGAGTCCTTTCCTACCCGTGTTTTTCTGATTCCATTGGCAGGATTGGATATAACAGTGTCTGGCCTTCAAAATCCTTCTCTCACCCTTGCAGTCCTACAGCCAATCTTGATTTCTTGCAGGTATCCCTTGGCAGCAGCACTGTGGCCATACTGATTTACAACAAGGTGCAAAAGTCTGAAGGCCAAAAAAGCCTCAGCAGCATCTCCAGAACATCCAAGATCAAAGTCACTGGCAGCCTACAAACCTCCTGTGTCACAGCTCAGGGGACATATGTGTCCATCCTGCCCAGGAGGGAACCTCTGATGACCAGCACCAGCTGCTTCCTCTTGCTTCTCATGCTGGATTGAGGTCTGGCTGAAACCTCCCTTTGTGGGGTTTGGTCCCTTTCTTGGATATAAAAGTTCTGGAGCAATTTGCTAACATGGATCAGGAGGCAGAGAAAGGCCATTTCCCAGCTGTCTGAGGTGTCCCATCTCAGCCATAATCACAGAGTCACAGAACATGCTGAGCTGGAAGGGACCCACAAGGATCATCCAGTCCAACCCCTGGCCCTGCACAGGCCCAGCCCCAAGAGTCACCCCCTGTGCCCCAGAGCATCATCCAAACCCTCCTGCAGCTCTGGCAGCCTTGGGGCTGTGCCCACTGCCCTGGGGAGCCTGGGCAGTGCCCAACCAGCCTCTGGGGGAAGAACCTTTGTCTGAGATCCAACCTGAGCCTGCCCTGACACAGCTCCAGCCATTCCCTGGCTGCTGTCCCTGGTCCCCCCAGAGCAGAGCTCAGTCCCTGCCCCTCCTCTGCCCCTGCCCAGGCAGTTGGAACTGCACTGAGCTCTCCCCTCAGTCTCCTCTGCTCCAGCTGAACACACCAAGTGTCCTCAGTGTCCTCACACGGCTTCATGGGAGTCTCCACCCAGAAGTCCTTCCAGCCCCATCTCTTGCTGTCCCACCTTCTTTGCCTCACAAACCTGTCTCTTTTGTGTCTTTAAAATCTTTACAAAGACTGTGTCATTCTCATGTTCATCCTTCCTGCAAGTGCTTCTGCTCCTTCCCCCCCAGCTCCTCTGGCTGCCAAACCAGCCTCTCAGCCAGTGCCTCCCCTCTGGGCCCCCATCACCCAACCCTAGGAGAGGCACCAGCCCCTCCCTGCAGCCACAGACCACTGGTGCAAACCTTTTTAATGAGGAACCTACCGAGTGGGAAACAACCAACACAGGCAGTTGGCCCGAGAAACCTCCAGATGATACCGGAAGAAAACAGAAACAACAAATTACATTTGAGAAAAAAACCAAAACTGAAACAACAGATGAAAAAGTAGAGAGAAAAAGAGAGGTAGATGGACAGAGAGACAGATAAATCTCAACCAGTGCACCCATAGAACAACTGCATGGGAGGTGTGGGAGAAGAAAAACGCCAAAACTCCCTGAACTAAATGAATTAAAAAAAACAATGGAAAATGCCCAACAAAAAAACTGCAGGTGGGAACAACAACAAAAAAGATTGAAAAAAAGTTGCTGGCCCCCAAACAGTCCCAAAAATATGGCCTATCTAAATAGCTAAGCACTAATTGTTTCCCCTTTCCCTGTGCCAGCATCTCACTCTCGTGTCCCCTCTGTTTCTGCACCGCAAGAACAGCCAGTGTTGGAGGGAACATGGAACATTAGTTACAGGAGCAGGAAAGGCTCTCACAGGTCTGTGGTGTGCAGAGGGAAATGCCAGGATGAAGACACAAATCGGCCCTGTCAGGTCAAAATCCAGGGCACTGAATCCTGCTTTTTTATCCCCAAGCTGCCAATTGAGACCTGCCCAGGACACTGCTGTGTGGGGGAGGCTGGGCTTGACCCACGTTTTGTGCTCATCAGGCAGTGAAAGGGGCTGTGCTGGACAAGATCCCTCCTCATTTTCCTGATCAGCAGTAAAATAAGGAGGTGAGGGGAAAGTTTTTTCTACCTTCAATGAATTAACACATCTCTTAAACAGAATTATTAGATATACAATACATACTTGGATAACAAGTGTTAGGAGGAGGGAGCACAAGTCTGATGAGGAGCAGCTGAGGGAGCTGGGGGGGCTCAGCCTGGAGCAAAGGAGGCTCAGGGGGGACCTTCTGGCTCTGCAACCCCCTGACAGGAGGGGGGATCCGGGGGGGGTCGGGCTCTGCTCCCAGGGAACAAGGAACAGGAGGAGAGCCTCAGCTTGTACCCTGGGAGGTTTAGTTTGGATATTAGGGAAATATTTTTAATGGAAAGGGTTGTCAGGTGTTGGCACAGGCTGTCCAGGGCAGGGGTGGAGTCCCCATTCCTAGAGGTGTTCAAAGAAACCTGTGGATGTGGCCCCTGGGGACAGGGGTGGGTGGGTTTAGTGGGACCTGGCGGTGCTGGTTAATGGTTGGACTTGATGATCTCAGAGGGCTTTTCCAACCTTAATTATTCTCTGATTTTATGTTTATATATAATAAAATTTCTGTTTTGTAGGGATGGATGTATTTATGTATTGCATATATATGTATCTGTGTGGCCTCTCAGACTGTGAATTGAGCTGGGCTATAAATTGCAAAGCTTTTCATGCTCAGCCTTGATCTAAAAAGCCTTTCCCTGTCCCTGCATCTCACAGTGAGAAAGTGTCTGCAGGCTCCCTGTCCTGCTGCTGCCCAGAGGTTCCCCCTGGAGATACCCCTGTTTTTAGTGAATGTTTCTTGTGTAAATGCGTCCTCCTGCAAGGGCTGTGTCAGCCTGAGAGGGTCTGAGCACTGAGAGGGTCGGAGTGCTGCTCACCCCCAGCAGCCCCAGCGAAAAGGGGAAGGGTTTGGGGACTTTATAAACTCCTGGTTTTCCAGCTCTGTTTGCCAGAAGACCCAAGCCCAAGTGCTTCAGCTCTGGAGAGCTGCCTGCCCTGCAATGGGCTGGCAGGCACTGTGGAAATCAGCCAGTCTGATGTCAGGGTTTTCTTCTCCCAGAGGGACCGTGTGAGAATCTGCATTATCCATTCTGACAGCGTGGCAAAGCAAAAGATGAATAAAACTGACTTTAATCCATCAAAGCCCCATCAAACCTCGACTGTGCAGTTTGTCAGAGATACAAAACAGGAAACAAATATGTGCACAAATGTTGACATTTAGTAAAGATCCTCTTCTTTAAGGTCTCTCCTCGAGGGACTGTGGAGAGATCGTGGAGCTGATCCAGGGCAGGATGAGTCAGTCCTGCTCCTGGGGAAGGCACATCCTGCAGTGGTCCCTGTGCTGGCCAGGAGCCCTGAAACCCTGCTGGACACCTCAGTAATGCCTGGGAAAGCAGAGCTCTGCAGGGCCAGCAGCACCTTCCCCAGACCTGTTTGTTTCTTGAGCACAAACAAAGAGCAGTGGACACTGAGGAGTGTCAGCACACACAAATTTATGTATTTAGCCCTTAAAAGAATCATAGAATGGGTTGGGTTGGAAGGCACCCTAAAGTTCATCTCATCTTCCCCGTGCCATGACAGGGACACCTTCCACTGGCCCAGGCTGCTCCAAGCCCCATCCAACCTGGCCTTGGACACTTCCAGGGATCCAGGGACAACCACAGCTTCTCTGGGCAACCTCTTCATCTCATTTTCCTCAGCTTTCAGGGAAAAAACCCCACCAATTCTCTGGTTGAGCTTTTCAGCAAATCTGTCCACCATGGGGCTGAAGGAGAAGCACGTGACTAAATTACATCCTTTGGGTTGGGGAACACTCTGAAAGACATCAGACCTGGACACCACACGTGACACAAGGGCTGTGGAATCCTGCTCTGCTTCTCTGGGCAAACAGTGTGTTTACAGCAGCATTTCTGGCATGGCGAGAAAGGGAACTGTCACTGGAAAAGGGGCAAAGGGCAAAGGACAAGTGAGAATTTGATGTTAGTCACTGGGCAAATGGTTGAACTTGCTAAAATTCATCAAGCTCTGTGTATGTCCCCATCCCTGTAAGTGTTCAAAACCAGGGTTGATGGAGATCTGAGCAACCTGGACTAGTGAAAGGTGTCCCTGCCTGTGGCAGGGGATTGGAACAAGATGAGCTTTAAGGTCCCTTCCGACCCAAACCATTCCATGATTCTATGATTCTGGGATGTGTGGTTGTTTGGGTGGTTCCCAAGCATCTACTCAGCCCTACATCACAGCCAAGAAGCCAGCCCAGTTTGCCATGCTTTGCCTTCACAGGCAGAGAAGCCAGTTCCCTTCCTGCAAGGGCAGCTGTGGCCCCAGCAGGCAGGTAGGGCCAGTCAGGACCTCCTGACCTCCTTGGGGGAGCTTCAAACGCTGCTCAGCCAGTTAGTTGTACAGCTCATGCTCTGAGCCATCCCATCACGGGCAGTTATGCCCTGCTGAGGAGCTGAAAAATGCCCCTGTGTCATAGGCAGGATCATGAAACCCAGGGGTGAAGCATTTGCAGGAAAAGTGATTCACTAGTTTCCAAGTCCAAGTCAGCAGTGTCCTTAGGAGCATCCCCATCTCCATCCCTCCTTTCCCAGCCTGAAAAGGCTGACCAGGTTTGGCAGCTCTGATGATTCAGCCCTCAGAGAGCTGTTATTTCTCTTACCACCTCAGCTGCAAGAGTCAGGGGATTATATGAGACACTTGGTCTTGAATGAAAATCACATCAGAGCCAAATTTGTGACTGCAGAGAAAAGCTGGAAACATGACTCCTAACACTCAAAAAAAAAAAGGGGGGGTAAAAAAAAGAAGGCAAATAAACAGAGCCAGAGTTTATTAATTTTTAAAATCTCATTATTTTTGGACACCATAATGTTTTTGGAGACCTGAGTCAAGTGTTTCGAGCGCCGGGAGTTGATGAGGGAGCTGTGGTGTCTCAGTGCTCTGCTGCCCACATTCCCTGCAATCAGATAATGAGCCCCAGGCAGGCTCCTCTCACAGCCACTGCTCTCTGTTCCCTGCCAGGGTGGCTGGAGTGGTGCTGGTGGATATTAATGAGTTAGTGTGATGGTGAGCTTGATCTCCACAAGGAGGTTGTAGAAGGAGTTGGATCAAGAAGCGTGGCACATCCACATACTCATCTCAGCATCCCAGAGGCTGAAATTAAGTGTTGGGAAAATGGAATTTTTGGCTCTTAGCTTGGCTCACTTACTGGCTGGAGGAGCAGTTCATCCTCGTGGGCAGGAGCTGGCACAGCTGGGCAGCCCCAGTCTGGCAAGACCGTGGTGTGAGAGGCAGGGCAGGACAGGGCAAGGAGCTGATGTTCTGCCATCTGAGACTTGTCCATAAGGACACATAGTGGGATTCCTCCTCCTGCCCCCTCCTCTGCCCCCAGTGCTTCCTGATAGCTCTGCCTGAGAGCCTTATGGTGGACAGACAGCATCAGTGTGGAGAAGACCACAAGCAGCTCAAGGAGCAGCTGTGGAGAGCAGGCACTGCAGGCCCTGGAAATGCAGCAGAGACTTGGTGTGTTCAGCTGGAGCAGAGGAGACTGAGGGGAGAGCTCAGTGCAGTTCCAACTGCCTGGGCAGGGGCAGAGGAGGGGCAGGGACTGAGCTCTGCTCTGGGGGGACCAGGGACAGCAGCCAGGGAATGGCTGGAGCTGTGTCAGGGCAGGCTCAGGTTGGATCTCAGGCAAAGGTTCTTCCCCCAGAGGCTGGTTGGGCACTGCCCAGGCTCCCCAGGGCAGTGGGCACAGCCCCAAGGCTGCCAGAGCTCCAGGAGGGTTTGGCTGATCCTCTGGGGCACAGGGGGTGACTCTTGGGGCTGGGCCTGTGCAGGGCCAGGAGTTGGACTGGATGATCCTTGTGGGTCCCTTCCAACTCAGCATGTCCTGTGATCCTGTAAAAAGGAAGAGCCTCCCTTCACTCACCTCTCCCGGAGCATCCCTGGGACCCCTGGAGCTGGCAGAGCCCTTGGGCAAATGTCCTCATGTGAGGACATCCCAATGAGTGGGATGACTCAGGGAGTGTCACGTTTACATGAAATGAACTTATTCTGCAGCTCCATCTTCTGTGTGAAACTTGTGCCCTGGTGTGAACAAGCAGGAAGATAAGGGGTCTTTTCAGTAGGAATTGCCCTCAAGGCTGGAGCAGTCTGAGCTCTCCTGGGTCATACTGGAGCTCACAGGAGGGTCTGGGTGTTTTGCTGAAGAGGATTATTCAGGATACAACATACAGGTTTTTATCAGACAGTCTTTGTGTGTCAAAGTGAGGGGTGAAAGGTCTTCAATGAAGGGTGAAAATGAACTGGAGAATATCCCATAATAGATAAGGAGAACTGTACACTTTTAAAGGGGGTTTGAAGTGAGCATTGACCATTTGAGCAGGGGCCCAAGACTGATTTAGGCTGGATGGAGCCCTGAGCAGCCTGGTCTAGTGGAAGGTGTCCCTGCCAAAGGCAGTGGTGTGGTACAAGGTGAGCTGTAAGGGCCCTTGTAAGCCAAACAATTCCATGATTCCATGTTTTATAGGTCATTTCTGAATGAGTGTGGGGAAGGGAAGACATGGAAAGGTTCACACTTCCCACCTGCACCTTTGTGCCCAGCCCTCTGCGAGCACCTGGTGCAACCAGAATGCAGATCCCTGCCCAGCACTCCTGCACTGTCAGGAAAATGGGCTCAGTGGCACCCTGTCCCAGTCTGGTGCTGATCACACCCATCCTGGCCCCATCCTCGGCCTGTAGGGTAACACAGGGAGCCCACAGCATCCAGTGGAATAGGGGCTGTGAATAACCCAGGGTGAGAAGCATTTCTGTGGCATGAAAATCAGCAGCCAGGTCATGGCAACGTGTGTGTGTGTGTGTGTATGTGTGTCTGTGTCTGTGTCTGTGTCTGTGTCTGTCCTTGACCATGAGGGCAGTGTAGCCCAGTAAACATCCTTTTTGTCATCCCAGTTGAAAGCCAAAGGCCCATTACTGACCTGGCAGTGTGGAGGCTCAGGACTGGTCTGGTCTTGCCTTGGCCTGTGCTGCTTTTAGCATGTTCTAACAGCAGCCTAGCAGCAATTAAGGAGCTATTATTGTTGTGGTTAAACTCTGTGCATGCTATGGTAATGGTATAACAAAGCCAGAGTGTCCTGTAAAATGAAAAGAGCCCCTTGTGTTCAGTGGGGCTGTGGGAGGCTACTGTGAAGCTTTCAGACTTTAGCTGTGAGCTTATGAAGAGGGAGCATAAAAGAATAACACTGGGGTATCTCAAATCAAGACAGAAGAAACCCCACCCTGAACACCAGACTCCTGCCAGCAAAGGGTTGAGGGTGCTGGTGACTCTCTGGGATTCCAACCACCTCCCAGTGATCCCAACCACCTTTCTGTGATCCCCACCACCTCCCAGTGATCCCAACCACCTCCCAGTGACCCCCACCACCTCTCTGTGACTCCCCACCACCTCCCTGTGGTCTCCCCATCTCTCTGTCTGAGGAAGCCAGGCACTCTGGGCCATGTCTAAGTACACACAGATCCAGAGGGACATTGAAAGGGTGAGCACAGCACAGACAAAAGGACAGACTTGGAAAGTTTTTGTATAACAGCTTTGATGACATTACTAAATAGGGTTTTCTGTATCACTTAGGTGACCTCAACTGCCAAAACATTACTGGACTTGGCTCTATATGGTCTCTTCCCTTTTGCCCATAATGAGATTTTAGGCATAAGAGTAGCCTGGAGGAGGCAGGCAGACCCTAAGCCCTGGGGGAATTGAGGAGTTTGTCCCCTGAGGTCTGTTCTCCACCTGCCAGGACCCAGTGCTAACACCTCCCAGGCTGTCCTGCTGTAGAGGGCCTCTGCATGTCTCAGGTGCTGCCTCTCCAGCTACATCCTGTGAATAATTAATCCCTGAGATTTGGGCCATCCCCATTCCTGTTGTTTTGGCAATTCACAGCCCAGAGCCTCCTGTCAGGGATTGACTGGGCCAATATTGCAGCACTGCCAGAACAGCCCCAGCCTGAGCAGCCCTCCTGCTCTGCTCCCATCTCCTGAGCCAGCCTGGCAGCTCACAGGGGCTTTCAGAGTCTTCAGGATTAGTCTCAATCAGTTTTGGGATTTAGCTTCTTTGGGTCCTTCCACATCTGGAAGTGAACTGACCTGGACCAAATGGGGAAGCCCTTTGTCCTGAGGCCACGATCATCCAGCCGTGTGCTGGACGCACAGCCACCGTGAGTGGGACTGGGTGGCCCAGTAAAGGTACAGGCTGCAACCCAGGGCTCTCACCTCTCCCAGGAACTCCCATTCTCCCCCTGGACATGGCAGCAGGCTGCAGATTTGGCTGCAAGGGCTGTTTCCTCCACCTCTGCTCAGCACAATTTGCCAGCAGGCTTGGGAAAATTCCTCCCCTTCCCCACTGGAACCGCAGCAGGAGCTGCCAGCAGGGTCAGCCCCGGCACTTTGCAGCTCTCCTGCTCCAGCCTAACTCCTCCCTGGGCCTTTCTGCCATTTCTAGAATAAATTGGCTCGGAGTGACCCATCTGGGTCTGTTGCCCGGGGATGGCAGCACAGACCCAGCTGCAGCTGCTGGAGAGGGAAAGTTGTTGGCTCAAGCCAACAAGGTCATGAATGAATCTCTGTTTTCCTTGAAAAACCTCCAGGCTGCTGATTATGGAGCACGGAAACACCAGGGTTTTCAGGGCAGGCCAGAGTTGGGTGTGTGTGTGTGAACTCCCAGGGTTTCCTGCAGCAAGTGCCTGGAAACACTTCAGCAGGAATCATGGTTCCCCTGAAAATCTGGGGGGAATCAGAACACTTTTCTTTGAGGATCACTGTCCCACATCCCACTGGTCCCTTGGGAAGGATGCACACCTTTGGGGGGCCTGGCTGATGTACTGAGACTGTGACAGAACTGTGGGTTAGTGTGTCAAGTACAAAACAAGCTGTGAATATTTGCTATTGGTTCCCATCTTGCTTCCACTGGTTTATTTTCACTCTACACCTCCTTAACTGTCCTTCCCAGAGCTCGGCAACACTCCCAACACAGCTTCCCCTTGTCAGCACTGACGGGGGAAGGAGACAGAGCATCCCTGCTGTGGGACCAGGACTGTGGGCCCTGGTGGGGGAGGCACTGAGGTGTTCAGGCCCCCCAACCCTCAGAGAGACAGCTGGCAGAGAAGGAGGTTTCTGCTGCAGCTCCCAGGAAATCCCCCAACCAAAGATTGTTTCCCCTTCTCTGAGGCCAAGCTGGATTTAGTGGGACAGTGGCCCAGAGGGTTAAATCATGCTGTGGTCCTGCTGAGTGTCTCAGCTTCATCTCCTACCACCAGAATGACCCACAAGAATAACCCCACCAGGAAAAAGCATCATTCCTGAGCCATTATTGCACGACCTTCCTATCCCAGGCACCAAACCATCTTCACCCCTGGCACCCAGGGTGCCAAGCCTTGGTACGTCTCAGCTCTGCTTGCACAGACCCCCAGACCACGGCACACACACTCAGCTCAGGGGACCCACGCCCTTGCTGGAGGTGAGTTTGGACCTTGTCTCACTGTTCTCCAGCACAGCTCCTCTGTCATGCCCTGTTGGCCCTGCCAGCACTCACCTGCCCAGATCCTGCTCTCTCCTCACCAGCAATGGTCCAGCAGTGAGGATTCAGACCTGGCTGTCACGAGCTCCCTGTGGCTGATGCCAGAGCTGGCCACGATCCGAGAGCCACATGGCACCATTCCATGGGCTCTTGGAGGGACAGAGAGTGCTTGGACCCGTCAGGAATCACCTGCTCCACATGTCCCTGGCAGGAGCACGATAAACCACGTTGTGCCCAGCACATAAGGGCTGGGGATTATTCTACAACACAAACAGTTCAAGACAGAGGCTGCTCTCATGTGGCCCTTGGTGTTTTCACTGGAGGAGGGAGCTGAGCTGTTTCAGGAGGGCACAAAGGAGAGCACATGAGCTCTCACAGGTCCTGAATAGTCAGGAACTTGAAGACTGGCAGAACGGGAGCAGGAAAAGTTTGCTTTTAGCACAGAGGAGACATAAATAATATGGATGAGAGTCTTTGTGATGTGTCGGTTGGTTGAACAGGACCATGTGCAGGGGGTGAGGAGCAGGAGTTGGCAGAAGTGCTGGGTGAGGGTCCTTGGTTTACAGGACTGTAGCCTGAAACTGCTGTGCTGCTCCAGCTGGGAAGTCCCCCCAGTACAAATAGTGCTGCCAGTTTGGCACACATGGAAATGTAGATGATGGCTAAGAATGTCATTACAGCCAACCAAACACAGAGAGCAGGAATGAGAAGTATCTGTGAAACCATAACTCCTTGAGGGTTCAAGGCAGGTTTGTGCATCCTGTTACTCACCAAAGGGCACCTGGTTGTCAGAGCAGGGTACCAGAGCAGGGGTATTTTTCAGTGCCACTCCCCACAGTGGCACAGACTGAGAGGGCACCTCGTCCCTGCTCCTCCTGAGCATCCTCCATCACTCAGCCATGATCTTGTGAGCTCTTCTGGCATGACACCTTCACCATCACTCCCCACACCCCCTTCCCAGGTGCATAAGCTGCTCTGAGCTCCTGCCCAGAGGGAACTCAGCCACTGTAAAACATGGTTTTCCTTTATAAGGCACAAACAATAAGGGGTTCCCGTTGCTCTGTTTGATCCTATGGGACCCTACTACTTGAACAGATTTGGCATCCACCTACCTGGAAACAGTTGTTATTTGCCCCCAGATATTGAGGTAAACTGTTGACTAAGCACTGATCCATATCCTGATCTGCAGAAAGTCTGATTTTCCAGGAATTCTTTTTGTGAGATCTGTTAGCTCATTCTCAGTCTACTGATCGAGCACTTGACTGGGGTAGTTTGGTGTTAATTCAGCCAGATTTCCTAAGGAAGCAGCAATTGTGTGATATCACTGCCTGCCAATCTTGCTGTTGCCACCTTTCATCCTGCTCGGCTGAAAGGCAGAGTTCTCAGAGATCCCGTGTTCTTACAAACACCAGGAATGTGTGTGTCCAGAGTAGAGGAAACAGACCCAAATGAACTCTGCTGAGAAAGAAAGGCTTCCTTCTGAGACACCCACACTGCAGATCCACGGGGAAATACAAGGGAGGGAGGGAGGAAGGGAGGGAGGGAGGGAGGGAGGAAGGGAGGAAGGGAGGAAGGGAGGAAGGGAGGAAGGGAGGAAGGAAGGAAGGAAGGAAGGAAGGAAGGAAGGAAGGAAGGAAGGAAGGAAGGCCCTACTTGTACTTATGGCTTCTCATGGTCCCAAAAGGGCAGGGAGATCACTCACCAGTTACTGTCACAGGAAAGCAGACTTGCCCTTGGGAAATTAGTTCAATAGTTTGCCAATCAAATCAAAGTAGCATAAAGAGAAATAAAAACAAACCTTTATACACCTTCCTCCCACCCCTCCTTCCTGCTCCACTTTTCTGCTGCTTTTCCCTCCCTTCTCCCCCAGCAGTGCAGGGGGAGGGCAATGGGGGCTCAGGTCAGTTCATCACACGTTGTCTCTGGCGCTCCATCCTCCTCAGGGGCAAGACTCCTCACACTCTTCCTCTGCTCCACCATGGTGTCTCTCCCACAGGAGACAGTCCTCCAGGAACTTCTCCAGTGTGGGTCCCTCCCATGGGATGCATCCCTTTGGAACAGCCCCTCTAGAGTGGGCTCCTTTCTCCATGGGGCCACAGGTCCTGTCAGGACCTTGCTCCAGGGTGGGGTTCCCACTGAAACCCAGCCTCCTTGGGACATTCCCCTGCTCCAGTGTGGGGTCCTGCAGGGGCACAGCTGCCTCCCCATGGGCTGCACCTCGGGCTAACAGGGAATCTCCGCTCTGGCACCTGGAGCTCCTCCTGCCCCTCCTTCTGCACTGCCCTGGGGTCTGTGTTCCTCTCACACATCCTCACTCCTCTCTGGCTGCATTTGTGCAGTTGTTTTTTCTCTGTCCTAATCATGTTATTCCAGAGGTGTTGCCACTGTTGTTGATGGGCTCAGCCTTTGCCAGTGGGCAGGTCCATCCCAGAGCCAGCTGGAATTGGCTCCATGGACATGGGGGAAGCTTCCAGCAGCTTCTCAGGGCAGCCACCCCTTGAGCCTCCCCGCTACCAAAACCTTGCCATGCAAACTCAATACACCACTTTAGAAACTCCCCATTGTTCACCAAACTGCCAGCTATGTATTATTTTTTATTGTTATTGTCTTCAGTTTTCCTTGTCCATTCCCTGCCTTTCCTTGCTGCACTTCTTTCCAGTAACATGACTATTTTCCCTTTCTCCATTCGGTCCCTGTGGAGTTTTTATTTCTGACAGCTCCTTCACTTTGCCACTAAACCAGTGTGGACTTTTAGGCAAAATCATCTTTCTTTGGGGTGAAATTCTGACCTAATAAGCTCTCAGGAAAGAGCTTCATGTCTTCATTCACTTTTTTTTTTCTTTAGATTACTATTTCCCTCCAAATTAATTCCACTCATCATTTTCCCCAGCTTTGGGAAATGAGTCTTTTTAGAGCATCATGTGAGTGTGTGTCTCTATAGGTACAGGATTGGTTAGGACTGCTCTCTCTTTGCCTGTATTAAATATAATCAGGTCATGATCATGGGTCCCTAGGCAACCACTAACTTCCAGTCTGTTGATTAATTAATCTTTATCTATCATAACAAGGTCCAAAATAAATTACTTCATGTTGGGTGCAGTACCTTTGCTGTTAGGAAATTACATCTCTAATGTGCAGTAATGCTAACGAGGTTTGAGTCCTGGCTGCATCAGGGCCTGGCCTGGGCACAGCCAGGGCTGCCATCTCTCTCTGTGCTCACGGAGGGGTGGGGATGCAGCTGCTCCTCCTCCTGCCTCAACTGCCTGCAAGTCCTGTAGGAAATCCCAACCCATTCTCACTAAGGGGGACATTAGGAGGAAGAAGGGGAAAAGGAAAAGACCTTTTCCAGGCATTGGGGACTTCAGAGGGGTCCCTATACCTTCAGTATGCAAGGCATGCCAAGGTGGGATCCCAGACCTGGATGACTCTTCCCAGAGCCTTGGCTGGGTTTTAAATCTCTGGTCTGTATTTTCCTGCCAGTGATGGCCAGGATAGAGGTGACATCCAGTCTGGGGAATGACTAATGGTTGAGGAAAGGGGTAGGAGACTGCTGGCAGAGAGTGACGAGCTGAGGAACAGCAGAGAGCTCCAAGAGGCCCTGGCACAGGTTGGCCAGGGCTGCCCCTGGCCTGTAAGCTGTGGCTGTCCCATCCCTGTAAGTGTCCAAGGCAAGGTTGGACAGGGCTTGGAGGAACCTGGGCTAGTGGAAGGTGTCCCTGCCCATGGCAGGGGGTTGGAACGAGATGGTCTTTAAGGGCCCTTCCCATGCAAACCATTCCATGATTCTATGAAGAGCAGCCACCAGTCCAGCTTGATAAATCAGAATTGCCTTGGCTACTGAAATCTTTCCCATGCCCTCTCCAGAGTGTCTGCTTCCCACACACTTCTGATGGAGTAATTGGAACCTGAACACCACTGGGTACAAAGAAGACCACATCACATCCCAGAGTGGGACTTGTAGTGGGGCTCTCAGCATAAAAAGTCTTGGTGTACTTATTCTTGGGGCAATGAGCACCATCAACCTCTGGGGAAAAAAATGTCCAATCCTCAGAGCAGAAAGCAGCTGCTGGTCTCCTCTGCACCTGCCTTGTCATCAGACATCATGGGCATTGTCCTTGGCAGAAATAAAGGTCTGGTCCCTATAGTGGCATTGCCTCCATTGCTTTTCTTTCCTCATGTTCTTTACGGAGGAAAGAAAAGCCATGGAGACCAGGATGGACTTGAACTCTTGGTGTGTGGGTACTTGGCAATAATAGTTTGCTTTTCTGTGGCCTGTGATCACTGTGTCTGTCCCAGGTCAGCGGGCATGAGCCACTTACACTGTCGATGTGTGCTGCTGAGGGGCAATCCAAGGTTCTGCCCTCTCCTTGGGCTTCTTCCTTCCTGTGATGTCAGCACTGCAGAGACCACAGGGAAAAATAGTTTGCAATTATTACTTAGAGCAGGGTTGAGAGCTCAGGCTGCCTCTTTGCCACAGGGGTCCCAAAGTCTTGGATCAAGAGTTTCACTGCTTTTCTTCCTCCCTGCCTTGGCCACACTTTTAATTCAATCTGGAAGGGCACAGGAATCAGAGTCTGGGGGACAGGTGGAAAGGAAAGGAGAATTTGGCTGAGGTCTCCCACTAAACTCACCCATAGTCACCAGCAAACATGGGCCCTGGTCCTGGCATTGCTGGATGATTTGTGTCCAAGGGATGGGCAGGGAGACCTGGAATGTGGAGTGCCTGAGTCAGGGAGCGTAGAGAGGATGGGGAGATGCAGCAGAGGCACCACAATCTGCTCCCTGGTGCAGCGGGGCCAGTTTTATCAGCTTCACTCCTGCCTCTGGCAGAACAACCTGGAAGTCTTTTCTGCTGCCCATTTAATAAATCCCCTCCTCTGGTTTTTCATCTTCTGGAGAGATTCGCACACAAGACACCAGCCCTGAGCTCAGCCTGTGAGATTCCCAAGGGAACACAGGGGTGCTCAGACAGTCTGGTTTCCAGAGGATGTGTTTGTAGGGCTGATGAGCACCAGGAGTGAGGACAACCCTCCAGTCCTGCCAGGTGGGGGGGAGGTGTCAATGACCAGAAGCTGAGGGACACAGGGTGAGTTTTCTAGTCTGTTCTAGGGCTGATTTAGGAGAAAATTGCAAGATTTGGTTCAAAAGCCACTGAATGAAGCTATCTGGGAGCTCAGGATTAGCAATTCCCAGGAGTTCCCAGTCCCAGATAACTATCTGGTGACCACGAACATTCCAACATTTCCTATGTCTCCTGGTCCTTTTTCAGCTGTTCTGTCCCACCTTGTCTTTTCTGTCCTGTTCTGTCCCACCTTCTCTTCTCTGTCCTGCCTCTCTGCCACAGCCCTGCCACACTTGCTGAATTTCCTTGGCTGCTGAAATCCTTCCCATGCCCTCCCTGGAGCCTGCTTCCTGCTCAGTTCTCCTGATGGATTAATTGGGATCTGAGCACCACTGAGTACAAAGGGGACCATGTCACACCCCAGAGTGGGACTCATTGTGGCATTCCCAAGGCCATGAACACCATCCAGAGCCAACATAAACTTTAATGAGGAGTTTGGGAAGGGGGGAAGGAAGAGTATTTAAAGCATTTGGAATGTATTAAGTCTGCCCTTGTAACAGCATCTCTTACTTTTCTTTAGCACTAGAAAACCTTGATAGAGAAAAGTCCCTTGTCTGAGAGACTCTTGACGTTATTAAAGAAAGTAATAACTGTGCTTTTGGGGGTGGAGGAATAAATCAATGGAATGATACTCGGCCAAGGTGCTGCCACTGCTGGAATTCGATTCTGCTTTCTGTGAGGCAAAACAAGGCTCCAAATACATTAACATGGCCAGAAAGAACAGCAAAACAGAAAATATGTCTCTGGTGAGAGATCAAATTGCGAGTCACTGTTGGAGGAACAGGGGTTCAGTACATTCAAACAGCTGTTCTTTGGAGACCTGGCAAAGGTACATCACCCATGGAGCTGCTTAACCCCTTCAAGGGCCTCATCAGTACCACAAAGGACAGAATTACAGCCAGATAATCCAGCATCCTGATGTAAGGAGGGAAATAGGGAAAAGAGGGTGTCCTAGTTAGGACAGCTGAGACCAGTTCATCATGGTATGAGTGTAACCCAAAACTGTGTATTCTATAGCCTTCCATGCCATTTCCCAGAAATTGTTAGCAGTAGAGGCCTGAGAGATAGGAAGATGTTCCTGTCCTCATACCCTTTTATGGAATTCCCCACTCTGAGGGAAGGACTGAGCATTCCTGCCTGAACTGGAGAATATATAAACTTGGAGTTTTGGAACCTTTTTACCACTCGTGGGATCCAGAGGAAGACTGCAGCTCACCACTCTCAACCAGACTGAGACCACCACCCTCAACTGGACTGCAATCACCACTTTGACCAGACTGCAACAGCTCTCCCACCAGCAGGTTTTTCCCCTCTCCCTTTACTTTGGACTCGGGGGGGGCCCAAGGAACACCACTTTGTTCATGCCCCAGGGTGCTGGGTTATACATTTGGGTTTTGTGGGTTAAGACCAATTGTTTGTCTGTATAATTGTACTTATTGTATTATTTTATTAAATAGTTATTCTGACTTATAATCTCTCTTTTGAGTTGAGTTCATTTCCCCTGCTGGTTAACTTTTAAACCAGCACGGAGAGACAGGAAGGAATTAGGGCAGGGAAAGAAAAGCCAAAGAAGCAAGAGGAGCTGTACAAGGCTGTGTTCCCAAGTTCTCCAATGTTTGGTTCAGGTACACTGGGTGAGTATTGAATTCATCACTTCTGGCAAGGTTTCTCAGGAGCTGGGTGATGGAAGTATGGATTCTTTCATCCTAGCACTGGAAGGTTAAAGTGGCAGAGAAAATGTCTTACAGTCCATCATTATGTGATGGATCATTTCTTTACATATCTTTTTAGAATTGTAAAGTCATAGAGTGCCCTGAGCTGGAAGGGATCATCAAAGTCCAACTCCTGGCCCTGCACAGGACACCCCACCCTGTCCCTGAGAGCGTTGTCCAAATGCTCCTTGAGCTGTGGCAGCCTTGGAGCTGTGCCCACTGCCCTGGGGAGCCTGTTCAGTGCCCCTGAACTGCCTGTTCTTCTGGGGGAAGAACTCTGTCCTGACACCCAACCTAAGGACCAACTAACAGATGTTTTCTCCAACAATTCAGCCCTACCCAAATGTCAAGGTCTGTCCATTTCTTTTCCAGATTGGTTTCTTTTTAACAGGAGCGCTCTGTTAGATGGACAGCTCAGATCTTCACACAGCCCCTCTTTGAGCAGTTACTGTCAGTCTGCAGAGGGAGCTTGAGGTTGGCCAAGCCTAAACAGAGCACACTGCAGGGTGAAGCCTTTGAATATTAAGGAATATCATAATTCAGTGTATCCTGAGCCCTTTCTTCTCCTTACCTGGGAATATTTGCATGAGGATCTGAGGTCTCTTCCAAGGTAGAGGGTGTAAGGTTCAGCACACTTAAAGCCACCTGCATAAAGCTGATCAAGGACACTCTCTACAGTCCAGTTAAAGCCTGTTTGCTTGTCAGAACACGTGCACAGTGGACACTTGTATAGTTGGCAGTGTAAGAAATTTGTCTGGGAGACCTCAGAACACACAGGGATGGCTCCCACAGGAGGCACGTGGTGTCTGTGCAGCTGCTTGGACCAGATTAACAGAGAGAAGAAAGCAGGGAGGAGGAGACAGGGTGGGAAGGTGGAGGGGCTGAGTGCTCAGGGAAGCACAGTGCAGCTCAGAGGGGTGACTGCCCAGCTCATACACATCCCAGAGACTCTGGGGGAGGAATCCCACAGGAAAGAGAGGAGTTCTGCTGTCAGCTCTGCTCCAGGATTGTTTTACACTTTCCTGTTGTTTCATAACTTTCTTTTACATTTTGCTTTTGCAAACCTGACCTGATGTCCAGTGTAAACACTAGGGTATCCTCTTTTCTGCTTCTTCAGAGTAGCTTGTCTGGAATCCCATCGTCAGTGGGGAGCAGTGAAGCTCCTGGGAGCAGCTCAGCTGCATTTCTTCAGACATTTCTGATAGCAGGAGATTCCCTGTGCCCTGGAAGTGCCAATTTCTCTCCGTCAGCTGTAAAGGCAACCAAGGCAACAAGCTCCGGGGAGCAGAAGAAGATGGGATGCATCTACTTCACACACAGCTATGTTTGGACAGATGAAACCCAACCAATTATTTCCACTCCTAAACGTGCTCTGGAGGAAATTTTGGTAAAGCTGAGCAAAAGGAGGTGTTGGATATCCTTGAAGATGATGGCTCCAGAGCTACAGTGTGTGCAGGCAAACCTCAGGGTTGTGTGCCACAGGGACGAGGAGCAGGAGGATGATGATGATGGTGCTCCAGAAGCAGCAGAGAGCTGCCTCACTGCAGCAGCTCAGCTGTAACAGGGATGCTGCACACACAGTCCTAAAGACTGATTAAATCAGCTTTGGGGCTGGCAAGTGCACAGGATTGTTGGAGGTTTCCCATTATATTTCTCCCTTTGAAAGTGGGTTTGGAAGAGGCTCCTGCCCAAGTTAATCACAGCAGGAATAGACAGAGTCTGTGTGGATGTTGTATATGTGGTGAGGACAGACACTAGGGCCGAGTGTCAGTCCTGGAGCACCTCTGAGCTTCAGGGCCCCCTCCAGGGCAGGGCTGTGCCTGTGCTGGGAGCTGCCTGCTGGAACAGGCAGGACTGGAGAATGGTTAAGCTGAGCTGTTCAGAAGATGAGTTCAGTTACTTCACATCATCTAAGCCTCTCTAATGAAACCTCCTCTTTCCGTTTGGAGGTAATCTTCCTTTGATCAAAGCCTCTTCTCCTCTGATGAGAACACAGCACAGTAATCAAGCAGCTAATCTGAGCCTGAGCAGCCTCCCAGGCCCTGCAGCACCCAGAGCTTCCTCATCCTCCCTCTCCTCCTCAGGCTGTCACGCAGCTCCTCCTGCCTCCTGCTCCAGCCTTTCACACACCTGCCTGCACTGGGGCAGGGGGGGCTCTGCTGCTCCTGCAGGGCAAAGGGGCTCCTGGAGCAGGGACCTGAGCTGGCTGGAGCAGGGAATACCTCTGCCCACACCTTCCCTTGCAGTAAACTCTCTCCAAAGGCCAAAGGGGCTTTTAAACTCTAAATCCAGTTTTATTAGAATATAAACTTGAATAACTACATTTCTGAAAGAGGAGGAACTCAGTGACTAGGCCAGGTGGAATAGAAATAAAAAAGCTTATAAACAACTCTTTCCCTTTCCTCTGTGTCCCTGCAGAGGAGTCTTTACTTCTAGTTTGGTTTTATCTGGCTCAGTGGCTTTCTGAGTTGTAACAGAACTTTACTGAGTCCCTTCTGGTCCCTGGCACATCTTTTCCTTTCTGTCACCTCACCAAACACTTGTCCCAGCTGGGAAAACGCCATCCCACTGCATGGAAAATATCCCTGTGCAGGATCAGGAAGATCCTTAGAAAGAACAAGATCTACCATGGCTGCTCTGATGCTGATATAAATGACAGCCCACAGCAGGGTCTCCTTTGCTTTTCCTTTCTTCCTCCCTTGTGGGAATACACCTGGGAACACACCAGGAGGCCCTGCCCCTGACTTGCTTCTTGTATTTTCTAGGTCTGCTGGACAACATGAGCTGTTCTCCAGACACGATGCACAGATCATGGGGACTTCTCCCCATCCTGCCTGAGGGGGGTTCTTGGCATGTCAGAGAGTATCACAAACACTAAGCAGCACTTAAGATGATGAACAAGCTGCTCTCCTCCCAGCATGATACACATACTCTTGTGATCCCACATGCTTTCATCCTTGAGTTGGCACTTTGCACTGAAGAGGCAGAGGTGTGGGACTTGAAAATGCAAATTCAGGTCTGAACATCTAGAAAGAAACATGGAAGCAAATACTCAAATGGTTGAGCTCCTTGCACTGAGAAAGAAGCAACTGAGCCTCCTTGAGCACCTGAGCAAGTGTTTTGCTCTGCTCAGAGAGGAGCTGCAGCTCTGCAAACAAGCACCAGCCACACAGAATGGCCGGTGCTGATCAGCTGTGGATGGAACATCATCATCTGTTCCCAAAGCTGGGGAATCCAGGAGTATGTCCCAGGGCTGCTTGTTCCCCAGCAGTGAAGCTTCATTCCCCAGGGGCAGAGTACAGGAAGGCTGGCACAGCCAGGCACATCTCCTGGCTCCAAAGCCTTTGGGTGTTGCAGTATTGGACTCGTGGGATGAGGTGGAATTTCCATCAGAGACTCTCTGGTTTTCTGCACGTTGGAGTGGAGGAGCCTTGTGTCTGTCCCACAGGGGGTGGGAACACAACTCCCACCACCAGCAGCAGGCAGCTGGAGAAGTCCTGTGTTTAGGTATAATTTTTCTGCTGGATTTCTCCTGCTATACCCTCTGGGGACTTCCTCCTGGTTTGTTCCTCCTCATGAGTGTTAGATGAGAAGGAGCATCCCTGAGTGTGTGGTGCTGTGTCCCACAGGGGGTTTCTGCATTTCCCTTGGGAAGAGGCAGCCTGGACTCCACATCCTATCTGAGGAATCTCTCCTCTATCATTATTCCTGTTGGATCTAAGGTGGACACAACCACAGGGCCAAAGCCCAGGCTCTGGTGTGAGCTGTGCTGTGACTGTGTCAGATGGATCCAGAGCTGCAAGGCAGTTTGGGAATCCTGAGTTTGACAGTCACCACAACCACGTCTGCAAATCTGGCCTTTCAGCAGCGTCTGGGTCATGCTGGGGCTCTGCAGGACTTGTCATCTATGGGATAATGCAAATCTGGGCAAGGAATGTTGGGCAAGATCTAGTAGAAGATGTAGTTGATGATCTAGTTGAAGATGTCCTTGCTCATTGCAGGGGGTTGGACTAGATGGCCTTTAAAGATCCTTTCCCACCCAAACTATTCTATTATTCTATGAAAGCTCTGAGACCTCCAGGACAATTAACTACTAAATTCAGGTATTAATCTTCGTAGTATTTATTGTGCTCTCTCCTCTCAAAGGGGATCTTTTCCCAGCCCAGTGCTGCCCATTATCTCTTATTGATCTGAAACAGGATCATAACAACAAAAAAGGTAATTTCTGGTAAAACCCACAGAGCAAGAAATGAACTGCTGCACACCCCAGAGCATCGTAGCAGCTGAGCCAAGTCCTGTGTCTGGGGACCTGGGGTGTCACCACGGTGGGGCCAGAGAGCAGAGCTGCCCTGGGAATCCAGCAGGGGTGGGAAGTGGCCCCTGGCCCTGGAGCAGCTGACTGAACAGGGAGGGGAATGATGTTACAAACCCAGTCACCAACTTTGCAAGGACTTGTTTTAAAGTGCTGGGCTCAGGAAAGTCACTGACTCACAGAATCAGAAATCACAGAATGGTTTAGGTTGTAGGGGACCTTAAAGCTCATCTCATCCCACCCCCTGCCATGGGCAGGGACACCTCCCACCAGCCCAGGTTGCTCCAAGCCCCGTCCAACCTGGCCTTGGACACTCCCAGGGATCCAGGGGCAGCCACAGCTTCTCTGGGCAACCTGTGCCAGGGCCTCCCCACCCTCACAGGGAAGAATTTCTTCCCAATATCCCATCTATCCCTGCCCTCTGGTAATGGGAAGCCATTCCTCCATGTCCTGTCACTCCAGGCTCTTTTCCAAAGTCCCTCCCCAGCCCTTTTGGAGCCCCTGTAGGAATTGGAAGGCCTTATTCAGTTCAGTCTTTCAACTGTGCCACTCTGAGAGAAGGTAAAAAAGAAGAGAAGATCAAAGGTATGTTCCTGAGGAAGAGATTTCTGCTTTAAATCAGGATGAATAGCCAGAACAAGATGCAATAGCTGTAAGATGGAGCTTGAAGGAACCAGATGAACATGAGGAGCAAATTTATACCAGTGGTGGGAGCTGATTATTGGGGTTGGTTGACAAAGGTTCAGTACGTTTTCCATGAATTGCCATTTGTAAATCAACGCTGCCCATCTCAGAGAAGTCTGTTTTCTCCTCAGTTTAGGTGAGAGTGGGTGCAGGATCGCTGAGTGTTCAACAAGAGGCCAGGCTGGGTCCCTCCTGAAGTCCAGATCCTCAGAAATGAGCAGCACAGAAACTCCTACACGCACACCAAGGGGTGCCAGCTCTCCTGACACTGTGTCCTAACCCCCTAAGGCTTTTCAAGTCTCAGACATTCATTATCACTTCATTAAATGTAATGACTTTGGAACTTTCAAGACAAAATACCATCTAGTGCCTCTTATGGAGGGTCCACCACATGTTTAGTGAGTAGACCTGGCACACTTCTACTTGTAAAAGGTCGTTGGTGGTTCCTGGGCCTGGATCCACCTGCACTTCAGGCTGGTGCAAGCACATACTGCTGCTAAAGGAGGATATCTGCCACCCTCCCACATGGGGCTGATCCTCCCTTCACCCTCCCTCCAGCACACCTTTGTTTGGCCAGGAACACCTGAGCTGGGACAACAACCTGAGCTGGGACAACAACCTGAGCTGGGACAACAACAAGAGCTGGGAATGGGGCTGGCTGAAAACTATCTCAGCCCACTCTTCCAATGGGAAGGACTGTAGGACTACCCCGGGGCTTGTGAATCTCCTCTCCTAAAAAAGAAAAAAGAAATGGCAAAAGATTTTTGTCCTTCCCTCCCAGCCCTCCCCAGTCCCCTGGTCAGGAGTGATGCTGGCTGGGTCCTGTGCTTTGCCTGCCCAGCCCCTCACTGGTGTCACCCCAGGAAGAATGGGGACACTTCCTCGTGGAGACCCTATTTCCAGCTAGAGAAATCACTGGAAAAGTGTGTAATGTGGTTTACACCAAGGGGACATGGACCCTCTGTCCACCCCAGGAAACTGAGTTCTGGGGAAGAGGATATGGGAATTCTGCTGCAAGAAAGCAGGATTCTCAACAAATGACCAGTATCACAGATTGTTTCTGTCTTTCTCTGCCTGGATGGAGGGAGCAGGCTCAGCACATGCTCCCTCAGGACAGAGCAGCTCTCCCCTGGGCAGGGTGGCAGCAGGAGAGAGCACAGGTATATCCTGCAGGGCCCTGCCTGCAGCTTGGGATTAAAGCCAAGGTTCAGCTCATAAATCAAAGCCTTTCTTCCAGAGGGAAAGAGAAAGAGCTGAGCTGAGCTTGTAGCCACATCCCACAGCTTTTCCCTGTGGGACAGTACAGCCTCATTGCTCCTTCCCTGCTCCTCACACTCCTGGCGGGGCAGGTGAGCCCAGGGTGATAATGGGAGAGATGCCTGCTAAATCTTTCCAGAGCCTTGAACCCCTCCAGGCTCTTCAGAGGGCAATTGGGAAACATCTGTGGGGCCCAAGTGCCCTCTGGCACCACCTGGACATGGCAGCATTTGGGGTTGGAATCAGAGGATACAAAACAGCCACAAACTAAAGCTGTAGAGCAATAGTAGGGCAGGAAATCTACCTCCTGTCAAAAGATTTGGGACCCTTGGAGAAAGGTGTCTTGTGTTTTCTCATGGATCTCAATTAGCCATTTTGGGGCCTTATCCAGATCTGTATTCCTGGGATACACAGGTGAGCATCTCCTTTGCAAGGATGCCAAGTCCTGGTGGTGCCAGTTGTCCCTGAGTCAGCAGTGCCCTGGCAGCCAGGAGGGACATCCCTGTCCTGGGGCATCAGGGAGGGGATTGTCCCTCTCTGCTCTGCCCTGGGGCGGCCTCACCTCAACATTGGGGCAGTTTGGGGGGACACAATGGAAGGAAGGGATTGAGCCATTGGAGAGTGTCCAAAGGAGGGCATGAGGATGGGGAAGGGCCTTGATTTGAAGGCGTATGAGGACACTGAGGGCACTTGGTGTGTTCAGCTGGAGCAGAGGAGACTGAGGGGAGAGCTCAGTGCAGTTCCAACTGCCTGGGCAGGGGCAGAGGAGGGGCAGGGACTGATCTCTGCTCTGGGGGGACCAGGGACAGCAGCCAGGGAATGGCTGGAGCTGTGTCAGGGCAGGCTCGGGTTGGATCTCAGGCAAAGGTTCTTCCCCCAGAGGCTGGTTGGGCACTGCCCAGGCTCCCCAGGGCAGTGGGCACAGCCCCAAGGCTGCCAGAGCTGCAGGAGGGTTTGGATGATGCTCTGGGGCACAGGGGGTGACTCTTGGGGCTGGGCCTGTGCAGGGCCAGGAGTTGGACTGGATGATCCTTGAGGGTCCCTTCCAGCTCAGCATATCCTGGGATTCTGTGATTCTGTGGTATTATGCAGAATACAACACAGGATGGCCCATCCTCTCTACTTCAAGGCTCTGATGGTGAATCCAGGGAGACTGGATCATCCTGCACAGGCACAGTTTGGGAGAGACTGGAGTAGGAGCACAGCAAGGGACTGACAGCTGGAGAAAGGCCTGGATTTGCTGGATCTTGTGTGGGGGCCACAGAAAAGGTCCAAAGACAAAACTTTGTCTGGAAAGGCCTGGATGCAGGGAATGCTTTTAAATGTCAGTGTAACTCCTGGAACAAAATGCTGCCAGGGAGGAGCTCAGAAATCCTGTATGCTCTGGGGCTTCATCCAGGCACTTCAAAAGGGATCTCACCTGCAGACACCTGTCTTTTTATAAACTACAGTTACAAAAGGAGGAAAACCCCATCCCAGCCCCACCTCCCACCCGCCCATTGCCTGAGGACTGACTGCACTTCGCTGGGGGCTTTCCTGTTGGATTCTGCAGCTGGGCTCACGTGTCCATGGTCAGGCTCTCTGGCATTGCCTGGGTGTGCTGCTGCCTGAGCCAGCTGCCTCTGCTCCTGCACACACAGCCTCTCCCACCCATCCCAGCTTGGCAAGGAGAGGAAGGTCTCACTGCTCTGTTGTGAGTGCAGGGAAATTGGAGTGCCTGGAAAGATACTGGACCCTCTGCCCTGAGTCTTGGGGAAGGCAAGGGTATTGCTGAAGGTGGAGTGACAACTGTGGAGTAATGAGAGCAAATCTAATGGTGAAAATATCCCTGCCAAGGATTTAGGTTAAGCTTTTGAAATAATGCTGCATGTTTGCTTTGTAGGGATCATCCCAAAAATCACAGGGAGAAGAAGGAACTCAAAACTACAGGGACAAAGTCTCCTGAAAAAGTGCTCCAAGAGAAGCTGCATCCAGGTTTAGGAGCAGCATTAAAATTCATGAAAAGAAGACACATTTCTGCTGGTAAGTATTGTCCAAAGAGTATAATTTAAAGATTCTTGCCAGAATGAGAAATAAAATCTAGAGTGGTAACATAATTAAAAGCCAGACAATCACAGCCTTACCCTGAGAGCCAGGCAGGGAAGGATCAATCAGATTTCAGCCCTTCACATAAAAGAGCCAGTTCTGCCTTTTGTGAAGCTGCTGCAGTGAGAATAGGGCAAAACGCTGCTCCCCATTTACCAGGGGAGTCCAGAGGGCTCCAGGGAATCACAGAAGCAGCAGCAGCAGCTGATCTTCAGGAGAAGGCTCAGTGGGATGGGACCCTGCAAATCAACAAGACAAGAGGAAATGGCCTCAAGCTGCACCAGGGGAGGTTCACGTTGGACATCAGGAGGAATTTTCTACCTGGTTTTACTCCCATTCCCATAGGATAGACCCCACCACTTGCACCAGAATCCACAGAGATATGTAAATTCTCCCTCCTCTGTGTTGGATGGATGCAAGGACAAAGCAGCAACACCAGCAGCCCTTCAGGAAGACTTCATTCCACAGAAACCCCAAGTACAACACTACCCAAGTGAATAAGATGCAGAGCTTAGCACAGAGCACGCTCTGCAGCTCGGGTTTGGTATTTAATTAGCATCTGGAAGCTGCTCTCCTGCTGAGAGAGGCTATGGATCACTGGGGTTAAATGGTCACACACAGAGTTTCTACTGCTGCTGTTCAAGGTGCAGAGCAGAAACCAAGGAAAGGAGACTGTGGGAGTCCCAGGAAATTGCATTAGACCTCCCCAGGATCAAGAAGTTGATTCCACAGGTGGGACCACAGGAAGGGACACATATGGGAGAGGGCAGAACAGGCTTGCAGGGATGTGATGGGGTGTGCCTGAGCAGTGGAACCTTTACAAGGGAGCCAGAGAGGGGCCAGAACAGCTCTGGGACCCCCAACACACCAGGTGACCCAACTCAAGAGTGGCTCTTTCCCCAAAGCAGAGGACGGGGGTCCACAGGGAAACACCCACTCAGAGAGGTCACCTTTTTCTCTCTTTGCTGATTCTCCATGGCACTGGAAATGCTAAGGGAGAGTTTTTTGCTTTTCTCAGTGCAGAATCAGCTAGTTCAGGAAGATGTGCTGCATGGAAACAGGAAAGTTCAGGCTCTCTGCTGCAATTATTTTATTTTCTGGGATGTGGCCTTTGTTAGACCCACAAGAAAGGGCTTTCTCTGTGCACAGGACTGGAGTCCCTCGTGGAGCTCGTTGAGAGATGATTCCATGGGGATGATGAGGAAACAAACACAGGGATGAACACAGACATCTTTTCAGGGCTCCTGTTCTATGCACAGTGAGCACTCCCAGCAAAACAACAAAATGAAGCTTCCATTGAAAGTACTTGCATCCAGAAATACTTGATGGTGGCAGCCTGTGGCATCCAACAGAGACCTTCAAGGGGTCTCTGCTGTGACCTGCTGCAATCTGGGGTCTGTCAAAGCCCCCCTGCAGAAGGGGGTGGTTGCAGCTACTTCAAGGTCCTGTGCTTTACAAACATGTGCACGAATGGCCCTGGGAAAGCCCCTCAACAGGATTTTTGTAGTCCCCAGCCACACTGAAATGTGCCCAGTGGCACTCAGGGAAGCTACTCCATTTCTTAAACTGTTTTAAACTCTCCTTCTCTCCAGGACCCAAGAGCTCCAGTGTCCTGGAGCCCTCCCAGGCAGTGCCCTGTGTGTGGAGGCTGCAGGGACAGACGGGGCAGTGCACAGCCCATCCCTCCAGCGGGCACAGTTCTCCCAGGCTGAGGTTTCAGGAGGTGCCTTCAGCTGCCTCCAGCTGAGGTGGTCTGCAGGAATCTGTGTTTTCTGTACAAGGACTCCTGGGGGATGTTCCATATCTGCCATGAGCAGAGAGGAGTGTGGTGATGGGGTAGCAGCTAAACCCTTGGGACAGAGGGGAAGGGAGCAGAAGGGACTGTAGAGAGATGGTTACATGCCAGTGGCAGTGCACTGAGGGCCCTGACCCACGTCTGGGTCACATCCTGCCAGCACAAACTTCTGAACGAGTGGAAATAGTAAGAGAGTTGTGCAAGACAACTTCCAGACCAGCTTCCTGCCATCACTTGCTCTTTGACTTTCATCTCTGGCATTAACTAATGAATGCAGAAAACTTTAAATTATGAGAAAACTGGGATACTAACTTTGCTGTAGGTTTTTAATCTCCACAGGTCCTCAAAGATAATTGAGGATGTCTGTAATAAATAATTTAATGTAAATTTGCCATGAATTTCAGAATCTTTACTGCATATTCTGCTCAGTCAGAAACCCCTGTGATCTGCATTTCCTTAAGAACAGTCACAAAAAAACAATGGCAACCAATTTAAAGCAGAAGTAGCTTTTGATGGGGCACCGCTGAGGGGTCATTTTTCAGCTCATAATAACAGCATTTTAAATGTTTATCTTGTTTTACTGAACCTGAAACCATAAATTGTTTACAGTTTGGTAAAGCTTCTTGTCTGAGTTCCTGTGAGCACAAGTTGGTCCACTAGGTGGCTTAAGGGCTTCTCTGAGGTTCCTGAGATGAGCAGAGTCCCGTGGGCATTAAATCCCCTCTGAGGATGTCTCGCCAAAGTGGGACCCTTGGAGACCTTGGTAACCTCAGTACACCCTCGAGGGTGGGTAAGAGAAGAAAGTCTTGCCCAGCTGGATTGTGAAGGCTGGGGCCAGTTCCACCCTCTTACTGGAGAAATGGGCTGGTTCCAGAGATGTGGGACCCTGAAGACACTTTCCAGCAGTTGCAGCTCTGTTTGGATCTGGCACATCTCAGTTTCCCACAAATGACAGTTTCACAGCTCTGGGAATCCTCCACCTCCTTATAAGCAAATCTCAGCCAAATGCACCAGTGGGCTGCAGGAATCCTGCCTGGAAGGGGAGCAGCCAGCCTTGGAATGCCTGCACGGAACCGAGTCAGAAGGGGGAGCTCAGAGAAACCCGGAGCCCTCGTTGTGACGGGAGTGCAAACAACAGGAAGCAGGACACCATGGGGAGTCAGGACTCCACATTCCCTTACATAAATATCCCTTGCAGGTTGGCCGAGCTTTAAAATCACAGTGACCATGTGGGAGCTGGGGAGCAGGACAGGAGTGCTTGGACAACCACTGACCCCCATAAGAGTGGGCTTATCCCACCAGAAAATCCAAAAATCTCCACCTTGGGGAAGAGACAGAGATCCCACTTCTTGGCTCTGTATTTCCTTAGCCCTTTACTTCCTTCACTATCTGTACCAGTTTTAGTCTTTCTGATTAAGAAGCCTCTAACCAAAGAGTCTCTGGGAATTAATTTTTTGCATCATTTCCTTCTTCTGTCCAGCTCAGTCTTGATTCTCTCTCTGTCTCAGTAACTTGCAGAAACCCTTGTGCTGAAGAGGGTCCAGTCTAAGCTGATGTTACAAATGAACCAAGCCCTGATACCATCTTTTCACAGCATGTCTGGGCACAAGTAACAAACAATTCATCTGGGTGGCCCGTGCAGAGCCAGGGTGAGCACAGACCCTCCTCAGCCCTAAGCGAGTCAGGCCTGTCATTTCCTACAAGATAAATAGAAGACAAATTTCCTACTGGTAAATAAAAGGCTCTGTATTCTCCTTCTGCAGCCAGACATCAAAATGCCTGTTCCCAGCCCAAAGCAGACACCAGGGATCACAGTTGGAGTGGCTGTCTTAGAGGAGCAGTGGCTGGAGGAAAAACTCCCGTTGCTCATCTTGCCTCCTTGCTGCAGAAAATGCAGCTGCCAGAGGAGTCAATGGCATTTTCAGCCAGAAATTATTTCACCAAGGACAGCCTTGAACATAAAAAACTATAAAACATCCTTACGAGATTTATAAAGAGCTTTTTAGCCCCCAGATTCTCTCCACTTTTTGCTGGCACTGAGGCAGTGGGTTCCTGAACTCCCCGTGATTCTCCTGGTCTGATCTTCATGTTGCTGTACTTGGGATCTTGGCTCTTTAAAGGACAGCCAGGACCTTTGCAAAGGAGCCTGGAAGGAGCAGTTCCTCCTGATGTGAGGGGAAATGCAGGCATTTCCTCTGTGATGCTGCATCCCCTAAAATAAACGTCTCCCTGGCTTGCAGGCTCATTCTCCACAGCCTTCTTCTGCAGCCCCCTGCACACTGCAGGGCTCAGAGGATTCTGCTTTGTTCATCTATGGTTTCCTACCTTCTTCCCTTCTTTTTCTCACCCAATCTCCTGCTTGGTGATTCTTCCAGAACATCCTCATCCTGTGCCTGCCTCACATGGGGAGATAAAGGACCAGCTGAAGGTCTCCAGTGGTGCAGTTTGTGCATTGAGGGTGGAACTCCCTGTCAGGAATCAGCAAATCATGCCAAGAACATCCAGAAAACTTAACCCCTGTAACACTGCAGACCAACAGCCACAAGTGTCACTGCTGCAGGAGAGAGGGCAGGGTCATGGCTGTCCCCAGTGCCCCGGGTCCTGCTGCCACAGGGGAGTCCTCTCCATGGGCTTGGCTGTGTTGCAGCGACTTCAGCAACTAGGCCATGCTTGCTTTGAAGAAAATTTGGACCCCAAGAGCCTGTGGGTGATGTTAGACACATCTGCTTTGTACTCCCACAGCCAGATTTCTACTTGTCCTTGCTCACAGCAAGAACTGCACAGGATGGGACAGGCAGGGAATGAGTAGACCATGGGGAACCTGTGGAGAAATGCTGCCTGGAGGCAGCTCATCGTGCAGCAGAGCTGACCCCATCATTAGCCAGATGACCACCAGTACCCATCTAATCAGTCCTACAGTAATTAGCCAGGAACAAGCTCTTCCTCAGCCTAAAGAGTTGTTATTATAATCTGTGGGGTGGCTGCTATCTCGTTAACTTTGGAATTGCTTCAGAAGTTCAGGTGTAATTACCCAGCAATTGCAAGGAGAGGAAATTATGGGGCACTGCCCTTGTTTTAATAAATCAGGGGTTTTTAGCCACACATGCTCTGTGGAGTGGCAAGAGGAATGAGCAGTGAGGGATTCAGGAATTAGAACATGTGGAGTCAAATGTAGTGACCAGAGAATGCTGATGCCTCCAGGAACAGAAGCAGCAGCTGGTCTGTGGTCAGTGTGTCCAGGCTGTGCTGACCCACAGGAGTAGATCTGGGCTGGACATGCACTGGGAATATTTGATGTGGCAACTGGTCTTGGCAGGTCAGTTCTGCCTGCAACGTGCAGACATTTCCCACTGCTTCCCAAAAAATAGGTCTTGAAAGCCATGTACTGAAACACCAGGTCATTCTGCAGATACCAGCACACCCCAGCACTGCCCTGCTTGGACCCCAGCATAAAGCAATGTCTCATAAATGGAGCAGGATGAAATTCCATCTGCCCGCCCCCTCCACCGTGGTTCCTGCCACAAAGGTCGCCCAGGGATGTCACAGAGGGGTGATGGGTGTCAGTGCACTACTGGAAGGACCTTATGGCCATGATTTGGCAGCAGAATATATTCTGCATCTTAAAATAGAGAAGGAGATAAACAGCAACACGATTACGTGGTATCTTTGTCAGCACTTTCAGGCCTCAGTTACCAGACGGGCTAATTCTTTATCATTCAGTTTTGAAAGCAGCGAAAGACCTGGGGGAGAAAACAGGAGGGACAATTCATTCATTCCAGGAACAGTGACTGGAAAATGAAGATGTGAATTTTGGCATGAAATGGCATGAATCACACGTTGGAAACCTCAGGTTTGAAATGGGCTCACAGACTCCTTTTGGGTAGCTCTGAAAGGTTTCATGTGCAGAAAAAGCCACAGGCCAGGCTTGTCTCCAGGCCAGAGACCCAGCAGCCTGTGAGAGTCCAGCCCAGCATTCCCATCACATGGAGTGTGCAAGGGAAAACACTACCCAAGCCTGTCAACCTTCTTCTCTCAGCCTTGTCCTTTTGTTTACTGATACAGTATGATGTTTTTAACTTCTTGGAAATCCTTGGAGGACCTGGAGTGGGAGTCTGCTGAGGAACAGCAACCAAGCGTGACCTGAGAGCGCTGACACACAGACACGTTGGAGGATGAAGGCTGGGACAGGAGCCCCGAGGGGCTGCAGGGCCTCAGGTCCCCGGGAGCCTTGCAGGGAAGTGCTCAGCTCAAGGCTCTTGTCAGCCCAGGACACTTGGCAAAGCTGAAGGCGAAAGAAAAGGGGCAGGAGAAATGGAAATAATAGAGAAGCTGAAGTGGACCTGTTTGCATCGTATTGTGATGAGCAGGACAAACCCAGAGGTGTCTGAAGGGTTTGGAATGAACCTTAGACTGGTTCTTTGTTACACCAGTACCTGCAAAACTGAGGGGGGGGGAAGGAAATGCTTAAACTGAGCCCAGTGATTTGTGACCTTGTGCTCTCCAGTGCAGTGTCCCACACACTGCCCCAGCCCTTAATGCTGCTTTAGCTGCAGCAACACCCAGAGCAGGACCATGGCTGCTGGAGAAGGGCTTGGATGAGGGTTATTAACCCCAGCCCTGCTGTCCCCAGCTCTCCCCAGTTCCTCTGCTCCTGGAGATCTCATTTCTCTTTGCACTGTAAAAAGCACAGCATGAGCTGTCGGTGCCTGGGGTGTATCTGGGTGACACAGTTTTCAGCACGAATCAAAACAGACGTGTCAGAGAGCCCTGCAAACAGAGTCACTCACAGAATGCCTTTTCTCTTGTTTTCTTTACCCTGAAAAAAGTATTATTTGAACTTGTGGGAAATGATGGTAGGTGTGAGGAGAGCAGCACAGTCCTAGGGCAGAGCCCACAGAGACTCTTGCCCTGTTGATCTCTAAGAGCTCCTGGATTTTCTCACATTTTCATGCATCTTTAGCCTCTGTCATGGATCAGAAACTCCACTAAGCATCACTGTTTAATTGGCTTCCTTGGATCAGCTGCTCCTTACCTGTCTCAGTCTCTTAATCCACCCACAGTCTCAGTTTGGGATCCACACTCCTCAGGAAGGATTTTTCTGTCACCACCCACCGATGCACTGGAATTGACCCACAATTGCAGACACCACCAATTATGCCACTGGGAAGATTTAGTCATATCAGTTAAAATTCATGTCTCCGTTGGGTGCAGAGGTAATTAAATCTTACTATCATTATTGTGTAATAAAGGGCAACTGAAATTTATTTAATATGTGCTGGGTGAGAGGTGCTTCATTATAAAACTCAGTTATATATCCTTAGGGAACACTTGCAGAGAGCAGAGCAGAAACCAAAGCTGTCTGGGAGAAGGGAGCACATTCCTGGTGGTAACAGGGATTTGGAGCCCACCAGGGAGCCCTGAGGGGCTGTGATGGCATTTTGGAGAGATGGGGTAAGGAGGGAATATCATACCTGGGATCACCCCATTCCTGGGGACCTCTGGGCTCATGCTCAGGTCCCCAGTGCAGGAAAACAGGCAGCTCCTTCAGAAACACACGCTTGGAGGAAAGCTCCATGCCCTGGGAGACATATCCTGGGTATATTTTAGTTCCATTTCACATGGCCCAGATTGATTCATCCAAAAGCTGTGCAGGAGGCACTGGGAGCATCAGGTGTAACACGACTTGGTGATGCAGGAAGAGATCTGTTTCCCACTAAAAGAAAGCATTTGCAAATGGTCCTTTAAATTTAAGGTTTCATTTCCCCTTTTTGCAAAGCCCATTGATACACGTAAGCACTCACCAGCTCCTCCACCCTGCTGTCACTGGGAAGTAAAGCCCATGAGAAACTGGGAAGTCCACAGGCAAAGAGTTTTAAAGCTTCTTACGAGCTGTGCTTTTTCCACAGAGCCTTCCTGCTAGGAAAGCATGTGGCAGCAAAGGCTCCTGACCATTTTCCTTGCTCCATGTGTTGCGCCAGCAGCTCTGCTGGGGCTGTTTCACTGGGACTAATTATAACCATGACTTGGAGGAGCAGCAGGGGGGGCTCGTTGGGATGGTGCAGCTGATGTCACAGGTAGCAGCACATGCTGGGGCTTCCAAAGGCCTGTGAGTCACTTCCAGCCAGCAGATGAAGCTCTGAGCCATTGTGGGATTCAGGGATTGACAAGCAAGTCAGATGAGCAAGATGAAGGAGCCTGACATGGTGCTCTGGAGAAACTGCCTTTCAAGGATCACCTGCACCATGGTGCTTGCTGCAAATGGGTGAGGATGTTGAGCACTGACACATGGACCAGGGTTTGAGTCATCTTTTATTTCAAAACTTTCTTGCTTTTGATAACATACAGCATTTTTCCGAAGTTGCTTTGAGCTATTCTTTTGCTATGGAACCACTGTCACACATCCTCTGCAAAAATACTTCAACTGCACCTGTGATTGATTCATGGATGGCAAAGGCAGAAGGAACAGTCAATCATCTGGCCTGAGCTCCTGTGTGGAACAAGGCAGATAATCCCATCAGGACACTGCCTAAAGACCAAAGTCTTGCCTCTGACTAAATTACATCCCCTAGGTAGTTGTCCAGTCAGCTCCTCTGAGGGATTTTTTTGGAGGTGAGTCACCTTCCAAGTGTGCTATGTGCTTCCAGCAACACATCACTTCTCACAGAAAGGGCTGTGGCAGCAGTCAGCAACATCCAGGGTCTCCAGCCTGGTTTGACACCACACCATGGCTGCCAGGGGACTTCTGGAGACTTCCAGAAGCCTTCTCAATTCCTCTCTCCAGCCATGGCATGGGAGGTCACCCACTGAGGGGTGGGTCTCTCCTAAGTGGTGAACCAGGACAAGTCCATGCTGGGGAGCTGGAACGGGGGATCAGGTTTGTTGGTTTCCCAGCAAAGCTTCTTGGGACTGTGTACTCATTTCCACAGGCTGTGAGCCCATGGGCACTCTGACCCTGTGCACATCAGCACTGTGACTGATGTGTGGGATTATAAATATGGACTTGAGGAAAGAGACTCACTCCCAGGGAGCACAGAGCCAGAAGGCATGGGTCAACATAGAGAACTGGAGGGTTTTATGGGATCCTAAGTCCCTCAGTGGCAAACCCAGATCTCCTGCTTTTGGCCAGAGCCCCAGGCTCTGCATCTCATCTGCCAGATCCTCATCCCCTGCAAACTCAGTGCATTTACAGAGTTGCCAGCTCCAGGTACAACCCAGAGAGCCCAGGTGACCTGTGGTTAGGAGGACAAAACCCGTGAGTTCTGACCTGTTGCACAACAGCTTCCCTTGCCCTGCTCTGCGCCGCGTGCAGGATGTGACTCCTCGGCACTCACACACTGCACAGGCCCCAAACCCTGCCACTGGCACAGCTGTTCCCATGCTGGCTGGACACTGTGGGGTAGTGCTACAGACCTCTTAGCTGGACTACTCCCTGTTTCTAATCAATCCAGTCAATTAGTCTCACTAAGTTCAGCATCCCCATTCCCCAGTTTCACAGCCAAATCTGTGCAATCAGCTGCTTAACTGCCCCTCTCCTTGTCAGGCTTCACAGCCCTCAATGTGATCACTGCTGATCTGGACCAGCCACACATCTGTGACCAGTGTGATCTCACAGTCACATGGGGGCCTGAATCCAGGCACACACAGCCACATGCTCCCTCCATGCCTGCCTGTGATCCCACCAAAATCCACATCAAAGGCAACCTTTCTCCTTTCTATTGAAACTAGGCTTTTGGGGCAGATCCCAGGATCTCAGTGCTGTGGACATCCCAAAAGGAGAAGCCTGGCTGGGCATGGGGAGTCTCTGGGCAGATGCTCTGAGCCCCTGGCTGGTGCCAGCACGTGGAATGAGCCAAGTGCTCGGAGGTGCTCTGAATTCCCACGGGCAATCACTTCCGAGGGCCACCGGGCTGGATTTGATGAGCAGTAACTGGTGTTCAGTGGAGTGAGTGCAGCCTCTGCTCTAATTGCTTCTGTAGGCACGAGAGAGCTGTTTTCCTCCTGACCCCCTCACAAAGCATCCTAACCATGAGCTCCCACCTCTATCAACATATTCCCTGGAGTTTCCCCCTGCGCTCCAGACAACAGTGCAGATCTGCCTCCCAACAGGGCTGATGGCAGCCCACCCTCAGAGGAGCAGGGCTGGGAATGCCCAGCCCTCCTCCCAGGCTCAGCACCTTCTCCCATATCGCTCCCATTGCTTTGATTGTCTTGTGACCCGTGTGAGAGGATGTTTTCTGAGTCATCAGGCTCCTGTTCCTACACAGATGTCAATTGTTAGAGCAGAATAAGGCATTGTCTGGACCACAGGAGTTTAAGAAGCTCTTGAGTAAGAGCAGCAGAAGCAGCTTCTCCAATCTGTCCCAGTGCAGCCACATTTTTGCTTTCAGATCTCACTTTGTGAGATCTGCTGTGTCCTGTCAGATCCCAACCTGTCTCATTCCCCTCCATGGGAAGTGGCAGAACCAGCAGGGCCAAAGGTGTTGCTGGCACTGTGGTGGGACAGGGCTGCCAAGGAGCTTGTCCTTGCAGTCTCACTCGGAATTTGAACCACACACAGATGAGAAAGTGGAAGACTTGGGGCCACCTGGGGACATGGTTTGGGGGTGATTATGATGGTGCTGGTTGATGGTTGGACTAGATGGTCTTGAAGGTCTTTTCCAACCTTCCTGAGTCTGTGATTCTGTGACTTTCCAAACCAGGATGCTCCAAGGTTGCAAGTCCCAAGCAGGTTTCCATGCATGGCCGAGAGTAGGGAAACCTGAGGACCTGAGCATCTCCCTGAGCATCTCTCCTTTGATGTGGAGAGAAATCAGGCACGGGGAACCCTCCTTGTCCTTGTTGATGTTTAGATACTATGGCTCATTTTATTCCAGGGACAGCCAGTTTGACATGCAGTTCATGTCAGCAGGGTGCCAAGGCTCCTGGAAAGGCCAGAGGATCTGCAACTAGTTAACCCTGATGAAAAATGAGGATGCAGGCTGCCAGGCCACTGAAGCCTCTGAACTGCTTTCCCAAGGGATGCAAATGGGAAAGTGAAAGGTATTCCTGTGCTGCACAGCCAGGCCCCTCTGCAGGGCATAGAGCTGAGCTGGGAGCCCTCAGGCAGGGGCTGGGCTTTGCCTTCCCCAATTGGCCTCCTCAGAAGCAGGGGAGCAGTCCAGGAACAGTAGCCACACCCCTGCCAGGTTGGATGGGGTCCTGAGCAACCCGCTCCAGTGGAAGGTGGCCCTGCCCATGGCAGGGGGTGGAGTGAGATGAGTTTTAAGGTCCCTTCCAGTCCAAACCATCCATGGAGGACTTTGCCTTTGCTCAGCCTCTGGCTCTCAGCTGTTGTGAAACACAGAAGAGCTTCGAGACAGGTCCTGGCCAGGAGAGGTGTAACATAGACCAGTCTTGCAATGCCTGGGCTGGGAAAGGAGGGAGACGAGGAGGGAGCAGGGATGACCAGAGCAGGAGCAGCATATTCTGGGATTCTGTGACTCTGTGATCCCAGCAGGACCCAGAGCAGGTTTTCTGTGGGCAGCATTGGCTGGTCCTTGGTGACCCAGGGCTGTGATGCTTGACTGGCACCCATGGTTTGAATAGCACAAGTACTGCAGCACTGACTGCAGCATGGATTTTCCAAGCATGAGAGATGCATGTTTCCCTTCCTGGGATGCTCACTTTCCTTCAGGAGCCTGCTCTGAGCCATAACTTGGCCAAGAGTATGTTTATACTCTTGAGGAGATGGAAGGGGAAAGGGACAGACCAGGCAGAGAGGTAAGAAAATTAGTGAGCAACCACCTGATGTTCAAAGGGACATAGGGAAGCTGGGACTGAACATATAATCATGGAATCATAGAGTCACAGGATGGTTTGGGTTGGAAGGGACCTTAAAGCTCATCTTGTTCCACCCCCTGCCATGGGCAGGGACACCTTCCACTAGCCCAGGTTGCTCCAAGCCCCGTCCAACCTGGCCTTGGACACTTCCAGGGATCCAGGGGCACCCACAGCTTCTCTGGGCAGCCTGTGCCAGGGCCTCAGCACCCTCACAGGGAAGAATTTTTTCTTAATATCTAATCTAAACTTGTTCTCTGTCAGTCTGAAGCCATTCCCCCCTCGTCCTGTCACTACATGCCCTTGTAAATAGTAATGAATCAAAGGATACTCCATGTCATGGACCTCCTGTGAAAAACACCTTATGGTCGAATGTCAGACACTTCATAGGCAATTAAACTGTCTATCTGACAGTTTGTTTGACTTGTAAGGACAGGCTGAAATTCATGGAATTTCTAAACACTGCAATTAATCTGTTCAAGTTATCACAGAATAACACAGAATATGCTGAGTTGGAAGGGACCCACAAGGATCATCCAGCCCAACCCCATGGCCCTGCACAGCCCCAGCCCCAAGAGTCACCCCCTGTGCCCCAGAGGATCATCCAAACCCTCCTGGAGCTCTGGCAGCCTTGGGGCTGTGCCCACTGCCCTGGGGAGCCTGGGCAGTGCCCAACCAGCCTCTGGGGGAAGAACCTTTGCCTGAGATCCAACCTGAGCCTGCCCTGACACAGCTCCAGCCATTCCCTGGCTGCTGTCCCTGGTCCCCCCAGAGCAGAGCTCAGTCCCTGCCCCTCCTCTGCCCCTGCCCAGGCAGTTATAGCATAAACTGAAAGAACAAACAATAGATGAGATAATCTTTAGATGAAATCTCCATTCTCCTATCCTAGAAGGATTAGTGTCTTACAAATTAGTCCACATTTTGGCTTCAAAGTATAAATAAGTGTGTATCCAGGTCTGGGGTCCTTAACACAAGAAAGACATGGACCTGTCAGAGCAGCTCCAGAGGAGGCCACGGAACTGCTCCCAGGGCTGGAGCCCCTCTGCTCTGGAGCCAAGCTGGGAGAGCTGGGGGGTGTCACCTGGAAAAGAGAAGGCTCCAGGGAGACCTGAGAGCTCCTTCCAGTGCCTAAAGGGGACTTATAAAAAGGAGGTAGAGCAACCTTTTGTATTGGCAGAGAGTGACAGGACAAGGGGAATGGTTTTAAACTGCCAGAGAGCAGGGTTAGATGGGATATTGGGAAGAAATCTTTACTCAGAGGGTGGGGAGGCCCTGGCACAGGTTGCCCAGAGAAGCTGTGGCTGCCCCTGGATCCCTGGGAGTGCCCAAGGCCAGGTTAGACGAGGCTTGGAGCAACCTGGGCTAGTGGAAGGTGTCCCTGTCCATGGCAGGGGGTGGGAACAAGATGAGCTTTAAGGTCCTTTCCAACCCAAACCATTCTGGGATTCTGAGTTCTCTCTTTCCCATCTCTACCTCATGTCTCATCACCTTCCCAGCCATCCAAAGTGCTGTCACGTTCTGCTGCACATGTAAAGGTTGGTTTAACAGGCACGAGTCCTGATCCTGTTGATGCTCATTGGGAGGTTTCCCTTGCACAGTTAATGCAGATGGAATTCTGACTTCAACACACTTTTAGAAAGATTTTGAAAAACCCTGTTCTGTATTTCTGGGCTTTGATGAGAAGCTTCTCATGGCCACATGTTGTCTGGAGGAGGTTCTGATTGCCCCAGTGAGTTACTGCAAGGGCTGTAGCACTGCTGGAGGGGCTGGCACAGCTCAGGAGAGGGAAAAACTGACCATCTGTGAAGCTTTGCTTGAAATACCAGTCTGCCATAAAACATTCTGCCTGATTAAAGCCCCCAGGAACCTCTACTGGAGGAGCCCTCCCCTACCTTCTCTTCATTTTACAAGGTGTTTTTAAAGTTAAATGTCACCTGATTCCACCCCAGAGCATTTGCATCTTGGTAGCACATGGGGTCGGGTACTTGCAGAGCTCAAGTACTTGAGCAATCCTTTAAAATCAGAGCTGTGCAGTGTAAGTGGGTACTTCAGCCCTGTTTTCCTGAGCAGGGGCAGTTCTGTAAGACAACAGGTGTGACCATCAATAACTCAGTCATTCAGCAAATTAATTCCCATGTTGGCTGGCTCTGAGCTGGGATTTTGGCTGATAAATGCAGCCCCAAGGAGAAGAGCAAAGAGAGAAGGGCAGGGACCTGCTGGTTCCCCATGCAAAAGGCACAATGAGCTGCATTCTCTTTTCCTGTGAAGACAGTGTATTTTGGACTAGGAATGTTCAAAGCAACAACATGTCATGGACAATTTATTCTACATGAGCCCTGGGGTCTGGTTTGGAAAGCTATCTCAGCAAACCCCCCTGGTGTGCTAATGGCCCTACTACTGGTAGCAATGTGATGTCCTATTGATTACTTATCCATTGTTAATAGACCTCTGTACTCCCAGAGGATAACTCGGGTGTAACTGCGAGTGAGTGTTCGATGCTTCACTGCAGGCACAGGATCCAGAGCCTCAAGGGTGATAAAGACCCTTTCCCAGCAGGTCTGTAAAGAGGGAAAATTCATTTACCAGGGTTAGACTTAGAAGGGATGTCCTTAAAAAAGGCTGTAGCCTTTTCACTGCCATCAAAAAGGATCTGTAGATTCTGGGATCCTGTTATAGCAGCATCTGCTTCTGGATGCATAGCCTTTGTGCTGGGAACACACAGGAGGGGGATTTACATGGGCAATGCTGTCTGGGAAAAAGAAGGGCGTCCAGCCCAGTATTTGTACCCTGCAGGCCCTATCCTGCAGCATTTCATCAGGTTCACAAACCTTGAGGTCCAGCCCAGCCTCAATAATCCCTGTAACTGCCCAAGGTCCACATAGTTCATGAAAGAAAAGCAGTTTTTTTCATTTCTTGCTTTCTGACCAAACTCTCTTATTTAGCCTTTCTTTGCAATTCTGAGTTAGTAAACGTGCTCTGATCCTGCAGGATGACATCCTTGAGCAGCCAGTTGCCTCTGAGCCCACTCAGAAGGGCACACAACAAGTCTCCTGTCCTGGCAGGAACGTGGCAGTGCGGGCACAGACCCGAGCAGCCTGAGGCACGAAGGGAGCCTCTGCCAGCAGGGTGGAGCACGGCGAGCCTGGGGGCTTGTCTGTGTTCCACTGGCTTCCAAAGGCACTCCTGGCTCTCCAGCCTTCTGTGCTGGCCTGGTATCTCATCACAGCAATGGTTCCCACTGCTCTCTGACAATCTAGTTGCCTGCCCTGGTCTGTGCACCCCCAAGTGATATTGCAATGGACTCTTTTGGTCAAAGGCCATGAGAGTTGTCCATCACATCAGATTAGCAAGGCTGGAAATCTCCCCCTGCACCCAGCCCAGAGAGCCCTACAGAAGAGGGATGTGTTGGCTGTGGGTAGAGTGGGGGTCTGGACACGGACATGGTTTCTTCTCCAGCATGGAAGACCCCTGGATCCATCTGCCAGAGACTCAGGCTCAACCATAACCCTTTCCCTGTCATTTGGAACGATTCCTGGGCAGTTGTTGCTGGAGGAGCTGCCTGTGTCTGAGGAGCACATCAAAATGCAGCAGTTAGCTGTGCTGGGAGAGCACATCACCCAGCTTGGCTACGTGAGGAGCTTGCTCTCTGCTGTAAACACAAAACTACACTTGCTCAGAGGCAGCAGGCTCTGTATTTCATCACTCTGTCACTGCAGCACTGCAGCAGGTTTATTACAGGATGGATGGATAAATGGATGGATGGATAAATGGATGGATGGATGGATGGATGGATGGATGGATGGATGGATGGATGGATGGATGGATGGGCCACCAGGGCAGTGGGGTATTTGCTCTCTGAGGAACCCTCAATGAGTATGGTAAGTTGGTTGAGGAGGATTACAGCTGGTGGTAATGCAAGGCACTGTCCAAGGAGAAGGGAGACAGAAGGGTGGCCTTGTTATTTCCCCTTTGATTTCCTTGCAAATCACTTTATTCAGCCCATTGTGCTGCAAGGGCTGCTCAATCTGCTGAGTGTCACTTGCCCAGTGTTGGGATGTCCCCTCCATCCTTTGGCTGTTTTTGTGGACAGAGAAGCTCTGGGTGCTGGCAGGGCACCCATTAGTCTGGAGTATCAGAGTTGTAAATGCCCCTTTGCTCTCCCCTAAGCTCTGCTGTCCATCCTCTCCTGTTGTGTACTGCTCCACTAAGACACCCTGGCAATCCCCCTGGCTCTCCCTGGAGGCTGAAGGAGCTCCATTTTGGGGCAGATCTGGGGCCTCTGTGTTTCTGGGTTTTTTCTGCTGTGCCCTGGTGACTCTGTGTGGGCTGGTGTTGCGCCTTTCACAGGCACCTATGGAGCAAAGGGAGCTGGGCCACAGCAACACCCCAGGGGGTATTTAGGGCAGCTGCCTGTCCAAGTGCTGCTGCTGTCATGAGACAAAACAGGACACGATCCCTCACTGTTCTGCTGAGTCCCAGGGACAGCTCCCAGCCACCCCAGCTGAGGGGCAGGGTCTGATTCCAGTGGGAATGGCTTTAAACTGAAGGACAGTAGGTTTAGATTAGATATTGGGAAGTAATTCTTCCCTGGGAGGGTGGGAGGCCCTGGCACAGGTTGCCCAGAGAAGCTGTGACTGCCCCTGGATCCCTGGGAGTGCCCAAGGCCAGGTTGGACGGGGCTTGGAGCAACCTGGGCTGGTGGAAGGTGTCCCTGCCCATGGCAGGGGGTTGAAATGAGATGATCTTTAATGTCCCTTTCAACCCATGATTTTATTATTCTATGAACTGAGGGCTATGATCAGAAAGCTCTTGAGGACAAGCTCTTGAAAGGCCACCAGTGGACTGTGCTAGAAGGAGGGATTGTCTAGTGGGGTCAGCAGGGTTCTGCCTTTGGAAACTGAGGCTGAACTGAGGCTGAAAGAGGAGACATAAGTCAATGTTTCAGGAATGGCCTTTGGTTTAGGGAGTGTTTGAGCTGCTGTGTCCCACCACATGACTCTGCGAGTGCAGAAAACCTGGGTGGTGTCTGCAGTGGGTCTGTGGGCTGCTGCTCCAGTTGAAAAGGGAGAATGCCTACCAGATATGATTTAAAGGAGTGAGAACAGTTGGGAAATACCAGGCTTAGGGTGACCTGTGTGTTAATAATCCCAGCTCCCTTATCTATATGTATTGTTCCCTACTCTTAAATGTCACAGGCACAGACCATTTGTCCCACAAACTTCTGCCTCAGTCAGTGTGTTGCTTGGAAGGTGCTAAAGAGGCAGCTCTGTAATAATTTACCTCTTTTGGTTGCCTCAGGCCTTCCTTTGCTGCATACACTCGTGCTTCCCTGCTCACAATGTCCCTGCAGGGTTTGCTGCAGTGTGTGTGCCATTGCTGAAGGTTTGTCCTTCGCTGCCAGGAGGGCACTGTCCCATGGACACAATGGCACTCTCCAGGCACCCAGATCACAACCTCTCCTTGCTTTTCGGTAAGAGTCACAGAATATCCTGACCTGGAAGGGACCCACAAGGATCCTGGAGCTCTGGCAGCCTTGGTGCTGTGTCCACTGCCCTGGGGAGCCTGGTCAGTGCACAACCAGCCTCTGGGGGAAGAACCTTTGCCTGAGATCCAACCAAACCCTCCCCTGACACAGCTTCACATAAGAGACGTGGAGGATCTAATTCTTCACAAGTATGTCTTTCAAAACATTTTGCTTATTTAGTGTGCAAGTCTGTCTGACACTTGTGCAGGTGTGAGCACTTGGCTCTTCTGCAAACCTGGGTCTGAAGCTGGTCAGCCAGAAAATGAAGGGTACATGTTTTGAGAGCACTTGTCTTACTTTACATCAATATGTTCTTACCTTAAGTCACTAATGAGGAAGCAGATATGATCCTGTGGGAGGAGCAGAGACAGATTGTTTTTTCCAAACCTTTGTTCCACATCAGAGTCACAAGAATCTTCAGATCCTTTTATGACACAACCCAGACTAATTCCCAGGCAAGTCCATTCTGCTGCTGAATGGTAAAGGTGTTTTGTGTAAAAAGTGGTGAATAATCATATGATTAAACTCAACTTCCTCAGAAGGACTCCCAGGAGGCCTCACTGTTGATTCTGCAGGCAGTCTCAGGGTTAGCTGCTGATTGGCTTTGCCATCCTGTAAGGAATGAGGGCTGGGTGTGCCTGCAGGTGTGTGCTGGGATGAGCAGGAGCATCCACGTGTGTCTGTGGGCATGTGTCCACCTCCAAGTCCGTCTGCAAATCCAGTCAACAGGGTGTGACATAAAGGTACATCCAGTTCTGTCTGTCCGAGCACACAGATTCAGTTTGGAGACTTTTTTATCAGAAAACAGTGCAAATCTAGAAGCTTTCTGTTTGCCTTCCCATTTAATTGCCATTTCTCAGTTCTTTGATATTTGATACATATTTCACCTTTGTAGCAGGTCTCCAAGGAGGAAGCTTGTATTTGTGATGGCACATTTGGGAGTGTGGACCCTGCTGTTACAAGAGCTGAATTGAAAAGAATTTATTAAATATATCGAGAACAATTGATCAAGGTCATCTGGGGGAAGTTTTCTTGGACTGATACAGAATAAATAGATATGAAATGAGGGTCACCAACTGAAATCCAGCAAGGGCCCAGGTACAAAAAGACCTTTCAAAGATTAAAAGGACAGCAAGGACAATATACAGCTGTGTCCATGCTGTCCCCTTTGGATGAGGATGCACATCCTACCAAACAGCTGGTATGAACTTCTTGGACTTTGCTCTTCTTTGGGAAGACAACAATGTGGTTTGGCCTCAAACCCCTCTAGAAACCACAGGGTTGCTCACACTTGACAGGGTTCCATATTGCCATGAGTTTATGGAGACTGTTTGGGGGTTGTTTGCCCATGTATCTGCATTTCCCACTGCACTGCTCCTGTGGGGTCATCTAGAGGCAGCATCTCACAAAATACCTCTCATGCTCTTTAGTCAGAGGGCTTTGATAGCTTATTCCTTCCACTGATTGCATCACTTTTTACTTGTCCTGGCCATTAATTGCAGGTCTTTGTTTCCAGCAGTGTCTAAAGGCAGGTCAGGATTGGATGCCTGCACCTTCCAACATTGTTTTTTCCTTCAGGCCATGCAACTTTTGTCATTTCCAGAGTGCAAATACCATTTGGAAAACAAACTCAAACCGATTAAACCACACCTTTATAATTCCTGTAAATGTAATGGCCACAGTTCCCCATGTTTGTATTTTGTCTTTTGGAACTGTCAGGGCTCACAGCAGAGACAGAGGCATTATTCACCCAGGGCTTATCTTACTCACAAGGCAGAGAAATGTTTGACTTTTGGTTTCAGGTGAAGGACACACTGCAGAACCAGATCATTCTATCTCCAGATCATTGATTCATGAGCCAAAGAGAGAGATTTCATCATTTGGGCCAAACTTATCACAGTGGTTGAGCAGAATCACAGAAATTGGGCTCAATAAACATAGCAATCACATCCTAATTATTTCTACTGCAGCAGCATTGTCTCCTGTCTCTTGGTCTTGATTCACCCCACCACTGAAGGCAGAACATTTTCAGGAAAGTGTTCACTACTCCTCCTCCCCAGGTCAGAAGTAAGAGAGATTTTGCAGGTGTAATGCATCCCCCCGCCATGGTCTGCAGTGTGTTGTGGCAGGAGGGGCTGGAAGGGATTTACCCCCAGGCTGAGGCAGGAGGGTGCTGCTTTGGGAGCTGGTCACACACAGAGCCAGGCCCCAGAATCTGAGCACAGCAGATTTCTGCTCTGCCAGTGGTGGGGGTGAATGTGACACTGGTATTTGCCTGCTGGGACCTGCAGGACTGGCAGAGGAAGCCCACTTTCATATAACAGGGTCTCAGACCTTTAAATCACATTATGGGACAATATTTTTTATGCAAATGAGCTGCAAGTGACTCCCCAAAATCCCCAGGTGTCCTTATTGCCAGGGAACTGCTGCTGCGTGTTCCTGAAAATCCATGGCTTCGACAGCTGAAGGCCTGGGAGCCTCAGGATTTGTGCAGGAGTGTGAAGGGGAAGGGCTTTGTCCTGTCTATGTTTTACAGCTTGGAAAATCCAAGGCTTCAGCTCTTATTTTTGCCGGTTTTGTTACAGGACCTGCAAAAGGGGAAACTTCTGCCTGCACAGCTGGGGCAGGGTTTGTCCCACACAGGGATGTTCCCAGGTGCCAGGGAGATTTTGCAGCTCAAAAGTGTTTAAAAATGACCATACCCAAAGCCCAGAGATTTTTCCACAGTGGCAAGTCTGGCTTAGGAGTCCTTTGCTCCTCATGGTATTTGCTTTGTCCCAGGTTCAAGGTGCTGTGAGCTGGAGTTTGGCATTGCAAACCCCTTGTCGGGAGTGTCCGGAGGTGATGGAGTCGGGCTTTGCACAGCTTGTGTTCTGTGTGGCTCTATCCCCCAACTCAGCTGTTAATGCTAATAGATTAGGGAGAGATTGAGCTGGATCAGATAAGTATATTAACACATCATCTGCATACAGCATTAATGCAAAGCTCTCTGAGCCCATGTAATGCCGGGGATATTTTCATTTTTGGCATGTATTAGATGCCAAACATCCAGTTGCAAAACCAAATGACAAGAAAATGAGATGTTCTCTTAGTACTTTTCTGCCCAGGGAAGTGGCTGGATATGAGGCTTTTTGGGAGAAAGCAGTTAAAATAAAGCCAGTACCAGAGCATGGATCTATCTACCTGGCAGCTGTGAATCCAGGACAAAGCTTTCCTCAGCAGGAACAGGACTCTGGCACATTGTGGAGCACCAAGGGGGCTGGCAGGGTGAAGGTGCAGATGGTGGTGGCTGAAGTGCCCAGACTAGGTGAGCTCTACTGTCTTAGTGACCAGTGCCATTAATCTTAATTAACTTTAATCTTAACTCTGAGCTGGGCAGGTAAAATAACACCTGAATTACTTCATTGCCATCATTGCCACAATTAGGTAGAAAGGTCACACCTCTGGATGTGTCTCTAGAATGAGAATCATAGAATGTCCTGAGTTGGAAGGGATCATTGAGCCCAATTGAGCCCTGCACAGACACCCCAACAACCCCACTCTGTCCCTGAGAGCATTGTCCAAACCCTCCTGCAGCTCTGGCAGCCTTGGGGCTGTGCCCATTGCCCTGGGGAACCTGGTCAGTGCCCAACCAGCCTCTGGGGGAAGAACCTTTGCCTGAGATCCAACCTGAGCCTGCCCTGACACAGCTCCAGCCATTCCCTTGGGTCCAGTGGGAGGCACATGACCCTCCCCTCACATCTGACAGCACCACTTGGGGACACTTTGAGAGCAGATTGGGGATGTGCAGTGGTGAGTTATAACTTTTTTAATGACAAAATTAAAAGCAAAAAATTTAAATTTCGGGGTTTTATCGATGCCTTCCCCCCCACACCCCATATGTGCTCCCAGTAAATATTCACACTCCCCTAGAGATGCCCATTGAGACAAAAAGAATGATTCTGCAGTGAAGGTAAGTTTTGGAAGAAGGGGAAAGAATCACAATACCTGGTTCCAGGTATTGTTTGACCACCAGGTTAGAAGGGTCTTCTCCTGCTGAGGGCAGCCAGGTAAGCTGGGACAGAGCTGGTGGCAGTGGAGAGGTGATGAGGCCCACTGATGGATTGACCCCTCGTGTGTAAGGCTGGTGGCACTGGGTACCTGGGGCTGTGCCTTGGGACAAGCAGCACCTGCACAAGGCAGGTACTGACCCTTCTGCAGCTGCATCTCCATCAACATCCTGGGCACCTTCCACTGGCTCACCTTGACCAAGATTTGCCTTCAGTTGGGAAAGAACTCGAAATACCAAATGTTCAGAAAACTTCACTTTATCCCAACACAGCTCAAAGAGGGGCAGCTGGAGGGGTGACACAGGTGTAACACATGAGGTGTTAAAATGTGGGAAGCCAACCTGGGAAGGCAGGGCCTGAGGCCTGTAAACAGGGGCAGGTGCTGAAGGTCCTGGTGGCCAGACTGTCCCAGCCCCACTTGTTGCCATCCTGCTGCCCCTGACAAAGCAGAAGGTGGTGTGATCCAAGTGCCACAGGCACCTGTGGGTTCCAGCTGGTCACATCTGCTCTGGGCAGACGCAAAAGACTCAACAGCAATGAGTTAATGGTTTCTACTCTTTACAGCTCAGATTAACCGACTTTCTCTGGCTGGAGATGCAAAGGAAGGTGTCCTAAGCCAGGCTAATTTGGGTTGGACTCAGCTGTCACAGGTCAGTTCTCTGTCACGCTGTAGAAACTGGGGCCACTTTGTGATGAAGGACGGGGGGAATCAGTGTGTCAGCTCTGCAGCTCAACCCCTGCACCCCCAGAGGGAGGAGCCTGCCCTTGGCTGAGGAATTCCTGGGAGAGCACTGCACCATCCTGAGGAGCTTTTGGGGGCTGTACCTGCTGGTGCCCTCCCTGTGCTGCCCACCCTGCCAGGCACAGCAGAGCCAGCTGAACCTCCTTCCTGAGGAACATGGTTAAACCGTGATGGACACTAAAGCCTGGGGCTTGGAAAAGGTGAGCTGAGAATCTGCAGGGAGACTCCAGCGCTGCCTTCACAGCCTTCCTGGAAGCCAGCTGCCAGCCAAGCTGGGACAGCCAGCTCAGCTTTGTTCACCAGCTCTGCTGCATCTCTGCATAGAGAAGGGATGGGGATGTCCTTCCCTGAGGAGCTTCCAAGCCTGCTCCCACTGGAGAAGGTTCTCTGGGGTGCAGTAGGTGAGGGAGAAAAGGGTCAGAGTTCCCTACAACTCACACAGGGAGAAAAAACCTGCCTAAAAGTCTACGACCACCAAGAGGCTGTTTATAAGCCTTTTCCATCTCTCCTCTGCCTTTCTTAATTGCTTTGAGGTTATTCTTTTAGATGAGTTAATTATTCTCTGTTTATTCTGATGAAATGGGAAATATTTATCTGTTTTTACCTTGAAGGATTTCTAGTTTTTTCAGGGACCAGATGCCATAGCAGATGCACTGCAGAGCCCTGGTTCATGTGCTGCCCAAGTTGCAGTGTTGGGGCCTTGCTTCAGCTGCAGCTTTGGAGAAGTTAAATCCATGGGTTGGGAATGGTGTTGAGGAATAGTCTCCTCTGTTCACAAACAGTGGTAGGGGAGGCTTAAGAGACCTGTGCATCCCTTCAACAGACACACAGGCTGCTTGGGCATTGCTGTGCTCAGCACCAGACCTGAACCCTGGCAGCCCCTGGACCTGCTCCAGAGCACAATCAATGGGGGGAATCTGGTGGAAGCTTCCTTTCCATGGATCCATTCGGCCTCCCATCTGCAGTCCCTGTGAGTGCCTCCCACCAGGGTGTGAAATGCTCTGCTTGCTGTTTGCTGGTGGCAGCACTGACCTGGCACACGGGGGATGCAGCACCTGCGAGGTCCCACTCCCGCTACCACATACCTTGGCTCTTCTGCCACAGAAGGTGTCACTTAGGAAGTTTGATGTCACACTTTTCTTGGTATTGACCTGACCCTGGTGAGATCTGGAGAGCTGCTGCAAAGCCAGTGTGAAGGTTTACAGATGTGATTGACTTGGCTTCACCAAAAATGGGATGGTTGTTCAGTGGCCTTTTTTACCTGCTCTGCTGTTCAAACCTTAAAGCCAGACACATCCTCCCGTTCCCTCTCTCTTTCACCACCAGTCACATCTCTCTGGTCTCTCTCCCGTGCTAGCTCCCTGGCATTCCATTTTCTTGCTAATTTAACAAGGAAACCTCTCTGAGGGCTTTGACAGCTGGAAAAGCATCTGGAGGAGTGATTTGCAGTTTGGTTGTTGGTAGCCTGGAAGCCAGCCAGCCAGATTTTTGCTGTCTCATACCCTGAGTTTGGAGATTGTTCAGGTGATGCTGCTTCCACAAAACCTGGATCTCTGAGGAGCAGCTGTGTCCAGGGGGAACACAGTGCAGGAGCCTGAGCTGGGAATGCAGAGCTCACTCCAGCAGTGCTGGGTGCACCCTGGGTGCACCACACTGAGAGATAAGCACAGTAATTTCACAAGACAGGGCCTCAAAAAGAGATGTCAAAAGAGGATGAGGAAGCCAGAGAAAATGCTGCCTTTCCTGGGATGGATTCCTGGGTGAGCAATAGCTTCGGAAGGACTCTGGACCTTGTGAATCTGTCACACAGAGTGGTCACCCAAGTGCAGGAGCTGGGGCTGCTCAAGGGGCAGAGCCTGGCACTGCCTGGTGGGGCTGTCCTTGCCAGGGGCAGACATCTGATTTGCAGGTCAGCTGTCTGTAAGCTCTGGGTCCATCTGCTCTTCAGAGAAGGCCGTAAGCCAAAGCCACGTGGGTGAACCATCCTTCTCCTCCTCCTCCTCCTGCAACTGCAGGCAGAGAACACTTGAGAAAATGGAGTGAGGGCTCATGGAGTGATGTGCCAGAGAAAAGGAGGCTCGGGGGGACCTTCTTGCTCTCTGCAACCCCCTGACAGGAGGGTGGAGCTGGGGGGGAGTCAGGTTCTGCTCCCAGGGAACAAGGGACAGCACAAGAGGAAAGGGCCTCAAACTGTGCCAGGGGAGGCTCAAGTTGGATATTGGGGAAAACTTCTTCACTGAAAGAGTGGTCAGGCACTGGCACAGGCTGGCCAGGGCCATGGTGGAGTCACCATTCCTGGAAGGTTCAAAAAACATGTAGACGTTTGGGGTTAGCAGTGGCTTTGGCAGTTTGCAGTGATCTCAGAGGGCTTTTCCACCCTCAATGATTCTGTGATTCTTTGCAGGACTGATTTGCTCAGCATTGCCAGAGCTGTGTCCTGAGGAGGAGCACGACCAGCCTTTTTTCTGCATCAGAATGCAGAGCACTCTCAGCAGTGCCTTGAGGAGAGGTTTTCTCACCCTGAAGGCAGGATAGTGCTGTGGGAGACAGATGGTGTAGCTGAGCAGTTCCTAAAATGAACCTAAAATTTGCCTGAAATGGCAAAAAAATTATTGCTTATTCTTGCCTGGAACATGGAAACCTTTGCAGAAAGACAAGGCTGTTTGGCCATGCCCTGCCATCTGCAGTCACAGCCCACCCTCCAAGCCACACTTGATGCCAGTCCCCCTCTGGTGCTCAGAGGCTGTCCTTGGCACAGCACGTGGATGCTGGAGAGAACAGGCCCTGCCACCACCACCAGGAACTGCCCCCCAGCGTGGGCGCAGCCTGGGAGGAGTTTCTGTTCCCCTGCAGATGGAGCAGAACATGGACATAATGGAGAGAGGGATCCCAGGTGACTCTGGGTCTCTGAGGACGGGTTAGAAGATAACCTCAGAAAAGCCTCGGAAGCACCAGTGCTGCTGAGCAGGAGGAGAGCAGATGGGAAATGCTGTCCTGGGCCCACCCAGCCTGGGCTCTGGTGACTTCACAGTCCCACTGTGGGTGTCTGGCTGGCAGAGGGACAGCAGTGCAGGGGCTCTGGGCTGCCCTAAAAAGAGGATGAACCACCCACCCTTCTCCCGCTGTGTTCCACCCAGAGTCAGGTGCTTCTGTTCAGCTCAATTGCTGGATGACAGTAAAGGTAACTCTATTTCTCTTCAAACTTATATTCTTTGGTAAAAACTGGGAGATTGAAGCTAAATGTTTGTGTCAGTCCAGTTTCCAACACCTGTCAGGGGGGCTGCTCTAGTTTTCCATCCCCCATATCACACCGACCCCACCCACCCTGTTCCCTCTCGCTCTGGGACCCCCTGCACGTGCACCCCCGGGACCATAGAGGTGAGAAGGCCTGGCAGCCACACAGCTCCATGTCACCCCAGGGGAGGTGCTGCTCTTTGGATAAAGAAATGTGTCATGAAAGGGAGGCTGGAGAAGAAAGAGAATCACAGAGTCACAGGATATGCTGAGCTGGAAGGGACCCACAAGGATCATCCAGTCCAACCCCTGACCCTGCACAGGCCCAGCCCCAAGAGTCACCCCCTGTGCCCCAGAGCATCATCCCAACCCTCCTGCAGCTCTGGCAGCCTTGGGGCTGTGCCCACTGCCCTGGGGAGCCTGGGCAGTGCCCAACCAGCCTGTGGGGGAAGAACCTTTGCCTGAGATCCAACCTGAGCCTGCCCTGACACAGCTCCAGCCATTCCCTGGCTGCTGTCCCTGGTCCCCCCAGAGCACAGCTCAGTCCCTGCCCCTCCTCTGCCCCTGCCCAGGCAGTTGGAACTGCACTGAGCTCTCCCCTCAGTCTCCTCTGCTCCAGCTGAACACACCAAGTGCCCTCAGTGTCCTCACTCGGCTACTGCTCATGATTCTGCTCAGTGGGCAGGAGTAAAGCAGGAGCAGCCTGGCCCTGAGCACTGGCACAAGCACACAGTTAGTCCTGAGGCCTTGTTTTTACGTGCTCTTCACTTCCCACTCCATCCTTCATCATCTCACTGGGAATTCTTCCTATTTGGGGAGCACACAGAGCAACTGTGCAGGGCAAACTCTGCTCCTTCTGGAACATTTCTCAGCTGCCAGATGCTGCCAACGCAGCCAGAGGTCCTGGCTGTAGTAATGTGGCCTTTAAACTACACCCGGCTTTGCACAACAATTAATTACCCTCAAACACAAAATCAATGGGCACCTTTGTTTCACTCTGGGCAGCAGTGATGGATGGATAAGGCAACTTTAAGCTCCTCTGCATTAAATAAACTTTTTCCTGGTATGTCCCTGGCAAGGGACAAATCTGCATGTGCTCCTCCTTGTCACTCCAGAGCCTGGGAAAGATCATGGTTTGGGGCACGTGATGAGGAAACAAACCCTGTCAGAGCTCCCCAGCTGACAAGGACTTCAAATTGCCAAGCTGTTTTTGTCTCAGGTAAATGAATTGATCACATCTTTTTCTCCTTTGAAGCTTAAATGCTCCATAGTCCCAGGGGTTTCACATATTGCCTGTCTTTTAAAGATTGATGCACTAAACTTTTATACTCATAAACATTATATTATATTACATAGACAAATTATATTACATTATATTATATTGTATTTATTACATTATGGATGTGCCATTGCTCTTGCATAGCTAAAGGCTAGGGCTGAGTTTTGGGCCTAAATCTGCAATTCAAACAGCTCCTTACATAGGAAGGAGGCTTCAAATAAAGGGTTTTCAAGCAATACACAACTCTAATGACTAATTAATGGTTGTGTTAATTTTAAGACAAGTATTTAAGAAAATGTAGCACCATGTTTCGGGCCATTTTGTTCTCTTGAATATATAGATAAGGGCAGATTCTCCAGACTTGCCTCTGAGTTAAAACCATGAGAAAGTTGGTTCTTTGGCTACATTTGCAGAATCAGTCTTTAGGATTAATGTTGCTACTCCTGTATTTTGTCCCAGTTCCCTTTGTGTCAGTGTCTGATGACCCTCACCAGGTTCTGAAGGTTCTGAAGCTCTCTCTCCAGGGATGTTTCAGTCCAGCAGCTCCTGCAGCTCTGTGCCTGCTCCGTGCCCCACTGAGGTTCCCTGGTGTCACAGGAGGGTGGCTGCAGTCACACTGGGGTGTGCACAGAGGTGCTCAGTGGGCTCTCACTGGGACCAGGGGATGCAGAGAGCAGGACCAGCCTCGTGCTTCACTTCACTGTCAGGACCAAGACTCCTCCAGAGCCCAGAAGAGCATGGAGACACCCAGGATTCCCAGTCAATGCCACATGGGAGCAACCTGTCAGCTCTTTACTTCCCCAGCAGGGATGAGCTGGGATGAGCAGGGCACAAGTCCCAGCTGAGGTCTGGTCTCAGAGCTCTGGTGGTGCCCATGGTGCTGCCTTCCCTCCCTTTGCTTTTAAGCTATGCAGGTACAAACTAGGCTCCCAAGGCAGTGCCCCAGGATGCTGGTGCTGGAGCCATGGAGGTGCTGGAGCCCTGAGTCCACTCCAGGACCAGCAGCTCCATGCTGTCATTCCCAGCTTGCCAGGAACCAAACTTGCCTGGCTGCACCCTCTCGCCCACAGTGCTGGGGTGTCACAAGGGAAACCAGGACAACTCACCTGCTCCAGGACCCTCTGCAGACTGCAGTGCAGATATGAGCACTCTGCTGGGTTCATCCCATAGGCCCCATAAGGCACATCCACAGCATCATTAAGGTTGGAAAAGACCTCCATGATTATCAGGTCCAACCTTCAACTGAATACCCCCATGCCCACTGAACCAGATCATGAAGTGCCACATCTACATGTTGCGTGAACACTTCCAGGGACAGTAAATTCACCACTGCCCTGGGGAGAGGGGACAACCACAAGGTTGTCTCAGAAAGTTCCCTGATTCTGAGGGAGGTCATCTGGGGAGGTCAGCCAAGCCTACCAAAGCTGAGCCTTCCTTGCTCAGCAGTAGCCCAGGCAGAGAGCAGGGAGATGGATCTGGAAGGGACGACTGTAATTGCAACAAGGGATGGGAAAGAGAGAAAGGTTCAGCACCAGTTCATCCCAGCAAGGTTTTGGCTCTGGCATTGCACACGTGGCTGAGAGAACACCCAGGGCCAGGCCAGGTCAGGCAGCAGCAGCAGCCTCCACATGCAGAGCCCTGCAGCACTTGGTGCTGACAGGGACGAGCCGAGGACACGCACTGAGCCCACAGCACTACGTGAAGAAAGTGTGAAGGAACAGACTGGTGCTTTGTGAAAATGGGATTTTCAGGGAGTTTTGCTTGTGAATACCAGGAAATTCCTACTCGGTTTGTTTAGAATGAGACGTTATGAGAATTTTCCAAGAGACTAATCAAACAGGATCATCAAAAGTTATTGGGTTACCTGGTATCTGCAGTGCCCAGGTACCATGGGGTACTCTTAAAACCAGGAGCATGCAAAGGAATTCTTTTTTTCATAGAATAATAGAACCAGAGGATGGTTTGGGTTGGAAAGGACCTTAAAGCTCATTTCCTCCCACCCCCTGCCATGGGTAGGGATACCTCCCACCAGCCCAGGCTGCTTCAAGCCCTGTCCAACCTGGCCTTGGACACTTCTAGGGATCCAGGGGCAGCCACAGCTTCTCTGGGCAACCTGTGCCAGGGCCTCCCCACCCTCACAGGGAAGGATTCCTTCCCAATATCTAATCTAAACCTACTCTCTGTCAGTTTGAAGCCATTCCCCTTGTCCTGTCACTCCAGGCCCTTGTAAATACTCTCTCCATCTTTCTCGTCAGGTCTCTTCAGGTCCTGGAAGGCCACAATTAGGTCACCTCAAAGCCTTCTCTTCTGCAGGCAGAACAATCCCAATTCTCTCAGTCTTTCCTCAGAGCAGAGCTGCTCCAGCCCTTCAATCATCTCCGTGGCCTCCTCTGGACTCTCTCCAGCAGCTCCACGTCCTCTCTGTGCTGTTCCCAGGGCTGGAGGCAGCTCTGCAGGGGGGTCTCACCTGAGGAGGCAGAGATGCAGAATCCCCCCTGCCCTGCTGCCCACGCTGGGGGACCAGCCCAGCACAGGGGGGTTCTGGGTGCTGGGGCAGGTCCAGCCTCTCAGCCACCAGCACCCCTGAGACCTCCCAGAGCTGCTCTCACTCTGTCCATCCTCTGGCCCCATTTTCAGGAACAGCTGAACTGCTTTTTTTTAGTGAGACTTTCAGTGCAAACACACACTCACCTGGACTGAGATGGTTGATATGGGAGACATCAGCCCAATCTGTCGCCACGTGACAAAAGCACAGGCCACTAAAAACAGGAGAACCACAGAGCATTAGCAGTGCCAAACCCATCTGTGGCACAGCTACAGATTGCTTACTTATTTTGGCTGCAGATAATTTTTTCCCCTCAGAAAATTTATATGTAACCATCAATGTAAACAGTTTGCAAAGCTGTCAAACTGCTCCAGTCAAAAGATGAAGTTTTTAAAATGCCCCTAAGATCCAAAATTTTGCAGTTTTTCTGTACTGCATATTTTTTCTTGCAGTTCCACCCTTTCATTTTTAAATGCTTTGAAAAAAAAGGTGTTAAAAAATGCCCTGACACCACACAGCTGAAACATTCCATGGCATGTTCTAGTGAAATATTCTGTTCAGCCCAAAATTATGCCTTTATTGGCCCAAGAAATGTAAAATCTTAACTGTTTGCCCAGCTTAGGGCAGGGATTCACTGGGAATGGAACCTTGCTCTGAAGAGGATTTTTAACTGTGGATGTTTGGGCACTGGAGACTGTCAGCACAAGGAACCAAAGGCCATCTGAGGTCAGCTGCACTATCCACTGAACAGGCAAAATAGAAACATCCAGATCTTTTCCAAAGGAGACGTAACAGCCCCCAGGTGCTGGCACTGACTCCAGCAATGGTGATGGTGACAGTTAATCTGCAAATGTCTAATGAGCCCCTTCTCCTCCCCCTGCCAGCCCAGCCGTGGAAAAGGCCACTCTCAGGGCTCGCTGGTGCAGTGGTGTTTCCAAGTCCAGCCTACGCTCAGCTTGGAGACTGTTTTTCTCCTCATTTGCCAGAGGCTCTCTTTAACACTCCAAAATACTATGAAGCAATCGGAGCTAATTTCTGAATTTTATTTCCCAAAGTCACAGCATTTTGATTGACTAAATAGCAATTAGCATCAGAGTTGTTTTTATTTTATATCATGCCAGTAGAAACATTTAAGTCAATATCCATCAGATTTGTGAAAAATGAATAAAACCTGGCCTTTTCCAAGCATAATTAGACTTGGAGAATGGTGTTGCCTTCATCTGGAGGTCAGTACAAATATTAGCAATTTGGCTCAGTCTTCTATTTTCATTTTGGAAAAAATTCTTTTCAGCTCCATACTGCAGAAACAATGTCCTAGTGACATAAGCACAACTCTGGGAAGTCCGGGGTGCAAGGACTTGAAGAATTAGAATAACACTTGTGAAGCCTAAATACAGCATAAAGCGGGAGGCTTTTGGTTGTGTTGTTCCCAAGGATCAACATTTCTCCCCTGGAGTCCTGAAGTTCATGGAAATAACTGCAATGTCCCCATCAGCATCATGGAATCATGAAGAGTTTGGGTTGGAAGGGACCTTAAAGATCTCCTCCCACCCCCTGCCATGGGCAGGGTCACCTTCCACTAGCCCAGGTTGCTCCAAGCCCCATCCAACCTGGCCTTGGACACTTCCAGGGATCCAGGGGCAGCCACAACTTCTCTGGGCAACCTGTGCCAGGGCCTCCCCAACCTCCCAGGGAACAATTCCTTCCCAATATCCCATCTAACCCTGCCCTCTGTCAATGCACCACATCTGCACTGGAGCCAGAATGTCTCCTCATCCTTGGGAGGGTGGCTGACAGAAGGTGCCTCTGGACAAGTGGAGGTGACCAACTCACCTGGACATGCACCAAAGAGCCCAGAGGGATGAATCCCTTGGAGACACAGCTGCATGAGGAGTCCCAAAGTGTCCCCGTGACACCCACAGCTCAGGAGGGCCCTGATTTCTAAACCCTGAAGCCCCTCTGCAAAACAGAGTTGGGGGACTCTTGTGCTTGGCCCTCACTCAGCCTTTGGGGGCCAGAGCCAGAGGAACAGCACTGCCTGTGCTTCCCACTCCCAGAGCTGAGGGGGCAGGACCTGGGGAATGGCAGCAGCAAGGAAATGGTTATTGAAGTGCCCACATATTGAAGTGCTTTTTTCCACCCCAGTTCCTGTTTGCCTTGAATAGAAGTCACGGCTCTGGTAATTATCAGTTATGTGCATAACTCCTGCCCACAGAAAACTTTTAATTCCCAGGCAAGCTGAACCTGTTCAGCTTTGTTCATCACAAATAAAGATTTCCCATATTTGATAGAGAAAGCTCAGCTCAGTCTCTCATGCCCAAAACAGGGAAATTCAGCCTCAGAGTGTTCCCCCCTGGTTTTAATGGTGGTTTTTCATTTCTCAAGCTGTGCTGCACTGGGTTACACCTCAGGAATATTTTACACATTTCCTATAGAAACACCTGGGTTTCTCTGAACACATGGCTATGTAAGAGAAACAGTTTGATTACACAGAAAAGGACACGTTGCTAAATGTTACTCTCCTCGTGCAAAAATAGGCGAAGGATGGGAACAGAAAGTCTGGTTTTGCATGAGCCCCTTTGCTGAGAGATAAAAGACTTTGAATTCCACACCACTGCTCTGACACAGCAAAGCCAATGGATGGACAGGATGGGATTGCTACAGGCAGCACACATGGGAAGCAGGCTGGGCACACTTAGTGCAGTCATTGCACATCTATCTGCACTGGAAGGTTCATAGTGTGGTATCACCATGCTGGGGAGCCAAAATGCCCAGGCAAACTGCTATGGAATGATCCTGCTCCTGCTGGTGATGAATTGGAGTGAAAGACAGGCCCAGGAACCTCACTAGTATATTGCAGGAATGAAGATGATCCCAGATGGTGGAGTTGTGCAGACGGAAGCAAAAAATCAGTTGTGAATAATCTGGAATCAGACCCTCCTGGAGGGGCTGCCTGCTCTGGGCAGTCACTGACACCCTGCACTGCTGCCTGCACAGAGGGGACATGGAGCCCCTCTGCCCTGGAGCCAGGCTGGGAGAGCTGGGGGGGTTCACCTGGAGAAGAGAAGGTTCCAGGGAGAGCTGAGAGTCCCTTCCAGGGCCTAAAGGGGCTGCAAGAGAGATGGAGAGGGACTGGGGACAACAGCCTGGAGGGACAGGACAAGGGGGAGTGGTTTTAAACTTACAGATGGCAGGGCTATTATGGGGAAGGAATTCTTCTTATTTTTGGGAAGGAATTCTTGGCTCTGAGGGTGGGGAGGCCCTGGCACAGGTTGCCCAGAGAAGCTGTGGCTGCCCCTGGATCCCTGCAAGTGTCCGAGGCCAGGTTGGAGGGGGCTTGGAGCAACCTGGGCTAGTGGAAGGTGTCCCTGCCCATGGCAGGGGTAGGAACACGATGAGCCAGGTGGAACAGGTCCCTTCCAAACCAAAGCATTCTGGAAGTTACATGACAATTCAGGGCAGAGATGCCCCAGCCCAGCAACACCATGGCTGGAGAAGGATTTGTCCAGAGGAAGCCCTGCAGCTGTTTGGGGGAAACCCTCGTGCTGTTGCCACCAGAAGCCTGTTCCCCCTGGTGTGAAGCATTGAAACGTGGTCAGAAGGAAGTCACTATACAGCAAATAATCCTGGTGTCTGGTTTGCTGCAGCCATGGCCAGACAGCAGAGTGCTGCTCTCTCAAGGCTCCTCCTCTTGGGAACATGCAGCCTGTGGTCCCTGGTTGTCACTGCCTTGCTGACATGGATCCAATTACTGGCTCATTAGCAGTCCAGCAGCAACCAGAACAAGGAGCAGAGCTGATGAAGGCAGGGGATGCAGGATCTTGCTCAGACTACAAAGGAGACCACAAAGCTGCTGCACAGATCAACCTCTCCCGATGCCAGGCACCGAACCTCAGACACAACAGCAGGTCCAGAGCCAGCTGGGGGCCAGCTTGGGCCAGGTGGGAAGGAGAGCACCACAAAACACAAGGACACATGTCCTTGCCTCTCCTCTGCTTGCTTAGGTGTGATATCACTGTGGCTCATGTCATGATCCCACACCCACCACTAAGAACTGGTGTGTTCAGTGCCCTGGGGCACCTCACTCTGCCCTGGCTCTCCAGGGAACTGCAGAGGAGCATCAGCCCAGAGCTCCTCAGAGATGACAGTCAAACACACACTGTGCTGTGCCCAAACCCACTGCCTTGGGGTGGGATGTACAAAGGGATGGGTCACAAACGAGTTGGAAATTCCTTGGAAGAAAGGCCCGTGTTTAGTCAGAGCTGCTCCAGCACCCTGTGGGTGTGCACGGCCTGGGGCTCCTTCTTGTACCCTGTGCCCTTCTTGTCACCCTTCCCCATGGCCACAGCAGCCAGGTCCCTCTGTGGTAGCTCAGAGCCTCCACTGTCACCCAAAATTCCAAAAGCACTCCCAGCCTGTGCTGGGGTGTACTCCTTCCCAGTGGCACCACAAGCCTCCCAGCATTTTTGGGGAAGGCCTCCCACCCATAAATGATCTTTCTCTAGCTGTTGTGAAGGAACGGTCTCAGATGTCACTGTGCAAATGGCTGTTTGTTAGGGGAAAAAAAAAACAAACCCAAAAAACTCACCAAAACCAACAAAAACAAACAAACAAACAAACCAACAAACCAGAGTTTACTCCCAAAGGGGAAAAAGAAAGGGCTGTAAATTTTCCCATCCTTTTCCCTTGCAAGCTGCACATTTTTCATCTTAAAAACAAAGTCCAGGGACTGAATATCAAAATTTTTAATTCAGAAACAGAGCTGAAGTACTGCACAAGTCTTCCGGGGGGCCTTCCCCCTTAGCCCCCCTCTGGGCTTCTTTGGACACTCACACTGGAGCAGGTTTACATCTCTCAACACCCACAGGGGCCACTGCATCAGACAGTGGCTGCCTCTACACAGCCTGGAGAAGGGGTCCTGTGGCTTCTGGAAAGAAGACAGGAGATTAGTCAACAAGTCTTATCAATAGAGAATATCAAGAGCCTGGAGTGGTGGATTCCCATAAGGCACAGCAGTAGGAAGTTGTAATAAAACCCCAATTTTCCACGCAGATATATAAGTTTTGCAAGGAAAATTCTTAAACTTCAGTTCCCTACTGGAGTTTGGGCATTTTCTACAGTCCTGATGTAATTTCCTGCTGTGCTTTTCTGCTTCCTCTACAGGTTCTCCTGCCTGGCCTGTGCAGCCTGTCTATGCAGGTGTGACAATGTGCTGGAGGTCAGTGTGAGCATCCTGAAGCTGTTGAAGAGCCAGCACAGAGCCTCTCAGGCATGAACTCTGCCCCAGGCATGGGCACAGGAGACCTGTTAGTGCAGCTCCCCAAATACCCATTTTCAAATAAAATATCCTCTCTTCTTCCAGCCCTCCATGGGCAGCATCAAGAAGGGAGACAGGAAAGTCATCCTGTCAGGATGTCACTTCAGTCCACCTTGGCCAAGTGACCCAGGACCAAAACCTCGTGGCAGTGTCCTCAGAGGATGGGGACATTGTCCCAGGTCTGTCACTGTGAAAGCTCCTGTCCTAGTTAGAACAGCTGGGATCAATTCATCACTGGATGGGTGTAACCCAAAACTGTGTATTCTATAGCCTTCCATGCCATTTCCCAGAAACTGTTATCAATAGAGCATTTATACCCTCTGCCCAGAGCAGCCTGACTCCTCAGGCTATAAACTAGGCATTAAGAGGCCTGAGAGATAGGAGGATGTTCCTGTCCTCACACCCTTTTATGGAATTCCCCGCTCTGAGGGAAGCACTGAGCATTCCTGCCTGAACTGGAGAATATATAAACTTGGAGTCTTGGAACCTTTTTACCACTCGTGGGATCCAGAGGAAGGCTGCAGCTCACCACTCTCAACCAGACTGAGACCACCACCCTCAACTGGACTGCAATCACCACTTTGACCAGACTGCAGCAGCTCTCCAACCAGCCGGTTTTTCCCCTCTCCCTTTACTTTGGACTCGGGGGGGCCCAAGGAACACCACTTTGTTCATGCCCCAGGGTGCTGGGTTATACATTTGGGTTTTGTGGGTTAAGACCAATTGTTTGTCTGTATAATTGTACTTATTGTATTTTATTAAATAGTTATTCTGACTTATAATCTCTCTTTTGAGTTGAGTTCATTTCCCCTGCTGGTTAACTTTTAAACCAGCACAGCTCCCAAGCCCAACAGTTCAGGACCAGGTGAGGTAACTCACACCCCTCAGGTTTTAGACTGGTGCCTCTGCAAAGTTCTGCACCAGGACACTTTCCCAAATCCTTGACACTGACACCCCCATGCGTTGCACACTATAAACCATTCCAGATTTTCCTCCATGGAAGAGAAGGAGCTCCCTGACATCTGTTCCAGAGAGCTGTGGGAAGCCAATTATCCTTGAAGGCAAACTGTCCGCAGGTAATTGGAAATATAGACTTTTAACTGATGGAGTGTTGACTAAACTCCAGCTATTGCTTCGCATGTGTCACATTGAATCTCTGAAGCCTCTTGTAATGTTTAGTAGGTGCATTATCATGTCACATCCAGACAGGTGCCACGGAGCTGCTCCTAATTGGAAACCTGGTTTGGAGCATCTCTCCCACAACTGCTGCTGCACGAGTGTAACTGGAGGAATTTTCTTCCCTTCCTCCCCCAGGCTGAAAAGATACTGCAGTTTGTGGCTGCAGTGGAGCACCAGATGGTTTCACTCTTGGCTGCAGAGCAGGAAGCAGCTCCAAGAGCAATCCAAGCTGGGAAATGGGATGGAGAATGAAGCAGAGCAGCCCATGTCACCACCCCCTGCCCAGGGCCCGTGTTCTGCCACTTAACCTGGCCTGGGGAGTTCAAGGGGAGTCTGCACTCACCTGTCTCCTTGATGCCTTTGCTCTGCTGGTGTGATAGAGGTCTCTGTGGGTAACAGGCTCCTGTGGGAGGGCAAACAGCAGCTGCTGAGTGTCTAAGCAGGGGGAAAGGGCCTTGGGAAAGGGCTATTGCATCTATGAGGGAACAGCATGAAGGTGTGTCAAGGGAGGGTTAAGTTGGATCTCAGGAAAAGGTTCTTTCCCTGGAGGGTTTTTGGGCACTGCCCAGGCTCCCCAGGGCAGTGGGCACAGCCCCAAGGCTGCCAGAGCTCCATGAGGGTTTGGACAATTTTCTCAGGAACAGGGTGGGATTGTTGGGGTGTCCTGGGCAAGGCCTGGGGTTGGACTTGATGATCCTGGTGAGTCCTTTCCAATTCAGGATATTCCATGACTCCGTGAAGTTATGCCACTTCCAGTCACTGAACCATCTACCAGGGTAATGGAGAATTTGGGATCCAACAGTTTGCTCCAGCAAAAAAGAAAAACACAGCTCCCTTCCCGTGCTCCCCTCTGCACATGGACACAGCCAGCCAGGCTGCACGGGAAGGGCAAGGCTGAGCCCCAACATCTTCTGCAGATTCAGCTCTGAATCTTGCATGGAAACAGAACTGGCATGGTTTTCAGGATGCAGGAACAGAGAGTACCAAACCCCACCCAGCAAAACCATTTGGTCACTGTAATAAGTAATCAAAGACTATGGAAAATTTGCTAATCAAATAAAGTTGGATTAATAAAGTTTGTAATGTTATATTTAACACTTTGCTTGAGTTACAAGTTGAGAAGTTGTGTAATAACTAACCACAATGCTGTTAGCTGCGGACTAACAAAACCACAACGCTGTGATGAAGTGTCATGTTATATCCTGTTGTTTTAAAAAGTGCTTGTTCTAAGTGTACTTATAAGGAATTAAAGGGAGAAAGTAAGATGAAGGGGGTCGACCACGAGGATTGAATAGAGGAACCATTACCTACAGTGGAAAATTCCATCACGGCAAGCCTTAGAAACTATGGACAATCGAACTATTGGCTAATTCCCCTCAGCAACAGAACAAGCCTGCAAAAAGGGGAACCAAGCAGAACTGGGCCCGCGAAACGAGGACCAATGATGGGATGACATGTACTAAGGGGGGAGGTGATTGCAAAGGGTATAAAAGAGCTGGTTTTGCCTGTAACGGTCGGAGACCACGGCAGGAACCCGGTGATTCCTCCGGCCCCCCGGCGCACCATTTTGCTTATTTGCCTTTAATAAATTTTTCGATATTTTCAAATTTAAATGTCGTGGTCTATTGACTATAACAGTCACTAAAGGGCCACTCAACAGCCACACTCACACTCAGACATTTTGCTTCACCACAGTGCAATGGACAACTGTGAAGGAACATTCAGCCAAAGGAAGGACACCTTTGAGACCCCACCTGCACTATTGTTTCCAGGTCTGGAATCCTCAGCACAAGAAAGACATGGACCTGTTACAGCAGCTCCAGAGGAGGCCACGGAGATGCTCCCAGAGCTGAAGCCCCTCTGCTCTGGAGCCAGGCTGGGAGAGCTGGGGGGGTTCACCTAGAGAAGAGAAGGCTCCAGGGAGAGCTGAGAGCCCCTTGCAGGGCCTAAAGGGGCTCCAGGGGAGCTGGAGAGGGACTGGGGACAAGGGGTGGAGGGACAGGACGAGGGGGAATGGCTTCATACTGACAAAGAGTAGGTTTAGATCAGATATTAGGAAAAAATTCTTCCCTGTGAGGGTGGGGAGGCCCTGGCCCAGGTTGCCCAGAGAAGCTGTGGCTGCCCCTGGATCCCTGGGAGTGCCCAAGGCCAGGTTGGATGGGGCTTGGAGCAACCTGGGCTAGTGGAAGGTGTCCCTGTCCATGGCAGGCAGATTGGAATGAGATGATCTTTAAGGTCCCTTCCAACCCAAACCATTCCATGATTCTATGAAGATACATTTTTCCTGGTATAATGCTCCAGTCCCGTGTCTGCATGTAAAATCCCACAGGTCTCCCAGGCTCAGGCACTGGCACTCTGTAGTTCTACCCAACAGCCAAAAACCTCAGTTAAAATATAAGTGACAAATCTTCAGCATCTCCACAGGGATGGAAGTATGGTATTGCTGCAGTGCAAACTAGCCCCAGGGATGTCCCCCAGGAAGGGGATATCCTGCCGGGATACCTGGGCATTTTCATTCCTCTTACTCTCCAACCTTTGGGCAGGTTGCTTCAATCAGGTGATTAACTCTCAGTTAAAAAAAAAAAAAAAAAAATTGTTTTCCAGGTCATATCCCTGCATCCCACCCACCTCCTTCCTGGAGGAAATAGGATATCCTACAGTTTGCACCCTACGAGGGACGAGCAGCAGAAGCTCCTCATCTGCGTGTGGAGCTGCCCTGGGCTGTGTGGGCGCTGCCTCTCCCCCCGACAGGCAGGAGGGGCTGCACGACAGCCAGAGCTCTGCCCTGCTCCTGCCAGCGCAGCCCCTTCGTGCAGTTAATTAATGGCTTGGCTGGGGGAAGATAAATACTCCAGCTTTATTGTGAAACAGTAGTAAATTTTTAATAAGGTCCAATTAGTGGCAGTTTCCCGTGGAAGGCAGCTCTGCACCTCCAGCAGCCCCCCAAGGAGGAGGCAGGAGCAGCTCGGTGAGCCCCTTCATCAAGGCCCCCAGGCTCCCACGTCCCTGCAGGGTCTCTCTGGTGAGGAAGGGCCCCTGCAGCACCCTGGAGATGTGTCAAACCTCACCTGTGTCCAACCTGCCCCACGGGGAGCTGGGAGGCTGAGGAGAGGAGCCAGCAGTGCAAACACTCAGGGATGTACCACTGTACCCTGAGCAAGCAGTGTCTGCCCAGACTCCCCTGAACCAGCAGCCCAAGAACAGACCTTGGTGTGGTAACTTCCCAGTCTGTGCTGTGACCCTCCAGCACACACACACCAAACACAGAGGGCTGGTGAGGCAGAAATCCCCTCCTGATGAGCCAGATGGGTGTGGGCTTTTTCCAGTGTCTGCAGAGAGCCTGGCACAGAAGCACTGACACAGGTGTGCCAAGAACTTCCAGCCAGGAAAGGGAATGATGGTCATTTTACTGGGGACAAAGTCATATTTCAAGTCAACTGCTGGGCCAACACCCAAGAGGAGAGAAGGACAATAAAGACATCTACTCCACTTCCAAGGGGCCATCTTAGGAAGGCACAAGTAGGCAAAGCTTTTCCAAAGTATTTGCAATGCTCTGCTCATGCTGAGAAGGTTGTTTTGGCAAGGGAAGTGAGACTGCAGATCCAGTGACCTCTACAACCTGCACTTTCTTCAGCTGTGTCAGCAGGCACAGCAAAAGCAGAGCCTTGGTCAGGACTTGGCCCCCAGCATGGGGATGCCAGGGCAGAGCTGCAGGTACCCCTGAGCCAGGTCAACGCCAGCTGCCCCAAAGGAGGGGCACAGAGGAACCCCATGTCAGGACTCACCTTTAAAGCTTCCATTAGAGACCTTCAGCTAAAGATGTCAGTGTTTAATGTGAGCTGCATCACAGAGTGACTCAGTCAGGAAGGGACACCAGGAGTCCTCTACACCATTTCCAGGCTCAGGTCCTGTATCAGGCCAGGTCTTTGTCCAGCTGGGTCTTGAAATCCTCCAGAGGAGGAGATCTCATGATCTGCTTGGGGCTCAAGTCAAATATTTCACTGTCTTGATACACATTTCTTTTCTTATATTCAGTTAAAACCTCCCTGATTTCAGACTTTAACCATAGTCTCTAATTTTCCCCACAAATGCCTCAGTAAAGATCCTGTTTTCTTCTCAAAGCCTACTTCTACGTACTGGAGGATTGGTTTTTAGGTTCATTCTTCTCTTCCCCAGGAAGAATAAGCAAGTTCTCTCAGACTCTCCTGATCTGTCACACAAGCACCAGCTTGTTGTCCTGGAAGATACCCACTCAGATGAAACCTCTTCTCTCCCATGGACTCGTAGGGTTGAGTTTTCCCAAGAGATCCCTATCTCAGCCCTCCTCCACTACTGGTAGTTATTCTTCTTGAACCTTTTCTCTAAGCCCAAAAGTCTGGGAGACACTGCCAGTGTAGAAGACAAAAAGAGACATTGAGTTCTTCTACCTTCTCTGTTCCCATTGCCATTGAATCACATCCTTCTTATTGAGCATCAAACCCAGTTTCCTTATTGCCTATATTTGCCATTAACATATGGTAGAATCTCTTCTTATTGCCCTGTGCATCATCTTCCAGTTGAGCTTTGCCCTTCCCAACACTATCATTGTATGGCAGGAAATGGGTTTTTTTCTATTCATCCTTCATCACCTTCCCCACTTTCACGCCCTTTTATCTCTCGAGTTCAGCCATAAGTTCCCTGTTCAGTCAAGCCTCCTCTTACCCTTAGTACCACCTGATCCATTGGCTTTGGCTGCCAAAGCCTCACCTGAGCTGCAGCTGATAAGCTTTTATCTGGCCAGTTCTCTTCCACTGGCCCCAGTAACCACCTGAGATTGACCCAAGTACTGCTGGTCTCTTGGCAAATCCTGTTCAGCACAAGAACCTGCTGCTCATCTCTGCTGTGGGCTCAGTGAAACTTTTCAAGATGCCCTATCATTAAAAAAAAAAAAAAAGGAAAAAAACATTCAATTTATAGTATTTACTCCACAAGGTTGGAAGTTGTTATCCTTGGTAGGAAGGCACCTGCTGTTCCCTCCTGTGTCACCAGCATCCTCAGCCAGCCTTGACCTTTGGACATCACTGCTGTTATGAACATATCTCCAGTCCACACCATTCTGCCACTCCTACACTCAAAATGCCACAAAACTCAGGGAAATGTCAAAGGCCAGCTGGCATTTCAGGACTGCCCACTGGTCCCTTCCAGGCACTGCTGCCTCCTTCCTCCCCCTGTCAGCAGAACAAATCCTGCCCCTCCGTTTGCTGTGCCGGCACTCGCGGGTCCCAGGGGTCTGTAGGTACAGATGGGAGCTGAAGCTCCTATCCCATGGGATGTCATCTGCTGAGGAGGAGCCTGGGCTCATCCTGCCCCGGAAAAGCAGAACCAGGAGTCTAAAGGAAGTAACGGTTCTCTCTTCCAGCTCCATTTGCTATTTCTCCCACCATCCCTAAGAATGTTTCATATCTCCTTATTACACAACAAAAACACAATGTGGGTTTGCAAACTATATTCTGTGTAAATATAACAACTTTGGTGGGAGCACACGTCAAGCCAGGCTCAGTTATAAACACAAACATGCTTCTCTAGTAGGGCTTTAAGAGCTTCCAAGTAGTGGTGCTCCAGTTAAAGGCTCATCCAGCACTGCATCTCCAGCTGGAGTTATCCTTGTGCACTAGAGGAGATGAGGAGAAATACCTTCTCCCTGAAAGAGGAAAACAGGGTCTCTGCAGGAAAATTCATCCTGGCAGCTGCAGGAGGCCAGCTGAAGCCCAGACACGTGTGATTATTAAAGAGACATGTTCTCAAAGTTGAGCTGATCCTTCTGAGAAAAGGCTCATGTGTCACCCGGGTTTGTACCTGGGAGCCAGGGACCTTTAATTCTCTTCCTCTCTGGATGAGCAGCTCAGCCTTAAAACAGCACTTTCTACTTCTCTGCCTTCCTCTGCTTTGCCACAGTCAGAGCTATGGGAGAAACCAGAAGGGCACAACAAAGTCCTAATCCCTGAGTTTAATCCCTGCACTGAGCAGCACAGGCTCAACTCTCTCCACATCTGCTCTGGGAAGGCCTGTGCAGCTTTGGTGTATCTGGAGTCTCTGCTTGCAAGCTTGAACACCTCCCAAGGTGTTTGAAGGATACAACTCAATTCTTAGTACACTTTTTTTATAATACTGGAACTGTTCATATTGTAAGAACAGAAATTATTTGTAATCCTACTATGTACGTTTTGAAGCCCTTTCACACTTGCCAAGTCCTTGCAATTTTCCATGACAGAGTTTGTCCACTGAAAGGAAACTTTTCCCAACAATTTTAATTTAAAACTTTATAATTATTTGAAGAGCCCATTGGGTGGGGTTTTTTTCCATAAAATGATGAAAACAGTCTCCTTCCCTCACCCTACTAATCAGAAACTCTAAGTAAGTGATCTTTAACAGCAATATAATTTCTTTCCTTGCAGACCAAGGCTGATTAATGCCACTCTCTGGGAGATTTCAATGGTGTGAGATATCCCATTAGTAAGTTACTTTCAGCCAAAGTAGTGACAAACACAGGCACTGAGATTCCTGTCAAAGGATGGATATTTCTTTTGGACTTGACCAGAGTTTATTAACAATGGTATCATCTGGACCTTTGTAACCGGGGAGGGAGAAGGGAAAGAGCAGAGAGAAATATAGAGGTGAGGATTCCCAGCAAGTCAGGATCAGGTTTAGAAAACTGATCTCACCTTCTATTTTGGTGTCTGGACCTCAGGGGTCTGTACCTGCCTCTTCCTTTGGGAGGACAAGTTGGGAGGGAGGGTTGTTACTATATAAACTGCACAGACAGCCTGCCAGAGCTCAGGAAATGTTTGGAAATGCTCAGGAAATGCTCTCAAGGACAGGGTGGGATTGTTGGGGATGGTCCTGTGCAGGGCCAGTGGTTGGACTTAATGATTCTGGGGAGTCCCTTCCAACTTGGGATGTTCTGTGACAAAAATCTGTGTTTCCCCCAGAACACACCTAAACTTTAGTGGTCTCCTTTGGCTTTGGTGAACTTTATTTAAAAGCAATTTTAAATCCACAAAGCACAGAGGAAAGACCGAGTGTCCAGCCAGCAGCTCCCTCATTCCCCTCAGCTGAGCCTCTGCAGCATTAATGGATGTTCCATGCCAGGACAGAGCCCCCAACACCACTTGCAGGCAAGAAATTAATTGCTTGGCTGTTGGCTGTCTATATGTTGTTATAGGAATGTTTTTACACTTGAAGCTCCCTGAAGGCCTCTATAAGTATTCTGCTCATAAATACAATTATAGCAGAGCTCTTGCTAGAAACAGCCATCTATTACTGGATATTGCAGTCTCATCACCATACCAAAGTCACTGCAAAATCCAATAGATCAAAAGCAAAGAGTTATCACCTGAGCACTCACCCTGGTGGGAAGTTCAGCTCCTGAATACTGAAGATGCCAGCATTTCTTCAAGGCTTTCCTGGAGGATTTTGCAGGTGGAACCTCCTCTTCTGGGCCTCTCTATACAGATGAGGAAAGCTGAGGCCCTTTATTTCTTGCAACCTGACTGGATGTACTCTCATCATGAGAAGAAAAATTGCCTCCTGGAGGAATTATAGTCTGATTACGTGGAACTCTTACTGTTCATAAAGCAGGTAAACACTGGCAAAGAGAGGATCAACTCATCCCTTCTGGAGGCTTCTTTAATATCCCAAAGTATTAAACAGATTGATCCTATAATAACCTTCCTACAATAACCCACCACGACAAAATGCATTCCAGTGCTCACTGTCACCCTCTCCTGCTAGAGGGGCCTTCCAGGCTGCTCTGAATACAAAAGGTGTCTGCTGGAAAGCCATGAGCAGCTCTGTTTGACCAAGAGCCTGAGGGTTAAAGATGTCTGGGTGTGATGATCTGTGTCAGGGGCATTGCAGAAACAGGTCCAAGCACCCAACCTGGATGAGTACAACCCATACAGACCACAGAATCACAGGATAGGCTGGCTGGGTTGAGAAGGACCTTAAGGATCAACTCATTCCACCTCCTGCCATGGACAGGGACACCTCCCACTAGCCCAGGTTGCTCCAAGCCCCGTCCAACCTGGCCTTGGACACTTCCAGGGATTCAGGGGCAGCCACAGCTTCTCTGGGCAACCTGTGCCAGGGCCTCACCACCCTCACAGAGAAGAATTTCATCCCAATATCCCATCTATGCCTGCCCTCTGTAAGTTTAAAACCATTGTCCCTTGTCCTGTCACTATCTGCCCATGTGAAAAGTCCTTCTTCCTTTTTACAAGGCCCCTAAAGGTACTCTAAGGCTGCAACAAGGTCTTCCTGAGACCTCCCTGATGTCTGTGTTCTTCCCTGCTCCTCATTTCACCTCTGTTCCCTGAAGATGTTCTGTTTTCAGCAAAATTTAACTGTTCAAGAGCAGCCAAACCTCAGTTGAGACACTGTCTCCTCTGTGGGTGAGATCAGGGCTCTGCAGGTTGATTCCTCCCGACCCACAGCTCAGGCACACACACATGGTTTAAAGCACATGCTGGCAGATCCCAGGCACAGAGACAAGCCCTGCTCTCTGAGATGTCTGTTCAGCCTCAAGTCCACTTCTCCCCTGAGATGCTTTGCCTCTGGGATAGGCTGTAGTTAAAGAGATTAAAGCAAACACAGGCTTCTTTGCTGTTTGCCACAGCTCATTAGATAACTATTAGAAAACAGCTCATTAGAATTTAGAAAATGCTGCATTGCTGGTTTTTTGAAGGTTTGTTCATAAAGCAAAACAAGAAGTTAGAGGACAATGAGGAGCCATATGACTCCTAGATAACAGTGGTTTCTTGTCAGGGTCCACTAGTCTGAAACTAGGAACTTTTCCAGCCCTGTCCTAAAGAGCATTGGATTGAAAACCATCTCAGAAAGAAAAGGTTACACATTTCATGTTCTGCATGTCTGCTTGAGAGCCTTGGGCTCTACAGATGCCATAGGGAGAATCTTTCCTACGATGGATACAAGCTGCATGGACCAGTCTAGTGAGGGGATGTGGATTAATCAACCTGCCCATGCCCTCATGGTCTGGCAGTAATAATCCTGCAGCTGCTGGAACCTGAGTAATGCTCGTGTTGTGGTTGTCTTTGGTCCCCACAGTGACCACAGCCAAGGCTGAGCCCCATCACTCTGCCCATACCGGCAAAGAGGTGTGTTTGTGCCCATTTTCCTCTGTTCTCACCATCCTACCCACGTCCTACTCTGCACAGGAGGCAGTTTGGGCTTATTGCAAAGAAAACAGGAACCAAACTTTCATACATGAGATTGCCCTCCTCCAGTAAAAGATAATACTGAGTTTGGACCCAGTAAAACTCCCAGACAATGAGGTTTTGTCAGGCTGTTTGTTTCAGGGGTGGGTGGGTAGGACTAACACAGGTCCCTCAGGTTTCTGGGACTGGCCATGCTGAGACCACTGTGTGGTGGGACACTAATGGACCTCATCCAGCACTCCAGAGACATGTTCACAGCTGGTTCCTGTCGTACAGGCTGGGTGTCCTTCTGGCCAGGCCCATCCTTCTGACACAGCCACTCAGAAGGGACCTGGTCACAAGTGCCCCAACCATCCTGAGCCAGCCCTGGACCTTGCTGTGCCAAGGGTGCCCATTAACCTTTAATATTCTCCCATAAGAGAGCAGTTTGCCAGACAGTGAAAACCTTGGTGCTGGTTGATCTGCTGGGAACATGAACAGTCATAGAATCATAGAATCACAGAATCAAGGAATCCCCTGAGTTGGAAGGTCCCCACCAGGATCATCAACTCCAACCCCTGGCCCTGCACAGACACCCCAACAATCCCACCCTGTCCCTCAGAGCACTGTCCAAACCCTCCTGGAGCTCTGGCAGCCTTGGGGCTGTGCCCACTGCCCTGGGGAGCCTGGGCAGTGCCCAACCAGCCTCTGGGGGAAGAACCTTTGCCTGAGATCCAACCTGAGCCTGCCCTGACACAGCTCCAGCCATTCCCTGGCTGCTGTCCCTGGTCACAGAGGGCAGAGATGGGCATTGTCCCTCAGGAGGATGCTGTAGACCCTGGCGAGGTCTCCTCTCTTTCTGGATACATCTGGCAGATGTGTGTCTGCAGTGCCAGTCCCTGGGAACAGCCACCACAGCCAGTTCTGGCCACACTAAAACCAGTCCAATTTCCACAGGCAGTACAGGATTAATTTCCTGGAGGCAGCCTGGTGCCAGTAACCCACCAAAAACCACAGAGCACCCCGAGGTCACTCCCCAGCAATCAGGGGTCACTGCTGGCAGTGGTGTCCTGCTCCTCCAGGGATAACAGAATAGCTGATGGCACTTAGTGGCTCCCTCTCTTCCCCACACATCGGATGTTGTTCTCCCTCTTTGTGGTTTCTTCTTGTGTTTTGCAACTTCCTCAGAACCACTTAATTGATTTATAACCCAATAATCCATGCCTTCGTTAGCCGCAGTGTACAGTCATTTATCATTCCCTGCACAGCAGCTGATTCCAGGCCCATTAGTACATGACCTGAAATAGTTATGGAAAACTAAAGAACCTAACCTGGCTGAAGGGCATCAGCTGTGAGGATACACCAGGGTTTGTGTCACCAGTCCTACACACCAGGCACAACCAAAGTTTACAGGCAGCACTTTTGCAAGGTCTGCGCTCCAAGTACCTGGAGCTCAGCTGCAACAAGGAGTCAGGGCATGGGGAAGTGCTTTTCAAAGCCTTCTCCACAAAGCAAGTTCTTGTAGTCCTTAAGAAGGACGGATTGCTCAGCCTCCAAGTACTTTAAGAGGGTCTAGTTGCCCTTGGAGCATCCATCCATTATTTTCATTGAGCAACTGATATTTGAAACATAGAATCATAAAATCATAGAACATCCTGAGTTGAAAGGAACCCACAAGGATCATTTAGTTCAGCTCCTGGCTCTGCACAGTCCTTCCATGTAGGCAGCAAAAATCAGCCAGATCTGATAAATAAACTCCCAAAAGTCTTTCCAAAACCCCACTGAAGGGTTCAGGAGTCATTATGGTTGCAGGGAGTGTCACTGAGTCCTGCAGAGCTGTGACCTCTCCCAAGGTCTTGCAGGATTTGGAGGTCAGCCCTGGGCTACAGGTAGCTGTGGGGGCACAGGTTCAGAGCCAGGACCAGGAATCCTGAGCTGTCAGGGATGTGGGGTCAAGTGGGACTGTTTTTCAGGGACAGACAAACCAAGGGTGACAATGTGGCAGTCTCACAGTGCCCAAGCAAGTCCATGGTGATAAGGGATATCCAAAGGCAAATCAGCAAGTACAGGCCAGGCAAAGCAACTCATAACCCAGGTCAAAGTCTCACCTTTGAGCTTAATACACCTCATTATCCAAGCTCCAAAGGAGGTGGGTCAGAGCGATTTAAGGCTGTAGTTGTACTGGGCTGGGCTGGAAGGGGCTCCTGGATGTGCTGGAGCTCCCTGGATGCAGAGTCCCCAACAGACTGCCCAGCCTGCTCTTGTGGCTGAGCTGCAGGTATTAGCCCAGCTCTGTGTTCATTCATTATTCAGTTCTTCCTTCCTTGCAGGAGGAGACAGAGAGCCTTCCATGATGAATGCTGTGGTTGTTAAAAATAATTTACTACAGCTAAAAGTGCAAGAACTGGCTTTTCCATCCCTGATGAGGCGTAAACTGGAGTCACTTCAGTGAAACCTGCAGTGATACACAGAGACAATGAGCCCAAATAATCCCTTATGACACCTGATCACTGATGTCTTCATCAAAAGGGGCACAGCTACATCCCAGAGCACATGCTCAGCAGTCTGTGTCTGCACCTCAGGCTCTCCAGGGGCACAGCAGACTTACCTGGGCAGTGCTAGGATGGGACTCACACCACTGGCACATGGCTGCTCCTGGCTTTGCTTGCAGAAGAGAGACCCATCCAACAGCAGCCACAGAGAGGCTTCAGCACAGCAGAGGTGTTCAGCATCCTCCAGCCACACTACTGCATCCTAAAAAGCTCCTCTGACATTGCCACTCTCTGGCTTCCACAGTGTGTTATCACAGAGCTCTCACCTTCAGGACTCCAGATTTGGAAGTCATTAATGCCAAGGCTGTAAGAGCACAAAAGAAGGAACTAATTCCCATCTCCTGGTGCCACCATGTCTGCAGCACAGCCCTGCCGCCACCGGAGCAGGGGGATGCCCTGGAGAGGATAAGGTCTTGCTTGTCTCTGAGGAGGATCCTATCCCACATTGTCGCTCTGGGCAGAAAGCCACACACAAAGTGTTCATCGCTGTGCAAGTGAGGAACCACCACATCACTCAGGAAAGAACCAAGGGAAGGGATGAGGCTGATTTCTGCTCCTGAAGGCAGAAATTTGCTGAGGTCTTTTACAGGGGTAATGAGATTATCTCCCCTATCCATGGTGTATGAAGCTCAAACTGGATCCAGGGATCCAGGTGATCTTCCTAAGAACTGAGCAGCGCTCCAGATGGGATGTGTGAGAGAGAGGGAGGACAGGGGAGAGATAAAGAACAGGAAAGAGATATATGCAAACAGCTCATGTGGAGTGGTATGTTAGCTGTGCTAGCATAAAAAACCCAGCTCAGAGTAGTTTAGTTATCAAGGTTCAATTCAAATTATCCTAATTTTATTTCTGGACTGTTTTAGGGAGTCAGGATCCCTCAAGGTGCCACCCTGAATAGTACATATCCACGTCACAGAATATAGTCTTCCCTCCTCACAATTCTTTGGCTTACAAGGACAGTGAGACTGGGTCTGCCACGGGGAGCCTTTCTGCAGCTCAGCCCTGGCCCAAAACTGTTCCATGAGGGTTTCCGAGCCGGGTAGGAAATACTTCCCTGCCAAGGACCCCTAGAGCCTTTTATGTAGTCCAGGTTCCCTGTTTGGATTCACTGCCTCCACAGGCACACAGAATTTCTCAACTGTGGGCAGGCAAAAACATCAAGCAAAGAAAATATCAATGGAGAAGTCTTGTCTGGGACTTCAGTCATGAGGTTATTCCATATGTCTGCAAAGGGAATGAGTTCTGCCAAGTCCTGTGTGTGCTCCTCCCAGCTCTGCCCAGATGCTCAACCCTCTTGCTTGGAGTCATGCCATGGGACACACTCCTCCAGTGAGTCCTGGGCAGAGCCCTCAGGAGGAATTGTGGCTTTGCCAGCCCCTCCCTGAGCAGGCAGGACAGCCAGCATGCCCTGGCAGAGCCTTGGGAAGAGCTGAGGGAGGATGCAAGCTTCCAGAGACTGGACTTTCACACACACACACACGGAACAGCCTGAAGAGGGTGGGAGCCAAGGAGGGCAGGGAATTCCTTCAGCCACTGCACAATAGAGGTGAGAAGCTCCCTTCAGACACCACAGCAGCCCCTCCTCTGTCCAACCAGTGTTTTCTGCATCCCCAGGGCATTCACACCATCCCAGAGATGGTGGCTGACATAACACAGTGCTGCTGAACCTGGTACAGAGCAGTAATGCTCATCACACCTGACAGTTATCCATGCACAGCCAGGGAAAAACAGGAATGGTGTAACAGAGCCACACCACGGGGAGCAAGACTGACACAAGCAGAGTGTTACCCAGCTACAGAGTCTAGAGGGGAAGCCATATGAAGAGCAGCTGAGATCATTTGGTTTGTTCAGCTGGAGAAGAGGAGACTGGGGTGAGAGCTCACTGGGGGCTGCAGCTCCTCCCAAAGGGTGGCTCTGATCTCTGTTCTCTGTGACCAGTGACAGGATCCAGGGAATGGCTGGAGCTGTGTCAGGGCAGGCTCAGGTTGGATCTCAGGAAAAGGTTCTTCCCCCAGAGGCTGGTTGGGCACTGCCCAGGCTCCCCAGGGCAGTGGGCACAGCCCCAAGGCTGCCAGAGCTCCAGGAGGGTTTGGACAACGCTCTGAGGGACAGGGTGGGAATGCTGGCGTATCTGGGCAGGGCCAGGAGTTAGACTGGATGATTCTTGTGGGTCCTTTCCAGCTCAGGATATTCTGTAATTCTATGGTACAGTCTCCCTGCTTTGCTGTCTGGGCATAGAGAGACCAAAAGGGACCTGAAGCTGAGACCTTCGAGGCTCTTCAGGACCCATCTCTACAGGTACCTCCTGTGGATGTCCAAGCTCCTGATGCAGCTTTTGTCCTTCAGACCCACTCTCTCTCTGCAAGGGTTGTGTGGCTCATGACAAAGCCATCAACTCCAAACTGACCCCATCAGAAAAAGGCTAAAGTCCTTCTCAGGTGATTTTTGGAATGGGTCAGGATGGGAGAACTCGATCAATTCAATCTGCAATGCTGAGCCCATAGCTCCTCTGTGGGCAATGCCAGGGGAAGTCATGGACCACCCTGTCTGCCAAGACCTCCTGGCCCTGAGAGGGCTGTGGCACTTGTGTCTCCCTGCAGCCACCCCCCAATCCCACCGATGACAAACATTTGGATCACGTGCAGGTTGAATCCCAGACACAGGACTGAGTTCTTGCAGAGATTTTTTAAACTTTGATCCCAGGTTTCCGCATCAGCCGCCAAGGCTGGGCAGCCCTGCTTCTGCTGGAGCAGGCACGTTCCACACTGCTGATTACTGGGGCATAACTTTGGATCACAGCTGGCAGCATGGAAACATAGAATTGTGGAATCATTAAAGTTGGAAAAGCCCTCTGAGATGATCAAGTCCAACTATTAAGCCAGCACCGCCAACCCAGCTCTTAGCCATGTTCCCAAGCAGCACATCCACTCCAATTTGAACACCTCCAGGGATGGGGACTCCACCTCTGCCCTGAGCAGCCCCTTCCAATGCTTGACCACTATTTCAGTGAAGAAATTTTCCCTAATATCCAATCTGAACCTCCCCTGGCACAGCTGGAGGCCGTTCCCTCTCCTCCTGTCCCTTGTTCCCTGGGAGCAGAGCTGGATCCCCCCCCCCGGCTCCCCCCTCCTGTCAGGGACTTGCAGAGCCAGAAGGTCCCCCCTGAGCCTCCTTTGCTCCAGGCTGAGCCCCCCCAGCTCCCTCAGCTGCTCCTGCTGCTCCAGCCCCTTCCCAGCTCCATTCCCTTCCCTGCACACGCTCCAGCCCCTCAATATCTCTCTCGTCTGAAGGGCTCAGAACTGCCCCCAGGATTCGAGGTGTAGCCTCAAAATCATATGGGTATGACTATGTGTGTGTGAACCAACACCTTCCTGCTGCAGCTGCCAGCCAGCACACAGGTCAGATCAGATCAGATCACGGAATATTCTGAGTTAGGAACCCACAAAGATCACCAACACCCCCCTTCAGCTCCCTCCTGCCGAGATCACCAACCTGATTCCAGGCACAGAGAGGTAATTGCACACAAAGTACTGGGGCAAGATACAGTGGATGGCATTGCCAGCCCTGTACTAGGCCAGGGTGTGGCTGGTGGAACACAAGTTTCATTTGGTTCTGTGCTCACAGCCATTACCAGCTGTTCTGGAGTGTTTGCAGATCCCCTCCACTGCCACCCCTACCCACCCTTCCAACACCAGCCTTTCTCCACCTCACCAGCATGGCATTCTCATTCCGTGAGCTGTAAAACTACTCAGTGTTAGAAAAGAAAACCAAACCAAAGAAACCCAGCTCTCTCCCCTAGTTGTTCTGGAGCTTTAGTTCTCAGTTGTAGCAGGTGGGTAACAATGAGCTCACCTACAGTCACACTAAAGACAATTCAAATTAAAACTTTATTTATTGCTAAAAGTAACTCCTACTGCTCACAACAGAGCAGCATAATGTAATTCTGTGTGATCCAAAAGATTCTCATGCCTTGGGGTCCTCCCTCACTCTTTCCTAGCTGGGTAACCTCCGACCAGCAAAGCTCAGACCGGCTCCTGGGGAACCCTCATGCAGCACAGAAGCTGCCTGGGTGACTCTTGCATCCACAGGATCTTTGCCAGCCATAATCTCTGCTTTCCTGGAGACCACCTGAAGTTGCAGTGTCGTTTCAGAGGTAAAATACTGTTTCCTTCAGGTCTGTTGGGTCAGAGCCAACTAACTTCTCCTGAAGAAAGCGAAGTGGTGCACAGACAAGACGCGCGGGAAGCGGACAGGTTGGCTGCTGAGCCCCTCAGTGCCAAACCCACCCAGGGCAGCAGACAGGGCTTGCTATAGCCATAAAAATGGATCTATTCATACTGCACAAGTGACTTATGACTTTCCCATTCAGGGAGATAGAAGATACTAAACCCCTTTTGAAAAATGTTGCTGAATGACTAGAAGTGGAGTGGAAAGCCTGGGAAGCCACAGGCAGCCACAGTGTGGAGCAGCTGCAGTGAACGGAGCCATTTCACATCTGACCCAGGCCCCAGCTGTCACATCGTGTCCTGCAAACAGCCTGGTTTAGAAGGACCAGAGCAGAACTGGTCACTGACGCACACCCCTTGGCCAGGGCACAGCTCAGGGCTGCCCCTTTCCTGCCTCCCTGAGCTGAGTGTGGCTGCTGTCCAGGCACGACAGGTCTGTTCCGAGGAAGATGTTTTTCAGACAACTACATTCTTCCTGGCTCTGCTCAGAAGTTTGGGAACGAAGCCCCAGGTACAGGCTGGGGATGAGGGATGGGTGCCAGCCCATCAGGATGAAGAGCTGTATGGTGCAACCTCAGATCAGGTGGCAAATCTGCATCAAGAAAAATCCTGGATTGTGCAATACTCAACAGTAAGACCTCAACCTCTTCACAGACAGGGCAGGGGAGGACAAACCCTGCAGATGCTGTTCCCAGTGCTCACTGCCTGCATTGCTGGGGCTCAGCCTATGAATCTCAGACCTTGCTGGGATGGACTGGGCAGTAGCACTGGCTGGGCTTTGGTGGCAGCTGAGAGCTCAAGTTTTGTATCTTAGCACCTCACAATTGGTTAGATGATACCCAGCTCTGCCAAACTCTTCTGTAGGCATCAGATCTTTTAATTAGCAGCTACTCCTAGTTAATTACTTTTGGGAAATGCTCCAGGCTCTGAATGAAAGCAGTATTTTACTGGGAGAATGAGTTACCTCTCCTTCCTAGGAATCATAGGAGCAAACCTTGGGGCTTTGTGAGAGCGCATCCCCTCTACAGGACCTAAAGCACTCAGCAAAGGGCAGGGGCTGAAAGTCACCTCCTTGATGGGGAAGGGGAAACTGAGGCCCATAGACCTGTTGTGTCTGTCTTGCCCAACAAGGCTGTAGTGGCTGTGGTCACTGGAGCAGGCTCATGCCACACATGTAGAGCACCCTTGTCACATTCCCAAGGATGTGACTGGTGCTGAGGTGATCTGTGAGGCAGAAGATTGCCTGGCCCTCATGGAGACACATAGAATCACATAATTGCAGAATGGTTTGGGTTGGTAAGGACATTAAAGACCATCTCATTCCTTGCCATGGGCAGGGACACCTTCCACGACACCAGGCTGCCCCATCCAACCTGGTCTTGGACACTTCCAGGGATGGGGCAGCCACAGCTTCTCTGGGCAACCTGTGCCAGGGCCTCCCCACCCTCACAGGGGAGAATTTCTTCGCAATATCTGATCTAAATCTACCCTCCTTCAACTAAAGGCCATTCCCTCTCGTCCTGTCCCTCCAAGCCCTAGTCCAAAGTCTCTCTCCTCTTCTTGTAGGTCCCAACTAGGTTCTGATGCAAGAACTAAATCAGCACAAAGCAAATCAGCAAAGACAAGAGATAGGAAGCGCGACAAACTAAGGACACAAGCTCAAACAGTAGATAAATGCAACATCAAAGATCAGAGAGCTGAGGCGGATGGGCCTTTGAGAGAACCACTTAAAGATCACCTTACCCATGTTCAACCAGAACTGTGGAACTGATAAGAAAGGGTGAACAAGGTCACCATGGATCTCATTAGAAAGAGAATATTAGTATCAAAGAATTGAAATTACTTGAAGGAATGTGCAAAACTATGGGATGTTTAGGGGAAAGCCCAAACTTAGAGAAAGGATCATAGAATCATTAAGGTTGGAAAATACCTGCAAGATCAAGACCAACATTTGACCAAATCCCACCAGGCCCACTAAACCATATTGTGAAGCATCATATCCACTCATTTTTGAACCCTTCCAGGGATGGTGATGCCACCACTGCCCTGGGCAGCCTGTGACAGTGCCTGACCACTCTTTTAGTGAAGAATGTTTTTTTATTATCCAACAATCCTTGGAGAGAGGGATCTAGAAGGAACAAGTGTGGAAAAATAGATTGGAGGAGGGAAGCCTGCAAATAAGCTGGTAGTGAGGAGGTTTTACTGGCCAAGCCCTGCACATGTGTGAGTGTTATCTCTGCTCTGTGTGTACAAAACTTCAGGTCAGACCAGCAAACATTGGCCAGAGCTCTGGCAAGTGGGATGAGGGGTCTGAGTGCCCAGAATGGAGAGAGAGAGGCCACAGGTATGAGGGATGAGTTGACTGTCTGTGTCCAGAGTGGGAGATACCTGCCCAGCCCTGCTGCTGGCTGAACTGGGACACAGGACCAGGGCAGCCTGGCTCAGGCAGGTGGGAGTGGGAGGAATTCCCTGGGCTCCAAAGCCCCCCAGATTCAGGTTCCTTTGTGACGTCTGCAGCACTTCACATAAAGGGTTAAGGCCAGGTTGGACGGGGCTGGGAGCAACCTGGTCCAGTGGAAGGTGTCCCTGTCCACAGCAGGGGGTGGGACAAGATGGGCTTTAAGGTCCCTTCCAACCCAAACCATTCCATGATTCAATAACTCTTTCTGGTCACGACCACGTTCCTCTTGTACATCCTGCCCCCCAAGCAGTGATGACCCCCCCCCTTCCTGGCAGCTGCCCCCATGCTTGGCTGCTTTAATCCAGGGTGAAACGCTGGAGTATGGGGCAGTGGGGAGGTCTGGCAGTGCTCTGTGCTCAGCCTCGTGGAGGTCAGTCACTGCCTCTGTTCCTTGGCTCAGGCTGAATCCCTTCCTCTTTCCCAGTACACGGGGTGTGTGCAGAGCCTTCCTTCTGGTTTGTAGGCGGCTGCACATCTGAGTAGGTACAGATCAGGGCTTGGCCTGTGAGTGGTTTGACACTGTTTTCTGGGAACACAAGACATACATGTTTCCAATTTCATGGGCTGCTTCATGTCTAACAGGAATTGCTCCCCACATGTGACACCTCATGGGTAGCTGACATGTGTGGGTTGGGGGCACAAGTCATGAGGTGCTGTGAATCTGCAGGCACCCACTCCAGGTAGGGCATCACCCCGATATTTGGCCCTTCTGCACAGCAAGGACTGAATGTTACTGAAGCCACAGGGATGGAGCAGAACCTGCCTCCCCAGGTCCCCACATGCCTGGTGCCAATAGGTCACAGTCATCACATCTCCTGCTTCTGCCAAGCCCCCACATGAAGCAGTGCAGCAATATTGAATTCTTCATGGAAATTATCCTCAAACCTCCTTAATCAACTGCTGTGTTAATTGCTCTGTGCATTGAATGGCCCCTCTCTAAGATCTTGTTCATTAATGAGCACTAGTTTGTGGATGTTGTTTATATGCATATAATCAGAAAGCCATCAGGAGGTTTGTGGCTGAGCAATTACAAGGCTCTGGAACAGCAAGGGCCTGATTCCAGTGACTCTACACTTCCCTGTGCCCATTCCTGCCTGTGGACTTGGGTAGAATCATGGAATCACAGGACCATTAATTATGACCTAATCTGACCTTAAGGCCAGAAAAAACCTCCAAGATCATCAAGTCCAATCTTTGATCAAACACTCCCAGACCCACTAAATCATAATGCAAAGTGCCACATCTGCTCAGTTTTTGAACACTTCTGGGGATGGTGACTCCACCTCTGCCCTGGGCAGCCTGTGCCAGGGCCTGACCACTCTTTCAGTGAAGAAATTTTTCCTAATGTCCAAGCTGAGCCTCCCCTGGCACAACATGAGGCTGTTTCCCCTTGTCCTGTCACTTGTTCCATGGGAGCAGAGCCCGACCCCCCCCAGCTCCACCTTCCTGTCAGGTGTTTGTAAAGCAGGTCCATTTCTCATGGCCTCTCATCATCAGTGGGGCAGGATGACTTTGGTTATGCCTACAGGGGAATATCCCAGTACCTATTCTTCCCAGCCTGTGTTCCCATGTTCCCATATTCCATTGCCAGAGCTGTGGCTGTTGTGCAGGATTGCCAGGGATGAGTTGTCTGTAGCTCTGTCTGTGTATTGTTGGACACAGATCTCATCACCTTTACAGGGATAAAATCAAAGTCACCAGTGTGTGTCTCATCTCCTGTGAGATAATCAAGCTATGCAAAACTCCTGAGAACTGAAATGCAAATGTGGAAAACAATGTGGGGAAGCAGGCAATGCACAAAGGCTTGGATTGGGGGACATGTAAAGAAGAATAAATGGCACTAGAACAGGGGGTGTAAGCTGTTATCTCTTCTGGAACAACCCTCACTCTGTGTCACTCTGTGACACTCCTGTGTCTCATCCCACTCCTTTGAGGAAGGGAGCACCCAAGAATCAGGGATGCCCATGGTCAAAAAAGAACAGCAAAAGACAGAAAAGTCAAAAAAGAAAAAAAAAAAGCTTATGAAGTTTTATTAGCAAAGAATACGCTCACCATGGAAATTGGTATGTTGGGCCCCTATCTTTTAACAGTAAGAGAAATGAAAGAATAAAAGAAAAGGGGGAAGAAGGAGAGAGTGAAAGAGAGACCAGACAGGAGAGGAGATCACCAGTCCTGGGTCCAGCGTCGAGCCAGCTGAGAGGGTGTCCAGGGGACACCCCCCAGGCTCTGTGGGACACCTTTTATAGGAGAGTTTTCCCTGCCCTGGGATTGGGTTTCTCTCTCTTCCTGTAAATGGGTGAGCCCATTCTTCCGAACCTTTCTGGAAATGGTACAGGGGGCTTCGAGTGTCTTTTGGTGTCAATTCCTCTCTCCTGGTCTTGCCCACTCCTTGATGCCATTTCTGTGCTTGCACTTTATGTTGTGTCACCATGGACCTGAACAGGAAAATTGGCTCCCTCTGCTGTGCCACCTCAGTACAGCCCCTTTGCAGGCACCTCCTGTTCTACCTTGCCCACTTGAATGGCCATCAGTGACTGAGGCACAACAAAGCTTTAACTCCTCACTGCCCAGGCTTCTACACACACAGCAATGTGCTTTTCCATCAATGACCTGGGGCAAGACCCAACAGATTCTCTGATTTGCTTCCACAGGTGTATATCTCCACACCAGCTGCTCCCAATGTTTTGATCTCCCACTGCTGGTGGACAAGCCTTGCAGGGCTGCACTGCTCACTGTGCTTGGAGGCCTTTGCAATTAGAGCAAATTGATAGGCAAAGCAGCCAATGCACATATTCCTCAGGTCCCTCGTCCCTGCCACACACTGGAAGCCTGAAATTTGGCCAGAGATGTTTCTCGCATCATAAATGCACATTAAGAGAGAATGCAAATAGCCATCTAATAAACAGAGGCAGATCAGCTCAGGGATGCAATGAGATCTGGCATAAGGAACACAAATAATCACCCTGGAGCAGAATAAGCATCACTAACCGTGTACCACGTCCACATGTGGGGCCAGCTGGGGACCCTGCCTGGCCTTGCTGCTTTATGCTCAGGCACAGATAGAAAGGGACAGGCATTTTAACCATTATTTCCTGGTAAACTTCCATTAAACAGGCCCTTGTATTGCTGTAGAAAGTCCTCAGGAGCCCTATTAGCAATCCCACACTCAGCTCACAGAGCTCCCTCTCCCATCAAGGCGCAGAGCTGGAAAGGTTGAAGGTTGGACTTGATGGTCATAGAGGTCTTTTCCAACCCTAATGATTCTGTGATTCTGAGGTTGGTGCCCTCATGGCTACAGAACATGATGGGGAGCAGGAGTTCAACAACAATCTTGAGAGATGCTATCAGACACCCCAACTGTGGAATGCAAAATCACCTGCTTCAAAAGAGAGGCTGGACCTTTCAACCTACTGAAACCATCCCCAAAGGGCAAAGCTTGCTTTTAAAAGGATCAAAAATATTTGGCTCTCTCTCTTTGTGAATTCCTTGCTCCTGGGGGTAACACAATCTCGCTGCCAGCTCTCTCACATCAAAGGGCAGTAAGGTGAGCTTGTTCCAACTGAAAAACCTCTCAGAACAGCAATGCCCAAACATGCAGCATCTCTGTTCCAATCGATCTGCAGTCTTGAAAAGACTGTGCCACGGAAGAGGTGGAGGATCCATGGCACTTGTCTCCCCAGTGTCTGATTGTGTGGGTAGAGAACAGGTGAGAAGCAGTTGTCAGTTGTCAGATCCAGCACCAGCAGAAAGCCACCCATTATTGCTCTCTCCAACCCTATTGCTCTCAACCCTTCAGGAGGCTGGAGTGAGTTGAGTGTCAGTCTCCTCTTCCAAGTAACAAGTGACACGACTGAAGGAAATGGCCTCCAGTTGTGTCAGCTTGGTTATTAGGGAATTAGAGGTTCAGGTTGGATATTACAGAAACTTTCTTCACAGAAAGGGTGGTCAGGCACTGGCACAGCTGCCCAGGGCACCGATGGATGTGGCACTTGAGGACATGGTTTAATGGTGAACATGGTGGTGGTTGTGGGTTGAAGGTTGGACTTAGTGATCCTAAAGGTCTTTCCCAGCTCTAAAATTCTGTGATTCCGTGTGGGAACTGTAATGCCACCTGCACATCCACATGTGCCCCAGCCTGAATGCTGTGGTGTCTGAGCTGATCAAGCCCAAATTGATTGCATTTTTCTGTCCCTTTTGCCCTTTTTCCTAGCAATCTAAAAGAATTGAGCAGTTCCAGTGTGGGTATGGTGATCATTGGGTCTGCAGAGCCAGCTTCCCCAGGGGGTGACTTGCATGGGGGAAACAAATCTAGGTGGCAATGCAGATTGTTATCTGGTTCTGTGTTTCACATGGAAGAGCAGTGCCAGCCCTGCACCAGTGTCTCCTGACTGGGAAATGGGGTTCTGTTGTCCCTTTCCTGTGGGTGCAGGATCACAGCATTTTCTCATGGCCCTAATTTAAGGATGTGTTTGAAAACAATTATGATTTTTCCAAAACTTATAAGTTTTAATTAAGTCAGTGGGACTTCAGAGGGCTGTGCAGGGAAGGACCAGCATCCACTGTATTTCTCATTTCTGTATTGAAGGAATGGTTTTGCTCTCAGATTCTTGGCACTTTGAGATTTAGTCCATGCCCTGGCATGAGGACCAAATGGTGAGGCTGGACCCATTGGAGGCTTCCAACTTGTACAGATCTGCAGGAAGAAGTGAAAACAATCTGCTTCCCAAACTGTGTCATCTCTGAGTACCAAGTGACCAGAGACCAGAGCTCTGGAGTAGAAGTTCATCCCTCCTCAGTCCTCTCCTGACATCCTTCCTCCCAGGCTTCCTGACAGGGCCTAAGTCCAACAGAAATGGGCACACTGATTCCTGACAAGTATTTGGCTGCCTTCCCATGGTGACAAGTTCCCCCATGCATGGTATACCCTGGAAGATGATGTGTCCCATTTGCTCTGAACTGCCACGTTTCTAAACCACTGCCTGCAAACAGGATGATTTATTATGCTGCTTTTCATCAACTGTAGCAGCCATGGGACCTGGCTGATCTTCTTGAGCCTCCAGTCATTGTTTGTGTACATTTTGTGGACAGAAGCACGTGCATGGCCACGCTAAAACTTGTTTTCCATGTAATGGAACCCAGACAGGCTCCTTCTACACCAGATGGTGCATGGATCAAGACCATTTTGGAGCAGCTTCAGGGATGCCAGGATGCCAGGTTTACCTGAAGACACTCCCCTTCTTTCCCCTACCAGACCCTATAAGAAGATGTTAATGTTTTCCTCCATAGGGACAGAGAAGATCAGGGTCCAGACACGTCTCACAGGGTGGCAGCACATCTATCATGAACTGGAGACCATCTCTGTTATGAGCTATCTAAAATTTTAAAATTAAGCCCTTATGTTCAGCTGAAGAATCTCACCCTGGGACTCCTGTCTCAGACAAATTACAGTGGTTCTTGTAGAAAAAGCCACCTGATTGCTTCTTGAGTGGTGAAAATCCTTCATGGCTTCCAGCACTTCTCTCTGCCGCCTGCTACAAGTGTCTTCCCTATTTCCAGTCCAAATGTTTTCTCTCTGGCTGTCATATTAAAGAGCTGACCAAATCAGAAATGTTCTTCCTGTGATCTTCTTGCCTTCCCTGTGATGAGTTAAGCAGTGAGGTCTCCATTCATCTCAGCAAAAACACTGATCTTGCACCTCAGGAATCTTTATTCAGTGCAGTGTCATCTTCCAGGTCTTGATCAGGAACCATAGCTCATCTCAGCAGAAGGACATCATTAAATCAGGGCACTTCTCCAAGTGAAGCTCGTGCTCACTGGCTACCACTTCTGGGCCACAGGAGATTAGCAAGGGAGCGTTTTGAAGCTGTGGAAAAAAATCTGCATCTTAAAGACATTATTTATATTCAGTTCAGTCCAACCAACCCTAATGATGTTACACACGATATATCTTAATTTGATGTTGGTAATAAAGTTCACTGTAGCTGGAGCACTATCATACCAATGTACCAACATACAAATGAATGTTACCCATGTCATTTAGTACCCCTGGCTGTTAAGGTGTCACTTTAGCCATATATTTAATAAATAGGTCCTTTTATGACTATAATACTGATAAGTATTCAACTAATTTCCATATATGTTGCATTCTATATGTTGCTAGGGATTTTACCAAGGCCATCACCAATAGCAACTGGGACAAGGAAATAATAAATTCAGGAGGCATTCAGAAAGATATACAATGTAGAATCACTTCATAACAGTACAGGAGACATTAATCACGTTGGTGGGTAATGGGAGGACTTGATGTGATCAGTTTAAATCCCCTCTGATAGGAAAAGGAACCTCTTACTGCTCAGCACCAGATCTCCTCTCAAACTGGAGTAAAACTCGCCTGGGAACTTTCCCCAGGTTCACGATCTCAGCCTATTTTTGTCTCTTCAGCCTGCACTGCCTTCGCTCTGATCATGGAGCGCTGCAGCAATGGGAGGGAGGGCTCCGGAGACATCTGGAGTCAGAAAAGGTGCCAGAGAGCTACATCTTCTGGTCTGTTCCAGCAACTGAGCGGAGCTGCCGCGGCAGTGGTCCTTTTCCCCGGAGGAATTCCCGGGCTGGAGCAGCACCTTGGTAACCAGAAACTCCCTGTGCTGCGGGCGGCTGGGCGGCACGGCCACGGCCACGGCCACGGCCACGGCCACTGCCACGGCCACGGCCACTGCCACTGCCACGGCCACTGCCACGGCCACGGCCACTGCCACTGCCACTGCCACTGCTACTGCTACTGCCACTGCCACGGCCACGGCCACTGCCACTGCCAGTGCTACTGCCACTGCCACTGCCACGGCCACTGCCACGGCCACGGCCACGGCCACTGCCACAGCCACTGCCACTGCCACTGCCACTGCCACTGCCACTGCCACTGCTACTGCCACTGCCACTGCCACTGCCACTGCCACTGCTACTGCCACTGCCACGGCCACTGCCACTGCCACTGCCACTGCCACTGCCACGGCCACTGCCACTGCCACTGCTACTGCCACTGCCACTGCCACTGCCACTGCCACTGCCACTGCCACTGCTACTGCCACGGCCACTGCCACTGCTACTGCCACTGCCACTGCCACTGCCACTGCCACTGCCACTGCTACTGCCACGGCCACTGCCACTGCCACTGCTACTGCCACGGCCACTGCCACAGCCACTGCCACTGCCACTGCCAGTGCTACTGCCACTGCCACTGCCACTGCCTATCCCGTGCCCGGGGAAGGGGAGTCTCTGGGCTTCACCCGCTGCCCTCGCAGGGGCTGCACGATGCCCCAGGAGCAGCCCTGCACGGGGCAGGAGCAGGGTGACCCCCAGGAGGGGAAGGGAGGGCTCAGACCCAGCCGTAATTAGCACTGCTCAGCTTCACAGCACCACCCGCATCCTGCCCTGGGGCTGTGTTCGGGGGTCAGTTCCTCTGCCCCGCTGGTGACTCGTTACCATGTGCGGGGCACCCTCGGTGCCCACGGGAGGCACTGCCACGTGTGTGCCAGGCAGGGCTGAGCAGCGACTGTCGCCGTACTGTGGTTCAGGCTGGGCTGGCCTTGCGGCGGCTCCGATTTGTGGCTCGTTACAGCCCCTCACCCCTCGGCGGGGTGGCCCGACCCGGGGCGTTGGTGCTGCCTTCTCCCAGCCACCACTCGCACAAACCCCCCTCCCTGCAGCCGGGAGCACGGAGCTGCTCGGCACAACTTCGGGGGGAGAACCACAGAATCATGGAATATCCTGAGCTGGAAGGGACCCACAAGGATCATCCAGCCCAACTCCTGGCCCTGCACAGACACCTCAACAATCCCACCCTGTACCTGAGAGCATTGTCCAAACCCTCCTGGAGCTCTGGCAGCCTTGGGGCTGTGCCCACTGCCCTGGGGAGCCTGGGCAGTGCCCAACCACTCTCTGGGGGAAGAACCTTTTCCTAATATTCAACCTAATCCTCCCCTAACACAGCTCCAGCCATTCCCTGGGTCCTGTCCCTGCTCATAGAGGGCAGAGATCAGTGCTGCCCCTCCAGAGGAACCTGCAGAACCTGATGAGGTTTGGCCTCAGTCTCCTTCAGGCTGAAAAAGCCAACTGACATCATGAGAAGACAGACTGGCTGATAAGAAACAGGAATAGGAAGAGGTAGATGAAGGCCCTCAATGCCTCTGCCAGCTGTTGTCTGTGTGCATGAGGCAATGGCCCATGTGAAGACCTTCCCCAGCCTCAGGAGCAGAGTTTGGGACAATCTCTGCTGGACCAGCTGCTGTGGGGGGGAAACCTGGTGCATTTCTTCTGAAGGACCTCAGTCAACTCAACCTTGCATCTTCCTTCTCAGACACCTCCAAGGAGGAACGCTGCACCCCATCCCTACAGGAATGATCCCTGGACCATGGCCCTACACCCCCCTCCCTGTGGTGGGCACACTCAGTAGGGACCCTCACTCCTGGGACCCACAAGACCTGTGGTTCAAGGCTCCTGCAGCGCTTCCCAGTCTCTCTGAGGAACACCTTTGATCTGTAGGATGTCACAGGTGGCTGAGCTGGGGGAAACCTGCTTAGAGTGCAAATGGGGAGAACCTAAAAGAAGAAAAAGACTGTTATTTAATAATAAATACAACTGGAACCAACCAAATATGGAAAGCAGGTCCTGTGCTCCCCCCGTGCCCCCGCTGAGGCACAGCACATACCTTGCCCCTCCCTCCCTTGGCCAAAGCCACGGGGGCCCTTCTTTCCCTGCCCTCCAACCTCACCCCATGACTCCGTCTCTGCCTCTGCTCCAGACACCCTCTCTCACACACAGCTCTGCCCCTCCACCCCTCCAGTTTCCCTCTGCAGGAGCCTGACTGCACATACCTGAGCATCCCTGCCACTGTTCTGTGCTGCCCCATGACCTGAAGCTCCATGGCCCCACAAGGCAGGTCCCAAGTACCTACAAGGTCCCTGTACCCCCATACTCTCCTGCACCCAGCAGCACACACAGCTCCCTCCTCTGCCTCCCTGGCACCTTCTCCACAGGATGCCCAGCTCCTGAGCCCTCTGTGTGGGCAGCATCCCCTGCCCCAGCCAAGGATGGTCCCATCGGAGGGGCTGCTGGTGTCTCCTCCATGGGTGTTCAGCAAACACCCCTTGGCTAAACAGAGCCTGAACTACGGAATGGAGGCCACCCTCCTGTTCTCATGGCCCAAGGCCAGGATGAGCTCTTTCCACTCCCAGGACCAGGGACTGCCCGGATGGTGTGCCCAGCTCTGACAGCCCAGGGCTGCTCTGTGGGGGTGAAGAAAGCAGGATTGCCCAACTCCCTGCAACACAACACCCAACCAGGCTGTTGTTGGGTGTGGTGTGTGGAGAGCACTCAGACTGCACGTCTGCCTTTCCAGAGGGCTGGAAACAACATGAGACATAGTCCTGGTGCCCCAGGGGTGTTGCAAAAGGCACCTGTGCCTGGCAGAGAGGTCTCTCACCCCATGCAGTTCAGGGACACTGTTGAGCCAAGTCTCTCCCCCAGTTCAGGCAGGAGTGCAGCAGGCAGGGGGGAGGCAGTGCACTCTGCCGTGCCCAGTTATGGGGAGATCGTTCCATGGTGACTCTCTCTAATATATTCCTCGCGTGGTTCTGCATTTAAGCCACTCATTTATCTGCTCAGCCTGCAGCATACCAATGAGCCAAGGGCTGGAACAGCAAGGTCAAGTCTGAGCAGAGCTGATAGTGGTTCTGGCATATGCAGGATGTGGTGCAAACAGGGGCCCCTGCTGTTTTCCCTGCCCTGGGGCCATATCCATTCTCCAGCAGTATTGGGAATACTGTCCAAGGAGGCTGGATGGAGGCAGGGCCAAGCTGACAGAGGCACCAGGCCCCTAGCACAGGATGTGACTCCCCAGGAGTGTTTGCAGCAGCATCAGGACCCATAGGCCTTCAGGAAAATGATCCTTACCAAGCACCTTCTGGCAGCCTCCTCGGCTTTAGGCTGGTTCACAGATCTGACACAGACACTGGTCTCAGAAGACAAGTCCTTCAAGTGACACTGATTCCAGGGAAAAGGATCTCAGGAACCATCCTGGTTGCATCTTGCAACAGCCCAGGCTGAGCCAAGCTGGTTCTCCAGGGCTTGTCCTTCTGCACAGTGTCGTAGCTCCCCTGGAAATGCAGACCTGGATGCACTGACCTGGATTGGAAGGACAAGACTTTGCTCCTCAGGATGCTCATGTAGATACAGGAGGAAAGAGAAACTGATAGCTCAACTTCAAAAACATCCTTCAGAAGATGGTCTACAGCAAAACATCTGGAACACAAGCTGTGCTTCAACTGGGCTATTTCTCACTGTATGGGAATAACGGCTGGATAACTCTTTGAGGGAGAACCACAAACTACCATCTATGGGCAGCCTGTGACCTCCAGGCCAGGGCACCACAGGGTAAAGAATGCTTCCAAGGAGAGTAGCTGAAATCTTTCATCCAAAAGGGATGTGCACTCCAGTTTCAGGTGGATGCAGCATCCTTTTTCCATAGGAACCCCAGCTTTTGGCTATCCATTCCAGGTAGGGGTGAAAAGGTAAACTCCTGGGTAGTTTTTCAGCCCTGGGTTGCTCCCCTGACCAGCTCAAGCAGCTCCTCCACAACCAGTGGGCTGAGCAAACACCCTCTTCACTCTCACAGGATCACAGGATGGGTCAGGTTGGAAAGGACCACAGTGGGTCATCAGGTCCAACCTCTGCTCTAGCAGGGTCATCCCAGAGCACATGGCACAGCACTGTGGGTGAAGCTCCATGCTCACACCTCTGCTCACAGCCAAATCCTGGCCACCACTCTGTCCAGAAAAGGGACCCCCACATGAACCCAAGAGAAAGCTTTCTTCTGGAGGGTAGATGTCACCACCACCACCAGGTATTTCATTTTATTTTCCTAATGGGAGAAAAAGGGAATAGAAGAACCTAGTATGGCAAATTTAAAATGTGCAAAAGCTACATTTCCTGGTAAAATCCTGTGTTAGGGAATGTACTCCTGATTCCTGCAGGTCAAAATACATCCAAGGAGAGAGTGCAGGTCCTGGGCACATGGACACACTTTGTGCTGGGTGGTTTTGTTCTCAGTGCCAACCTGTTTTTGCAGGTTCTGCTGCCTGTGTTATTGTCAGTTTTGGCAGTACTGTTCTCTACCTTACACAGAAATATTGTGGAGAGTGTTACAGTTAGTAATTACCGAGTTGCAGTAAAACTAATTGCCTCTTCTCTAAAGATTTAGCAGTTCCATGGAGCAATTCATATTAAATATCTGCAAGTGAGCGACTCAGGGTTGCATCTGGTAATTGATTTATTGAGTTGATTCTATTAGAGACTCAGCTGTTCTCTTGCTAACTGAAAATAATGCTGACTAATTCATTTGCTCACAGTTAAACTTCCCCAAATCACTCGAGTTACACGTGGTGGGAGCAGCTGTGTGTCTGTGCACTCACAGTATCTGCCACAGGTCTCTCAGGTGTCCCCTCTTGCCACCGTGCCACCACAGTGGTCCTGGTTCTGTCACCTCCCCCTTCTTGTAGGGGGACTCCAAGAGAGCTGGAGAGGGATTTGGGACAAGAACCTGGAGGGACAGGACAAGGGGAATGGCTTCCCACTGCCAGAGGGGCAGGGTTAGGTGGGATATTGGGAAAGAATTCTTCCCTGTGAGGATGGGGAGGCCCTGGCACAGGTTGCCCAGAGAAGCTGTGGCTGCCCCTGGATCCCTGGAAGTGTCCAAGGCCAGGTTGGACAGGGCTTGGAGCAACCTGGGCTGGTGGAAGGTGTCCCTGCCCGTGGCAGGGGGTGGGATAGGATGATCTTTGAGGTCCCTTTCAACCCAAATCTTTCCACGATTCTGTGATTCCATGAGTCACTGCTCACAGTAAGTTGCTGTGATCTGCAACCAGACTGATGTGCCTCAGAGCTTGGAGGGTGCTGGGATCAGGCAGGGTTTGTATGTCCAAAACTTGTCACTCCTGTAAAACAGCAGTGGATCAATACCCATCAAGACTATACTCTGCAGCCAAGTTGGAACAGACCCACTCACCTTTGGCAGGAATTTCCAGGAATTTGGAATGTGCAGGAAATTGGCAGGTGCCCAGTGGGCACAGCAGCCCCTTGGACAAGTATGTGAGAGGATGCTGGACTTGTCTCAGGTGCAGGTGGGATGGACCCGAGTTGACTGGTCTGGGAAGTCCCACAGGCCTTGGTTCCTCTGTGTTACAGCCATTGCTGCCCATCAGCATGGCCAGGGGTGGGTACAAAGCAAAGTGGTCACCTAGTACATGTCTGTTGTCCACCCTGGCCTGTGCTGGATCCCAGGCTGGGGCTCCCTCACAGCACCACTGCTGTTTTCTGAGGTCAGGTCCATATCCTGAGCCAGGTTACAATTAACCATCCCAGCATAGAGAAGGTACCTGACCAGAGCCAAGGCATCCACTTCTGTCTCTGTCTCCTTGTCCACCCCAGACTCTTCACTCCCCATTGAAACACTTGCCCCAAACAGCACATCCAGGTGATAAGCCTTTCTCCTCAGAATGAGAACAGGTCCAGGACCTGTTGTTTGGTCTTGGGTGAATCATGGCAGAGCCCTGCATACAGCCCCCATCCTGGCAAGCCAGGTCCCGTGGAGTTTAGTGTCCTTGAGCCTGAATTCCACTCTGGCTTCTCAGCAGTGCCTTGGAAGTGAGCTCTGCCATCCCAACACGATTGGGATCATGGTTTGTCCACAGGCCAAGAAAAACTGAAGCCTCATCCATTTATAGTGGTGGTGCATCCTCCACCCCTCCAGCCCTGGCCACACTATGATTTGAGACATTTCCCTAAACCTGATTAAACAGGGACAGCCCATGACCATGGATCACTGAGAGCCTTGTGTTCATGAGGTTTTGACCTCGTGGAGCTGCAGCTGAGAATAAAGTGAGTGGAAATGCCTTTTGGATGCTTTAACCCTTACAGAAACTGGACTGCAATGTTGGAAAAATACTAAGGCTCTAAAGAAATTAATGGTAAAAGCAGATTAAGACTTTTGTCAGAAATTAAGGGCAAAAGCAGGGCACCAGCAAACCGTGGGATCCAGCGGACACAGACAGAAGGGCACAGAGTTTGTTTAAGGAATGAACAAAACCAGTGACGTTTCTTTCTGCTTAGTTAGAGAACAAAGGAAAGGCAAGAGTGGATGAAGCAAAGCAGATGCAAGAGCCATCTCAAACAAAGCCAAACAGAGTGGCTTTGGCACTGGACTGGCTGTGATTTATGCCTAATCCTTGGTAAACCAGGTACTACATGTTAAATATTAAGGGCAGGAATTTGTAAACATGCAGGAAGATGGAACTGCGAGTAGTAGAATCACAAAAAGACATTACTGGAAGAATTGATTGCTGTGTTTTTTTAATAAAAGAACCCCCTAATTAGTGCATGAAAGGACCGTGATAGCTGCAGCCTGTCTGAATTTTATTAAAACATCTGATGCATTGTCTCATGAAGCCATACTTGAAAAATCAATTCAAACTGACTTGGCTGTAGCCAGAGTTACGTGGGCTGTGCATGAATGGAGATCCACAGAGTGCAATAATAAACCATTATCTCTGTCACGGCAGCTCATTTCTATCCAAATGAACCTGCTTTGTGTGGAACATGGGCCGCTCTGCCTTCCCTTTGTCAGGCAGGAGGATCTCATGCGAAGCCGCTGAGTACCAATGAGATTCACCCTGAGACTGAAGAGCTTGGCGAGGCTCTTTTTGGAAGTGCCACCGACTTCAACGGCTGCGTGTTTGCCTGCCTGGGACTGCCTGCTGTCTGTAACTCTCACAACTTCCCTTACAAGGCTTGTGATACCTCATGTTTTTTTGTCAAGCCCCAGCTGCTGAATTTATGTAGTTATCTCAGAATATCAAAAGTAAACTTCTAACCTTCCTGTTCTCTGAGAAAACATGAAATATTGAGTAAACCCTCCAGTGCCCATCAACGCACACACACTGGGTAACTGTTAATTATTCTCTGCTGGTTTTGCCGTGTTAGTCGATGCTTTCCCAGGACTTTCTCAGCGTGTGGGTCACTATTTTTGGATGCTGAAGGCAGTCGTGAGGGTTTTTTATTCACCTTTAGTTGTTACTCTCCCGGTAAAATGTCTCAGTACCCCAATAAAGAGACAGAAATTGTCCCACATGACCCAGCACATGCAGTGAATGGTAATTAGCAGTTGATCATCACAATAAACAGTCTTTGGTAACTCTGGAGAGCAAAAATTATTTACCTGCATGTACAGCATCCATATGAATAATGGATCCATTTGCAGGACTGAGCATCAGCTCATGAATGAAACTCCAACCAAGGAGCACTGAGAAATACGACAAAAATTAATCATTTTGAGCTGTTTTCATAAAGGCAGAAACTCAGAGCTCAGAGGAGACCATCTCTCAAGCCACATGGTAGAATGAGTCTAAGTAAGATTGTCACAAGTTTTCCACCCAAGCAAAAATGAGAAAGGTTATAAAAAAGCTCTGTTCTCCTTTGCAGTCTCAGCTCCCATTTCTGGAGTCAGAGTGTGCGATTACAGCAAACTTCTGAGCTGAAATTAAGTACTTTCTTTAGAATCTCCTGATCAAAAATGGAACATAGCATCAAAATGAATATTTTCTATCACATTTTATTGTGAAAAATGTCAGCCAAAAGCTTCAGCCTCATGTAAATAAAGAATCAGACCAGTTTGTCAAGTATCAGAACCGCTTTAATGCCTTCTGCTTTCTTTTTGAGCATATTAGAGCACCCAGAGCTATGAAATGATACGTGTAGGATTCCTTGGTAGCAGCAGATCAGAAAAACGCCTGATAAAAGTAGCAACATATTTGGTGTAAAGAGCTCCTGACAGTTTAAAATATTCCCTGGAGACGGCACCTACAGCTGAGGATGAGCCTTGTTTGCTCCATCCAAAGCAGAACAAACCCAGAGCTCTCAGCAATGGATGAAGGGAGAAGACAAGTGAAAACACTCCTTTTCCTGGAGGGAACTCCAGGACAGCGTTATGCTAATGCATCTTCCCAATTCCACATTGGTGCAGAATGCTCACGGAGAAGAGCACTGCCAAAGCCAAAGCCAAGGGGAATCCTGCCCACAGGCAGGGAGAGGCAGGGCTGGGAGGTGGGCGTTCCCAGGACAAGGACATCAAGTTGGCTCCTAGCAATGGAGCCACTGTCTGTGTGGACAGTGTGTCACAGAGGACCCTGAAGGTGCCATCCAGAAGCTCCCTCAGCTGAAGTGCTTGGAGGACACATAGGATGGATGGTAACCTCCTCCTCCCTGAGAGCTGCTGTATATGGTGGTAAGGCTGGTTTGGGAGATTTCTTACATTGCTACTGTGAATGTCTTTAGTCCTTGTTGATGTAGAACTCAGTGGGTTCCTTCCAACTCGGGATCTCCTCTGATTCCATGCAGCGTTTCCATTTTGGGTTCACCCTCACTCCAAACCATCTCTGCCATGGCTGTCTGGAAGTAGCCAAGCCAAAGCTGCTGTTTATTCTCTTGTCAAGTGCTGTGGTCCAGCTGGGCTTAACTTCGGGGAGGAGAAGGGGCCAGTGTCCTTCAGCAGTTGAGATACCAAGGCAGATCATTTAATCACACTGCTGCAGCCTGTCCCTGTCACACTGATGAGAGAGTGTGACATGTCCACTCCCCACTGCCCCTGACAGGCACAGACAGTTGTTTCCTATTCAAGAGATGAGCTGTTTTTCCCCAAACCAAGTGCTGAAGGCTTTGCCCACTTGCAAAAGCACAGGAATCCACAGACCTCTCCTCTTTTGGTGGAGATGGGATGACAATTGGCTGTCACAGCCTTGCTCTACTGCAGGCAGGGTCGCCACATCAGACCCCAGTGGGGTTAATGCAGAACAGCCTCCCCAAAAGCCCAGACAGCCTGGGGATGTCTTGGTCATTGAACACAGGGACACCCCACAGCCCTGTGCTCCCAGAGTCACAGCCACAATGTGTGACCACCACAGCAGCCCAGTGACCCACACACACAGCTGAGCTGTTCTATGGCACTTGCCAGTCTCTCTGCCATGCCGGCCCAGGGGCACCCAGGGATGGTGACTCCACCACTGCCCTGGGCAGCCTGTGCCAGTGCCCAACCACCCTTTTGACAAGAAGAAGATGAACCTGTCTTTACAAGCAAGCTGTGTAAACAGCTATTTGTGGGTAAAAAGATGGTTGCAGGTGAGAAAAGAAATAATGGTTTGTAGATAAGGAAAAGGTGATTTCTGGGTAAAGAATAATTGTGACTAAAAGATTCAATATTAACATGCAGAAGAATAGTGAGAAAAGGAAATAGCTGTTTAAGAACAGTGAGAAAGAAATAACTGTTTGTATGTAACAGGCCTTTTTGGGAAGTCTGTACCTTCTGAGTACTTTAGTCAGTGAGGAAAGGAAGAGGGCATTATACGGCCAGGAAAAAAACAGGATAAAAGGAGTCTGTGTCCTCCAGCTATTCAAGAGATTTTCACTGGGTATTCCCAGTAAGCTCTCCCTTTGTTCATGAATGAAGTTTTTCTGGCAGAACTCCTCTGCCTCCTTTGTGGACACCAACCTCTGGCAACAAGAATTTTCTGCACACTTGCAATGAAGAAATTTTCCCCAATATCCAACCTGACCCTCCCCTGGCACAGCCAGAGGCCGTTCCCTCTCCTCCTGTCCCTTGTTCCCTGGGAGCAGAGCCCGACCCCCCCCGGCTCCCCCCTCCTGTCAGGGGGTTGCAGAGCCAGAAGGTCCCCCCTGAGCCTCCTTTTCTCCAGGTTGAGCCCCCCCAGCTCCCTCAGCCCCTCCTGCTGCTCCAGCCCCTTCCCAGCTCCGTTCCCTTCTCTGAACATACAAACGCTGAGCCCTATCTGGGTCCTGCTCAGTTCATTCAGCTCCTACACCAGTATGCTCCAGGATAACGCTCCTTTCTCATCATTCCCCTCACCCCACGGGCTGTAGAGCTCCGGCAGCCAAAAGGATGAGTCTTATAAACAGGAGAGGTGTGAAATGCTCAGGGACACGCTTGCTGCATCCCTTCAGGGCAGCGGTGCCTGATAGACCTGCCCCTGCCCCAGACCCTGCCAGGGTCGGAGAAGGGAGGGAGCCCAGCCCAGTCCACCTCCTGCGGGGGTCGTGCCCCAGGCCCCTCCGCCCTGGGCTGTTACACCAGGAGTAAATTGCATCTACTATTTTTTCCTTCCTAATTGTTACTAGCTTCTGCGGCTGGAGCACCCAGGCGATACACGGGAATAAACACGGGTAAATAACCAGCAACAGCAGCTCCAAATTGCTGCCTGTAATTCGTTGTTAAGTGGCACTTAAGCGGGGTCAGCTGAGGCCAAGGTACAACCTGCGGGTTTCCAGGCAGGAGCCGTAGGAAAGGGAAAACCCCAGGGAGTTCTGCAGGCTCGTGGGAAAAGAGTCGAGCGTGCACTTTCAGTGCCGTGATGTGCTGCAGAGGCAGGAAGGTGATGGGTACAAAGAGTCTTGGGGGAACTTGTCTACATGAGGAAGTCATTTCCAATGTGCCAGCAGCTCCCGGCACGGCTGCCTTCATCTTCACAGGGACTCAGAGGTGCCTGGAAAAGCTGAGGATGATCCCTTGCAATTGCTGCAAGAGAGAATCAGGATAACAGACTCACGAGCCAGCACATCTCCGACCAGCCAGGCACTGTGGTAACCTCTTTGGTGCCACACTGGAGTTACATCATCTGGAATAGCAGGAATAAACTCACACATGGCATTCCAGACTTCAGCATAGCTCAGTCTCTCTTTCCTCTGCTTGTCTGGGACCTGTGTGAGACCCCACCTGCAGAGCTGCCTCCAGTCCTGGAGTCCTCAGCACAGGAATGATGGGAACCTCCTGGAGAGGGTCCAGAGGAGACAGGAGCTGGAGGGGGCTGGAGGGCTGGAGCTCTTCTGCTCTGGAGCCAGGCTGGGAGAGCTGGAGGTGTTCACCTGGAGAACAGAAGGCTCTGGAGTGACCTTAGAGCCCCTTCCAGTGCCTAAAGGGGCTCCAAGAGAGCTGGAGAGGGATTTGGGACAACAGCCTGGAGGGACAAGACAAGAGGGAATGGTTTCCCACTGCCAGAGGGCAGGGTTAGATGGGATAGAGGGAAGAAATTCTTCCCTGTGAGGAGGGTGAGGCCCTGGCACAGGCTGCCCAGAAAAGCTGTGGCTGCCCCTGGATCCCTGCAAGTGTCCAAGGCCAGGTTGGACGGGGCTTGGAGCAACCTGGGCTAGTGGAAGGTGTCCCTGCCCATGGCAGGGGGTGGGATAGGATGAGCTTTGAGGTCCCTTCCAACGCAAACCATTCTGGGATTCCATTTCTCAGACTTCCACTCCCCACGAGTAACCAGCCAATGCCCAGGCAGGGGCTCTGCCATCACCACTCACATGGCACTGGGATTTTTTTCCAGTTTTCTTCAGTTCCTGCTTGTGGGTAAGGCAGCAGCCAGCAGAGATGTCCTGTCCTGTTCCCCCACACCACTTCAGGGTGGCTGGTGGTCTGTGTGCACCCCAGCATTTTCAGAGACATGAGAAACTAGCCCTAAAAGCTCTCGGCTACCTGCTGGGAGTGCAGCAGAAGGCGGGTTTGAATATAGGTGGGAGCTCTCTGGGCCTGAAATGCTCAGGGCAAACTCCTCTAGTGGAAGGTGTCCCTGCCCATGGCTGTGAGGTTACTAAATGAGCTCTAAGGTCCCTTCCAACCCAAACCATTCCATGATTCTATGATATGATTCCATGAGTGTGGCCCATGGCATGTCAGGAAGAGGAGAAACTGGGTCCAAAGTGATGGATCTTAAGCCCAGTGAGATCTCCCAGTTAGTGTCTTGCAGGATGGTACCCACCCAGTACCCACCTGTGGTGGCACAGTGGCATGAGCATGGGTTTATTTCCCACCCAGTGCAACTAATTCAAGCCATCACACACAGGACTTGGTGTCATCACCAGGACCTCACAGGAAGCTGCCCCTGACACTGTCCAGCTCATTGGAGCACCTCCTGGGAACCCCATGAGCCTCCAGCTGAGCCTCAGAAGGCATCCAACAGACCTCATTCTGCCGCTCCCCCTTATCATGACCCACAGAGGTCAATAAACTAAGTGATCCCAGGTGGAGGCGAGAAACTGGAATGCTTTATTGGAGTTACAAGTTCATATCTAAAGGGTTTATGGTTTACATATTCAATAGGGGATTTACATATTAATTGGGGGGCAGAACTATTACAGTTTATTACAAACAGGGGATTTCAGGAGATGACATAAGGGAAAAACCCAGATTAATAAATTTGGGGATCTTAACAATTACCTCGTGGGGAAAAACCCATTTTATCTTAGGGGATTTTACAGGGGGGAACAGGTATTTGGGTCTACAGAATGCAAGGATTCAGGGAACACAAAGGGAGAGATAAGGTCCAATACTCTTCTGCACAGGTCTGATGAGATCAGGGCTCAGACTCTCTGGCTTGGGCAGGGCATGTGATAACATCATGTGAGGAATCTCTTCATATCCTGCCACAGGGATGAGGTTAGTGAAGAGGGGTTTTCCGAGCTTCTGTAGCCCATGGCTTTCTGCAGAGATCACTCAAATCTCTCTCTGCAGGTATCATATTTTGGAATCCAACAATGACCCAGCTGTGTTGTCCCAAGGAGGAATAGTCACCATTTCAGACCAGTGACACTGCACTCTTCTCTTTCTTTCCCAACCAGCAGCAGGGAGACAGTGGAGTTCTGGCTCACTCAGCTGCTGGCTTTCAGCTGCAGCCCCTTCACTGCTTCATGTGCTGTGTGACATTCCCAAATAGTTTTTCACCCAAGGATGGGGCTATCGTAGGAATTGCCTGTTTTCAGCATCCACTCTGGACACAGTCAGCTTGTTCAGGTTAAACACCAGTACCCAGGGCCATGCAGTGGGAAGCTCTCCCTTGGAAAGGGGGATACATGACAGGGATGACCAGCAGTGAATGAGACATTATGTGTGGGTGTCACTGTCTGGGAGAAAGCAGCAGAACACATATGCTAATTAATGGCCTGGATTCCCAAGGTTCTAATATGTTGAATTCCAGAATATGCTGTGGCAGGTACCTCAGGGCACAGACCGAGGGTGCTCCCCAGGTCCCAGGCCTGTGCAGAGAGGAGTGGCCCAGATTTGAGGAGTGGGCGGAACATGGAAAGTCAGTGTCAGAGCAACCTCAGCATTGTTTCTAAAAATTGCCCCCAAATTAATAGTTGTCTGTAGCTAGAAAGTGATGCAGTGCTTTTAACTTTTTCTTGCTAAAATATAATTTTGTGACAGACCCATTAAAAACCCTATTTAGCAAGAACATGACAGCAGAAAACAATCCTTTTTGAATAGTATCCTCAGGTAGAGGAGAAATGCTGCAAACACTGCACTGTGAGCATTCTGTATGCATTACTGCATCTGGGACTGCACCCTCAGCATTGCCTCGTTGAGAGACAGCATACCAGACAACAACAAGAGCTAAATGAGGATAAATTACATCTAGAAACACAGTGTTTACAAGGGCTGGTAATTCACTCGCAGCATCAAATGACTTTTAAAGCAAGAATCTGCTTTTAGTGGGCTTAGCTGGTGTGAATGAAGGAGTCGCAGTTCGAATGCAGATGTGATTTACCTGGGAAGGGTTTAGATACCCTCAAAGACAGGAGATAGGCAGATGGATGGATGGATGGATGGATGGATGTACAGACAGGCAGATACACAGGCAGAAAGATACCCAATATAACATCTGTCTTTCTTTTAAATGATGGTCTTTGCAGAGGAATTGTACAGAACTGACATACAAAAATACAGAACTATGTTCAGCAGTTTAATTAAGTGAATGGGCCAATTACAAATGAGAAAAAATTCCAGACAGGATTGTCCTGGAGAAAGCTGCTCCAGTAGAATGAAGCATTTGCAGAAGACACAAACACAGCTTTCTTCTTTCATTCAAATTAAAAATTCCTCTAAAGGCCCCAAACTGCTCCACTTGCAACTCAGCACAAAAAGTGGCCTCATCCCAACCAGGACAGAGTCAGACATCTTTCTGGCAATTGCCAAGAGAAAACCCCCTCCCATTAAAGGAGCAGCAAGTTGCTCAGCAGATCAGAGATAACTGCAGAAACCAACATGCATCTCTTGCAGCCTCAAAATTGATTATCAGTCAGTGACATCTGTGAATCACTAACATATGGAGTTGAGGTACTTCACCAGAATTTGAGAGATTATCGAGGAAATAATTTGAATGTTTTAGAAATCTTGCAAAAAAGTCCACAGAAGCAAGATGTTTAGATGGAAGCTGTTACAGTGCCAGGATGACCCTTTCCAAGCAGATTTACATAGAACAAAGTTTTAAGCTGAGATTAGGAAGAATTTGTAAAGATGGGTAGGGAGGTAGAAGAAAGATGGAGAGTTGCTCCCACACAGCTGCTAAAGGACATGGTGGATGATGGGATGAACAGAAAACCCAGAGGCACTTGGGCAGTGCCAGCTGTATCCCTAACAGGGAGATCAGCATATAGACACCATAGGGCTGTGGCCAGGCAATATCTTCATAAAATCAGAGAATCCCAGGGTGGTTTGGGTGGGAAGAGACCTTAAAGATGATTTCATCCTTCCCTGCTATGAGCAGGGACACCTTCCACTAGCCCAGGTTGCTCCAAGCCCCATCCAACCTGGCCTGGGATGGGGACGCTTCTGGGGATCCAGGGGCAGCCACAGCTTTTCTGGGCAACCTGTGCCAGGGCCTCCCCACCCTGACAGTAAATCTTCATCACTGTCCTCATCTTGAGGCAGATGTTTTGTGCCTGTTGTTGCTGGTCTGACTCAGTGCCCACAGCTCCTGGGTGGTGCCACCCCGAGGTGCTCACACAGAGCTGCTCCTCAAAGGCCCTGCTCTGAAATTGGGTGGTGCGTGCACCAGCCCGCCCACAGCTCATTCCAAGCTTGGATGTCAGCTGGCAAAGTACCACGACAGGACAGCGCATCAAGACCTTGCTCTAATTTTATCCCATGGTTATGCCAACTATGTAAAACAGCTCTGGTTGGAAAGCATATGGTGCAGTATAAAAATCTCCGTAGAATGAATTACAGCAATTTCACACAGAAGATGTAGAAGATTTTAGAAAAACATTTCAGCAGATTTTAATATAAAATATCTTTGTCAAGCCCCTTATTGGCTGGTACAGCAGGATTTCAAAGTGGCAGTTACTTCTTTTAATTTTATACACACACATATGCATGTGCATCCCACTCTGAGAGTCCCTGGGCTGAGCTCCTCTGTTGTGGTGGCACTGTGCTGCATGTCTTAATAAAAGTGCCTAGCTGGACCTCAGATTGTGTGATATGACCTCATGATCGATTTCCATGTAATGGGATGCTCAATAACTTTGCCTGTGTCCATCAGATCGATGAGGACGGTGTATCGATGATTGAGCCTCATTCACTGGAGCAGATGATGATCAGCAGAACTGAACTTCAGTCAAAACCACATCAGTTAATAATTGCTTTGTAGCTTCTGTCCTTTTTGTCATTTCAGCTGTTTGGCAGATGAACTTTATCTCCTCCCAGCTCTCAGGCTGTGGCTGATTGCCCAGGCAAGTGTATCAGATAGATAGACTGGATTAGATTAGACTCTGCAGGTCTGTACAAACTCAAAGTTCTTTGTCTAGGCCACTAATAGCAAGTTAATAAAAAGTGAAAGAATTGTCAGCACTTGCTTATTGATAGTCCCAGATGAAAACAACATGACTTGTTTAGGAAGCCATATTAAGGTTGTTAAAGACACAAGAATTACTCATGGCAAATTTGGCTTAATCAGGGTTTGTGTCAGGCTCTTGTGAAGAAAGAAACATAAATGCAAAACATCAAACAAAGGACTTAAAACTGAAATGTTAAAAAGCAAAGAAGTGTACATACAAAGTGCTGAAGTCTGTATGAGAAAGAGTAATTCCTTGTGAAGTTTACCCACCAACAAGCATGGCTCTGTGTGGGGTGCGTGGGGCAGGGCTGCTCATGGAGGGGCTCAGTAACCATCTCCCAGCTCTGCAGGGGGGCTGCTTGCCCCAGATTTGGTCACTGCTGCAGGCTGGGAGGTGGGTTTGCACAGAGCTGCTTGGACCTCACTGTTCTCCAAATGTTTCAGGAAGTTGGATAGTCCATCACAGACATTCCAGCCACAGGTGAGGTCCATACCAGCACCATCAACTGCAAGTGAAGGGCCATAGGGAGACCCCATGCCATGGGCATGAATCATGGAATCATGAAAGCTGGGAAAGACCTCCAAGGTCCTCAAGTCCAACCTTTGACCCTTCCCCATTTTGTCAACTCAACCAGAGCACTGAGTGCCACATCCAGTTGTTTCTTGAACACTTCAGGGATGGTGACTCCAGCATCTCCCTGGGCAGCCCCTTCCAATGCCTGACAACCTTTTCCATGAAGGAATTTTCCCAATATCCAACCTAAACCTCCACTGGCACAGCTGGAGGCCGTTCCCTCTCCTCCTGTCCCTTGTTCCCTGAGAGCAGAGCCCGACCCCCCCCAGCTCCCCCCTCCTGTCAGGGGGTTGCAGAGCCAGAAGGTCCCCCCTGAGCCTCCTTTTCTCCAGGCAACAGTTGAGGGGAAGCTTGTGAGCAGAGCTGTGAGATTGGACACCACTCCTGTCTGCAGGAATGAAGCGGGTGCAACAGTCACCAGGACCTTGATTTTGGAGGGGTTCAACACGGTTGTCCTAGTTAGGACAGCTGAAGACCAGTTCATCATGGTGGGTGTAACCCAAAACTGTATTCTATAGCCTTCCATGCCATTTCCCAGAAACTAGACTATTGTTGTCAATAGACTATTCGCACCCTCTGCCCATAGAGCCTGACTCCTCAGGCTATAAACTAGGTGTTAAGAGGCCTGTGAGATAGGAGGATGTTTCTGTCCTCACACCCTTTGTGAACTCCCCGCCCTGAGGGGAGCACTGAACATTCCTGCCTGAACTGGAGGATATATAATCTTGGAGTTTTGGAACATTTTTCAACCCACTCGTGGGATCCAGAGGACGGCTGCATCTCATCGCTCTCAACCAGACTTAGACCACCACTGGACTGCGATCACCAGTTCTGGCCAGACTGCAGCAGCTCTCCCACCAGCAGGTTCTTCCCCTCTCCCTTTACTTTGGACTCAAACAGGGCCCAAGGAACACCACTTTGTTCATGCCCCAGGGCACTGGGTTATACATTTGGGTTTTTGTGGGTTGAGACCAATTGTTTGTTTGTATTATTGTACTTACTGTATTATTTTAATAAATTGATATTCTGACTTATAATCTCTCCTTTGAGTTGAGTTCATTCCCCCTGCTGGTTAACTCTTAAACCAGCACAATGGTCTATGCAGGTCTGAAACCAAACAGCCCAGAGAGCATGATCCACCCCTCCTGGTCTCCCAGCAGCCTGCCCGTCTCACTCTCTGCTTCAGCACACCCAGTTCAAACCAAATGCTCCTGTACTTGGATATAGAATTCACATTCAGAGCATCAGGGTCGCTTCCCCCACCCCGGGCTGGAAATGGCAGCACATCCTCTCAGTGACCAGCACGGTGGGAAATCCAAACCCTCCACACACCAGCAGCAGACCGAAAGAAATCTGCCTGAGGAAACACATAAGTCTGAATGAAGGACGGGTTTGAGGGTGCAGCAACCTGTTCATCGAAAATTCAGAGGGGAAGAAAGGCAGCATGGCCTGAATTAATTATTTCTTGCAGCCGATTCACTTGTCTCTAATTATAGTTGAGCTTCTAAACATAAATTCAATTAAAATGTTATAGTTCTTCTGCAGCTGTCATTCATGTGCAGGTGAAGAGATCAAGGCCAGAGCTATTAAAAGCCTTGGGAGTAAAACAAAGTGAAAGAAAGTCCTTGATGGAGTGCAATTGTCGAGGAGTTTGCCCTGAGCATTTCAGGCCCAGAGAGCTCCCACCTATATTCAAACCTGCCTTCTGCTGCACTCCCAGCAGGTAGCCGAGAGCTTTTAGGGCTAGTTTCTCATGTCTCTGAAAATGCTGGGGTGCACACAGACCACCAGCCACCCTGAAGTGGTGTGGGGGAACAGGACAGGACATCTCTGCTGGCTGCTGCCTTACCCACAAGCAGGAACTGAAGAAAACTGGAAAAAAATCCCAGTGCCATGTGAGTGGTGATGGCAGAGCCCCTGCCTGGGCATTGGCTGGTTACTCGTGGGGAGTGGAAGTCTGAGAAATGGAATCCCAGAATGGTTTGTGTTGGAAGGGACCTCAAAGCTCATCCTATCCCACCCCCTGCCATGGGCAGGGACACCTCCCACTAGCCCAGGTTGCTCCAAGCCCCATCCAACCTGGCCTTGGACACTTCCAGGGATCTAGGGGCAGCCACAGCTTCTCTGGGCAACCTGGGCCAGGGCCTCAGCACCCTCACAGGTGATATTGGGATATTCCTTCTCACTATCCCATCTAACCCTGCCCTCTGGCAGTGGGAAAGCATTCCACCTTGGCCCATCTCTCCAGGCCTTTGTCCCCAGTCCCTCTCCAGCTCTCCTGGAGCCCCTTTAGCCACTGGAAGGAGCTCTGAGGTCACTCCAGAACCTTCTCTTCTCCAGGATGAATAATCCCAATTCTCTCCACTTTAGGAGTTTATCTTGTTTTACCTCTACGAAAACGTGTTGGATTAGTTAATGTGTTTTGGTTCAGCATTTTGAGACTTTTAGACAAGAAGTCTCTGCACTGGAAAGCTCCTCAGAGTCTGCTTGCCCTAGACAGTTTACCTTGAATAGAGTCATGTCTGGCCAGTCCCACTCTCAAAGTGGAGGAGCAGCAGCCTCATGTCACCTCTTGTCTCACACAGGATGAAGGTACACACATTTTCAGGGCATTCCCTGGAAGTTTTGAAGGTAAGACAAAAAGAAAGGAGCTTTCAGAGAGAAAACATGACAGCAAGAAGCTGCCTTGGCTTTTGAATCAAGGGAATTGTCCTTGCAGCTTTGTGCCTTATGTTCATATGCCCCAACAAGGTCAGAGCTTCCTCAGCAGGAGTTCCTGGGCTTCAGTGACCATCATACACCTTTCCATCACAGACCTTCCTCTGTGGCTGCCCCAGTGTCCTCATGCAGCACTTGTGTCTGCATGGTCTGACAGGACAGAAGGGTCACCCATCACCCCACAGGACTGCTGGGTTGTGACCAGGTTCCCTCCCCTAGAGCTTGGAACTTTGAGTTGTTGAGGACTGTTCTTTGCTTCTTTCTAAGCATCCTCTCAGCTCACACCACGGAGCTGCCACACAGCCAGCTCCATCCTTTGAGGTTGCAGGAGGCCCCTTGTTTCTTCCAGCAGTGTTCCCCCACCTCTGTGAGCTGCCAGCTGTGTGCTCCAGGCAGCAGTGCCATTGCCTCTCTGGGTTAGGATGTCTGGGATATGTCCTGGGGTGGGTGTGAAGCCCGGGAGGAGGAAGACCCCCACGAGGAAGAGGACCCCGGGAAGAAGGGCAGCTCCTTGCCTAGGGCTTCATCCCTCCAGAGGGAGCCCCTTTGCAGATGGGGGTGGCCATGGTACCCTCAGCACTGTCACAGCAGGATGCTGGGCAGGCCATTGACACTGACTTGTTTGCAACCAGCTACACTTCAATCCATCTTTCTGGAGAGTGCCCAGTGGGAAAGGCCCTGGGGGTGCTGGTGACAGTGGCTGGACACGAGCCCGGGTGTGCCCAGGGGGGCAGGAGGCCAATGGCCCCTGGGCTGTGCCAGCCCTGCTGTGTCCCAGCCCCAGGGCAGGGCCCGTCCCTGTGCTGGCACTGCTGGGGCACCTCCAGCCCTGGGGGCACTTCTGGGCCCCTCAGACAAGAGACACTGAGGGGCTGGAGCGTGTGCAGGGAAGGGAACGGAGCTGGGAAGGGGCTGGAGCAGCAGGAGGGGCTGAGGGAGCTGGGGGGGCTCAGCCTGGAGCAAAGGAGGCTCAGGGGGGACCTTCTGGCTCTGCAAGTCCCTGACAGGAGGGGGGAGCCGGGGGGGGGTCGGGCTCTGCTCCCAGGGAACAAGGGACAGGAGGAGAGGGAACGGCCTCCAGCTGTGCCAGGGGAGGTTGGATATTGGGACAATTGTTCCATGGAAAGAGTTGTCAGGCACTGGAAAAGGCTGCCCAGGGAGATGTTGGAGCCACCTTCCCTGAAGTGTCAAAGGAACAACTGGAAGTGGTACTCAGTGGTCTGAGCTGGGTGACAAGGGGGTGATTGGTTAAAAATTGGACTCTATAATCTTAGAGGTCTTTTCCAACCTTAATAATTCCATGATTCTGTGATCTTTGCTGTCTGAGCACCAGCTCCTGGGTACCAGCAGCACCTGGATCAGCTCCCTCTCATTGAAGCCCTGATGGCACATCCCTGTAGGCAGCAGAGATCTGTTCAGGTAGGTGGGCAGGTATTTTGCCATTTGAAGCACAGTCTGAAGTAGCTTCTCTGCTTATTCCATTCTTTAAACTTTCCCTGAGCCAAATGTGCCCAAACACCTCGGGTTAGACATGAGCCACTCAGGGAAGGCTCCTGGAGCACATTATTAATCTGCTGTCTCCTGTTCAGCATGCTCAGTACCATCTCAGCTGTTAACTCTGCAGCTCATGAGCATTTGGAGTTTACAGTTATTTTATTTTCTGAGGACAGATGGCAGACAGCCCTGTAGTAGAGGAGCAGATGGCTGTGCACCTATGAGCAAACCAAAACGAAAACCAAAACCAAAAAAACTGCTTGTTTAAGCTGAAAAGTAAGTGGGCTCTGCTCCTGAGCCACCTCACACACACCCAGCCATGTCCATGTGACTCATCCCCCCCACACAGGTGAGGGCAGGATGGGGCCCTCGGGGTTTAATAAAGCATCAAGCACAGAAAGAAACAACAATTTTGCCATTTAAGATGTAATCTGAGTGTGAGGAAGCCATGGCACAGGGTGAGAACAGCTAACACTGGCTCAGGACAGTGGCGGGTGATCTCCCTCCTTTCTCACAAAGGAAAAGCAACCCAAGTCCTCCTGCCCAGGAGGGACATCTCAGTATGGAGGGAACACTCCTGAGGGGTCCCAGGAGGGGGTCAGCACATGGAAAAGGGCACAGTGGCAGCTCCTACCCTCAGTAAGGCCTTATTATGTGACACGGGCAGGACTTCTAACAAAACAGGTCCCTTCTTAACTCCCCTTTTGAATGATGTCTCCTTTTGCATGAAGGCACCCATGGCTCTGGGAGGACCAATCCTCAGGGTTCCATGTCACCCACACTGGATACCAACCTGTAAGTGAAAGGTTGAAGGAAACAAACTGGGAACACTCACTGAGGACAAATATCTGCTCATTACACAAGATAAACAAGGCTGTCCAGTTAGATGTTGTGAGGTTCCCCCTATTATCTAGTAAATCAAATGACCCACATTTAAGCCTTCTTGCTGGATGCAAAGTGTACTAAACAATCCAGAAGGTGAAATTCTGTAAGTCTGGGGAAGCAGGACCTTGAGAAATTCAAGCAGAGCTTTTTGCAAAGTCTTTCCACAGAAGAGAAAACAGTGCCAACTAAATACTTATACACTTCTGTGTCCCACAAAATTAAGTGGCCACAAACCTCTGGATTTTGATCAGACATCATGTTCCTCCAAGAAGTATTAACTTCCAATATTTGAAGCCTCTTAAAAAAAAGAGCAAGAAGGTCAAACCCACAAGAGAGATGTCCCCCTTGATCTCTAACAAATTAAACATCAGAGCTATCAAGACAATATTAGGAAACCCATATGTTGAGGTATTGTGGATTATTTTTTCCCCAAACGATTTCTTTTTATCCAACCTGAATGTTTGTTTTCCCTCTTGGCTTTCATTTTATAATTAGTCTCTCTGGACAGAAAGTGAATCTTTCATTGACTTCCTTACAGAGAAGTAATTGTTAGCAAACCTTGTCCTTCTGGGAGGTTATAATGCCAGGCTACATCCTGCACTCCGTGAAATTCCCAGAAATTCTTCTGAGGGATGCTGCCTCAGTTTTGCAGCAGTCATCCAGGCAAAAGGAAATGCCCACAGTGTCAAACAGCTGCCAACTTTGACAGCTCCTGGCAGGAGCTGCTGAGTGGCAGAGCCCAGCTGTGTTCTCCATCAGTGATCCATGCCCAGAGGAGCAGGAGTGCAGCTCATGCTGCTGGATTCAGTGTCTTACACTGGCTTACATTGGCTACTGGTTACATGTCTTTTCTATTTTCCTAAAGAAAAGAGGTAAAATAGACTGACAGACTGGAATTTGTCCCTTTGAAACATGATCGGAAAGTGGATGAAATGACAGCACTGAAATCATGGAGTCACAGAATCATTAGGGTTGGAAAAGACCTTAAGTCCAAAGACCATCAAGTCCAACCATCAACCCAGCACCACCGTGTTCACCACTAAACCATGTCCCCAAGAACCTCATCCACATGTTTTATGAACGCTTCCAGGGATGACTCTACCACTGCCCTGGACAGCCTGTGCCAATGCTTTATAACCTTTTCTGGGAAAAAAATTTCCCTAATATCCAATCTAAACCTGTCGCGGTGCAACTCAAGGCCATTTCCTCTCATCCTGTTGCTTCTTACCTGGGAGAAGAGACTGATTCAGAACCAAAAAGGAATTTGTCCCTGTGCTTCATCAGCTCAGGAGGAGGGGCCCAGGGCGTTGCCATTGGCAGCACAAGGTCCAGTTGGAGGTAAACCACTAAAGGTAAATCACCTGGCTGTTACTGGGGCCAATTCTGTTTAATAACTTCATGAACAACCTGGGACAGAGCACACCAGCAGCCAGTCTGTGCTGTGATGGGAGCAGTGGCTGATACACCAGATGGTTGTGGAGATGGTTGTGGTCCATGCAGAGGGACCTCAAAAACCTGGAGGATTGAGCAGAGAGAAATCTCATGAAGGAATCTCAAGGGGAAATGCAAAAGCCTGCAGCTGGGGAGGAGTAACCCCAGGCAGCAGAACAGACTGGGGTCTGCCCAGAGAAGGGCCATGGGGTTCTGGTGCATCCCAGGCTGACCAGAAGCTGGCAGTGCACCCTTGCAGTGCTGAGGGCCAACAGTTTGTCTCTTAGGTAGAGCATTGCCAGCAATTCAGGGGAGGTGATCCTTTCCCTCTGCTTACTCTGGGAAGGCCACATTGGGAGTTCTGGGTCCAGAAGAAAAAGAAAAGAATAAGAAAAATATGGACTTAATGGAACGAGTCCAGCAGAAGTCCATTAAGATGATTAAGGGATTTTTTTTTCTACTGAAGGAGTTGACCAGACACACTGTAGGCTCTCCCAGCTTGTAGATATCCAAAAGTTGACTGGACATGGTCCTGGGCAACCTGCTTAGGTGAACCTACTTAAGCAGGGCTTGGACTATGTGACCTCCAGATGTGCCTTCAGCCTAAGAGTTTCTGTGATTCCTTTGGGCTTCCTCCTTCTGGAGTAGATTTGGCCACTAAGGATCCTGAGCTCCTCCTGCCTTGTACAAGAATAAGACTGTGAAATTTGAGAAGTCAGAAGAAACACTGTTGGGTTATGGCAGAGGCTGTTAGAAATAATAGCCTGCCTGATTCCATTAGGCAATTTGTTATTTTGGGAATGGAGTATAAAACATCATAAAATAAGAAAACGTTTGATCATCAAAGAACTCTTAGAAAGGATGTGAACTTACTTGCACTGAGAAAAACTCATTTTTAGCCTGGGTTCATGAAGAACAAAGACTGACAGGATCACGCTGTCTCGTCTGCCCACCTGTCTGCCAGCCCCTTTGCCTGCATGAACTCCAGTCACGTTGGGAAGAGGGGGGAAGTCTTAGAGGCAGGAGGTGTCATGAAAACCTGCACTGAGGAAGAGAAATCCATGCTGTTGGTGTCTTCTCTGTGGGAAAGGCGGGGACAGCTCAACCCTGACCTGCTCAAAGCCAGCAGGTAATCAACACAGGCCCAGACGGGCCATGGTCATTACAGCACCAACCTGTGCCCTCTGTGAGCAGTGCCAGGACCCAGGGAATGGCTGGAGCTGTGTCAGGGCAGGCTCAGGTTGGATCTCAGGCAAAGGTTCTTCCCCCAGAAGGTGGTTGGGCACTGCCCAGGCTCCCCAGGGCAGTGGGCACAGCCCCAAGGCTGCCAGAACTCCAGGAGGGTTTGGACAACACTCTCAGGGACAGGATGGGTTTGTTGGGGTGTCTGTGCAGGGTCAGGGGTTGGACTCGATCCTTGTGGGTCCCTTCTGACTCAGGAGATTCTGTGATTCTTGTGATGGGGTGGTAGAAGTGTTTTAAGATGCGCCCAAGAGAAATAAGCAGGAGTTTAGGGTCCTCCAGGGCATTTAGGTGTGCTGAAGAGGAACTGGAAATACAGTCTCACAGAATATTCTCACAGATTCATTGGAAAAGACCTCTAAGATTATCAAGTCCCACCTTCCAGTCCAAGACCTCCAAGATCATCAAGTCCAACCAGAAGCACAGAAGAACTTCATGGATGTACTTCATCTGCTGATTTAATGTGGCCTGTTTGGTCAGGATGCCCCCAGTCTCATCAGAGACATGTCACTGCTGTGGCAGTGCTCACAGCCAGACACTGCAAGAAAAGACAGACACTGCCTGCAGAAGCAGCTCAAGGTGTAGGCAGAGGTGCCAACAGGCTCTTCTGACTTTGCTCCACCAGTTCTGGGACCAGGAGCCAACTGGGGAGCACCGAGGGAAGGAAGGAGCTGACCCAGCTCCAGGGTGGATCCAAGCTCCTCCTTCCAGTCCCACACATGCTGACAACATGGGATGGAGAGCAGAGAGACAGAGGCTGAGCAGCACAAGATTTGTGGGGGGTCTGGTGGGTCATTTCATTGCACCAATTTGGAGAGGGTCAAGGACTAAAGTCTGTGACCAGATGCTTTTTCTTGTTTAATAACAGGAAAATGTTTCAGCTCCTTAGTTTTGCTGCTCCTGCCCTCCTGTGAGGGGGTGAATGCTCCTTTCTCACCTGAGCTGTGGTGCCCCTGCACTGAAGGGTGGGATCTCTCACCTCCCAGACACAGGGCACACCCCAGCCCCAGGCAGGAGCTTTAACAATCAAACTCTCTGAATCAATTCACTGTAGTCCCCAGTGTTTTTAAAAACTGAACTGGCCAAAATTTCACATTGAGGAAAAAAATCCTACAAGTGTGATTAAGAAAAAAAATATTACAAAGTGAACAGGACAGAACTTAAGTCAATCAAGACATGTCCACGCGTGGATCTTTATTTAAAATCATCCTGGACCTGAGAAGTATGTGAGAACTGGGAGAAGCGTGAGGTTAAAATGAGTCCCTGTGTTTTTTTGGGTTGGTTTTTTTTTTTTTTTTTTTTTTTGTCTTCTTTGAAAGAGGTTTTTGGGATTAAGGGATACAAACTTTCCTGCTGTGGAAATCCAGCCAGCTTGAAATTTTGGGTTTGATTTCATTTCTTTTGCCATTTAAAAAATTACCCATTTTTGTCTCAGGATCCTTTTACCTCCTTTCTGAACATGGAATATATTATGCAATAATAGTATTTTGTTCTAAGGGTTAGTTATTTATTTGCATGGGAAATGGATGGCATAATGAGAAAATGCATAATGCAAATGCTCTTTATAATGTGAATGAATCAATGGATTGTTAATATCTGTAATTTTAATACTACTACATGGAGATGTTTAAAACTTGGATTGAATTTAGTGCTGGATCTGTGGGGTTTTATACTCTGCATTGTATTAGTTTTAAAAATAGCACATATTTGGTTTAGAAAGAAAGAAATCAAATAAAATGGCTTTCACTGACCAATTAGAACTGAAAGAATAAACTTCTCTCCACATCATTTTGCTCAGGACTAATTTCCACATCCTTTCATGGAGGAGAAAAAAAGTTTACCAATATAGAGCCCCCCTGCTTCCCTTTTCAGCACAAATAAAAGGGCAGGAAGCAAAAAGTTGCTCAGTAAACATCAGAACTTAAATCTATTTATAGATAGTTTCTAATCCCTCCTTGTCTGCATCTCATTGGATCTTCCTCATGTTCCCCCTCACACTTCTCCTCCGACAGTACTTCCAAATCCCTCCATAGCCATGACCCTTCCCAAACCCCATCCATGCAGCAACCTAGCCCAGTCATGGCAGAGGATAGAGAGAAGGAGCAATAATCTAGTGCACAGAACAGCCTTTTAATCCGGAACTGAACTTTCAGGTCCTGTCCTATCCACCAAATTCTTTGGAAATCAGTAAAACAGTTTTAAAAGGGTGGGGTTTTTTGGAGGGAGTGGTGTTGAAGTGGGAGGGAGTGATAACTGAACCTGCAGAGAAATAGGCAGATGAAGAGTCTGGGAGAAGGCTGATCAAATAAATGTCATGTCATTGGGAATCAGGCTGGAAAGGGAGGAAAAAAATAAACCCCCAGATTTTAAATACTTAATAACAAAAGTTATAAAAAAATATTAAAGGATCGAAATTATACACTTGAATCTATACCAAAATTTTGAATTTAGAACTACTGCTGAAAAAGTAACTCATATTGGGCCAGGCATTGGGCTCCATGATCCTTGTGGGTCCTTCCAACTCAGGATATTCTGTGAATCTATGATGATAAAATAAAACAGTCTGCTGGGGGATGGAGGGGGGGAAGAAATGGGGAAGGGGTGGAAAAAGGATGGTGCTGCACAAATGCTATTTTTCCAATAGGAAGCTTTTACAGCCAAAAAAATGTGATCTTCCTGTTTGAAATGCAGAATATGGACCAATCTGGACCTGGGACATTTCAATCTCAGTGGGGTCCCGGAAAGGCACCAGTAGACTTCTATCTTGTTGTTAAATTCATTATTCTTACTACAGATCTCAGCTCTGGAGAGGGTTTGGAAGAGTCTGAGCTGTTCCTTCACCTGCCAGGAGTGAAGCTGATGGTGATGGAGACCCAGGGCCCACACAATTCACACTGAGTGTGAATCAACACAGCTTTAACCAGATCCTTGGGCTGCATCTCCACCACCAGCTGGCACTGGGTAAAACCCGCTCCCAAATCACTGCTGACTGTGTAATGGTGTCCAAGAGGAACCTCATTCATGTGCTCCTGGAGCACTCCAGAGTCCTCTCCAAGCAAGGGAAATTCAATGATTGGAAGTCTGTTTTAAATGCTCATTTCTGAATTAGAATTCCACTATTATGTCAGAGGAGCCCAGGGCAGCAGGGGTTTCAGAGGGGTCCCACACACTTGCTGGTCTCAGCAGGCGATTCTGGCATGCTGGCAGTTTATTCTCTTCTTTCTCTTGTCAGTCTGAAGAGCCAGCTGGGAAGCTGGGAACTGCCCTTCAGTGAAAGGTCAGGGAATGAAACAGGAATTTTGACAGGCAGAAGCTGAGGAAGACACGCTTTCCACATGCTCAGGAGGCAGCAGAGCAGAGCCCTTTGCTTTACAGATCTAAGGAAAATGCAGAAAGGAGAATCTGTCAAAGGCTTCAGCTCCAAAAAGGTAGAAATGCTTGGGTGCTCCTCTGGCTTTACATGATCCTTTGTGGCCAGATTGGGAATCCGGTGGGAATAGCTATTCTTTCATCAGCATAGAAAAATTATTAAAAAAAAATGTAAATAAATAAAAATAAAGGAAGACAAAATACCAAAAACCCAAACAAGCAAACGAAACAAACAAAAAAGCCCAACCACAAAGCACTTGAGGCAGGGATGGATAAGGAGCACAGGTCAGAGCTAAGAATAGGAGCAGCTGCTGTGTGTGGATTTAAATAGTGGAAAGGTCTGAGGCAGTAAATCAGGTCACCTGCTGAGAGCCTCCAGGTGGTCCAGACTTCAGACACAGGAAGAAGCTTTTCATAGGCAGAGAGACAGCAAACTGTTTGGAAATGAGCTGGAACAGGGTTGCATAGGACAGAGCCCTGCAGATGAATGGAAGGAAGTGAGGAGCCCAAGAGAGGAAAGATAAATGCATGAGAAACCTCTGAAGTATGTGCAGGAAATAATAAAATGCAAATTGCCCCTGTAAATTAAGGCGAGGACAGTTTGGGAAAAAAATCCTCCAACTCAGCAGACAACCAAGAGGAGGGAGCAGCAGCCAAGCAGGGAAGGGGAGAAGCTGCAAGAACTGCAGGGCAGCAAATTAACGTTTCACAGCCTGATCCGACTGCAGAGGAGCACAACTCCTCAGCCAGTCCTTGTGAGCTCTGGAGTGCCAAGGCAGCAGAGAGATGAGAGACAGCACTTGTACAACACTGCCAGGGGAGCAGCAAATAAACCCTTGGGAATTCCAGCAAGGGACAGGGAGGCACAGCTCAGCACAGCCCAGTGAGTACAGGGCCATTTGTAGTATCATGGTAAGAAAGCAGAGACCAGCAGAGCTCCTGCTCAGAGCAGATCCAGAGCACTGAGGGCATTAAATGGATTTTTCTAAGAGGTTCTAATGGCTCAAAGCATCTCCTCCAAAAAGGCAGCAGTGCTGGGAGGGCACTGGGAGTGGCTCAGGCCATTCAAGTCAAGAGGTTTGAAACAGGAGTCTAACCCAGGAGCTTGTCCAGAGGCAGCTCACCAGCATGAGACCCACTGCCATGGGCAGAGCTGCCAAGAGGTCACTTCCATCCAGTCATTCACCGTAAATCTGCCAAAAGCTCATGCACTCTACTGCTTCTTGCCAAGAGACCTCAGATGGATTTGATCCCCTGCCTGGCTTCTCTGCTTTGCTCTACTCAACTTCACCAAAGCCCATGTTATTGTGAAGGCTCCTCTTCACACCTCCAGATTTAACTCAGACCTGAGAAGCTCAGGTGATACCTTTGGGGTGTAGCTGCTGTTCTTCTCAGTGAATTTTTAGCCTTCAGTGAGAACATCCCCAGCTGTACCTCTGTTTTTCCATGGGCTGATTGAGAGACCTGGAAGAAGCACTGGGTATGGTCCTGTCCAAACTAACTGCTGACCCCATGCAGGTGTGTTTTTCTCTCAAGAGCCTGTTACCAGATGTATACCCCTAAAAGTGTGGTGGGGCCCTGTCTGTTCTCCCTGGTAACAAGTCACAGGACAAAAGGAAATGGCCTCAAATTGCACCGGGGGAGGTTTAGATTGGATATAAGGGAAAATTTCTGCCCAGAAATGGTTGGCAAGTATTGGCACAGGCTGCCCAGGGCAGTGGTGGAGTCACCATCCCTGGAAGTGTTCAAAAGCTGGGTGGATGTGCCTCTTGGGAACATGGTTTAGAGGTGAACATGGTGGTGGTGCTGGGGTGATGGTTGGACTCTTTGCTCTTAGAGGGCTTTTCTAACCTTAACTATTCTGTGATTCTGTGAAAACACACAGGCTAATTTAGCAGATTATTAAACATCAAAGACTTCACGTGTTTCTTGTCAAGTTAAACTCCAAACCCTGGCTCTCATAGTGTGGCCGGGTGCTGAGTCCTCAGTGCCCAGGCACCAGGTGGAAAGGAGAAATGTTCCTTCACTTAGATGAATTTCTTCAGGACCAACCATCCAGGATCTACCCTACTTATGGATGCTCCTGGACCTGTCATCAGTGGAACCAGGGCAACGCTCTGAGATACAGCCCTCTGCCAACCTTTGCAGCCCAGCAATGTGCTGCTCTCCCTGCACAAACCTTGGATTTTAGGTTGCACCCTCTGTGCAAGGCACGTCCCTTGGGGCTCCTGCCCCCACAGCCTATCCAGCTTCCAGGAGCCTGCTCTAGCCCAGAGGAAGGGGACAGATACAGGGAACCAACCCCACAAACTGAGTGAATTAAATTAAGTTTCAATTCCCACTAACCCCACGCCCATCGACCAGTGCACACACAGCTGTGCACACCAACTCCCATGGGGGGAGGCTTCCATGAGCACTCACCACATGACTCCTCTTCAGCACCAGCACTGTTTATATCAAGCCAAATGCTCAGAGAGGACCTTCCTTCCCTGGCTTTGCAGCATCTGGTTGATCAGCGAAACACTTTTATGGCCAATGAGAGGAGCAGAGGATAGACAAGATCTATGCTGATTAACTGTCAGTGGAAGCAGAGACAGAGGCAACAGCTGAAAGATTGTAGATTTAGAGTGGATACTGGGAAGAAATTCTTCCCTGTGAGGGTGGGGAGGCCCTGGCACAGGTTGCCCAGAGAAGCTGTGGCTGCCCCTGGATCCCTGCAAGTGTCCAAGGCCAGGTTGGATGGGGCTTGAGCAACCTGGGCCAGTGGAAGGTGTCCCTGCCCATGGCAGGAGGTGGAATGAGATGATCTTTGAGGTCCCTTCCAATCCAAACCATCCTGTGATTCTGTGATTCTGTGTACAAGTAGAGAGGTGCTCTCCAGCTTTCCTCTGCAGAAACAAAAAAAACAGCCATGTAGTAAGTGCACAGAGCAAGATTTCCCCTCATCCTCAGTAAGAGTCCTTGGAAGCAGGAGGCTTCTCTGACCTGCTGGCCATGTGCTGAACACAGACCATGGTCAGACACTGCTGGACTCTGCACAGCTTCTGCCCCAGCGAGAGCAGGTTCCTGTGAGCACAAGCTGCCACGACCACCCCGTGAAGCTTGGGGTCACCATCTGAGAGATGAAGACCAAGAGGACCAGTGGGCACCAAAGGGGAGGTTTGGTCACTAATTCATGGATTCTGGGGACAGAAGGACCATTGTGTGGGACCCCCCAGGCTAAACCTGCACTGCATGCTTTGCTGGGGTTGAGCCCTCAGCTTTGGGCCAGCCTGTGGCTGAGAGCCACAGTGTCCAAATCAGGCAGAGTCCATGCAGGACTCAGCTGGAGAACAAGAGCAGGTGGAAAAAGAGAGGCAATGTTCAGAAGCAGAGATGATTTAGGTGGAACAGCATCTCCCAGCTTCCGTCAAAGTTTCCACACACTATTCCAGAGTTCAGTTTGGTGGAGAATGGCACCCACTCACTTGGGCACCAGCTTTAGCTGGAAGGAGGTTTTTAAAGATTTGAGGAGCTTTCCACCTGCAACCAGTGTCTCCTCCTCTGAGAGCTCCTCTACATTTTGATTTTATTGACTGTTGCTTCTCAGCAATATCCTGCCCTTGTCCAAAAGACTGAAAAATTTTTACAGTGTTAGAAACCTTCTCCCACACAGGACCTGAAAGAACAGCATAAGCAGCACCCCAGGCTCACTAAAAGACAGAGTAGGCAAAATGACCTTTAACCTCCCATCCTGCAAAGGTTTCCCATGCCTTTGCAAATCTGTTCTCAACCCTTTCTTGTTCACACCCTGAAAACCAGCCCTGGTTCATGTGTGATGCTGCGTGTGCTGTTGATATGGGACCCCAATTTAGACACAGCTTTGAGGTGTCTCTGCCTTGCCTTTTTCCCCAAATGAGTTCCCCAAAGAAGATCAGTCAGTTCAAGAGACAGGTATTATTTATAACCTGCATTAACTTTACACAGAAAGAAAAATCAAAGTGACAGAATAGAATTAGATCAGATGGAATAGACATGAAAAGGCTCATTAACAGCTCTCCCCTGCCTACAGAGCCCTTGCAAGCAGGTCCCTGCTTCCAGCCTTCCTTTAACTCAATTCAGTGGCTTTCTGAGTTGCAGCAGACTCTGCACAGTCCTGGGAAGCTTAATTCCTGGACTTTTTATCCCTGGGCAGCTCCGTTTCTGGCTCTCTGGAGGTCTGACTGTTTATCTCAACATCCTGGTACCCTTCTGTGGCTTCTTTATGCTCTTTCTCTTGCCTTACAGGTCAGAAATGTCTCTCCCTGATCTCGGGACAGGAGTGATTTCCTCTCTCCTACAGGGTCCATTTAACCATTTCAACCTCCCTCCAGAGGAGCAAACCACGTAAGGAACAAGCCAACCAGGCAAACACTGTTGCTCAGAGAAGGAATAGCACAGTCCTGTTGCTACCCCATATTACCCCTTTTGTAGGTGCCCTGGGGATGGGATTCATCTTATGGGGCTATCTTGACACCAGACACTGTGATCTGGTGAGTGGCCCTGTTTTCCCTTACCACAGAATCAGAGAAACAGTAAGGTTGGAAGAGACCTCTAAGACCATCAAGTCCAAAAACAATTTTCCAGAAATTTAGAGACAACCCAAAACTGGGAGGAGCTGTTGAGTCCCTGGAAGGCAGGGAGGGCCTGCAGAGAGACCTGGACAGGTCCGAGGGCTGGGAATCACCACCCATGGGAAGTTCAACAATGAAGGGCCGGATTCTGCCCCTGGGATGGGGCAACTCTGGATGTACAGACAGAGTGGGAATGAGAGGCTGGGAAAGCAGAACTGGGAAAGGGCCCTGGGGGTCCTGGTGGGTGGCCAGTGTGTGATTTCTGTTCCAAGCTCATGTGCATCAAAGCTCACTGGGTCACTCTGATCCTTTTTATGGGTTTCCTAAAGGATTCTTGGCCCAGCTACTGCTCAGGCCTTTTCCTCCTTTGGAATCTGTAACAAACTGCTGCTGGTTGGGACATGGGGGCTGAGTGCACCCTCACAGCAGGACACATCTGTCCTGGAGCTTTCAGAAGTGCACAAGGACACTAGTTAACCTGGCATCCTTGTGGGGTAGAGCTTCAGCAGTTGTCCCTGAGTCAGCAGTGCCCTGGCAGCCAGGAGGGACATCCCTGTCCTGGGGCACCAGGGAGGGGATTGTCCCTCTCTACTCTGCCCTGGGGCGGCCTCACCTCAACATTGGGGCAGTTTGGGGGGACACAATGGAGGGAAGGGATTGAGCCATTGGAGAGTGTCCAAAGGAAGGACACAGAGACGGGGAAGGGCCTTGATTTGAAGGCGTGTGAGGACACTGAGGGCACTTGGTGTGTTCAGCTGGAGCAGAGGAGACTGAGGGGAGAGCTCAGTGCAGTTCCAACTGCCTGGGCAGGGACAGAGGAGGGGCAGGGACTGAGCTGTGCTCTGGGGGGACCAGGGACAGCCCCCAGGGAATGGCTGGAGCTGTGTCAGGGCAGGCTCAGGTTGGATCTCAGGCAAAGGTTCTTCCCCCAGAGGCTGGTTGGGCACTGCCCAGGCTCCCCAGGGCAGTGGGCACAGCCCCAAGGCTGCCAGAGCTGCAGGAGGGTTTGGATGATGCTCTGGGGCACAGGGGATGACTCTTGGGGCTGGGCCTGTGCAGGGCCAGGGGTTGGACTGGATGATCCTTGTGGGTCCCTTCCAGCTCAGCATATTCTGTGTTATTGTGTGTGACCTACCATGTTCAAGACACCTCTCTTTTGTGAATCCACCCTCATCTTTCTCTACCATTAAGGAAAAGGGCTGGACACAAAAGAAGGGTGAGACATCCCAGCTGCCCAGGAAGCTCAAGGCAGATGTTTTCTGTCACAAGCCCAAGTAAAGCTCCTCCCTCCCCTCAGTGTGAGTGGTTCCTCCTACAGCAGACAGAAATATTTGTTTAAAATATCTGCACAATGGAAAATTGATCTTTTCTCAAAACCAGAAATCTCCATGGGAAATTTTCTATTAGTGCTTTCACATTTATCACTGGAAACAAAACAGAGAATGAGAATGGAAATGTTGTGAAAAATGAGATGTTATTCTTCTGACTAAACAGAGATGCTGCTATAGTTGTCCCAGTGCTGCCCCAGACTCTGGCCATGTCCCCCTGCTTCTCCTCTACCTCCAGTGAGCAGCTCCACCTCAAAACCTTCACCAGAGAGACACCCCAGCCTTGAGAAAGTGTCCATGTTCCTGCACTCATATGTGCACAGAACAACCCTTGCAAACCCATCCTCCAGCATTCCTGGTCTCTCATGGCCAGGCATCCTCGCTGCATCCCCACTGCAGCTGGACCAGACAGGGATCTGAATCAGCAAAGAAGCAGGAGGATCCTTCTCAGCTGAGAGTGAAGCTCTCCAACCAGAATAGCCAGAGAAGACAGAGACCAGAGGAGTCGTCACTAGGGTCCAGGGGAAGCAGCAGAAGCTGTGATAGGACATGGATAAGGCCAGTGTGGGTGTCAAAAGACCTGATAGCAGCTGGAGGAAGCCAGGAGATGGTCAGAGCACCCTTTTCTGGGATATTCTGCTCACTTTCTCCTACCCTGGTGTTCTGAGCACATACGCTGCCTCATGTCCATGAGGTTCCTCCACATCACCTTCCTCTAGGACGTGCTCAACCTGCACATGCTCCAGCCTCACTGTCTCACTGGCTGTTGGCATCCTGTGTGTCCTGCTTTCCTGGAGAAGCCGTTTGTGTGATCCTTGCTGCAGAGCCTTGCTGTGCCCACTCTGTGTGGGTCAGTCCGTGAGGTTTCTTCAGCCCAGTGCTCTCCCTGGACAAGGGCAGTTGCTGCAGATGTGTCCTGCACTTGGTGCCCCTCATGAGCCTTCTTTGAGCCAGAAAACAAGACTTGTAGGAGCACCTCCTCTCTGCACAGGGAGCCTTGCTGGGTTGCTCTTTGTGGAGGTCTCCCTTGCAGGGGCAGAGTGCTGCTTTCCTACACCTTTCTGCAGAAGAGTGTGGCAGCAGCTTTTGGGAAGGGATAAGAAGGTGTAGATAGTGCAGGGAAGAGGACTTTGTGCATGTGCCCTGTTAGATGCTGCAAGGAAAATCCCTCTGTTATGGATATGGCCTCTCACTGTGCATTGGGGGAACACAAGTCTGGGGTAGACAAATTGCAAACACAAACTGAGATGTGAAGCACAGCAGCCCTGAACACCAAATTGCACCTGGGAGGTTTCCCCTGGCTGAGAGTTTGTTGTCTGTTTTGTTTTGGAGGGGAAGGAGTTGTTATTGTCTGGGGCAAAACTTCACACATGGGAAGAATCCTTCAAATAAAGAACTTTTTTTTTCTTCTTTTTTTTTTCCCCAATTTTCACTGCCACTTTTGGCCAGAAGGGACTTTTCCTTTGAAAGGAGCAGGAGACTTCTCTCTCTCCTGGCTAAGGCCAGTCTGCTTCCACAAGAAGCTCCTGGCAGATGCCTTGGCATGGAGAGGTTGGAGAGCACTGTGAGAGGCAAAGCCCCTTGTTCTGCCCCCCCTCCAGAAAGAGACCAAGAGTCTCTTTACCAACCACCTACATGGGAAAGGGGGTGCTTTGCATGAACCCCTCCTTGAGAGCAGGCACGTGCAGACAGACTCCAGAAAATAAAGGAAAAATAAGAACAGCCCTGAAGGGCGCGGATTAGGTAAAGCACAATGTGCCTTAAATGGGGACTCACAAAGTAGAATGACTGTAGTAACTTAATCAAGGAAGTGGATTAAGTTAAATCCTGAAAGCATTCCTTGTAAGGAGAGAACCCCACAACACACTTCCCTCTGTGGCACTGTCCTCCTGTAGCCCGTCCCTGAGGTCACCCTTGTGCCTCAGGGGTCAGTACTGCCCACCTGGCACCAACTGCAGGTCAACACTTCTGCTTTCTGTGACTGCACAGAATCACAGAATCACACATTGAGTTGAGTTGGAAGGGACCTCAAAGATCATCTCATTCCCACCCCTGCCACGGGCAGGGACACCTCCCACTAGCCCAGGTTGCTCCAAGCCCTGTCCAACCTGGCCTTGGACACTTGCAGGGATCCAGGGGCAGCCACAGCTTCTCTGGGCAACCTGGGCCAGGGCCTCCCCACCCTCACAGGGAAGAATTCCTTCTCGATATCCCACCTAACCCTGCCCTCTGGCAGTGGGAAGCCATTCCCTGTGTCCTGTCACTCCATCTCTCTCCATCTTTCTTGCAGGCTCCCTTCGGTTACTGCAAGGCCACGATTACATCACTTTGAAGCCTTCTCTTTTCCAGGCTGAACAATCCCAATTCTCTCAGGCCCTCATAGGAGAGGGGCTCCATCCGTCTAATCATCTTGCTGGCCTCCTGTGGTGGGTTGACTGCGGCCATTCAGCCATCCATCTCAGCCCAATACACCTTCTCTGGACTTGCTCCAATGTGTCCATGTCCTTCCTGTATTGGAGATCCCAGACCTGCTGTTCTCTGGAGGGGTCTCATCTGGGCAGGGCAGAGGGGCAGAATCCTTCCACACACATCTCCAGGTCTCTCTGTGCAAAGGGATTTGATGTCCTGTGCACTGCTGAGAGGGGAAGGGTCAGTCTGCTGGGACAAGGCATGGCAGAGCTGGACAGGGAAGAGACATGGCAAGGGAGTGGAAAAAGTGTGTTGTCAGTTGAGCCAGCAGGGGAATTTTGGGGGTTCCTGGTCAGCAAAGGAGGGAGGAGAGCTGTCACCCTATGGACACTGTGTCTCTGTGGACAGAGTGGAGACACACTTCTGTGAACCACTGCCCAGAAGAAGAGGCAGTTTTACCATCCGTGGGCCCATTTAACTCTAAATGTCTGGTTTAATGGAAGAACAGGGAAAATGACAGCTAATCTAGACCTTCATAGGTACCTCTCACAACCCAGGGTGCTTTCTGGTCCTTTGAGAGGGGGGAGAAGCATGTGGAGAGAAAACCCTCTGGTCTGGTCTGGAACAGGGAGTACAGCAAACTCTGCCAAAATAAAGATATAGACAGATGAGAGATGTAGAAATAGATACAGATATATAACCCAGGAGAGGCTGGCTCACCTGTGGTATGGAAGGTGGATATTGAAGGGTGGAATGAAAGGATGTATTTGGGGTTTATGAATAGGTTTTGTCCTGCTCTGCTGTGTGTCTGATGTTGACGCACATGGAGGAAGAAGGGGTACAGGCTGGTCTGTGGAGGATAAGCAGCCGAGCTCTCAGCTGTGCTTTCAGTGAGGAGCTGTGCTGCAGCCCCTCCAGCCTCTGGATATCTGCATCACTGGACCCAACATGAAAAGAAAAACAGTTAATCCTTCCCCCTTCCCTGAGTCTTGGGCCTGTCTTAGCAACAGAGTACTAAAAATAAAGCAAACAAACAAACATAGCCAAAACCCCAATGTGTTATCCCCCATTGTCCAAACCTTCAAGTTGTGCTGTGACAGCAATTTCTGACCTCTCCAAGGCCAGAGGCTTAAAAAGTTTCTCTGGAAAATCAAACCTGAGAACTGCACTTCACAGCAGGACTCCAGGCACTGGCATCCTGACAAGAATATCACCCACGACAAGGCTTGTGACTGAATTCTGGGAGGTGGCATTGTTGCCTCTTAGGCAGTGCTGGCTGAAGTTACCAAATGTGCCTGGCTTTGGGAGGGAGAGCCTGGGGGCTCTTTCCCAGCTCCCCTCAGCACCTGCAGGACACCCTGGGTGCTCTTAGAAATCACCTGCTGTCTCCCATCCCAGTCAAAGCAGAAACACATCAGCCCCATCTCCTCCACCATTCCCTGCAGACTGGGAGCCTTTTATCCACCTGGCTGCCTTCCCAGGAGATGAATATTTTAAAATCGACCTTTTTGCTATTTTACACAAAATATACAAAATGTTAAGCATGTGTCAAAGTGTCCTTTTGATGTTTTCTCTTTTCTATGTACCAGGGCTTCCCGGGCTTGAGCTCAGAGACTGATGAAGGAGAGTCCCTTTGTGCATCCAGTTGTTGGGATCACCTGTGGAGGCAGCCCTGGGGTGGCCAGGCCTGGGCAGGTGACATCCTCCACTCCATCACTGCAGCTTCTCTGGAGCCGATGGATAATTCATTCCTCTCCCATCTCTATTACTTATTTATTAAGCTCCTCACTTGCAAAATGAAGATCTGTGCTCCTGTAAATTATCAAACTGGCAGTGCTGGAAAGAGGCCACAATCTGGGCCCACAGTCACACCCCAGGACACTGGGAGATGGCCCTGGAGGCATCGCACACACCCACGTCCTACCTCACCTGCTGGGAGCCGAAAGCTTCTTGAATCCCAGAATATGCTGAGTTGGAAGGGACCCACAAGGATCATCCAGTCCAACCCCTGGCCCTGCACAGGCCCAGCCCCAAGAGTCACCCCCTGTGCCCCAGAGCATCATCCAAACCCTCCTGCAGCTCTGGCAGCCTTGGGGCTGTGCCCACTGCCCTGGGGAGCCTGGGCAGTGCCCAACCAGCCTCTGGGGGAAGAACCTTTGCCTGAGATCCAACCTGAGCCTGCCCTGACACAGCTCCAGCCATTCCCTGGCTGCTGTCCCTGGTCCCCCCAGAGCACAGCTCAGTCCCTGCCCCTCCTCTGCCCCTGCCCAGGCAGTTGGAACTGCACTGAGCTCTCCCCTCAGTCTCCTCTGCTCCAGGTCTGCTATCAGGTCTTTTGACACCCACACTGGCCTTATGTGAACACACCAAGTGCCCTCAGTGTCCTCACATGCCTTCAAATCAAGGCCCTTCCCCATCTTTGTGCTCTCCTTCGGACACTCTCCAGTGGCTTCAGATCTTTCTTAAATTGCAGAATATGACTTTGGAAGGAAGATAACTTTGAAATCTTTTGCAGTGGAAAACATTAAGATAAAGAACTGCCAAACAGAAGTTGTATTCTGTGAATGTAAATGGGTTCTGCACCATAATTAGTGATTTTTCTAGGGCTGGACTGGAGGCCCTGTATTTTCATGGGGAAATCTGTTTGATGTGAACCATCCCTAATATCTGCAGTAGGGAATAACCAGGCTGCTGCTGCTTATGCCTCTAGATATCCTGGCTCTTGAAGACAAACCATGGAAGAAATGATAATAAATACCATAACTCAGGGATTTTTAAGAAACCAGCAGTGCACTTCTGGCTCCCAGAAGTGACTCATATCATGCATCCAACACCCAGCGTACATCACACTGTGCAAACCTTTATCATCAGGACTCAGTGATTCCTTCCCATCCCAGCTGAATACATGTGAGCCTCTTCTCTGAAGCTGGAAACTTGTTAACACACTTTTTTTTCCCTTCCTTGGTAGTACAACTTCAGGCTGTGTTCTTATTCATAAAAAAAGACTCATCAAAGGCAAATGGAAAGAGAAGTTGAAGGAGTACAACAAAAGGGAGAGATACTCGGAGATCTTCTCTGTACTTCATTTACTCTCATAAGCACCCAGAGCTCTCCTCCACCTTTGCAGGGCGACGCCTCCTTCGTCCCGACTCCTCCTGCAGATTTCCACCTCCTGCCTCCACATGTGCTCTGATCTTCCCATCCTCTCCGTCATCAGCTTCTCTTCCCCACCTTCAATGTTTACTTGCCTTCTCCATGAAGTTGCACCCCCAGAACACAAGTGTCTGGGTCTTTCCCCAAGGAGGGATGGTTTTCACTCTTTCTGCTGCCGCTTCGTCTTTCTCTCCAGCCCTTCTAGGCTCTGACAGTCCACCAATGTCCTCTGCATGGAGTTTCTCTCCTCTAGCACATGCCCAGGTTCCTGGTACATGTTTGTGCTCCTTGATCTGCTGTCTCTGCTCCCACCTTCTCATGGCCAAGCCTCCAGGCCTCTTCTTCCTTCTGCTGCTCCTTTACTTCTGGCTGCTTTGGTATATCCTTGATCGTATCACACCCTCCCAAGCCCAGCTGGAGACTGTGACCTCCAGTGCCAGACAGGGATGAGAGTCAGGTTGGCAATCAGTACCACAGGGTGGTAGGAAGGACCTGGAGAAGGACCTTGAGGCACTGCAGAGCTGGATTCAGTGAGAGCAATACAGCTCTGAATTGCCCTCCAGACCCCACTGAGCAGAGTGGGACTCAGATACCCACCTCACATGGGTATGCATCACACTTGCATGTAGATACCTGCATGAAGATGTTTCCTTCTAGACCTGGACCCCAAACTCACTACCACTGTCCTGGCAGAGCATCGAGGCTGGGTCAGGCCGTGCATCCCAGGAGGATGATGGTTCATCCCCACAGTGCTGCTCTGCAGTATCCAAAGCTGCCCCTCCAGTGTCCCCATCAAAGAAGGCAGAGTCACTTCCAGGCTCAGCTCCAGATTGCTAGGAGAGCTCATGGGAGTGGATCCCACAGAGAGTCTCCTGCCAAAAGCAAAGGCATGGTCATGACAGGGGCCCCTCATCTGTGCCGTGACCTCTGTAAAAGCCAGCAGGGACACATCCATCCTGGTGCTGAGGCATCTGTCTGAATGCAGGATCCCCGCAGATGGACATGGCAGCAGATGGACAGAGCGGCACCGTGAGTGGGCACCCCACAGTTTCTGTGCACAGACACAAACCACCCTTCTGTCTGGGACCCTCAGAAACATTGTTTTTCAGCTAATTAAAAGTGTAGCAGCTGTTGATCATCTGACGATCTGTCAGCTCTGCTGAAGGTGGATGGTGGTGATCTATTTTCAGCATAACTTCTTTAAAAAACTGCAGTCTTGAAAAAAAGGGAAAGCTGGCCCTTTAAAGATTCCAAATATTTTCTTCCTTGAAATGTTTGTTGATAGGACTGACTATTCCCTGGCTTCCCCTCCTCGGATCAAAGCCTCCGGCTCACACTGGAAGGATGGTATTTCCAAAGAACCTCCCCCAGAAGGGACCTGCTCACCCAGCAAACAAGCCCAGGCACTTCTTGGCTTCACCACAGCACCGTTAGAGGCTGAAAATAGCAAAGGCCAAACCTATGCTATCCAGCCATTTTTTATTTTAACTGCTTTATTCACTTGACCACTAAAAAATTCATTACATCTAAAGTTTAATGAGAAATTAAATGGATGGATTGGCTGCTAAACAGCCTGTGTGCGGGTGTGAGCACTGCCAGAGGGGCTGTGGGCTAATGAAATGTTTAATGCTGAGGACTGCAGCGAGCTCAGGCACAACAGATGCCGGGTTTGGGATATAAATAAGCGCAATGATATGATCTCATGTTCTCTTGACACTTTGCTGAAACCCTCCTCCTCTCGCAAAAAGCTTCAAACTTCTCAGGAACTTCCTGAGTTGAAGGCTGAGCTCATGCAGCACCATCTCCTCCTCCTCCACCACCTGCAGAAATGTCAGCCCTGGTCAGGGATGGATTTCCTCTCAAATCCAGGCTGACCCTCATCATCAAACTCAGTCACTGGAAAAGAGCTGATCCCTTGATATTTGCTGAGTCTTCAGGTTGATCAAGAAAATTCACTTTGATGCCTGACAGCGCTCTCTGCAACTCTCGGGCAAATCTTCACACATTTTGGGAGCTTCAGGATCAGAGCTCTGAACCCTGGCTATCAGGGACACTGTCTTCCTGTATTTCCTGAAGAAAAAGAAGTCCAAACAGCCTCAGGTTCAAAAGTCGCAGGGAACTACATGCAATTCAGATCTAGGGATGGTCAAAATAAAGCAAAAATCCAAGGCATTGCCCCATAACAGCTCCATTTTGAGCTACAGGCACCAGGCAGGTCACAGGTACCCCAGGAAGAGTTGTAGAGGCAGCATCTTGCCTAGAGCGTCTCACCTGGATGATAACTCACACTGGGGAGGAAAGAACAGGACATGTCCTCAGATCAGATCATAGAATCATAGAATCAAAGAATCATTGAAGTTGGAAAAGACCTCCAAGACCATCAAAAATCAAGGCAATCCTAGGGAAAAGAGGTGGATCCTTGTGATCTCGTCACTTCCATACTGGCCTGTCATTGTAGCCTGTAAACATCTTTGGAATCCAGACTAGATCCATGCAGATCACCTGTAGGAAGATGTTCACAAGGAATACATTTTAGGGGCAAGCATTCCAACCTTGGCTTTTTGAAGGAAAGTGGTTCTTTCCATGAGAGGGGAACTGGCTGTGCCCTGAGATGTGTCCATGTCCTGGAGTGCCTCTCTGTGGACTCAGTTAAGCACTATCTTCACTGTGGTAACGTGGTTCAGGGATGCTCAGTGTGTCAAACAGGACCCTCCACCACCAGATGGGATAAGCACAGAGGTCCTTGCAGCTCCTTGCTGCAGGTGTTATGTTGAGGTGCTGTTCTTCTGACCTCAGTACATCTTTCCAGTTTGTGCTAATGGGTGTAGAAGCAGTGTCAGGCTCCCAGAAAGTTGGTACATGAGATATGACAACTTGCAAGCAAGTTATGAGATCAGAGCGATGGCTGAGGATCAGGGCTGTGATCAAGGCCAGAAGAATCACAGAATCACAGAATGGTTTGCGTTGGAAGGGACCTTAAAGCTCATCTCATTCCACCCCCTGCCACGGACAGGGACACTTTCCACTAGACCAGGCTGCTCAGGGTCCCAATCCAGCCTGGCCTTGAAGAGTCACCCAGGATGGCAGCCCCCTCATGCGTCCTGCTTAGCAGACACGGCTGGGTTAGTGCTTGGGAGGAAGAGCAGGGATTCCCTGCTCTTTTCAGAAGGGAGGCGGCTTTTGGAAGTTGCAGGAGTGTTTGGATCTTTTCTATTACAATTCCTTAATCTTCTTGTAATACTGGCTAGCAGCCTTGGAGCCAAAGGTAAATCCCACAGATTCGCAGTGGCATCCTTTAAATCAGAACACAACCCGTGAGTTCATCACTCAGAGAGGGAGACATTGCACTCCTGACCTTCATTCTTCCTGATGACGTATAAGCCTGCTCTGCTTTTGATGGTGAGCTCCTAAGAGGAGTAGAGATCTGGGGCAGGAGCCCTCCCTGCTCTCAGCCCAGAAGGCATTTGAATATTTCATTATGAGACTTTTCTCCCACTTGTTTGTTTGGAGGCAGAATCACATGTTCAGACAGAGACTGAGGATCAAACGCTTCCCATCGCCTCGTGCTCCCAAATGATATTTCCCTCTTGGTAGACACATGAGACAACAGTCCAGGCACAGAGCAGAAGATGCATGTCAAAGCAGGATGGGGCTCAGGTTATTCCTTCATGTCCCACAGCATTATCAGAAGACACTTTGGAGCCACAATTGCTCCACATTTCTGAAATGAATGGAGAGAGAACATAACATGCTCCAGCCTGACTCCTGGGCAGGGTCTAAAATGTAAATGTGCACAAATGGCATCACACGGCAGGAATGTTTCTTGAGGGCTGAAAATGAGACTGGCTCTTGGTCATACAACTTAATCTTTTTAACAATACCCTGAAAAAGAGAGTATCATAGAATGACAGAATCACAGGATGGTTTGGGTTGGAAGAAATCTTAAAGCTCCTCTTGTTCCAACCCCCAGCCATGGGCAGGGACATCTTCAGCTAGCCCAGGTTTCTCCAAGCCCCATCCAACCTGGCCTTGGATATCATTCTTTCAAAGGTGTGCAGCTAGTACACTGAGCAGAAGGGCTGGGTAAACACAGCAGACGACAGGTTAACCCCCAAAACACTCTGGAAAATCTGGTAATGAGCCTGTGAAAATGGCCAAATGTGAAAGCACCCACTTAGGAATTAATAATTCAGACTGACAATACTGGGGGCGTGTAGGGTTTGGTGGTGGGGTAATTCTTTGGGAGCCACGTGCTAGGAAGAAGTTGGGGCAGTCAGCTTGTTCAGAGTGATTTCAGTATATCAAGTCAAAGAGACAAATAACTCCTCCAAATTATGGAGTACAAGGAAAGAGTCTGTGCCTCTGAGTTTAGCACTGGCTGTACCACTGCTGGAATAGCGAGTCCCACACAAGAATCTCACAATAAACTGGAGAAGGTGCAGGAGGGAATCAGGTGCAGAGGGAAAACGGGTCGCAGACTCTCATTCTGCTTCATTCATCAGGGAGAAGGTCAAGAGTGACTTGATCATTATCTGCAGTTGCCTGCTCAGGGAGCAGAAATCCAATAGCCCAGAGCTCTTCAAACCGGAAAAGATCTAACGAGATACAAAGCGATGCCACACTGAAAGGAGCAATAGGGCACAGAAGTCTTAACACGGAGATTTGGAACTAATTTACTAAGGATTGGGTGGGATTCACCAACACTACACATTTTAAATTAAAGCATTCTGCCTAAGAGATACTGACACGAAGCAAGAACCTGTTTGAGGGTAACAATCAGCTGTGCTGTTTTCTGGAAACAAGACCAGAGAGCTCGTCTACGAATGACGAACTGTGCCCATCTCCACATGGGCAGGAAACTGGAGTGTTTCTCACATCCTACTCTTCTCCATGGGCACTCAGGGCCTATTCAAAGTGTTCATGTGCTCTCTTCATACCCAGTACCCCCTTCAAATAGCCATGTCCAACCCCTGCAAGGTGGAGAATATTCTAATGTGTTTGAATAGGAATAGGTGGGGCAGAGGATGGGCAGTGACAGGCACACCTCTATACCAAAGCAGCACAGCCCTTGCTGCAGACACAGAGTTGCTCTCCCTCCTGAAGGCCCAAATTGTCCCACCAGGAGCATATTACATTTCTTTTAATCTAATATTTTGGCAGAAAAAGTGGTTTGGATGGTCCAAGAGTCAAGCACTCCTGCCAGCCCTGTGCTCCCATGCACCCTCTGCTACAGCCCAGAGCCCCCTTCACCACAGAAACACCTTGCAATGAACAGGGGTAACACCTTCCCCCTCCAGGAGGAAGATATCGTGGCTTCCATAAAGCAGACACTGGGTTTTTTTGTGAGGAAGCCAAGGAGCCCCTCAGGTTGACTGACAACCTCATTTAGCTCTGAAATCATTCTCTTTCCCTGCTATCAGGAAGCAGAGAAATGCGGTGGTTATGTCCATTCAGCAGATCTGGCACCATATGGCCACGGGAATGCTTATCCACACACACACACACACACACAGAACTAACTTTGGCTCCCAAAAGGATCCTGTGACCTTTCTGCCGAGATTCTCCACAGCCCCAGGTGGGCAGGGGCGATGAGTCACTGCTGGGAGCAGCCGTGCACAGAGCATGTGATGCCTGCTAGCTCTCCAGAAGGCTTCAGGAGGGTTAATCCTTAGAAATCAGAGAGCTCGTGTCTTCTGAGAAAACTCAGCTCTTGAGGAAAGGCAGGAAGGAAAGGCCTGGGAAGCAAAGCTCTGTGTTGGGGAAGAAAAGGTACAGATTTCCTACCTCTCCCACTGACATGTCATCCCAAAGCCTGCATGAAATGCCACAGGGCAGAGATTTCTACAGCTTGCTAACTCTCTCTGGATCAGAAAAGTCACATTGACCTTCACTCCAACCCTCTCTGGCCCCAGGTTCTCTGTGCATGCTCTGGGTGTTCATGATGTTCTCCTCAACATCAAGACATCACATCCCAGCACCATGGACAAGCCTTTTCCTCCTGACTGGATGCAGGATCCTCTAACTGCTTTCCTTCTGTCAGTCTCATCCCTTCACTATTCTCCACCAGCACAATATGCAGGATCCCATGTCTGATGGCACTGGACTGAACTGACTTGCCCAGTCTGCAGTACAGGCACAGCTGGAACTTGCCTGGATTTTGGGTTTGCACAGTCACCACTGTAGTGGAGGAGCAGAGATGGTCACAGAGTTTGGTTGGGAGCACAGTTCAAGGTCTCTCTCCAGTATCTTTCCTGCTCTGTTCCATTGCATTGGGTCAGGAGTGGGGAAGACACCATGAGACCACTTCTCCCTCCCCAGGGACGGAGCCAGGCCAGGGGCTGAGGAGCTGCCTGAGCTCTGACAAGCCTTTGAGCTTGGAACACTTACATGAGCACTAAGAACAGAAGCCCAGACAGCAGCAGGCAACTTGAGATATACTGTGGAATTCTTATTAACAGCAGAGGCGGCTCTGAGATGCAGGGACTGGCAGTAAAATCTTTACAGCTTTGCCTTTGCCAGCCCAGTGGAATCTATCCCAAGAGATCACTCAAGGGACCAACAAAATAATTGCATCTGTTAGAGACAGAGCAGGCAGGTAGAAGCCTTTGGAGGTGCTCTGGGACAGTTCCTACAGGCAGTGAGTTGCTTACAAAAGGTTTACCCCAGGTGCCATTTCTTCATGGCCTGTTAGTTTAGGGGAAGCCTTGGGAATGATGATGAATTAACTGCTTGTGAACTGCTCTGCTCCTGTCTTTCATCCACCTGCTGATGAAGCCGTCCTTAGCCACATGCTTCAGAAGCCTTCTTCAACTGCTTCTCCAGTTCAACATGGCCATCTCAATGTTTTCATCCACACAGAGGACCTGTGCCTTACCAGGATGATGCTCCACCACCCTCTCCTGCTCCCCCTTTGCATACAAGTGCCTATGAGACCCAGTTCATGAGTGCTACCTCGGCCAGGAGCAAATTCATAAGTGCCCTGGAGCCACAGGATGCTGCAACCCCTCAACCTTGCCCCCACCTCTACCCTTGCTGGTGCCTCCCTCAAAAAGGGGCTGCAAATAACCAGTGGCAGTCAGAGCCCACTCCCTTGTGTTTGAGCAGTGTTAGCTGTGCCACAAGATTGTCCTGCCATCACAGTGACAGTCACCCCAGCGAGGATGAGCCACATTTTTGGGCTCATGGTGCCACCTGGGGAGTAGTTTATAGCAGAGCTGTCCTTGAGCACAAGATCATCTTTGCCATGGTACAGAGTGAGCGAAGAGTGCAAAGCAGGACTGAGCATCCCAAAGTGACATCCAGACACTTCGCCAAGCCCTGAGCAAGGGGGAGATGCTGTCCCTGGGCTGTGCTGAGGTGCTACTGCTCCCAGGCTGCAGACACCATCTCACCTGGCAGCACAGCACCACACTCGTCCAGCTCACAGTGGGGCTACAGGTCCTGACAGGCTGCAAAGGGCACAGCTTGAAGCCTTGCCAGTTCCTGGGACACACTAATCCCTTGGTGCTGCAGAGAGCCAAGCAGAACCTCCTCTTCCAGCAGCTGGGCTGTAGGTGTCTGCGGCACACGTGGGCACTTGCTGAGAAAATGCTTCCCAAGCTGAGTCCTTCCAGGGGCGGATGAAGGGGCTCCAGGCTCCCCAGTACAGATATCCTCGAGTGCCCAAGGCAGAAACCAGGGGCTGGGGCAGGGTCATGAATGACCAAAAGGGTCTGTTCTCACACCTACAGAGCACCCCTGAATTTCCTGTGCACTTTGGCAAGTAGGAGACAGCCAAAGCCAGAGTCACATTCCTAGGATCAGCCTCACCCAAGTCTTCCTGGCCCAGGGATAGCAGAGGTCTCCAGTGATGGGGCTGAGACACACAAGCTGCAGAAAAAGCAGAGAGATCAGAAAGTCCCAGCACAGATGTGGGAGAGGAAGGGTATCCAGCAGGTTTTGGGCAGAGGTCACACTAACCTGGAGGGTGAGAGCCTGAGCTGGGACAAAGATACACCAGAGTCCATCTCTGGCTTGAGCCACAAAGGTTACAAAAGGGTGAAATCAGGTCTCCTGGATGTGGGTCCCCAGCAGCAAGATAAATTCAGCAGCTCCTGCTGGCTTGGATTCACTTGGTTAAGTAATTAACTGTGTACTGGGCCAGAGAGAAGATGCTGGTTTCCCTGTAGCTTCTCTCTCAAGGGGTCCATTGCTGACAGAAGGGGTAGTGGGTTGTTTGCTCCCTCTTAATCCCCTTTCTAAGGGTTTCCCCTCCACAGGTTGAGATCAAGGGGGAAGTGTGGATGCCTCTGCCTACGCTTCTGCTCCCCGAGGGCAGCAGCCCCCCCTTAAACAGCTCTGCTGCCTTCCACTTAATATCTTTGATCTTGCATTTAAATACAGCTGGCCATAAAGTGAAAGGGAATGTTCCCCAGCCAAGATTTGATTTCCAGTCTCTCCATCCTTCCAAATAATGCTATCAAAGTATCAGATTTTGGAACACTAACCATTTCCTTGGCTAATCAAAAATAAAGGGGGGGGGGAGTAAAGGAGGGGAATAAATTCTCAAGAACAATTACCTTCGGGTTATTTTTCAATATTTCTTTTTACATCATTATTTGAAATGAAACTCCAAGATGGTCTACCTCTGCATATTGCACCTCCACTCTTAATCACGGCAGCAAACAAGAAGCTTGTAATCCTGATGGATTTCCACTACAAACTCATGATCTTTCCACAGACATTGCTCCTGCCACATCCTCTCCCCCACCTTGAAAGCATAACATGTATTTCTGGTTCCACACATTTATCACCTGGCATTTAGCTGCATTAAACCAGGGGCTGTTTTACCACCTCCAATTTACTAAGTGATATAGACAACACCACCTGATTACCCTACTCTTGTCATTATTTACTGCTTCAGCAGTCTCTCAGTGTCATCCTCAAACTTTATCAGTAATGATTTTCTGTTTTCTTCCAGATTCCCACTAAAGGTGCCAGGCAGCACCACAGCCTGGAGAGGTACCTGTGGGACCCAATTAGGAACGACTGCGCTGAGGGCAGATGGAGCGCCAACAATTATATCCTGAGATCCAGCACTTAGCCAGTTTTTAAACCCGGGCTAATCACGCCATATCCATTTTTTAAGTACCAATAAAAACAAAGCCACAGCAAGAGTGCCCAGATTAACTCTTGACAACCTCAACACACCAACAGCTCTATGAAACTTTGGTGCATTGGCTAAAAAATACACCACCAAAGTGACAGTGAGAATTTCACTTCCAGTATGTCCTCCCAGGGTTATTGGTCTCAGCCCCATCCACAGCCCTGAGGAGGTCAGGTCTCTCGCTCACGGGGTTTTTTCTGCTAAAGAGGATTTGTATCCTGATACCTGAGAAGAGGCTGGGATAAGGTAGACAACAAAGGGAAAAAGGCACCTTCAGCACCTGCTGCTCTCTTGTTCCCAGTAAACTGATACACAGCTCCAGAGGCCCTTAGAAATGGATGTTGAATCTCTGTAAGAAAGCTGCTCTCCTTCATCTCTCCCATCACAAAAGAAACACAGGCCTTGGGTCATCTATTTATTAAAATATTTTAGTTGGGAAAACAAGTCTGGGGGGGAGGAGGGGGTTAATTAAATTAATGGCCTCTCTAAAGAGAAGACAATTAGAGCATTGATTGCAAGAAGTGGCAAGTTAATTGGCCATGTGACACATTGACATTTTTCACAATCAATAAACCTGCAACACCTTCAAAGAAATCTCGAGCAGTGCACAACCATATCAGGGTCAAAAATGCAATAAATTTCTTGAGCTGATTATAGCTGTTGGCTTCTTTCATGTTTTCTCAATACTGAAAGCTGTCTGACAGGGCAGCTCTTTCCCCATGTGGCTTTAATAAAAGGCTTTGATGAAGCCAATGCAAGCTTTCTCCCCTTTTTTTTTTTTTAAGGAGAAATCTTGTCAGCTTCAGTCAGCTTCGCCTCTCCGTTCCCTGCCGATCACCGGGAAGAAAGGGGCTAGAGAGGGCTGGGAAAAGCCAATTAACAGAGGTAGTGGAAGAGTAACAATGCATCTGGCAGCGATGCTCTGAAGACAGGCTGGTGTCTGGAGACTGCTGCAGATCCTGCCCAGCGGGACCCTGGGTGCGCTGAAGAGCCTCACTACAACCAGGGATCAGCAAGACCCTTCCTTGCCTTCATTTGTTTCAGCTGCTGCTTAAAAGCAGAGCTGATGTTTGCCATGAGGCTGTTTGAAATGGACAGCCATCCCCCTAAATCAGCCAGGCTCTGCTGGCAGCCCGGGGCCAGAGGGAGCAGCATCCCCCAGTGCCCGTCTGTTGGCTCTTGCAGGGGTGAGACCCCTCCCAGCAGAGCCCCCAGAGTGTCTGAGTGATCCCACACACGGGACAGGCTCCCAGCAGAGCCCCCAGAGTGTCTGAGTGATCCCACACACGGGACAGGCTCCCAGCAGAGCCCCCAGAGTGTCTGAGTGATCCCACACACGGGACAGGCTCCCAGCAGAGCCCCCAGAGTGTCTGAGTGATCCCACCCACGGGACAGGCTCTGAGCCCCGGGGCTGCAGGAAGGAAGCTCCTGGCAGAGGGGCTGCAGGGATGCTGCTGTAGAAGGGGGAGGGGACAGGTGAGGAGAGCACCATCAGAGCTGCCTGACGTGAGGGGTGGATTAGGAAGGGTGTGGAACTGGATGAGCTTTAAGGTCCCTTCTAACCCAAACCAGTCTGTGAATTGATGATTCTAGGAAAAGTTCTGTCCCTGCTGTGGTGCACAAATGCCTTTGGATTTATTCTGGAGCTGGGCTGCAGACTGCTTTTCCTCTCCTGAGCTCAGTTTCCCTCCTTTGGCTTCTTCCTTCTTACGGAGTTGCCTGTCTGGGTGCTGTATTCTTTCAAGGTGCTTCAGGAGTCTGCCACTAGGAGCTCACAGCCTGACAAGGCTAATCTGTGCTACAGTGCATGTCTATACTGACCAGACTGGACTTTCTCAAAATCTGTCCCTGGCTGTTTTCACTGTCAGTGGCTTTGTGTACCAGTGTCATATAAAAAAAAATTCTCATATTCTGAAACTTTCACACAAATCATGTTCAATGCCTCTCTTGTCCTGGGAGGGAAGGGGGGTTGGAGCTCACATGCACCATCAGGCAGGAGTTGGGAGCAGGAGGGGTGTGTTTCAGCTCCCATGAGACTGAACTCAGGTCTTACGTCCTGGACAAATGCCAGAGTGGTAGAAGGGCATGAATGTTGCTTTCTGGCCAAGGCTGAAGCTCTGGTGCCACTATTTCCTCCTTGGGAGCTTTGCCACAGTATTTAAAGTCCATCTCTGTTCTTTAAAGCTGTCAACCATAACCACCTTCATCTTTGAGAGGAAGCCTTGGGCTGGGAATGTGCTGAGGGACAGTCTCTGTGTGGGGGTGTCCTGCATCTGCTGTCCACTGGGGGCTAAACCATTTGGAAGTGTCCAACGAACTGATGATTCCCAGGGGTCACCTAAGAACTCATTGGACATACACACCTGGAATACACACAACTAAAAGCTCCACTTTTTTGCCCTTTAAATTGTTTCGTTAAATTGCCCTGGGCACTTGCCCCATACTAACAGCATCATTCCCAGCTGTGTCCTTGCTGTTTACATTTGGGACTCAAATTTCATTGCCTGTTGCAATGTTGTATAACTTACTTCAAGGAATTATTGTGCATTTGCAGAAACAGCTGCGTGGCTGTCACCTGGCACACCTGCTCATCACAACCCCACGACTGCTCATCATCTGTCATTCATGTTAACCCTATGCAAAGCTACACTCAATAATTGAATTGTACAATTAGAACCCTTGACAGGGTCCATGAATGCCATGTCCTGCCAGTGCTCCCAGCCCACGTGCTGCCTCATTAGCAGCATCACCTGGACCATCTCCTCTCATCACGCAGCATCTGCACCCCTCTTTTCCAGTCTCAGTGGTTTTTTGCCCTGCACAGTGATATCCTCCCGCAGGATTAGTGGTGAGCACCATCACCTAATTACAATCAACTTTGCCATCTTATCTTAGGAAAATTGGAGGAAAATTAGCTTGTTCCTAGGAGACACGGGCTCAAGCTGAACAGGCTCTCTGTTGCCCTTGTCCATGCTGGAGAGAGGGGACAAAATCAAATAAGCAAATTTCTGGGGCTGCCAGGGAACACCTTCCAAAAGGCAGGAGCTTGCACACAGCAAGAGCCTGGTGGTGAGAGTGGGCATCTCCTTCCCCTCTCCCCAGGCTGAACCAGGGGTGTGATTAGTCCCTGGACCAGGGATACATCACATGACACTTGGAGGAGGATGCAAGGATGATGTTTACATTGGGCTCCTCACTCGTCACAGAGGGGTGAGGGTGAGCTCTGGCAAAGCCAGAACTGGAGCCCCCTCACCCCTGGGAGAGCAGCCAGAGCTCTCCAGCCCCTGCACCCACTGCAGAAAACAGAGGCCCTTGGAAGAGATTCCCAAATAAATGTATCCAACTTAACCCATCAGCTGAGCCCAAAGATGCTTCCCAAATCCTGAGCAAAGGAGAAACAAATCCATCTGCACAGGATGGTGAAGAAGCTGTTGGAAAGGCAGTAGGGGAGCTCTGCATGGGATGTCTGAGACACTGGATGGGACAAAATGGACACTAAACTGCCAGTCAGGGTTAAGCTTAAAGTTACTTTCAAACTGTTGTTAATTGACATAAAAAGCGACAGCACCACTTATCATGAGCATGTGGAGGAGTCCAAACCACAGGTACATTCAGGAAAAAAAGATGGTGCCTACACAACAGAGTGTTAAAGAAAAACTCTATTCTAGAGATACCTCCTATATGCAGAATCTAAGAATGGCAATTTAATACAAAAACTGCAAGTAATGCCCAAAAAGGTGGCAGGGCCCAGGCTTCTTGTGAGATAATGCTTAATTAAGGAAGAGGTTCATGTGCCTCGTTCATGGAAAATGCCTCTGGTCCTTCCTCCTCCCCATCAATTCATCATTCAGACACTCAAAGCCTGAAAAAGGGCCTTCTGTTTCTGACAGACTGCTCAAACCACTAAAAAGTTGGAATTTATTGCCCTACCCACTGTTTCTAATTAAAAAGTTTCATTAATTTTAGGGATGGGAAGAGTTCCTCAGGGGTCTCTCCTGACTCCAGCACTATTACACATTTCATTAATGACCCAGATGACGTAAGAAATAGCAGGCTTATCTCATTTCCTAGATAGTACTAAGTTTTGAGATACCATGTGTCGGCAGAAAGACAGGATTCGAATTCCAAATTTCTCCATGAATTAGAGAAACGGGCAGACAAAAAGCAGGATGCAGTTCTACAAGAACAGGAAGGGCTCAGCTGCTGACAGGAAGGTTGCTTGGAGGTCTCCCAGGGAGAAAATGAGTCAACAGGACAAAGCGCCAAAAAAAGTCACATTTCATTCTGAGGTCATGCACAGGGGTATGACTTGTAAAAAAATAGTCTTCCTCCTGCTCTCCATTGTTCAGGTATTAGCTGGAACAATTTTTTCTGTGTTTTGAGAAAACAAAGGGTCATTTGGAGGGCGTTAAAAGGGAGTAAGGAGAATTGCCGCAGATCAGGGAAACTGGTCCCAACAGTCATGACCAGAGGGTTTAGGCAGGACAGAAGGCAAGCCAAGGAGGAGATGAAGAAATCTTTGTGAAGGAAAGCAAAGTTTATTCCCCAGAGCAGATGGGATCAGAAGCCCCAGGGTTAAAGGTAACTTTTCAGATCAGATATTAGGGAAATCCAGCTGTCTGGATGACAAGGAATGGAAATAGTGTTTGGAAAGGTCAGAGGAGCCCTGTCACTAGTGGATTTAAGATCACAATAAGAAAAGACCTGTTAGGAATGACCCAAGTGGAGCTGATCTTACCCTCTGACGAGAGGTGGACAAGACCAGTGTTAAGTCTTCTTCCCAACCCAATATTCTCTGAAGAAATGGAGCATTTCACAGAATCATAGAACCATAGAATGGTTTGGTTGGGAGAGACCTTAAAGGTCATCCAGTTCCATCCTCTGCTATGGGCAGGGACACCTTCCACTAGCCCAGGTTGCTCCAAGCCCCGTCCAACCTGACCTGGCACAATTCCAGGGATGGGGCAGCCACAGCTTCTCTGGGCAACCTGTGCCAGGGCCTCACCACCCTCACAGGGGAGAGTTTCTTCCCAATATCTAATCTAAACCTACTCTCTGTCAGTTTGAAGCATTTGAGAGCTAATGGTGAATTAAGAGAATTTTTAGTGGAGTCATCCTGAGAATGTGCTTTTCGGACACATTTTGGAATGTGCCTTTTTGGAGGAATAAGGCAGCATTATGTCACAAGCTTTGCACATGAGTGAACACATCCAACAGGTCAGCAAAACCAACACACCCTACAGAGCCCCACACACCCACACAGAGTTCGTGATATGGCATCTACACCTCCATTTGGAGCAGTTCAGAGGGACTGCTTCTCTTTGGAGAGCTGGGCATGATTTAGAGACAACAAAGAACATAATTTTTTACATCTGTTAGTAAAAAACTGTTTTCGTGAAATTTTCTATTTGTAAGCCAGATCGATTTTAGTGGAAAGGAAAGTATGTAAAACTTAACCACTTTCTAGAAATGTGTTATTTTCTTCACAATCCTGAAATTTTATACTAATGCATCATTTCTGTATTTCCATATCAGCTTTTGTTGGTTTTTACACTGATTAATGACATGGAGCAAAGCATAATATGCATATTTAGTTCACCTGGGATTGAGTTTGTGGTCCTTGGAGACAGAAGTTTCAAAATAATTCTTATCAGCTGCATGGTGTAATGATTGTGAGCAAAGAAATTCTTCCCTCTGAGGGTGATGAGGTCCTGGCACAGGTTGCCCAGGGAAGCTGTGGCTGCCCCATCCCTGGAAGTGCCCAAGGCCAGGTTGGACGGGGTTTGGAGCAAGCTGGGCTAGTGGAAGGTGTCCCTGCCCATGGCAGGGGGTGGAACTGGATGACCTTTAAGGTCCCTTCCAACTTAAACCATTCTGGGATTCATGAGTTCATTTATAACTTTGCTTTCCTCGTGCAACTCACACAAGAAGAGGAATCCACCACAGTCTTCTAGTAGGTGGTTGGAGCACAGGAGCTGAGCTCCAGCACATCATGCAAAGTCTTCGTTGCTGCTGCAATGGGTATTTGCCACCTAACCCTATCCTAATTAGTAATCTTGTGTTAATCAGTTCTCATCACCTAAAAACTCCGAGCTTTTCAGCTATGAGTAGCTCTGCCTCAAAATCTGAAGTGTCTCAGAGGGACAGACTTTGCATTAAGGAGGCTGTGGTTGTCTCATTGTTCAAGGCCGACGGTGAGTAACTATAAGCATAAGGTTTCTCATCCTCACCTCCTGCAAGTGTCACTGGCAGTGGCACAAAGAGCATGAGAGCCTGCACTGGCAGGTCCAGAGAAGTGGCTGAAGACTGGTGATGACATTCAGCAGAGGTTTTTGCTCCATGGGAGCAAATTTTTTCTGACAGAGACAGACCCAGACATCTGGGCAGGAGCACAGGTCTGGGTCAGCTCCGTGAGCCATCACAGAGCTCTCCTCCAGGAGTGAGCAAGACTGGCCCAGAGCAGGGGTGGATGGTGACCCAGGTGACACGGGTTTTGTCAGGATGAGGCCATCAGAAACACACATCAGCATGGGACCAGTCAAGAGCACAACCCTGACACTTCTGTGCAAAGCACTGCTTTAGGATGCTGAGCACAAAGTCCCCTGACTTGGCATGGCCAAGAGGGGACAGCAGGGTCTGACTCAGCCTCACCAGTTCTTTCAGTGGTACACCCTGAGTGACAGTTTGTCTGGACAGGAGGGGGTGGCTGCAGAGACCATACACCCCCATCCTCATCCCTGTCTCATCCCTCGAGGTGTGTCCTGTCTAATTTGTACATAATCCCAGGGATGATCTGGAAAGTTAAAAGCTCGGAGAGATATTTGTATAAGAAATTTCTCTTATATTATTTATAAAGTGTGGTGACAGGCTTAAGAATAATGCAGTGATCCAAAAAAATGCTTTATATAGCAGAGGTGACATTTTCCCAAATGAGTACCATTCACATGGCAGGAGGAGAGTGTTTATTGCCTAAAGCCTGTGTTACAACGTCAGTCACCTGCATAAACAGTGTGTCTCAGGTGGTGCCCAGGCAGACCTAGCGCAGTCCCACTGTCACAAGGAACCTTATATAACCAAGACTTCATATGATATGATGCATTTTGTACTGGAAAGGTCTCAGTTACAATGTGTGAGGCACTTCTTGAGGACAGGTATCCAGTGAAGGCTTCAGTCTTCCAAGCAGAGAGGATAACAAGACTGCCACCACATTTTCTTAAATAATGAAGAGATAAGACAGGAAAAATTAGAAATTCCAGAGATCAGAATCACAGAATCTCAAGATGGTTTGAGTTGGAAGCGACCTTGGAGATCATCTCATCCCAACACCTTCCACTAGCCCAGGTTGCTCCAAGCCCCGTCCAACCTGGCCTTGGGCACTTCCAGGGATGGGGCAGCCACAGCTTCTCTGGGCAACCTGTGCCAGGGCCTCCTCACCCTCACAGGGAAGAATTTCTTCCCAATATCTAATCTAAACCTACTCTCTGTCAGTGTGAAGCCATTTCCCCTTGTCCTGTTACTCCAGGCCCTTGTAAATATTCTCTCTCTGTCTTTTTTGCAGACTCCCTTCAGGTAGTGTAAGGCTGTAATCAGGTCACCCTGAAGCTTCTTTTCTTCAGGTTGAACAATCCCAATTCTCTCAGTCTTTCCTCACAGCAGAGCTGCTCCATCCCTCCAGTCATCTCCATGGCCTCCTCTGGACTTGCTCCAGCAGATCCATGCCCTTCCTGTGCTGGGCCCCCGAGCTGGAGGCAGCTCTGCTTCTGCCCCTCAGGTGAAGGGGCAGAGCGGCAGAATCCTCCCCTCCCCTGCTGCCCACGCTGTGGGATCAGCCCAGCACACAGGGTTTGGGGTGCTGGGGCATGTCCAGCCTCTTACCCACCAGCATCCCAAAGTCCTCCCCAGACCTTCTCTGGACCTACCAGATGGCAAATCGTCTTTCAAGTGTGTCACCTGAACCCTCAGCCTGGTGTCATCTGCAAACCTGCTGAGGGTGCACCCGGTCCCCTTGTTTGTGTCACTAATCAGGGTCTTTGCTCTTTTCCCATAGAAAAGATGCAAACAGCTCCCAGGCTGAACCCAGCGTCCTGGCTCTCTGGTGAGCTGGTGTTTGGAGCAGGGGATGCTGCTTTGTGATCCATTCCAAGGCATGAGTTAGCAACAAGGGCAAGCTGGGAAATATGTGCTTTGGCTCTTTGTTACTCCAGTTTTGTAATCAAATGCCCAGTCATGCACTTTGCTGCACACACTCTATGATCATTTTCCTTAATCTCTCCTACTACCCAGGTGGACAAACCCCAAGGGGGTTTGCGAGGCAGCAGTCATGCCATTCCCAGATCATGAGTCAGAATCACAAAATTTGCAAAGTTGGAAGGGACCCACAAGGATCATCCAGTCCAACCCCTGGCCCTGCACAGGCCCAGCCCCAAGAGTCACCCCCTGTGCCCCAGAGCATCATCCCAACCCTCCTGCAGCTCTGGCAGCCTTGGGGCTGTGCCCACTGCCCTGGGGAGCCTGGGCAGTGCCCAACCAGCCTCTGGGGGAAGAACCTTTGCCTGAGATCCAACCTGAGCCTGCCCTGACACAGCTCCAGCCATTCCCTGGCTGCTGTCCCTGGTCCCCCCAGAGCAGAGCTCAGTCCCTGCCCCTCCTCTGCCCCTGCCCAGGCAGTTGGAACTGCACTGAGCTCTCCCCTCAGTCTCCTCTGCTCCAGCTCCATTGTGTCCCCCCAAACTGCCCCAATGTTGAGGTGAGGCTGCCCCAGGGCAGAGCAGAGCGGGACAATCCTCTCCCACAGGGTTGGCTCAATCAAGCACATACCAAGAGCTGAGCAAGGGCTGTGCTTCCTCCACTGTAGGAGACCATCTGGCAAGAGCTGGACAGGAGGAGCAGGTTCTAGTTCCAGATGTGCAGACTGGGTGTCTTTGACAGCAGGATTTCACAGGGATGAGTCAGGACTCAGGTTCATGTTTCACGTGACTCAGAGACATCAAGGAGAGGAGCTGCAGGGCACCCAGACACATGTACAGCACAGACACACCAGTGGGTGCAGGACCTGAGAGACAGTTGGAGCCCCACAGCCAGTCCTGGGTGCCAGTGCATGAGCCATTTGCCACAGAGCATTTCACCCTCCCTTCCCTTCGGGGCCGACGCTGACCTGCATCACTGATGGCTTTGGCAGATCTCAGAGAATTTGTTCCTTTGCATTTTATTAGAGGGTTCAGTTTTCAGTGGGGAAACAAGCAGGAGCTGCCTGTTGGCATGTGACTAGGCCCCAGGCTGGATCAGAAGATAAATCAGTAAGGGCGTATTAACATGACAGAGATGTTACCCACCACAGTGCAGATATTTGGTCAGAGCAGAGCATTGCCTGTTATTGTTGATCGCAGCTGTCAGGACAGTTCAAACCTTTGCAAGTTATTTGCTTGTGCAACACAATAGATATTAAAATGCCCATTACATCTTTTCCTGGAGAAGTAATCTTCTGCACATGGAGACAGGAGCAGGCAATCACATCTCTATTGCACTTAGGAGAACATATTACCACAAGTGAAGAGCTGTATGACCAAAATTTCATGCAGCTAAAATTGACTAATAGCTTCAAGGTTTTTTTTTCTTAATGCATGTTATTGCTCACCATATTGCTGCCGTTACTTGGGGGAAATTCCTGCTTCTAGAAGTTGTTGTTGCATTGTGTTTATTCCACAAACAGGGAAGACACAGCTCATATATTGCAGATACAAACCATACAGGGACCATCCCTATGAACGATTAATCAAGCCGCATCTTGCTGCTCGAAGTTTTTCAGCAGAGTGAAGCACGAGTGAGAAGCAGGGAAGTCCTCCTAGGAGCTGCAGCAGAAAGAAAATAAAACATCCCTGTCTCCAGGCTGGCCTTGGCCCTTTAGAAGTCTTTACAGCCTCTCTCAAGGGAGGTACATCATCAAGGAAAGATGCCTGAAAGGGAGCAAAGGGGTTTTCTGCTCACTATACAGCACCGGTGAAATGTGAAGATGGCTTAGGGCAACAGTGGGGCAGGAAAAAACTGCTGTTTGGTAATTTGTGAGTTATTTTGGACAAAAGAGGAGGAGATGTCTGTGGTGTTCTGCATGCAGAAAGGATGATAGGACAAGAGGGAATGGCTTTCAGCTGAAAGATAATAGTTTTAGATTGGATAGTAGGAAGAAATTGTTCCCTGTGTGTGGTGAGGCCCTGGCACAGGTTGCCCAGAGAAGCTGTGGCTGCCCCATCCCTGGATGTGTCTAAGGCCAACTGTTCTGTGAGAAGTGAGGTGGGGAATGGGCACAAGGAATGGGCAGGGTGAGAGCCCTGAGCACCCATCAAGGATTCATGGATGGAGCACAGCCTGATTTCTGCTCCACCTCTGGACACTTTCTGCCCCAGTCTGCCACCCCCTGGACCCTGGTGTGGCTGGGCTGAGCCCAGGTCGCCTCTTTGAACCTCACACATCAGAGCGAAGGATTCATCCAACCTGAGCTGACCAAATCTTGCCTTCCCATCTGCATTCTGAGTGCACTTTGGATAAGGTACACTATCCAAGTGAGAAAGCTGCTTGCTTCATAAATATTTTCCCTAATTCTACTGTTCTAGCACATGCCTGTCTTTTAGAGCTCATCCTGCTTCCAACCACCTCTTATCAAGGCCAAATAAATGTTTCTTGTCCTTGATAAGAGTGAAAATGCTTTACCACTTGGTGGCACAGCAGTGCCCAGGACTGCTTGGTCATTTGGGTCTCTGCTCCATCCAGCCCCCTTGACCACTTGCTCTGTCTCTGAGATAGGAGCACTCTTGCTCATCATGGTACTGTCCCCTGGGACCTGACACACTGGAGGATACTGGGGAAGTGATTCAACCTGGCTCTGGAGCCAGGGTGGGTAGGTTTCACACAAGCAGTACCCTCTGGGCAGGCCTTGGGAGGTGAGAACTGTGTGGGATGGATGCTCAGCAGTTCTCTTGTGTGACTCTCATCTTTTTCCTGTCTAAACAGAAGAAGCAATGGGCAGGAACTGCATGGGGTGAATGAGCTCCCCGTTAGAATAATCCCTGGCTACACAGAGCAGAACAGTAGCTCTGAAGGGTCAACAGGTTCCTCAGGCTTCTTCAGACACACTCCCCAGTCACCATGAGCTCCCCTGACAGCACTGTCTGTGAGTCACAGTCCCCCTCCCAAAAGCTGTTCCTGACTGGCAGGCTGCTGAGTTTTCACTGAGCTCAGAGCCCGAACTGGACACACCTGCACATGCCTGTGGTGGTGTAGAGAGTAAGCACCAGTGGGGAAATCTCTGTTTTTTGCTGTGAGCAACCGCAGCAGATGCCCGTTGCAGAGACATTTCACCTGTTCTTCAGGGGTTTTCTGGCTGTTGGTGTTTGTTTGTTTAGAGGGGTTATGTTTTGCTTTGTTTGGTTTGTAATTCAATATGTTAAAGCAGGCAGAGAAGTGAAAATTGCTGGGACCATCTGCTCGTAGCAGTCAGCAAAATGCACTGTTAATGATTGATCTTCTCCTCCCCCTCCCCACGCTGGAAGACATCCGTGGATCTGACAGCCGGGAGGGAATTCTGTGCTTGGGGCACCACAGTCTGGGGCAAGCAGGAAAGGAAGATGTGTCAGTTAACCCAGCTCTTCTTGGACCTGCACTTCACCTGAGAAATTTATGGTAATACTATCATGGAGATTTTGGTCACCCAGTTACAAAGGTAGAAGGATGTGACCTGCCTGCTGTGCTGAATGATGCCCATCCCTTGAGGGGACCCTCCAAGCCCAGGGGGTCCCTGCACTCCCAGGGAAACATGGAAATGAAGGTCAGCCAGGCTGATCCTGCTAATTTAATAGAATCATAGAATCATTAAGGTTGCAAAAGACCTTCAAGACCATCAAGTCCAACCTTCAACCAAATCCCAGTATAGCCACTAAACAGTATAATGAAGTCCACATCTACTCATTTTTTGAACACTTAAGGGGATGGTGACTCCACCACTGCCCTGGGCAGCCTGTGCCAGTGCCTGACCACCCCTTCAGTGAAGAAATGTTCAATAATATCCAACCTGAACCTCTCCTAGCACAATTTGAGGCCATTTTCCCCTCTCCTATCGCTTGTTACCTGGGAGAAGACACCGACCCCCACAACTGCTGCTGTTGTTCTGCAACAGCATCCTCACCAGGAACAGGTCTAATGGCCTTTTCCAGCAGCACTGCTCCATGGATTCCTCTTGATGGAGCTGAACACTTCCTAGACTGGTCAGGTGAGATGAACAGGGAGTTTCCCATTGCCCCTACAGACCACAACAACTTAGGGCACTTGGTGTGTTCAGCTGGAGCAGAGGAGACTGAGGGGAGAGCTCAGTGCAGTTCCAGCTGCCTGGGCAGGGGCAGAGGAGGGGCAGGGACTGAGCTCTGCTCTGGGGGGACCAGGGACAGCAGCCAGGGAATGGCTGGAGCTGTGTCAGGGCAGGCTCAGGTTGGATCTCAGGCAAAGGTTCTTCCCCCAGAGGCTGGTTGGGCACTGCCCAGGCTCCCCAGGGCAGTGGGCACAGCCCCAAGGCTGCCAGAGCTGCAGGAGGGTTTGGATGATCCTCTGGGGCACAGGGGGTGACTCTTGGGGCTGGGCCTGTGCAGGGCCAGGGTTGGACTGGATGGTCCTTTGTGCATCCCTTCCAACTCAGAATATCCTGGGATTATCTGAACCTACACTCCACCACACACTCCACTTCTCTATGTCAGATTGGAGTGTATCTGTACTCACTCAGCTCAGCACCTCAGTCCAGCTCAGCACTTTGAACCACTCACATGCCAGGCAGGGAAACAGCAGCGTGTGGAGCTGCTGCTTTGTAGCCCAGTTAACCTCTGAGCTGAGTGCTTATCTCTGTCTCTTTGGGTGGGGAAGGTGGGGAACTGATTTACTGGGGTGTGAGCAGGGGCACTGGCAAGAGACTCAGAAGAGGGTCATTGCTGGAGTGTCAGCTCTCAGTGCTGGAGGAGCTCTGCAGAGCCAACAGCCCTCCAGCACCCGCTAGCTGCAAACCCTCCTCCTGCAACAACCGGGGTGAATGCAGAACAGGACAGCTCTGCACTACATCTCTGCCAAATCCATTGTTGCTGTCTCCTTCTTCTTCCTCCCTTCCCCCAATCGATATTTCCCTCAAAAAACCCGTTTTTGCCATGTGTTGTGGAAAAAAAATACAGTGCAATTACACATTTTTATGGCACACCTTTCATAGCTTATCGCGGAGCTCTGCACATAAAAAAATGAGTTGCATAAATTTTAAAGACATGTAATACATACACAGTTAAAATCAGGCTGCAACAGCAATAGACAACAGGTGTGTGCTTAAAGGGAGATTTAAAGCAAGGACGTGAATTCCACACGGGAGCCGCAGGGGTGAAGCAGCCGGGCAGAGAGGAGCTGCAGCCCTTCATCCCCTGAGGGCTGGGATGGAGAGAGGGGCTGTAAATCTCAGCAGCAAAATAGCCAAACAGGCACTCAAGGGGAGAGCAGGAGGATAAGGGTAAATACTTGGGAATTTGAAATCTTGCAGGAACGATGCTCTGCAGAAATTGGGTCTCCAGAGACTGAGCTGGACAGGGAAGAGCTCAGAGCTTAAAACAGAATTTCCTGAATCTCAGAATTACGGAATCACAGAATATGCCAAAATGGAAGGGACCCTCAAGGATCATCCAGTCCAACTCCTGGCCCTGCACAGGCCCAGCCCCAAGAGTCACCCCCTGTGCCCCAGAGCATCATCCAAACCCTCCTGCAGCTCTGGCAGCCTTGGGGCTGTGCCCACTGCCCTGGGGAGCCTGGGCAGTGCCCAACCAGCCTCTGGGGGAAGAACCTTTGCCTGAGATCCAACCTGAGCCTGCCCTGACACAGCTCCAGCCATTCCCTGCCTGCTGTCCCTGGTCCCCCCAGAGCAGAGCTCAGTCCCTGCCCCTCCTCTGCCCCTGCCCAGGCAGTTGGAACTGCACTGAGCTCTCCCCTCAGTCTCCTCTGCTCCAGCTGAACACACCAAGTGCCCTCAGTGTCCTCACACGCCTTCAAATCAAAGCCCTTCCCCGTCTCTGTGTCCCTCCTTTGGACACTCTCCGATGGCTCAATCTCTTCCCTCCATTGTGTCCCCCCAAACTGCCCCAATGTTGAGGTGAGGCCTCCCCAGGGCAGAGCAGAGTGGGACAATCCCCTCCCTGGTGCCCCAGGACAGGGATGTCCCTCCTGGCTGCCAGGGCACTGCTGACTCAGGGACAACTGCTGAAGCTCTACCCCACAAGGATGCCAGGTTAACTAGTGTCCTTGTGCACTTCTGAAAGCTCCAGGACAGATGTGTCCTGCTGTGAGGGTGCACTCAGCCCCCATGTCCCAACCAGCAGCAGTTTGTTACAGATTCCAAAGGAGGAAAAGGCCTGAGCAGTAGCTGGGCCAAGAACTCCTTTAGGAAACCCATAAAAAGGATCAGAGTGACCCAGTGAGCTTTGATGCACATGAGCTTGGAACACAGATCACACATGGACAGAAATGGTTTTTCTAATACTCATTTTTCAAGGACCAAAGGAAGTTGTGGGTACAAAGAGTCTCACACAAGATTTTCCCATCTTATGCCATTGGACTGGGAGTCAACGAGGTCTTCCACCACTGTGTAAATCATTGATTCTAACTCAATTTTCCTTTGTATGTTCCACCCATGTAATAGGGCGAACCTTGTCAATGAACTTCGTTAAATCAAACTTTATTATAAAGTCTTACTAAAACCACTTTTGCTAATAGCTTTGAGGGTGATTCTTTGAATGACACTAAATCACTCATTTGCAGCAAATGTGTGCAGTTGGCTGGCTCCTAAATCAGGATACACAACAAATTAATGTAGAGAGCAGGACCCAAAATCAGGATTTGCAACAAATGCTACATACAAGCCCTCCAGATGTTCAGGAATTTCAGATCTGCTGTATCTTGGTGTGATGGAAGCCAAGTGGATTTGCAGGACCAAAGACAGACCAGAATCTGAACTTATGCCCCAGGAAAGCAGCCAGAGAAGGTTGTTGGGACCTCTAAAAGAAGTAGCTGAGTTAGATATTAGGAAAAGATTCTTCCCCCAGGGGGTGGCTGGGCACTGAACAGGCTCCCAGGGCAGTGGGCACAGCCCCAAGGCGGCCAGAGCTCCAGGAGGGTTTGGACGATGTTCACAGGCACATGGTGGAATTGTTGGGGTGTCGTGTGCAGGGCCAGGGGTTGGACTAGATGATCCTTGTGTGTCCTTTCCAACTTAGGATATTCTGTGATTCTAGGACTCTTTACCCAGCTCACTGGCACTGGGGTGGAAAGCTGAAGCCGACCAGGTGTGCAGTGTGTCCAAGTGAACCTATGCTCAGTCGTAGGCTTGGGCTGCATCCCAAGACATCCACGAGAGGACAAGGTTGTCTCTTTACCATGATCAATTCCTCACCAACTTACAGAAGAGATGTGCCCAGCCCCCTTGCTGGGAGGTTTGCTGCCTGCGCTGGCAGCAAGTTCCTGTGGCTGACAGGAGGCATAGAAGTTGTCCTTGGTGTCCATCCAGGAGGGAACATGATCCAAGGGCATACCAGTGTGAACACCCTCTGGATGGAGCTATGGACAGCCATCAGGTTGGACAGCACGCTCAGGTCTTGGTCATGAGCAGAAGGCACACTAGTATGACTTGGGGCATGCCCTGCCCAGGCACAGGCTGCAGCATCCCCTTCGTCAGGGAAAGGTGGGAAAGGTCTCTCAAAATCAAGCCTTCCCATCTCTAACTCCAAGGGTCCTAAATGGGGGATATGTCCTAGTACAGCTGCAGAGAGGCAAAATAGAAAGATCTCTTATTCTCCTTGAATCATACGATCATTAAGGTTGGAAAAGCCCTCTAAGATCAAGTCCAACTGAGACCATCTCAGTGTCATGGACAGACTGAATGGAAAAGCCAAACTGGTGGATGGTGGTCCATGGAAACATGGTCCTACCCCAGTAGTTTTCCCTGTTCAAATATCCATGCCTTCTTGCATGGATACTTCTTCTCAAAGTCCTGCACCTGTGGTACTCACCAACCCTTCTACACAGCAGAAGAAATTAAAATTATGATCCACCTTCCATTCTTATCCAGGTCAGGATGATAACACAGGGATAGCCAGAGGCATCCCAGGAGCAGAGGCACTGCTGTCACCCCCAGCTCAGTCTGTCATCTGAGCGGAGCAGAGGCTGGAGGAGGCTGCGAGGACTGACCCACACCCAGGAGCCACACCATTCCTGAAAATGTAAACCTTCCCAGCCCTGCCCTCCACACCTTCACACCAGGGGGGTCCCCCAGCTGCTCCCACACCTCCATTTCCAGATGTCCATGCCCAGAGTGTGCCACACCACCAGCACAGCTGAGCCAGGACCCTGGGACAGCCCCAGCAGCACATGGTGATGCCCCAGGGGGAGGGCTGGCCAGAAGACACTGCAAACCTTAAAAATGCAGTTTGGAAATCACTCCAAAAAACAGAAGAAAACTGTGGGAAATTTTTGAGAGTAAAAATTTGGAAAAAAAACCCCCAAACTTTAACCCAGCCAGTCTCCCAATAGGAATTCCAGAGGGTGTTCTTCAAAAAGCTGCCTCTGCTGCAAGGGACACTCAGATCTAAGATCTCACATATTTTAAAATGTTTTTTTCCAGTATAGCTGTCCTGGTAAGCCTGCATGATGAGTTCCACCCTGGACCCAAGACACGGCATGGTTATGGGGGCTTTTTAATCATTATCATTAATTTGTTAAAACCATTATGACGCATTGGTTCCCAGACGGCATTTTTCTAATGACGGATGTTTTGGCAGCAAGTTCTTGACTGGCTTGTGCACCTTGGGAATCCCAGCCACCAAGAAAGCCATTAAAATGCATGTGAGCATTCATGGAGACACTTGACAGTTGTCACAACTTCTGCAGGATGGCTGAGTGCCTCCCACAGTCTGGTCCCTGGGTACCTCGTCACACCAACACTTCTCAATGGCAGACACCCGGCAGTCCTGCTTGCAGAATGCTCCCTGCAATCCTGAGTCTGCCAGGTAAGCGCTGTCTGTGCCCCCAAAGACTGGCCCTCAGAAGGATTAGAGTGGATGGATGTGGAGTATGACCCTCCACAGTGCCCACCTGCCCATGCTGGTGGCAGAAGACACTGGTTTGGAGCAGAGAATGGGGTTCCTACACCACTAACCTCCCACAGGAAGTAATAGGAATTGTTTGCAAACCAAGAAAATTCAGCCTGAGTATGTAGAAGTGAAACTTTCCCATGCCTTGCAGGTGGTCCCTCCACCCTCCCCCAAGCTGTTCCCAGCCCCACATGGGGCTCCTCTGTAGAGAGGCCAATGCCACAAAGTCCCTCATTTCTTTTGCTGCATTTCCCAGCAGCCTCCCAGGCATTGCAGCAGGAGCTGCAAGTTCTCTGCCAACCTTCCTCTTCATCCCTGCCCACATCTCCCAGGCTCTGCTCCTTGGAGGCTCAGTGAACGTGCCACACTCAGCAAGCGGCACAGTCAAAATGTCCCGTCTTGTTGGTGCCCCAGCCACGACTTTGGAAAGGAATATGACACAGTAGAAACCAGCAAATAGGCACAACAGACACCATCCATCACAGAAGGGTTTGTTTTACTCTCAAGAGCTCAGGAGGATTTTTTTTCCTGGCTTTTGAAGTGGGAGTTTCAGTCAGTGCTATATAAGTTCCAGTGCGACCTTCTGAATCAATCTTTGCCCCTTTCTATGAGTCTGATGGGTCACAAACTGACTTATCTCAGCCCTACCACATCCCACATCTTTTGACTCATCTCCTCACCACCCCCTTCTCATCCCTACCACACCAGCATCACATGTGGTCTCCTCCTGACTTGCTCCCTGGCCCTCATCAGCAACTGAAGTGCCCAGCTCCCCTTCTCTTCTCTCACCTTCCCTCCTCACTGCTCCTTCCCCAGGGCTGCTGCCAGCTCCTCATGGTCCTCCCGAGGCTTAACACTGGGACCTTTTCCCTTTGTTCTCCCTCCAACCATTTGTCCAGGGACATTTCTCACATCCAGCCAAGCCTCACTGGCACAGTGCTAATGATGAGTCCCCTCAGTGACAGGGCTGTCCCCGTGGTGTGGTAGCAGGTCCCAAGGAGCAGGGCAGGCAGCTCTGGGACTGCCCAGTCATCTCCTGGGACAGGACAAACTCAGGACATAATGCATTTCTACTGAGATATTCCTCTGCCCTCCCATCCTACTCTAAATAAACTCTGCTGGGGCTTGACAGTGAGGACAGGACACATTTCCCAGGTTTCACCTGGGACACGGCTGTTCGGGGGTGTACCCACGCCCCTCTGCTCCCCCAGTTTCCCTGGAGCAGGTGCCCCACAGGTCTCTGAGGGGCATCTTGGGATGTATGGACAGGGTGACTTTGGACAGCAGCTGGTGGCCACAGGTCTCTGTGAGTGCCTGCATTGATTTTCTTTGCAACCCAAAGCAGGACAATGTGCCTGGGCTGCAGCTGGGACTCAGGGGAGCTTTGAGGAGACACCAAACAGGAGACACTGCAGGAGTTCAGCTCTGAGATGAGTTTCACTCCGTAACACTCCTCTCAGTGCAGCCAAACCCTGCTGTGACAGAGCTGCTGGAGAGCCAGCTGTTAAAGACCATTTTAAGCTCACGTTCATCTAGTTTACTGCAGACTCAGCCTGAGCACCATGGCAAAAGAGGAGGTGAACTCTTCAGGCCCTGCAGTAGTAGGTGGCCAGCAGGACAGCAAAGTCTCTGCCCATCCTGTACTGTAGAGGCAAAGCAGGGGAGGAGGCATCGCTGCCCCGCAGTTCTGCAGTGAATTTACCAACACTTCAGTTTTCCGAAGCTCATTTCAAACCAATTCCTTGATTATTTTAATCCAGTAACTGATTTATTCCTAAATCCGACTCACTCTAAGTGCTCCCAAAGTCACCAGTGCTGTGCACACCCTCACGAGGTCTCTGAGCCAAGCCTGGCCTTGCAGTGCTCTGTCGGTGTCCCGGACCAACAGCAAAGTTCTGGAGAGATTTGGCAGCATCTCTGATGCTCAGTGGTCCCCCAGAAGCACGAAGCCACAGCTTGGGCACCTCTCAGGGATGAACAACAAGACCCTAGATTAAAACACACCATATGGGAGAGCAACCTCCCCTCAGCCTCTCCCACAGCACGGGGTGGGACTCAAACGTGCTGCCATGTGCATGGGGGCCCAAGCAAACGCCCCCAGAGTGGCTCTGATTCACTCAGCCCTCCTCTGCTGCCTGGATTGCAATCCCCCTGTGAGGAACACGGGGGTGGGTAGGGGCCCACACTGCACATGGGAAGTCGCTACACGAGGGCCTCCAACTGTGCATTTAACTCTGTTGTCATGTTTCTGAGATCTCTGAAAGCTGGTTCTTTCAGGGCAGTCCCATGGGAGCGGCAGCTCTCCTCAGCAGGGTCCATCCCTGGGCAGGCACAGCGAGGGAGCCGTGCTCCGATGAGCACAGCCCGGATGGTGAGTGGGCTGTGGCAGCGGGCACGTGTGTCACCCTGGGGCTGTGCCTGCAGCGGGAGCGTGCAGCACTGAGGAGGCTCTGCTGTGGGGGAATTTCACCTGCTGATGCCACCTCATTGCCTTGCTAAATTCCTGCTGTCTCTTTCACCCACCAGCAATGCTCTTGGCATCATCAGTCCTTCAGTTATACAATGTTCAAAAAGAGAAAAAAACAGCCACAGAACATAAAAACAAAGCAATGTAACCATAGAACAACCACATTCACAAAGCCAGTAACCTTTGAGTGTAGCCAGAGTGCTACATTGGTGCAGCTCCACTAAAGCAGGGCATAACTTCTCCATACCACACCACACCAAGGTGCACGAGCTCTGAACACCTTGGCACTGACCCTGCAGCCCCACCTGCAGCCCCACCTGCAGCAGCAGTTCATCACTCTCACGAACACAGGTACCACGGGGACACTTAACCAACACAACAAAATGCAACTCTGCCAAAGTGTGCATGGAAACATATATTAAGGAGAAGCTCATGAGCTCTTCCTGGGAAAGGCTCCCTCTGCATCGTGTATGCCAATGGCTCGTGGTCCGTGATGTTCCTATGGGTACCGGGGGCTCTCTGCAGAAAATGCTTAATTCTGAATAACTTCCTGCACTTGTGGAACTGATTTCCATCCTTTATTTAGCGCTTCCTACCTGAAGCAGACATCTGACAGCTGCAGCTGGCCATTTCCGATCAGAGATCCTGGCAATTCGGGGGAAAGATAGAAAGCTTGGAAAGCCAAATTTTGTTCCAGGCTCTCATCCTGAGGTAAGAATCAGTGCTTAGGTTGTCCCAGCTTCCCACACCCATTTTGTCCATCTCCTTTCTGGCTGTAGGTCCAATCCCTCCACCTTGAATGTCCAACTTTGGGAGGAAGGGCATGGCTGGGAATACCAGTCCTGCAGTCCAAGCAGCAAGAATATATCCATGTTCCAGATTATTAAAGCAGCACTGCTACTCCACTGATGTCCAGCACCGTGCACGTTGATGTTCTCCACGTGGTTCCCAGATTCATATCTTCACAAACAGTGTTACAGGTAGTTGTTATCAGGTTGTTTTTAAGCAATCCAACACACCGAGGGTTTGGGGAGCAATCCTCCGCTGGGATCCACCTCTTCTGCCATGTTTCAAGCAAAAGAATGAGAGGAAATGGCCTTAAATTGAACCAGGGGAGGTTCGAATTAGACACTGGGTGTTGGAATTAGTTGCTCAGGGAGGTAGTGGAGTCACTGTCTCTGGAAGTGTTCAAGAGACCTCTGGATGTGGCTCCTGGGGACATGGTCTAGGCGTGATTATGGTAGTATTGGGTTGGTGGTTGGACCTGACGATCTTGAAGATCTCTTCCCACCTTGATGATTCTGTGATGCTGTAACATCCTAGCTGGTGAGTGGTGAGCAGGCAACACTGACCATCATCCTGCTGAGTGCTTTGTGAGCTGCCATGTGGGACTACAGTGTTGCCATCCCAGCTTTGGGCAGATCCAGCCTGGGGCAGGGTCCATCTGTGACTCCCTGATCACTGCAGCCTCCACGTAACACCAGCTGCTGGGATTGTAAACCTGGCCCATGACCCATGCCTGGGTCCTCAGGAGGATGCTCTGCCAAGCACTAATCTGTGAGACTTTGGTGGGCATGGTGTACTGATCCTGAAGACCCCCTGTGCCTGTCTCCATTCTCTATTATCAGCAGCATTCAAGTAATTCCAACATTACAAAAACGGTCTGTCAGCTGGCAAGGCCGATACATCTCCTGTCCTGGGCAAACAGCCTGGCCAACTATTTGCTATTATTGTTTCATTCTACCTTGAAAATCATCAAGGATTTGGAAAGCTGTGTTTCTTCTTCCTGTTCCCTGGAGCTGGTCCTGGCAATAGTGCAGTCCTGCAAGATACCTCAGCAGCCTTCCTGTACCTGAAAGGGTGCAGTACCTAAAGGCAGTAGCAATCTTCCAGTACCTAAAGAGGGCTCACAAGAGAGCTGGAGAGTGACTTTTCACAGATGTATAGTGATAGGAGAAGGGGGAATGGCTGTAAGATGAAGGAAGGTAGATTTAGACTGGATATTAGGAAGAAATTGTCCCCTGTGAGGGTGGGCAGGCACAGGTTGCCCAGCAAAGTTGTGACTTCCCCATCCCTGGAAGTGTCCAAGGCCAGGTTGGACAGGGCTTGGAGCAACTTGGGCTAGTGGAAGGTGTCCCTGCCCATGGCAGAGGTTGCAACAAAATGAGTTTTAAGGTTCCTTCCAACCCAAACCATTCTGTTATTCTGTGACTCTAAGATCCCAGCCTGCCTCTGCCATGCAGTACAGCACATCCTGCATAAACTGCACAAAATGAAGGGATTGTTCCTCTTCCAAGCACTAAAGCTGAATTATTCTCACTTTGTTTCACACATCTGTGTGAGCCAAGCCCACTGGTGCTTCCAGGAGAAGCTGGGTTTGCTCCCAGGCCCACTTCCCTGCCTTGGCTTCCAGGGCATCTGGACGTCTGCTCAGGGGAAGATATTTAGATGGACAGAGCTAAATTTGAACAACTAATGCTTCCCAATGCTTTTTTAATGTGTCAGGGGCTCAGATACCTTCCTGAAAGACATCCAGGCAAGTCTCACTTGAGATTTGAGCACCAAGATTATGGAATGTTGACTGCCTTAACTTCTGCTACATCACTGGAGGGCTGGTGTTCACAGACAGGTGTCCAGCATCGTGTCAACTCCTCTGGAAACATCTGGGTCTCCCACAGGCTGGCATCCTGCATGCATATGTCTATTTTATGATCAAGATTTGCTAGTGTTTCAACTCTCTGAGTGGCTTCTGGTAACCCCGCTGTGAAGTGAGAGATCCTGCAGCCCATGTATGAAATCTTTCACTTGCTACTTGCAAAGAAACACAAAACTCACCCTTTCTTTCCTTTAACCTAATAAAGAAGTTTCAAAGGTGCTACTGCATTCTCAGCAGGCTTGATCCTTTTATCTGCAGCTGTGAAGGCCAGTTTTGCTTCTGCTCTGATGAGCACATTAGCTCTACATTTACCCCAATTTCTTGCCCTAGCTGTATGATTTGTTCCTAAACTGAGAACATTCCTGAACTGAGAATCATTTGCAGCATAGGGCTATTGCATGTATGAAGCACAGAGCCTCTGAGGGTTTCCCATGCTGAGCCTTTTTGCTTGACCATTCACTTACTTGCTGCACAGACCACAGCATGTGGTTGCAGTTCTCCAGCACCTGTAGCTGCATGTCGCAGATACAGCAATTTCCTGTGTCAACCCACCTCAGTCAGTAACTCCTGTTTGGCTCTGCTCTGTCAACCCTGCAGAAACAAATCTATTCATGAATCACTTAAACTGTCTACAAAATTATAGTGATTTTCTAATTCAACTCTTTCATTCCATTTCAAGTAATCTTTGACACTGAAAGGCATTACAGTCCTTCACAGGTGGGGAAAGGGATTCTTTGCATTTTGGCAAATGATTTGTTTGAATCACAGAACCATCAAGGCTAGAAGAGACCTTCAGGATCATCAAGTCCCACTGTCAACCCAGCACCACCATAAGCCACATCCCCAAGTGCCACATCACATGCCTATTGAACACTTCCAGAGATGGTGACTCCACAGCTCCTCTTGGAAACTTATTCCACTGCCTGACTACTCTTTAAGGGAAAAAATGTTTTCTTATATCTAATATGAACTTCTCCTGGTACAACTTCAGGCCATTTCCTTTCATTGTTTCGCTTGAGACATGACACAAGAGACCAACTCCCACCTCACTACACCTTTCAGGGAGTTGTAGAGAGCAAAAAGGTCCTCTCTGAGCCTCCTTTACTCCAGAGAAGGTTGGGTACAAGTTGTAAGACCGCACAGTGAGCATCAGGCATTATTCCCCTATGATACTCATAAAATGGTTTGGGTTGGAAGGGACCTCAAAGCTCATCCCATTCCATCCCCCTGCCATGGGCAGGGACACCTTCCACTAGCCCAGGTTGCTCCAAGCCCTGTCCAACCTGGCCTTGGACACTTCCAGGGATTGGGCAGCCACAGCTTCTCTGGGTAGCCTGTGCCAGGGCCTCACCAGCCCTACAGGGAATAATTTCTTCCTAATATCTGATCTAAACCCACTCTCTGTCAGCGTGAAGCCATTGCCCCTTGTCCTGTCACTCCATGCTCCTGTAAATAGTCTCTTTTCTGCCACACGGCTTCAGCTAAAAGTCTGCTGACAAGAACAGTGGAGGTGGCGACAGGGCAGGCACAGCAGCAGGGGAGTTGTGACCAGCAAACTGCCCCCTCTTGCAGTGCAACCACAGACTGTTGCTGCAGGAACTGTGTTTTCCTGCGTGAGTTGCTGGGAAGCCCCTGCACTGCCTAGAGCTCTGAGTTCCTGCTGGCCCTTCTCTGGCCTGGCTTGGTACCAGAGCTGAATCACTTCATTAGCTTGGTGTTGTGTCCAGAAAAGCCAGGAGAGGTTGTATTAGTGTGAGTACAGAGCGATGCAGCACCATTATCCACTTTGAGAAGCAGATGGGTCACTGTGGTACAAGCTATTGATCCATGTTGTCTGGAGAGAAGTATCTCAGTTAAAGGTCTGGAAGTGGGAACATGCTGTGCCTCTCCAGGGGCAAGCTGGAGTGCTGGTCTGGACCACACAGGGTTCATGACTGCCCTGCCAGTCCCTCAGAAAATGGCTTTTTAATGCCAGGAACGTGGTAACCTGGGAGGCTCAGGCAGCTGTTTTAACAGACTGTGTTGTCTTTGCATTGACAGAAAAATATGTCAGAGCAGTTGTCAGGGAGTTTGGGAACGTGAACAGGAAGCCTTTCCTAAACAAATACAGCAGCAGAGTTGCTCCTCTTACTGGGACAAGAGAGGGACAGAGCTGCTCACCCGTCTCTGGGGATCCCATCCACTGGGGTGGAGAAGGATCCGTGCAAAGCACAGCGTGGGAAGGTTGCTGCTGCTGCCACATGTGGGATCAGTGTCAGGCTCCCAGAGCACACCCCCAGCCACACAGAGCACCCATCTGTGGGCACAAAGCAGATTGTCAGTGCAGGGGGTAACCAGCTCTCAAATACCTTTCTGGTTTCTTCCTAAAATCTCAAGCCTTGGCATTACAAACTTCCACAGATGCCAGTGCTGTTAGTGACTGGGAAATAAAAACGGGAAATACACCATACCGTGGACATGGAGCAACTTGAGTTGAATTTTAGTGGTTTAAGCCATTGTTTTAGCTCTCACTGTGAGCTGAAGCCCAGATACTGGACAGCCAGTCACTAATTCAGCTCCTGCTGGCACCTTCAGCACTTGCACTCACATCTGCCCAAGGCTGGATATAGAAAGAGCCCAGTGAAAGATCCTGGGAAAAGCAGAAGCCAGGACAGAGCTGGGAGGATTTCCCACAAAATAGGGATGGGATCAAGTTCCCTCCACAATGGCAGATTTGGGATCACAGGTGTCACAAGGAAAGCCAGGACAGATCCTTGCATGCCATCCCATGGACCCTGGCAGAATCTTTTCCTTGTGGCCTTGAGCCCATTCCTGATCCTTCTGCTCTGTGTAGCACCATGGGTCCAGCCCCCCCCGCCTCCACATCTGTTCAGTCTCTGCTTGGTCAGAGCAATGGCTGGGACACTCAAGGTTTCTGCTGTTTGGGGACAGATGCTGCTGCTGTCCTGTAGGTCTCTGGTGTGACATGGGACCTCTAATCTCAGGTTGGACCCACTGTCCCCAGTGGAAGGAGTGGAAGACAAGCAATGTGAAGCCAGTTCCCCCATCTCTGGCTTACCATGCTTTTCCTTATCTCCATAAGGATAAAAATTATCTATGATGCTGGATCTCTGCTCTAGCCTGAGAGACATGGCTGGAGGGGATTTTCTGGACCAGAAGATTGCTCCTGGGTGTGAGGAAGGGAGATGGATGGCTTTGGATTGAGAAGCCTGGTGGGAGAGGTGCACAAGAACAAAGTCATTCTCAAGGGGGATTAGGGAGTATCTAAAGATGGAGAGGGGATGACAGAGGGATGGTGAGGGACAGAGTAAGAAAGGCTGAGAGTTTTTTACTGGTCTTAATTGCACAGTCATGTTCTGTGCTCATTCAGGCTCTGTGCAGTGCATGGGTTGGGTTCACTCTGGGGACTGTGTAACCAAGCAGGATCCCTCGTTCCCTGGGAAGATCAGAAACCTTTATGGAACAAAGTGGGGCTCTGCACGAGAAAAAGAGTGCACTCTCATGCGGGTTCATTCCTACCCTTACATTTCCTCCATAATTTAGAGCTGAGCTTAATTATGCCTTTCTCCTTGCCAGGTCACCAGTGGGAGATCCTTAGGGTCAGGTCTGCAGGAGTGCTGAGCACTCAGAATGGAAGCCAAGGGGAGCTGTGTTTTGAACAGACAAAATGTGAAGAAATGCCAAGTCCACAGAAAATCAAGCACCAGGCCCTGCTGCGTGGGATGGTATGAAAGCATCCAAACTCGGCCTCCGGTGCTCATCTCTCTGCCTGAGTTCTCAAGGGAGAAAGTACAAGGTCATTACACAGGTGTTTTGTGGAAATAAATTAGTTAACACTTGAGAAACCTCCCCAGCCCCCGATGAAAGCAGGAACCCCCAAGAGAGAATGAATAATTCTGTAGTCGACAGAGGGTTTGGATGGTGTGCAGCAAATAAAGCCTGCATCACACATTGAATGAGGAGGATTAAGAGAAATATTGAATGACTTAGGGATTCTGTGGAAAAACTAGTATATGATCATGTAATTAAACACTGTATTGTAATGATCCCACTCAAGAGGCTGGAGCAGAGGACAGCCTTAATTTTGGTGCTTTCAACATCTGAAGAACTTGACTTTGAGTGTCAGTGTACTTTTAGAGTAGACTTCTAAGTGTGATCCCACGAGTAAAGAGGAAGAAAACATTAATGCTTAGGCCTTAGGGAGCTGACTAACTGCTATCCTGCAAGAGTAAACAAAGTATCTGGCATTTACCCTTATTTAAGAAAGCAAAACAGGAAGGAATATGCATTGGCAGTGATTTCCAGCTATGGAAAGCTGAGAGTTTCTGATGGCTCCTAAATTAGCTTGAAAGAGATTTTTTTAACTTCAAGAGATATTCAACATTTAAGTATTTTGTGGCCAGAAAACGGGAACATCTATAAATGAGGGTATTTCACTAAAAATATGAAATTGGTCATGGTTTCACCATGTATTTGTGATTTTGCATGTGGAAAGATTCTGTGTACATTGTGAGTGTAAAAGCATGAAATTGCAGCGGGATGAGTGTTATTGGACACAAAAGCAAGGCTTATGTCCACTGGAGAGGGAGACAAGGGAGAGCAGCTCCAGGAATGGGGTTGGGAGCTGGGTAAACAGGGGATCTGCAGAGCTGGCAAAACACTCCCAACAAAGAGGGGGGGAAAAAAGCCTGAGAAGAGGCAAGACACGGACAATCCTGGAATTAGTGATGAATTTGATAAAAAATTGGCCAAATTTAATTCTGTTTCGTGTTTTGGAAATGCTAGAATGCTTCATTTGGATATGTCCTATTTTGAAATATTTTTTTACTTCATATGATACTAAGAAAAAAGTTTGAGAGCTGAACTCCCCCATAGTACACAAGAAATTTGGATGCAATAGCAGGAGGTACCTGAGGACTGAGGGTACCACTGACAGGAGAGACAAGAGCAGTCAGATGCTGCCACAGAAACTGAGCCAAGCTCAAGGCACAAAGCACAGGGTAACGCCAGGGGTGGGCTGTCCTGTGCTCTCCCTGCCTTCAGTGTCCACAGGCTGCTGAGGGCTGTAGGATGAGCTCCAGGAAATTTCTCTGCTCTCTTTGATCATAGAATCAGAGAATCAGCCAGGTTGGAAAAGACCTCTGAGATTATCAAGTCCAACCCTTGATCCAACCCTCCGTGGTTCCCAGACCATGGCACTGATGCCACATCCAGTCTCACCTTAAACACCTCCAGGGATGGAGAATCCACCCCTTCCCCGGGCAGCCCATTCCAATGTCTGATTACCCTCTCTGTAAAGAATTTCTTGCTAATATCCAACCTAAACCTCCCCTGGCACAGCTGAAGACCCAGCCCTCTTGTCCTACTGTTGCTTCCTGGGAGAAGAGACCAACCCCCCCCGGCTCCCCCCTCCTGTCAGGGAGTTGCAGAGAGTGAGGAGGTCTCCCCTGAGCCTCCTCTTCTCCAGGCTGAGCCCCCCCAGCTCCCTCAGCCTCTCCTCACAGCACTTGTGCTCCAGTCCCTTCCCCAGCCTCGTTGCTCTTCTCTGGACCTGCTCCAGCCCCTCCATGTCCTTCCTGAGCTGAGGGCCCAGAACTGGACACAGCACTCCAGAGGTGGCCTGACCAGTGCTGAGTCCAGGCCAACAATCACTGCCCTGCTCCTGCTGCCACACTCTTCCTGATCCAGGCCAGGATCCATTGGCCCTCTTGGCCACCTGGGCACACTCTGGCTCCTGTTCAGCTCCCTGTCCATCCCCACTCCCAGCTCCCTTCCTGCCTGGCTGCTCTCCAGCCCCTCTGTCCCAGCTTGGAGCTGCCGGGGCTTCTTGTGGCCAAAGGGCAGGACCCGGCACTTGGCCTTGTTGAACCTCATCCCCTTGGAATCAGCCCATGGATCCAGCCTGGCCAGGTCCCTCTGCAGAGCCCTCCTGCCTTCCAGCTGGTCAGCACTCCCCCCCAGCTTGGTATCATCTGGAAATTTGGTAATGGTGGACTCAATCCCCTCATCCAGATCATCAATAAAGATATTAAACAGAACTGGGCCCAACACTGATCCCTGGGGACACCCCTAGTGACCAGATCCCAACTGGATGCAGCTCCATTCCCCACCACTCTCTAGGCCCGGCCCTCCAGCCAGTTCCTAACCCAGCACAAAGTGCACCTGTCCAAGCCTTTTCCAGGAGTGTGCCATGGGAGACGGTGTCCAAGGCTTTGCTGAAGTCCAGGTAGACACATCCACAGCCTTCCCCTCATCCACCAGGCGGGTCACCTGCTCATAAAAGGAGATCAGGTTGGTCAGGCAGGACCTGCCCATCCTAAACCTGTACTGGCTGGGTCTGATCCCTTGTCCATCCTGTAGGTGCTGTGGGACTGCACTGAAGATGATCTGCTCCATAACCTTGCCAGGCACTGAGGTCAGGCTGATGGGCCTGTAGTTTCCTGGGTCCTCCTTACGGCCCTTTTTGTGGATGGGCGTGACATTCACCAACTTCCAATCATCTGGGACCTCCCCAGTGAGCCAGAGCTGTTGGTAGATGATGGAGAGCGGCTTGGTGAGCTCTTCTGCCAGCTCCCTCATCACCCTCCCATCTGGTCCCATAGACTTGTGAGGATCCAAGTGGCTCAGCAGGTCACTAACTGTTCCCTCCTGGATTACAGGGGAGCTATTCAGATTCTTATCTCTGTCTACAGGCTCCAGAAGCCAGGTGTCCTCAGGACAACCTGTCTTACTGTTGAAAACTGAGGTAAAGAAGGTGTTAAATACCTCAGCCTTTTCCTCACCTTTGATAACTATGTTCACCCCATGTGCAATAAAGAATAGAGGTTTTCCTTGTCCCTCCTTTGGCTACTGATGTATCTGTAGAAAGACTTTTTGTTATCCTTAACAGATGTGGCAAGATTGAGTTCAAATTTTGCCTTCCTCTCTCTAATTTTCTTTCTACAAGACCTAATTACATTCCTAAACTCTTCCTGAGTAGCCAGACCTTTTTTCCATAATTGGTAAGCTCTCTTTTTTCCCCTATTTCCTTCAAAATCTCCCTGTTCAGGCAGGCTGGCTGTCTTCCCCGCCAGCTCACCTTTCGGCACACTGGGACAGTTCCGTGCGTCCAAGACTTCCTTCTTGAAGCATGTTCATCCCTCCTGGACCCCTTTGTTGTTTCCCAAAGGTTGTTTCCCAGGGTACCCTCTGAACTAGTCTTCTGAATAGACTGAAATCTGCCCTGCAGAAGTCCAGCATAGAGGTTTTATTGACAGCCCTCTTTGCATCCCTGAGTATTGAAAACTCTTATTTCATGGTCACTGTGCCCCAGATGGCCTCTGACCACCACATCTCCCACCAGCCCCTCTCCGTCTGTGAACAGAAGGTCTAGCAGGGCCCCATCTCTGGTAGGCTCATTTACCAGCTGGAGCTAGAAATTATCCTCTATACACTCTAGCAATCTCCTAGACTGCCTCTTCTCTGCTGCATGGAGTTCCCAGCAGACATCCGGCAGGTTAAAGTCACCCACGAGAGCAAGGGCTGGTGATTTTGAGACATCTGCCAGCTGCTTGTAGAATAATTCATCACCCTCATCATCCTGGTTGGGTGGTCTGTAACAGACTCCCACCAGGATGTCAGCCTTGTCAGCCTTCCCCCTGATTCTGATCCACAGGCACTCACCTTATTGTTACTGACCTCAAGTTCTACAGAGTCAAGAGACTCTCTAATGCTTCGGTCCGTGGTGGAGGGGAGAAGGACCACAGCACTGCACAAAGGGGTCCCACGAACTTTGAGGTTGCAATGCAATGCTGAGTTTAATGGGGGTGCACAAGGCTTTTATCAGCTCTGGCATGGAATGCACCAGAAAATGGGGTGGAGCATGAGACAGACAACCAGGGAAACAAATAGGGATAGGGACTCAGGCAAAGAGGGAGGAATGGGGGAGGAACTGGGGAAGGAAAGGGCAAAGGAAAGGTCAAATGGTAGCTCTCTTCTCTCTGCAGCTTCTTCAGCCAGTCAGAGGGGGAAGCAGGGAGAAGGCATGCCTGGGCAAGCCTGGTCACTACAAATCTCAGGGAATCATACAATGTATATATTTGTAAACACATAAGAACTGAAAAGTCCATATAATAAAGTCCTTTCAGTTTGCGTATATCTGTTTCCAATCCTGAAACCGTTCCCATTCTGATTCTTGCTCCTTCACACTCTAACATACAGAGCCACCCCTCTACCTCTCCTACCTTGCCTGCCCCTTCTGAAGAGCTTGTAGCCACCCATGGCAGCAGCCAGTCACATGAGTCATCCCACCACGTTTCTGGGATGGCGACTACGTTACCCATGCATTGGTGTACATGCATGTCATGGTTTGAGATAGCCCCAAAATCCAATTCCCTAGCTCCATTCCCCCTCCCACATCTCAACCCAATGTGAGATGGGTTTTTCCAGACAAAACACACCAAACTCAAAGTGGGGGAAAGGGAATATATTACAATGACTGTACAAATAAATACCATATCACATTATACACACGATCACAACTATCTCTACCATGACATATGTATTTACAATGATCAGATCTCTTCTCCCCTCCAAATAAAAGTCCAGGAGGAAAAGAAGGACAGATCCCTTCCTGTCCTTAAGCAGCAGCATCTTCTGAGGCAGCAGTCTGTCTGTCTTCTCCACATGCAGCAGCTGATAGCTGGCTTTCTGCCAGCACTCACGAGGGAGGTATCCAACCTCTCTCGGCCCCATCGCCTCTAACCGAGGGGTCTTCCGTGGGCTTCGTAACCCCAGACAAGGTCGTTTCACCACGTCATATCACGAAGACACAGGGGGGTCTTCATGGCGGTCTGGTATCTCCAGGAGACTCAGCTCCTTGCAGGGCCTCTGTGCCCTGTCTCTCAGGCTGCCACCGTGGCAGCAGTGCAAGGGGTGGGGAGCCAAGGTCAACTCCCCCTACATTCCATCTGGCCGTCCCAGTCCAGCTCCGGGACGCTCTGAGCTTCTCAACTCCTCTCTCTCTCCGGTGCTGCATGTCTAAAACTCTTCTCCTTAACAGGAGTCCATCTCCCTCTTTTCCCAGAGGGATCTCAAAGGAGTTTTGGGGGGCTGATACAGTCTTACCCCCAGAACTCTGTCTCTCAGGCTGCTGGCTCTCTTTCTCCTGGCTCTCCTTCCAGGAGTCCTTTCTCTGGTGCTGCATGTTGCTTCTGTTGCTCCTTAGTTCAGGTCTTATCTCTGGCTCTCTGCCACCGTTTCTCTGGTCAGTGCTGGCTGCTGCTCTGTGCCCATGGAGAAAACATCTCCCGGCATAACCACAGGCACCTAGCCCAGCTTTATGCTGTTCCAGGTCCCCGCAGCCCCCAGCCAGGGGCTGGGGGGCCCCAGAGGGCCCAAGGGGCTCAGAGCCCCTTCCTCGTGGCTCTACAACATGGCCACCTCTCCTACAACAACCAAACTACAACTCATCTCTTCCGGTGAGCTTGTGATATGTTTACATTTCTGCAGGAGCGCCCATTGGGCAGAACTTCAAAACTTCCAGGGGTTTCCACCCCTCGGGGTCTACCACTTTTCTTAGCCTCTGGGGAAAACAAAATCCAAACCACGACAATGCATTTCAGTTGGGCTGCTCATTTCACTCTTAACTCGGGCTTTCCACCCTTAGGCTCCTCTCTGGAGAGCCCAGTTTCAATCCCTTCCCCCTTCAAACCTAGTTTAAAGCCCTCCTCATCAGCCCCGCCAACTTATGGGCTAGAGGCCTTTTGCCCTTCCTGATTTGAGGAGACTAGGTACCATGGAATTTGCCCCATGGTCAAAAAAACCAAAATTCCGCCGGTGGCACCAATCCTTTAGCCACCTATTGATAAGATGGGTTTTCCTACTCCTCATTCATCCCTGCTGCTGCAGGAACTGAGGCAAACACCACCTGTGCTCCTGTCCCATTAACTAATCAACCCAGTGCCTTGAAATCCTTTTTAATTACCCTGGTACTTCTTCCATTAATGTCATTAATGTCATCACTGCCAGCCTGGACTACCAACAGTGGATAATAATCTGAGGGCTGAATTAGCTCAGGGAGTCTCCTACTAATATCCCTCACCCAGGCCCCGGGAAGGCAGCAGACCTCCCTGTGGGATGGATCCGGTCGACATATAGGGCCCTCGGTTCCCCTCAGAAGGGAGTCACCAACTACAACTACCCTTCTTTTTTAATTTATAGCTGTAGTTGTAATCCATCTGGTAGACGGGGTGCAACCAGGAGACCCTCCAGATAGATCTTCCTCTTGACTGTCCTCTACCTGACTCTCTGGGTCCAGGGCCTCATATCTGTTCTTTAAGGGCACCTGGGGAGGTGATGGGGGTCGGGAGGGGATTCTTTTACCTCTTCGGTCCGGGACCTGTTTCCATTCCCTCCCATCTGCTTGGTTTGCTCCATCTGCCTGATGGCAGGAGGGGCAGGGCGTCACCGTCTCCTGCTGGACTTCCTTTGGGAGCAAAAGGGTGCAACTCCACCAGTCCATTCCCTTTCACTTTCCCTAATGCTTCTCAGCCTCTCTACCTCTTCCTTGAGCTCTGCCACCAGGCACAGCAAATCATCTACCTGCTCACATCGTATGCGGGTGCCTCTCGCGCTATCCTCTGGTACTGACGCCAGGCTCAGACGCTCAGGAAAAGGAGTAAACTGTAATGAAGATGCAGAGGAAACCTGCTCCCCTCTATCAGCAAGACCTGCAGGAGCTGGATCAGGCCTCGTGTCCCTCTGCCATACCCAGGCATGTCCCCATCAGCCATGGAAACGCCGCACAGGGATGTGCAAAGATCGGGGTACAGACAGGCAGCACAGCTCCCCAGAGTCCATCACGCTCCAAAACGGCTGCAGCAGTGCAGACTGTAACAGGTTTTGTTCATTAAACTCACATTACCATTCTCTGAGGAGCCTGACCTTTATTTCTCAAATCAAATGTCAAAGATGTTTAGCAAGAGACTCATTGAACTGCAGAGATTTCCTGCTCCGCGTGAGGTGGCAGGAGAAGTGTTGGAGGACATGGTCCCCCATCTCTGTGGGTGTTCAGGCTCGTTCCCTGGCCCCTGTTCAAAGCCACCACCACCTGTATCTGCAGGGGAAATTACTTTCTCCAAATGGAGAAGGGTGGATGCAAGTATCTCTGAAGAGCTGGCAGGGTGACAAGGTGCCCTGGAAGATCTGAGTGCAGCCACATGGTCCATGTGATCATCCTTCTCCCCAAGCCCCTGCTTTGTGTTCCTGATGTTTAAATTTGAACCTTATTTCAGTGAGAGCTGGAAGTGACCTTAGAAGAAGCCACATCTCTTGAGATGTGCTGGGACGGGCTGATTCGGCAGACCTGGATAAGCAGCTACTGGAGAGAATGATGGCTCACCCAGGAGGCATAATCACCACGCACTGCCAGGCAGAAAAACACTGGAGAAGGTTGGGGGATCCCTGAGAGCTCCTTGATCTGCTCCCTGCAGGAACTTGGATGTCTTCCCTGCAGAGCTGTCCTGGGAAGTGACATTCTTTCTAGGCTTTTGACTCAAAATGCCCATATTTTATTTCTCTCATAGACAGTCCAAAGTTCCCAAGCCCAGCAGATGCCTCCACAGGCAGTGTCTGTAGTTACCAAACAGCTTCTTTTCTGTTGAAATGCTGTTTTGACAGGAAAATTCTACCTGGCCTGAGCACCCAGATGGCAGCTCTGTTTTGTGGTGAGTTATAAGTTAATTGTAGGGCTGGAGCCCCTCTGCTCTGGAGCCAGGCTGGGAGAGCTGGGGGTGTTCACCTGGGGAAGAAAAGGCTCCAGGGAGACCTGAGAGCCCCTTCCAGGGCCTAAAGGGGCTCCAGGAGAGCTGGAGAGGGACTGGGGAGAAGGGATGGAGGGACAGGACACAGGGAATGGCTTCCCACTGTCAGAGGGCAGGGTGAGATGGGAGATTGGGAAGAAATTCTTTCCGTTGAGGGTGGGGAGGCCCTGGCACAGGTTACCCAAAGAAACTGTGGTTGCCCCATCTCTGGAAGTGTCCAAGGCCAGGTTGGACGGGACTTGGAGCAACCTGGGCTAGTGGAAGACGTCCCTGCCCATGACAGGGGGTGGGATAAGATGAGCTTTGAGGTCCCTTCAAACCCAAACTATGGTTCTCTCTGTTCTGAGAATGGCCACACCACCGTGGAGGGTGGAGGGCGACACAGCCATGCTTTGGAACAGTGAACAGGAACCACAGCTGGCATCTCTCCTTGAGTTGTTTGCTTACATTTTGCAGCTCTGTGGGATCATACCATGGGACTTGGCCTTGGCCATGTTCATCACTCAGCAGGGCCCAGTTGTGCTGCCCTCCCCTTGCTGGCAGTGAAACAAATTTGAATGCTCAGTAAAATGCAAAATTAATCCTTGATCTTCCTGAAGTGGACAGCATTGCCCTGTAAGTCTTCTGGAGATATTTTCCTGCCTCGACACCCTTATATCTGGCTCCTGCAGACTCTCACTTGCAGGTGGCCACAGTGGAACTCCCACCCAGGGCATAGGGACTACTTCTCACCAGCTTCCATGAGTCAGCCAAATGAGAGCAAAGCCTGGCTGCTATTTCTACACAGTCAGATCTGGAAAACCATGGGAGGATTAAGCACCTTTTCTAATCTGACAATACTCACTATGTGACATGTAGGAACCAGAGGAGGAGAAAACAGTCCGGTTTCACACTCTGCCTTCATCCAGCACCCACCATGGTCCTCCTCCCAGCCTCATCCTGTTCATCCACGCTATTCTAATCACATGCCTTTTATGTAAGGTTTATATATTTACAGCTTTAACTCCAAACTGAACAAAGATTTTTCTATAGGAGTTGTCAGTCCATCTGTCATGGTAACAATTCCCCATCTCCTGACTGTCGCAGAGCCTCAATAAGCTGTGCACTTGCAGATTTATGTGCTGGTAATAACAAAGTAACATGGTGCAGACTGCAAAGTGCAATTTCCTACGCAAAAGCACAGTGTGACCTATTCCATCTCCCTACCTTTTCCTAAGGTTCATAGACTGGCTGTCACCATCTTGTCTAGGAAGAAAGGGTCTATGAGAAATAAATAATCCAGTTTTATTATAAGCAAATTGATTTTAGTGGAAAGCAGGGGGTGGTGGGATTTATTTCTTCTCTTTCATTTAATTCCAGGAGTTTTAGGTGCCTCGTGGAGACTGTAAGGTGAAAGGCCCTGTCTGGGCCTGACACCAAGGAAACATCGCGGTCGGGGTAGGGAAAAAACATAAAGATGGAAAATATACCCTGACCACCTGGCTAGCCTTTGTGTGTAGAGGGACCAATAGTCATCAATCAATCAAAAGGGAGGGTGATACCCTCTCCCAAATTCAAAAATTGCCTTTTAAGGTAAAATACCTGTCACCTGTTGAATATTTAACAGCTTATGTAACCCAAAGGTACAGAAAGGGCACGTTTTTCAAATGGCAGGGTGCTCGGACCAGGTCACGAGTTCGTGCACCCATCGTGCTGTTAATAAAGCTCTTTGTTTCACTGTATTTGGCCGTCTTCTGAATTTTAATTAGAGATATTTCTCACAGGTCCGGTCCACATCCCAGAAAAGTCACCAGGCTCTCTGAGATGTTGATATTTGCACCAAGTCCTGCATAAGCCCATTCATTTGTTCCCCTTGTTACACCCTCAGGCTGATGTGATACCAGTACATCCCAGGAGGGAAGGCCAACAGCATCCTGGGCTTTACTAACAGGAACATTGCTAGCAAGTACTCAGTACTTTTTAGACCACATCTGGAATAGTGTGTCCAGTGTTAGGCCTCCCAGTAATGGATACTGATGAATTGGAGGGAATTCAGTAGAGGGTCATCAAGATGGTCATAGGGCTGGAGCAGTTGCCCTGGTGAGGGGAGAGCACAGGAATAGAGTTTTTTTCAGCCTGGAGAAGGGAAGGCTTTGGGGACATGTCCTGTCGGATGGCTGATCCCTTTGAGAAGGTCATTGGGAAGACAGAGCCAGGCCACAGTACTGCATGGTGGAAAAAACAAGAGACTGGATATAAATTGAAACAGGAGAGTTCAAAATGGATATAAGGAAAGTTTTCTCCCATTTGCAACAGTCAAAGAAATAGGCTGTAGCATGTCTGTTCTTGGAGGTTTTAAAGACCCAGCCGGAGGAAGTACTCAGCAGTGTGGTTTGATTTCATTGCTTGTGTCTGAAGGCAGCTGCACCATAGACCTCCTGAGGTCACTTCCAAACGGGGTCATTCTGTGATTTCATGATTATAATTAGTGATCACAGTGTTCTGGGGTGGCTGCGAGTGGCAGGCAGACCATCTCAGCCTGCTTTTCTGGATGGTGGGATCAACATGGGCCTGTAGGAGTCAGGCACATGCCTAGGCCACCTTCTATTTCCACAGATTGGACACAGATGGCTGCCACAAGCTGCTGCTTCCTTGTACATCCAGGAGGGCTGTCGTACAGCAGCAGAAAAATCATGTGGAAATGTGACCAAGGCAACAAACCAGGCACGACATCTCCATACCAAAACAGCCCAGTGTGTGCCCCAAGTGAAAGTGCAGACCTTGAGCAGCAGCTCTGGCCAAGGCATGAATCCAGTCCAGCTGCTGCTCTGCTGAGCAACCGCAGCCGACAAAGGAACATTGCCTACAAGCTCTCTGGAGACGTGCAGTGATAGCTCAGGAGCCAGGACAGCTCAGGGTCTCCAAGCTCCCTGGAGACCTGCTCTTAAGGTATCATGATGCTGGTAATGATGCTGTGCAGAACCAACACAGCTCAGGATCTGGGGCCAAGTAAAGCCTGAGGTATCACCACCTATGCCAATCACAGCTGGAGAGACAATAATTATGGTTCTTGAGACATCCCCGGTGTGTGATGTATTCAGGGCTGTTTTCCAGGATAAGCACGGGAACATGGCAGGATTTGGCTGCAGAGGCTTGGGCTGTGAGGGTGGACAGAGCAGAGCAGCTGTGGCTGCTCTGAAAGTGAAAGTGTCCAAGGCCAGGTTGGATGGGGCTTGGAGCAACCTGGTCTAGTAGAAGGTGTTCCTGCCCGTGGCAAAGGGTGGGACTGGAGGGGCTTTAAGGTCCTTCCCAACCCAAACCATTCTGGGATTCCAGTATTTCTTTCTTGCAGCCTCAAAGTGTAGCCGATCATATGAGGAGAGATGGGATCCCAAAGGAAGACAATACTTTAATAAGGAGCTGCTGGGTGGGATCCACCCCTTTTGAGCACATGGAATTGTGAGAAAGCTCTAGCTGGGTGACTGTAAGAATATGGTTGCAGCAATAAAAAGCATCCCTTACAGGTTCACTTGGAAATGACCTTTTTCACCAATAAGATGCGCTGATACCAGACCCAAATTCCAGCAGTTCTGGTTCCCTGTTGCCCAGATATGAGTGTTGGGGAAGCACAGGAAACAGGAAAAGAGCACTGGACTGAGAGGACACCTCCCACTGCAGACATGCCTAGATGGTGCTTTGTTACCCAGCAGGGATCTCCTTTGACATGGGGGGTGTCTGGAGCACAGCTGGGAAGCTCAGGCTTTGCTGGCTGAAGTCCAGGGCTTCCCAGGCTGCCTCTGCTTTCTGCTTGCAAGCTCCTGTCACGTGGCAGGTCCTTCTGATTGATGACCAAGGCATTTTAGGTTTTTTATTTTATCTGAAAATGCTTGTGAGTTTGTTTACTGTGCACTGAGACAACTTTTGGTCTTGTCACTGGTGAACAGTTCAATAGAGAGGATTTGCCAAACATGTGCCCTTAGCCTAGACCCTCATTAGAGCTTCCCTGGCAGAGCCTGGGGAGCTCTGGTTCCTCTCCGGTGCTTACAGAAAGCACCAAATTGTAGGTAGGGTGGGAACTCAGCTCCAGAGCAGCTCAGCAGCAAGTCCCCATCGTACCTGGACATGTAAAAACATAATAAGGCAGAATTTAGGTCCCCAATGACACTTCCAACCCCTGACACTGTGGCACAAGTCTGATTAGAGCATTTGCAGTCAAATGCATTTGAAACGTAACTCAGTTTGGGATTTCTCCTTATAACATAAACAGTGCCGTTGTGGTTTTCCATACATACATCTCCCTGCTGAGGAAAATGTATGTTTTCTGTCAAAAAATGAGAAATGGATATCTCCACATGGATGTTTCCATGCTGCATCTTCAAGGCTGTGACTGGTTCCTTCCTCTCCCATCTAGAAAAACCCCCAGTGACTTCAGTCTCTCTCCTCCCTATGAGGTCACATCTCAGTGACCACAGCAAACTGGTGACACTGATGGAGAAAGGAGACCAAGAACGTAAGGAACAGCTGTCCATCTCTACTTCTCTAAGATTTTCATGGCTTAAATGGCTGAGAATCCATACCCAGTGTGTGATCAGAGCCTCTTCACTTCAATTTCCAGATGAGACCTGAGATCCCCACAGAGCAGAGCACATGAGTGCACAACCCTGTGGATTCCTTGGCAGTGTCTGCACGGGTAGAATTGATGGGACAGTCACTCCAGAAGAAGAGAGAAAGGAAAGCTGAGGCTGAGCTAACACTGTGCATCAGAAATAATTGCAGCATTGACTGCTGCTGATCCCCAAAAAGGCTGAGGCTGGAACCAGGGTTAAGAGGAAGGAAGAAGTAATCACCTCACTCTTTGGCTGATTTCCCAACAGGTTCCCTAGATGCACACTCAGTTTTAGAGCATTAGGGGAAGGGAAATCTTCAGACAAAGTCTGTATTGATCAAGAAGTGAACAAATACTGTTATCTGTGAAATAAATCTCCTCTACTTCACACGTTCTGCAAAAGACAATCTTTTCCTGTCCCTTGGACAACCAAGTTTCACCATCCCTTGCCAGATGTGACTCATCATCTGTTCTCAGCACCTTAAGAAGGTCTGTAGGCAGAGGAGTGTGATCATTCCCTCTGGCAAGACCTGTTGGAGCCAAACCTGATAAGACTGAACTGGGATTACTGGGACTTGGTAACCTTCGCGTTTGGATCCGATGGTGGTGGTGGGATCGATAGAGTCCTGGCTGTAACCACTTGTTTTTCCAGCAGGAAGAAGAAGGCTGCCAAGGACCACAATTCTGGGTCACTCAGCAGGTGAAAGAGACCCCAGATGTGACAACGGCAGTGACATTAAATGCGTGGTAGGTCCAGCAGAGCTCTGAGATGAGGTCCCAGCCCAGCTCTGGCCCACAGATCTGCATGGTCACAGACAGGAAGCTCGGCCTGTGTAACATAGGACAAGATCTTCACTCATTTCCTGTTTTCCACTTGCCTCTTCTTTCCAGGAAATAGTCACAAGAGGGGAGGAATTTGTCCCGTCTCAAGACAAGGTAAACCCTCACTTCTAAAAAATCGCACTTAATTCTATCCTGGCTTCACAACCTTGGACACTAAATTAGACCTTTTTCTGTGCAACTGAAGAGCCCTTTACTTTCAGAAATCTCCCTCCCATGCAGATAGTTATGAACCTCTACCAGTCACTGCCTAATGCCCTCCATGATAAAGAAAACAAGCTGAACCTGTTCAGTGCTCTGCTTTGCTGCAGGTTTTCAGGTAACATTGCTTTTTAATAAGGATGATTTGCTGTTGGGAATGTTCCCTAGACAAAATTTGAAGTGCTGGTCACCTATGGCACCTAAGTTGACCTCAAAATCTCATCCCAACTCCATTGAGGCTGTTCTTTTTTTTTATGTAGTTTTTCCCTGAATTTTCATAGATGGATACATGCATTGTTGATTCCCTAAAGTCTTGGCACTGCAAAATCCCACTGCTCATGTGGACACTTGCTCAAGCAAATAACCCATTGTGGGCAACATCCCCCCTCACCACAACACCTTTTTGTGTCCATGAACAGCATCAGAGACCCATAGGCATTGATGAGGGAGGTCTATTGGGCTCAGAAAAATTCTAAAGCTCCTTCTGAGTATACACTGTGTTGAGTTCCTCCTCCACCTCAGAGGAGAGGAGCTTTGAAAGATATCCCCATCTCTCACTGTGTACAAACACCATCCAAGGGGGAATGGAGCTTTGATTCCATTTTTCTGTTGACTGTGTTGTTTGGAAAACAGGCCAACCTTCACCTTCCTCTTCTTCCTGCCCCTCCTTGCTGCTTGGCCTCTCTTGGCGACAACAGGCATCACACAGCAAAGAGGACAGGAGGAGCTGCTCCAATACGACCTTCCGACCCCAGAGCAGACTATCAACAGTGTGACAGTCAATCAATGGGCCTGATTAATTAACTCCTAATAAGTTAATCTGAGCACTGAGGCAGAGAGGAGGCCTCCTGGTAAAAGCAGCGCTCTGACACCTCGCAGGCAAGGGAAGAAAATTGATTCCCTGCCTGCCCCATTTGTCAGAGCAAAACAAAGAATTCTATTGAATAACGGTCCTGGATGGATGGAATGTCACCGCAGCAGTGGATGGAGGGGGTGTGGTCCTGTGCTCATACTACAGAAGGGGCTGGAGCACCTTTCCCCTGTGAGGATGATGAAGAGATATATAAAAGGGAACATGTAAAACATCACATAGGAAAGAAACTTTGAAAAACAGTGCAGGAGAGCCTCTTTCCATGAGGCACTTCAGGAACCATCAGCCATATCCTGAGTGTGGTCAGAACCCCCATGTCCCACTTCACTTGTAGAAACCTGTAGTTTCTGAAACTGGAGCAGAAGGGAATTACTACAAACAGGCTGCTTTGTCTGCTGACTGAGAGGACAGTTTGAAGATCCAGAAGCAGCTCAACTTTCTGAGAAGTTCTTGCAGACAAGATCTGTCAGAGACACAGAGCCCATTGGAAGTGCTTGGGCAGGGAAACGTGTGTCTTCTGTGCTGCCAGTTCCCTGCTGTGAGCATACACTGAGCAGGCAGGACATGGTGAAGAAATAGTGCCTGGAAATCTGATTCCATGCTACCATTGTCATATCCTGGGACTCACAGGGATCTGCCACCACCCTGCACTCATTATCTTTGGGGTGAGGAGAGTGGAGTGACTTTTCCTGGGAATGGGGACCATCCTATGGGATGCATGTATGTCTACAGGACCTGGACACATTGATCAGGCTCCCATTCAGCTTTTCAGGCTGACAAGATTCAGGGCTCGTGGGAACCTGTGTCCTCTTTGCATTGCTCAGTTCTCTCCTTCCAGAGCTGAAACAGAGGATGATACATTTCCACTGCACTACCCAAATGAGCTCACTGGGACAATTCTACCAATTTTTGACAGTGCAATAGGGGCACAGAAGGTGTTAGATTTCCTCACTAGCATGGCCCACTCTGCTGCAAACAGCAGCAGGGTTTGAAGTAGCAGGGATCTCTGCAGCCCCTAAGCAGATTGCAGGATGAAAGCACATTTTTTCCTGCTGGCATTGACCTTTCTTTCTTGATTTTAGTATTTTCCTATTCTTCCTGCCCTTTCTTCTCCAGCTCTCTGCTTGGCTTTCCTGTGCTCCCTTCTGCTCCTCCCCAGGAACCATCCTGCCTGGTGTTGACTCAGATGCCTCTTTGCCATCCTCACACTCCAGTGTCCCACGCCAGGGACAACACAGACCTCTGGCAGCCTGCTTGCTCTCCCACACCTCTTAATTTGATTCACAGTCCTGGCTTGACCAGAAGAGCTGGTCAACCATCTTTGTCCTCTCCTTTGTCCCTGACTTGGGCACTTGCACTCTCCTCTTTGGGCATCACCATCATTGCTCAATCCCATCCCCTCCCCTGCCAGAGCACAAATCTGGGCTCATCAATACAGTCAGTTTATGTGGCTTCAACAAGCTGCTCTGTTTTGGCTGAGCTGTCCAGGTCTGCGCTCCATAGCTAATACATGGTTAACCAGCTTCACAGAGCCCTCTTCTGTTCCTAGGAGACACCAACAAAATGCTCTTTTCCCTCTCCCACTGCTTTCCTTCTCCTGGTCTGCCCTCTGCCAGCTCTGTTCTGCTCTATGAATTGCTCCCACAGCATTTTCTTTGGAGGATCTTTTCTATTCCCTTATGAAGTTCCTCATGGCTCTTCTCCTGATCCCTTCTCTTCTCCCTCCACACCTCGTCTGCAGCCACACACAGACTCACATATCCAGCTCTGAACAACTTTTTTTCATCTTGAGCAAACATTTTATCTCATGCCTTTAATGTCTTCCAATTGATAACCAGGCATCACTCAAGCTGATTATCACCTTCAAACTCATCTTAAAACTCTTCTTCCCCCTGGCGCCTGCCTGGGTAGAATGGAGTGCTCCAGGAGGGGCCTGTTTCTCCCACTCCTCATAGGGAGAAGATTAAATCAGACAGCTCCTTCTCAGAGGGGTGGGGCTCACAGAGATGGACCCCAGATCTGGGCTGGACGTGGAGTGTTAATGTGCCATAACTAACGCACTGTAAATTCGGAGCCTGGCATCTTGCATGCCAGCTTCCCTGGACAGGTCTTTGATGAAATGTGATGTTTTGTGATTGCAATGTCACGTGCCAGCTTTAGAGCACAGTGTAAGGTCTGGTGAGCACTGCAGCATCTGGGCTAAGAATGTGCTTTTACAAACAGCAATGTTTGATTTAGCCATTACAACAATAATCTTTTAGCTATTTACTTTTTCTGTGGGTCGGTGAATGGCTGGTAAATGTGCCAGACCCCTTCAGGCATGTTTTTGTTGTTAACATTCAAAGTATTTAACCATGTGCACTATGTCTCGGGTTGCCAGTTGAATTGACTTTTCTTTTTACTTATATAACTTGCACTTCTTAATCAGGATTGTCACAGATAGCAACCAAGGCATGTACAGAGAGGCTTTGTGGTTGAATAATCACTCAAATTAAACTGCTTTGTAAATATAAGAATGTTTAAAAAATAAATAAATGCTTGAATACCCAAATTCTTGTGCAGACTATCAAACATCTATGAACAGGAATGAACCACTCTCAGGGTTTTGTCTTATACATTTATTCAAGAACACTGTTTTATGCAAATCCAGCATACCTGACTGCTTGCAGAGAAGGTATGTGAGGGACTCATCAAGATGGGCTCATCAGAAGCTCTCTTTCAAAGCAAATAAAAATCCAAGCGAACCCCTACCATCATTCACTCAGCTTTCCATCGGTAGGAAAGGCACAGAATGTCTTCAACAATCCACCTAAGAGGGCTGGAAATCCTTTGGATCCCACTCTCCAGGCTGATAACTCTGCAGCATCTCCATGAGCACTCAGGCACAGACACAAAATGCTGCTTGTCTAGGGCTTTTGATTCAGCTTCCTCATATTTTCATTATTTCAATGTTTAGCAAGACAAGTTACCCCCTGTCAGCACCAACAACCACAAACGCTGGTCACTGGTCCAATGAATAAAATCCAGACTTTGAGGATGTCATTTGAGAGGAAGAAGAAGTCACACATTTTCAGCCTGTCTGGGCTGTGTTTGGGAGGCTGCAGGAGGGGATGTGAGTGTGCTGAGCCCATGGCTGAGCCAGTCCTTTGCTCTGTGCACAGCCACATAAGGAGAGGTCACAGTGAGTAGATTATGGGGACATGCCATCCAGACAGTGCAATGACTGATATTACATGCTTCCATAAAAATTGTTCCTTTAGCCCTTAAACAACAGGCTGGAAAACACAAAAGTGGTTCAGATTTTGGAGAGACCAGCGTCTCTACGGATTTAACAGGGCTCCAGACACTCTTCCTTCATTAAAGCATCTCAGTTTGAGTAGCCACGCAAGTCTTTTCTGGTCTCTGAGTACCCACTCTAGAAATATTTTTAGCCAATAATCTTCATGTTCCATTAGTATTACATTAATCTAAACATAATGAGTGGTTTGTCTCCAGAGTCTGCACACCATAAACAAACATTTGATCATAGGGTCATCTTGGCTGGAAAAGACTAAAACCAAGATCCTTCTGTTTTAACTGTATCCAATATGATTGTCTCACTACTTATTTTGCTATTAAACAAAGTGGCAACAAGTGTAGATCAAATAAGCACAGCATCACTATTAGTGGTTTCAGGGAACATCTGCTCGAAGGACACGTTCAGGAGAGCCATTCTGTGCTTTGTGTTGCACACACATGTGCTCACACCTGCCGGGTGTGGAGACCGTGGTGGCTGCTGTGTGGCCTGCAGGCAGGTTTCCAAATCCTTCTCTGTCTCAGCCCTGTTCAGCTGCTGTGCCACCTCTTCCACAGGCTGAATACGAATCCTCCTTGATCCCCAAACCAAGGTGGCACACTGGGGCCATGAAGACCACCAAAGGTATAGGTGACTCTATCTCTTCTCGAAATTTTGGGGGCTTAAACCTGTGACTGAGCCACCTGACATGTCTGAGTGAGGATGCACTTGGAGCATTTTGATGCAGAAACAAAGGCAGTTCCCAGGAAGCAGTTCATCTCAGCTGGAAATGTGGTGTTGGGCACAGGGAATGGTTTGACTCAAGTTTTTGGTTCATTAGAAGTTTAAAGTCAGTGAATCATAGACTCAGGGAATGGTTTGGGTTGGAAGAGACCTTAAAGCTTATCTCATTCCCCCCCCCTTCCACTAGCCCAGGTTGCTCTGAGCCTCATCCAACCTGACCTCGAACACTTCCAGGGATGGGGCAGCCACAGTTTCTCTGGGCAACCTGTGCCAGGGCCTCACCACTCTCACAGGGAAGAAGGAAAGAAAAGTAGTTTTTCCAAGTACTTCTTGATTTCCACCTCCTCCATCTCCATATGTGCATGAAGGATTTGAAAACAAGCATCACAATAACTTTCTTTCTCTTTCCAGGTTTTAGAGGAAGAGTCTGATTAGTTATAATTTTATACATATGCCTGCTTCTTTGCTCCTGCCCTTCTCCACAGGTCCATGCATGTTTGTGTTTGCTCAGAGAAACAATACATTGAGGGAAAATACAGGTGAAGAACTGAACTTTGTAGTTTTGAAGAGGGCCAAGCCTGTAGCCAGACTCCTCCACTGGGGCAGGGGGATACACAGCCTGTGGCCAGACTCTGATTTCTCTCTCACTGCATAATCACAGCAAAGGTAGCAACTGTCATCTTCATCCCACTGTGTATTTTAATGTTTGCTGTTCTTTTCCTCACAGTGTCCCACAGGGGCAATTAAACGGAGCAGGGAATTAAGCAGGGCTCGCAGCAGGTCTGCGTTTCCATGAGGACATTCTTAATGATGGTTTCCTGGGTAAGGCCTCCGCTGAGTGTGGGCTCATTGCTGCCTTTGGTGGAGACTCCTCTGTATGTCCTTGGCAAGGCACAGCCTTGTCCCCATCTTCCTGCTCAGTGGGACCAACATAACTGCTGTCACTGGCTCACATTTTCTCAGAGAAGCTCTACAAGCCTCCACGCTGTGGTTACACACAGATCAGTGTTATGGAGAGAGGCTGAATGGGAATTTATGAGTTACTGCCAGAGGCAGGACTGTGGTTCAAGGTGAGGAGAGCTTGTTGCCTGCATGCAAGGGCAAAGTGGGCTGAAATATCTCCATTGTGCAGAAGTCAGAAGGTTGCCCATTCTTGCCTGGTTGTCTTCAGCAATGCTGCCCTTTCCTGGGCTCAGGGCCCAAGGCTGAACAGGATCTTCTTGCTCCCTCAGCCCCAACCCTTGGTGGCCAACCACCTCCCTGTGCTCCTTTGCCTCAAGCACAGTATTTCACAGAATCAGAGAATCACAGAATGGTTTGAGTTGGAACTTTAAAGATCATCCAGTCCCACTCCCTGCCATGGGCAGGGACACCTTCCACCAGCCCAGGTTGCCCCAAGCCCCGTCTAACCTGGCCTTGGACACTTCCAGGGATCCAGGGGCAGCCACAGCTTCTCTGGGCAACCTGTGCCAGGGCCCCACCACCCTCACAGGCAAGAATTTCTTCTAATATTCAAACTAAATCTACCCTCCTTCAGCTTAAAGCCATTTCCCTATTGTCCTGTCCCTCCAGGCCCTTGTCCAAATTCCCTCTCCAGCTCTATTGGAGCCCCTTTAGGCTCTAAGATGTCCCCAAAGCCCTCAAGATGGGCCTGGAGAGGCTGATGCACAACAGCCATATCAGCATGACCAGCTCCAAGGGTTCCCTGACAGCATAATCCTCCTTCCCCCAGCTCTGGGGGTTTATGCTAGTCCAGGATTTCTCTCTGACTCCTGGTGAGCCTCATCAGCCCCACTGAGGAGCCCAGATGCACTATTCCCAGTCTCTTTTACTTGAACCTGTGCTAAATATTCCAATCCACTTTAACTGAGGCTAATGGACCTGGAAGTGCAGGTCTGTCAGCAATATGTCACCGTGCTCCTGCCATGTTTCCTGTCGCCATCCTGAGGGGCCTCTTCTTGCCCACTTTTCACAGCTCTGACCGGCCTCACTTTGCTGACACCACCAGCCTTGTCCCAGAGGCTGCGGAGTGAGAAACAGGTCAAAAGACAGAGGAGCCATAGGGTAGCTGTATTTCCAGCCATATCTGGGACTCTGGGAGGGAGCAGTGCTGATGCACAGGGAACAGAGACCTTGCAAAGGTGTCCTGTCTTCCCTTTCTCGGCATGTGCAGGGCAAAGGAAGCCAGTCTCTGGGATGGAGGGGATCAGGAATGGTTTGTCAGTTCTGTGGATTGTAAATTCTCAAGATAATTTTTTTTATTCACAGAGAAAACATCTGAACTTCTCCAGAATGCTTCATTCTTATGAAAATCTTTTGGCCCAAATCTGAATATACTTGGCCCAGCGTTTTTTCTAATAGAATTTTTTACTGTTAGCGTGGGAGCTCCTAAACATGAGCCTCCTTCTTCCCACATCATGCATTGGCTGGCTCAGACTGCCCCTTTCCCTGGTGATCCCCAAAAAGGCTGTACAAGGCTGTACAACGTTGAACCTTTGCAGCCACCAGTACCAGAGAACAGCCACATTGCTGCAGAAGCTGAGAATTTCCAAGTGATGCTTCAGGCTCCCAAACTGTCTCTTCCTTCTTCCCCAGTTGTTTTTTGCCTTATAATTTTGGCAGTTACTGATTTCTTTATTGTAAGCAGCCAGGTGGTCCTTGTCCCTATTGGTCTCAGCAACCTTCACTACTCTGGACCCCAAATTCCTCTGACTATCACGTGCACAGAGCCAGACACAGTCCATGAGGTTCCTGCAGCCAAAACCATCTGCCCTCTGCCTGATGCAGCCACAATAAAACCATCATAGCAAACACGGGCTGGTTTCCATCCTTTTTTATGATAAGTCCAGCTCCAGGAGCTTGATGCAGAAGCATCTCAGCTGAGGGACAGAAGAGTTGTCCCCGTGGTAGGGGAGCATCCTTTTCCTGATGTATCCTGGTGTGTACTGGAGAGAAGCAACCATTCCAGTGGCATGTGGGCACACAGAAAGTGAAAAATTCAGTATGTTGGCAGGAAAATGAAGGTGTCAGTGAGCAGTCCTGGGACTGGTGATTTTGCATTTTGATTGAAGTGTTTCTATTAAACATTTAGGCATTCCACAAAGCAAAAGTACCATTTTAGTAATCGATCCAAATCTGGGCCAGCCTTGTGCCTTGATGTGCCCATTGGGAGTGCGTTCTTTGTTCAAGGCAGGGCTGCAGCCTCCAGTAAAAACTCATAGCTTGGAAAGGAAGGAGTAGGAGACAGTTTGCTCCAGAAGTGCTGTGTGCAGTCTGGAGCATCAGTCCAGGCTCCCTCCTCTGCAGCAGGTTTGGAGTCAGTAGGCCTTCGAAAAGACCACCATGGAATAGACACACCTTGCTCAGAGCTCTTTCACACTTTATTTCACTCAGGCAAGATGTTCTACTCCTTGAATGTCAGCAGACAGTTCATTCCTCGAAATATCCTAATTATTGCTGATTGGTTTACTAGTTTGCTGCCAAGAATCCATAGTTTTCCTAGGAAATGCAATGCCAGCCAGATGCTTCTTGATCTGAGACCTTCAGGGCTTAACTCTTCATGCTCTGTGGTGTGTGAACGCTCTTAGAGCCAGGGCTGGTTCTGTGGCATTGCTGTCAGCAGGTTATACCCATAAATCATCAGCACCCAAATTTAGGGGGTCAGAGAAAACTCTGGTGACCTCCCTGCAGAGCAGTGTTCCACTCTGGTTTACTTTTTCCTTTTTTCTTCCAGGATATGCACATCCAAAGCTGAATGCTCTGTAAACACTTAACTTTATAAAAGACCTGTGGGTACCCACATTCCATGGACACACTTTCAGTAAAACCCTTGCCCTTGTGTTCTGCTGTCCCAGATGGGCTGTTGCTCCACAGAGGGATCATGGGAGCACTGGCATGGCCAGTGCTGGTGTCTGATGACTGATTGTCCCCAGGCCATACTATCTCCAGACCTTTCCCTTTGCTCCTTTCTCTGGCCAAGGGAGCCCCTGGATGCACTGGACCATGAATGGATCTGCCAGGAGCCCTGTCCTGCTCATTCCCCACTCTCCAATTACTCTGACCCTGCTCTCCATGCCCTCCTTGCTTGCTTCCCACTGTCCTTCTCCTTTTCTATCTCTGTACATCCCAGCTTTCTTTCCCTTCATCAAACTCCTTTTTGTCCAGCAGCCTTCTGGCACACAGAGTCACCAGCTCCACACTCTTCCAGCCTAACCTCTGTGTCTCAACCCCAGCCAAGTCACAGGGAAATGGTGGGGAGAAGTTCTTGGATTTGCTGGGGGTACAATGACCAGGAGTGCAAAGTGTCCAGCCATGGCTCCTGTCCTGCCTACCCAGCCAGACAAAGCAGTTGAAAGGCTACAGCAGGTTCTCTTGCTTCATTCAGAACACTTCCAGGGCTTGTTCCCAGAATCTCCAGGTGTCTCCTCTGAGGTGTTCAGCAGCTCTAAGTCCTGCAGAAGCACTGGAGAGGCAGTGTGGGAGCAAGGTGTACTGGCTGGAACACCACTCCCCCCTAATGGAAGGCACTCTCATTGCTCCAGCCTGATCCCTTTTGTCTCCTCAGTGATGTTGGACAGTGGAAATCTTGCTTCCAGATGGGAAAAAGCTGCTTCTCAGGAGCATTTGGATGGTTTCAGCTTCTTAAGCCAACGTCTTTTGGATTTCCATGGGAACATTCAAGAGATCAAACTCACCTACCCCCTGACCTGCGGCTTCTTGGCACATCAAAGGCCAAGGTTTACCCCTTTGCTCGCACAGGATGACCAAGTACCTGAAGACCAATGTCTCCCATCGTCTGAGGTTTCCCAAGAGCTCACCCCCTGCAGGTGACAATGCCATGGCTTTGGATCTTGAATCTTTATCTTTTGCCTAATCTTTTGGTAACAGCATCTGACCTCGCCTTGCTGTCAGTACCTTTGCCTTTGATTTGTCAGTGTGCTGTTTATCCATCCTGGATCATGTGCATCTTAACCACTGATTACCTTGTTTACCAGCGTGACTCCCACTCCTTCTATACTTCCCAAGATCCAATCCCCCACCATGTAATTGCAACCTGCATTTTTTGTTTCTAGTCAGTGACCTTGCATCCAGCTGTATTATCCTGCATCTTGTTTGATTGCATTTGCCAAGCCCAGTGAGGTAGATTGATTGTAAACTATTTACTTCAGCCATTCACTCTTCATTATTCACCGCATGAGATTCATCCCATAAATGAGGGAACTGGCTAGAATTACTCTTTATTGGTTTTGTTCCCTGATCATGTTCTGAGGCTTTTATAAACAGGAGGAGGGAAATTACAGGTGTTTCAAAATAGCCACACAAATATATCCTGCATCAATTTGTTTTAGTGAAGACATGCTTTCTGGAGCTGATTCAAAAATTAGACTGGAAAAAGCCCTACGATCTCCCTTTCTCTTTTCTCCCCTTTTTCACAGTTGATGGTAATTTCCTTATTGCAAACAAATACCTGCATCTGAGAAATCTCCAACCACACTAATATGCACTTGGGTATTCTGAAGATTTTTCCTGTTTGTGAAGAAAAAAAAAGCTTTTTAGTGAAAAGCAGATACAGAGTGCTCTGATCCCCTTTGGAGTGTCACTGCCCCTTCCTTTCCATCTGCCAAAACAGTGGTAACAACCGAGCCATGGTGAGTCTTCCAGCTCCTTCTGTTTCTGTCATCTTAATCAGCTTCTCATTTTTTGGCTTGGTCTTACAATATGCAGAATTTCCAAATGCTTTCCCATTCAAGAATAAGATACATCAGGGACTGATTCACATCCAAGAGCAAATATAAGGAGGTACATTCATCCCTCAGCTGGCCAAGGGCTGCAAATGATTGGGCTATTCAAGCAATTTCTAGGAAATGAGTGGGGAGGGTGGTGTTCAATCAGTGCCAGTCACAAGCCCATTAAATGGCTATGCTGGTTTTATCCGGGCACAGACGTGAGGAACAGATATCCTCTCTCCCAAGGAGCTTACTGTCAAATTGACTTAATATTCACTTGGTAAAATTCTTTCCAAAAAGCCTTTTCCTTCCCAGAGATACCACTTTTCAAAGTGATGTGCCTGAGTAGTTCAGTTTAAATCCCCAGCACACTTAGATGCCTTTGCAGTCATCAACCACCACTGTTCTTCACTTAAATCATGCTGAGCACAACCCAGAAATGCCAGAGCAATGGATTGTAAAGTTGAATTTGCACATCTGTAGCACAGAACCCCAGTGGGACTGGAATTTATATGGATAATGAGAATATCCAATTAGCAGAGTTAACACTAACGTGTTTTGGAAAGCACATTTCTAAAGCTTCTACCACAGTGCTGAGCCTGTTTCTAACTGTTGGAGGTTGGAGTGGGAGGAGGAATCCTAGAGATGTGCTGCAGGGCTCCTCTGCCAGTGCAGGAGCTGCTGCTGCCAGGCAGCCCACACTGCTGCAGGCAGGCTTGGCTGGGGCCCTTCCATCCCCCATTGACACTTGCTCAGACTTAGGTGACAAGAGTGTGTGCCAGGATGTGGAGCTGCTATTGCTGTCTTCAATTTAGATTTTTATTATTTTTACCATTTGAGGTTTTAATTGACAAAGTTTCAATCAACATTTATAAGTTGCACAAAATAAAATGAGCTTTCATAAAAGCTCTGCCCAAAGCCTGAGGAATGTTCCTGCAGCTCTTCCTCTCAGAGACCAACACCTCTGCTTGGGATTTGCAGCAGTTTGGGGGAGGAACCTCTCCCAGCACTGAAGGTCTCCCAGGAGGCAGGGCGTGCTCTGCCACCATCCTCATCTTCACTTTGCTCTTCCTTGTGCCTGCCCCTGTGCTCAGCTGGAACTACTCAGGATACACCCAAACTTGCTCTTCCCTCCTGCCTGAGTGCCAGGCAAAAACTTCATCAGCCAGGCACAGACAGTAATTTCTCCTAAAAGCCATGAATGTCCTGCCTTGAGGACCAACAGGGATCATGAACATTTCTGATGAGAGAAGCTTTAGCTGTTTCTTAATATCTGAGTATTGCCCCATCCAAAACTGCATCACAAGAGTGTTGGGGATTCTCCAGCCTTGGAGAAGCACTTTTAAATGTTGCTTTCAGTGTCCGTGTTTTGAGAAAGCATAAACATATAAATCAGATCCTCCAGTAGGGAGAGAGATGCTACAGTAATGCAAATCTGTTGAGAACCACTTGTCCTTCCCTAGCTCTGAGATCCACTGTTTCAATTACAGGATGGATTAGACCCTCTCCCAGGATCAGGAGTCCTGTTCCTTTGGCTGGAGGAGAAGTCCCCTCTCCCACACCTGCAGAAGACAGAGCTGTGCAGGGCTGCATGGCCCTTCTCTCTGCTGGGCTGTGATGGATGTCTCAGTAGGAGTCTGGAGGGATTTGTTTTGTTTTGTAACATTTTGGGTTTGGTTACATAAAATATTTCTTCCACCCTCAAATTTCTTCCTTTTAATCTGAAGTAGTTTCTCCCCCTGAACTTTCCGTTCTGACCCCAAAGTGTCTGTGTAATGAGTCCCAGAGTATGAGAAATCTAATATTACAGTGCATTTATCATGATCCAAAGTGCTTAGGGAGGAGGGTTGTTTCCCTGTAAGTGCATCCTTCACTGTCCATGTTGTCACTCACAGTGCTGCAGGAACCAGGGGTGGAAGGCAGGACTCCTCTGCTTGTTTAGACAAGCGCTTCAAATGCTTTTTAAACTACTGAAGCTGAAACCACCCTCTGGGGCTGCCGGGAAAAATGTGCACTGACATTAATCCGTGTATTAACAACCCGACCAACACAGCCATGGGAAGGCCTTTCTGTCACCTGTCACTGCGTTCAGTGCTGCCAGGAGGACACCAAGTTTATGGGGATCACCAGAGCCATGTCCAGCAACAAGCAGGAGTTGGGGCTCCTTGACCTTGTGCTAAACCAGCACACAAAAACACCTACTGCTCTTTCCTGGTGATTTGAATTCTGTGCATTTGTAGAAGGAAAGACTGCCGACGCTTCATCTAAATCGTTATTCATGCTCAGTTTACTGTTTTGCTGGCTTTTTAAAACACAACTGAAATTTATCATAAAATGTCTCATGAGTAAACAAAGGTGTTAATCTGTTTGCTAAGCATGGCTGCTGTTTACACTGCTTCAGAGAACATGACACAAACACAGTCTTCCTCTGACACCGGTGCCTAAAAAAGACCCTCCAACTGTGTTTGGAGACATGGAAAGACCAGGGGCATAGGCTGGACTTCGAAGGTTGGACTTGATGATCTGGGAGGTCTTTTCCAACCTTAATGATTTTGTGATTCTGTGAAACAGAAAGAGAATGAGGCAAGGGCAGCTGAGTGAGTATAGATACAGCAACTGGTGGCACCAGAGCCCCAAGACACTCCAGGTTTCCATCCTTGGGCGCAGTGTTGCACCACACAGAGCCAGAAATGAGAAGAAGGCTTGTCCTCCTGACACCTCTATGAGATGTCCTGTGGGAGAGCAGCTTTGTTGTGACCCCAAGCTGTGGGGTGAAGTCATAGCCCCACAACTGAAGTTTGAGGGGTTTGGAATGTTACAAAGTGTTGTGCCGTTTTCCATGGGAGCAGTGGAGCTAATTAGATAGTTCCCATGGACACAGCCTTGAGTTATAAGGAGTACAGGGTTGAATCTGTTTGGTTGAAGTGCAGGTGCGGCATTCCTCAGTGTTTTTGTGGGAATATGTTTGTGTTGTGTGTGTGTGGGAAAGTAGAAGTGGGAGAACTGAATAAAAAGCTGACTGCTGCACTGAGCAGGCAGACATCTCTCTGGCTCTTCATCCTAGTGTGTGGCTCTTCATCCTAGTGTGTGTGTGTCGCGTGTCTGTCTTCCCCCCCTCGGACCAAGGCATTGCAAGCACCTCCTTGCTCACATTTCATTGCAGGGTCAGGCAGACACTGCATCCTCAGTCCTTGCTGAGGGAGGGAGGGAGGGAAGGGAGGGAGGAGGGAAGGAAGTAGAGAAGAAAAAGGAAGGAAGGAAGGAAGGAGGGAAGGTAGGCAAAGGGAGGAAGGGAGGCAAAAGGAGGAAGGTAGGCAAAGAGAGGCAAAGGGAGGAAGGGAGGAAGGGAGGAAGGGAGGAAGGAAGGAAGGAAGGAGAAGCTCTTGCTGTTCTCCTCTTTGGGTGAGAGGAGGTGTTGCTGAGATGGAGGGGTTCTCTCAGTGCTCTTGGGGGTCTTCGTGAGACCTTGTGCACATGTTCCCAGCACCCTCAGGCCTTGCAGTGCAGATGCCCAAATCTCAGGGACAGCCTGACCAGGGTTCTCCATGGATGAGAACACCCATGGCTCAGTGTGCAGAGACCAGATGCTGCAAGGCACATGGGCCCCAGCCTGGCCTAGAAATATCCTTCCTGTGTGATAAGAGTGACTGCTTCTCCCTCTCACAGACACCCAGGGCTGGGCAGCATCAACAGGACTGGCTATGATGGCATCATCATCCTTCAGGTGGCCTTGTGCTCCTTCTAGTGGGGTACCCAGTGCCACAGAGTCCAAGAAGGGAGATCCCTGTTGGTCCTCAAGGCAGGGCATTCATGGCTTTTAGGAGAAATTACTGTCTGTGCCTGGCTGATGAAGTTTTTGCCTGGCACTCAGGCAGGAGGGAAGAGCAAGTTTGGGTGTATCCTGAGTAGTTCCAGCCGAGCACAGGGGCAGGCACAAGGAAGAGCAAAGTGAAGATGAGGATGGTGGCAGAGCACGCCCTGCCTCCTGGGAGACCTTCAGTGCTGGGAGAGGTTCCTCCCCCAAACTGCTGCAAATCCCAAGCAGAGGTGTTGGTCTCTGAGAGGAAGAGCTGCAGGAACATTCCTCAGACTTTGGGCAGAGCTTTTATGAAAGCTCATTTTATTTTGTGCAACTTATAAATATTGATTGCAACTTTATCAATTAAAACCTTAATGAACCTCAAATGGTAAAAATAATAAAAATCTAAATTGAAGACAGCAATATCAGTTTACAGAGGAACATAAACCCCAACGAGGAGATATTTACATTTATAGGCTCACAACACAGAGAGGTGCAAGGCTTTGAAAGCACTGAGTGCCCATATGGCCACGCTGCGCTGCTCCCAGGAAAGCAGGTACTGAGCTTCCAGCTGCTGATCTTAGTCTGGGGTTTAACTGGGGACAGAAGTCAGTGCTTGCATGTGCAGGCTTGATGGGGCAGCAGCTACTGTGAGGTGGGAAGAGAAATGCCAGGGGCTGAAATCTGGGTGCATTGAGTGCACGAGGGGTTACCAGCTTGGGAAGTCTAATCTAAAGTGTTGCAATCTCCGTGTAGTGTGAAATGTCTCACTGTGGAAGGTATAAGCTATGAAACCCTGAGGCAGCTGAAAGCTGAGGGCACAGTTTGGAAAAAAACCTCTTTTTGTACTGTACTGTTCCTTTTCCTATTTGTCTGCATTTAAAATGTTTGGGTTTTTAACCCCTGTGGCATCATCAGCTCTAGCAGGAGGAAGTACAGAGGAATGAGAAGCCAGGAGGGAGGAAATAAATTTGGATGTGTCAGAGACATTATTAAGTGTGGGGTCATCCTCAACCTTGGGCTGTAGGTAGCATTTTGGTGAGGAAAAAAAGCTGATAAAGACAGCAAGGAACACAAGGAGAGACATGAAAGGGAGCTGGAAAATGTCAGAATGGCTAACGGACAGAAAGTACTAATAGTTTATAAAAATAACAGCCTGGAGCTCAGTTTCTCTGCAGAATTTGCATTTGGAACACAGAAAATTGAAAGAAAAGGTAATAAAAGTCAGATCAGAAACCCTGAGTTCACATCCACCCAATATCACAGCAGTCACAGAGCATCAGACTCCAACTCTGGCCAAGGTGGTCATTCACTGTATGGAAGGTGCTCCCAAACAGGGCAGCCTGTGCTTTGGACTTTGGCACAGGAATAAGACTCCAGACATCTGGGAATATCCCCTCCCTGATGATGTCCAGGGAAGACTCTCAGTCTCTTAGACATTTTCTATGGATCACAAGACCCAGAGTTTCCCTGGAGACCTTCGAACCAAACATCTAGTGCAGCCTGTGATAGCAAAGACAAGAACTGGAGCACTTCTGAAAGGTTTTTGCTATTCATTGTTACAATCATATCCTGGTGGACTTTGCTTCCTTTGCTGCAATGTCAGAACTTGTCCCTTGTTAGAATCTTTCACTCACATGTGCTTCAATTTACCATAGAATCACAGAACCGTGGAATGGTTTGGGTTGGAAGAGGCCTTAAGGACCATCTCAATCCACCCCTCTGCCGTGGGCAGGGACACCTTCCACTAGCCCAGGTTGCTCCAAGCCCTGTCCAACCTGGCCTGGAACAATTTCAGGGATGGGGCAGCCACAGCTTCTCTGGGCAACCTGTGCCAGGGCCTCCCCACCCTCACAGGGAAGAACTTCTCTCCAGCATCCAATATAAATCTATCCACCTTCAACTTAAAGCCATTTCCCCCTTGTCCTGTCACTCCAGGCCCTTGTCCAAAGTCCCTCTCCAGCTCTGTTGCAGCCCCTTTAGGCACTGGAAGCAGCTCTAAGGTCTCCCTGGAGCCTTCTCTTCTCCAGGCTGAACACCTCCAGCTTTCCCAGCCTGGCTCCATAGACCTGAGTTGAGGGAGGTGATGATCAAACACCTTGTGATCCTGCAGGCTGCTCTGAAACAAGAGCTTGACAACTTCTTGCCTCAATTTCAAGGCAGACCTGCATCTCTGCAGGCAGATGCACACGAAGTAGTGTCTGTACTACTGACAAAGGTGCATCACCAAGCAGTGCCATTGCAAAGAGCATCCATATAACCCTGCCAGCTGTCCAAGGTGAAGGCACTCATTAACATGATCCCAGAACTCTGAACAAAAGGCATTCGAGGAAAAGGACCAGTTGATCTGAAAACTCAGCAGTGTTTTTTGTTTAGAACTACTTATGGATCAGTGAAATAACAGATACAAACATTATTCCAGATAATCTCCTAAATATATTCTTTCCATTGTCAAAGTAACAACCCATTTTTCAAGAGGAGGTGTTTAATGTAAAGGAAAGAAGGATGTAGGCTGCAAAGCTCTTTCAGTCAAAGAAGGAAAGACCAGTCCCCAGCGAGGGCAAACACTCCTCTTAAACAATTTCATCAACTTCCTAGACATTGTTCAGTGCACTTGGGGAGTGCCAGAACCTCCTTGAACAGTAGAAAGACTCTTTGTCATTGTTCCTAAGAGCTGGAATAATTCAGGTTTCGGAAGATGGTCCTCAGTCAGAGCTCAGCAAAACATGCTGTCTGGACTTCTCTCTGAATTCCATCTCCTTGCAAACCTTCCACGGATGAGAAATCCGTTTTTGCCATTATTTCTCAGCAGCTCCTGTCAACAAGGTGCTTTCAACCCAGCCTCAGAGAAGCTGTTGCCAAGTGCTCCAACATCCTGGGTTCTTTGTCTCTGAAACAAAGGGAAGTGCAGTTATGTTGACATGTTTTCGCTAATATTGTCTGCACTGATTATTTACAGTTTTTAACTTTTTCTTCTTCCTCGTGTCTAATTTTCCCATCCAATAACTCTTCAAGGTCTTTCTCATTATTGCTGTTCTCTAAGAGACATTGTGTTCCAAGCCTTTTCCCAGGAATAGGAGTTTTGCAGTTCTTGTTGGCTCATCTCCACAAACATAAAGGAACAGTAAAGGACCCCAGACAACTCAGAGAGAGTGAACACGGCACCCTCCCCCAGCTCCTCCCGTGCACAGCTTAGCACAGCCCTCAGCCTCACAGCCCTTCAACCTCACAGCCCTCAGCCTCACAGCCCTTCAACCTCACAGCCCTCAGCCTCACAGCCCTCAGCCTTACAGTCCTTCAGCCTCACAGCCCTCAGCCTCACAGCCCTTCAGCCTCACAGCCCTTCAGCCTCACAGCCCTCAGCCTCACAGCCCTTCAACCTCACAGCCCTCAGCCTCACAGCCCTTAAACCTCACAGCCCTCAGCCTTACAGTCCTTCAGCCTCACAGCCCTCAGCCTCATGGTCCAGGTGGGAGCAGCTCTGCAGACAGACCCACAGGCTGAGAAGGGGCTCTGCCTGAGGGCGTGGGACGTGCTATGTGATTCCAGAAAGGGCACCTGGGGATTGCACAAGACATTGTGGGATGTTTAGAGGAAGAACAAAAGGCAGGGAGTAGGAGGCAGTGTGTGAGTCCTCAGTGCCCAGCACTGTGTGTGAAGGGGTCTGAGCAAGGGAAGCAGGGGTTTGGGTTTCAGGAGCTCATATTTCTGGGGACATCTGGGATCTAGGGACAGCTACTGCAGGGATCCATATAGGATATATACATATATGTAAATTTTCCACTATTGGTCTTTAACCCTGATCAGACTCACTGCCTGGACCTGGGAACAAGGAGCTGTAGCTGCTTTGCCTCTGTTGGGCTGTTGAATAGGTAAATCCTTAACAAATCCAACCTCATTTCTACATGCAAATGCCTTTCCTTGATGGTCTTTGCTGTTTCTCCCAGTACAGGATGCAGGTACCCTGTACTGCTCTTCCTGGGTCTCCCAGTTCATATCTGCTGTCTCTCCCTGTGCTGTGGCTTTGCATTCAATGTTTTGGGGAGTCCAGTCTCCGAGCTTGTGCTGATGTCACTGTGCCTGTGTAAGTTGTGATGCAATGCTAAGACAGAAGAGTTATTCTAATATACCACTTCCACATGGGAATAAGCCAGTATATCACAGCATTTTTATTGTTCTATTGTGCTACAGAACCTACAAGACTCCATGTGACATGACAAAGAATGCTCCCAGAGAATTTGGGCACAGGAGGAAAGCCTGTTCAGCCATGTGCACCAGCCATACGGTGTCATTTGTGTCACCTCCAGGCCAAAGAGCAGTTCCTAGTGTGTTTTATTTACTGGCACAGGCGGGAACCTCCAAGAACATGCCCCATCCTTTTTGCTCTGCAGTCCTGGTAGTTATTTCAGGCCATGTTCCTGAGCTCTGGTTTAGGATAATAAAGATTCGGGTTTTTAGCTTATAATAAGTTCAGAATATCCACACATACATACTTCACACCTCTGTAGCCTAAAAGTCCATTAGTTACTTCCTTTACCTTCTCCAAAACCCATTCACTCAGCCATTTCCTCTGTGCACTTCCCCAAAATTGCCAAACATCCATTTCCAACAAATTGCTTTGTAAAGTTACTGTCATTTCTTTGCTCTCTGGACTTATTCCATTTTCCCATTACAGAAAAAGTTGCACGAACAGCAGCTGCTTCATCCTGCTGAAGCCATCATTAACTTCATCCACACCCCAGTCAGTCAAGGATCCACTTCCCTCACAGCTTTGTCCTCCTCCAATAGTTGTGCAAACACTTCGTATCTCCACTCTACAATCCTCTAGCAATGGATTTCTAGTTTTACTGTTACAAGAGGTCATTCTCAGCTACATTTGTACAGCACGTGAGTCTCAGCTGAGGGCCCCAATTTGGTTGACTTTGGTTTTCATATTCAGAGGATCTTTCTACCACTTCCATCGGACATCCTCCTTTTTCTTCTTTGCTGTGCTATTTTCCACCCACCTTATGATCTGCTAAGCTTGGCACAGCCCCAAAGGCATCCTTGGACTTGTACCAAGCATAATTGAGATTGACACAACACATACATCCCTCTTTTTCCTGACAATATGTGTCTCCCATTACACTGTGCTCAAATCCTTGCCTTTTGGAATTCCCCTGACCCCTTTCAGAACTTCCTCACTTAGCCTGAAGTCAAGCAGTTGCACTAATATCACTGGGCTGGAACTGAGATTTCCTGCTATCCCAACCCCACTGCCCCTCCAGAGGAGGGATCAGTAGCTTTCAAGACGCTCCTCCTTGAGGTGAGATCTCCAGATGGTGACATTTTCATACATGTACCAGACGGAACTCTGAAGATGCAGTTCTGGCTGGTTTTTTTCTTAAATTATGTCCTATTCTCTGAAAATATTGAAAACCATTCTGCTGTGTTAATCCTTGGCATTAGAGATGGGGTAGTAACAGTGGCTACAAAGTGGACTAGACTTGAAATCTCATCAGAGAACATCCTTCTCACTGTCCCAGGTCTCAGTGATGTCCTGCAGTGAATCAAAGCTGTTCATTTGGTGTAAGCAAGCTTTTATGCTTCTTTAGCTACCCTTTTTATTCTCAAACTTCATGAATTCATCTGCTGAATATAATGATCTAGAACTGAGCCACAGCCTTCTTTTGCACTGGGGAGAGAGAAAGAAAGGTGTTTCTCATTCTAAAAGAGATTTTTTAATATCAAATATGCCCTGCCAGAACTCCAGGCAACCAGCTCATTTGCAGACATTGTAATAGTCTAAAGTTAAGTGAGATAAGTCCAATCTGACATCTCCCACCCTCAGCTATGTCTAATGCCCATGGAAGGTGCCAGAGAGAGGACATTTCCACCCTGCCTTTGCCCTGTGCCCTGCCACAGTCCCTGGTGTAGAAGATGTTTGTGTTTGGGGATTATTTCCATACTGTGCTCCCTGGTTTTGGTGGAGGAGAGGGAGGGATTGGGATTCAACCTAATGTGGTCATTCAGCCCTTTCTACACTCCCAGCCTTCACCACCAGTTATGGACCTTGTATTTTACTGCATTAATTGCTTGCTCTGTGATGGCACGTGGTGATCAGGGTTATATAGATAATTATGGCTCCTTAATCAAAGTTCCCCTTGTTCACAGATGTGAAGAGGTGGGAGGTACCCTCCTCATCCTCCATGCCATCACTCCCCTAGACTGGAGAAGCTCCCTCATCTGTATCTGGAGACTTCCAGCACAGCACTAGAGTGGCAGCTTCCATCTGACCCCTGTTGCTCCAGCCTCAGAGGTCACACACACACACACATCGTGGAGACCGGGTGAGCTGCCAACAAGCACAGCCCCAGGCAGCAATGACAGCAAATGCTGATGGTGGTGCTGGATGTCTACTCTGCTCTTCTGCCCTCACTGTAAATGATCTCATTGCCTGAGCAGAGGTTTCAGAGAGCTTCAAGTCCTGCTTTGACAAAGTATTTCCCTAATCAAAAACTGATGACCACTGATCAGGGTCACCAGGAAAGGAAGAAAGCCAGGATGCCCATTAGCACACAAGCCAATACCCTAGCCCTGAGAAACCAGAAACCCAAGGACCAGGACCACCTTGCTCTACAGCCTTCCTGTCTTCCTTTGTAGCTTCATCATGTGACAATCACATGCACAAGTGTCTGTAGAACCTGCCAGGTTTCATTCAATAAGCATTTCTCTCACACTCCTCAGATCTCACAGTTTTGAGGTGGTTGATTCAAGGTGGCTGCTCACCCTGACAATACCTGCCTGGTTGAATGGGTGGTTCTCGGTTTAGGAGAAACAAGGCATCACACAGGCACAGTCTTACTGATTGCACAGGATCTGCTGTCCCCAGCAACAGCTACAATGCAAGGCACCATCTCAGCTGGGGGTAGCAAGGCACAGCGCTGTGCAAGCCACACTGGATTGGACAATCCAACACAGATTGTCTATGCCCAGGACACGGTTCCTCCATCCCTGCTCCAGGGGTGCACTCATCGCTCCTGGCACACTGGACACACTGACATCACTGACACCACTTGAACCACACTGCAGTTCTTGCACTGCCAGAGCACCAAAGACTCTAAGGTGTTTGCCAAAGAGCTCTGGGTCTGCAGTTTGGGCAGGTGCCACTCTCAGGTGACTCAACTGATTTGCTCAACCTTGACAGTCATTTGATGATGTCCTGGCTAAAGGGTGAGGCAAGATGGAGACTCAAGACATGGATGAAACACCTCTTGTTAGAAGAATTGTATAGCGAAGTTGTACAGTACAAGATCCTGCAGGAGGGGGAAATGTGCAACCTTTGCTTAGGAGACAAAGCTGTATCTCAGGAACATGTTAATCCAGCTGCCAAGGAATGTCAGACATAACTAAGTGCTTTGAGTCAGGATAATCAAGCCATTGCTTGCTTGTGTAGTTGGCTCTTGTCCTAGTCCTCATTAATAATCTTGCTTAAAGCAATTGTTAGTCCATAACACTTCATGCCAAGCAGATGCACTTATTTAATCCACTCAGTTTGCTCATTTTATTGTTGAAGTTATGGGTGCCTGAGATCTCCTCCATTTCCCTCCATCCACATTTCATAATCCAAGGGTCTTCACCAGAAGCAGGCTGGCACTCTTAACCCTCCCTAGGACATTTGCTTTATAGACATGTGTCATGGTGACTCAGATGTGTTGAAGATGCCTGGGCTCAGCCTGTGGAGTTGGTAACACCATTACAAATGAGACGACTGCTGGTATTGTCTGTGCTTGCAGTTTTCTGATGATACTTGGTTTATGTGAGGGGTCCCAATAACCTGAGAGAGCAGGCAAAGGTTACATCCCACTGCCTGTGGGATGTGTGCTGGGGGCTCCAGGTTTTCCAGGCAGGCAGACTCTGATTGCAGGTCGTCTTCCAGAAGGTCTAGATGCCCCAAGGATCCCTGTTTTTCACTCTGCCGAGTGCTCTGGGGATGACCCAGAGATCTCTTATGTGCTGAGCAGCAGGGAATGATGGGAAGCTTGGCCTGATGAGCACTGGCAAGGGCAATCTAACAGGCAATGGTGAGACAAAAAGAAGGGCTGTGCTCAGCTCCACACCCCATGCTTTCAAAAGGTTGATTAAAAAATTTCAAGAGTCCATAGGAAAGCTCAGCTCATAATTTTTTAAGTGCTGGAGAACTAAAACTGGAGCAGCTCAGCACACTGAGTTCATCACATAAAAGGTGAAGGTACTTCTGAGAGCAGAGGGCTCTTCATTTTGGAAGGCACACACACGTAAGACACTGTGGGGTAATCCTGGAATCTGATCAGGCTGACTGAAGTATGACACATTTTGTGCTAGAGATTAATCAGCTGTCAGACCATCAGACCAGAGTGTGTTCAGGACACTCCAGTGCTCACAGCCTTCACACATCTCCTTCTAAAAGCTCTGTGGCTGCCCACCGTGACCCCAGACTTAATGCAAAATTGGAGGGCAGGAACACCCTGTCACATCCTGTGTGACAAAGGACTTCAGAGCAGAAGAGCACCGTGACCAGCACAGTGCAGGGCCAAGCCCCATAACCACCATGCCCTGCCTATGGCCCACAAGGCAGAGGGAAGGCAGGGGAGAGGCTGCAGTGAACTGCCCATCAGCTCACGGAACAGGACAGAGAGGCCATCCTCTTCACTGTGCTGCAGCAGCACACGGGGCCCTCTTCCCATGGGAAGTGAAACAGAACTTGGAGGGACAGCTGGGACACCAAAATTGTAATGAAAACTGTTGCCACAAAAGCCACAGTCCCACTCATACACACACTCAGGCAGTCTGGGGACTATTCTAGGAGAAAACGTGATGCAGAAGAGCACTCAGGAGAAACCCTCAGTCGACAGATGCACTTGGAGCATTTCCCCCAGCTCGGTGCTCTGGATTGCAGGGTGGTGGGAAGGACAAGCCTGTGCACTGTTCTTTTGGGGTTTTTTTATTTATTTAATTTCCAAATGGGATTTAATGACAACATTATCAGAAGTTTTTTCTGAAATGAAATACCAGTCAGACAGGAATAGAGAAAAGCAATAATGGGCCAAAGGAATGTTTGGGTCAGTGTGATTCACTGTGGGTTGGCAGTGTAGGATCCAAGCTGACAGCCTGCCTGCAAACTGCCAGGCCAACAGAAGTCCAGCACAGCCAAGAGGATGTGCTGGAGAAGGCTGAGAGCTGAACAGAAGCACCCCACAGGGTGTGGGAGCATGTCCCTTGTTTTCATTCATTAGCTAGGCCTGAATCCATAACCAAACTTTCTACGTGTGCGTGTGTGTCCTGATAGGGCCCATGTGGAGCCACACTTGGGCTTTACAGGCACTGGAACCAGATAAAAGCATCTGCACTGCACGCCCACCAAAAGCAGCTTCCAGCCCATACATCTGTGGATTTATGGAACCAAAATCACAGCCACAAAAGCATTGGTTTTCCTTGGTTTTCCTGGCTTTTATTCCAAGAATGACATCCCAGTTATGTTTCCTGATTGGAGTAAATATCTGTACTGAAAAAACATCTGAGTGCTCCTTGATTTTGCTGGAAGGTAATTTATGAAATGTTACCTTGAATGCAGACTTAATATTTCATATCGGGTCCAACAAATTCATACATTTTCCATCAGAATCAAGTTTGCCAGTGCTGCAGAGGAATCAGAGGTTACAGTGGACACAAGGTTGAATATTAAGGTAAGAGTGAGCTCTAATTTCAAAAAAGATAAACCACAGACTGGTATACTTTAAGAGGAACACAGCCAGGAGACTGAGGGAAGCTACCTTGGAAGTGTTCAAAAAACATGTGGATGTGGCACTTGAGGACATGGTTTAGTGATGGCTTTGGCAGTTGTCTCAGTTTAATGAGACTGAAGTGTTTTGCTAAGGAGGATGAGTTATGGGGAAGACCAAACTCCTCTCTCTCAGCAATTGTAAATCTGAAATTCAGAGGCTCCAATCGAGGAAGTATGGAAAAAGGAAGAAATAACAACCCTTTATTAAAGGATATATGTGTATTGGCAGAACAACAAAAGAACACAAAAGCAACTAAACAATAATTCTGTACCCAAAGTCCCCTTCAAAAAGGGAACAGCAGTTCGGCACTTCCCGGCCTTGGAGCCTCCCGAGCACGGCCGGCAGGGGGCGCTGTTGGGCCGACCATGGGTGTCCCCTCAGGGAGGAGGGGAAGGGAAAGGGGAACAGGGCCGGGTTCTTCCCACCAAACCCACGCTGTCTGCGGTCTGCTGTGGCTGGGACCCCTCCTTCGCCGATGAGCACAAACTGCTGCCAAAAACACAGGAGCGGAGGAGGGAAGAGGGCGACCCCCTCCCAAAAAGTTCCTCTACAGGTGGGTCAAACCTCTCTGATAAAATCTGAGCAGGTCCGGGCTGGGGACAGAGCAGGGCGTAGACAAACCAAGGCCAGAAAACAGCCAGATGACCAGGCTGAAAACAGAGTGAACCTCTGACCCCTCAAACACACACCTTGCCCGACATAAGGCAAAAAGTGAAGTGTCCCCTTTCCAAGGAGAGGAGGGAAGAAAAAAAAATTCATCATCTCCCCCCCCCAGTTCCCAGGGGAGCCATCAGCCTGGAATGCAGTTCTGCCAGCTAGATCTTTTGTGCAGATCAATCACCCCTTCCCCCTCCCTTGTCCAATATCCCTCCCTTACAGTGAAGCAGGGAAAAGAAAAATTCCTGCTTGGATTTTTAGAACAAGTAAACCTAGGACGGCAGTGCTGGGGGAATGGTTGGAATCCATCTTAGAGGGCTTTTTCAACCTTAATGATTCGGTGATTCTGTGGTTCTATCATCCCCTCAGAACTCAGATCCTCAGTCCTAAAGGAGTTTGGAGAAACCTGAGAAGGTCCAGCGGTAGCTGCCATTGTGGTCAGAGACACATGTCTTGTGGAGAGAGTTGAAGGAGCCTTGCCTAGACCAGTGTAAAGGTGGATCCATGGAGACATAGGAGGAACCTGCAACTACTGGAACGGAAGTGCTCAAGATCACAGAGCCAAACTTCTCAGCCATAACAGCCATTTAACAAGGGGCAGTGGGGAAATGGGGCGACGGCCACATCTTACAGCTTGAGAAGTTCAAATTCCGCATCAGGAAACAAAATTTGTACTTGGAGGGTGGTGCAGCCTGGGATCAGGTCACAGAAAGGTGGGAATTCTTCATCCTAGGACTTTCTCCATGTTTGGCTGATGAAAAGCACAGCTGTCTTGACCTAGTGCTGGTGACAATCCTACTGTGAGCAGGTTGTCAGACTGAAGACCTCCAGAGGTGCCTCCCTACCAACGCCTCTCAGACTGAACCAGTTTCTAGCTCTAGATCAAGAACAGGACTTCATCTTTTAAGAGCCTAATTTATGTCTGAGTCAGTTTGAGGCACATTTTCTTCACAAGCAATTATTTGGGACAATTCAGGATACAGAAGGTGCCTGCAAGGGAATGAAGGATGATGTTCTGCAAACATCTCTTCTGTTTTTATAAAGTAGCCAAGCAGGAGTGTGCCAAAAACATCACTGGAGACTCAAAGCACAAGCTGGATGGCATCTAAAGATGAGAACAAAATTTGAACTGGTTCACTGAGGGCTGGATTATGAATGTTTGAATTGCTGTGAGTCAGAAATTAACCTGGTGACCTTCACACTGGGCTTGCCCCGGCAAGCCAAAAGCCACCTTGTACTGTATCTTAAGCTACTGAAAAACAGCACCTATTTCCTGTGTCTCTGTTATAGCAAAGCAGCTGAAAGATTGCCAGCTATGAAAGGTTCCTGGCCAAGCCAATTTTGGATTCAAACTTGGCCCAGGAAAAATAACTACTTCTATCCAAGGACAGAAAGCAGCTGAATGATTTCAGAGCATTCCTATGCCAAGCCTGACCCAAGTCCAAGTCAGGAGAACCCAGCTGAAGACTCCAGGAAGTCCCTTTTTAAGGTAGAAATGGGTTTAAGTATTCATGCTCCTATTTTAAAGGTCTTGTACTTCTGGGTCCACATCTGACCTGCCCAGCTCAGCTAAAAACCAAAAAGCTAAATCAACTTTTAACAGGTATTGACACACAACAGGACAGCAGTTACACAAGTCTCCTGTTGTTCTCTCCTACTCTACTATTAAGCTGCGTTTTGGCATGAAACAAAATTTCTAACACTTCCTCAGTATCCATGTTTCTTTGAAGCTGGCATAAAACATCTCCAGCCTTCTCTTGGATCTCACAGTCTTAAATGACCTTTCCATATGCCTTTTAGCATGTTTTTCACTATCATTTTAGGAATGCCAACCCTGGTGTCTTCCAAAGAAGTTTTGTCATGTACTGAAGAACCCCAGTTAAACACATTAAATAAAATTATGCTGTACAAATATTCTGAATTACAACACAAGAAGCTGCTACTCTACTCATCTTCCATTCAAGTGAGATTGACCCGCATTCCTTTAAGCCTGCCAACACCTGATCTCTGTGAGACTGACAGAGACAAGGCCACGAGGTCCTCAGTGCTGGTTCACTGCTGTCAGAGGCACCATGTCCTATGAACATGGCATGTCTCACCTTAACTGCACCTACCACCAGTGTCTGTACCAGGCTGAAACATGGCCAGAAAAATGATGTGAAAAAAGAGAATAGTGCCATGAGAGTTAATTAGCCTGGTAGAAGATTTATTCCCAAAAGGCCACTAACAAGAGGTGAGATTATCAAAACAAAAGGGATGGAAGGGAGTGCAGATCAGAGAGGAGTCCATGATGCAGCTCGGATTTTGCCTGCTCCCCTCCAAGAATCACATCCCCTCTCACTGAAATGTTGTCTCAAACAGAACCCCCCAACCCAGGCATTCCTGGAGGTGTGCCCACAGCATTGACATCTCCCCAGATCTTTGCCCCCTGCTCACAGTGAAAAACATCTTACTTTAACTTTTAAGAGCAAACAGTAATGATGCAGAGGAAAGGGGGGGGGGAAATAAAAGCCATTACAGCTACATTGTGAGCTCTTTAGGGCTTAAAAGTAAAGTAAATGGGAGTGAGGACACGTGAGTGTGGAGCGTGTAGAGTAGCAGCACAATCACACCGAAATAGAAACAGCACTCCGAACACACAGCAGGCTGGAAGGAGCAGAGAGGGCACAAGAAAAAGTTCCAGAAATACCTTCAAAGCACAAGATGACAAAGGGAAGCCTGGCCTGGTGGGACCATGACAGCAAATAAAAGATGACACAGATGAGGCTGAAACATTCAGCATATTCTTTAACACTCAGAATAAAGAAGTCATGGCAACAAGCTGTGTAAGGCAGTAATCTCTTCTACAAAGAGATTAGGCAGGCCCGGTGTGAGAAAGGATGAGTTAAAAATGACTGAACCAGAACAGAGGTACTCAGATACACAGCATCTGCACACATCCCCCTGAGTACTCACAGATTCAGCTGAAGCTGCTTCTGAAATGTTTGCAACACTTTTAGGGAGCTGTAAGAATAAGGGAGGGTGAGAAGGGGTTGAGGCAGAAGTATAATATTTGGTTTTTAGAAGAGAAAGAAAGTTGGGGGCTGGAAATTACAGACCATCTCCAAATTATAGTTTGAATACAGAGCCTGGAGGTTTTCTAAGAAAGCAATATTAAACAATTAGGTTATGGCCACCAAAAAGGGAAGGTAATAAAAATGCCAGGTATGGATTTCTGAAGAAGAACTCATGTCAGGCTAAGCTCATTCCTTTACTGTGGCAGCTGACCTATTGAGAGGGGAGAAGTACAAGATGCAATGTTTACCTTGGAAAGGATTTTTGATTTTTCTTGCAATGCATTGGGGATTGACCCAGCTGGACAGCTAAGAGCCCATAACATTCTAATAACCGCAACCCTGGTGGGTACAGAGGATCATGTGCCTTTCCCACTAAAAGTGTCTTTTATTTAGAGATTTTTAACCCCTTTCTCAGGATTGGGTCTAGGTCTGACAGCTCAACCCTTCCCTCTCACTTGAGAGTGTGATAATTTGGTCTCCACCTCACTCCCCCAAACTGGATTTTCAGCTTTGGATTTATCCCAAGTTGTCTCTTTCCCTTTGTGTACTCTATTTAAAAACTTATCAGTCATATATTACATTTTTAGGCCATCTCAGATGTCCTTGCTGCTGTTTCATGGTCAGCTGCTCCTTCTCCCTGAGCTAACGGGGAGCTATTAAAAGCCAGGATGACTCTTGTTGTACAGAACAGGAGCTGCTGACTAACCTCTTCTTTACAAACATCCCCAGCTTGCAGAGACAGGGTGAAGCCCTGCTCAAGTCTTCCCTGGTGGCTGCTCAAGCTCCCTGAGTTTCAGCCCTGGAGGGGATTAGAAATGCGTTCCCACTCCAGATGTTTCATTATTTTGCTTTCCTTCAGTACGTGTTGCTCAGACATTTGTCAGAGGCAGATTTGCTTTACCTTTACAAATCAGGTAAAGAGCTGCTCTGGCCAAAGGGTTGGTTTCCCTGTGCTGGACGTCTGGAACAAAGTGGGCTGGATGCAACCTCATCTCCCAGAGCAAGAGGGGCAGGTGAGTAACAGCCATGCTTTCAAGGGCTCTCTCTGCCTCCCTCACACCTGTGTTCTTAGAGCCTCTCCTGGCACATGTAGGGGCAAAAACTCAAAGCTGGTGATCCTTCAGAAGGCCTGAAGCTAGATCTGCCCAGAGATAAGCAGTTCAACAGAGCTGTGTTTTTCCCATGCCCTGAGCTCTGGCTCAAATTGGCTTTGATCCCCTGGCTCAGCTCCAAGAGGCTCTTCCAAGACTGACAGAGGTTCCTCCCTCCCTAGTCATGTTCTCTTCCCAGAGATGTAATTTCTGACCCCTTCCCTGCTGACGTGGTTTAACCCCAGACAGCCACCAAGCCCCATGCACCCACTAGCAGGACAGGGAGAGAATTGGAAGGGTAAAAGTTAGAAAACTCTTGGCTAGAGGTAAAGACAATTTAATAGGGAAAGCAAAAGTCACTCAAGAAACTCAACACAAAACAAGGAATTCCCACGGGAGGCAGGGGTTCAGCCACTTCTGGGAAAGCAGAACTTCATCACCCATAACAGTGACTTGGAAAGACAAACACTCTAAATGTCACCCCCTTCCTCTTTCTTCCCCCCGCTCTATATGCTGAGCATGAGGTCACCTGGTCTGGAATATCCCCTGGGTCAGTGGGGATCACCTGTCCCACCCGTGTCCCCTCCCAACTTCCCACAAACCCCGAGCCCCTCCCCAGCATGGCCGTACAAGGGGTAGGAAAGGCCTTGGCTCTGGCTGAGCTCAGCAATAACAAAACCATCCTCTTTGTTATCAACCACAGCACAAATCCAAAATTTAGCCCTATACCAGCCACTGGGAAGAAAATCAACTCTACCGCAGCCAAAAACAGAACACCTGGTTTCAGGAGAAAAAACCAGAACCCATGAGACAAACTTTAGCCTCCAAACAAGTACTGCCAACCCTACTGTGGAGGTAGTGGCCTCCTCCAGGACAAACCCTAGGGCAGAGTAATCCTCCGATATCAAGTGCCTGAAATAATTTTCTCACCAATGGAGCTAGGTAAAGGATGAGTCTGTCCTCTGAGGTTACCTGAATTTAAAGGTTTCACCCTAAAGAGAGTTTTCATTTAAAAGAAACACTTTCCTGCAGTTGGCAAAATCTGAAGAGGGCTGGGCAGTGTAAGCAACCCCCCCTGAATCACCTCAGCAGCCCTGTGAGCTGAGGAGAAGCACTCTGGGGTGGCACAGAGCCTCAAAATGATGTGCTGCAGTCTTCAGCATTTCCAACACTTCAGGCTCCTGGGAAATTTAGCTCCTGAGTCAGTCTGATGTTTTTTTTTTAAATTTTGCCCTCTTTATGTGTATTATAGGCTGCATTTAATCATGCTGAGCTGGTGAGTAATAGCTATAAAATACTCTAGCAATTTCATACAAATTTTTTGAACTGCTCAAAAGAAAAAAAGGGAAAAGAATACTAGAGAGGATGAGTCAGGCCCTGAGAAACAGGGTAGGCTCCCTGGACTCATTCTTTGGTTTGCAAATCATTTGTGAGCAGATTCTGATTTCTTCAACTGGGTCATTTCCTAAAAGGATTTTTGACTAGTTTACATGAGTCATTCAGAGTGCCCTGAAGAGTTCAGCTGGATTCTCACTGCTTCCCACAATGGTATTCAGAGTGTACATGTAATCACTTAACTCATGAGGTTTTATTCCCTCATCTCACCCAAACGGCTGAGTGATGATTGGAAGGAAAAACAGGGATGAACACAGGGTGACTTTGGTGCAGATGCTGCAAGAGGGTGATTTTAACATTTGTCCACAGACAGGTGCAGGCTCTCAATATGAGGGAGAAGGGATCTGATGCAGGAACTGAGCAAACTTGTTCAGCAAAGTATTTGGGGGGGTTGGCTGAGGTGCCCGGTGTGGGATTATGAATTACAACCCAGAACTTGAGTGGTGGGTGTCCCTCTGCTGGGAAGCAGGGATGTGGGTGAGCTGGTACTTGGTCTGGACCTGCATCCTTTCCTGCTCTGCTGATGCTGAGATCCCTTTCCAGCTGCACTTAGGATGTGCTTTCCCTTCTGCTCTCCATTTAACCCCTTCCAATAAACAGCAAGATTCCTACAGGGGAAGAGTCGGATGGTATCAGTATATTAATTTTATATACTAGTGGTAATTTATTTTTATTAAAACAGGTGCACACTCCCAAAAGGGAAAGTTATGTAATGTCTTAGAGGTTAGAAAAAGTGATGACAACCTGGAAAACAGTGGTACAAGTTGCATTGCTCACCTAAAACCACTGCTAGCAGCAGAGAATAATTCCCATAATGGGGAATATCAAGAGGATGAACACCCTTCTTCACAGCTCTGACAGGGCCAAGCTGTTTGTAAAGCACCAGTGGGAATTTGGAGCTTTGTCGCTTAGATACTGAGGAAAATTTACGCTTTGCAACAGCTCTTCAGTGCTTGGCCCCGCACTGCAGAATGGATGGGTGCAGTTTGGCCTGTGTAAGGCTTTTTTGGCCAAAGAAGGGAGGATTTATTTAGTACAGCTGAGAGGGCACCACAGGAATTGCCCAAGCAGTGGTTAACTCTGTTGCAGGAGATGTCAAGGAGGCACCTGTGTGCATGCCCACGTATCCCATGTGTCAAGAGTGGTTTTCAAGGTCCTTGTGGTTTGCTCTGGTGATGCCCACACTGGTCCCCACCTCTCCTGGGTGGCCTGAGCTGCAGGACCTGCTTGTGGCAGCAAGGGTACAGGTTTCTCAATACATTGGCACTTCTCTGTCTGCTGTCTCTCCCAAGGGTGTCCTGCTGGCCAGAGGTTCTTGCTTCAGTCACGGAGTCACCAAAATGGCCTTGTTCTGCACTTCAGTGATGGCAGCCCCGGGACAGCACATGGTGACATTGGATTAACTCAATGATCTTAGAGGGCTTTTCCAACCTAAATGAGTCTATGATTCTATGAAAGTGCTGCCCTGTTATAAGGAATAGGTATGACAGCGACCTTTGCTTGAACATGTGCAATTTTCTGGGAGTTTTCAGATCTGATTCCCTATGTGGGAAAAATGTTTTCCTAAGTGTGACACACTTATGTATTTTCTTTTTCTATACTTGCTCCAGGATTAGAGCTGAGATACTCAAACACAGGAGTTTCAAATCACCACTCAGCCCAAGCTTCCAGACAATTAACTTCCAGGTGATAATTATTTTTAAAGTGAGCCCCAAGCTAAAGCTGAAAAAGTGAATTCTCCTTCTGCTCAAACAGGGACTTCTCTACAGCGACCTCTCTATGACATCTGGTTAATCCAGACCTAAAACATAACCTCTCCTCCCTTCCCCCTTACGCTCAGTGAAGAGGAAGAGCTTTAAATCCTGCACAGAGCAGAGCAATGGGGTGACACAAGATAAAGTGGTTGAACGTTCCCCAGAAGAGTTCTTGTGTCCCATTTCCTGCTTTCTGAGATTGCAACCTTAACGCACACGCGTGTGGTGTTTCCATGGCCTCCTGCGCACAGGGAGATGCTGTGATATGTTCATTATCAGCCAAGCCTTTCACAAAAGCCATGTCATGCTGTACAACCCCATGGAAAGCAGGGAGAAAAGCTCTTGAAGAGGTGAATGAGCTGGAGATGTGGGGTGTTGAGGGGCTGAGCTTCATTCTCAGAAGATGCCAAACCAGATTTCCCTCTTCTTCTAAGACACAGGACAGAGGGAACTGCACAGACCATGAGTGTCAGTGAAGTGAAACTGGGCTGTGAAGAACAGGAGTTGTCTGGCAGGATTAAATGCCAGGCTGTGGTGGAATGACAAGAGCAGGATGCAGAGATGCAGTTTGAAGCACAGCTCTCTGCTGGGAACACCAGGAGAGACAGGAGGGAAGGCTCTCTGAGCATCATCCAGGGCGAGTAGCCTGACCTACAGCATCCCTAGGGAGAGCCAGGCAGGGCAGTGCTGCACTCACAGCCACTAATTAGCCTGATAGAAGTTCAAACTGAGATCTCAGAGATGCACAAGGACCATGGAGCAACCACACACATACAAGGTTGAGTCTGCTGCAACCATGTTTGGGCAGTAGAGGACTCCATCAGTGCAGTGATTTATGACCTATGGCAAGGCAGGGTTTGCTCATGCTTCTGCTAGAGACAAAGTACTGGCTGATGCCACCCAAAGTAGAGTGCAGCCCACCTCCTGAGGATAAAACCACAGGGAAATAGGTCCCCAGGGCAGCCACAGCCTCAGCAGCACTATCCCATGCATGGTATGCTGGTGGGATTTCCTAGAAGGCTCCAGGAGATGAGCTCCCTGTCCCCATAAAGCAGAGTCTGAACGTTACCCGACAATGACCAGAGCTGGCATTAATTCCCTCCCACGACCCCAGTGCTCTCCCACACCTGCACTCAGTTTAACCAAGTGACCTCTGGTGGAAGTTACAAACTTCCTACTTCCTTGATTTATTAGTTGCAGCCTCTGGGTCTGATGATTAGATGATCTGAGCCCAGCTTTATCCTCTTTTGTTAAGTCTACGGCAGGTTTTTTGTTTATGACAAAGGCTGAAAAAAAAATACTCTGCCACGCTTTATTCCCAATCACATCACCATGGCAACAATGATCAAAGTTTTCGAGTTTTTCCTCAAAACAGTTTTCTGGTTTAGGTCGTTTATAGAGATCTCCATGTGTGCCTGGTTGGAGGTTTCTAGTGATTTATCTGGCACCTGGTTGGTCAGTTATCTGTGTTTGTTTGTACAGCTCAGATGCTCTCTTCTGCTTCTCTGCCCATTTCTCTTGTCCTCTGTCCTTCTCAGCTCCTCTCTGCATAGCTGCCTGGACACAGACACCTCTCCTCCTCTCTCCCACCTGGCCCCTGATCTTGGGTCACTGCTGCCCTTCCAGCCCCTCTGCCAGACTACAGGTACAGCAACAGCCACCCACCTTCAGCAGAGCCACACCCTCTGGAGATGAAGGCCGGTCCCCAGCTGTCACACACAAGCTCTGGATGTGCCTCGGGCTGCACAAATGATGTGTGGGCTGGACACTGCACACCACTGGGGGTAGTTAGAGGCGTAGGGTCAGTCAGGTTTAGGGAGGAGCAGAGGCTATTTTGGGGTTTGACTCCTCTGACATGCTGTCAGTGGCTGCACAGGATGAGATTCCTTGCACCTCTGTCCCCACTGACCAGCCTGGTGGGTCTGGGGGTGACAGCGAGGGACGTTGCTCTGGCGTAGGTGAGATGGACTTCACCCTTGGGCTCAGGTCCCATAGCCAGGTCTGCAGTATGAGATTCTGAGATCACATCAAGTGTTTCCATCCAATGGGGTCCCAAAAACCCAGGCATGACAGAGGGACCTGTAATATGCTTATCCATGAAACTTGATGCTCCTTCAGCAACAGCTCTTTGCTGTCTCACACGCTACACTTGGAAGGAAACAGCCACCAAGCAAGGGGGCCTGGTCCCTCTTGGAGATATTCACACCACAAGGCTGCTGCCTCCGCACCGCTCCAGTTAGCCTGGCTTCAGACATCAACACCCAGCCGTCCACATCCTGGTCTTTGGATGGTGCTTGCCCAAATTCGTCCAAGCCCAATTCCCAGCCAACTCATTAGTTGACAGCCATGGTTTCCCTCCAGGCAGTCCTTCTGCACAGAGAACTTCTCCTTGCTTAATCCCTTCCCTAAAGTCCCCCGTTCACCAGTGTCTTCCCGCCCTGGCATGCCCAGGACCAGTCCTAGGCTCTGGAGAAGATGAAAGAAGGTGCCTCAGCTGAAGGTGGGTTCCAGAAGCAGGAGCTACACAAAGGCCAAGAACTCTTGGCCATACAGCCTGTCCCAGACCAGGCAGATGAATTGCCCTCCTCCTCCCAGTGTCCATGGAGCTGAATGCCAGTAGCACAGAGGTACTGGCAATGTCTCTACCCTCTTCCCACCTACCACTGGAGTTGTTCTGAAAAACTCCGCAGACCCTTTCCCTCACTCTCTCCCCCCCTCAGATGACACTACAGTTGCCATCAGGGTCATCCTGCCCACACCTCATGCACTGTGTCACCAAGAGTGTCTTCCCAGGCTGAAATCCCCTCACTTATTCCTCACCCCATTCTCACCTCATGTCCTTGATCTCTCCTGCATGATCCCAGCCCTGATAGATAAATGCACTTCAGATTCACTCTTTTGCACATCCAACATGCATCAGACCGAACCAAGGAGCTATCCTGAACCCCCAGCTGCATTCAGGGTCATTGACCATTGCCCTTCAGTAAGCTACACAGTCCAGAGCAACTCTTTAGGCACCATTTCTTTAGACAGTAAGATTTTGGGAGTCTTACCTCTTGATTTGTTTCTTTTCCTCATTATTATCATTGCTCACTTTACACTGGTACTTTATCTTATGAATATTGATTATTTTGCCTCACTGGTTACAGATTGTTTATTCCAGAATAACATTTTCTGTTCCTACATTTCTGCACACTCAGGTGATTTATAAAGGTCGTAAAACAAAGAGCGCTTGTTGCAGTGAACTCAAAAAGCTTTGCTGTGCTAAAGGGTCCTGGGAATAATAAATCAAAACTAACCTTGAGTCAGAGTGTAATCTCTTCGGCATTCACCCTTGGGTGGAGTCATCCAACACCACACCCGGAGCCCACAGCTTTGTCTGCCCAAAGCAGGTGATTCCCCTCTCTGTGTGATTCCCCTCTTTGTGTGAGCCATTCACCACGGGCAAAGCCAAAGGCTCCACAGGGCAGTAGTCATGGCCACAAGGCTGCACAATTCTCAAAGGAGCATTTGGACAGTGCTCTCAGAGACAGGGTGGGATTGCTGGGGATGGGCCTTTGCAGGCCCAGGAGCTGGACTGGATGATCCTTATGGGTCCCTCCCAACTCAAGACATTCTGTGATTCTGTGTTCTATGAAAACAAGGGGGTGGCTGGACTCCTGAAGAGGAGTTGTAGCAGCACAGATGTGGCCTCAGAAAGTCCCCTCTCCACTTTCACACCATGTGAAAACATCCTGCCAACTCTGGCAGAAGTGTCCTTCCTGCACACTTGTCGTCCAGGGCCCAGGGCAGGCTGCTGCAATAGATGTGAACCCTCAGGTGAAATCCCCCCACCTTGGAGCAGGAACCTGCTTCTGGGGAAGCAGCCCCTCTGTGCACCAGAGCAGGCTCCCAAAGCCCTCTACCTCCTGAGCACCTCCACAAGCTAAGTGTGCAAACAGCTGCAGTCACACGCATTCCCCAGCCAAGGCAGTGCTGTGACTGCTGAGGAACAGGAAAATAAATGCTATTGCTGAAGACAATTCTGACTGCCTGTCACTGCCACACTGCATCCTGTAAGGTCACCAGACCTTTGCTTACTGACATTGAGGTTCTCCACACTCAGAAACCTACATTCCTCTGTCTTTTCCAAGCCATTGGTGCTCTTTGTGTCCACCCATCCATCAGCTCTGGCAGCCTCTGTCAGCATGAGAAGGGGCCTGTTCTCTTCTTCACCTGAAGGCTGAGTGCTGATGTCACACACAGCGAAGCAGGGCTCTGCTCAAAGGGCAGGGGTCACATCCCAATCCCTTTCCAATGCAACTTGTTTTCTGGGGTGCAAGCCAAGCCAGGGGATGCCTCACTCTGGACCACTGGTGCAAAGAGAGCCTGGAGGAAAACTGCTGGAATAAACTGCTGCTACACTATGGTGGTGGGACTGGGAGAGCCCTGCCTGCAAAGGCTGCAAGAGGGGTGTCAAACTGTCTAGTCACCATAGGATACAGGAGGTCACACAGCCACACCAGCAGCATTTCTAAAGCCAAGGATGGTGGGAAGGGAGGAGGGGGAGCCTCAAGGCACAGCATTTCCTCCAGCAGAACCAAAGCACACCCAGCACACCAGAGTCGGCCTCCCAGGGAGATGACAGATGGGGTGACAACAGGCTTTCCAAACACCTGCTGGGCCAGGAGAAAGATAAATCCCTTGATTTCCTTTTCTGTTCCTGTGTGTCTAAAAGTGCTGACATGAAGGACCAACTAGCCACCAAGCCATCCTTTTAACCCAAGGTGCTTGTGTCTAGGTGTCAGTGCAGTGTGTGAGTGCTGGAGGACTTAATGCATTTAACAAGAACAGAAAAGAGCAAGACTGCTTAGGGATCAACCTGGCTGTGCTGGATAACACAGTGTGCCTCCTTTCCCCCAGATTTGCACTCACCTGCTCATATACTTGTAAAGCAGTGGTGACTCTATCAGTCAGAGGGCTGGCTGCCAAAGCTGCCATCCCCAGCTAGGACAAGCTGGTGTCTGTGATAAATTAAGGGTGATTCAGACTTGGCTATCAAAACCTTTTCTCAGTGGAAAAAAAACTTAGATTTTTGGAAGAAAAATAACTGGAGGTAGGAAACCTATAGTTCCCTTGAAATGCTGTCAGTGCAAAGGAGACAACTCAAGAAAATCACAAGCTGAGCGGTTTCTCAAAGTTTCCTGGTGATTTTTTTATCTCAGCAATCAGAGATTCAGGGAATTCTTACTGTGTACAAAATTTTTAATTTCAAAAATTTGTCTCATTCTCTCCACTGATCACAGAGGAAACAGTAGACACTTGTCCCACTGGAGCTCTCCCAAGGGGAGCTGCCAATGGCAGCAATGGCTGTTCTAAAGAGTGACATCACTCTCCAACTTTAAAAGTTGGGAAAGACCCCTCTCCACCACAGCAATCTTGGACATGGTATGACTGTGAATGCCTGTCAGTTTTGTTTGAGGACCATCCACCGAGACTCATCCTCATTTCTTCTGTCTTTGTTGAGCAGGATGAGCCTAGTCTCCGAAAAGTCTGACTTGGGAACAGCCCAGTGTCCGCAGTTGCTGAACCACAGCCCCCTGCACTGGCAGAAATATCCCTTAGGTGCTTCCCTGGATGAAGGAGGAGTAATGCAAGAGAGGACAAAAATGAGGGTCATAAATAAAATTCACAAAGGCGTGTGACGTATTAATATAATACGTAAATAAATTACACGGACCCAGCTAGCTTAGTTGGGGGTTCACAGCCAAATCCTTTTTATTCAAATCAAACAACACCTTATATACATGGGTTCAAAGTAACACGTGACTGCCTTGACCAATCACCATGGGGTATCTCACTGCCCAGGTGTGTGGGGTACATGGGAACTATATCTCCTAGGGTGCTGTTTGGCACCGTTCCTGAAACTCGACTCCTCCAAAGGTGGGACATTTCCCTCGTCCTGTTGAACCAGCACCAGCACCTGGGGCAGTGTCCTTCCTTTCACACCAACCACAGGTTCCAACCCCGATGCAAACACAGCCCAAGGGTTTGGTTTCCATTTGGTGCAAACACATTTCACAGTCTTTGGAGCTGCCATTAAACAAAGTCACAGCTGCGGCTTTGCCAAGGAAACCAGCAGAAGGGATGGAAGGGGTTTGCCTAACCCTGCCTTATGTTCATGCCCCTCTCCCCTCACTGCAGAGCCCAAAGGACATGTAGCACCACACCAGTTAGAGTTAGGACCAGGCAGCCACTATAAATGACCATTTCCTTCAGTGTGGGCTGAACATGGAGCTGAGGACCCCACTGCACCCTTTCAGCCCACACTCACTGCCACCTGCACAGCCCATCTCCCCTGTTCCACAGACACTGTCTCTGGTCTGTTCCTGGGCTGCAGGCACACACTGAGAAGCACTGATACATCTGAAAGGAGGTGCTCTCGATTACTATCACATCATCCCCCTCTGCACATCCTGGGTCCCTCTAAATGCCCCACTATCCTCCTTGCTTATCTGAGCTCCCAGTGAGTAGCTCCTGGCAGCCTCACAAAGGAGACAAGCCCTGGAGGGAACAGGATGAATATTCATGGTCACTGTGTCTGGAAGGTGAGTGAAGGCTCTCAGCACATCCACAGGCAAGCAAGACATTCATCATAAAATTCACATTCAGGGTCTTATTTCTCCTACAGCATTAAATATTTAACAACAGAAACTTTCAAGTGTCTTCACAATGTAATTACAGTGCAAGGAGGATCAGCTTCAATTGCTAAGCCCCAGCTCATTGCCACAGGACAGCTTGGGTGGCCCCAGTCCCATTTGGGCTTCCTAAGCACCTGCAAGGACAATTGCTAGAGGTTAAAAAAAAGGTTGTGAAAGTTGTAATATAGAGAGAGACTGCAGAAACAGCACAGATGTCCAGGAAGATTAAAATGGAAGAAAAAGTTCCCTGTTGCACAGATACAACAAAAACCATGGTTTCTCGAGGGGAGTGAAACAGGAGGCCAGGCCCAAAAGAGTTAACTAAGAAATTTGGGCCTGCGAACAAGCTACCAACATCCAAAACGATCTGTGCTCGTTCTGTTCTACTTACTGGACTAAAGCTTAAGAGAATAGTACAGGAACGTGTAATAGGCCTAGAGGTGATAAATTAGAAATACAGCAGGATCAGGTAGACATTTGAATATGAGAAATAGGCTTGGAGCCAGGGCCTTTTCCAAGCTTCAGTGAGCGGGTCAAGAACAGTGGAAAAGGAAGAAGGGTCAAGCTGAGGAAGATGAGTTGAAGCCCCTTGCCCCATGGAGGAAGATGGGAACGACCCCTCGAAATGGGGACCCAAGAGAAGCACTGCCCCAAGCTCCGCCTATACTCCGTCTATTATTAATATGTATTGATAGATGTTGTAATTGTTTGAATATGCATTTAATCACATCTGAAAATTGTATAAAAGTGTTGATTTTCTGAGGAGCCGGCGAGCAAGTTTGTCCAGCGCGAGCTGGCTTGCTCCCAACGTTGAATAAACAAATACCTTGCTGCTTAAAGATAAAAAGTCTCTGAGCAGTTTCTCGGACTGATTTTTTGGATTCAGGAGCAATTTGGAGAGGGATGCAGGGTAGGCAGTGGGGAAGGAGCTGGACCCAGAGAAGGGCAGGCAATGTCCTGGTTCCACACCTCCAGCAGGACACACACCTGCCCTTGAGAGCAAGATGAAGAGAGAGATGAGGCAGCTTCTCATGGTGGTGTCAGGGAACTTGCTTGAAAGACCATCAGTAGTTGAACACACGCACCCCCACACACACCCCAGTGTCTTGCTAATTGTTTTTAATATTCCTCAGGGAAAACTGAGCTTCAGTAGCATATCTACAGTCCACGCATCTAGACAAAGAGTTGACCATCATCCCAGAGAGATAGATTCCCAAGAAACAATGGTTACACACTCCAGCAAGGACATAGGAGCAGTTATACTTGGATGCTGATGAAAAACAAAAAAGAGGGTCAAATTCAATATGTCGCTGAGTGACTGAAGAAAAACACAGGGTTTCTTAGTAGAAATTAATGTGTTAAGGCTGAATTTGCAGGGTGACATCCTCCAGTGATATCAGTCCTTGGCACAGAAACAGTAAAGCTGATACAGGATTGAATTAATAAAGAATTAAGGGCTAGGAATATTATCACAGCCAGTCAGCACAGTGTTCTGGAACATAGCCCTTGCCCAACAAATCTGTTCTCATTTGCAGGGGAGAGCACACATGTGGCTGATAGGATAGAGAGTCCAGGCACAATCAGGCTTTACAGATTTGGATTAAAACCAGTTCCAGTCAATGCTGGTAAAGCTCATGTGTAAATATGCCGAGTGCTGGACAAAAATAGCAGATCTCCAAACAAGCAGAGAGTGTGATGGAGGGATTCTTGCAAAGACAGTTCTAAACATTGGGACCACAGGGAAGTAAGATGATGAGAGAGAGATGGAGATGATGGAGATGGAGATGGGTGGGAGGAGAGCAGTTTGCTTGTTAGACAAAATCTGCAAGATGCCAAGTATGGAGCAGTAGGAGAAGAGGTCCAACTGCCTGGTCAGCTGGGTCTATGTGAACAATGCACACTTTGATGTAATCAGGTGATAAGACCCAACATGAGGACAAAGAGCACCAGTTGCAGCAAATTCCCAGTGCTGCAGCCTCCCATGTGCAGCAAACCCTCCTCTGTCTCCCAGCCTGCAGAAACCCCTGGATAGGAGGAGCTTTGCCTTACCCAAGTCTACCTGGATTTCGCCATAGTTGGCTACCTCATGATCTTCATGTTTCTCTTTTAGGGATCAGTAGGTGGGGTGAAGCTGTTGATTGTGTAAACATATGGCCTGGCTTTGCCTCATCATAACCATCCTACTGAAATCAATGAAATAAAGGCTGCTGAGGGAGAAAATCCTTTTTCCTTGCCCAGACTCAGCCTCTGGCAGCATCTGCCTTGCTTTGCTCTGGTCTCACCTTTGACAGCCCTGGTTGCATGTTATTGCTTAATTATTGTCTCCTTACATGGCCCTGGAATATTTAGCATGGCCTGTGCTCTGCCTGCATTACTGGAAGAGCAGATACCAAATGGCTCTACATGTCTCGCTAACCACACTAAACACATGATCACTATTCTGTTAAGAACCCTGCTGATGAAGAGGCATGAACTGCAGCTCCTGGGGATCTTAAGTGTTCTTCTCTCCTCCTGGAGTTCTGACCACTGCTAAGCTGTTTCAGAAGGACAAAGAAGCATCTTTGACATATGATGGCCTCTGAGGCACCCAGTAGAGTTCACCTTCTTGACAGAACAGCCACACATGGGGAAACCTGTGCCATCCTTGGAGAAGAACCAAGGGGAGATGCAGAGGATCTGGATGTCTGTCTTCCACCAAGTCCACAGAACAAGTACCCAGAACAATTCCATGGCACCAAAAATGCAACCAATAAATAGTAAAAATAATATCTGTGGTCAAGAAGAAGAAGAACAACAGCAACAACTTCTACTTCCACGGAAGAAGCTTGCTGGCAAAGGAGACTTCTGCTACAGGTAAGGATATAATGGCCAAACAAACCCTGTAGGGCACTGAGGTGGTTCTGTGATAACTGCCTGCAGCTAGAGAACTGTACACCTTCTATTGGAAGCTTCTCTCTGCTTCCAGGACCCTTGAGCTGGGAAACACATTTGGAAGGTCTGCATCAGTTCCTTTGCTGCCACAGAGGAGTCAATCCAGTGATGGACTGTGGGCTCACAGTGGTCTGAGGTGTAAGCCAAGCCCTACCTCAGCACTTGGCACATTCATGACACCCCTCACCTTCCCTCCGTGGCAGCAGCTGCAGGCTGAAGTGCGACAAATTCAGGGGGCTGCTCCATCCGCTGACCTGACCGTGGCAGTAGCCCACTCTGGCAATAAGATTGTCACTTGCTGGTTGTGCAAGTAAGCCCCAGCTTGGAGTGGCCAGCTGCTAAGATCAGCTGCTGTCCTGCAGCCAAGGTGTGTCACGGGGCTGCACCTTCACTGTGCACAGCTGGCAGTGGAGAGGATGCAGGTTCTGCATGCAACAGACAGATAAATTCCTTCTTGAGGAGATGGTCCCAGTCTGGTTGAAGAGGAAGTGACAGTGGCAGGTATGTGCCAGGCAACCATTCCAAGCAAATCCCAAGTGCTTTGCTGCCAGGTCCCTCCTCACTCAGCTCTTGGAGGCGCAGCAGGGAGGGTGTGAATGGAAACCTGCCCTCCGAGTCACAGCCACCTTCCTCCAGCCTCTCACACAGCCGAGGGGTGAGCTGGGCCTTCCAGAAGTTGTGGGGAGGAACAAGGTGAGGTCTCACTGTAATGGAGCAAGGCTTAGAGTAGCTAATTGTCCTTATTCCTGATCCCCTTGGATTTGCTTTAAAGTTTGCTTTGGGTTTGTTTTAAAGTCCTTGCTTTCCCCTTTCTGTATCTTTCTCCTGCCTTGTTATTGCCCTCCTCTTCCTGACCTGAGGAAGTTTGCAATGTGGGCGTTGTTTGCACCCATGTGCTTACCTGTGCAGGATCATGTCAAGTTCCTCCTCCCCACAGTTGTTTATGACTGCACCATGCTGAAGTAGATGGGATATGAGAATAAAGCTTTAAAAATATTTTCACTGAGAAAGTGATCCACATAAAAATACATCAAACTATTGATAGTTCTCCTACAGAAAAAAAGCAAGGCTGCTATTGAAAAATGTAAGTAATGTGATTTCCAGCACCTGAGCAATTGGAAGCAGAAATTGAAATTTTGCATAAATGTATATAAAACTTGTATTCATTGATGTGATTGATATTAAACAGTAGCAATGCATTTGACAGAGAGATGTCATGATAGAACACCATGGATGTGACAGCTCTTGGCAGAATTTTATGTTGCAGTTCAGTTTTAAACCCTCATATGTCTCTGCAGATAAGATTTGCCACACTGCCTCGGGGTCTATGAAGGCTGGCTGAGAGCATCACAGGATCAGTTTTCTGAGCCCTGGTATGGAGTAGAGGCACAGGAAACATGTCCATGAAACACATAGCAGTGTCTGTGATGTAACTGCAGGATCAGAGCTTTCCCGCTGCGTGTCCCACTCAACAGAGCACTTCAGCCCATGCTTAACCCCCAAGAAGTGCTCAGATCTCCTTGATACCAAACACCAGGGCTGACTGTGAGGTCTGGCAATGGGATGTTACTTTGGCTTGTTCATGGAAGGGCTGATGGGGCTGCTCATGGTTACTGCTGCTCCTCTGGTTTTGGCACAACAACAGTGAAAGCTGATTTTTTTTTTTCTAACTCAATTTTCACCCCACAGCTTATCACTGAATGTCAGCTTCCATATTAATGTACCTGTCCGTCGGCACACAGGCAGCAGCTTAGTGCTGGACATGGTAATTCTACAGAGGAGTTTGCCCATATGCTCTGCAATTGCACTAAAATAAATGATCATGGAATCCAAGTGACAAAGAGCAAAACCTGTGGGAGTAACACCAGCTGCCCTGGTCAGGGACCAAAGTGCAGATCACAGCCATGGAGACAAGTCTTCACCCCACTCTGCTGCAGCTGGGGTTAGAGTTGGACTCAATGATCCTTGTGGGTCCCTTCCAACCAACAAGGTTATTCTTTCGTGAAGGGTCTTGAGGGGAAGCCATTATGAGGAGCAGCTGATGTCACTTTGTTCAACCTGGAGAAGAGGAGACTGAGGGGAGACCTCATTGGAGTCTGCAGCTTCTCCCAGGGGACAGTGGAGGGGCAGCACTGATCTCTGCTCCCTGTGACCAGAGACAGGACCTGAGGGAACAGCTGGAGCTGTGTCAGGGCAGGGTCAGGTTGGATCTCAGGAAAAGGTTCTTCCTCCAGAGGCTGTTTGGGCACTGACCAGGCTCCCCAGGGCAGTGGGCACAGCCCCAAGGCTGCCAGAGCTCCAGGAGGGTTTGGACAATGCTCTCAGGGACAGAGTGAGATTGTTGGGGTGTCTGTGCAGGGCCAGGAGTTGGACTGATGGTCCTTGTGAGTCCCTTCCAACTCAGCATATTCTCTAAGTCTGTGATTCTATTACTCTGCTAAATCCCCTCTCTCACCCACATGGAACTGAGTAGGGGATGCTCTGGGCTGGCTGTTCCATCCAGGCTCTTCACTCTTCATGTTCTGGGACATATGGTGGGGACTAGATGGTACCAGGCTGTGGCTATGGGGAAGGAGAGCCTGGTAACGAGTTCTAGACAGTCTTCCCCAGCTCAACAGCACAACCACTTGCTGCAGTACATCTGTATGGTTTGTATCTCATCTTGTGACCTGTTTCCAGACTGGGCAGAGGTGGAACATGGGGAAAAGATGGTAGAGATGCAGCTCTCATCACCAGGGACCTGGGGAGAGACAAGATCATTTGGAGGGTGGCTTGCTCATGCAGGGAGTGCCCAGGCTGGCCAAAGAGAAGATGTCTTTGTGATAGTCTTAAGCCTGCACCGTACTTGATTTAATCTCTGCAGTGCACCCACATGCCACAGGGACCACCTCTCCACCTGGCAGATGGTTAATAAAACGTTGCTTCAGCATCCCACGCTCAGAGCTGTCCCACAGACATGTTGGAGGGGTACATCTCCCTTTCAGATGGCAGCTGCCTTCAAAGGCAGCTTTTCATCACACCCTGATCAGCAGCACAGGGAAGGGAGAGCTTTCCTGTGCTTCAAAGCAGAGTCCTGCCCAAGCCCAGGGGAAGAGATACAAGCAGGGTCCATAGCCTGCTTTTGAGCACAACATTTAAGGTTTGCAGTTTTGGCTATTGTTTATTAATGTAATCTCCTCCTGCAGAAGGAACCTCAGCCCTGCCCTGGTGAGGACTGTGGGTACCCCTGGGGATGATAGTGTGTCACAGTCCATTCCCACAGAGGATCATTGTTCCCAGACTCCACCTGAGGACAGGCTGAAAACCAGTGGTAAAGGGATTTCAGATGTGAATAAATTAAAAATGAGGATCAATGTTAAAATGGTGTATCAGTGAGCCTCCTGGAAGGAGCTTGGAGACTACCCCAGGGATCAGTGTTATCCTACGTTTCCTGTACAACCTCAGTGCTGGCTTTTCCTACATCTAAGTGCTTCACTTTGCTATTCCCAAGATCCTCATGGTGCTCCCAGGGACCAGAAGCATCTATTTCCCCTACAGCCACACTGCATGGAGCAAAGGAACTATTCTGACAGATCCCCTGGGATCTGGCTTGATTCAGCTGTAATAGGAACAACGAGTGCAGCCCTGACCAAACAAGCGAGCTACTCTTCCTCCATGAGTGTGATGGGAAGTGGGTGTTAGGGAATTGACTGGCAAACCTTTCAACCATTCTGCTGAAGGAACTTCCACTGGAAGGGTTGTTATCCTTTCTGGTTAAGCAGAGCTGTCTGCAACTCCTTTGTCCTCATGGCCCTATTGCTGAGCTGTAACCCATGAAAAGAACTACAATAAGGATGAAAAGGAGCTGCAGAACATGGTCAGTGCCCCATGCTTAAAGGTTCATAATTCTGTTATTTGTGACACAACTTTCTTCAAACTTGGCAGGAACTCTAATCCCATTTGAAGGCTGAGTGCATGGCATCAGAGAGTCCCAAAATGGAGAAAATTCTGAATTATCAGTAACAACAGAGAGCTGAAATCTTCTGTGAAAAACAGAAATTGCCCATTTGTTCACCATTACAGAGCCAAAAATGGCTGGACACATTTTTTTGCAGAACTTTTCGAAATTTTTTTTGTTTTGTCGTGGTTTAGGAATGATACTCCTCAATTCAGTGCCCATACTAAGACTCTCCCAAACCAGATGCTGCTCTCTCACTCCCCCTTCCTCTCCCCCTTCTTGCTTTGGTGAGATGGAGTTGAGAATTGGAGCCACAAAAGGTGAAGATCGCGAGTTAAGAACAATTTACTGGAAACAGCAATGAAATAAGAAAAGGAACAGTAACAACATTAATAACTGAAGTATATGAAAGAGAGAGGGGTCCCCTGGTGGTCTGGTGGTCAGGATGTGGCACTCTCACCACCACGGCCCGGGTTCGATTGCCGGTCAGGGGACTTCCCCGGGCAGATGGAGCTCGTCAGCCCTGTAAGGCCATCCATCTAAGAGAAGGTCACTCTAAACAAACCTACGTCCTGAGGACCTCACTGCCACTGTCCAAGCTCGCTCGGCCCTGGCAGATGAACCTCAGGATTAAAGGGTGGGCTCAGTTCAGCGCACACTGTGTCTCACCTAAAAATCCACTGCGCAGGCTCGAAGGGTAAAGACCTTTCCCAAATCTTCATTCGTGAAGACTGGCCATGACAAAAGAGAGAGTGATTCACATGCAAAATGATCACCTTGGGCCCCAAGACAGTGAACAAGGGCAGACAATGAACAAGGGCTTACAGATTCCCTCCTCCAACAGCATTTTGTCGACCAGAAGCCCCATCCTTCTTCTTGAAATCCTGAGTCCCTTTCCCCCACTCCAGCAATGACATGAGGGTGTATCAAATCACATCAGGGTCCTGGCCAAAACCAGGACAGTTTTCAATAAATTTCAGCCCAACTATATCTAGAGATTTTGAGATACAGAGAGATGGGTAGGAACTGGAAGCAGAGATCTCTCCTATATCACTCCTGCAGCTTTGCTTGTGGAGTCACGTCCAACCCTCTGTGGTGAGTGTTGGTCCTGGCTGAGTGGTCAGCACGTAGCAGCAGGAGCTCTGCTCCACTGAGAAGCACTGCAGTAATGTGGAGGAGGAGCCACATCCCTCTGAGCTTCCAAAGGTCCCAGCGACCTTGTCCTCTCTCCCTGCTCAGAAGGTGTTTGAAAATAGTTCATTTCAACTCATCTCTGGCACTGACAAGCTGACAAGGAGGATGGTTGCCTCACAGTTCTCCATTAGCATTCTGCCAAATGCCTTCAGGACAGTGTAATTTACATGTCTATTATTTTTATGATATAGAAGATTCACAAGGAAGTGTCTAAGATTCAGATGTGTCTGGAATGGGAGCTCCACATGCTGGTTTCTTTGAAGATCTCTTCATCGAATCATAAACACTTTCAGCTGGAAGGGACCTTTAAAGACCACTTACTCCAACCCCATTCAGTGAGCAGGGATATCTTTAATTAGACAGGGTTGCTCAGAGCCCCATCTGATCGGGCCTTGAATTTTTCCACAACAGCTTTTGAAGCAACAAGCATGCAAAATAACAATGCATGGGAAAAAAATGGGCATGGCCAGCTCACCCAGACCAGCCTTCTCAGCAGGTTCACAGGCCCTCCTGCATTCTGCACAGGGGTTTGCTTTCTAGAAAGTTTTAATATGACTTTTATCAGCAATTTGCATACTATGGGCTGCTGCAGACTGTTCTCAGTGCTCACTGCTGTGCCCTGCATGCTGACATGGGAAGGACGAGTTCAGCCATACATTCCTGCTACTCTCACATGCCAGCTCCACCTCAGGAAGAAGTGTAGAATATGTAGGTATCATGGAAACACAGAATCGTTTGGGTGGGAAGAGACCTTAAAGCCCCCTGCCACGTGCAGGGACACCTTCCCTTGGAGGAACCAAGTTGTTTCAAGCCCCATCCAATCTAGCCATGAGCACTTCCAGGGATGGGGCAGCCACAGCTTCTCTGGGCACCCTGTGCCAGTGTCCAGCTACTCTCCTAGTGAAGAATTTTCTCCTAGTATCAAATGTAAATCTCTCCTCTCTCAGTGTAAAGCCATCCCCTCTAATCCTATAGGCATGTAAGTACGGAGAAATATGTATGCAGAAAATGTAGAATTTTCTACAATAAATAAAAATGTATAAAGTTTATGGGACTTCAGGGGGTTTTTTCCAAACATCCTCTGATCTCATAGCCCTATGAATTGTAGCATCCCTGGACTGGAGTGTCAGGTGTTATTTGTAGATCAGAGGGTAATCATTTAGGCAGTACCTCACTTTCTTGCCATACCAGACCTGTGGCCATGTCCCAGCAACTAGAGGCTAAAGAGAAAATCCTTATCCCTTCCTGGTCAGGCAATCCTACAAGAGGAGTGAGAATGCCACGGGAAGCATCACAGTGTAAACATGCAGAGGATGAACAAGAGTGGATTGCACCCCGAACATGGGGGCTTTCCCAAAAATCCAGGATGTGCCAACAGGATTTTCAGTGGCCTTTCTCACCCACCACATCAAGGAACAGCATCTGTTTCCTCTTGTGGTTCCTGTCAGAAAATACAGGTAAAAAACAATTTTGGGGGATTTTTTCCACAGCTGTCAATGTGCAGGTACAAGTGTTTAGAGGGATGATTGGCAACTTATCCAAGGGTAACAGGGCAAATCATGAGCCATTTGTTCAGGCAGTTCCCTGGGAACAGGAGGCAGAATTGTGCATGCCCATCCCCTTCTCCATGATGTGACACAGCTGGTGTGCTCCCTCTCCTCCTGCTCTTCTCTTCCCTGCATGAAGCCAGAGTGGTCCTACTCTGGAAGAAGTAAAACAAAGGAAGGAATGGAGCACTTCATTCATCTGTGATACTTGCAAGGAGAACAAAAGTCTTGGCTCAACCTTAGAAAGTTCTCAATACCAAAAGGAGCAGAGCTCTTGGCACAGCAGAGATTGGCACAGTCGTAGCTGGAGAAAGGGAGTCAATGCCAATCATGAAGGGAAGGATGGTGCCACCTGGTAAAACATGGCAGGTCAGGTTGAAGAATAGCCCCTGCTCTTCCCTGACCCTGCAGAGACTCTGGGATCGATGGCATTTGGTGTCTTTCATCTGCAGCCACTCTGTGCTAACTCCACACAGAGTAAGCAGACCTCCCCTCTGGCAGCCCAAAAGGTACATCTGGTAAGAGGATTGGCTCACGAGGCTCTGCTAAAGAAAATCCATTCTGCACTGAAGCCCCGAGAGCCCACGAGCAGCCTGTTTTTGGCATGTGAGCTCAGGGAAGAGTTAAAGCACAGCACCAGGCTTTCAGCAGAAAGTTGTTCTCCTGCCTTTCTTTTCTTTTTTTTTCCCCTCACTCTTTAAAAAAAATGCCTCATTTTCACTTCAGTGAATCTGTAGAGGCAGGAAATAATACAAAGACTCTACAAAGCCCGACTTCTTTCTTCTGTGGCGTCTGTGCTGAAGTATCTGTGATGGTAACAGCCTCTGCTCTCTCTTCACAGGACTCAGCTTCATCAAATATTCCCTCTCTTGAGACTCTGTGATGGTGGGATTCCCTCTCCCAGCTCCATTGCTTTTCCAGTCACACTCTGAGCTGCTTACAGAGCTCAGGCAGAGAAAAATGAAAACCTCTTCTGTTTGCTGCTCCCAGGGAGAAGAAGGGGCTGTGGCCGCCTCAGCCTCCCCAGCACCAAGGAAGCCCCTCCATGGGCCAGCCAGGCAAGGGGGGCATTTGGAGGCAGCACCATCACCCCCCGAGGTACACTTGTTAAGTCACCATGCTCCAGGCATATTTTAAACCCTTTTGGATTGCTCTAATTTAAATAATTAATCAGCACAGAGTCCTTCTCTCTTCATTTGCCAGGAGGGGTGGGAGCAGGTTGTGCTCCCTGCGCAGCACCTCACTGCTGCCAGGGGTACCCGACACATCCCTGGCACAGCCTCTGTTCCCTCTGTGCCCCCAGGGCTGCTGCCAGCTGGTCCCAGGGCACAGACAGGTCACTGGTCCTTGCTTTGTGGGTTCATCCCACAGAGCATGGGCTTGCAGAGATGAGGTCTCCCCATCTTTCCCCAGCATCCCAGCACTCTTGCTCAGAGAGCAAAGAGTAGGGAACCAGACCATGGGATAGCACCAGATTCTGGAGGCAGCAGAGGCCACAGCAGCAGGCAGTAATTGGGGGAGATGACCCTCGACAACATCTGCTGGGACCTCCAGCAGAGCAGGCTGTGCCATGGCTTTGTGTGCACACACAGGTACCACACTGTGAACCACTGGCTCATGAGAGCAGGACCTCCCTGACCACTGCTCTGGGAGCTGTGGAGTCCCATCCCCCTCAATGTCTTGGTGACTGGGAAGGGAAGGTCATGGCAGAGGCTGTGGAGCATGAGAGGCTGAACATGGGTTCTGGGTGGACCCTGTGCAGCTCCTGCCCCAGGGAGATGCTCTGAGCCAGGTATGGGAGAGGAAGCACTAGGGCCAATTCAGCCCTGAAGGCAGGACAGTGTACACAGCATGAGGCTGCTGCTGATGGGCTGGCTGCTGCTGTGGGTTTCTTAATCCCTCCTTTCCCCCTTGATATGGTTTGAAGCTGGCTCCCTGCCAAGTCTCCAAACCTTACCACCAGAGTTCCCCCCCTCCCAAACCTCAGGGAGAAGAGGGAGGAAAAAAAAACTAAGAAAACCCGAAACGAGAGAGAGACAACCAAAGTAAGATATATAAATATATTTACACTTATATACAATTAAAATATACAATTTCACAAGGGAAAGGGAAGGGGGAAGGGAAAAGGAAGAAAACCAAAATATTATATATATATATAAATATCCCAATTAGCAGTCCAATATCTATCCACTAAAAGAGTTAGCAAAGAAATAGCTCACTACTCTCCTGGGACAACCGAGGGTCGCTCCGGAACGATCGCCGGCAACCTCTGTCTCCCAAGGTCGGCAAGGCCTAACCAGGCCTCACTCCCCAACACGGCAGATCAACAGCAGGGAACCTGCACCTCCAAGCCGCCGGAAGGAAAGAGAGCGAAGGCCTCTCCTCCTTTCTTCTTATAATCTGGCTTACGTAAAAATCATAGGGAATACTGGGTAAATCTGGGCCCTTCCTTGGTTAAAAACTGGTCACCAAGGAAGGCCTAGACCAAACCACTACACCCCTTTGGCCCATCACCACTCTGGAAACTCTTCTCTCACCACTCCCACGCTGCCCCCAAACCCTCCAGGACATTGTGTTCCTGCTGTTTTCTTTCAGAAAGACCATTTTCCTAATACAAGTGCTATCGTTTTCACCTCTCAGTGGTGCAGACACACTTTGTTCTCCTTCAGGTTCTAATTTTCAACTTCCTCTCTAGTATTTCCACTGTAAAAATTGACTTAGAACAGCACATTTCACCTCCTCCCACAGGACCACATAAGGGCAGTTTCCCTCTCCAGGTGGTGGAGATGGACACCTCATGAACCACTGGCCAGGCTTCCCACTCTCCAGCAGACCTGTTATGGCATTGCTCGTGTTCCACAGGCAAAAACAAAACAAGACTGGAGCTTCCTACCCCAGAGCACCCAGCATGTGTGTCCAGGGACCATCTGCTCCAGCTGGGGAGAACCAGTGATGGATGCAGAAATGGATGGATCAGGAGCCATTTGTGGAGAAGAGGATCCTCACTCAAGTAATGGTAGAAGGGGCACACTTAGGGGTCAGCATGTCCAATCTCGTCCCTGTATCTCCTCCCTGCACCTCAGCAGCCTCAGGTGCTGCACTATCCTCATGGAAATATCAGCAGGAGTCACAGAGAACATGGATTATGTCAAGGCTCACTGGCCCAGTAGCTGAATTCCTGCCTCCAACCACATGTGCTTGAAGGGCCAGAGTGGCCCTGGCAGAGGCAGGCACAGCATGGGGACGGAGGGTTTTAGGGTCAAACCCAGATGGAAAAAAAATGGTGGAAACGGGGGGTTTTGAAACCTCCCTCCTCATTGAGCAGTTCTGTCTCGTTTTGAAGTGGATAAAGAGTAGAAAATAGTATAAGAAAACAAATAAAGAAAAAAGCTAAACCAAATTAATCTTTCATTTTTCCAAGACAAATATCTTGATTTTTAGTTGATGTGAAAAATACTTGGGTTTGTGCTCACAGCTTCCCTTTGGGCTCGGTGGGTCTCCCCTGGGTGGCAGCAGTCATCCCCAGGGCCAGGCTGACTGAGGAAAGAGCAAGAAGAGTTTCTTCAGAAGATTTTATCCCACAAAGCCAGCGGGACTGGGCCCAGTGACTCTCCCAGTCCTGCAGCTCCAGGGTGAGCACTGTGATGAATCCCCAGGAAGATTTCCACACCAGACAGCAATGGCTCTGCAGCCAGGTGACACGGTGAGACCACCAGCTCGGGGCGAAAAAGTGGCTGCAAAAGGTGCAGCATAAGAGAAAGTGTTTCAGGTGTCCTCCAAAGGTGGGACCCCAGACGCAGGGGAGCAAATGCAAGAAGGAGCCAGCCACAGCCACATGCCCAAAAGAAGCGGGGTCTCGGAATGCATCCACTCGTGGTTCATCTGTACCATGAGCCGCATCCTTCTGCAACTACCCAATGCAACAACATCACAAGTTATTTACATATTTATGGAGTATTTACCCAAAACCTCATAATACTGGAAAAAAAATTGATCATACAGGCAGTAATTTAAATGAAAAATTGTTATTCATACATTTTCATTGTAATGTCACATGCCACAAAATATTACAGGTTCATGAGGCAGCCAGGGCTCTGCTAATAATTAGAATACATTACCGCTTTGATGAGGCATTTACACAAAACTGCAGAACCGTCTCAGAACTGCTGAGATGTTCCCAGCACCCCAATTAGAAAATGTCAGAGGCTTTTATTTATGCAGCATAAATCACACCTCTTGTCTAATTCCAGATACTTTGCACACAGCAGAACATACACATTGTCACCTCCTGGCCCCCCTCAAAGGCCTGGGGGTGCAGGGCTTTTGAGCTCAGCGTCTGTGCCTTCATGGGCACCAGGTGCTAATGAGTCTCGATGCTCAGAGGGTCTGTAGAGACAAGAGCTGTGGCAGTACCCATGTGCCTGTGGACCCAGTGTGGTGCTCTGCAGGTGGTCCCTGGGGGATGGCCCAAGGAGATGGATGGGCAGAGGGCACAGGGTCTGTGGAGAGCAGCACCCACAGAATTAGCCAGGTCCACACCTCCCCTCTCATGTCAGGTCCCTCGTCCCTCCTGCACAGCCCTTTTGCTCCTCCCATGGCACTAAGGGCCGTGTGATGCAGCAGTTCCCGAGGGGTTCCTGTCCCTTCAGCCTCTTGAGGGCACTGGGGCCACAGTCAGAGAAGGCAGCAGGCACACACAGCCCCAGTACCAGTGACCTGCACAGCCTCAAACAGGCTGGACCCTCTGCCTGCCCAGATCATGGAGGGGTCAGGATGAAAATAAACCTTACAGAAAAGATCAGAAGGGAAATGTGGACTCAGCACTGAGTTGCACAGTGTGCTCAGGGACAGGGCAGGGACAGGCTTTTCAAGGTGTGGAACCTGCACAAGCAGGTCTGCCCAAACACATCCAGTGCTCCTCCAAGCTTTCAAGTGCACCAGGCCCCTCCTGTATCCACACTGGGTCTCAGCTCTGCTCTTCATCCCTCCTCCAGGCTGAAGCTCTATATCCTGCTGTCCTTTGTGCCATAGTCTGAAAGCAGACTACGGAGCATTGTCACTACAAGTTGTGCCTTGTGCAAAATTTTTTACCAGGGTCTTTAATTGCATGTTGCAAATGTACCACAAGAAATTTCGGGTCAGAAAGAAACAATTGCACAACTGTCCTCTTAAAAGCAAGATGCCTCTCAAACACAGGAATAGCACTATAGCAAGAGAAAAAACTTTCCCAGTCATTCAGGAGTAGAAGAACCTGTCTTTAGGAAGAGAGAAGAGCTGTATTTTGGATCAAAAAGGATGACCCCAGGGATCCTTACCAGAAGCTGTAAACTACATCATAAAAGAGAAATATCTTTTAGAGAAGCTCACCAAAAAAAAAAAAGCCTTCCTTTCAAGAATATGCTGTGCAGCTTAAAAATGGCTCTTATTAAAATGAATCAATTTCATAAGCATGCTAACATCTTTATTCCTCAAATGTTAAGTAGAGCATTTAGAACTAGAGAATGTATCACTGAACACCTTCCTTACATCTCAATTCATGTTTCTGCATGAGGGTCAAAGCCTCTCTGGGTGTTTTTCCTTGATATGCTCCTTCAGAAATGTTTATTTACAAAATTTATCTGCTTCCACATGTAAGCCTCATATAATAACTCCTGTTGTCTTTGTTCTCAGTGCAGGAGAGGGAGGTGTACAAGTGTAGCAAGGCCATTTGTTGTTATAATTGGATCGCAAAGCAATTTTGAGTGCAGAACAGAGCAGAAGTGGGCCCAGCCCTGATCTAAACAGTGCTGTGGATGCCTCACCTGGCACACAGACCTGTGATGCCTGGGCTGCCTCATTCAGGTGGCAAAAAGCCCCTCAGCCATCTGTGACCTTCCTCTGCTGGTCACAGATGCTCTCATGGGGAGAGTGCTACTGCCCGGTATAAACACAGCAGGACACGAATCACCTCCAAAGAGTTGAATAGAAAATGATGTCTGCAATGAGTGATGATTGTTCTGTTTCAAAATTCTCTAAAATTTAGCTCTCTCAAATACAGTAGTAATGTTGAAGAGTCATAGAACAGAGTTTTGTCCATGAAAAAAACAAAGTGTCAACTACTTTAAATTCCTGCTGATCTCAAGGGTCATTTTAGAAAGTGGACCAAACCAGAGAAGTGACAACTGAAGATGCTCTGGGGCACTCCTACCGCAGCATCAGAAGCATTCAGGGCTACATTGCACACACAAAGGTGATCCATATCCATGAGCCATGCAGCTCAAAGCATCTAGCCAGGGAAAGGATGACAGAAAACACATTTTCCTTCTGGCTTAAACGTCTGAATATTTTCGGGTAAGCAATGGCCAGATAGCTAATGCAGAGAGCAGCGAACAAGGAGGAGCCCTGACACATCAGGTTTTTAATGCCACGCACAGCATTGTTTCCTCAGCACTGAGAGCAATAGGAGGTTGTCAGTGTTCTGGCAAGGAATCAGAGTTAATATATTCTCATAATGAATTTAATGGGATAATGAAATGCTGTTGTAATTGAAGGTATTAACATCTTCTCTTGTTAAATACCAACTTGCTTAGACCATGTGGTCCTTGAGGAAAGACATGAGCTAATCTTGGTAAACAGAAACAAACAGTGGGATTTAATTTGGGTTTAGGACTCTCAGTATCCAGACATTTGGTTGTTTTCAACACTACTCCTTTGAGTGAGTTCTTTTAAGTAACTGATTTAAATACTTTCTTTGGTTGCATTGGATTTAACTGAGATTAATCAGCTTTGCATATGCAGATACTATTTAGATTATGTAAGATATGTAAAGATGTTTCTCCAGCCTTTGAATTTGGCAACTGTGCCTATCTCTAAGCTCCTTTAATTGTCTAAAAAGCATAAGAGGAAGCTCACCAGTAACTCCAGAATGTGCTTTGTCCCTGTTTTGCAGAGGAGAGGGACCCTCTGGGCACGCACTTTTGTCCCACACATCTCAGTTATCAGTTATCAGTTCCCAGCAGAGGTAATGGCTGCAGCCACTGTTTACCATTTGTGTTCTGTCTCCTTTCCTTAGTAATTAGTCATGCATATTAACTGTGACTGTCTACCTGCCTCACCTGTGGTAGATAATGGACCAATTCACTGTCTTGGTATCAGCAGAGACACTGAAGAATGCTTAGTTTTGGGTATTCAGGTATCTCTCAGCTAATTTTCAGCCTGGTTTTAAAGAAAACTATTGCCAGTCAACAAGGTGATCCCTACAAGAGCGATGGCCCCAAGAACATCCACAGGTAGGATGGAGGGGAATTTTGACTTCACTCATCACAAATCTGCAGCCACGCACAGTTTTGCAGCATGGGAGGGGCACTGCATGATGATCCGGGGGGGGCAGTTCTGCATAGAACCTTCCTGTGTGTTTTACCTGCATCCCCCAGAGCATCTGAGGAGGTCAATGACCTGCAGGTGCAGTCCAAATCTCAGCATCAGTATGAGGAGAGCAAGAGATGCAGGAGTCCCTCCAGTGGCAGATTTAGTTTAAATACTGTATTTGATTCCTGGATCAGAAGGGGCAGTCACTCTTGTAAAGTCTGACCTCCTGTGCACACCAGGGAACTGCACACAGTGACTGTGCATCACCTGTGGGCACCTGGGACACATCTCCTGAAGAGACATTTCAGCTCAGTGGAAAGTAAAAGTGAAAACTGCTGGGGAACCCATCTTTTTGCTGGATGCCTACAGGCTGTGTCTCCTCTGAGGAGTGTGACTGTTACAGGGTAGACCCACTTTTTGGTAGAGTGGGAGATCTGGTCTTCTGAAAGAGGTTGCTTTGAAGTCCATGGACATCACCAGTGGGCTGCAGCTGCCACACTTTCTCTTCCACTTTCCTGCCATGAACAGGACAAGGTAATGCTGGGGACACATAGAGCTCTGACATGGTTTTGTTGGAAGTTTGAGTAGGGCAGTTGGATTTGTGTCTCTGAGGACAATTCCTATAGGGGATGATCTGGAGGCAGGGAGACAGGCTGGAGTTACAGAAGGTTTGAGCAGCTGGTTGAAGACCTTTCCAGAGAACTAAATTTCTCAATTTTACCATGGGAGGATGACTTCCTTCCTGAGATGACTTCCAGTTCATTCCTGAAAGTGTAATCCAAGCTAGGAGGCTGGTTTTAGTGCAGTATAAACATGCAACCTAAGACACTGGAATTGTTATTTTGATATGGTTTTGCAAAGTTGTAGAGTGACAAAGATGAATTCTCCTAGGTGAGCTCTTTGATGGCAACTTCTCCATTTGAAGCACGTTTTCATTGATCTGTGACATATAATAGCATTACCCTATGCCAGCCTTGAAGTGCTGTGCAGTGACAAGGGACCTTCCTGCATTTTAAACAACAGAACTTATGTAATGATCTCCTTTTCAGTAATTGCTATATGTCCATAGTGTCAAATGGTGCAGGAATCTCATAATGTACTGTACAGGGGAAATAATTTGATTCGTATTCTCTGGTTTCCAAAACAACATTACAACTGTGATTGGGAAGTGAAGCACATAGTTCATGGAGTATGAGATTATGTTTTCTGTAGCATCAATTTGGAGACAGATGAGCAAATTAAATTCTTTCTACAGAAGAAAAAAGCAGGATTCAGTTTCACAAAGCTAAATTATCAACAAAATATTTGGAAAACAGAATCTTCAGAGTGACCTACTTGTAGCCTTCCAGTACCTGAAGGGAGCCTACAAGAAAGATGGAGAAAGACTATTCACAAGGGCCTGGAGGGACAGGACAAGGAGGAATGGCTTCGCACTGGCAGAGGTCAGGTTTAGATTAGATACTAGGAAAAAATCTTTACTGCGAGGGTGGGGAGGCCCTGGAACAGCTTGTCCAGAGGAGCTGTGGCTGTCCCATGTCCAAGGCCATGTTGGTCAGAGCTTGGAACAACCTGGTGTAGTGGAAGGTGTCCCTGCCCATGGCAGGGGGGTGGAATGGGATGAGCCTTAAGGTCCCTTCCAACCCAAGCCATTCTGTGATGCATCTGGAAACTGAAAAGTAAATACAAAAATTCAGAGCAACATGGGGTCTGTGTGTGTCCAGGTCTCACAGGGACATGCTGAATCCTTATGAGGAGTTTCTAGCAGAGAGATCTCAGCAGACTCCCATGATAGCATCTTCTTCATGTCCCCACAGCTGGAGCCTGGGAGGAGAGTGGAGTGTTCAACACGCCAATGTGGATATTGCTCCGTTAGTCCCTTCTTTTTTAACCACTCTCCTCACAACCAGGAGCTGCTGAAGGAGCCCAGGGATAAACGAGCTGCCTGCACCTCATTTGCAGCTCTGTAATTATTTGTTTGGGTGGCAGGCACATAGTCCATTCACTAGAGCCTGGGATTGGTCTATTCCCCTCTCTTCAGTTTAACACCATGTTCTGCTAAATCACAGTATTTCTGTAGCTCTCTGCTTAAATAAATTTAAAAAAAATAGTTGAAAGACTCAAAAGATGCAGAAAAAAAGCTACAAAGTTGATTTAAGGGCCAGGAAGAATACTTTCCATGCAGAGATTTAAAGGCTTCAAGCTGGTTAGCTTTTAAAAAGGAAGACTGAAAGGTGACTTTGTCATTGCATATAAACACCTAGAGGGGGAGAAAATATCGTGCAATAGAGACTCTTTGACTGCACTGCAAAGGCAGAACAAGAGCTGGAAGCTGAAGCCAAAAACATTTGAATTATAAATTAGATGCTTTTTTGGAAGAAGAGCATTTATCCACCAGTGAAAGTGGCCTGAAGAGGTCTTCCTTAAGGATGCATTCCAAAGAAATCCAAGTCACTGTATGCAATACATGATGAACCTGGTGAAATGTAATGGCCTGTGATTTGTAGGTGATGATCTAATGCATCTCTCCAGCCTTAGTCTCTATGAATTTATTAAATAAAACCATCACACAAGCTGCAAGCCAGAAATAAATTCCTTCTTCTTGCCACTAACCTGAAAATGGGGAGATGGCTGGAGCTCTGAGGCACGCACTGCTCTGGGGAAAGACAGATCACTGTGATGTCCAGGGAGGAGACTGGGGGAAAAAGCCTACCTTATGTCAGCTTGCTGCAATTGGAGACTGATGAATACATTGCTGAGATCAAAGATCCAGAGAAGCTGTGGCTGCCCCATCCCTGGTTAGACAGGGCTTGGAGCAACCTGGTCTAGTGGAAGGTGTCCCTGCCCATGCTGAGGGGATGGGATGAGATGAATTTTAAGGTCCCTTCCAACCCAAACCAGTGTGTGATTCTGTGATCTTCAGGCAGGTTTTGGAGGTTTCACAGCACCTGATGCCACAGACCCTGGTGCAGGGGAAGGCATGGGTGAGCTGAGGATGGGCAGCAGCTCAGCAGTGCCACAGCCCTACTCAGGAGCTGTCCTGTGGGCAGAGGCAAGGTGGAAGGACTCCGGTAAGGCATCCAACAATGCTCTTAGCTCAGGACTGACCAGTTTTAGTGGTGCAGACTCTAGGGACAGCTGAGCTCAAAGGCTGGTGCACACCCCACGGCTCCCAGATTGAAAAAGTGCCAGGATCACTGCATTTTAAGAAACAGAACCCAAAGCAGTGGCATAGTGTCTCCTGCTACCTCCAGAGCAGGTACAGAGCTTGGCAACGACTGACCACCACCTACCCTCTTCTCTCTGCCCCCCAGAGTGAATAAGACAAACTAAGCCAGCAAGCCCCTTCCCTGGGTGGTGGCAGAGGACGTCCCTGTTATCCCGTCCTCTGGAAGCCACTGGTGTGCTTAGTATTCACAGCACAGCCCAATTATTTATAACAGATATTTTTCATTTTGAGTTTCAAGGTATAATAAGGTGGTTATAAAACTGATTTAGGGATAGAAAAGTTTGATTATAAAGGGAAATTATTCGAAGGTTTCAATGGAAGGAATAAGTCGTATGAAATAGTGGTCCTGTTGGAGGGAAGAAATGTACTGAATAAAAAGCCTTTTAACTGTTGCCTTGCCCCATGCACAGCCACTCCACCAGCCCTCATGTTATGACAGGAGAGCTGAGGTTTCCCAGGGGAAAAGCCCATGCTCCCACTGTGTCTGAACCTGTTACAGGGCAGGGAGGGCAGGAGGAAATGAGCTTGACTCCCAGCAAAGGGAAATCTGCACAGCAGGATCTGGAGTGCAGGTTAGTGTGAGGGGAAGGACAGTTGTATGAACTTTATGAAACAACACTTTGCCTTAGAAATTGATATAAAAGTGATGGAGTGCCCCTGGAAGCAGTCAGCAGAGGAGACAGAGGGCTCAGCCTCCCAACACACAGAATGGGAAGGAGGAGTCTGGGTTGGAAGACAGGAAAACCCTGGTGGAACCTGTTTTTCTCATAGCTCGGTGAACAGCATCTCCTGAAGGGCAGAAGAGGCAAAAAAGGCATCCCCACCCCTCCTTACACCAAGGGTCCCTCTGCTCAGAGCACTGGGTTGGGTGGGCTGGTGCTGGGACTGGCAAAGTCCGAGACACTGTCCAGGCCCACAATGAGGTCCCTGCTGTCCCATCTCCCAACCTGTAGTCCTCCATACCTCATTCCAGCTACACCAGTGCTGCTTCAAGGTGCTTTGCAAGTGACAGATCAGGATTGGATTACTCCATAAATCAAATTTTAAATATTTGTTATTAAATAAACTGTCATTTTAACAAAAAAAAAATGTTGTTTACTTGCCCTGTACATGGAATCAACACGCTATTCTGCAGTGGCTTTAACCTTCCTGACATGGGCCAACTCCTGGACAGAGAAGACCTCTGCCCTGATGCTGGGAGAATCTTGGAGTACCCAAAGCCCTAACCCATAGCACATTCATAGAAACATTGAATCATGGAATGGTTTGGGTTGGAAGGGACCTTAAAGCTCATCTCGTTCTATCCCCTGCCATGGGCAGGCACTCCTTCCATTAGACCAGGTTGTCCACGCCCACTAGACATTCATCCTGCAAAGCTATAATGGAAGTGTGAGGTTGTATCCCTGTCTTCCCAGCCTGTGTGAATGCATCCAAGAGTGCCAAGGGGCTCTCCTGGGTTGGCACAGAGCTGGTGACAAACACGGAGATGCACCACAGCTCAGGATCACTCATTCCTGGACCCAAGCAGCCTTTCCTTAACCACGGGTGTTTGCCAGGGAGAAAAGCAGTTTGGTTCAGCCCGGCTCCTGAGGACTCTAGTTCATCCAGAGACTGCTCCTCTAGCCTTTTGCTCTGGGCAGAGCACCCAGGTTCAGATCTGGCCCTCAGGCACGAGTTTATTTCAGCAGTCTGGGCTCTGGATGCAGCTTCTGCAGGCACAACAGCTACCTTCATGAGTGCCAGGATGACAATAAGCAGCAACAACCAGCGGGATGGGTGTCCACAGCAGTGCAGGAGAAACCAGGGAGCACGAAGATGTGTCAAGAGATGTTTAGGCTGGATATTAGGGAAAGGTTCTTCCCCTGGAGTGTGGTCGGGCATTGAACAGGCTCCCCAGGGCAGTGGTCATGGTCCCAAGGCTACCAGAGCTCGAGGAGCATTTGGACAATGCTCTCAGGGACATGATGGGACTGTTGTGGTGTCCAATGCAGAGTCAGGAGTTTGACTCGATGATCCTTGTTGGTCCCTTCCAACTTGGGGGATTCTATGATTCTATGAGCAAGACAGTGAGCAGGACTGGGAGAATTCAGCTCACCTACAGGCACCAGGCCCATCAAAGCACTCTGGGAGCAAATACCAGAGGGTGGAGCAGGAGTGGGCACAGGGCTTGAATGCAATCTGGGAAACACCGCTGCCAGGAGCAGTTCTCCAGCTCTTTGGGATGCAGATAACCTCAGCAACTTCCCACTGGGAAAGGAGACAGAGGATTCATCAAAGAATAGAAGTCAGCAGGACTGTTATTAGACAGAGATGATAAAATTGCTAATAATGAGGCAGGGAAGACAGGAGCAGAAATATTTATGTGCTGTGTGGAGAGGAGCCTCAGGACATGCTGGTGCACCATGAGAACCGTGGAGTGTTTCCTGCGCCGCTGCAGAGGGTTCAGTGCAGCCTTTCTCTGGAAGCACTTGCGAACTAATCACACCAGACAAGGCACCCCCAGCATCCCATGAGCTAACAAGGAGATATCTGGTCTTTATTAATTTTGACTACATCAGAGACAACAGGGAGCTGAAGGAGTAGGGGGAGAACATTGACATTTTACTTTGCTGCTCCCAAAGAATAAAGTAGGTCTGTAATCTGAAATCAGTCACAGAAAATAATAGGAAAACCAACACAGGTTTCAGCTGATAAAGAATTAAATTATAGAATTAATGCAAATCAGTGTAACTGGATGCAGGTAACTTTTTCATGGCAGGCTGCATGGAAAAGAACTGTTGCTTTGGAGATAAAATAGATGAGAAGCACCAACCCTGGCTCAGTGAGATCTGACCTGCCTGGCACCAGCAGCACTGCGGGTGCTCCCGTCATGGGTGTGCAGCTGCAGCTCCTCACCTGGCCCGTGCTGGGTTCATCTGAGGGAAAGTACTGTCTGGGACCTAGACAAACAAACATTAAACATGGCTCTTCATGGGAGAGGGAAATTAAGGATATGATAAATTCACTTTTTAAAACAATCAGATCTCCAATTCCCAGTATTAGACTCGACTGGGGAGACAATGAGGATTCAGGTTAATGTGACAGATCGGCCATTTTGGGGAAATGAACACATTTATTTTAACTATGCTGACAGGCAAAATTCACTTTAAATTACATAACATGGCAATTTGTCTTCATCATCCATTAGCTGGGAGTACCTAAGCAAAAAACTGTCATCAGAGAGGCAGCCTACACTTGTTTAAAAGTTCAGGACACCCAACAGGTTTTGTGCTGCAGGCATAAATGTGCTCTGCAAGACGAAGTGTCATGGTGCTGCTCAGTGCAGAGCACTGGTGAGGGCAGGCAGGTGCCTGCTGACCTCCTGGCCCCAATGCCTCTGTTGGATCATCTCCCACACCCACCTGATCCACATGGGTGCACATCAGGCATTCTCGCCACAGTTTGAGCAGCAGTTTTGCAAGCACCTATAGCTCTGGTGGAGCTTGTCAGAGCCCTGCCTCTGTATGAGCTTAGGTAAGCAGATACCACCAGGTGCTGGTGACATCAGGAAATTTTTAAAATAGTTGTTGTATTCAGGAATTTGAGAAGGTTTCCTTCCATGGCGTGAGTCCTATCTGTGGCATCTGGACTCCCTTTTTTCCCTCCAGCGACCAAATTATCCAGTCATGGAAATCCTTTTACTCGGCAAATCGTGACTGTTTTGTCAAGAGTTAAAGCTGGGTCTTTCCCCACATCATTTTTCACTTCCTCTCTCCCTGTGCTTCCTCCTTCTCAGATCTCTGTCACAGGCCTGTCTTTTATCAGAGACTCAGCAAGCCCTCAAAATTGTGGGATTGACTCTTGTCTCCAGATCAATTGCCAGTAATCCTAAGATTTTGCCTTCTTTGTGTGCCCTCTGCTTAAAAGCATATTGCTCATGGGGTTTATTTTCTATACGGGCTGCAGCACCCCTCAGTTTTCTATACCTCAGCTGGATGCACTTAGCCTCTTCTGCTTGACTTGTCTGAAAAATGTGAAACTCTTGAGGAGCTTGAGAGCAAGCAATTGCCAAGAAAAACTGCCTTAAAACTTTCCTTTTTTTTCCTAATAGCTCTTTGTTGAGGCAAAAAGAGCAGGGAAAAGTGCCTAAGCATTCTCTGGTTTGAACTTTTTCATGCAGCTTCAGCGCTTGTGAGGCTCTTAATTGCACATAATTTTTGGTTTTGCAACAGGAGATGAAAGATGGTGAGTGCAAAAAAAATTCGAAAGTTCAAAAAAGGTTTGAGCCTGAAGTTCAGCAAAGGTTAAACACTATTTGGTGTCTGGAGAAACCTCCTTATAATCTGAAGAGCAGAGCCTTAGAATAGGTGGTCAGAGAAATCCTCCTAATCAGGAATTTGTTACTAGTCTGTTGGGTTAGCACCAATCAAGATGATGCATTTTAGAGGGGAGATGGAGAGATGGGCTCATTTAATCTTCATTTTGTGTTTCTATACTCTATTTCATCTGGCAACAGAAGTTTACAGAATCCCTGTCAGGTGTGTGCATTCAAAACCGGGGAGAAAGGGAGAAGTTCTTCAGCTTTACATCAATATTTACTGAATGAGTTTGAGAACAAACATCACTGAAGCAGGTTCAAGATGCTCCATGACTTCCATGCCATGTACTATGGCTATTTCATTTGAGTGTGTCCTGGTTTGAGCTGGGTAAAGTTCATTTCTTCTCAGTAGCTGCTCTAGTGCTGTGTTTTTGGTTTGGAACGAGAACAGTGTTGATGACACACTGATGGTTTGGAGTTTTGCCGAGTTGTGTTTCTTCAAAGCCAAGGACTTCTTTTTCCTTGTCTCATGGTCTGCCAGTGAGGAGGTTCATAAAGGAAACTGGGAGGGAGCAGAGCCAGGAAGGGTGACCCAAACAGAGCAAAGGGATCTCCCACACCATGGAACATCATGCCCAGTTTATAAACAGGGGGGAGTTACTGGGAAGGCAATGTGCTGTGTTCAGGAAGGGAGGTCTGGCATCGGTCAGTGGGTGGTGAGCCATTGCACTGGGCGTCACTTGTTTTTCCCTTTTATCATTATTATTATTTACTCTTATTATTGTCTTTTACTTTATTTTCAATTCATAAATTGTTGTTATCTCAACATACAAGTCTTACTCTGATTCTACTCCCTACTCCACAGAGTAGGGGGGCAATGGAGAGGGGGTTGAGCAAGTGGCAATTCATCTCCAGCTGGGCTTAAAACCACATCAGTCCTTTTCGGTGCCCAACCTTTTCGGGGCCTGAAAGGTTGGAGGATGGTGACATCACATGCTACATGCCAAAACTGGCCCTAGGGGGCTGAGTTCATTGTAAGGATCAGGAAGGATAATCACTGAGTCATTAAATGGTTTGGGTTGAAATGGACCTTAAAGCTCGTCCTGTTCCACCCCCTGCCATGGGCAGGGACACCTTCCACTAGCCCAGGTTGCTCCAAGCCCCGTCCAACCCGGTCTTGGACACTTTCAGGGATGGGGCACCCACAGCTGCTCTGGGCAACCTGTGCCAGGGCCTCACAAGCCTCAGAGGGAACAATTCCTTCCCAGTATCCCATCTATCCCTGCCTTCTGGCAGTGGGAAGGCATTCCTCCTTGTCCTGTCACTCCAGGCCCTTGTCCCAAGTCCCTCTCCAACTCTCTTGGAGCCTCTTCAGGTACTTGAAGGGTCTCTAGGTCTCCCCAGAGCCTTCCCTTCTCCAGGTTGACACCCCCAGGGCTCCCAGCAGATGGGCTCCAGCCCTGGGAGCATCTCCGTGGCCTCTCCTGGACTCTCTCTAGAAGTGAGTTCATCTCAGTGGTTGCTCCCTGCTGTGGGAGCAGTCCCATATTCACAGGCTGCATCCTGGTCCTAAACAGCATCTCCTCTTGTACATGTAATTTGCACCCACATTTTTGTTCCCACATTTCATTTCACATGTGAGGTAATCATGATCCTGTCAGGCCCTGCAATTGCATGCTTTGAGCTAAAATTTCAGATTCTCCATGCACAGTCAAAGCCTATCAAGCTCAAAGAGTTATCCAGCTGCAAGAAGAACAAGATGTTGAACGAGCTGAACAGGATAAGAGTGGCTTCCAGAGACATGACCAGGGAAAATTCCTTAGAATGGATTTTTTGTATCTTAGAGCATTTGTGGGAAATCTGAAGAGGAAGCGAAGCTGGCTGCATGCCTCATGGGAGGCAGTGTACACACCAGACCTGTCAGGCACACCTCCCCTCCACTGACTAAGAGGAATGGCTCTCTGCTTATGAGGCCATGCTGGAGCGTAGAGAGATGAACTGCACGTCCATGCCGGGCGAGAAGTAGAACCTCAGGAACCATGTCCAGCTGTCCCTGTCCAGCACCGTCTTAGAGTGTGTTTGTGAGAAACAGAACTCACAGTGAAAGCAAAACTGGAGTCGTGATTTTGTTTGAGGACAGACCACTATAAAGCCATTATTGACTTCTAGTATTCTGTTAGATTTTCATTTTTCATGTTTTGAGCTGATGGCTTGGCAGTGTCTTAGCTCAGTAGCTCAACCCTTTTTCTTTTAAGGAATCTAGGTATCAAAAGTCATATTGCTTAAAAGACTTCCAAACATGAAAGCAGAATAGCTGTACAGCTCTGAAATCATCCTCAGAATGTTCCATAACCTGAACGTTCATTACAAGTAAAAGTTTATAGCATCAGTGCTTGCTGGAGGAACTTGTAGATGTGAATCAGAGGCAGCCTTCCCCACACCTGAAGGCAGCCTGAAATAACAGCTCCAAAACAGCTATCAACTGCCTATTAATGGGACAAGGTAATAATTTTGAAATCAAATATCATTAATCATTTTCCAGCTGATTTATCAATCACAAATATTCAGAGTGTGCTTACCTCAGAACACAGAGTAACAAACACAGATAACAAAAACATCAAATGCTTCCATGTTGCCTTGTGTTCTCCAAAAGAAAATTCTCTGATCATCCTGCCAAGTACCAAAAAAAATTGGTTCAATAAGTTGCCTTTCTGCTTCTTTTAATATGTTGCAGTAAATATTTCCCAAGTCTCTGCCTTTAGCAGGCCTTATTCCTAGAGTCTATAAATTATATTCTCTTTGCTCTTTTGGAGACTTTGGAGAATTTTCTTTCTTGCATAAGTTTTAATTGCAATAACTTAATTTGCACACAAAATATTGATATTTCCACCATTCTAAGACAGATTATTCTAATTGGACAAGCAGACATTTTACCTTAAAATTTAAAATTTATCTTAAAATTTAAAATTCAGCTTCTCTACAAACCTACTACAGAACTAATAAAAATTTATTCCAAATTTCACAACACCCAGCTTCCCACAGCCAGGGAATCAGGGACATCCTGAGGTGTTTGAAATTAAATGCAGACACCTATTGGAGCAGAATGTTTTCTGTGCCAGCAATAAATACTCTGTCATCGTGCTGGTTGTGAAGCCATACCTGCTAGAAAAGCAAAATCAAAGAATAAATAGAAAGAAAGTGGCTCATTGCTTGCATCAGTTTAACCAGTGACCTACTTGAGGAAAGCCAGGCCGAAAGGGATATACTAATTTGCTAAAATGAAAATTGACAGAACTTTTACAAATCACTCTGGTTCCCTCTGGACCACAATATGAGATCTGAGCTTGACTCCTTACCTCTCCAGGCTGTATTTGTTTACCAAGCACTTTGGGGTACCAGCCATTCTTCCTTAGCTTTAAAGGGAAAGGCCTAATCTTTGATTCCTAAAAAAAAGGCTCATCACCACATGCCCGATGTCCAATGAAATCCACTCTCACAAACCCCAGGGCCACCTAAGACTGGTGGCTTTGAAGTGCCTTTTGATACCCCAGCTCTGAAGTCCAAATGCCACTCTACCTTGGCACCCTGCCTCTTCCAACTCTCCTCCAGCCTGGACTGAGCCAAAACTGCATCACATTGTTTGAGCTCCCGGGGACATTCGGCCCTTCCTAAACTCCTATGACAAATTTCCAGTGGTGAGATCATAGAACTGTGGAGTCATAAAATGGTTTGGGTTGGAAAAGACCATAAAGCCCATCCTGTTCCACCCCCTGCCATGGGCAGGGACACCTTCCACTAGCCCAGGTTGCTCCAAGCCCCGTCCAACCTGGTCTTGGACATTTCCAGGGATCCAGGGGCAGCCACAGTTTCTCTGAGTAACCTGAGCCAGGGCCTCCCCACCCTCACAGGGAAGAATTTCTTCGTAAGTACTAGTCTAAACCAACTCTCTTTCAGTTTCAAACCCTTTCCCTTAGTTCTATCTCTCTATAACCCAGCAACTCCATGGCCATGCCACACAGGGGTTTTGATTGGAACCACTACTGGTTCATACTGGTTGTGTTCTCACCAGCCTTAGACCAGGCAACTACCCTCCTCCAGCCATTGCCTGCTGATGGCTATTTTCCACCTCCTCTCATAGCAGCTCTACCACCTTTGTGCCCTCTTTCAGTTCCCCCTCCTGAGTTCTTTTGGAATGCTGTTTTTGTCACATACTGAGTCCTACTTCTCTGTTACATGTTTTGTGGCTCCCAGGTGTTAGTCCCCTGCTTCTGAAGGGACAAAGAGGGAGGATATTTAGGGACATCTAGGTCCAATCTCTCTGCTTGCCTTTCCCAAAGATGGGCTGAGAGGGTCATGCTGAGCAAAAAAAAAAGTGGTAGGAATGTCCTTCCTGAGATGTTTCAGTCTCTCAGGACTTTCAGCTTTGTCTGGGACAGCCGCAGAGATAGAATCACAGAATCACACTATCATTATGGCTGAAAAGACCGCTAAGATTGTTGAGTCCAACCATAAACCCAGTGCCACCATGTTCACCACTAAACCGTATCCCCAAGTGCCACATTCAAATGCCTTTCAAACATTTCCAGGGATGATGACTCCACCACTGCCCTGAGCAGCCTATTCCAATGCCTGACCACGCTTTCATGGAAGAAATTTTTCCTAGTAACTGCTGTTGCCGTGGTAGTTAGGTGCTGAAAATCTCCCGGAGCAGTTAATTAGGGGTGAGATAAGAAAGGGTTTATTATGCCAAGGCAAAGATGTTACAAGACGCACACCCTCCGTGCCTGAGATGTTACATTTTATAATACCATCCATCCAATCCCAGATGTGTCCACCCTGTGGCCTTTACTCTGGTCCGCCCTGGGTCCACCCCCTGAGAAATGGGTCTGGAGGCTTTTTGGGACCCTCGGTTCATCCCATCTTCATCTTCATCAGAGCACAAAGGGTACATAGTCACCCAGTTTTTGACCATGTTCTGTGGTTTAGGCCCTGATATGCTGTTCTGACAGCAATCTAGGCCTTGCCTTGACAAAAGACTAAACATTTCTACTGGATTCGGGGGTAGGAGTGATATAGGGAGCATAGAATGGGGTAAGAGGGTTAAGGAATGTGTAAACTAAGGGTGCTAGAGGGAAAGGGAAAGGGACAAGGGAGGGAGGGTTGCTGCTTTTGAAATCTACTTATAAAACTTATAAGGCTTACCAATATTAGAAAAATAAAAAAACATTAGGGGCTTAAGGCATCACTACTCTAAACCTGCCATCTACATTTTAGCTTGGGATCTCCTTCACTTTCATGGACTAGCCCGAGAGTGGACAAACGCCCCTGGCCACCATGTGCCTTTGTGTCAAGGCTCCCCTCCTATGGCATATGTACAAGGACCAAGGGCTGCTCTCAGGCAGCTCCTATAGCACCCAAATTCTATAGCTTCTGGGCACATTGTCTCTTCCCAGCCAGGGTTTTGTGCATCCACCACATCGATCTTCCAAACATAGATGGTCCTTGGCTGCTTCTTAATAACCCATCCAAAACCAGCCCTGCAGGCTGGCAGGCATTTCCTCAGTACCTGATGCCCTGCCTTGAGTGGTTCTGCATCATAAATTCATGGCCAGGCTTCGCGAACGAAGATTTGGGAAGGGCTCTATCCACATTTGTTACAGGCACGCTGGTGGCTTATGAGGCCAATATGAGACAGACATATCCAATTGCAAAAGGCACGGCAGAAAGAATCCTTAGATGATGATATATTCTGCAAGATACGGTTCTTTCTGCATTGCCTTTTCTCCTCGAGAGTGATCCTGCATGTGTTCTCAAAGGTGCTCATTCCACCTGCCCTGTGAAATCCAGACTGCACCCATCCCATGCAGAGCCCAGCCAGTGGCCCTTGGCTCCGGAAGGTGTTCTGTCTTTATAGACTGCTGCTCCTTCTCCACCTGACTGTGCAGCTAACAAAGCCAAGGACATCTGAGGCTTTGCCAGGAAGGTTTGTGAGCTTTTCAATCAAGTGTTTTACCCCAGCTCAGGTGTGCTATGTGCGCTGCAGTCCCTCTGCCTTCTGACCCCTCAAGGACCTGAGACACGGGCTGGTTTAGCAAGAGAGTGCCTCGAGGCTATGCAGGCATTCAGGAAGGACAACCTGGGAGGGACAGGAGCGATGCCATCAGCTGGCAAGAACAGGACAAAAAGAGACAAGGGGAACATCTGGGGAGAACTGCCCATGAAATACATTGCTGTTGAATGGTGGCAGCAGAATAAAGAGTTTTTAAAAACACGAAGTGTCACTGTCAGATCTCCCACAGTGATTATCCAGCTCAAGCTTTGCTCTTTATTCTCTTCATTGGGTAGATGGGGCCTGTGCCTGCAAATAATTGAATTTATACATGTGTGTGAGGCCACGAGCATGAGGGGCAGTGGGGAGACATTGGAGGAGCAGAAATGCTTTGCCATGTGCTCTGTGATCCTATCAGAAGTGGTAATAAAGGAATTGGCTGCTTCTGGCAGGCTTTGTTCCATGTGAAGCTGCCTTGGGTTTCATTATGATAATGGGATATGGATATAGTAGGACCATTCTGGAGCCGTGTGTCTGCTGACGCTCTGCAGACACCAAAGAGGATGGTGCCTGTGCTGGGCAGAGCAACATCTAAAGGAGTCAGGAAATGTATGTTGGTGGTTCCTCTGGATGCAGTAGGGTGGCCAGTGCCTGAAAGTCATACAGGGGCAGGCCCAGAGAGGCCCTTTGAGAAAGACCCATGAAACCAAGAAATGGGGCCAGAAAGACCAATCCAGGGACACCCCAAAGCATACAGGTACTGTGCAGCAACCATCATCATTGCAGGGGCAAGTGTGACAGGCCCTGGGGAGCACAGGAACAGCAAACAACCTCAGCCAAAATGACACAGGAGTGGGGTTATGTAAGGTCATGGGAGGGCTACTTCCCACTTCACCAGGCAATTTGGGAAGCAATGAAACCATACAGTAACTTAAGCTGCTACAAGGTCTATGGGATCACTCCAACAATTTATGACACAGCTCAGATGCATGAAGCAAAGCCAAAGCTCTTGTCAGGAAGGCTAAGGAGAGACAGTATTCACTGCAATCACCTATCAGAAAAAAAACCACAGGCTCAGATCTCTAGTCCCTCAGGAGGCAGCAATAAATCCCCGGATTTGGCTTGTCATGTAAGTTTGCAGCACTTTTTCCTTCTTTGATTTTTTTTTTTCCTTAGTGAACATCAATGCCAGAGGTTTGGGATGAAGCACCTTGCAAGTCTCCCTGTTCTACAATACCCATTGTGTCCCATCCAGAGCATAACCTGGACAATTAAAAACTCAAACACGAGAAGGCAGGGGCTTGGTGGAGACACTGCAGGTGCTGCGTGAGCTACACTTCTGCCCCCTGTTACCAGGTACCCTTGCTGCGGGACACATTCATACCCTACTATCTGTCTGTTGATGCAGCTGGTGTCCAGAGCATGTGTCCCTTCCTGGGCTCAGGCAAGACCAGGTGAAATCTCCCATGTGAGATCATTTTATCAAAGGAAACAGGCTGGCCACAGTGCGCAGCCAGGAGACCCTGGGCAGAACCTGGCCAGTGCTGGAGCTGCCTGGGTACACCCTGTACCATAGGCTGGTGTATCCAAAAGCCAGAGCCTTCTCCTGAGTTATCTGAAGTCCAAAAATCAGCAGCTGCTGAAGAGCAGGAGGGATCAGACAGTGGCACATGGACACAACTGATCAGGACAATCCCCTGCACTAAGAGCCACTTTTTCCCCATGTTTTTTTGGGGTGCATCAGGAAGGATTTTGCTGCCTTCGGTTTGAAGGTCACTTGAACATCACTAAAGAGGAACCAACACAAACACTAACAAAATGCAGCAATCCTGAGCCAATAAGCTGCTTTTCTGTGCATTAGAGGAAAAAGGGAGCTCAGACACCAAGGATGACCCACAGCACTGAGCACACTGTGACCAGGGAAGGACAAGGAAAAGTCTTAATAGAAGCAGAGAAAACAGGTGCTCTGCTCTGCAAGCCCCAAAACATCCAGCATCACTGCAGACTTCACTGAAGGCACAAGCCACAGCTGCCTCTGTAATTCTTCTTTTAGTTACTTTTAGCTGCACCTGTCCCACCGACCTCTCATTTCAACCCGTGCTCTCTGCCTAGTGGTGTATGCATTTTTTAGAGCAACACAATCATGGTTTACACAGCCTAGGAGACAAGATTAGGAATAATTTAACTGCTGTATTTCAAATTTCTTTGAACAATGTTGATGTCAGATGCCCCGTGTATGAACCTGAAATTTAACACAGTGGTAGATGATCTGTAAGGGAAATACAGTTTCTTTTTCATTGTTTTAATTCTTTTCCCATATTTAGTGTTTCAATCAACATCTAAAGGAATTTCCCATAAATCAAAACTTGAGAAAAAAAAATGAAGACACAAAAAATGAGTGAGTTGTGGAAAACCCGCTGTGGCTCTGGCTAGAGGGTATTTGATAGCTCAGAAGCACCAGAAAAAGTAAGTTCTTATTCCCTGTGCAGTCCTTATTCCAGAATCCCCCATCTTTGGAGTGCCTGAGTCTTCATTCAAGTTCTCTGTACTCTGTAAGGAGTCCACCTCCACAGAGCAAAAAATCTCCACAGGATGAGTGAGACAGGTAGGGTGAGCAATTGGCTTTGCACTGTGGTCCTCTGGAAGCCGAGGGTTTGAATTATAAGGCCCACAAGAGGTATATGATTTATTTCAAACATATTAATGGTTCACATAAAGCCTTAAGATGGGATCAAGTTTAGCATTTCGTTTTTATTTCATTTTATCATGTCTGTACACTGTGAATGCAAATGTTTGGCCCAAGCTCAGCAGGAGTAAATCAGGGGAGCCCCTTGGAAGCGAGTTGACTACATTGACTTATATCCACCAAGGATTTCACCAGTTCTCTCTGAATGTATGTGCTGATACACACATATTTATTTGTGGTTATATTAACTGGGGCTTGCAAGGTAGTATAAAGAAATAGCATCTGGCGGAAAGCAAAATGCTGCTCTTGGCAAGATTCTTTTCAACTCCCAAAATCATGTTACTGGCTGTGACTACTGATTGGGAAGAGGAAGGATTGGAAGGGGTGGGGAAGAGGGAAATAAGATAACATAACAGAATAAAATAACATAAAGAAAAGGTAACATAAATAAGGAAACATAACGGGGAATATTAGAAGGGACATAACAGGGGGGAAAAGAGTGGGTGGTAAAAAGCCTGGGCATGGAGAGAGTGTGGGGGTTGCAGAACGGGATTTGGGTCCTTCAGACTTAAAATAAGCCAGAAATATCAGAAATGCTTGAAAAGGTGGTCCCATTAAACAAATCAGACTTTGTCCTCCCCGGACTACAGACACCCCTTTTCTGACCCTCTTTGCTGAGCTTGGGTGCCTCAGCCAGGAAAGGCCCCTGCCAGGCTCCAGGCTGTCTGGGGACAGCCAGGACAGATTTTTCCTGAGGAAGGTTCCCCTGCCAGAGGGCAGGGTTAGATGGGATATTGGGAAGGAATTCTTCCCCGTGAGGTTGGGGAGGCACCACAAATGTTGCCCAGAGAAGCTGTGGCTGCCCCATCCCTGCAAGTGTCCAAGGCCAGGTTGGACGGGGCTTGGAGCAACCTGGGCTAGTGGAAGGTGTCCCTGCCCATGGCAGGGGTGGAACTAGATGGGCTTTAATGTCCCTTCCAACCAAAACCATTCCATGATTCTCTGATCAGCGCTTCCTAAATGAGTCACTAAACTAAAACCTTCTTTGCTTTTCTTGGTTCTCTGCTGACACAAACACTGGTGCAGCACCTGTTTTGCCCTGGAAAGGGTCAACCACAGCCCTGCATACCTGTTCACTAGATGAAGACATAGGAGCTGGATAGATAGATAGACAGATGCATAGATAGATGCATAGAGAGATACATACATATGCATATATATATATATGCAAACATATACATATATAGATATGGATATATAAACTTTTCTGTGCATATATATTAACTTCTTCTCCTCTGCACAGACACGGAAGGATACAACCCTGGACACATGTGACATGTGACCAACCCACCAGTGTTCCAGAGCATAGAGAAAGGGGAGACCTAGCAGGGGGAAGGACAGTGGGGCAACACCAGCAGCAGTGGCTCAGTCCACGTGTCTTGGCAAGGTCCCTGGGGTAAGCACTGAGGCCCTGTAAAGAGACACAGAGGCTGAAAAGTGAAATTTGTTCACCTCCCAGACTTGAGGCAGGATGCAGGTGCCTCAGGCTCACATTTGCCTACAGGATGACGTTTTTTGACTGGGTTCTCAAATGGCTGCAGATGTTTCTGCCATCCTGAGCCCTTCTGGAGGTCACAGGAACATCCAGCCCACCTCAGCCTCTGGAAAGACTTAACAGTAAATATCTCCTCTTTCCTTGCTCAGGGAAAGATGTGGACCTTGACTTGGCTGAAATCTCTGAGATGGTTTGGAAGACTGATGGGGAAGGAAAAGGTCTCATATGAGCAGCAGAACCACCAGAATCCCAACGGATGGGGTTTTTGGAGGTGCCCTCATTGCTGATAAATTCTGTAGCCAGCAGCAGAACATGACTATGATATCAAAACTGGCAGGTGAGCTGGTTGCACAGCACTGCAAGTACGAGGACGGAGGTTTCTCTCCCAGACTTTGACAATGCACCAAGTTAAACTGCCTGGCTGAATAGGAGTTGCTATCCTTCAAATCAGAGCTAAAATAGAAACCCTGACCCCTCATGGACATTAACGTAATCAAGATGGCAATACCTAACCCAAACATACTCCTCTGTTTGAAGCCATTCCCCCTTGTCCTGTCACTACAGATCCTTGTAAATAGTCTCTCTCCATTTCCTTGTAGGCTCCCTTCAGGTACTGGAAGGCCACAAGTAGGTCACCCCAAGAAACAAGGTAGGGAAAGTAGAAACTCACCCTTGAAGTTCAAACAAACCCCATCCTGTGCAGGAGCACACCTGAAGATGTATATCACATGGTCCAGGAATACTCTGTCCCAGCCAGCTCTGGCAGCACCTTCCTTGGTGAGGCTGGTGGAGACTTCTGCTGGGCTGGGCTTTGCAGTGGAGCTAAAAAGAACAAGGCCCAAACATGGGGTTTGGTCATGCCTCTCAGTTCCTGTATCTGTTTTCTACAATTCCCCTCATATGATATCAATCCTCAAATATTTTTCGTTTTTCTATATATTGATTTTCTGGCTTCTGCACACTGTTACTCCCAAACTACAAGAGTTCTGCAATTTCCTTTCTTTGGAGGTAAACCTCTGGACAGTTCTTATGCAAGGTAAAATTTTCATTCACAGTTTTACATCTGCTTTCCATTCTACTCAGTTTTGCTCATACTTTTGTTTCTCTGCAGGAACTTTCTGTTTCTTACTTAGCCCCATGGGCTGAGTGTTTCTGCCTGAGCCATTCCTCTCTGTCCCAAGCTGAATGAAATGAGCTGACAGCCAGCAAGGAATAGTAAGACAACAAACTGGTAAGATAACTCTCAATAACATCTTTATATAAGATGGTCTGGCATACAGTCACATCAAGCTCTGTCTCATCACTGGGGATTCCACCTGACCACACCAAGGGAAGGATTGCTGCAGTCCTGCCCAGCTGGACATGCTGCTCTTCTTTATCAAATCCAATGACTCCTCTCCGTCAACTCCAGAGAGATTCAGTAGCAGCTCTGCCTCCACTGGCACCATTCACAGCTCTAGAGTTTGGTGTCCACCCTCCTGTATCAGCCCCTCACAGCTCTGGCAGGACCATGCCGTAAACTCTCACGAAGTGATGGTTAACCCTCAGCTAAGCTGAACCTCTAGAGGGTACAATCCCGGTGGAGTATCTACCCAAGGGAGTGGCTGCAACTGTGTGAGGGGAGGTTCTTCCCCCAGAGGGTGGTTGGGCACTGACCAGGCTCCCCAGGGCAGTGGGCACAGCACCAAGGCTGCCAGAGCTCAAGGACTGTTTGGACAATGCCCTCAGGTATATGGTGGGATTGTTGGGGTGTCTGTGCAGGGCCAGGAGTTGGACTGGATCATCCTTGTGAGTCCCTTCTAACTCAGGGTGTTCTATGACTCCATGATTCTATGAGAACGAGTTTACTGTCTCCACTCCTTAAGGGTGGCTGATGGGTTTCCAGTTTCCTTACATAACAGATCAAAAGTAGTCCTGGGGCAGTGCAGGGGGCTCAGTGTTTGCCAAATGCCCTCCTTGGTTCGGACCCCCTCAACAGGAGAGACTGAGCATTCTTCCTTACCTCAGCATTTCCTCACGTTTCTTCTCCCCCCTGGACACTTTATACGTGTCCCCTACAGACACCACAGATGAGCCCCCCTAGTGGCAACCAGTCACATCCAGCGTCCTGTACAGAACTGGGGACTGGGACTGTGCCTCATTGCACCTGAGGGACTAATAGAATCTGAGGACTCACTGTGTGCAGTTGCAGGCCCCGTGCTACGAGAGGGACTGGAGAGTGTCCAGAGAAGAGAACAGAGCTGGGGAAGGAGCTGGAGCACAAGCCTGATGAGGAGCAGCTGAGGGAGCTGGAGGTTTCAGCCTGGAGAAAAGGAGGGTCCATTCTACCATCTGAAAGGAGGCTGTAGCCAGGTTGGGGTCAGTCTCTTCTCCCAGGTAACAAGTGACAGAACCAGGGTAAATGGCCCCAAGTTGCACCCCGGGAGGTTCAGTCTGGATCTTAGGGGAAATTTTTTCACTGAAAGGTTGTCAGGCACCGGCACAGGCTGCCGAGGGCGGCGGTGGAATCACAATCCCTAGAAGTGTTCAAAAAATGTGTGGATGTGGCACTTGGGGACATGGTTTAGCAATAGCCTTGTCAGTGCAGGGTTAATGGTTGGACTCGAAGGTCTTAGAAGACTTTTCCAAACTCCTGTGGTTCCATGTGTAATAACAGTAAGAGACACCACCTCTGAACAGGCACTCCCAGCGCTCCTGACATGTCCCTGGAAAGGAGAGGTCCCCACAAAAGTGCAGAGGTCCAAAAAAGCCCCCACCTGTTCCCACTGCCTTGATATCTCCACAGTCCCTTTCCTTTGAGACCAACACGTCCTCCTGCACAGCCCTTGAGAATGCACAGCTCACACATCCCTCACATGTTGGACTGAAGTAGAGACAGGAGTCACCTGTACCTGAGGTGATGGACAAACCTGCCCCAGGGTCAGGCCAGCACTGAGCCCAGCCCAGAGGAGGGCTCCAACATTCCAGCAACTTTCCCTTCCAGAGATGATTGAGGACAGCAGAGCCTTGAGACCCTGAGCTCCCTGGGTCTCTCCTCCAGGTTCAACATTCATCCATGGTGAAGGAATCCATGCTTCAGGGAGCAGCAGGGATCCTCTCCAGCAGCACCAGAGTCTGGGCAGTAGGAGACTGTTCAACAGGTAGCCAGCATGAGGTCAGCTCACATTTCAGGGTGGCATTTTTTCTCATTGTCTGAAATCTTGGCTGCACTTTAATTATTAATGAGAGATCAATAGCTGGAGCTTGTTATACACGTAAATGGAGGGAATGTGCCAAATATCTTACCCCACTGCTCGTGTCCAATCATCCCTGCAGGAAACCTGGAATAGAGAATGCTCCAGGCTCCTCTGCTGCAGGGGAGTAAAGGAGCAGGGACTGGTGCATGAGGAGCAGTTGTGCCCATCCCAGGAGGCAAAGCAGGACAGAGGCTGTGTGGGATCCCATGCCCTGGGGGCATAGCAGCTCTGAGGACATAAGATACGTGACCTCAGCCTCTCTATCAGGTATCAGAAGGAAGGTGTCAAGGGCCTTTGCAGCTGGACCATTGCAGCTGCTCCGGGAGTTGTCTGAGCCTTGGGACATCAGAAGGGAGCTGAAGTTCAGTGATGATGACTGAGATGTTTTACATCCATGGAGTATTTTAAATACTGTGCATTCCTGACCTCTGTGGTCAGATCATCTATGAAGCAGAAGTAGAAAAGGTAGAGGAAAAGAGACCAGTGAAGTTTGCAACATGGGGCAGATTCTGCTTGGAGTGGGTTAAACAGAGTAGGACTTGTTATCTTGGGAAAAGTGGCTAAGGTGGATGTGACAGCAGTCTGGAAATCTTGTTAATACAAGTAGGGAATGGTTTGTTTTACTACAAGGAGTAGGAGCTGTCACAGAGTGACCAGAGATCAGATTTTTAAAAACCCCAGATTTAGGTACAACACACCATTAACTGGTGGGACCCAGGGCCATAAGATGCTGGGGGAGATTGAGGATCTTTAAAAGGAGATTAGGTAAATATACAGAGGGTAGGAATACTGATTGTCATTGGAACTGTAGTCCAATACTTTGTGCAGAGGCATAACTGTTAGTGAGCAGGGCTCTGAGATAGCTGGGGCCTCTGAAGTGAGTTTCCTTGCTGGAATGTTCCATTTTCTTTGTACTTTTGAAGGAGTCTCACTGAGTCCCAAGGGTGCAGGATCCTGATGCCTTGTTGTTCAAACACCCTTTTGCCTTTGCCATAGCCTGGTGACAGGTTGGTGTTCACTCTCCATGCTGCCACGCTCTCAGGAGGACTGGTAAATTTGTCAGTATTTCCCTCCAGCAGGAAATTCTCTTCTGTAAAACAGTGACTGTGAGAGGCAGCACATCCTGGCTGAGCTGACAGAAGGCCCACGTGCTCTATGAACCACGCACTAGGTACCCACTAATTGCTCTGCTGGGAGATTTACAGGCAGCTGAACCCCATTATAGACTCCCACCCCATCGGTGCCAGCTGTCTGCTCAGGAGATGTTAGGTTACCTCTTGGACAATCACCTCACAGACCACAACATGCTGCTCCGTGCGTGCAGGGCAGGGCTGGACACACAGAACCCTTGCCTGGTGGTGGTGGATACAGAATATGTGTGTATGTGTGCAGGTGTGAGCCCATGGGAACAGTGCACACTGGGAACAGATGCCGTGCCTGTGTCCGTGCAAATCTCTCGTCTGTCTGTGTTCTATGAGCAGGCTCCATGTGGAGCTCCATGATAAATCCTAGAAGGAATCCACACAATCAATATTTTTCATGATATGTAATTTATAGGCTTCTCCTTTGTTGTTTTAGGAGGGTGCAAATATAGGAAATCAACCTATAACTTAACAGCAGGGATGTGCTAATTAAGGCTGCAAAAGGAATATTAATTAAGAGACTGACCAGGAAGGGCACAGAAAAGGTGTAATCCCAGGAAGCCTCTCTAGGTCCCTCCCTCCTGCCCTGCAGATGCAGTTGCAGCCTGGAGCAGATGCCTCTATGGGGCTCAAAGGCCAGTTTACTGCGGGGCTAAACTAGTGCTACTGGGAGGCAGTCAGGAGGTAATGGGGTGCAAGGCAGAGCCATGGAGCCTGGAAGTCTGGTCAGTCAGGATAGCATGGAGGAAACTTCTCCCCATGATTAATAACAGCCAAAACTCAGAGATTCTCTCATTGGGGAAGTTCAAAGCCAAATCCCTCCTTAGGAGTTCAGCCCTTCCCATAGCAGCTCCATTTCCAAAACACCCACACACACACACATCCAGGTTTTGGAGAGCCCAAAGCCTCAGGGAAAGGGAGTACAGAAGATCTGACCTGTGTAAAGCATTTAAAAGGGCTCAGTTCCTCTGGAGTTGTGTTTATCCATAGCTGTCCTGAGAAAGAAGTTGTTTTCCAAAGCCTAATAAGAATGTCCCAGCTTTCTCCTCATCAGTTGTAGCTGGACCTCAGCAGGTATTTTTAGGAACTTTCAATGAGGGGAATTTTCTAATTGAAATATTGAAGAATACCCACTGTACATAGAGAGAGAGGCTCTTTTTCTGTTGCAAGACACCTGCCCCTGAGTCATCACAGAATGCTAGAACTGTTTGGATTGGAGGGGGCCCTGAAGCTCATCTCGTTCCAGTCCCTGCCATAGGCAGGGACGCCTTCCACTAGACCAGGTTACTCAGACCCACATCCAGCCTGACCTTGAACACTTCCAGAAACGGCTGTGCTGTAACCCACATCACCCAGCTGGCTCATGATGAACACTGAAGATTTCAGATCCCTCTGGCACCCTGGATCCACCCCAGATCCCAGACCACTCTCCAGTCACAGCAGAGTCCTAGGTACCCAAAGGCACAGCAGCAGAGGATGTGACACCAGCTTGTTCTCTATTTGGTACTAGAGGCTTCTCCTCCATTATATGCCCTGAGTTTGTCCCTCTGGAAGGGAATTAGCTCTGGTGGCTGCTCATCTCCACAACAGCACAAGGGGGAGGCGGCATCCACCTGGTAAGAGAGGAGAGACGGAGGCTGCTCCTGGGTGACTCAAAGATGGAAGCACCGGGCTGCGGGAGGGCCTGGGCACCTATTGAGTGCACCAGGCTCCCCTCTGCTCACTAATCACCAAACAAAGCTGGAGATAGCGAGGCATCTGCATGCGGAGTTGCCAGAGCTGATCACAGCCTGGCTCTGGGAACACAAAGGGAATCAGTGACAGAGGGAAATGCAATTTCCCAGGATTTCAGAAGTCCTATTTTTCCTTCTATTACAACATGTGAATAACGGTCAAGTGTCTCAATTCTCTCTCCACAGTCCTCCCAAAAGAAAGGGATTACAAGTGTATCATTAATATAAGAGTGACCTGGCAGCAAGTCGACAGATTTAATCTGGTGACAAGATGAGTGGCACTGGAATTCTCCCATCTCCCCAGAAAATGAAAAATAGGTTCTGCCTGCTACTAGTAAATATTGCTGGTAAGTGAATAAAAATTCAAAAGGGAAAAAGCAATTTTCCTTCTGCTCATATTGTGCTTACTTCTCAATACACTTCATGCAAGAGGCTCCCCTGGCTGATGGATTCCTCCTAGATAATATCATGCCTTTAAATTTATATGCCCCAGCTCTTTAAAAGACTGTTTGCCAAGGCCTTTGCATTCTGTGTTAGTCTGGTAACTGCTGACATTTGAAAGATGTCATTGAAGACGAATCCAAAATGTTTTTTTAAATAAGAAAAGGAGACAGACCTAGCAGGTAGAGGTAGATTAAAGATTTGGTCAACAGCTGAAATCAAAGTTTTCATGAAGTAGTAATGTCAGAAAAAGTTTACAGGGCCTAATAGAGGGCTTGTGTGTCATGAAAACCCAAATTAAGTTTGGCTTTTTTCCCTCCTAGCACTCCACATGAATTTTTCAGGGCTCTGCTTTTTCTGCAGAGCAGCAACACAAACAGAGCCCAGTGAGAGCTGGCAAAGGCAGAGGCTGTGCCTCCATCAGGCATGGCAGGCATGCAAGAGGGAGTCTGATTTGAGCTCCAACCCACATCCTTCCAACTAGCAAAGAGAAGTCCTACATGTGACCACTGAATTTTTATTAAATATCTGCTGTTGTCTGCCATCAAACACTGGAAGAGTACAGCAAATTTTCAGTGCTCCTCCTGGTTTGAGTGAACAACTTTGTAGCCCAAAGTGTCACTTTGATCCCACAAACCATCTTTCATGGTGGCCATGGCTGGTGTGGGGCTCCAGTGCTGAAATCAAGTTATGCTTCACCTCAAGAGTTTTTGCGTTGAAGGATGCAGAGAGCAAAGAGGGGCTCTACACCACCTCCAGTGAGCCTGTTGGGCTGAGCGGGCAGAGAGCAGGGGTGGCATCCTTGCCCTGTCACTGAGGGATGGAGAACATCCCCTGGGCACAGCCTGAATGGCCTTGCAGACAGGGCAATGACGTGAGACCAAAGACATGGGAGAACTGCTGGGAGAATGCCCATGCTGGTGTTGGTGGGCCAAGGCATTGAAAGGAAGGAACAGCCACCCACCCTCAGGTCTGCTGAGGGGAGCTGGACTGAGCCTGCCATCGTGGGAGGTGATGACACCGACATGGAGGTGTCTCCTTGGTCCCTGGATCTGCAGAACCTCTTTGCAAGAGTGGGTGATGTCCAGTCTAGACTGGACCCTCCTGTGCCTCCCTGCCATGGCCAGCCACATGATCAGCACCAAGAGCTCTGCCTCACTCCATGCAGAGCATCCCCAGACATGTCTCATTTCCTTGGAGACAGTGAGTGACATTTCACCCACCTCCTTAAATCCACAGACCATACTTTTCACCCAAACCAACTGTGGCCAAGATGCCCAAACTTTGGCCCATTCCTCATCTCTTCTCTGCAGCAAAGCTGTTTCTTTCCAAAACTTCATACCCTTCCTGGTCAGCCCCCCCTTCCCACCCCACACAGCTTGATGGCCACAGAGAAAGAGGGAAAAGTAGAGGGAGGAGAGTCAATGATCAGCAGCAGGTTGTGCTGTGCCTTGGGGCTACCATGGAAGAGGATGTCAGCACTTCTATTTTTTTGATAAAAAGATACCAAAAGCTAGTCAGGAGTTTTTCACATCTGTGACTTCTGCACTGAAAATTGCCACCAAAAGGTGCACTTACCCTTGACTAAAGACCTCATTAGCAGCTGTGCTTAATTACTGTTTCTCTCCAGCCTTGGCCTAGGCTGTCCAATGGAAGAACATGTGAAAAGCTTTTCTACTTAAGATGAATGAACCTACGCCAAAAACTACAATTTAAAGAGCAATTCCAAATCCAAGTAATGCTTCCTGACCTAAATCTCCATAACAAGTGTGTGTTGTGGTAAAAAAACGCTACGAGATAATACCATAAACACAAGTTTACCTCAGCACATTACTAGTCTGTCTGCACAAAAAAGAGGGTCTGAGCCCTGCCAAGTCAGGTCCCGTTTGAACACCCATCTTGACTACTACACATCCCACTGCGCATCCTCTCCTCTGGAAGGGAACAACTGCTCTTCGTGTGTGGTGGTACTTGCTCTGGTATGTGCTAAACTCTCCCTTTGGGCTGAGGCAAATAATGGGTGCTGCAACCTTAAAACATTCGTGACACCCACGTGTGGACTCCGTGCTGCCTCTTTCCTGAACTCAGCCACAGGTTTCCTCCCACCTTCTTGCACCGATCCCTGCCAAATAATGACTTCACATTTGATGTGGTTATTGCTAACCTGGGTCTTTATTTAAAAGCAAAAGATTAAGAGAACAGCTCATTGCCAGAGTGGAGATATTAGTGCTGCCTATGCTCTGCAAGAAGGCAGTAGACAGTCAGTGAACTCCTACATAACAGGTGCTGTGAATTGCTCTTAATTTCTGTCTTCATTTATTGTAATTTATTTTAGAAGAGAAATGATTGTGTTACTTTGCTAGGGAGTCACAAGATGGCAAATTTTTGTCCATGAGGCAGCCACAGCACTGATGAGCAGCACCTGATCCTAACTGTTTTTAACAAAGCTATTACTTTAAAAACTGAGGCAGCCTATTCATGTAATTCCCTATTATGCTCAAAGAGTTGACACAGTAAACATTTCCAGAGTTGGATGATGTCCATTGAGGGTTCCTGCCTATTCAACACTTGTCTTTCTCAATTATTAGAAGGACAGGAAAATTTTGCAGAGGCCTTCAGGGTAAGCAACTGGCCCTCCCCACCCTCCCCAGACTCCTGGTATTAGTGCCTCTATACCCAGGGATGTTCAAGGATATGCAGTGACTTACTGCAAACTGTGTATGTTTATTCATCACTAGCCTTCTACCCCTTGAATCCCTTCTTCCAGATGGTCGTTTTCCTGCTCTCCATCTGTGGTGTTTAGATCAGGGGCAATGCTTATGGTAGACATGGAGATCCAGGAAAAGGGCTCCAGTGGCCTCTTAGCCAAGCACCTTGAGGAACTCCAGATGCAGAAGAACACCTGACGTTTATCTTCAGACTAATATCCCTACCACTGGGTTATGGCATGGAGTGATGGTGAGCCAGTCCAGTCCCACCAGCAGCTCTGGGGTCTGGGAGCCACTTGAAGAGATCCAGTTCTTGGAGTTAATTGGAGCCAGGAGTAATTACAACTGTTGACACACTCACAATAATTTTGCCCCAGTGCCAGTACCATGGCAGTCTTGAACAGCACAGGGTGGTGCTTGAAGGTCACATAAACCATGTGGGTAAATAACTCTGCAAGAAAGGAATGATGACGCTGAACTCATCGTGCAGAAAGTCATCATTAGAGAGACCTGGCCGTGTAAAAGAAATTGGCCTCTGCTATTGGAAAAAGGTACAGAATATCCCCAGAAGAGGGACAGAAGCAGAGCCCAAACTAGAAAACAAGTGGGAGAGCCAAGTGTTACAGAGAGGCGTAAGTAACTCCATGAGCTGCGCACCCAAGACAAACCAGCTCCACCTGCTCTCAACACTCTGCATGATGTATGCCCTTTTCCAAGCACATGGCAACTCCAGAGGACCCCTCACACCAGCGAAGGTAGAAGAGGAGCACATGGTGGAAATCAAGCCCAGCCACACAAGGCTTAGAAATGAGCAGTTCAGCAGTTCTGAGACTCCAGCCCCAGGTGTGTGCTGGACTCACTGACAATGTGGAGGAAAGGCGACGTCCAGGCTGGTGCACAGTCAGATGGTCTCCTGTACCTACAGTTCCTGAACCTCTTCCCTGTGCCAATGAACGGACCATGCTATCCCTGTCATACCAAGGGCTGTGCCGTGCAGCTGAGCATGGCCACGGCTGAAATAGCCCAACTACTGACAAGCAATTTCTGATGTTGCCTGATTGTGTCTTTGCCAGTGAACTCAACCCTCCTCCTCCCTGTTCCTTTTGGGTTGGTGAATGGTAGCTTCCCCAATGCCACTTCTTTCTCTCTGCAGGTAGGTAATTGTCAGCGACACCTTTTAAATCACTTTGGGGAGATATAATGAAACAAACTAGACGGAAATAAAATTTCAAGTAACTGGTAGGAAATTGAAAAGAAAAATGTTTATGGAGCAATTTTCTTTGCTTCCTCGAAAGACGGAAATTGTTACTGTCACTCATAAATTATTAACTTCAATTCATCTTTTTCTCTTTTCATTGTTGCATGCTCTCAAGGAGCCAGGGCTATAGCTGAGGGTTTGCCCCAGGAATGCCCTGGCTTGATAGAGGTGGGCAGCATCTCCACCGTGCACCATAATGAGGTGACTCTGTCTTTTGGAGGGGGTAAGTCCTTCCACATCAGTCCCAAGAGGGTTTTTCTCTGGCCACTCTGATAGAATCAGTCCTGCAAGAGACAGGCAAAAACACAGAAAAAGTGGGAACAGGTTTGTTTGCAGACCTGTATTGAAATCCACCTCTGAAGTGGTTAACTTAGGTGGGAGGTGGGAGGGAAAGTAACAACCAGAGTGGCACAAGGACTCCTGTAATTATCATATTTGTAGAATTGCAGGAAACTGAGCTAGAAGGGACTATAAAAGCAGATAGATTTACACTTCTCTCTGGTCCTGTGGTAGACCAAGGGACCTACTACCTGAAGTCATTCACCTGGTGTGACAGAAGAACATCCCCAGCAGGGAGGTGAATTGAAACCAGAACTGAGTGGGAAAGACACAACGCTGACAGAAAAACATGAGTGAAAAGAGGGAATTTTTCTTAGAGGACAAGACCCATAATTCCATAATCAAGTAAGAGGATGTGTTTCTCCAAATGCCCATCCCCTTCACTGATGAAGTGGAGGCAGATATAAGAAATTAAAAAAAAAAAAAAGGAGAAATATATATAATAAAATGGAGTGTAGGGGGAAATGAATTACCATTGATTTTGAATTAGAAGTTATGAGGAAGAGAAAATTGATACGAGAATCTTCACTCATCAGTTAAAAATACCTGACTTAGGGAATGAATGGCAATGTGGAGGCAACTGAAATGGTCTGTGAAAAACAGAAAAAAAACCTGGTGCATAAGTTTTATTTATAGAGATGGTCTAATTCTGCATAGAAATATAATAAGTGTTTCTGGGTTGCCTTGATGTCTTTATCACAACAGGATGCTGAAAAACTCACCAGAATTTTAAGATATGGATGGTGTTAAACAGCATTGGACGGTGATAATTTACAAAATGGGCAGGTCTGGAGATGGTTGTGCAGGAGCAGCCCCAGAAAATCTTGGATGATGGGGAAGCTGGAGCATCCCAATGTTGATGGCAGGCTGGGTGAATCTGCCTTTAAACACCCGGTATGGGCAAACCCAAATGAAAAGAATCGAGGAGGCACTTGGAGAATTTATGTCAATCAACGTGGTTTTGTGGAAAAGGGGTCTCGTCAGCCTTCATTTCATTCACGGAGGGGATTACATATGTGGTTGATAGAACTGGCTAATAGATGTGATATATTTCAGCCTGGGGAATGCACCAATGCTGCACGGTTGATTAAAAATGAGCACTCAGCTACATCCAGAGACACAGGTGAGACTGAGGCTGAGGAAAGAGCTCAGGCAGCAGCCACTGATGGCGAGCTGTCATTAAAACTGTGATTCTCAGAATGTTTTGGAGCAGGAGGCTCAGAGTAGTCAATATTTTCATCAGTGATTCACAAATACATATTAAAACTCATTCATAAAAAAATCTGTGGCTGACAAAAAACATGGAGAGATCGAGAAATCACATGGAGCTCTCGGCAGAGTTGGGGAGAGGCTGGGATCTCTCAGGAGACTGAACCCTTTCCCATACATTTATGTTACAGTCCAGTGTTTCATCATGGAACTCTAAAAGGCTGGACATGGGCCTCTGTAGGTCACCAGTGGGTTGTTGTGAGTGTGTGGGCTGGGGGACAGAAAGAGGAGGGCAGTAAATGTCACCTCTGAGCACTGCACAGGCACAAGTGATGGGTATGCTGAGTCCAGCCTGCCTACTAGGCCAGTCAGTGGTGAGATGGATGGGGAAATGAGGGAATCAAAAGAGCTCAAAGTATCTGTTTTGACAAATAGAAATTCTCCATACTGGCTTAGTCATCCTTCATGGGCACATTCCTGTGGAGGAGATACTTGGTGCTGGAAGGAGCTTTAACCTCTGAGGAAATGTCCCAGTGAATGGGAAAGGGAAGCAGATGCCTTCCTCATGTCTCCACGTCTCCTGGAGAGAAATTGCTATCCTGAGGATGCTTGAACTGAAAGCGAGTGACACATCTCCATTTGAGAGCTGAATGGATTAAATGCAATTGCTTGTGACATGCTGCATACTGGAGACCAGGAATCCAGTTGAACTTGTGTGTGACTTGTTTCTGCTCCCCTGCTTGGAACACTTTGCTTACAAGGATCCTTGCCCAGCAAAACCTCACCACTCCCCCAGGATAAACTCCATGGAGAACCCCCATATCCTATCAACAAATGACTGTTCACCACAGGTTAGAGGTCGAAGTCCGATTCATAGTTCCATTTTTCTCCAAAAAAACAAGACATCTTGTGGAGTAACAAAAACCCAGGCAAACCTACCATCAAGCAGATGGGCACTCTCCTTGGTCACTTGTTCAGGGCAGTAGCAGCTGAAGAAAGAGCTGCTCTTGCTCAGCAGAGCAAAGGACTTGTCACCCAAAAATCTGCGTATGGATGGGCCTTTGCACTCAGAGAATCTGCAGCTGGGGATGTGCCTCCAGAGCCTATTGTCACCAGAAATATTGATCAATTAAATATATTTGTCATATGACAGAAAAGCCTAATACTCCCATCTCTGGATGTGCCATCAGTGAAAAACCACATCTGGAGCCCGGTTGCAACCCAGGGTGAGATTGGGTAAGGGATCCATCAGGTCAAAAGCAGAGGGAATGGTCTGGAGAGCTTGAGAGGACAAGGATTTCTGGGACTACCTCAGCTCTCTGTCCTGAAGGCCGATCACATGGAACAGAAGTTGGACTGACAGGAGGACAAGAGAAACAGCCTGAAAGAAGGGAGGTGGAGCAGGATATGCTACTCAGGTGCATCTCTCCTCACAGCCAGGTTGGTTCTGGAGAAGACCCATTTGAAGCAAAGTTTGCAAAAGGAGTAGAAAAGACCTCAGGGATCTCATAATATCAGTTTTTTGTCCCTGTGTTTTGCATGCCTTACCCTGACCTGGAGTCCCGGGCACTCCTCTGGAGTCCCTTCTAGATCAGCCTGGACCTACATCACAGAAAAGGGACATTAGCAAGTGTCCCTCTCACCAGCTGCATCCCAGCTCCTGTCTCATGCTCCTGCCCAGGAGGCTACAGGGAGCTTCCATCTTTTGTGATTGGAACTCCCCATCTGCTGGGTCTGCCCCAGGCTGGGTCAAAACCAGAAAACATATGAGCTGAGGCCTTGAATTTGAGACTGAAAACAGGTTCAGATGGAGATAACAAACAAAATTCCCCTGACAACCTGGAAAAGAATGTCTTGGTTTTGCTTTACAAATTTCACTGCTCCTCCCAGCAGCACCGCACAACCCCAGGACTTAAACCTGGTGTCACCTATGAACAGCAGCCTCTCCAGGTGTCCTGTTTTGGCCAAAAAGCTTTAGCTTTCCTGGGGCTCTTTGGGTGTTTTCCAGCCATGCAAACTGGGCACGATGGTGCAATGATGGGGTGGAAGAAGCGCAAGGTTTCTAGATGCCCCTAACCAGAAAAAAGGAGTCCAAGGGCACATGCCATAAAGGAATCTCCATATGATGCCCCTCCATGGTCTGATAGAAAATGTGGATAGTTGAAATCCCGGTTTGTGCTGATGTCATGGTTTAAAAAATGAAAATGGAGTCACTAGAAAAAAAGTGGCAGAGCTGAACTCTTGGAGAATGTCAGACAGAGCCTGGAGCATCTCAGCCGTGAAGAGAGATCAGACAGCCTGCAAGTGCTTCTTTGGAGAAAGCACAGGCCAGAGGGGCACAATGATGTGATAAATGATCTGGAGAAGAGCAATTGGCAGCATCTGTTCTCCCTGCTTCATAATCCGAGGACACCCAGTGAATCTGCAAATTAGCAGCTCCCATGGGAAAAGGCAACATTTTCTTGAAGAAGGTGACTGTGGTCCTTCCCGGTGCCAGAAGACATTTTAATCTTGAAATTCAGCAAGACAGAAGGACATCTTGTACTTCTACAATGATAACAAGATTATTCACCTGCTGCTGAGCACAGTAGCAATTCTGGCAGACACTCTGCCTGGTACCTTGGGAAGAAGCCAGTCTCTAGATCTGAGACACCAGAATTAGCCCACAACATGCAACCCCTGGTGCTGAACCTTCTCCTGCAGTGCTTGGATGTTTCCCCATCACCCTGGAGCTCATGGAACCTGGCAGGTCCATTGTCTAAACTGTGCGATGACCTGCAGCCAGCACCTTGTCCCCCTATGTACGGCATCCACAGTGTGATCAGGGTGAGAGGTGTCCTGAGTGCTGTGGAGCACAACGTGCCTGCTCACATGGGATTTGGGGTCATACACTATATCCAGTTGGATGTTCTGAGAGCAGAGATTGGAAGCGAATGATAAGAAAGTCTTGTGGCATCAGAGATGAGCCCCTGGTAGATGCTTCTGCACAGCAAACCCAGCAGCTACTAGTAGAATCATAGAATCACAGAAAATTTGGGGTTGTAAGGGGTCTTTATAAGTCTGGTTCCAATACCCTGCCATGGGTAGGGACACCTTTCACTAGACCAGATTGCTTCAAGCCCCGTCCAACCTGACCTTGAGCACTTCCACAGATGAAGCAGCCACAGCTTCTCTGTGCAGCTTGTGCCAGGGCCTCACCATCCTCACAGTAAACCTACAGAAATAGGTCCCTTCAGCCCTGCAGCAGGACCACATCTCCCACCTACTTCTCCTACACCCCCGAACACATGGGAGCTCTTTCTGCGCTCTAATGGGAGATGTCCTTCCCAACAACTGGACTGCTCCTGCATTGGGAAGGTACAATTTAATGGAGCACTCCTCACTGCTCCTTCCATCACTCAGAAAGTGCTGCTGAGATACAAAAGTGTTTCTAGACATGAGAACTCTGCCTACAATTGTCACTTATTAATTAACCACTGTTTGGCTGCCTTCCTCACATGCCTGCGGACGAGACTGTTCCATGTTCCCTCCCAAAAGAGCCTGGCATTATGGGTGGTGTGGGTGACAGCCCCCCAGTCTCCTCACATCCCATCCACAGGCTCTGAGGCTATGAGGTTTGCTCCAGGATGGCCAGGAGGACTAGGAGGGGCAAGTAACTGCCAACAGCATCTCCCGAGCTCTGGATCTCAAGCACTTGAGTTCCTGGATTGTGAAAAAAAAATCAATACATTAAAATTAAATTACAATGCCGTGAAAAACAGCAGGGGTACACAGGGTCAGTGCCTCCTCCCACAGGCACGGGGCAGGTTAATGAAGGTTCCCATTCCTGAGACTCCTGAGCAAGGAGACCTCTCACCAACAAACATTGCCCTGCAGAAAGAAAGAGGAGAGACAAATCCAGTCAACCATGGGTTGGACTACAGGGCTCTGAAATGCCCTTCAGGCTGCTGAGGAGCAGAGACAGCATTTGTAGGAGAGGGACACTCAAAGCCCGGGGCACCTACAGCCACCTGAACAAACCTTGCAGGGCTGACCACAGGAAGTGCAAGGGGTCAGGGCACTTCAGAAGATGGGTTGGAGAGTGATCACCAACCATTCAAAGACACAGAATTTATAGGCAAATAAAAAAGTACCAGTTCATCCTTCAGGATATAGAGCTGTGGGAGACAATGTCCAGAGGTGCTGTTTGGTGGTGCCTTGCCTGGGTTGTGCCTAAACACACTCTGTGTGGCTGCAGCCCATCCCCTCCACCAGTGACATATAAAATTAATCTTTTCTTAATACAATACGTTTTCATTATGATTCACTAAAAGAGCAAAAATATTTGTTATAATAATGCATTAACCTGTATATTTATTTCCAATATCTGACCTATCAGGCAACTGTTGAATTACGTCTCTAATTAGTTTTCCCATTTGTGAAGGATATGACCTTCCTCTCCAGAAAGGAAAGAATAAATGAGAAGCTCTTTCTTGAAGGCAACACCATGAAAACAACAGTCATATAATGGATAAAGAGGGACAGAAAGATCTGTTATTAGAGCAGAAATAAAAACATTTTCCTTCAAGACTTAACACATTTTCTCCATTTCCATAGTAGGGAAAAAATAAACAATAATACGAATATAGTCTGCTTTTACTGCCAGTTCATGAAGCATAAATCACTGTGGTCAAGAGGGAGTATCTGACTGCAATATCTTTCACAAATTAATTCCATTATTAACTCCAAAGAAATCCCCAAATCAAAGCCCCCCGCCTATCTTCCTGCTTGCAGAAGCTGTTGTGCTTGATGGCCATGCTGGCACCAGCAGTTGTTCCCAAGCCTCTGGCTGCAGCTGGCCATGCTGCCTCACAGCTAGTTGCTGTGTCTGACCTCCAAGGATGACAAGAAAAAGCTCCTGAGGGCAAAGACTCGTCCAGGGTGCTCTTCCCTCAGCACTTAATGTTTTGCCTTCCAGTTCTTCTGAGCATTCACACCTCATATGACCATGTGTTCCACACTACAAAGAGGCTAAAGAGGCTCTCATGCATGGCAGCCACCTCTCTGAGATCATTCCCTCAGTCCTGCACTGGCAGATGTACCACACATGACGTGGAAGCAGTTCTTTCATCCCTTCCCTTGAATCACCCACAGATGAGATGTTATTTTATGCAGGATGGCAAAGCACTGTAGGAGGAATGGCCATCCAGGAGGACGGAGACAAGGACATCATGCCTGCATGCTGTGGATATTCAAGTGTTTGCTACCTTTTAGCACATCTTTATCCAGGAGTCTTTGATCCGCCTCCATCCCATCTGTTACGAAAGCTCTCCTGTGGCACAGAGCATTCCTGAACCTGGGAGAGGGAACCATTGTCTCACAGCCCCCAGCTACTCTCTTAGTCCTGCTTTCACCCAGTCCCAAGAGCTCAGGGACTGGATGTTTTTAATGTACAAAAAGTCTCTGTTCCCACTTGAGGACACGGGGAGGCCTTAGCTGGCATAAGCACAGTCTGCCAGGAGTGTGGTGTGTTTTCCTCCCTTCTCCACACTGAGAAAATAACCTCTCTGCTGAGAAGAGAGGAGAAAGTCATTCCCCAGCCAGGTTGTCCCCTCGCTTCTCCCAGCAAGGTTGCCTACATCACCCATGGCCAACAGCAGCAAAAGGCAAGAACAGCCAGCACCACTGTGGGAGTAGATTTATCTTCCCAGGGGAGTTGAACACCACAGAAAAAACATCTCTGGAGAAGAGGCAGGAAGAGGCCCTACTTGACTGTGCCTGTGCAAGCTCATTGCCAAGGAAGGGGTGTCACAGACAGAGACAGTCAGTGACTGGAGGGATTTAGCTTCCTGCCCCAGATGGAGGCCTCCACCCCTGAATGGCACAGAGAATTCTCAGTGTCATGCCTCTTCCAAGAAAGTCTCCATGGGAGCACAGTGAGTGCTCACACCCAGGTCTGTCCATTTGGCTTTGCATTGTTTTTGCCATCCAGAAGCTTGACCTTTCAGAGAACTAAAAAAGCAAATTTTTCCTGATGCTTCTCAGGATGCATCTGGAACCATCAGCTGTGACTCTACAGCAAGAGCACCCAGCCCCTCTCAACTGTCATCTGTGTCCCAGCTGCCCCATCAGCTCACAGCCTGACACCCTCTGACAGTATCTAATGATACTCCAGCAGAGTATCATTAGAAAAGCCACATGTCTTCAGCACAGCCCCAAAGCAAGTCAATCTGAATGGGCTGAATATGCTGTAGGGACATGGTCACCTGCTTTTGCCTCCCTTGTGCTTGTCTAGACCTATCCATTGTGGCATGTTTGCTTACAGTGTTTAGATTCACCTTTCCAAGGGCCTGAAGGGATGTGTAGGGGCACTTGTGTGGGAGGATGTTCTCCAGAGAAAGCCCTGTATTTGGTGTAGTTGAAGAAACTCATGCCTGCTCTCATCGCCTGCCCAGACACATGCCCACATATCCTATGTGCCTCATGTCATGTCATGTGTGTCCCATGTCAGGAACAAAGGCACTGAGAGATCTGTCTCTGGGGCAACCTGCAAGTATCTCAGGAGACAAGGGCCCTCTCCTGTTTGATAGCCATCATAGTAGTGGTCCCACGGCCCCTCACAGCTTCCCCACGCTCCTTTACTCCCCTGACAACCCAGAAACACCCAGCTCAGCACCCTTCTTCACCTCCTTCCCAGGACAGGTTTCTTCTGAAGGACCAGAATCCCCAACATAAGACCAAGACCCAGAGAGATGCTGTGCCCCCTACTCCTCATCCTGCCCAGTGATCTGCACATCCTCAGGGTCCAGCAGGAGCAGGAGGATGGAGGGATTCTCTGCACAGTTCTCCAGAGAACAAAACACCAGTTGTGGCCTGAGTGTGGGGGTATAGACCAGGAATCTTAAGCTAAACTGGGAGCACCACGTTGAGCAGATGGGCAGCAGCAACTTGATGGATGGTGGCTGGGCAGCAGCACAAAGCGGAGATGCAAAGGAGCTGGCCCAGCCCTGACCTGCCCAGCTCACCAAGCTCTCATTGCTACTGGAGAGCATTTTATTAAGATGTAAATAAAACCATTCCTGCAACCTGGATATTTGGCTGTTTTGATGTCACCTTTGGACTTTTTTCAGTCACAGAGCCTGGCAGCCCCTGTTTCTATTGGGAAGATACCGCTCATGCTGGAACATATTCCAAGCTCTGTAATTGCCCAATAAAACCGTGTTTCTTCACCATCCAGTTGAATTAGTGCCTGCAATATGTTTGAAAGTTTTATAGCCAAGTTAATTGTGAGGCAGTAACAAGAAGGGGCATTATGGCTTTAGGAACACAAGTTGCATCTGTATTTAATGATATTAAACCGTAAGAAGCCTCCATTCGAATAAAGTAATGGCTGCTCTAGTGCCTGTAAAAGCGACAATCTTCGTGATCAGCAGAGATGCTGAGCTTGGTTGCAGCAGGATCAGGGACACCAGTGCCTGAGGCAAGGACATTTCCCAGCTCCTGTGGCAATTCCTGGTGCAAGGACATTGCCCAGCTCCTGTGGCAATTCCTGGTGCAAGGACATTGCCCAGCTCCTGCAGCCATTCCTTGTCCATATGGCTAAGAATACCCAGACATGCACCCCAAAGACCTGTCAGTCAATGCATGTGCCTGTTGCACACATGCTGTTATCCCACAGTCCCCTCAACTGTCCCTTTGAAGGGAAAGATCACCACCCCCATCCTGGCCATCAGACTGCTCTCATCTTCTCTACAGGTTCCTGCCATCACCCTACCCCTCCAGGAAACTGAGACTGGGCATCTGCCCATGTCTCTTCTCATACTTAGTGTGGATGGAAAAACTTCTCTGAGAGTGGTAACTAAAGCATAAGTATTCATGAGTGAGATGTACTCTTTATTTTCATTAGGAGGACACTAATCTGGGGCTGGGGAGGGTCCAGAGCAACAGAGCACTGAGAATAGCCCATGATGATTCTCATGGGCTCAGTAACGTCCTTCCTTGGCACATGAAAATAATTCTTTTGGGGAACCTCTCCTTTCTTCAGTCAGAGGAGTATCTGGACGAAGCTCTGGATGGATTAGGGATGAAGAAGCTGGGGATCCCAGTTGGTGATGAAGAAACATCTTCTGGAACCAGCATCAGGGGACATGAGTGTATTGACGGACTGGGGCTGCACAGCATCTCCCATACATCAAAGGCTGTTTCTGGGCTCATTCTTGTGCAGGAGGGAATTTCAGCAGTGTCATGGATGCTCCCACATCATGGATCCTCGCTGCAGAGACTTCATTTCACCAGTCAAGGACAACCCTAGTCAGACGCAGATGGGACAGAAGGACCCACCAAGGAGGGCAGCAAGGGCTGTGGTTGATGGCAGATGAGCTGTGGTCAATTCAGTGGGTCTTCACAGTCCATTCCACCCCTCTTTACATCACTGAGGGTGTGCACACCTCTCTGCATCTCAGAGCCTGGACACAGAGCTACCACTAAGACAGGAGGGCCTGAAAGATGGCTCAGCACCAGTGGTGGTCATGGACAGAGAGATACAGCCCCATGGCAAAGCAGAAGAGAAATCCAGGGACAGAAAGTGGGCCCTGGTCAGAGGCACTTCCTACTTCCAAACAAGAGGAGAGTAATCCTCTTCCTTTAGATGCTTGGACATTCCTGGAGCAAGCATGAGGCCATGGACACCATTTCCCAGGGTCACATACCTGCTGAGGGTGACAAGATTGGCATGCCTGTCATGAGTCATGATCTTCCTCCAAAAGGGTTTCAACAAACAGAGGGCTGAGAGCCAAGAGCCAGGGTCAGGCCAAGAGACCTGACTGGATGCAAACCCCTGAGAGCACCAGCCTTGGCTCCGTCCTTTGGGTGCAAAGGGTGAGTATTCAGCACCTACCCAAGTGGTTGAAAGGCAAGTGACAAACCTGTGGCTCCATCCACACTTGTGTTTGCAAGTACGTCAGCTCTGTAGAGAATAATTCAATGTGCCGGTAGGGAAGTGAGTTGCCAGTGAGTTCATTTAGAGTGAGATATGCAATCAATGGAAAATTGATACAATTAATTTTCAAATTGTCATTTAATAAAATACCTTTTTGCAAGTGGAATATTAATTAGGACATAAACGCTGAGATGCTGCTGGAATGTACTGCTCCCAGCCAGGGAGGCATTTGTGCCTGAGAACTGTGCATGCACCCCCTCTCCACCACTACAATTTGTTAGACAGACTCTAATTATATATTTATAGTTTACAGAAGTTTCAGCTAACTGCACGATGCCTCTCAGAAGCTGCTGCAAGGCCCTGCTGCTGTTAATGGGGCATTGGTTATTACTGACCTACCCGTAGTTGAGTTTCAGAGAGGGTTCAGTAGATCTGCTGAGGAGCACAAGCCTCAAATCTCCCTGTCTGACACTTTAACTGCATGCAGGGACATTTCCACTGATAGTACAGCCAGAAAATGAAATGTAAAATACCCCAGTTGCTGGTTTCTGTCATGAATTTGGAGAGAAACTGCCCCTTTTCCAAAGTGATGTGTACAGGCCAAGCCCGGAGCCCAGCCATAAGAGGACAGTGATAGGACAGAAACTGCTCCCAAAAATGCTACATGACCCATTCCAAGAAGTTTTTTCCCATGGGGTCATGGGGTGAGCATTGGTATTCCAGGTTAGTAGGCACCATGCGAGATGTACAGGAGGAACTGAAGATGCACAGGGGCATGTGGCTTCAAGAGGATGAAGACATGGGTGCAGGCAAGGGAAAGGGACGTGGAGGAAGGATCACGGCCCAAGCAGCCCCTACACACCTTTGCAGGATTTAGCTCAGACCATCTCTCAGCCTCTCTCTCCACTGAACTTGAAGCTCTGAGGAAGCAAGGCATAGACCCAACGCTCCCTGACAGCTCCCTGGTAGGAAATGGTCAGCGACACCAAATCTGATAGATCCTTAATTGAGCTGTCCATGCACAATTTTATTTCTGGTCTGACTCATCCTAGTGACTGTTTCTACCACGAGCTCTTCTCTATGTGCTGCCCTCACCCAAATACCGGTCTCTCACCAACACTTTTCTCCCAAAGTGAGGGCTCCTGCACTGCCAGCAGGTCACCTGGTGCACCTGCCCCTCACTGCCCAGGCTAAGGCACGTTTTCCAGCCACTCTGCCCTTCCTGCAGCTCTTTTCTGTTCATTTCCCTGTTTATCAACACCATGCCAAACTGGGGATGCCATCCTTGGCAGAGAATCCTGTCACCCACTAAGAGCTGGGTAGGGCCACACACGATACTGGACTTGGCAAACAGCTGGACAGTCGCAGTGACAAAGTGAAGGTAATTAACAGCAATTGCTTCCTGGGAAAGATGCAGTCTTGAATGTCACTTGCACAGCCCACCGTGCAGGGCCACGAGCTGGCAGAAAGGCACCTCAGAGTGTGTGAGTGGGAGAACAAACCCATCCAGGTCCAGTCAGACAGAGATTGGCACTGCAATGCCTTCAGTGTTTCTGGGATTAGTGATTCAGAGCCCCGCTCAGAGTCTGTCTGTGCATCACACATCCCCAGCCCCGGTGCTGTGGGAGCACAGCAGTAGGACCCACACCCTCAGCACCTCCCAGAGGGGCAACAAAAATGGAAACTGAGACTCGGGGAAGCATCATCATTGCTGTAGGTTTATTATATGAATCCCAGAAAGAGATGCAGTGAAATGTGTTATTATGTTAAACGAAAATAAAATGCATTCTGGAAAATGTTTTAGAATTTATTGTGTAATTAAGCTATTAATTTAATGGTCTTTCTTATTTGGAAATTCATATGGGTCTTTATCTCACTCCCTTTATTGAAAAACATGCTCATCACATGCAGTCATTATGCATTTTCACAAACGTTTGATGAACAATAACTGTGAGAAACATAAAATACTGATTTTGTCCTTCAACTGTAATGGCCATATGGAGACACGTGCATGGGAGTCAGCAGTTGTGCCACATCCTTGTTAATAACAACACTTGCTATTTTTACCGTTTACAGCACAAATGAACCCCTTTATGGAGGGAACAAGGGTTTAATCTGTAGGGCCTTTGCAACAATTTGTAAGCGAGGTGCTGTGCCTGCATTCCTCTGTGATTCAGTGCAAGCTATAATTACTCAGTATTCTTGACAGCTCTCCTACAAGATCTCAAGCAGAGTAAGGCAGAGCTTGGGGATATCTCAGGCCTCTCCCCCTATAAACACACATGTGGTTTCCTTGGGTTTGCAAAGAAAATATTTTACAAGGCAATGGAGTGAGGTCTCACCCTGGAAGCAGCGCTGCTGGAGGTCTTGTGGCTGAGCAAGTATATCGCCCTGATGGTGGCCAGGGCACATCCTTGAGACAAGTCACTGGCTTGCACAGGCACCTTGTCTGCTTGTGGTCACCAAGATGGGGATGGAGCCATTCCCTTGGCTTCCCCTCATTTCAGTTGCCCTGTGTTCATTCTTGCTCCCTGGTTGACATGGAAAGGACCATGGTGCTGCTCTGAGGAGAGGAGACTTTGTCAGGGTGGGTAATAACTGCCATGCAGCAAGGCTGATGTACAAACAGGGTGGTCAGGGATGGCTGTCAGCAGCAGGGGAGAGGGCTGTCTCTGGTCTGTGCTGTCAGCAGGCTCAGCTCAGGGTTGCACCAGGCTGAGCAAACCCACAGATGATGTCTCCAGCCCCAGCATAAGAGGCTGAATGAGATCACTCCAGCTCCTCCACTCCCCTGCTGCCGTTCAAATCCTCAGGAGATCCCAGCTGCGCCCAAAGAGAGGAGCCAGGACACTGCTGAGCTACCTACAACATATTCCCCTTGGGCTGCACTTTTACTGCAAGCCTGGAGTGCAGAGCTGGGAACCTTCCCCAGCAGGTTCCTACGGCGGCAGTGCCTGCACCTGCTCTCAGGCACTGCCTGAGACACCTCAGACGACAACCATGCCTTGAAAATGCTTTTACCCGTGGCCCAGAGCACTCCAGAACCTGAAGCAGAGCAGTTTTGTCTACAGAACAAGTGGTTATGTACTGAGGACCAGCCTGGACTCAAATCCTCCACTGAATTCCTAATCTGAGGAGGGATATAGTTTGCACCAGAACAGCTTCACAAATCAGAGGATAATCAAAGTCACAGAAATATGTGCCACTTCCTGTTCCCCCTCCCAACAAAACACCCAGATCTCCTGCCCAAAGAAAGCTTGGGAGCATTAAACGACCCATCAGGAGTGCGAGGATGCTGCAAAAGTGGACAGGACAACCTATAAAGTGTGGAGATGAATGTACCAGTGCATGGATGCATCTGTCTCACTGTGCATAGCATTAATATAAGTATCTCCCAGGGCAGGACACAGATTCAGACACAACAGCACAGAGTCCCGGGCCAGTGTCAGCCCCACGTGGATTTATGGCTTTCTGCACTCGTAAATGCCAGCACTGCCAGTGATGGATGGGAGAGCTGGAAAGCGCTCCCCCCCCAGCTTTGGGAGACTTCTTTATTTTTTTTTCTGATCTTTTACAACAGCCATAAACCAGCTGCTGAGTAGTGACGAGTCTTAAAACTTTAGGCAAAAGCTGTTGAAATCAGCTTTAAGTGCTAAGCTTCTCGCAAAGAAGAGCAGCTTAGTGTTTCCCTTTTGAGGTCATATATGTGATGTGTGGCCCTCTGAACCACTGCTGTTCCAAGAGCAGGACTGGACAGGCCTGACGGTCCGCTGGGTCAGGGACCAGTCATGCCCTCCCTGGTGGCATAAGCATCAGATGTCCCCACACAAGTCCATGCCTGTGGCCCCAGGGCTCACACTGCCCACACTGTGCCAGACAAACGGCAGAGCCTGCTCTCCTCTCAGACCCTGGGAGAGATGTGAGGGGCAGGAAAGCACAAAATGATGGGCATTCCCACCTCTCCATCAGGGCAGTCTCCTCCATCCCCTTGGGCTGGTACAATCCCCATGGAGACAGGCTGTTTCTCCCAGCCTTGATCCAGTGATCTCAGATGATGGATAGAACAGACAAGGACATGGAGTGAAAAAGGCTGTGCTGGGAAAACCTTCCCATTAGGATAATCCTCACTTCCCTGAACACATGACCAGGCTGCTGGTGATTGTTTCTTGTAGCAAGTGGGCTACTGCAATCATATTTGCTCATGTGTTCATTAAGTGTCAAATGCAGAGGCCACAAAATTGCAGAAAAATTTGCACAAAATTATGCAGAACATGTGTTCACACTGGGGACAGGAAATTGTCTTCTGGTGTCTTCTGATTGATCACAATTCCTGGCTTCCTTCCATCTTCCAGCCCATGACTGAGTCCGTGTCCCCACCCCAGTCTCTGTGTTGACCCTTCCTTGGCTGCTCCATGGGGCTGCAACTGCAGTCTTTCCAGGCCACTGCAGCACCTTCAGACACTGTTTGGATTGTGCTCTTTGCCCCCTTGGCTCTAAGGGTTTTGCAGGATATACAGTCCCCTTTCCCACTTCACGTTGTAAAAGATAGCAGAATGTGATGGGTTGGCTTCAGCTGGACACAAGATGCCCTCCAAAGCCACTCCAGTCACTGCCACCCTCATCTGGACAGGGGAGAAGAAATACAACAAAAGTTTTGTGGATCAAGATAAAGGCACAGAGCGATCACTCACCCATTACTGTCACTGGCATAACAGACTCAGTTCAGGAAAAAGGTTTAATTTATTGCCAGTCAAATCAGAATAGGGTATTAAAAAATAAACCCAAATCTCAAAACACCTTCCCCTCACCCCTCCCTTCTTCCTGGGCTCAACTTCACTCCTGATTTCTCCCCGTTTCCCCCAGCAGCACAGGGGGACAGGGAATGGGCTGACACCATTTTCTCCCGAGGGGAGGACTCCTCACACTGCTCCCCTGTTCCAGCATGGGGTCCCTCCCACAGGGTCAGTCCTTCAGGAAAAGGCTGATCCAGGCTGGGTCACCCATGGGATCACAAGTCTTGCTCCCACTGTCACGATGGTTACAGCTGTGGGTCTGTCTCGGAGCCAGCTGGCATTGGCTCCACTGGACAGCAGCTTGTCATGGTTTGAGATGGGCCCCCCGGGAGTCAGGGGTTCAGAGGTGATTGGGTGCCAGGGCAGTGTTGGAGTTCTTGGAGAGCCAAGCACTGTCCATGTTGTTCGCTTCTGCTCAAAATCATATATCACAGCACAGGAAGCTGCTGGCAGTTTTTTGTTGGTGGGGTCTGCTGCATGTAGGGGTAGAAGGCCAGGGGGTGGCTGGGCTCCTTCTTTCCCCCCTCCGGGGGGGAGGGGAGCACTGCATCCCCCCCAACTCTGCCTAGGCCAGAGTTAGAGGCAGCATTTGGAGTGAGTGTTTGTGAGGGACATGACTCACAGCACCTGAGGTAAGAGGAGAGAGGCAGGCTTTGCAGCCAAGCCCTCTTTCCCTTCCTTTTTGCAGTTAAGCTGTGGAGGGGGGGCCTTTTCTTTCCCTCCACTGTAAAGTGAAGAGGAGGCTCAGCATTGGAGCAGAGCCAAGTGGACAGGCTGATAACAAATCAGCTCGGCGCTCGGGAGAAGAATCCCAGGCGAAACTGGAGACAGGCCAAGGGCTCGGGAGTTGCCCTGCCAAGGCTTGACCGGGGGCAGCCAAAAACTGACTTGGAGGAATGAAGATTCCAAATGCCTACTGTGATAAGCTACACTACAGCAACAGCAAACAGAGGTATGAGACTGAGAAAGAGAGATCACACAGCAGACAGAGGAGAAGGGACTGAAAGCTACTTTCTTGGATTTCGTGAGGAGAAAGACTGTAGCAAACAGCTGAAGGTTTGTTAAGGAGTGTTCAGGGGCCCAGAACACTCCCACGAGAGAGAGACTGCGTTACCCAGCAGCCTTGAAAGGCTCTTCCTGGATTAAAGTTAAAGGGAGGTGCTTAAAAGGACTGGTAGAAATGTAACATATATATATAGTTGCCTTTAGTTTGTATAGTATTTATTTGTGTAAAATAAATGTAAATACTTCCCCCTTCCCCTATAGAAGCCTCTGGCCTGAAAGTTTCTCTTCAGTGTTGGGATGAATCGTGGGAAGGGGTGGGGGGAGGCCTGGAAATTGGATTTTGGATTTTCTAATGTGGCTCAAACTGCCACACAGCTTCTCACAGCAGTCACTCCTGTAGCCCCTCCACGACCAAAACTTTGCCACAAAAACCCAGTACACGGACAGATGGATGGAGGGATGGAGGGATGGAGGGATGGAGGGATAGAGGGATAGAGGGATGGAGGGATAGGTGTACACGCTGACTCCAGCTAGAGAGCAAGTGTGGCATTTGGGGCATATTTCCTCTAGGTCATACCCACTTTTTGACCCACCCCTCCTGCCATCCCACTCCCCATTATATGTCAGGGCTGAGCAGAGAAGGAGCCGTGCTCAGACCTGGAAGGTCCCCATCACCCCCACGGCAGGGACAAGGATCTGCTTCCCTGCAGGATCCCTGTTTGGACCATCTGTCCCACATCGAGGCTGGGCACGTTCCCTCCCTGCTGCTGCTTCTCTCCGGAAGAGAAGTTAGTGAAGATTTATCATAGCACTAAACTTCAAATTGAGCACATTTGAAAGAAGAAGAATTTATCCATCAAAAATATAGCTTCATTTTATCTGTAATTATTCTCAAGTTAAGGTTCCATTCAGCAAGCATTTGGCTGGATAAACAGCAAATTTTATGTCTAAACAATCTTATTTTGACATTCCATCACACAAACATATGCAGGAGGACACAGCCTACCCAAAGATCATTTGGAAAATTCTCTGGATACTTTTTATTTTCCAAAGTGCTTGTCTGGGGTGGTAGGGTGGGGGTAGATCTTCAAGTCCTGACTCTGACCACTAAGGAAGGACCAGTTGGGCATCTGTGGGGCAGAGTAATCACCAGCATTGGGTTTCATTAGTTTTGACATTAAAAGAAAGGGAATATCCAACAAAAGACAGATGGCTACACAACCGAACAAACTCATGGGGATGTTTTACCACCAGCAACAGTCCCTCGGTAGAGCATCCTAAGGAAAAAGTCAGAAATACTGGACTGTGGGAAGTTACTAAAAGAGAGTATATGAGGTGCACAGCAGCTAAATATCCTGCTGCAGGGGAACCACAGGACAGCTGTAAAAGACCAGTATTGCTGGATTAGGAGCTCTTCAGTGTCCCGAAAATCAAAAAGGAATACTATAAACTGTGAATGAGGGTATAAGGACAAGTGTAAAGGGAAACTCACATGCATGGTGGTAGAATGAGAAAGGGTAAGGAGCAGAGAGAGTTACAGCCAGCAAGGGGCATAAAAGGCAACAAAAGAAGTTCCAGAAATACAGTGGAATTGCAACGAAGAGAAAAAAAGATTCAGCATTTTTCCATCTTGTGATGGAAAAAAGAACAAAAGTGATTATACAGAGATGTAAACAGTGACTTCCTCAGTATGGCTGCAGAGTAAAAGGCTGTAACCCATGCCTAGAGCAATCTTCAATAGCCAGGGGGTGGGACTGAGGTCAGTGTCTGGAAGGAAGCAGGGACAGGAGGCTGAGGTAAACTCAATGCATATGAGTAGTAAGGGGCCAAGAAAAATCATCCTGGAAAATGTAAGCAACCTTTGAACAGTTAGCAGCAGTTTGTGACAAATTTTGAAGGCTTAGAGGATACTGGGGAAGTGCAAAAGTTTACTTATGAAAAATAAAAATAAATAAAGGAAATTAAAAGTTTGGGGAGTTACAGATCAGCCAGACTGGTTTCAGTTACTTGAAAGATTTTGGAACAAATTATTGAAAAATTCATTTGTAAACACCTAGAGGAAAATAATCTAAAAAATAAAGGATAAAACCAAGACAATACAGTTTTACTGGGAACAAATGATGTCAGAGTGATCTAATTTCCCTTCCTGACAGGGTGTTTGGTCTAATGAAGGAAGAAGAAACAGTGGATGTGATAGGTGTTAGGCAAATCCTCTGGTGTTCTCCTGTGCAGCATTCTCATAAAGAGGCAAGGAAGTACAATCTGAGTGAAAATGTGAGAGAGGAGTAAAACTGAGAGCAAACAAATGCTCAAAGCAAAGCAGGCGGGCTGAGAGCTGGGGATGAGGGGGCTGGCAGGTCTCTCCAGGGTGGGCTGGACACCTTCTTTTCCTATAGCATAGCTGGTGGGCATGTCAAAATGCAGAGGTGACACCTTTGTGGATCCCCAAAGTCACTAGGGACCCCCAACCCCTGACAGACACTCAGTTGTGCCAAGTCTCCCTTGGAAAAGAGGGTAAGAACTTCTTCAAAACATCTGCAAGCTAAAGCAATTCCTCTTAACTGAACATTTCAGGTGATGTGAGATGCCTGGCTGTGATTAAAGCCCTGTTAAATATATATATACATATTCAGATTAAATAAATCTATTTTTATTACTTAATTCTGCCTCATGCACTAGATTAAAAATTCAGTTCTTCCTCCAATCCCACTCCGAAGCCTCCTGGCTTATAAGCAGTGACCAGCAGCAGCTTCAGCTCCGTCTGCCAGCTCAGGCCCAGGGCTGAGAGTCAATGTTGGTGCTGTGAACTCCAGGCAGCTGCAATGAGGGGTGATAATGGATCTTCCAGTTTAAACTAGTCCAGCACAAACCAACAGGAACCACCCACCACCCCACAGGGAGCAGAAGCATAAGTTCCAGCCCCACCTCCCCATCAGGGCAGATGGTTACTGAAGCTCTAAATGCTCCTCTCTGGACAGCCCCAAACAAAAAGTGTTTGAATCAGTCTTGTGACCTTTGCTTCCCTCTTTTCTCTACCAAGACCTGAGAAAATGCCCTGTTTTCAGAATAAAATAGTGCAGAAAACCAAAATGACACAATCTTGTAGTTTGCCATTGAGTAACAGACTCTCGGCCTAAAGAGGCTTGGCAGTTTGAACCGGGAGTAAGGTGTGATGTTGCAATGTTTCTTTGGATGGAAAAAAAAAAGGAAAGCAAAAAGGATGGCTTTTATTTTTAGAAGTTTCAACTGTCAAATTTTTGTCAGACTGTCTGTGCTCTGCTGAGCAACACACAGTGCTGGGCACAGCCAAGAAGACTTCTTGCAGAGAGCAAAATATTATAATAAAATCAGGTTTTATCAGAACCCCAGCACCCTTCATGGAAAAAATGCCAAATTGTGGACAAATTGTGTATTGTTTATCATCTTTTTTTGTTACCATGATACATTTATGGCTGAAGAAATATGGCACTGGGCCTTGGCCTGAACTGCTGTTTTCTGTTGGAACATGCCACATTTCCGTTTGGTGTCCTCTGGTGATGATGGACAGGTAAAAGAGGTCTGAGACTTTAGTTCTCTTCCATCTCCCATCGCAACCTTGTTTGTTCTTTCATTGTTGTCCATCCTCTGCAACTAGAGATATTTACAAAAGAAAGAAAAACTGGATTCTTGTTTCTCATTTCTTTTTTCTGGTCTTAAACATTTGCCCAATCTTTCCAGGGTTTGACACTCTCATTACAGACTCACAGCACAGATGAGGTTGGGGAATATCCGGAGACAGTCCAATGCAATCCACTGCTCAGGAAGGGTCACCTAAAATTGGATTCTCTGGGCCATATCCCACAAGCTTTTGGATATCTCCAAGGATGGAGAGCACCGTTTCTGTCACAATGAGCTCCAGCAATTTAATCATCTTCACAGCTCTTCCTTGGACTCGGTCCAGTAAGCCAACATCTGTCTTGTACTGGGGAACCCACAGCTGGATGGAACACTCCAGATGCCACCACACTTGTCTTTAAAATAAAACTGGTACTCCAGTAATTCTTGCATCAGAAAGCCAGGTTGTGGGACCTGCACCTGTCCTCGTGCTCACAACCACAACTGTACTCATCTCTTCCCAGACTGGCAGATTGGCATGCTGCAGTGTGGCCAAGGGGACTGTAGAGTGTGGGGAAGGGCAGCACCGTCAGCCTGGGCCAGCCAAAGGGTGGTCCTGCGGGAACCAGGAGGGAGAAGGAACAGGCATGGGCTGCGGGGCTTTTGATGAGCCTTTGTTCTTCACGCCAACATCCTGGCAGGTCCCAAGGGGAATTTTTTGCTTCAGATTCCTTATAAAAACCAAGTCAGTGTGTGATGGATGGGCTGGAAGCTCCTCCCAGGATTCTCTCTGCAGCAGATCTCGGGAGCAGCAATAAAATGCCATTGCCACTTGGGCCAGGATGAGGCACAGGCGGGACAGCCTGGCAAGGAGCTGTTTTGGGGAGCCCTGCATCAGCCAGGCACCCCTGGGCCACAGCAGGGACAGGGCTGACAGACCCACCTTGGTCTTGCTGGGCACTGCTCCATGCACACACTCCTTCCTCCTCCCACCCTCTGGACATGTGTGTACCCCAACAAACACCCCCTCCACCCAAACACCCCTCACACATGCACTGCCACTCTCTGTGCACAGCCCCGCACGGGCTCACTCCTGCACTCCAACATCCCCACTCCTTCATCCCACACGTGCAGTGACACTGGTGGAGCTGGACGGCAACACACATGGGACGAAGGCTTGTTCAGAGAGCTGCCATGTCCCATGGCATGTGAACAGGGGCCCCAATCTGGGTGCCCCCAACCCACCTGCCGCCTCCCAGCACCCTGCAGGAGCCCCAGTGGGGGCAGAGCAGGGGAGGAATAGACACAGCCACCCAAGGGCAGTCTGGCACCTCAGTTCCTACCTGGGACACCTATCTTAGGGCTCCTTGGGGACCTTGTCAAATCCCAGACACCTTGCAAACTCCATCCACACTATGGGAGATCTGAACACACCCGCCTCCTGTGCATCCCACTGCCCATGGACACCGGGTTCTGGCTGGAGGATGGACACAAGGACACCCTGGCTAGAGAACAGCTGGAGCAGGGATAACTTGAGTTGAGAAAAGAACGGAAGGGCCCCTAGAGCCGTGCTGACGGCGGGGTAGGGGGAGGCTAGGGCAGAAGGTTGAAGAAGCTTGAGGGGCTGCGGCGGGATAAATTCACGGGAGCAGCTGCTTCCAGAGCGGTTCAGACCTCGCACTGGGGATGGAGAAAGGGGAACGTAAATCAGGACGAGCTCCTCCGTGTTTGAACGCGGGGCTCGGGGGCCCGGCCCCGGTACCGGCCCCGGGCGGGACCGCAGCGACACCGAGCGGAGCAGAAGCGCCACCGCCTCCCAACCGCGTCCTTCCCCCACCCGGCACAGGATCATGGAATGGTTTAGGTTGGAAGGGGCATTTAAAGGCCATCTAAGCCACCCTGCCATGCATAGGGACACCTTCCACTAGACCAGGTTGTTCCAAGCCCCGTCCAACCTGGCCTTGGACGCTTCCAGGGATGGGGCAACCACAGATTCTCTGGGCAACCTGCACCACGGCCTCACCACCCTCACAAGGAAGAATTCCTTCCCAATATCCCATCTAACCCTTGCCTCTGTCAGTCAGAAGCCACTCCTCCTCATCCTGTCACTCCAGGTCGTGGTCCCACGTCCCTCTCAGCTCTCTTGGAGCCCCTTAAGGTGACCCTGGAGTCTTCCCTGCGCTGAACACCCCCCGCTCTCCCAGCCTGTCTCCATGGCAGAGAGGCTCCAGCCCTCAGAGCATCTTCATGGCCTCCTCTGGACTTGCTCCAACAGGTCCACCAGCACACAACCTCACACCAACCCACATCCAGCCCCAGCACATCTTGCTCCCTGTCTGCCCCCTTAGCAATGGACAGCCAGGAACCACTGCCATCACCATGTACTCCCCCAAAATACATGTCCAAGCTGCATTGCTGTCTCAGGTGGGTGATGTGACCCAAGGCGGGGCAGGAGCATCTACTGAGTATAGTCATATCTGCATCACAGTGCTTTGACCATCTCTGCTCCATATCACAGATGTATCCACCTCCTGAGGGATGAGCAGCCCCTTCCTGACAATGCGTGTCCTCAGCCTCTGATTATCCTCTTGATGGCAGAACACGTTCAGCAAAGCAGGGACAAGAGACCTGCAGAGCCAGGTTGTTGGAGCTTTCCTTCTCTTTCTGGGGAAGAAAAATAAATCTGTTCTCTCCAAAATTCAGGGGAAAGGAGGTGCCACAGTGCTCCCTGGAGGGAAGGAGAAGAGAGCAATCCCGCATCAAATTTGGTGATGATTTTTCCAAAGTTACATGGGAGCAGATTCATCACTCATCTTCAATCTGCTTTTTTCACCTTGAATTAGCTGCCTTTTTCTTAAAAGGAAAATAAAAAAAAAAAAAAAAAAGACATTTTTAGTAGTGCAAAAAAGGGTTAAATTCTTGAAATTACTCAGATCCAATCTCCTTGTACAGCTCTTTCTCCACAGGTGAGGCCTTTGGCCTCAGCATTTGGGAGCTTCCTAGAGGACTGACCCGTGGGGTCCCTGTGGATTTAGCCTGCATGAAGAAAAAAAAAATCAGTCACTCCAGTGGAAAGCTGTCACATCGCCAGCTTGTGGAACAGGGACTTGGAGTGTTGCCTTCCCCTGTCCCCAGGAAAACCTGCAGAAATTTGGCCAGTGCAATTGAAAAATTATTTGAGTTCTCATACAGTTAGGGTGCAAGTTTTGGTTGCAGCTGCTAGCGCCATTGTCCCAGGTGCAGTGTCCCCTGGTTGTCCCCTGTGGAGCACTCTGCAGAGCTCTAGGGTGGGCTCTGTCCTGTGCTCTCTCCTGTCCTGCAGTCCTGGAGTGCCTGTTGTGCCTGTGGGACAGCAGGAATTGGGCTCAGCGATGGCAGAGCTGTGGGGGCCTCTGGCTTCTCCAGATGAGCCTCCCCCATGGAGGACCATTAGATCCAGTCACGGCTTGAATCCCTCCCAGGGAGGGATGTTCCCTTGATACTTTCCTGGGCAATGAATTAAAAAATTACATATAAAACTTCAACAGGTTTTCCCCTTCCCTATGGATACCTCAGGAGCACAAGGGAAAAAGGTACATTTTTCCTTTCACTGGAAGCGAAATCCAAGTGCCACTCAGTGCTACCTGCTCGCAATTAAATACACTGAAAACTAAGACGCAAAACTAAGTGACACTTTGAAAAAGACAAGTATCAATTGGCTGCTGTGAGCTGAGAATAGATCTGAAAAAGCCTGAAACCCTCATCCAGCCAGGAGCCATCTCTGGCAGTGGCCATCCAGGCTCTGCAACCAAAGGGGCTCTGCTGGGGCTGCAGCAACCCTTGAATCAATCAGATTTTGCTATGAGATACCTCTGCTTCCTGAGGCACAGCAATTAAGAGCCTATTTTTAGAGAAATGAGTCACTGCATTAATCAATAGGGAGCAGCCAGGTCCTCGAGGGTAAGGGGGGTTGGAGTTGGTCTGCTACAGTGTCAGGAGTGCTGCTTAGCCCCAATCCCATGATGTCTGGCTGCCTCCAAGTTGCTGCAGAGAGCCCTGCCCCATGCCCCCAGCTCACTGGGATCCCACATGGAACTTGGGGATCTTCAGCTCCATTGGCCTTCCCAGGTGATGCTCCTTGCAGGCAAAGGTGCAAAAATGAGTAGGGGGCTCCTCGGTAACATCACCTGGGAGGAAGCTGAAGGTTTGGGAGATGCTTCCGGCCAGCTGTACTCGGAGGCGGCTGGCCCTGGGGGACTCCCTGGCTCAGGTCTCAGCAGCAGCTCTTGATGGGGGCAGGAGGGGCACGGCCAGCCCCCCCCCACATGCTCCCGCTGTCCCTGCCAGGGCTGGCCCCTTCTGCTTCCCACCCACCTCCTGGGGACACGCACCCCTGCTCCGCCTGGGAAGCAGAGCCAAGCAGCTCCTTCCCCGCTGCTTTCCCGGGAATGTTCCCCTAGCACGAGGTGTTTAAATCATTTACAAAGGGCTAAAATAGGGTTGGCTCCCTTCCAGGTGCTCTGACATACAGGTTCTGTAAACAACTCACCCGCCAAGGGAGACAGCCTGGAAAAAAGGCTTTTTATGTCCGTTCCCCAGACCACACTTACACAGAAACCTTCCGGTATGATCCTTTCTCAGCTGTAAGAGCAGCAGAATTGTTTCAGGTCTTTGCTGATCTTCCTTTTCCCCAAGGCATACTTGTGGACATCTCATATGACTCCCTTCTGCCAGGGAATAAAAAAACAGAAGGATCCTCTGCAAAAAAAGTAATTAGCTAACATGGGAAGTCTGATGTGCCTTTCCCTGCCTTGACTATTTCCTAGATGCCCTTTCAGGGAAAATTTTCCCAATATTTTAATAGCGTTGACCTTTACGGAGACAGGAATTCACCTGGGTATTTTCTCATGGCTGCTGAGCTGTGCCAGACCCGGGAACTCAAAGGTGGAATCAAGAGGACATTTATTTCTTAGGCTGCAATGATTCACCAAAAATCATTGGGATGCAAGTGGAAAGTGCCAGGGATCAGAACCCAGCCCAGTTTTCAAAATCTGGACCATGCTGGGAGAGCAAGCTCTGGGATGACCAGGGGATCAGCTGCAAGAGGAGCCATCCAGCCTCCCTGTCCTCTGCAGAGTCTGTGGCAGCTCTGAGCTGTTCTCTCTGGTGCCCCCAATCCACAAAGAACACCCAAGGAGCTGGAGTTCTCATCCTGTGACTCCCGAGGTGACCAGCAAGTCCTCAAAACTCCCTGCTCTGATCCCAAGGAGGCAGGACACAGGGTACTGCACCCTCACTTGCTGACGCCGTGCCAGGATGGGGGTCATCCCAAACCCTGCGGCAGCAGCTTAACCTCCTGGGGCCTCTGCCACCTCAGGTGGAAAGAGAAGGACATAGTTCCCTCCTGGCTGTGGGAGGGCAGGCTGGCTCCTCCACTACACTGCCAGAGCAGAGCCTAGTGTGCATTGTACTGTGGCACAAGCCAGAGCCACCCCTGGGAGAGTGACAGGGAGGAGTTAGAGAACCAACTCATCATCCAAACACACCCCATTCTAGGGCTAGGAGCTCCTGTCACCCCATAGGGGTTTATTTCCTCAGAGTGGGAATAAGTGGATCTGGGGGTCTCCCTGAAGAATTGCACAGCAGGAGATGAAGCATCTTGTGAAGAAAAAGAACCCTCAACCAGATGGGGAGCCACAGGCAGCTGCAATTTGGGAAGCAGCATCCTCATGTCCACCTTCTCTTGGATTTTGCCAGTGGGTCCACATTAGATTCTGACACATATGGCAGAGCCAGATGCCAAATTTCCTCCTCATGTATTTGTCTCACATTCAAATATGCTTCTTCACATCTTATGGTTTCTCGAGCCATACATAACCACTTCTCCTGGATTTATTGCTATCGCTGCTGTGGCCCAGAGTGCCCATGGAAGGACTCAGATGCATGTTATTCAGCCTGGGGCATGTTCCCTGTGTGAGATACAGCAGCACAGTTGTGCTCATGGTGTATGTTCCAGCCATGGGCTGCAGGCACTGTGACAGCTGGAGCAGACCCTGAGTGTGCACTATCCCCTCTGTGCCTGCAGCATCTGCCTGGGTATGGTAGGGATGGGGACAGTGGTCTGAGGGTATAAAGTCACAGTCAAGGGGAATCAGGAGCTGGGGGTCAGTGGTCTGCAAGGTCACGATGCAGTGACCCATGGGGAACCTTGGCATGGTCCCCACAGCAGTCTGGAGCATCCCTTGTTGGTCTCCCTACCATCGACAGAGCTGCTAGCTCAAGGATTTCCTCTGCTTTGTGAAGCACTATCATATTTCACTTTCACCAAGAAATGGCTTTTTTACATTTCATCTCTGCATTTGAATCTGAGACTAGTTTCTCCAGAAACTCAGACCTGGTTTTGCACCACAAAGCCCCAGTCCCAGCTGGATGTTTGGGGCTGCAGCTCTGCTGGCACAGCAGGCAGCACTTGGAAGCTTTCCCTGCTAAGACCACGCAAGTATTTCCCAGGGAAGATTGGTGCCATTAGAGCCTTTGAAGGGAATTTTCTCTGTACCATCTGGCTGAGAAACGAGGTCTGAACTGCAGCCCAAGACTTCACGTGTGCAGCCTCATCACAGTGAGGAACTTCAGGTGAATTTTTTCGCTCTAAATATCATGCAACAGTTAACACAGCACAGGGAATGTTTTGAAGGAAGTGGATTCTTTTCCAGAGCTTTGTACCCACCTCTGTCAGGAGCAATGCCACTGTCTGGCTATCACCCTGGAAGGACAAGATGTTCCCAAAGAAAAGCTTGCAAATGAGCTCAGGGAATCCTAGTGGTTTCACTGCAATGTCAGTGCTGAGGAGGGGAGGAAAAACAGTCGCAGGGACTAATTTTCCCAGCTCCTGCCTGCGCTGAGCATTCCTGGCACGAGATGTCACTGAGGAGCTGGATTTGGGCAGCTCTGCATCAGCCCGGAGTCATCCTCCGGGAACCACTGTAAACAGGGACTGGAGAGGTGGCCAAGGAGAAGGGACACAGAAAGAGGACGTGGGCATAGAGAAGGGACGAGGACATGGAGAAGGGAAGAGGGCAAGGAGAAGGGACATGGGCACAGAGAAAGGATGCAGCTGTGATGCTGTTGTGAAACAATCCTGTGAAAAGGAAGGGAGGTGTCTGCTTTCTGCTCTCCCAGGCCAAGCCAGGAGCGTTTCTGGCCTCAGGGTGTCAGGGAGGTGCTGAGTGATCTCTGGAGCTCAGCACTGGGTGTGCCGGGGAGGAACAGCTCAGGCAAACGCCTACCAGGAACATGATAGGCACTCAGCCCTGCCTGGGAAGATCCCGAGGCCCTGCCAGTCCTCTCTGGGGTTCCACGGAGCAGATGAAACCAAATAGCCCCAGCCCACACTGAGGGAGCCAGCCTGCTGCCTCAAGCACCCCAGCACCCATGAACCCAGACCAAATGAGTGTGGACTCAGGTGAAAACCCTAAATTGTTTATGCACGGACCTGGAGGAGCAAGCGCAGGGGCTGGAAACATCTCTCCCGTGACAGGTCTCCCAGGTCCGAGATCCCCTCCCCAAAGGTCACCCAGCTCTGTAGGCTGGACATGCCACAGCCTACCCCAGGACTGGCCACGAGGGGACAGGGACCCTTTGGGGCATCATTTGGCCCTCCCTGGGGCTGCTCTGAGTGGTCAGGAGACCCCTGGCCCTGCAGGGTTGACCCCAGTTCTTCCCCAGGTCCCTTCCAGGAACCACTCCAGGGTTCCCTTAGAACTTTCATCACTCTACCAACGGCGCCTCCAAGGGCATGGGGCTCTCTTTGCCCCACTCCCAGCACTGCTCCGAGGAAGAAAGTTCCCTTCAGCCCCGGCCCAGGGCTTCCCTCGAGCTGCACCTGCACCTTCAGGCCCTTCTGGGGAAGGATGTGCACCTCTTGGCTGAGCCAAGAGGATGGCAATGGGGAAGGCACTGGGCTGGGGGCTGCGGGAGAGGGGTGCACTGGGCAGGGTGGCTCCAGTCCTGGTTCTGGTCCCGGTGCTGGTCCTAGTCCTGGTCCCGATCCCAGTCCCCGTCCCAGTGCCAGTCTCGGTGCCAGTCCCATTCCCATTCCTAGTCCCGGTGCTGCTGCCGGTTCCTGTCCGGGTCCCAGTCCTGGTGCTGCTCCCGGTCCCGGTTCCAATGCTGGCCTCGGTGCCGGTTCCGTTTGCAGTCCCGCCGCCGATCCCGCTGCCTGTCCAGAATCAGTCGCACTCCCGGTACCCGTCGTCGTCCCAGTGCCGGGGCCGTGGCGGGGCGGAGCAGTGCCGTGGCGGCGGGAGCCCCGGGGGCGGTGCCGGGCGGGCGGTACTTAACGCGGCGGCGGGCGGGGGCCCCGCCGTGCTCATGGCTCTGCCGAGAGCCGCTCGGGCGCTCCGCGCTGCCGTCCGCCTGTGCGACCCCTCCCGCCGCCCGCGCTCCGCGCCCGCCGCCGCTCCCCGCGGGGCCGCGCCGCCGGCGGGCAGGGGACCCCGGCCGGGGCCGCCGCCTCCTCCGCGGGGCGAGGAGCGGGACCCGCCGCCGCCCGCCGTGGATTTCGGGGACTCGCGCGAGGCGTTCCGCAGCAAGAGCAGCGCGGAGCTGCTGCGGGGGCTGGTGGTGCTGGGGCTGTGCGCCGTGGAGCCGCTGGTGCAGCACAACTGGGAGGTGGGTGGCGGGGGGGCTGACTGGGGGAGTCGGGGAGACTGATCTGGGGAGTGTTTGTCCCCGGCTGGTGGGGAGCTGCCGGCTCTGGACCGGCAGGGCTCTCTCTCCGGGGCCGCCCGCTCCAGGAGGCGTCAATTCCTTTCTGGGGGGTTCTTGCTCTGGGGGTGCGAGTCCCGCGATGGGGACTGCCCTTTCCGGAGGTGCCGGTGCGGGCTGGGAGTTCTCTCACTCCGGGGGTGCCTGCTCCAAAAGACTGTCGGTCCTGGGCCGGGGGTCTTTCGCTCCGGAGGGTGTTTTGGAGGATGCCGCTGCGAGCCGGGGGGTTCTCTCTTCAGGAGGTGCCCATTTCGGTGGGTTTCGGTCCTGGACCGAAAGGGCTTTCGCTTTGGGGGATGCCAAACTTATGCCGGGTGAGCTCTCGCTCCGGGGGTACCCATTTTGGGGGGTGCCGGGATCCTGGGCCAGGGGGTGCCGCTCCAAGGCTGGAGGGGTGCCCGTTTCGTGGGGTGCTGGTCCTGAACCGGGGCCTCTCGTCCTGGGAGTGCCCATTTCGGGAGGCGTCAGTCCCCTTCCGGGGGGACTCTCTGTCCGAGGGCTGCGTGGGCTGGGGTCTCTCGGTCCGGAGGGGTTTGGGGGATGCCAATCCTGGGTCGTGGAGTGTCGGTCCTGAGCCGGGGGAAGTGTCACCAGGGGAACTGCCCGTTTTGGGGGATGCCGGGGAGCTCTCCCTCCGGAGGGAAGGGAGTGCCCGCTCCGGGGGTGCTGAGCCGCCGCTGTCCCGCAGCTGCTGCAGTTGTGCCAGCGCGTGCTGGGGCAGGCGCTGTTCGAGCGGCTGATGAAGATGACGTTCTACGGGCAGTTCGTGGCCGGGGAGGACCAGGAGGCCATCAAGCCGCTGCTGCGGCGGAACCAGGCGTTCGGCGTGGGCGCGGTGCTGGATTACAGCGTGGAGGAGGATCTGCGGGAGCGCCGGGACGGGCGGTGAGTGCGGGGCCCGGCCGGGCTCCCATTGGCTGCGCCTGCCCGTCCCACCGCTCCCATTGGCTGCGCCTGCCCGTCCCACCGCTCCCATTGGCTGCGCCTGCCCGTCCCACCGCTCCCATTGGCTGCACCTGCCCGTCCCACCGCTCCCATTGGCTGCGCCTGCCCGTCCCACCGCTCCCATTGGCTGCGCCTGCCCGTCCCACCGCTCCCATTGGCTATATGCAGGGGCCGCGCACCAGTCAATGCCCCGCCCCCCGCCCGCCCCGAACACGGGGGGCTGTGACCCCCATGGGGTGTGTCCCCCCCCAAACCGAGGGAGCGGCCCCGAACACGGGGGGCTGTGACCCCCAGGGGGTGTGTCCCTGCTCCAGCCCCTCTGCACACACCCGGTACTGCCCCCCGGGCTGCTGCACCCCCTCTGTTCCCGTCTATGGGTCTGCATACACCGGGGTCCTGCCCCCGCTCCGCAGTGCTGTAGCCCCCCCCAACCCTCCTGCACACCCTGAGGTGGTTACTACCTCTATGCCCCATCTCCTCTAGGGTGCTGGACCCCCCATTCCATCTTCCCCTTGGGGTGCTACCAATCATGTCCCACTTTTCCCTAGCCCCAGTGGGGTGCTGTGTCCCCATCCCACCCCACCACTCTGCACACAGTGCGTTGCTGCCACCCCTGTAGTCTCCCCTCTTCCCCACACTGGGGTGCTGCCCCCCATTCCTGCTCCCATATCCCCCACCATACAAACACTGGGGTGTGCCACCCCACATTTTCCTGGATGATGATCTTGGACCTCTTTTCCAACCTTAACAATTCCATGATTTCCACTCCCCCACTAGTTCCAACCCGCTCAAACTGGGGTGATGCCCCTCTTTTCTCACTGCTCCCCCGTCCTGGGCAGCCTTCCCTGCCTCCTGCCCTCTGCCAAGAGCGGGCACCAGCCCAAAGCTGCCGGTAACTTTCCATTATTCGGGCTCCAGTTCCGGGCAGCTCCGCTCTCTGGATCGATGTGCCGCTGGCCGGCACCTCACGGTCACGGGGGTGGGCGATGTCTCCCCACCCACGACAAGGGTGGCCCTGCCAGAGGCCACAGGCTGGGGAAGCACCGACCCCCAGGCAAGCCTGCACAGCGCCATGTCCCTGCTCGCAGCTGGGGACACTGTCCGGCTGTCACATGCCTGTCACGTGTTTGTTACGTGATGGTAAAAACACAGCGGAAACGGCTTTTTGGGGTGGTTTGTGAGTGCAGCGCGTGTCAGGGTGATGATACAGGTGCTGCCGCTGGGAGCCTTATCTCTGCTCCACACCCGGGCGCTGCTTATCGGGGACCCTGATGTGCCGTGGTGGTGGGTGGCACTGCTCCTCGCCGCTGCTGCCAGACATCCCCTGGGACTGAAGGGCCAGGATGGGAGCAGGCAGCATGTGAGGGCAGCGCTGGCATGGGAGCTGGACGGAGGGAAGCAGAGGTGCACCATCCCAATTTGGGCTACAAACTTCATATTTTTATATAAAAACTTCAAAACATCCCCCCACTGCAGCCTGGCAGTGGGGGGCTGTTTTGAAGATGTGTAGCAGTGGTGTTTCTTCCCTGCACATGCAGCCATGGTCCAGGCACAGTGTTCAGCTTCCCCGTGGGGGTGAGCTGGCAATGCCAGTGCTGCCAGGCTGGCACTGCTCCCCTCCATGCCTGCCTGTGCCTGTGCCAAGGGCTTTCCTGTGGGAGACCCCAAAAGACTTTCACAGGCAGGCTCTGCCTGCACCTGTATCCTACCTGCTGATGAGTGCCAGTGGTTTGTGAGCTGACTCGACTGTGCTGGTCTCCCCCGCAGCAGGTTTGGCGGTCACATGTGTGGTACTCTTTGCTAGATCCTCAATGGCCCTGTGCTCTGTGGGCCATTCACACCCAAGAGTTTGCAAAGCCCATTCTCTGCACTCCCCAATGCATCCTTGCCCAAGCCCCAGTGGGATTTGACTGGATATTAGGAAATGGATCTTCCCCCAGAGGCTGGTTGGGCACTGAACAGGCTCCCCAGGGCAGTGGGCACAGCACCAAGGCTGCCAGAGCTCAAGGAGTGTTTGGACAACACTGAGGCACAGGGTGGCGATTGTTGAGGTGTCTGTGCAGGGCCAGGACTTGGACTGGATGATCCTTGTGGGTCCCTTCCAACTCAGGATGTTCTATGATTCTATGAATGCCATCCTGGAGGTTACCCAGGGTTGTCACGGAGCAGGGACAAAGCCCAGGGTGGCATTGGAAGGGTTGTGTTGGACCCTGCCCCTTGCCTACCCTTACTCTGGGTCTTCCTTGGCTCTCTTCGGGGCAGAATGCCAAATTCTCAGTGTTTCTGCCAGGGCTGGTGCTGAGTTGGGCTGCACGTGGTTGAGAGGGGTGAGGAATCCTGGGCTCGTGGCTGCTGAGCTCTGGAGCTGTGTCCCTGTGAATCCTTTAGGTTTGGACCCTGCTGCCAACCAGGAAACAGAGGCACAAACCAGGAGCAGGCAGCAGGTCTTTGGGGCTCCTGGTGCCATCTTCTGTTGTTCTTCTGAAGCAAGCTGGAGACAATGGCAGGGAAATACCCTTTCTGCCCCACCAATGGGCTGTGTCCACCTTTTCCACAGGCTTTCCACCTGTGAACAGCAATGCAATGTGGGCAGGAACTGGCTTATCCTGCCCGCCACAGGCTCCTGCCTGCCCTGCCCAGGCTAGCATCCAGGGCTCTGCCAGCTTGTCCCAGGAGGCCTCAGCAACGTGCTGAAGGCTTCTGCCAGGTCATAGTGACACAGCTGCAAAATAAGTGTGCTGCAGGCAAAAGAGCCTGGATGCTGCTTGTGGGCTGGGGGCTTTGACGTGGGTGCCAGCCTGGGTGGGGGCTGGAGAGGCAGTGCCGCAGCTGGGCAGGGGCTTCTGGTACCCATGGGATGAAAGAGACAGTCCCCCTCCATAGTGGAGGTGATTATAGTCAGCAACCTTGGGGCCCATGCTGGCCAGCAGGCATCCCAAGACTGGAAATGGGTTGGGCCTGTGCTAACACAGGGAGGGACAGTCCTGCCCTGAGCATTGTCAGATGCTGTTCAGGCTCTGCCATGTAGCACGTGGACTTGGCTTCCTCTAGAGATTCCTTGTGTGGACACCTGATAGGTGGTCCAGTGTGGCATCACCATCCAGCCTGGCCAATCCTGCTCCCAGAGCTGCCACCTCCTCTTCTCCTGCTCCCAGAGCTGCTGCCACCCCTGCCCAGTGCTCTGTCAGCATGTCCCTGGGATCATGGGGTGCCTTCTCTTCAGCCTGAAGCTCTCCAAGGAGGTCCTGTGGTGGCCCTGGGCTGGTGTGTGCTGGCAACTCATTCATGGAGCAGGTTGAAGGATTAGTCTGCAAAGAGCTTTGCTTTATTCCTACCTGTGGGATTTTAAGCACCTCCTATAGCTCTATTCTGGACTTTTTGTAACCATGAGTTTTTTTCCTTGATGTGGTCATTCAGGATAACTTTGCCAGACCCATTTGCTGATGAGCGAAGCAAACACACTGTGCTGCTGGCACCCTCGGGGTAACCTCCAAGGCCAAAGGGATTATTTCTGACAGCGTTCCTTTGTGCTGTTCCTGAGATGGTTTATTTAGCCTAATCCAAAACTTCCTGAAAGCCCCTGGATGCTGTGTCAGCTGGATTACACTTCCCAACCATCCATCGGGCTGTGGCAAGTCCTCATAACCTGCTTTAGGCAAGTGTGAGCTCTCAGGTCCTGAGTTCAACCTTGAGGTTGCTCCTTTCTGGGTACAGCCTGCCAGGAGTGTTTGGGCAGTGCCTGGAGATGGGTCCTGCTCTGAGAGACATGCTGTCAGTTTGCAAAATGGATGGCCAGGTACAAGCCGGGATCAGTGGCACTTGGTGGGCAAGGGAATGGCTTTGCTGGCCAAGATTAATATTGCAAAGTGAGCAGCTGATATCCAGGATGGAGTTATTTCTTCAGCTGTAAGGAGCTTCCTTTATTTTGCTTGTTGCAGAAGAACAAAGTGAGCACTGTGGCACTGCTTTAAATGCCCCCTGGGGGATGAAGGAAGGGCTGGTGCAGTCATGCAGCAGGAATGCTGCTGGGAAGGGTGTGTTTGTCTTCGGGAACACAAAACCAAGCTCCAAGGGTGCTGTTTGCTAATTGAGCTGTGTGCCTTTGCTGGAGGAGGTTTTGCTCCTGGCCACTTGTTCCCAGCACCTCAGATGTTGGGCCCAAGGTGTGCCTCGGGCTCAGAGCTGTCCTCAGCTGCAGCTGGAACCTGTCCACAGGACCCATGTCTGTGTGTACGACAGGACCCGTGTCTGTGTGTCCTCATGTCACAGCAGTATCTAGCTGAAGCCATTCTCTGCACCACACCGTCTGCTCTGAGGGGACCTTCCACCTGCTGAGGGCTTTGCTGGCACATTCCATCTCTAAGTGTATGATCTCTCCTCCTTCTTTTCATTTACCTTCTGTATTCAGGGCCAGAAAGCTGTTTTTCCTGTCCTCAGGGGAACAAAACCAAAGAGCAGAGCCTGCTAGATGTGATGCCTTCTGCTCCCTGTGAGCTTCAGCTGTTCTTGCCCCAGCTCCTCTCAGGCTTTGTGGCACTTTGAGCCATGTGGAGCTGTTTCTGGCTCCAGGAAGCTGGAGGGAATGGCTTGTTTCTGGTTGTTTATGCTTCCAGCAACTCCTAATCCCTGTCACAGGGTTTCCATGTGGGACAATATGTCCTGGGACCATGCCACATGCCTCTCTGCTCTCTTGTCCAAGCCTACTGGCTCTGGATGGGTGACTTTGCTGCTTCCCTCACAGTGTGCTTCCCCCTCGTTGGGCACGGCCAGTTTTGGGACAGTGATGCCAAGGCAGAGACCTCCTGGAGGAGATGGCTCTGCTGTCACTCAGGACTGCTCTCTGGGGGCTGGCCCTGTTTCTGGGTGAGACTTCAGGTCTGTGGCTAGGTTTAAGATGTCAGCAAGGAGGCTTGGCTGCTCAAGTTCAGGGAGTATCTTGTGCCTTGACCCGCATCCCCCAGGCTACCAGAGCCCTGTTATCTCTGTGCAGGAAAACTTGGGCTTAAAATTAATGAGGTCAGCTGGAATTGAAGCGTAGACGTTGTGAGTTGTTGGCTGATGCCAAGGCACAGAGGAGTGTCCTGAAGCAGCGGGACACCCTTGGCTCTATCTGGGTCTGGAGGAGCTTTGTGCTTCATGGTCCAGCTGCAGGTGCCATCAAGGTGGGGAGGCATTGGGTTGAGGTTTGCTGTTACCACAGCAAGGACCATTAGCTGGTTAGAGAGCATCCCAGCCCCCACCAGGGCTGACCTTGTCCTTGCAATGGGATAGGGTCTTGGAGAGCAGCTCTGGACCCTTGGACAGAGCATCCTCGCTGTGCTGCCTCAGGGCCTCCAGGTCTTCCCTGGATGGATAGTAAAGTCCTGTTCCCTTCCACAGGTGGGTTTGGGGCATCTTACCTGCCAGCTAGATCCCATCAGTGATGGGATGGTGAGGGAAGAGCAGGGTTCAGCACCAGGATGGTGGCACAGGAGCCTCAGAGCTGCCCTGGCCACCAGTGTGGGGTTGCAGGGGGTTACTGACCTGGCCCTTATCTTCCCTGTTTCTCTTCTTAGCTCCCGCACCTCTGCAGCCGAGAAGGAGATGGGAGGTGAGTGACAGGAAGGTCCAGCTCATCTGGGCACTGTGGGCCTTGTGTTGTGGGAGAAGAACCCAGCTCCCACAGCCTCAAAAAACAAGCTGGATGAGGAACAGTGTGATTCCTGGCCCAATCCTACTCCTCGTCAAAGACAGCTTCTGCTTGGGCACAGAACAGGCAGGGCATGTGTCAGCCCTGGGGGCTCTTCCAAGGTCCAAGCCAGAGACCCTCTCCCCTACACCCATGGCAGAAGCTCCGTAGGAGCTTGGCTGCATGGCCCATCTCCATCCTCTTCCACCCCAGGAGCAGAACAAAAGGAGAAGCAATACCAAGCCCATCAGGGATTTGGGGATCATCATGGTGGGGTCACTGGTGCCCACACCTATTTCTACACAGATGAGGCCAAGTGTGACCAGCATATGGAGACTTTCCTCCGCTGCATCGATGCCTCAAGTGAGTGCTCCATATGTCCTGGGCAGCCCCACTGTGTTGGGGACTACAGGGGTGCCTCAGTCCCACCACCACCACCATATCTCAGGTACCTCCTTCCTGCTCAAGTACCCTGCTGTTGGGCTGACTCTGTCCTTCTGGCTCCATCCAGGTGGCAGCTCAGAGGACGGTTTCTCTGCCATCAAGCTGACAGCACTGGCCAGACCTCAGTTCCTGGTGAGTTCCAGGGCTGTGACCAGGTGAGGTGGGGCAAAGCCAGGGCCACAGAGGATGCTTCTACTGGGGCAGGTGCCAGGCTTGCTGCTGTGGCATCAAGTGGGTACCAACAGGCTGTTCCCTGTGTGCCCAAGGCCCCTGCAGACCCTGCCTCAACTTTTGGGGAGACACAAAGGTTTAAAGGTCCCAAAATGAGGGGATGTGGCAGGGGAGAGGGTCTGTGCTGCTCGGCTTGGCCAAGGTGCCCCATTCTAGATCAGCATCTGCCTCAGGCTGGGTATGACCTTGCAAAGCCCTGGCATGACAGGAGGCTCCAGCCTGGGTGTCTCACCTGGAACTCTGTCCCCACAGGTGCGGTTCTCGGAGGTGCTGGTGAAGTGGCGGAGGTTCTTTCTCCAAATGGCTGCAGAGCAGGGCCAGGCTGGGTGGGCAATGCTGGAGATGAAACTGGAGGTGGAGAAGCTGCAGGTGAGGCAGGAAGGCCTGAGGGAGGCTGTGCTGCCAGGGATGTGCTGCAGGAGGTGACCAGGGACACAGAGATCCCAGAGCAGCCCTGAGCTGTGACACCTTAAGCAGGCAGACCCCTGTAGCCCCTGATGTTCCTTTTGGTGGCAGGAGACACTGGCCAACCTCGGCATTGTGACCAAGGCAGAGAGCCAGGAGTGGTTCATGGGCGAGAGCCTGGGCACAAGCAGGTAAGGTGCCTGGGATCTGGAGGTGCAGCAGGGTGGGAACACTGGGGGACCTTGTCCCTGTCCCTGTGGTAGTAGCAAGGGGAGGTCTCTACAGCAACCAAGTGTAGGGAAAGTTTGGGTGGAGGTGACAAGACAGGTCAGGGTAGCACACGTTATGCATCTTGCTTGCTGGTGGGGGTCGGCAGCTGGTAGAGACCCCCCTGCCCCTGCAAGACACCAGTAGGGACTTGACTCTCTGCTCCCAGCACTGTGGACCTACTTGACTGGAACAGCCTGTTGGACAGCCGCACCAAGATCTCCAAGCCTCTGCTCATCCCCAACAGGCAGGTGAGTACCCCACTATGCTAACCCCAGAGAGGTCCCACAGGGAGTTTGGAGGAGCAGAGTGTGGGTCTTAAGCTCTTCCCAGTAGGTTGCTGGTGGCTGCAGTGTTGGTGGCATCTGTGCTACCAGAGCCTGGCTATGCTGTAACCACAGTGTGCATCCACCGGGCTGGCAGGGTGGGCACCCTGTCACACCGTGCTCGCTGGTGCGTGCTGTGAGGCTGGGTTAGGCAGCAACCCTGGGGATGGGTTCCCTCCAGGGGGATTTGTGTCTCCGGTGGGCAGAGCTGGGTGCTGGCAGGGTGCCACAAAGCTGCACTTGTTTCAGACTGGGCAGCTTGAACCGCTGCTCTCACGCTTCAGTGAGGAGGAGGATCTGCAGATGAAGCGGGTGCTGCAGCGCATGGATGTCCTTGCCAAGGTGAGGGGGCACTGGAGTTGGGGTAGACACAGGGGGAGACGTGGTGCAGGCAGCCCTATGAGCCAAATCTGTGTGTCATTCACCGCCCAGAGAGCCATGGAGAAGGGTGTGAGGCTGATGGTGGACGCAGAGCAGAGCTACTTCCAGCCAGCCATCAGCCGCCTCACTGTGGAGACACAGCGCCGCTTCAACAGGAACCAGGCCATAATCTTCAACACCTATCAGTGCTACCTGAGGGTGAGATCCAGCACCTTGCAGCACCTGCTGGTGCAGATGGGTGGAGATCTCCGCTCCTGAAGTCATGCCAATGCAATGGCAGAGCTGCTAAAGTGAAGGGGTGGCACCGGTGTGATGACCTTTTGCCATCCCTTGCACCTGGTAGGAGGCTTACGACAATGTGACAGGGGACGTGGAGCTGTCACGCCGGGAGGGCTGGCACTTCGGCACCAAGCTGGTCCGTGGCGCGTATATGGAGCAGGAGCGGGAAAGGGCGGCTCAGTTGGGCTACGAGGATCCCATCAACCCAACCTATGAGAAGACCAATGAGATGTACCACAGGTAGGGGACAGCTCCAGCCACTCTCCTCTCTTGCCCCAGTGGGAATAGGCACAGGCAGCCTCACCAGAGGCCCATACTGCCTTACAGGTGCCTGGACTATGTCCTGGAGGAGATCAAGCACAGACGGAAAGCCAGTGTGATGGTGGCATCTCACAATGAGGACACAGTGAAGTTCACCCTGCACAGGTGAGTGCCGGGGAGGCAGTGTGGCAAGGCAGGGACTAGGGACTTAAGGGATGTGGGGGCCCAGCAAAGCTGTGGTAAGACCTGCTGTGGCTTCTGAGGTCCCCGCTGAGCTCACCTGGAGGGATCGTGGCTCCCAACTGGTATTCAGGGCTTTAGATGGGGCTTGGAGCTGAGGTGCAGCACCCAGGAGCTGTTGTGAAAACAAATCCCTCAAGTTCTACATCTCAGCATCCATCTGGAATGTGGTCAGTGCTATGCTGTTCTATTTGGAGGTGCTCCCCAATCCTCTGGTGGGACACACTGCTGAGGTGAGCTCCATGCTGTCTCTGCTCTCTCCTAATGCTGAGGCTTGGTTTGCAGAATGAGGGAGCTTGGGATCCATCCCTCAGAGAAGAAGGTGTGCTTTGGGCAGCTGCTGGGCATGTGTGACCAGATCACCTTCCCCCTGGGTAAGTGATGGGGTGGGGAGGGCTTGGCAGAGATGCTCCTGCCCCATCTGGACCCCTGGTGTCTCCCTGAGCAGCTGCTGTGGCGTCCAAAGGAAGGAGCGAGTGAGCCAGGCCTGTCACAGAGCAGGACTGGCTGAGCACAGTGCCTTGCTGTGGGGAGTGCTGTGACCCCTGCATGAGGTTTGGGGAAGATGTAGGTGAGGATGTAGGTGGAGAATCACATCTTTGTGCTGGAGTCCCATGAGGCCATGGTGGCTGGGCAGGGAGATTCCCACTTTGGATCTAAGTGGAAATTGTAGTGCCCTAAAATGGGGCAGAGACTGATCCTGGCAGATAGCATGCCCCTTCTGTACCTCCTCAGTCTGGGGGTGTCACTTGGCTCCATTGGAGGTGCACACTGAGTCCTGGACTCTCTGCTACCAGGGCGGCACCAGCCTCTTGCATGGCCTTGTCCTCAGCCACTGGCCCAGGCAGTGGAGCAGCACTTCCAGGGACCTGGACAGAGGGACACACAAGGGTCCAGCTGTCAGGTCAGGGACTGATCCCCCTGCCCACACCAGTCCAGAGCAGAGTCCTAAGGCCAGGAGAGCAGCAGGAGGCAAACTGGGCAGTTGTCCAGCACAGACACTGCTCTGTCCTGGAGTTCCCTCGGAAGCGGGGTTTGGCCGCCCGTCTGCAGCCTCCTCTGGTCATGCTGGAAAAATGTGTTAACTTGATGTTTCTGGTTGAACGCTCCTTGAGCTGGCCCAGCCCCGGCTGCCGACATTCCCAGGGCTCCTGGTGACCTCAGCCCGCTCCCCCTGGCTTCTTCCCAAGCTCCCGCTGCTGAGCCGGGAGAGATGTGCTGCAGCTCCCCTCACAGGCTCAGCCGCTTCCAGGATTCCCATCTTAGAGCCCAACCGCAGACTCCTGCACATCCATCCCTGCTCCATCGGCACAGCCCCAGGGGCGTGGGAGAGCTGGCAGGAAAGGGAGGGTGGCGCTTTTTTTCTCCTCCCCCTTTCTTTTTCTTCCCCCCGTTTCTCTTTCCCCCTTCCTCCCTCTTTTCCCCCTGTTTCTCCCTCACCCCCCTTTCCCCCTCTTGCCCCCTTTATTCCCTTTTTGTAGCCCTTTGCCCCCTTTCTTCCCCTTTGCCCCTTTTTTTTCCTCTTCCCTTTCACCTTTTTTCCCTTTATTCTTCTTTTTTTTTCTTTTTTTCTTTTTCCTTTTTGCACTTTTTTTTTTTTTTTTTGCTTTCTTGGCACTTCCCTGACCAACCTCTATCCCTCTAGGCCAGGCTGGCTTCCCTGTGTACAAGTACGTGCCCTACGGCCCAGTGAACGAGGTGCTGCCCTACCTGTCCCGCAGGGCCCAGGAGAACAGGGGCTTCCTGCAGCGGGCAAACCGGGAGCGGGACCTGCTCTGGAAAGAGGTCAAGAGGCGCCTTCTCGCAGGAAACCTCTTCAACCACTGACCCCAACCCCGGGGCTCCTGTGCCTTCAGCCGGAACCACTGTCACCATTCCCCATCCCAATTCTGCTGCAGCTCCCCCGAGCACCCTTTGCCCTTTGAGAGAAGTGTCCTTGTTGCTGCTGAACCACACACACCTTCCGGCAGTCGCTGCTGCAGGGTTGCCCCATCCGGCACTGCCCCAGGGATGTCCCTCTGCCATCCCACAGCCTCTTCAGCTGTCCCAGGGGGCAATGCTGGGGCTCTCCTGCCAGCCCTGCCCCATGCCTTGGTGAACACTGTCCCGGAGTTTTCCCCTGGCGGGATTGCGCAGAGAGATTTATCTGTCTGCTTCATGCCATGGGCTCAAGTACAGGTGGGCTGGGTGACCTGGGCACAAGCTGGAGACAAGCCAGAAGCTCCTCCAGCCTCTGCTGGGGCTGGGGCTTTGTCCCTTCCACACTTGTGTAAGGGCTGGATCGGTCCCTGCTGCCTGTCCCAGGACAGCCACTCCTTGCCTGCTCAGCAGCTTTGCACTGATCAGAGCTGGGCAGGTCCAGGCTCTCCCCCATCCCCCAGGATAAGCTGAGCCAAAGCCTCCTGGGGTTATCCATCCTCAGGCAAACGTCCAGTGGAGCAGGAGGGGCCAGGGGAGCGGGCTGGCCCCATCCCTCTGCCGTTCCTGCCCTGCCCACAGTCCCTGGCTTCAGTGATGGACCAGGGACAGTGGGAGCACCCAGAGCTGGACCACAGCCTAGCTCTGCTGTACACTGGATTTGCAGAGAATGGAGATGATTAAATCACAACTGTTCCTGCTCCTGTCTCTCCCTTGGAGTTATTGGGTAGCCACCTGTCCCCAGGCACTGCCCTGATCTCAGAGAGGGGTCAGTGCTGCTCTTGGCCCTCCAGCTGCACACTTTGACCAGAGCCAGGGCTTGGGGAAAGGAGCCAGAGGTGGGCTGTACAGAGTGAGGCCAAACTTCCTGGGCTAGGGATGGGAGAAGCTGTGGAGCTGCCTGTGATGGGCTTCAGAGGAGCTGGAAGCCCTGGAGCCTCCTCCTACCTGCAGAGGAGGGTGTGGCATGGGAGAGCCTCTCCCTGCCCTGAGACCTGCTTTTGGGGGATGTGCACCCTGCAGGCTTTCACACCTCAACATAGCTCCAGTTATTCCTGGGCTCTGCATGACCACAGGCATGCCTGGGATTCCCTGCCTAAAGCTGTGGCACTGTCTCCTTTTTCCCTGGATCAGTCCCTCAGAGGGATGATGTTTAGATTTCCAGAGCTGTTCACCTTCTGCCTTTTCTCTAGCTGAGACTCTCCTGCCTTAAAAAACAACTGGAGCAGAGCAGGGAGCATTGCTGGAGCACAGGGCCGGGGCTGCTGGAATTTAAAAACGGTACTGATGCAGGCAGCAGCTGGGCTCCTTGTGTTTCAGGGAAGAGGGGAGATGCTCCAGACACTGGGCTGCCTCTCCAGCCCTTGCAGGATGCTGCTGCAGTGGCATGCAGCACACCGGTGCCCCAGAGCCTGAGCTCTGCTGGATTCTGGATGCAGAAGTAATCCATTAGGACCTTATGCAAAGACCCCCAGACATCTGTGTACTATGGCAGGAGGAGCCCCTCTTGACCCTCCTTTTTTGTAGTTAACCCCCTTCCCATGATAAGATGACTCCATAACCCGGCTCGGAGGTGTTATGTGCTGCTGTTTGCAGAGGCTGTGTATGGGTGCAGAGTGCTGCCTCCTGAACACCCAAGGTACTGAATGTCCTTGAAACCTCCAAATCCCTGGTTCCCTGCAACCTTGCATGGAATACCCTAAGCTGGAAGGGACCCACAGGGATCATCGAGTCCAACTCCTGGCCCTGCACAAGAAAACCCAACAATCCCACCATGTGCCTGAGAGCGTTGTCCGAACACTCCTTGAGCTCTGGCAGCCTTTGGGCTATGACCACTGCCCTGCAGAGCCTGTTCCGGTGCCCACCCACCTTCTGGGGGAAGAACCTTTTCCTTGATATCCCGCCTAAACCTTCCCTGGCACAGCTGTACCCATGCTCAGCCAGAAAACAGTAACTGCCTCTTCTATTTCTGGGTGCACTGACACAAACAACCCCTACCTCGTGTTCCAGGCTTTCCCCACCCTGCTCAGTTTTAACTCTTGCTGCTGAACAGTGCTTTCTGCTTGTCCTGGAGGAAGAGGAGGCATGGAATGGTGGTGCATGTGCCAGGAGCCATGTTGCAGCATTCCTGTGTGCAAGGATGCTAGCTGCAGCAGTGGGGGAGTTGGAAGGAGAAAGAGCCCATATACTTGCAGCAACCATCTGGGCAGCCTGGCCACATCAGGGTATCCTATGACACCCCATGCCCCTCCATGCAGTCCTGCCCACCAAAGCAGCCACAGGGATTTTTGAGGCATTGACAAAACAGCATCTTTTCCCTGAGTTTTGTGTTCAGAAATACTATAGTTCTGGAGTTCCTTTTTTCTGTGGTATTTTTCCAAAAACAGTTCCACAGAAGACAGACACATGGCAGAGTCTGAAACAGGAAATGCAAGTGGAGTGTGATCGAAAGCATGGGCCATGCTCTGCATGGGCAGCAGCCTTGCCAGGATCACAGGGAGAGGAGGGATGAGTGGCTGGTAACTGTGGGCTGTGCAATCCCCCACGCCCTGGCAGCACCAGCCAGCCCTCAGCTTCTCCAGCCTCTTACACTAGTTGGCAGCATCTTTTGAGGGACCAGTTTATCTCCCTGGCTATGGCCCAACCCCTTCTGTGAGTTAGACTGGTGAAAACAGAGCAGCTGGAGTATGTTGTATGCTGGTGAAGAGGAAGAGAAGTTAAGTTTATAGAAGCCAGAAACCATCCAAAAGCAAACACATCCTCACACAAAGCACCGGCATGGGGAAGGTGAGGCAGCGTGAGGCTGTCCTGCCCCATCATGACCGGGGCAGTGGAGCACCAGGGCTGCTCAGCACTATGAGGAGGGGATCCTAGGATGGAAAGAGCCAGAGCAGGACTAAAATCTCTGGGTGGGCATGACTGCCAGAGGAGGCATGGGAATACCACCACCAAGCCCAGATTCCTGCCTAATTTTGGAGTTGACCCCTCCCCATCCCACTTTCCCTGACAGAAAGGGATGTGGTGAGCTCAGCCTGAGGCTGAGTCATCCTAAGGGAGCCTCCATGGTCTTCACATTCCTGCTCCTGTGAGCAGGATGGGACAAGAAGGACAGGGATGTGAAGGCAGGAGGAGATGGGCAAGGTATGCTGCTTTCAGGTGCTGCTGCCAAACACACGGAACGTACCAGGGCTACAGAGGGGAAAAAGGAGGGGGAAAGGGAGTGCTACACAATGGTTATATTCCCACTGGTAAGACCACTAGAGACTTTTCCACTGAGAGTCACCTGTCTCAGCAGGAGAGAAGCCTTCCCTGCACATCAGTACTGCAAAAACCGAAAGTGGTGAGAACCCACCAAATGCACTTACTCTCTGCTCAATGCAGGGATCCCTGGGCTGGGAAGGTGCTCAGGACACCACCCAAAACTCCCTAATCCTCTCCAAAATGGTGCTGCCCAACTCATGCCTGCTGGGACGGAGGCTCCACATCCACAGGAGAGCCCCAGAGGTATGTGACCCTCAGAGCCAGCTCCATGGGAGATGCACTGTCCGTACACCTTCCACAGTTCTTAGTTTGCAAGCAGCCAGCACTTCACAAGAGATGGATGCAGCTATTCAGCTGCATTTGTGCCACCATGGGGGAGATGGCCAGGGTGTCCTCATCCACAGTTTCCCCATACCACTATCAGATGTCCCAGGAGCTCAGAGAAGCTTGGGGCATCGCTTGCAGTGACCATTGAGCTGAACAGGCAGCTGGCTCGGGGTGGTGGCCAAGGAAATGCCAGCCCATTCAGTGCTACTGCACTGTCAAGCTGAAGCGGTTTATTGACTGGGCTGCCCTACCAGGCCAGAGGTGTGGGACCAGTGCAGGTTCCCAGGTGTCCCCCCAATTCCCAGCTGTGTCCTTACAGTGGGTTAACCAGTGGCTGCTCTGAAGCCCTTGTGTTCCTGTGCCGGGTCATGCTTCCTTGGCACCACTTGGCTACCATGTGTTCCTGCATGGCTCCCAACAATCTAGTCCAGGCTGCCAGATACATGGAGATGCCAGATCACTGCAGCTAGACCTGCAGGACAGCTGGACACTGGGGCTGTCACACACCTGGGGCTACCAGACCTCTGGGACAGCCAGATCCTGGGGCTGTCAAGCACCTGGAGTTACTGGATTCCTGGGTCAGATGGATAATGGGGCTTTCAGGCTTCTGAGGGCTGCTGGACCACCAAGACAGACTGACCCGTGGGCCCTTGGGCACTCAGGTGTGTGGGACCCCTGGAGCTGCTGGAACTCCAGGTCAGACAGATCCCAGGGCTGTTGTGCATCTAAGGCTGCAGATCCCAGATATAGCCAGAACCTGGGGCTGCCAGACCCCAGGGACTCCCAGGCACCTGGGACTGCCAGACCTCTGGGACAATCAAAACCCGGGGCTCTTGGACACCCAGGGTTGTCAGACCCCTGGAGCTGCTGGGTCCCAGAACAGCCAGACCCTGGGGCCATCGGTCTCCCGGGGCCTCCCGGGGACCTGGAGCTTCCAAACTACTGTGACAGCCGATCCCCGGTGCTACCGGATCTCGGTTCCCTCCAAACCCCGGGGACACTGGACTCCCTGGACTCCCGGGAGCTGCTGGACCCCCGGGCTGCGCTGGAAGCCAGGACTTCTCATCCTCCCATTCTCCCTCGGGGACCCTCCCCCCGTTCGGCGGCGCTGCCCACCCGGTGGAGCTTCCCCGGGGCCGTCGGGGCGGCGCTGCCCGGGGCCGGGGCGGCGGCGGCGGCCCCCGGAGCCTGGCCCGCCGTCAGGGGAACCAATGCGGAATTTCCTGGCTGGCGGCGGGGCCCCTCCCGCCGCTGCCGAGAGGGGCGCGGGGGAGGCGGCGGCGAAGCGATCGCACCGCGGCTTCCGCCCGCCGAGCGGCAGCCGGGACCGGCGGGGACCGGGGCGGGCGGGGACCGGGACCGGCGGAGCCGGGGCAGGGGGACAGCGACCGGCCCCGTATGGGCTGTGCCGGGTCCGGCCGGGCCCCGCCGCTCCGCCGGTGATGGAGGCCCGTGCGCTGCGGCCGCCCCGCCGCCCCCGGGCCGGGGCCGCGCTGCTGCCGCTGCTGCCGCTGCTGGTGCTGCTGGTGCTGCCGGTGCTGAGCCGCGGAGCCGCGCAGGAGCTGAGCCCCCGCGGCAGGAACGTCTGCAGGGCCGGCGGGTAGGAGCGGGGGCGGGCAGGTGTGCGGGCTGTGCGGGGCGGGACGGGACCAGACCCCCACCGCGGTGCGGGGTCGGGGCCGCGGGACAGGACACGGGACGGGCTCGCCGGTCCATCCCCCATCCCGGGCAGCCGCCGCGCTGGGCGCCTTCCAAGACAAAGTCCGTCCTGTGCGGGGCTGAGGCGGGGGGAGCCGGCGGCGGGGCGGGGGTGAGAAGCACAGCCTGAGTGGGGCCGGGGCGGGGGATGATTCTGATCCCCGGGGTGCTGCGGGGAGGCGGTCTCGAATGCCCTGGCTCCGGTCCCGCACTCCACCGGGACCGGTCGTGTTGAGGAGAGCCGGTCCTGAATTCCTTTGGAACCGGTTCTGTATACTCCAGGGCCAGTTCTGCTGTGGGGAGCTGGCATTTGGTGTCTCTGGGGATGGACTAAGCGGAAAGGTAGGGGTGGGGGGGAAATCCTGCATCCCTGGGGCAGAATCTGTGGTGGGAAGCTGGTCCTGGGTGCCTTCAGGGATCGGGTTGCACTGCGGGGGGTCGGTCCTGCACCCCCCGGGGGCCGGTCATGCTACTGAGCCTGGACTGGTGGGATGCAGGATGCTCTGGGTATCATGGTGGAGCTGTGCTGGGCTGCTGATGATGGTGGAGTTGGCAGCTTCAGGACCCTCGGGTTTGGCTTCAGAAAGTGGGTGCTGACACTGTCTAGCTGTCCCAGGGGTCACATCCTGCCTGCCTGGCCAGGGGCAGAGTCCTGGGAGGTGGCACTGCTGTGTCCCCACTCCCAGTGCTCTCTGTGTCCCACAGGGTGCTTTGCAGAGCATCACCTCAGCCGAGCTTCTCCACAGAGCTCAGGCATGGTGCTGCCCAGGCTCCTGGGCCAGGCTGGCCACAGCAAAGGGGGAGAGTGCCCACAACTACGGCCTCCTCCTGGGAGAGCTGGATCCCCTGCCCCTGATGGGGGGCCCAGGCCATAAATGCACCTTTATATCTCGCCCATGAGGTCAGACGAGTCCACAAGGAAAACATGTGCTGCGAGTGAGAGGGGCCGCATAATGGCTCCATTCAGCAGGCCCGCAGGGCGCTGGTGCCCCCTCCTCAAATTACAGCCTGAGTTTCCTAAGGAGGCATTTCACGAGCCAGAGCAGCCACAGCTCTTGTCCATGCTGTTCCACAACAGGGGAGGATGCAGGGAGCTGTCCCTCCTCTGCTGCCTGTGACCTGCACAGCAAAGCTGCCACCACATCCTGGGGATGGGGTGCCTGGGTGCTTCCCCTTGCACAGGGACGCCCCCCCCATCCACACTGGATGAAGGTTGGGAAGATGCTGCACCAGCCCTGCAGGGCTTGGGCTCGCTCTCTGTGCCACTCGTGGGGTGTGCAAGAGGCACTGGCTGTTGAGTGGGACAGGATCCATGGGATGGGCAGGGAGTGGTGTCCATCCTCCTGTGGGGACAGGACCTGAAGACAGCCTGGGAGCTGGGGATAGTTGGACAGGGATGGTCTCTAGGAAGCTCAGATGATGTTTGCATCACTTTTCACCCCTCACCCTTCCGCAAACCCTTCTTCTCTCTCCACCCGCCTGCCTGGCACCCACCACCATCATGACCGTGTACAATGGACATGGAGGACACTCCATATGTCACCATCCAAACCTATCCTGTTGGCCCCAACGCCCTGGTGCTGCAGGTCCTGCCCTGGGACTGGGGCTGGGGGCAGAGGGGCTGGAGGTGGCCTGGGGTCCCAGTGTCCCCCACCTGAGCCTGGTGAAGCTGCTGTTTGGACTCTAGGCTCTGCAAAGTCCATCCAGGCATCCTGTGGAGATGCCACCACAGGTTTTGGAGGGCTCAAGGGGAGGATTATGTGACTTCCTGAGATCTGGCTTGCAAGTAGCAATTCAAGAAGCTATTTAGGGCAGAAGAAAAGGGCATATTTGGGGCTCTTTGGGGTTTTGTGTTCTAAATGCAACTTGTCACTAAATTTGAACCTCTCTTATGATTGGTTGCCCATTGGCATGACCCTCTCCAAAGTGCTGGTGGGGATGCAGGCTGGTGACAGCCTGGGCACTGCTTTGTCCCTGTCCTGCTCTCTTGCTAATGCTCTCATTTGTTAATCTTGGGGGTTTACTTACTTTTATTTTCTTTCTTTGTCCAAATGGTTTCTGTTTATGCACATGGTCCTACTTCCTACCTGCCCTGGGGATCTCTGTCTGCCTGCACTCCAAAGCTGGGGTCGGGGAGCTGCAGCTGGCATCAGCTGGGGGTGTGCCACTGGCTGGGACCTGCTGGTACCAAGAGTCCTGTGTCCCACACAGTGGAAGCTGGGTGGCACCAAGTGATGGGTAACACAAAGAAAGAAGGAGATTAGCACTGGGGTGATGCTTGGGAGAAGCAGCGAGGCAGGGATGGAGGAGCTCTGGGGATGGGGAAGGTGCCAGTGATGCTCTGAGTGCCAGGGATATGCTGGGTGTCCACAGGGCTCCTCTGCAGCTCCATCCAGTGGGCCGAGCAGGGGGGTCTCACGTGGGACCATGGGCAGCAGCTCCCACCCAAGCCCCAGGGTCTTGCTCCTGCTTTCAGGGGTGTAAGCCTGCTCCTCATTGTTCAGGGAGGGCTATGTTGGTCTGGGTGAGGAGCCATCCCTCCTGCCTCAGGAGCCCTCTCCATAGCTGTTGGTAGAGAGGACATGTTACAGGGAATGATGTAGAATACTATCCACAAGACAAATATTCTGCCTCTGTGGAAACCCCAAGATCCTTTGCTGAGGTCCCACTGATGCTCAGCATGAGCAGGATGTGGCCATGGGCTGGGGCCAAGGCTGCCGTGGAGCACTTGTCCCTGCAGGTGACAGCTTCGTGTCTGCCCACATCCTGCTCCTCTTCCTCCACATCAGCTGAGCTCCCCAGCCCCAGCCACAGTTTGGAGGCAGTTTTTCCTTTTTCTTTTCCCAGCATTTGTAGCACTTTGAAGGAAAGAGAAAGAAATAGGATATGTATTTGCACTGGATGTCTTCAGTGGCATGTCCATGTGGGTCAGGAGCAAGCTTTTAAACACGTCTCCTAGTTATCCTTTTCCAGTGATCATGGGGCAAGTGGAGCTCTGTTAAGGAGCTGAGGCCATGAAACATCTTTTAGTCCAACATGCTAATGGCGCTGGTCACCTGCAGCCAATACTGCCCCTCCCTGTGGCTGGCTGTGCTCAGGGACCAGTCCTGGTACCATACTGGGAGCACTGGTTTTCCAGTGATGCATTCTTGCCACAAGAGAGGTTGATTGCTGTCAAAGCTGCGAATAAACGAGGCACGGGCTGAGCAGGGTGTGGGTTGCCATTAGCAGGCACAGGCAAAGAGAGATTAGCTATCAGGAAAAAGATAAACCCAAAAGATAAGAGATGGTGGGCTGGATCCCAGCTGGTGGTGGTAGAGGTGCTGCTCGCCTCCTCCAGCTCATGGCAGAAGAGTTTTTTCTCCTGCCGCTGCGTTACAGTGACTCCCAGCTCCCCGCTGTCAGCTTGGGGCTTTCATCAAGAATGATGCATTTTGGCGCATCCCCCATGATGCCCATTTTGGTGGCCAGGCTGAGCCATTGGAGAGAGGAGGTTGCCCAAGTAGAGGGGTTTCCTCTTGCAAACCTGCAACGGTTTCATCTGAAACCCCACCAAACTGAATTTATAAAGAGTGGAGTGGTGAAAGCAACTCCAAGTGGAACAGTGGGGGCTTTGGCCATGTCATGGGAGGGCAGAGGCACTGTGGACCCTTCCCCACCTGAGCATCCCAGCACATCTGACAAAGGTTTTCAGGAAGGGCAGCCTGAAGCCTCTTGCAGAGAAGAACCTTGACTCCAGCCCACCCAGTCCTCAGGGAGGTGATTTGGTGGTTGACCCCCCCTTGCCATTAACCCCGTGCATCCCCCTGCATGTTTGGCAGGATCAGAGCCCTCCACTCAAGCCCCGGGGTCCCCATGATGGGGGGTGTACGTGCCGCTGCCATCGCAGCATCTTGCGACCGCTTCCACAGGCTGCATAGATGGAGCTATTTTGAGCTCTGGCTGCAAGGCATTTTTTCCAGGCCTCGAATCATTTTTGTGGTTCTTTTCTGCCTCCTTTCCAACTTTTCACTGTCCACGAAAAGGGGGACACGATGCTTCTGGCTCGGCCACATGGGTGCTGCCCGCCGAGGGGCCAGGGGTGGGAGCTGCATCCCCAGCACCCCAGTTTGGCCAAGGGGCTGCTGGCAGCTCCCTCCTCGGCCCCAGGACGAGGCGGTCTGGCAGCCAGACGTGGTCCTGTGACTGCGCTGGGTTTCGAGCAAATACTTCCTTGCTGTCTCCTCCTCTTCTGCATTTGTTACGTATAAAGAGGAAAAGGAAAAAAAAAAAGCCAAATGCATTCCAGGCTGTGCTGCAGACCAGCCCGGGTGAAGTTTTCTTTGACTGCAGCAACTGCTTTGACTGTTTGTGACCCTCCAGCATCACTCCCATCACCCATGGGAGCAGGCAGCGTGGGTCACCCTGAGGACAAGTGGGTGGCTCTGGGGATGAGCAAGGGTCCCAAAACAGGGATTTCTGTGAGGTCGTGGCACAGGGATCGTACTTCCCACATTCACTTGCAGCATCATGAGCCCTCGAACATTTGCTTGGAGGAGGCATTGACCAAGTGCGGGTGAGGCGTCCCTGCGTGTCCCATCCAGGCAGAGAGCTGAGCATCCCTGGCTGAGCCTCTGAGGGGGTCTGAGCCCCCATCCTGATCAAGCTTGTGCCAAACATATCTTGCCTGATAACTCTGTGCCTGGTGCTCCCTAGAGGTGGTGGCACTGCAGGACGCCCAGGGGATCAGGGACACATTCCAGTTGCCTGTAGTTGGCATCCCCCTGCTCGTACATGGGCACATCTCCTGGGAGCTGACTGTGCTCCAGCTATTCTGGCCAGGTGGTTCCAGCCTACCTTTGGGGTGCCAATCCTAGGCCACCAAGCAGCAAGCCTGGGGTTCAGATCATGTTTTCCCCTGGGACATTTAGTCTTCCCTTTTTTCCCAGCTTTGGGGAGGGTTTTTTGGATTATTTATTTTTTTTATTGTAGAGGTTGCAAACATGACTTTTGCTGTTTCATCACTCATTAATGGGAGGAAGTGGTCTCATCCTTGCTCCTCTAGTCACCTCAGTGGTTGGTGGGACATCTCAAGCAGCACTCATGGGAGGCCCCCAGCAGACCCATAACTCCCTGAGTGCTGGAGGAAGAGCCAAGAGCTCTCTCTGCCCCATGGGAATGCAGCAACCCCCGGCAGGACCACTCACCATCGTGGTTTCAGTGCTCCTGGTGGGTTCTTGGGAAGGACCAGGACTTTCTGAGGGTTGTAACTATTTGTGATGCTTTTTTTCTCCCCTGCAGCTCCTCGGTGCTTGTGTGCTGCCTAGGATGGAGGCAACAAGGAAGCGAGTGTTTAATAGGTAAACACTGCCATTTTGCTTTGTTGGACACTGCCCATCATTTGCTGAGCCCTCCTGGCCTCACCACCACTGTCAGGGGCCACTCTGATGTGTCCTGTGGCTGGGACCCCCTGTCCTGGGGACTGCAGCTGGGGTCCTGCCTCTCTGCAGTGCTCCAACATCATGTGTATGGAAAGGGTGCTCAGCTCCAGACCTGGGGGTCACAGGGCTGTGGGGGTTTCTCTCCTTGACAGCCAGCTCTGGGTCTAAGGATTTGGGGCTGCTGCACAGGGACCCAAGGGACAACGAGGTGTCCCCTGGGGTAAAGGTGCAGCTGCAGGGATGGGACTGAGATTCCCCATGGGTGCTGCAGCAGCATGGGGAGCTGAGCCAGAGCCTCTGGTGGAGAAGAAGCTGCCCAGACCAGGCACATATGTATCATGACCCCAATGGGGAGAGGCTGCTGGGGCAGGCAGGGACCACCTAGCCTGGGTTGGGGCCATACAACGTGTCACAGCTTTTTACTGGGGCCACAGTGAGCCCAGCATGGATGCTCAACATGAAACCCTGGGAGCATCATCCCCTGCGCTGCCACCACAGTGAAGGTGGCTGTTTAGGGTTCCCTGCAGTCTTGGCTGGCCGTGGGGCTCACCACAGCCCGGGAGAGCCACAGGTGGCAGTTCGCAGCTGGTAGCAAAGCCCATGTAACCAACTAACCCACTGTGCATGAGCCCTGTAACCGTTCGCTGCATGCTTTGGGAATGGGATGCATCCCCTTTGGAAGGGAGAAGGACAGGATCTGCCAGGACAGTGTGGGGAGGATGGTCCCACGGTGAGCTGTCCCCATCTCCTGCCCCCCAACCTGCTCTAACTGTTAGACTCACTGCTTCTAATCTGTGTAATCTGTCTATTTTAGGGGTTTCTATAGTATCCATCACCATAGGTCTAACAACTCCCAGGTAAGGTGGTTGGGGTGGGTGGTTGTCTCTCCCGATGCCTAAGGAAACTTGTCCAGGGTCGTGTGGGATCTGCAAGCACCTGCCTGCACTGCAGTGCTGCCTGTCCATGCTGCCTGTCCAACATAATGTGCCTGCCTGGCTCCAGTCATCGGCCTCAGCACAAGTTCCCCTCAGCAGGAGAGGGGTGGGTGGCCTTTGGGGGCTGGTGGCCATGCAGGAGAGACAGTGGTGGGGTGGGAGTGGCACTGCTGTGGTCCATAAGGAGTGCAAGGAAGGGGACCATGCTCATGGCTGCCCACAACCCCTCTATCTCATGCCCCCATCTCCCCTCTGTCAAGGCGGAGCTGAGCAAGGGACAGTGCCCCACTGGGTGCAGCTGCTGGCATGGACGAGGCTTGGCTGGGTAGCAGGAGGCTGGTGACCAGGATGGAGTTGATCTGGGTGGCAGAGTTGGAGCTGAGCTGGGTGACAGGAGGCTGGTGGCATTTTCCTGGCGGGGATCCCATCCAGCCACTGTGGTTGCTAGGATGGTGATAGTGCCACAGCTCAGCAGCACTCAGAGGGCTACTGCACAGCCCTTCCCCTGCTCTGGGGGCTTTGGGAGGGCTTGGGGGAGCAGGGATGAGCAGGCAGTGCTCAGGGGAGCAGGCACTCACACTTATGCCTGCCGTCTGTTTGTGCATCCAGCCGTGTGCGAGGGGAACTTTACCTGCAAGGAGAATGAGGTGTGCGTCAGGCCCAGCGAGTGCCGTTGCCGCCACGGCTACTTCGGCGCCAACTGCGACACCAGTGAGTACTGGCAGGAGCCCTCCTGTCCTCAGCAGGGTTCACTGGGGTGGCTCCAGCTTATCCTGGGGTGACATTCCAGAGCAGAGCATCAGGGATCGGGCTTTGAATGCTTTTGCTCTGCCCTTACCTGTCCCCTGGGCATTGTCCTTTTGCCGGGGTCTCCTCTGAAATCCAGTGTGCTGCAGGGAAAAGAGGGAGGATGGTGGTCAAAAGGTCCTGTTGGGACTGTGGGTCCCTCCAGTGGTGGGGTTGTCCCCCTGGGTAGTCTTGGGCTGATGGATCTCCCTGCAGAGTGTCCGCGGCAGTTCTGGGGTCCCGACTGCAAAGAGATGTGCAGCTGCCACCCCAACGGGCAGTGCGAGGACGTGACAGGTCAGTGCACCTGCAACCTCAACCGCTGGGGTCCCAAGTGCGAAAACATCTGCCTCTGCAAGCATGGCAAGTGCGACCAGAAGACAGGCAAATGCACCTGCGAGCCCAACTGGTGGGGGCCGCAGTGCTCCAGCTCCTGCTATTGCAGCCACAACTCTCAGTGCGACCAGCAGACAGGCAACTGTCTGTGCCAGCCCGGCTGGTGGGGCCGCGGCTGCAACAACCAGTGCTCCTGCAACAACTCGCCCTGCGAGCAGTTCACGGGGCGCTGCCAGTGCCGGGAGCGGACGTTTGGGCCCCGCTGTGACCGCTACTGCCAGTGCTACAAGGGCAAGTGCAACCAGGTGGATGGGACCTGCACCTGCGAGCCAGGCTACCGGGGCAAGTACTGCCGCGAGCCGTGCCCAGCCGGCTTCTACGGCCAAGGCTGCCGGAGACGGTGAGTGGGCAGACTCTGCTGGGTCTGATCCGGCACTGGTGGGATGCAGCAGCAGGAGATTTTGGGGCTGCACTGAGTGATGGTTTCCCCCTTGGCCATTGCAGGTGTGGGCAGTGCAAGAGCCTGCAGCCGTGCACCGTGGCAGACGGGCGCTGCCTGACCTGTGAGGCGGGCTGGAATGGCACCAAGTGTGACCAACCCTGCTCGCCTGGTTTCTATGGAGAGGGCTGTGAGAAGCTCTGTCCCCCCTGCAAGGACGGCCACACCTGCAACCACATCAATGGCAAGTGCTCCCACTGCAACCCGGGCTGGATTGGAGACCGGTAAGTGCAGCCGGATCTTGGCAGAGGGATGCTTGGCTTCCCTGATTCTCCCTGCGCAGGGAACAGGGTTGCTGTGGGGTTCTGCAGCCCTGGAACCAATCCTGGGTACAAGAGTCTGCAGGAAAGCATCCCAGCTTGAGAGCTAAGCCTCACTGCTAGCACAAGGCATTACCTGGGCATAGGGCACGGGTCTTGCAGGCTCCCCCCAGTCCCATGACTGTGTCAGAGAGCTCAGTCCATCCCTGTACCCCTTTCCTGGCTTCAGAAACCCCAAGCCACCACAGTGACAGCCGGATCTCCCTGCATGTAGGGGGATGCCAGAGGTCCCCAAGTGTTATGGATGCTCCAGTCATCTGCCCTCATCCTTCCACAGGTGTGAAACCAAGTGCTGGAACGGGACATACGGGGACAACTGTGCCTTCGTCTGCAGTGACTGCGTCAATGGCCAGTGCCACTTCGAGACCGGGCAGTGCCTCTGCCACCCTGGTTCCCACGGCACCTAGTAAGTGAGGCACAGTAAGCACACTTTTGGGGGTGATGCTCAGGCACCTACTGCCCCATTGGGTCCTACGTGGTTCTCAGCTGAGGGGTTTCCTACTGTAGAAGCGCTCGCAGGTGATAATTCGGATGATGTGGGGAGCAGAGGGAAGGACATGCTCACAGACCCGTTAGCAGCAAGGTCATGCTGCGAGAGGGATCGTGCTTTAGAAAATGCCTATTTGGCAAAAAAAATTGACAAAATGGTGGTTTGTTGGGTTTTTTTAAGTCCAGGGTGGAATTTCTATCCAAAAAGAGAGAAGAAACCACATCCCAGAATAAGGAACAGCCTCACAGGCATGGCGTCCGCAGGGGGTCCTGCTGCAAGCTCTGCCTCTGGCCAGGGTTTTACCCAGGCTTTCTCCTTCTCCCTGCCCAGGAAAGGGGTGCAAGGGCCTGCTCCCATCCCTGGGTGGGTTTTCACAGCATGGGACTGAAATGTTGTTTGAAAACAAGAGGAAAGAGTTTCCCACCCATCTGGGACATGCAGACAGTTCCTCCAGGTCCTGCCGGGTGGTGCTCAGGATTTCCCAGCAATTAACTGCAAGGGTGATGACAAGGACAGGGATTTGGAGCTGGCATCCTGCCCATGCTGGCATTTCATTCAGGGCATAGAAACGGGGAGCATTTGCGTTTTGGGGTTTATTTTTGTGGGGCTTCACCAACCACTCACAGTGCTGAAAGAGCCACCGGCACAGGCACCAGTTCAGGATGCCCAGCCTGGGCATCATGGCCAACTTTGGTAGTGAAGGCAGAGGTGAAAGGATCCCAGTGCTCAGCAGGGGGGTGCAGTGATGCTTTTGGCACAGTGCCAGAGGACAGAGCATGGATTACAGAATCATGGAATCAACTGGGTTGGAAAAGACCTGAGATTAAACTGTTCTGAGCCCAGCACAGCACGGGACTGTGGGGATGGAGGATGTTCAGGATGCAGCCCAGCCCCAGCAACGTCCTGGTGCCAATAACCGCGAGCTGAGCTGTGTCATGCGGTGCACGCCAGGCGGGCTCAGGGACATTCCCAGCGCTCAGGCAGATCCCTGTCACTATGTGAAAACTAGCGTTTTTGTCAGCAGCGTATAATTTTACTAAAAATGGGATTTCTGGAAGGAAGGCAGAAGCAATGTCCTTGCCGTGAAGGGGTATCCTCTCAGCTCTGTGTCAGGAGGATACTAAAGGAACAGCTGCTAAAGTGTGCACAAAGTGCTTTATCTTTTCCCTGTCTTTCCCAGAGTTGTCAGGACCCTCCTGGAAAACAATCACCCCCCTCTGCTCTCCCAAAACCTCAGCCTGTGGCAGAAATGTGGGGCCAAGTGGTGGGGTGAAAGGTTTTGTGTTGCTGAGGGAATATCCCTGCTCCTGTTCTGTTGCATTTGCTTCCTGGCACAGCCATTGGAATGGACATGGGGGCTCAGCACCCATCCTGGCGGGCACATGGCAGGCACACAGCAGGTACACGGTGGGCACACGGCAGGCACACAGCAGGCACACGGCAGGCACACGGCAGGCACACAGCAGGCACACTGTGGGCACATGATGGGCACAAAGCTTGGCCTAGGCGGCGCTTTGCAAGTCGTTGGAGCGTGAAATGGGCTGAGCCGCCTACAGGCACCGTGCCAGGGACAGGGGGCAGCTGCGTCTCTGGAGGAGCAGGTTTGGGCTGGGGCCCACTGGCTCCTTACAGCTGCGGCTGCTGCAGCCAGGACACAGCTGGTGGAGGATTTGGTGTCCAGCAGTGCTGCTGGCATCTCCAAATCTATCTGAGTCAGGCTCTGCAGTGCCTGGCCCACAGCTGGGGAGACGGGTTGGATTGGTCCCGCTCCCGAGAGGCCCAGGTGCTTCTGCATGTGCCTGGTGCATGCTTTCCATGCTCAAGTCCTTGATGCTCATGGATTGGTGCCCATTCATGCATGTCCCCATCGCCTTGGTGACTCCACCATGGAGGTCATTTTACCAGTGGTGGAGATTTGACACCAGGCAGAGCTGAATGGGGGGGGCCTACTCTGATGGAGTTGGATGCCTTGGGGCTCCTCCATTTTTTTTCCTTCTTGGAGACCAAAAAAAACCCAAAAAAAAAATCAATCAGGGGATCTTTCCAGCTCGTGGCCACTGCAGGTCTGTGCAGCTTGGCAGGGATGGGCCTTGGGGTGCGCAGCCACATCACTGCTGAGCTGAGCTGGAATCCCTGTGCCTGACACCAGGGTGTCTTTAGATGTGACTGCTGGGTTAATGACCTTTCCTAATTACCATGTCTAATGGTAATGGTGAAGGGGAATGGTAAATGGGTGAAGGGGAGCAGTGACACTGTCAGAGATCCAGCTGGGCCAAATCCCCAGAGTAATAGGCGAAACTGCTGGGTGGGCAATGGGCTACTGATCCCTGTAGGTTACAGGGTCCCTCAGAGTGTGGTTGAGTTGGCAGAGCAAGCTAGAGAAGTGCTCCTTGAAGTATGGAGGGCTTGGGAGAAGGTAGCAGCCAAGCAGCCCCACACTGCTGTGCCCGATGCACCACTCATCCAGCCCCTTCCCTCCAGCTGTAACCTGACTTGCCCTGCTGGACGCTATGGAGCCAACTGTGCCGAAGCCTGCAGCTGCCACGACGGCGCCTGCGACCCACTGACAGGCGCCTGTCACATGGGTGAGTGCTGGAGGGCACAAGCGAGGGCTGCCACTGCCACAGGGCTGGCACCAGGCTGAGCCACGGGTCTGCCTTGCAGAGGCCAACCAGAGGATGGGGGTGATCGGGGCAGGGGCCCTCCTGGCGCTGCTGCTCATCCTCCTGCTCTCTCTGCTCTGCTGCTGCTGTGTCTGCCGCAAGAAGGACGAAGCCTGCAGGTGAGTACTGGGAGGGATCTCACCAGGCTGGGAATGTGGGGGACCAGTGGGGTCTGGGATTGACAGGGGGATGCAGGGACCATGCTGGGACAGTGGTGCTGTGGGGAAACTGAGACAGACCAGTGCTGCCCATGTGGCACCATGCTGGTCCCTGGGGTCTGAGCAGGTCCTGCTGCGTCATTGGGGCTGATAGAGGGGCTCGGGATGAGCCCTGCCTGGGGAACCCCTTCCTGCTCTCCCTGACTTTGTTTCCTCTTGTGGGCCAACACTTTATGGAGACCCACCAAGTCTCCTCCAGTCTCCAGGGGGTTGGAACTGATCTGCAAAGGGAATCCTGAAATACAACAAGGGCATTAAGACGTGGTGAAGACTCCCAGAACAAACCCCTGGGCCATGGAATGAGACCTAGGGAACAGGGAGGATGCTGACTGTTCTGCATGAGGATGATCAGGGCTGGGAGAGTGAGTTCCTGAAGCAAGGTCAGGATGTTGGCAGCATTTTGGCATCACCAGGTAACATCCCGCCATGAGGACAGGCATAGGGACAGACCCACAGCAAGGAGAAATGTTTCTGCTGCTCAGCAAGGGACGAGAGGACAGTTGGAGCTCCTCCAGCTGCAGAGAAAACCCCCTCGTGCCACCAGCCACTGCACAGGAATTTTCCAGAAGCCTCCCCTTGCAGCCCTGCCAGCTCAATCCCAGCCCAGCACAGCTGGCTTGGAGAGCCTGGGGGCTGCAGGAAATTATCCTGCAGATAAAGCACAAAGGCAGCCCTGTGGGCTGAGGTATAGCACCAGGAGAAGGGGAATGGCTCCAGTTTTGTCTCTCCCAGGGTGTCCGGACCACAGTGTCCCCAAACCTCTGGGTGACCTGTGGTGCTGTCCCAGTGCAGTCCCTTGCCAGAGCGTCCCGAGGGATCACAGCAGCAGTGGGCATGGCACAGGTTCCCTTCCATCCACATGCGAAGCCACTCACTTCTGCGGCTGCAGAAAATTGCTTGAAAACTCAACCCCGGGAGGCTTCCAAACCAGAGAGCAAATAAAGAGAAGCCATGTGTTTGGCTTTGGATTGGGATGATTTTAATTTTTTTTAAAGATTCAGAGTCTTGACCGGGTGCTGTGGGTATTTTGGGGCTGCACTGCCAATGGCCATGGCTGGTTCTGGTCTTGCCACCATCCCCTGGCACTACTCTGCTTCCTGGTGCAGTGCAAGCTGGTGCCCAGGGCTTGCAGCAGCCTGGGTGGATCCCCAACTCCCTGTGCCCTGGGCATGCCCCTGCTTTGATCCACCCTATTATTGTTCCAAAATCCTCTTTGCGTTTGCAGCATCCCTGAGCTCTCTCTGTTACCTGTGAAGGCTGTCCCTGTCACCCATGAAGTCTGTCCCCACCGCAGGGAGGGGAACGGTGTCTCTCTGACAGTGCCATTACCTTCTCTTGCAGCTCCAGCCAGGACCCAGCAGCAGCCAAGAAGCCGCCAAGACGCTTGTGCGGGCGGTTCAGTCGGATCGGGATGAAGCTCCCCCGCATCCCTCTGCGCCGCCAGAAGCTACCCAAGGTCGTGGGTAAGATGCTGGAGCTGGGGAGGGTGCAGAGAGCCAGTCAGGCTCCAGGGGCTTTATTCCTGTCAGGGCAGTGTGCGTGGCTCCTTTTGAGCTCCAAACCAGGGTGGTGAGCATGGCATAGTGGTGACAGGGACATGTGTCCTCAGGAGAGTTACCATGGTTGGTGCAAGCCTCCTGGCTAACAGGGGCTCAACCCTTTCTGACTGCAGCCTCTGGATCTCCAAGCACATAATTTTGCTTTGTGAGGCAAGGGTGGTACCTGGTGCTGGAGCTCTGCTTAGAAGTTTCAGATTTTGGGTTTACTCTCCTGAGGTTTCTGTGGAGAGGAATGGTCCCTGTCACTCAGCAAAATGCCTCTTTTACCCTTCTGGTCCTGAGCTAACCCTGCCCCAGCTTTGTCTGGAGCCAGAGCACCCAAGGGGGATGCCCCCCCTGCTGCTGTGTGCAGCAGAGTTGTGGGTGGAGGGGCAGAGACTTGGGTTGAGCTCCCCACACTGCCTGGGCACAGAGTGGGCTCGCAGGGGACTGCTCACACCTGGCAAAGCCCCTGACCTGGCGCTGTCAGGGCTGTTGGGGACTCCCTGCATCCAGGCAGCTGGGGGATGCTGTCCGCTGTCACCCTCCTTGCACCTCTGCAGCATGAGGAGCTGGGGATATGCTGCAACTTGGGGTGAAGGCAGCACTCCCCACCTTGTGCTGGATGGGGTTCAGCCCCAGCCTCCTTTCCTGAGCCCAGAACTTTTGTGGGCATGCCATGCTGGTGGAATGCCCCAAGCAGTCACATCCTAGTGCTCAGCATGAGGCCAAATTCCCTATCCCAGATGGGACACAGAGGTGACCCCCATCCCTGCACAACGTGCTTGAGCTTCAGCATCAAAGCTGAGCCCTCACCACGTGGGGCACAGCAAAGCTCTGCCTGGAGCAGGGTGTGTTGGGGCCCAAGAAACATTCCTGCTGCAAGGATAACAGAGGATCATAGAGGCTGTGTTTGTGGAAGGGGCCAGGAAGGGCTCAGGGAGGACAGAAGGTGCCTGTGTGTGGCAAGGGCAGGGGGGGCTCACGGGGGGCTGCCTGTGCCTTCCCCGTACCGGCCCATGGGCAGCTGGCACCTGTCCAGTCAGTGTGTGTACAGAGGGCAGCAGCGGCCTCGGGAAAGACTGAGGATGCTCAGGATGGTCTCAGGTCCTGGCAGGGCTGGGGCTGTTCCTGGCGTCTGTTATGGGGCTGAGGGTTGTTATTTCACTGGAGGGAAAGGCTTTGGTCAGGGCTTGCCTTGTGTTATCCATCACAGCAGAGCCCTTGTGGGTTCCAGCAGCTCCCAGTCCCACTGGTGCATGGTCTGGTAATGCCTCCAGACCCTGTTGGGTGTGGGGACTCCCTGGGTGATGAGGACCTGTTGAGCTGCCTGCAGCAGCTGCATTCATGATGCCTGGTAACCATGCTGCCACATCAGCATGTGGCCCCACCTGGAAGCCGCAGCAGGCGGTATCTGGCGACAGAGGCCACTTGTTCCCCACACTGGTCCTGCCCCAACAGGAGGGTCCAGGGTATGCTGAAGTGCCCCATTGCAAGTGCCAGGTCAGTGCTGGAGGTGCTCAGGACCCCATGGCTATGTTGCAGTGAAACTGGTGCTGGCTGATGCCCAGTCGATGGTCACTCTGGATCTGTTCACATTCTGGGCCATATGTTTACTGGAACCAGGTGGGTTTTCCCATCTGGGCTCAAACACCAGTGAGCACAAGTCTACACGTGGTAGAACCCTCCCAGGTGAGACAGCAGGTCTTGAAGCCCCACTGATGCTCATCAGGTGCCTGGCACCCCAGGTTTCTCCCTCAAAAGCTGCTCCCAACCTTGGCACCAGCTTTGGATCCACAACATCTCCCTAGGGATTACACCTGAGCTGGCAGCCTGCAGGGCCACATCCTGGGCTGATGCAAGCAGCCGTGGTGCCAGGGTTTGGGCGTCCCTGTGTGTGGGATTTGCTCATTGGAGTGTCAGTGGTACCAGTGTGGGTCTCAGTCCCATGTCACCCCACAGATGCTGGGGCTAACCCAAGCTCTGCAGCCCACCACCTCATCTCCTCTCCAAGCAGCAAAGATCAACCAGCCCTGAGGGTGATGCCGATCATGAGGAGCTTGGGCTGACTGAGAGAGGGTGGCCAGGAGGGCTCTGGAATCCCCCTCTCATGGTCCTTCTGCAGCTCCTCGCTGCTCCATCCTGGTCTAGAAACCAGTTGGCCACCGTGCAAGCAAAGTTTGGGTTGGTACCCTGGTGCTGTGGCTCCAGAAGATTTCAGGAAGCAGTGGCAGGAGAGAATATGCAGGAGGCATCCACATTTCTCCCTGCTCCACCAGCCCATGATATTTTGCCCAGGGGAAATAAATCCCTGGGGACCCCACACTTCCCAAAATCTCTGGGTGAGCTGTATATCCTCATTTCATCCTTTGGCTGTATCCTGGGTCTCACTGGAGTCCCAGAGATGCCTCGTGGCTGTAAGTCTCAGTCACTTGTCACGCCTCCTCTCAGGAAGCATCTCCCTTCATCTTCTTCCAGCTGGCTGCTTTTAATTTTCTCTTTTTGGTTTTTATTATAAGGAAAGACATTTTGGAACTGCTGCTTCCCCTTCTCTGGGTCGTTTGCTCTTTAAATATCTCTGCTTGGGTTTTTTTTACCTTAATCCAAGAAGCCAAACTATGCAGGGACAAACGTGCAGCACTGCCATCATATTAACAACCCTGCATGTCTGAAGCCAGATTCCCTAATAATGGATAAGCGTTCCAGGGGGCATCCCAATAACACTAAATTTTATTGTAAAACAAGGATATGGTGCAAGAATCAAACAGTCCAAGCCTGAAATTGCAGCACAACTGGGGTACAATTGGGATTGGGATGCAGTTGGAATGTGCAGGCAGAGCTTACTAATACCAGGAAATATCCATATACAGCTGGGACCCTGTCTGTGCACAGGGTTTTCATAGAATCATGGAATGTTCTCAGTTGGCAAGGATTATTGAGTACAGCTCCTGGCCCTACACAGGACAACCCCAACAATCCCACCATATGCTGAGAGTATTGTCCAAAAGCTTCTTTAGCTCTGGCAGCCTCAGGGCTGTGACCACTGTCCTGGAGTCTGTTCCAGTGCCCAACCACCCTCTAGGACCACACTTTTGCAGCCCTTGCTCCAAAGTAAGGCCCTGCCTGGCCTTGGAGGCAACTTGTCACTGTCCCAAGGGACAAAAGCCAGCATTATAGGGATTGGGACAAGTGCATCTGATGCTGCCTGGCTCTCTGGGAGGGTCCTTCCTCCCAGTTGGTTGCTGCCACAGTCCTGTGGGTACCCAAGGGCAATGCTGAAGCTGTGAGCTTCTGGGGAAGCCCTGCAGGGTGTGTTGGAACATGAACTTATCCAGCAAAAAGCCTCAAAAATTATGAAGCTGAAAAAAAACATCCCTCCAGCCCAGACAACTAACTGCTGAGCTTCCTTATTTCATTTTTTAAACAAGTTTTTTTTCTGGTGGTTTGTCTCTTCCACTCGGCTTCTCTGCAGGTGGCCCCTCGGCAGAGGGGGATTGCTCCTACTCAGCTTCAGAATGGGAGAAGCTGGCAAAGGGATCAAAAAGTTGCAGAATTCGGGAAAAAACAGTGATGTGCATCTCCTGCAGCAGGCATCCTTTTATTATCCTTCTGCATCCTTGTGTAGAAGCAGATGGAAAAGGAAAATGCAGTCAGTGATGCTGAAGTAGGAATTAGTGGAATTAAAGCTGGCAACTAATTTCTTCCCCTGAGAAGGGGACAGCCACAGTGCTAGGACTCTCTTTGTGAGGTGGCTTTGCTAGGTTGCACAGCTCATGGGTGACCACCAGGCCACTCACTGTGTCCTGTGGGACTCAGGGTTTTGGGTGGCTCATCCCTCTGCCATGTACATCCTCAGTCTGGACAGTGGAGACCATCCATGGAGAGGGGGATAGATGGAGGTGTGAGGCTTGAACAGTCTCTGCTGCCCATGGCCTAGGCATGGGGGATGCTGGTCACCACCACTGCAGGTTCTGTGGGCACTTGGCTGGAGGACCTGGTGGGGAGGTGCAGTGAGAGCTGTGCCTGTGCCTTGGATGCTGTCCCTGTCCCCAGTACCACCGGGAAGGTGGGCAAGGGTGTGCAGCATCCCACCCTCCTGGCTGGGAGGGGGGTACTGGGGGATTTGGCAGAATGGGCACTGACAGCAGTTCCTTACCCTTGCAGTGGCCCACCATGACCTGGAAAACACCCTGAACTGCAGCTTCATCGAGCCACCCTCTGTGGTGGACCAGCCTTCCCCATCCTGGTCATCCCGCGGCTCCTTCTCCTCCTTCGACACCACGGACGAGGGGCCAGTGTACTGCGTCCCCCATGAAGGTGAGCAGGGGGTACATCCCCAGGAGACTTTGGGGACATTACCAGGGGCCTGCTCGAAGAAGAGGTGTCACCCTTGCACAGTGGGGATCGTGTCACCCTGGTTTCTTGTGCCCCAGGAAGGGATGCAGGTGTTAGTCTTGCCTCCCACGCAGTTTCAAAGCTCCCTCCTCTGGCATTTGCTGTTCCAGGGTTAAGAGCCAAGAGGTCCCTGACTGGGAGGTGGGAACAAGGGTAGTCCAGGGGGAGCCCACTGTCCGGCAGGAGCATCTTGGTCCTTTCCCTCATCAGGCACATCCCACCTGACATCCCCGTGCTCTCTTCCCACAGAGAGCGTGGGTGACAGCAGGGACAGAGGGACACCTGCCAGCTCCGGGGACAAGCTGGTGGCCCCTACCGGCGGGGAGGAAGCAGGTGAATACACATTCTTGAAGGAGACCGGCTCTGTCAGAGCCTTCCCGGGCGACAGCAGTGAGACACCCCTGCTCAAGTCTTCGGACAGCGAGCGCTCCTCCTGCGGCTCTGGCTCGGCCGGCGCCGCTCTCTACGCTCGGGTCGCCCGCCTCTCCAAGCAGTCCAGGGAGGAGGAAGATGCCACTGCAGAGCCCCGCAGCCCCGGGAAGCCACCATCCCCGGAAAGGACCAAGCCCCGTCCCCCAGACCCAGCCACTAAGCCCAAAGTCTCCTGGATCCACAGCAGGTACAACTCTGGCCAGTCCAACTCACTGCCAGCACCCAGCCAATCCCCAGACAGAGCAGCTGCCAACTCCAGCAGCCCCGAGCAAGGACAGGGCTTGGCCAAGAGGAAGAGGAGCCCGAGCGAGACATCAGCCAGTGTGCAGGGCAGAGTGGAGGAGAAGGGCAGCATGCGGGGCAAAGAGAAAGCGCAGAAGCAACCGAAGGAGCCTGGTGTCCCTGAGGGCAAAGCCAACCTCACCGGGGAGCCCCAGTCACCCTCTAAGCCCAAGCAGAGGAGCAAAGCCAGCTCAGAGCCGATGGAGAGCATCAATGGGGCAGTGCAGAATGCCTTCCGAAAGATGGGCACCTTCCAGCCGGAGCGGCGGGTCGGGGACTCCAAGGATGCTCCTTGCAGCCCCAGCACCAGCAAACCCCGCTCTGAGCCACTGCATCCCCAGCTGGCCTCTGAGCTGGCTGCCCAGCTGAAGGAAAAGACTCAGAGCCTCAACAAGGGGGACGGAGGCACCCGGGTGAATGGGGTGGGCACCCAGCGGGAGAAGCCCACGCCTCCACAGAAAGCCAAGCGTTCAGCAGCTGCCAGTGGCCAGAAGACCAGCAAACCCTTGCTGCCCACCTCTCCCCACCTGCAAAAACTGATCCCTGGGGTGGCCGAGCCAGCAGCTGGGGAGCCCAAGTGGGTGGAGAAGCCAAGTGCTGTCAGTAGCCAGGATCAGGCCCTTCCCAGCGAGCAGGCAGCCAAGAAAACCCCCATTAAGAAGCCTCCAAGGAAGAAGAGCAGAGAAGCCAGCCTGGAGCCATCCAGGGCAGCTTCTGTGCCCGCCCAGGCAGTACAGTGACCAGGAGCCAGGCACCAGTCCCACACTGCCTGGCCGCACACCGGAAAGAAGGACATTGCCAGCACAACCAGTGGATGGGGGAGCCTGGACTGGGCAGGGGGCACTGGAAGAGCCTTGAGCCTCCATTTATCCCCTCCACCACTCATCCTCCTTTTTCCTTTAGTCACCCCTGCCCTGCGACCTGGTCCCTCCATCCATGCCCTGCTCCTGTTCCCTGCCTGGGTCTGGCAGCTCGCCCTCCCTTCCCACGCAAGGCAGGACCACAGGGAGCCGGCCCGGCCGCCACCCCAGGGGAGTCCGTGCGTGGCATATCCCCCCTCTATTTTGTAGCAGTATTATTGATCGCATAAGCAGCGCTTGTTGTACTAGACGTGCCCATGGTATATTCTGCAGTAATGGAGCCGCTCGCTTCCTGCATCCCACTCTGGTCTGTTGGGCTTGCAGAGCACTGGAGAGCTCCTCTCACTGAGCTGCTGTTCAGTGCCCAGGGCAGTGCTAGGCATGGCCCACAACCATCCTTGGCAGCAGACCCCCTGCCCCAGTGCCCTGGGCTCCAGGCACAGCTCTCCATTACCGGTCCTGCCGCAGATGCGCTGTGCCGGCGTGGGGTCGAGCTGGTTTCGACTGATGCCACCCTTCCTCTGCCCTGGGGCTGCTCCTGTCCAGGAGGAAGTGCTATTTATGGACGGAGCTGGACACCCTTCGGGCTCCCGCATCCCATCCAGCAGAGTTGGAGGGATTAGTTTGGTACGAGAGAGCCTGGCACCTCTGCAGAGTGCTTTCCTAATAAAAGTGTATTTCTTCCATAGCTGGATGCCATCTCTCCCTGCCCAGGCTCCCCAGGGGCTGGCAACGTGCTGGAAATTGCCTAGTTTTACTTGAGTGCTATCCTGGTCCCAAGTGGTGTACAGTAGGGAGATGGATGACATTGCAGCAAGTACAGGCAGGTGGTAACAAGCAGCAGACGGGGGGAACGCAGGTCCCTGCTGAGGCTGCTGCTATGTGCTCACCTGGCATCAGGAGACCAGCCCTGGGGGCAAGACAAAGAGCCCCTCATCCCCCAGTATCCAGCATACTCCCGGTGACTGACACTCCCCAGTGTAGCCTGGGTCAAGAACCTGCGGATCAAGAGAGCTCTGGCCACTGGGCAAAGAGAGCCCAGCCCTGGCTGGGTGCTCAGGATGCTGGGACAAAAATGTGGGAGGATACTGGGGGTGGCAGTGGGTCCAAGGCTCTGACCCCAGCTTTCTAACCGCCTGCCCAGAGGCTGCCAACCCTGGCAACATTTGAGGTCTCCACACAGCCCCAGACACGATGCTGCCATGGGGAAAGCTGGGACAAGCCCAGAGGCAGCTGAGAAGCAGGGTCTTCTCCCACATGGCACCTGCCCAAGATTCCTGAGCAGAAGGATGTTTCCTGCCATGATAATTGGGGCTGTCTGCTTCCATGAGAGCCGGGAGCATTGGTGTCCACCACCAAGCTATCCTGAGTTCTGCCCACAGTGGGGGATCATAGAATCATAGAATCACAGAATCATAGAATCAGCTGGGTTGGAAAGGACCTCCGAGATCATCAAGTCCAACCATTGATCCAACACCGCCGTGGTTCCCAGCCCATGGCACTGATGCCACATCCAGTCTGTCCTTAAACACCTCCAGGGACGGAGAATCCACCACTTCCCTGGGCAGCCCATTCCAATGTCTGATTACCCTCTCTGTAAAGAATTTCTTCCTAATATCCAACCTAAACCTCCCCTGGCAGTGCTTAAGACCATACCCTCTTGTTTTACTGATAGCTGCCTGGGAGAAGAGACCAATCCCCACCTGGCTACAACCTCCTGTCAGGAAGTTGTAGAGAGTGATGAGGTCTCTCCTAAGCCTGCTCTTCTCCAGGCTCAACAGCCCCAGCTCCCTCAGCCTCTCCTCATAGGACTTGTGTTCGAGTCCCTTCACCAGCCTCATTGCTCTTCTCTGGACCTGCTCCAGCACCTCAATGTCCTTCCTGAACTGAGGGACCCAGAACTGGACACATCTGGATGATGGCCCAGAAGACCACCAGACCAAAAGGTCAACCACAGCAATCTCAGAGGTGATGGAGGCAGCTGGTGGACACCAGGATGGGATGAGACCACCTGGAACCAGGACTGCAACCAGCCCAGCATGGCACTCAAGAGGGGATGGGGCTCCAGCACAGTGCTGGGCATTGCTCAGCACTGTGGAGCTGGAGCCAGTGCAGTGTCTGACACTGGCTGGAGAAGCATCATCTTATAGCACAAAGCTGAAAAATGACATCACAGGACTTGTCAGTGTTGCTTCCCAGACTCCTGGTCACCTTTCAGAGTTCCTTCACTCTCCCTCCCTTTTCCTTCAGGTTTTACTTGGGAAGATGAAGGACAATGGCTAAAACTACTCCTGGAACAGGAGTGCAGAAACAAAAAATGGGGACACTGAACCTATGAGACCTGGGATGGCATCCAAGCCCCTATCCCTCCACCACAGAGGCTGTTGGAGAAACTGAAGAGGCTTCCAGGAGACTCAGTTTAATAACTATCCATAGATTAGGAAAAGAGAAGGAAAGGAGTTGAATCCAGGCAGTAAAAGTGCAAAAATTGAAGACGATTAAAGCAGAAGAGTTTGTCACAGACATCACATGGTCCTATACACATCTCTTCATGTCAGCACTGAAGAGTATTCAGGGGGAAACCAGCCATGATGCTCATGATGGTGACTCAGCAATGTGAATTTGGGAATTGCCCCAGCCTCCTCTCGGGGCACTTTCTCACTCATGCAGGCAGCAAAGCTGGGGCTGGTGCCTCAGGAAATGGGGCACTGTAAGCTCGCCCCAGTCCCCAGGCTATCCTGGGACAGCAGAGCATCATCCAGGCATGAGCCCGCCCATGGGCTCCGATCACAGCCCCAGCCAGCCAGAGGAGGGCCTGCAAGTGAGCAGCCTATGGATAAATTCAAAAATCCCACGTCACAGACACTGATGTGTGTCCTGGCAGGTCACCAGAGGCTCCAACCCAACCATCATGTCAGGACAGCTGTGGCAATGTCTCACTGAATCTTGGGAATCTCCAAGGGTGGAGATACCCCAGCCCCCTTTGATTGTCCCAGGGAGGAATTTTCTTCAAGGGTCCAACCTGAACCTTCAGTTGGTAGAGGTTTTATCCCATCATACCACCTGGCACCACCAAGAAGTGTTCAACTTCATCATGAAGCTCTCTCAAGGGAGGTTTAGGCTGGATATTAGGAAAAGGTTCTTCTCCTAGAGGGTAGTCGGGCACTGAACAGGCTCTCCACAGCAGTGGGCACATCACCAAGGCTGCCAGAGCACATGAAACGTTTGGACAATGCTCTCAGGGGCAGTGTGGGATCGTTGGGGTATCCTGTGCAGGGCCAAGAGTTGGACTGGATGATCTTTGTGTGTCCCTTCCAACTCAGGATATTCTGTGATTCTGTGATTCTATGATCCTAGTCACTGGCTGTTCTTGGAACCCTTCCTCCAGCCCAGCCCAGCCCACTCCACTTCTCCTGGCCCAATGCGTGCCAGCTCCATGACCATGTTGATATCCTTTGTCCTGGCCTCTCCAGTTTCTTCGCATCACTCTTGAACTAGGAGACTCACAACTGGACCCTTGCTTCAGGTGTACGTATGTGCCTGTGCCCTTCCCAGCAGCCCCCACTGTGGGCTTTGCCTTATTCTGAGGAACAACAAGCTGATGTTCAACCTGAGGTCCTCTGTTGCCTCCAGGGTCTTTTCAATAGAGTCTTTCCAGTTCAGATAGGTTAGAATCTTCTTCAGGCAATGTCCTGTGACGCCATGGACCACAAAGGACATGGATGAGGCATTGCCACACCGCAGCATCATGAAGGACTGATGTCTCCTCATGATGTGACTGTGAATCTCTTTTCCAAGCATCCTGCAGACTTTCCTCCCACTGCCACATATTGGATATCTCTGACTGACAGCTCCCCATGGCAGACACTGGTGAGGGGGCTTTGTTCAGGGGTCCACAAATCAGCAGAGGCTGAAAACCATCCATTGCCCTGCAGCTGAGAGCTTACCAGGAAGATTATACACGCTAAACACACTTACTGCTCTGAGCTGCTTTCCACCGCTCTCTTGGACATGCAGAAAACTTTGACCTCAAGAAAAAACAGCTGAACCCAGTCATAACATGGAGAAATCCAGGTGTTCTGCTCCCCTGAGATGGAGCAGGATCCACCTTCCCTGATAGACAGGTAGGGTGTTTTGTGACAATGTGGTGGCCATGGCTGAGGAGAAGCAGTGGGTGAGGCTGGCGAGAGATGCTGTGATGAAGCCACCAGCCCTCCGCTCCACCAGCACCTCATCCATGGAATCAGAGGAGCGCAGGGACTCTTGTGGCCCCTCTCTTCCTCCACCAACACTGTAACACTGATCTTCCCATTTCCTCCCAATTTCCCAAAGCGAAGAAGGAGCCTTTGGGTTGGACAACAGCACGTTTGTTTTGGCTTGGCCGGCGAGCAGTGATAAAAGCCAGCCCGCTGCCAACAATTCATTTCCTATTTCAGGCCCTACCAAAAATAAACTCAGAAGGGAAACTCCAATGAGAACAAAACACGCAGGAGACAGCTCAGGGCTCCCAAAGCTATATAGGAAATTTATCCCTCAGTGTTCACTGGGAAGAGGTACAGCAGTGTTAGAGGGAATTTCATGCTGGGTGGGGGGATTATGAGGGGCTTGGGGAACTCCATCAGGGTATAGGGATATAAATATCTATTCAGCTGACACTTCCTGTAGTGGTTCCATGTGGCTACATTACACATGGGGAAATGGCTGTTTCCATCTTTGCCCCCCAAAATGGATGCAGGGGTCCCTGACTGCCTTCCCCAGGACACTCCAGGGACGGCTAGGCTGGGGGCACTGGGATGTCCCCAGGCCACATGGATGAGGTACTTGTGCAGCCACATCCAGCTGGCACAGGGCTCCCCACTGCCAGGCTGTGCGGATCACGCCACAGACCGGGACCCCAAAGAAGTGCAGCCACTGCAACACCACCATAATCATTTCCCTTTCATCACTACAGCCATCGGCAACCTCAAGGCCCTGGAGGGCCCCGGTGGCATATGAGTGGCAATAAATAGAAGCCTTTTGCAGGCCATCACCTCCTGCTTGCGTGCCCACCCTCTGCCCACCAGCTCCACTCCCATGCAGGGAGCATGAAGGAGCCCACAGAGCAACAAGGATGGGCACTGTGCTCCTGTGGGATGCCGGCTCCTGAAGGAAGGAGAAGGCTGAACCCAGTGCTCTGGGGGTTCCTATGAGTGGCTCTGGGACCCTGTGCCACCAGCCCTAGCATACGTATATATACACCCACACACAAAAATATGTATGTATATATATTACATGCATATTTTTGTGTGTGGGTATATATATATATTTGTATGCCCTCCTATACACTCTAGGAGTAATTTTTCTTTATATTTCTAGATTTATTTTTATATATAGACATAGACATTCTCCTATATACTCCTGGAGTACACAGTACATATACTCACAAATATATAAGAATATAAGTATGGCTATATACCCTTCTATATTTTTATATATATGTTTATATATTTATATTAATTTCTATTTTTATATACATATGTGCATATATATACACACATACACACACATACAAACACTTATGTACTTATCTATTTATCTAGGCTGGAGGAGCTGAAGGTGAGGATGGAGAGGTCAGGCTGTTCCTGCCCCCAGCCTGCAGCATCCAGGTGCCAGCTCCATCCCCACTGGCCACATGGCAGTGCCACCCAGGCACCTCCCAACACCATGCCCACAGACCTGGTCTTTGTGATGTTGAATCCAACAAGTGCTGTGCTGGGCACTTCCCTGAGAATTTGCAGTTCATGGGGCTCCAGCAAGGACTTGCTGGGAAACAGGGCAGCAGGATGCCTGGCAGGGATGTTACCTCCTAGCAGCAGCTCCAGGTTCTGCAAGCGGGACCTGGCACCACTCTAAAGTCATTTTGTCCCCACTGATGGGCACTTGGAGCTACGCAAAGCCACAGTTTATGCTTCTCTGCCCTCTGCTGCCATGCATCATATGGGCTTCAAACTGGGGATGGACCTTCAGGTCATTGAGGTCTCCAGGGGACCCTCTGCAGCCTTCAACCCTCCAGCCTGAAGGACAGGGTGCACATGAATGTGCCTTTTGCAGGGCACAGTGCAGTGCACACTGCAGCTGGAGCTCCCCACTCAGCAGGCATCACGCACACAGGGAGCACCTCCCTGGGTTGCCCACCCAGCAACCCCACTTTGGCTCCATTTTAAGACTTCCTAACCCCCTGGAGTAGTGGAAGCATTTCCATGTGATCTGGAGCACCAATTAATCCCTGGCCACAATGAGCTGCACAGAGCAAAGGGACTTTAGCACATGGAGACATCACTGGGCAGACCCAAGAGCCTGAGCCTTTATTTCAGCTTCTGAAAGCATCATTTGAGAAAAATCCCTATTTTTGCAGGGGAAAGCACAAGGGCACTCTATCAAACTGCTTTGAGCAGGAGAGGAGGGATAATTAGATGGAAGATAAGCAGAGGCTCCGGCACTGCGGGTACCTGATTCACCTCCAGGCCTGTGCTCCCAGCCACAGCGCATCCGCTCTTGTTTAGTCTGTGTGGGAGCACAAATCACGGCACAGTGTCATCACTCTGCCCTGGTCTGGATTTCATTAAGAGCTACGTGATCGGCCCTGGCTGCTGGCCGCACTCCCCCTGCAGAGCTGTGCAGGATGCCAGGGCGGGGGTCGGGGCGTGGGGCTAAATGGGTGCCTCTCTGCAGGAGAGGAGTTGCAGCTGCCTTGTTGGAGTTTGGTCACCCTCAGGGCAAGGGAGTGCAGCCTGCAGCTGTGCCCTGCTCAAGTGGTCCTCAGGAGTTGGGGGTCTCTGCTCCTGGCCAAAGTCAGGCTGCTGACATAGACGGGCATGGATGGCAACGGGGCAGCCCCAGCCAAGGGATGGAAGGGACTGGCTGCAGGCTGCTGCATCCCTGCATCCCATCACAGCCTTCACATCCCTTGCAGCTCACTGCAACTCTTGCATCCCTTGGATCCCTTACATCCTGTAGCACCCCTTACATCCTGTTGCACTCCCTGTATCCCTTGCAGCCTCCTTGCATGCCTTGCATTCTTTATAGCCTACTGCAGCCTTTGCAGCCCTTGCAGACCACCACATCCTTTACATCCCTTGCATCCTTTGCAGCCCACTGAATCCCTTATATCCCACTACATCCTTTGCATCCCTTGCATCCTTTGCAGCCCACTGAATCCCTTATATCCCACTACATCCTTTGCATCCCTTGCAGTCTGCTGTGTCCCTTGCATCCCATACATCCTCTGCACTCTCTCACCCCTTGCAGCCCATGGCCCCTGCACACAACTCCCAGCCAAGCCCACACACTTCTGTCTCTTCACGGCTCATTCTTGGTTACAAAGCCCCATGCACTGACCTGGGAACACCCACACCAGCCATCTGGGAGCCCCTCCAGCATGTCCCAGGGGAGCAGCTCCTGCCCCTTGCTCAGGCTCTCCAGGCAGGGCTGTTGTCCACAGGGTGGTAAAGACCCATCACTCCACCTCAAACAGACCTGACACCCCTCTCTCTGCAGGTAATGAAGACACGGGATGTTTGTGGGATGCTGAGCCACAACCAACAAGAATTTGCCCTGGCTGAGCATCCATGTCCCATCCCAAGGAAGGTTGTGCAGCCAGGATGTGTATGTGCAGCACCTTCTCTGAGTTCCCAAGGAGCTCAGCCCAGACAACCAAAGCCTGGACATGTTCTCCAACATGTAACAATGCATGCTCCTCACGGCAGGTCAAGCCGAGCTCTTCCAGCCCAGCAGCCCTTGCTCTCCCGGCTACACCCCCAGCCAAGCCGGGAAGGGAGCACGGAGGCTTTACCCAGCACCACTGAGAGCCAGCAACCACCTCAATCCAGATCTTATTTTAGTTGCAGCTCAGGGGTGAAATTCCCATTCAGATACTCAGCTCCAGAGGCCAGAGCAGGGGAAACACTTTTACTCCACAGTGTTTAAATTGAAATAAATCCAGTGAGCCCGAAGCTGAGGCTTTGGTGGTCCCAGTCATGTGCTCCCCTCACCTGGGGGATGTGGTTGAGGGCCCACACAAGCTTACAATGGCTTGAAAAAGGAGAGGGGAACTGGGGATGGGTATCAAAGCCTCTATGGTGGGTGACTATGCACCCATTGCAAAGCAGAGTCAGGGGACTGCTGCTGTAGCCCCTTCCCCAGGGCTGCAGGGGGCTGGTACAGCTCTTGGAGGATCCAAAGAGGAGCTGGAGGAGACCTGGGGAAACCATCCAAACCAAGCCAGCTGAGGAGAGACAGATCCAGCCCTTGGGGATAGGAGTCCCCCAGACCTAGCCCTGTGGGGGGTTGCTGCTCCAGGAGCACCCTGGCTCCATCCCTCAGCCAGGGACTGACTGGCTTGGATTTGGGCTGAGGGCACCATGGCTCGGGCTGAACTGCTGTCGAGTCATCAGCTCTGGCACGTGCCATAGAGAGCAGAGCCACTGGTGGCATGCTCATCAGCTCCCAGCCCAGGCATCAGATGATCCTGACTTGTCCCTGGCTCCACAGTAAAGGCAGTAAAGCCATGTTTGGTGCAATCAGCACTGCAGTGGCCTCTTTCAGTGACAGCTGGCTGCCCAGTGATACCACTCTCACCAAAGGCTGTGGAGGTGCTCAGGGCTCTGCAGCAGTGATTCAGAGCCATGGTGACATGGCGGTTCTCCCACAGGGACTCCAAGCTTGGACAGCCATCTCCTGCAGACGGGTGTGCATTCAGGGTTCTCTGGAGGTGTGCACTGTGCTCTGTGCACACCTCGCTCCTGTTGCCGTCTCTGCTCAACTCAAGATCCAGCAAGGCCCTAAAAATGCTGTTTTCCAGCATTTCTGAGTGTGCAAATGTGCCTACTTCAGGAAAGGGACATTGAGGCATCCCTTCCCTAAACAAGCAGTGGACAATTTTGCAGATCTCTCCATCCTGGGAGATATCTTCCATGCAGGTGAATATAAGAAGCCTGAACCCAACCCCTTGCTTAGGGCCAAGGCAAGTGGCTCCGGTGGGATACCGAAACCTTTGGCCCTCTGGATGACCCTGCTCATCCCACACCAGGTCACAGGCTGCATCCCATGAAGTGTTCTCATTCCTCTTCTTCTGCCCACCCTCCTCTGCACCAGCAGTGTGAGGAAAGCCCCGTGGCTGGTTTGAGGGCTCAGGAAGCAGCAGAACAGGATCAGCCACAGATTCCTCTGTGCCAAGGTAAGGACCATCCTGCTATCCCACTCAGAGCTCCCATGGCCATGACCATGTGGCCTCATCCTGCCTGGCAGGGCACAGCACTCCATGCACACTGGCCAGAGGCAGCTGGAGCAGGATGATGTGGTGGAACCATGTGCAGGTCCCACTGGGCCCTTCCCCAGCCCCTCTTACTCCACCCAACATCCCCACCAGCATCCTGGCCCAGCAATGATCCCTGTGCAAACCAGGGCTGGGTACCTCGTGGAGCACATGCCAGCTCAGTTCCCCTCCCTAGGACCCCCAAAATCCTAGCCTTTGAATCCCCGACCCTGCAGGATGCAGAGGCAGCACCCGGAGCTGCCAGGCTAATGAGGAGCGCATGGGACTCACATCTGGTAGCGATTGAGGCGGCAGCAGTGCTGGGAAGGGAGGAAGCACAGATTTCCTGCAGCACAAAGGAAGGGAGAGGAATGTCCGCGGCAGAGCAGAGGGCCCGGCGTCCCCCCTCCCTCTGCCTTCACAGGGGTGCACAGACACCAGATCGTGCTCACTCCTTTGCTGGCACAGCTGGAGAGTGTCCTTGAGAATGTGTCCCCCTCTCCCCTGGGCTGAACCCCTCGGCTGCCTGGCTGTCCCCCTTTCTACTTGCAGGAGTGACCCCCATGGCCCCTGCCCACCGTCCTGGCCATGCACCACTGAAGCCTCCACGGCCTCTTCCCTCCAGCCTGGTGCCGCTCAGGGTCTGGGGTCGAGACAACCCTCCCCACAGAGAGACACCTCCAGGCTTGAACCCCCTTGAAGAGCCTTGGGAAGGGAGCAAAGCCTAGTGAGTCCATGGGGGCAGTGACGTCAAGGCAGGGGCTGCTCTATGCTGTGCCGATGGGGATGTGACTCTTGGAGGGGACAAGGCAGGTGGCATTTAGGTCCTCACCAGTGTGGCCAGCTGTGTGAGGGGAGGCAGCTGGTCTGCTCCTGTTCTAGGTGAAGTTTGGTCACCATAACTGAGCACCCCTGCCTGCCAAAGGGATTTTGGGTTGTGCTGCTGGAGGAATTCCCTGGGGCAGCAAAATTCTGTGACAGCAGATGACAGAGAGGGATATTTAGCAAAAGTTGCCATCAAATCTTCATGGTGAAGGATAGCAAAGTGTTGGGGATGTTTTTATACTGATCCAGGATATTGCCCCAGCCACAGCTGGGCAGCACAGCTCATAGTTCTGCATCAAAGGACCCTTTTTTCCCTTCCCCAGCAGCTCAGCAGGCTGCAGCACTTGTCCTCTGGCTCCTTCAGCACAGCACAAACTCATGGTGGTTCCTGAGGGTGGGGTTGGGGTAATTTGCCTGTTCAACATATGAGGAAGTCATTCCATGGGGATGTTGCCCCCAGGCTGGGGGAAGAGCGGGCAGGGCAAGTGATGGGCAGGACAGACCAACATAGCAACTCCTCTGCCCAGAGGCAGAGGGATCTGAAGTCAGCCCACCCAAATCCTCTCCAGCACTTGGGATTTGGGGATCCTTGAATGGCAATTTGAGGCAATGACGGGGGGGTAGAAAGAAGGCAATTTCTATTTAAGGATGTTTTTCCGTTTGACTGGGGATGCTTCATGTTCTCTCACACATCCATTTCCAGTCCCCTCAAGAGGCAGCACAGCTTCTGTAGGCTTTGAAGTCTTATTAAATCCAATATTTTTAAAGCATTTTTAATCGATTTCAATGGGTCTTTCGTTTTGCTGATTCAAGCCAGAAACTTTTTCCATGAATGCACAGTTCAGCCTGTGCCAGCTCTCATCACCTACACCCCAGCACCCAAAGGGAGAACCCATCGCCGTTCCAGGACTCGATAACTCCGTGTGTTTTCAGGGATTGGAAGGGATCTGGGCAGCCACGCAGCCTTGACCTTCCCAGGGCACCCACAAACATTGCCCAGCATGGCCCTGGTGATGTGTCCATAGGGAATGTTCCCCAGCTCACAGTCTGGAATGACCTCTGGCAGTGAAATCCCACCCGTGCCGGTGATGCCGGCAGTCACCTCATTTTTGGCCGCGGTAGTCACCCTGTGCCATCCATTCCAAAGCGGACAAATTCCGTCTGAAACTCTCCTGATAAAGTAATTTAAAACATCTGCAGCTACTTCCAAGCCGAAACAGCGGGACGCTTCGAGATCCCTCCCCGTGCATCACATGGGATGGTCTGTAGAGGAACCGGCTGGAAATCTCCGGCCGGCGGCCAGTACGGGTCGCAGGGCAGGCGGGGGCGGCGGGCCGGTGCTGCCGCCGCGCCGCCGGGAGAAGCCAAGACCGAGGATGTGCCGGGAACGGCGGGCGGGAGCGGCGCCGGGAGAAGCCAAGACCGAGGATGGGCCGGGAACGGCGGGCGGGAGGGGGCGGGGGATGGGGGCGGGGCGAGGGGAGCGATCGGGGCGGGGATTGGCGGATTCCGAGGGGCGGGGCGATGGTGGCGCGCGGCGGGTCGGGCTCGCGCACGCGCAGAGGGCAGGCGGGGCGGCCATGGCGCGGCCCGGCGGGTTGGAGGCCGAGCAGGAGCAGCCGCAGCATGTCCTGTCCCGGCAGCAGGAGCGGCACCGCCGGCTCCTGGCCGAGCTGCAGGCGCTCGTCAAGGCGCTGCCCAGGTAAGCCCGGCGCGGTGGGGCGGGGACTGCTCGCGGCGCCCGCGCTGACCCGGTGCGCTCTCGCAGCCCCTGCCAGCAGCGCCTCTCCTACACGACGCTCTCCGAGCTGGCGCTGGCGCTGCTGGACGGGACGGTGTTCGAGATCGTGCAGGGGCTCCTGGAGATCCAGCACCTCACCGAGAAGAACCTCTACAGCCAACGGCGGCAGCTGCACAGCGAGCACCGCGGTACCCGGGGGCCGGAGGCGATCCCGGGGGGAGATCCCGGGACACGGGAGGAAGGAGGGCGGCGCTGGGGCAGGGGGACACAGCGGGGCGGTCCTGGGGCACGGGGGTACACTGGAAGTCAGCTCGGGAGCAGTGGGGGCAGCACTGCAGGGAGGCGGTGGAGACCCTGCGGTGGGAGACGGGCCTGGGGCATTTGTGAGGTGGGGGGTGACACGGGGGGGGGGCAGGTTGTGGGGGCACTGGGTGGGGGGACACGGGGGTCAGGTTCTGGGGATACTGAGGGGTGGTGGGGGTGACAGCTTGGCGAGGCAGGGTGTGCGTGCCTTGCTGGGGGGAGAGCGACGCCGCAAGGGGGGCATGTTATGGGAAGGGCACTGGGGGAGGTGGGAGTGGCACTGGGGGGGACCTGGCAGCAGCGTGCCCTCCTGAGCCCCCCGTGCCCGTGGCAGGGCTGAAGCAGGAGCTGTTCCACCGACACAAGGAGGCCCAGCAGTGCTGCAGGCCCCACAACCTGCCGCTGCTCCGCGCCGCCCAGCAGCGAGAGATGGAGGTGAGGAAGGGCCGTGGGGGAGATGGAGGGGGGGGGGCGGATGCAGAGCCGTGTCCCTTCCCGGGGGTCTCACAGCCCTGTTGCTGCAGGAGCACTGCAGCATCTCCAGAGGGTTTGACTGTTCCCACCCTGCAGCCTTGGGAGCCGCCAGCCGTCCTGGCTGGCCTTGCTAGCACAGACCTAGGTTCCCCACCCCATTTTGGAGGTCTCCTCCTCTTGCTCTGCCCTTTGTCCCCCCAGGGCCCAGGCTCTTGCCATCTAGGAGAGCTGCGGTCCAGGTATGATCTGGGAATCATGGAAGTTTGGGAGCCTGCTCCAGAGCTGATGCTCTCCACAGTGCTTTAATGATTCATCACTGTCTGACAGGCTGAAGCCTGTATAGGAAGCAAGTGATAGAAAACATGGAGTAGGTGCATGAGATCTGCCATGATGTCATAGCAAGTCAAAAGCAGAGAATACTCAAAATAAAAAAATCACTTTTTTGTTAGTAGCACTGATAAGGAGGAAATACCTCGAGATTCCTAAGTGTAGCAATCGTTTCTGAGAGCATCCCAAGGTATTTGGAAAAGGCACTTGTAGGTCCAGTCCCAAAGGACTTTTTTTTATGTTGGTGATAGCTAGAGGCAAGTAGCCAGTTATGTTAATTGATGGAGGAAAATGGGGGAAGTTATTTTGCTCCATGTTAGGCAGATGAGAATTGTTTAAAGAGAGGCTCTTTCCTGCCTTTGCCCATGATAAGCACCGTGTCAGCACTCGCTGTTGAATCCTTTGGCGTTTCCACATTCCTCCTGTCAAGGTGACTAAAGCCAAGCTGTCCCTGTTATTCTGTCTCTGAGTGACTTAGACTTGCAGCAAGTAATAACCTCTACTGCCTGTTTTAAACATTTTCCAATGTTTTTTTCACTCATTAAGTCACCCACATATGTCTCATTTTGCCTTATCTTACATGCTGTGCAACTTCATCCCACTTCCTTTTACCTTCCCTCGCCTGTCTCCTGTTTTCTTCTTCCAGGTGTTAATAGAGTAGCTTCTTCCCTTTTTTTCTCACAGGTGTTAATACAGTAACTTCTTCCCTTTTTTATGCTCTGACAATTCTGCTGTAGAGCATTTTGGGAACAGATCAGTCATCTCTATAACATCTGATATGTGTCTAACAGGAACTGCCCTCTGTGGTTAAAGGTGTCCAAGACCAGCTCCCATAAGACAGCTTGGGATTGGGCTCCCAGGGAAAGTAATACAAGGTGTAGGTTTTAGATGTTTGGCTTCTCAGTAGAACCTGCAGTGTTTAGAAAAGCTTTGCCCATCATACAGGGTCATCAGTCACCAGAGCTGAAGCAAAACTTGTGTTTAAGCCTCAGTTTTCTTTAAGATTTGGCACTTTTCTATAACCCAGAATCAGATGCCAAATCTAAAACAATGTGAGACACTTAAATTTGGGGGTTTTTCAGCCCCAAGGGAAGTCATTCCTCCAGCAGAGTAAGTGGAGGAGAGGATGGTGTGGGCAGCACACTGAGATGGCTGGGAGGAAGGAAGATCTGGGGAACGAGGGATGTGAATCCATTGTATCTCCTGCAAAGGGCATGAACCCCTGGACTGAAGAAAATGTCAGGACGGAGCTTGCTTAGGTCCCTCAGCATCCTGTAGCGAAGGAACAGTCACCCCTCTGCTTCTTCTTCTCTTGGGGCTTGAGCTGCTTTGAGTTTCCTCCCATTTATTCCAATAAGGTCCTGCCCTGAGTGTTTTCTCTGGAGCAGATGGTGTAGGATCATCTTCTGGTGGATCCAAGTCCTGCATCCTCCTTAACAGCAGGTGGTTTTGTGAAACTCTCTCACTGTGACATGCTAATTGCATCCAGGAAAGGTTCCAAGAAGTAGCTCTTGCTCTTCATTAGGTCAGGCCTTTTGCAGAGCCATGGATACATCCGTGCTTCAGACACACCTCAGCTCTTTCCCACACTGTTTGTGATTGAGATCTCTGTCACTCAGATTCTGGATTTTCTCCAGGAATTGTGGCAGCGTGGATGCATTCAGCTCCCCTCCCAGGTCTGTTAAATCACCAGCCAGTGGTGTAGGAGGTCCTGGGGTTTGTGACTTCTCCCTTTCTGTGCAGTGAGAATAATTTTACCTCATGGATATTTCCAGCTGAACGCATGCCTCTGTTCTCTGTGTTATATAGGGGCAGCATTGCATGACTGAAATGTTGAAACCTGAGCCATTTATTTCTTGCAGAAGAATCACGGAATGGTTTGGGTTGGAAGGAGCCTTAAAGATTACCTTGTTCTAACCCCCTGCCAGGGGCAGGGACACCTTCCACTAGACCAGGTTGCTCCAAACTCTGTCCAACCTGGCCTTGAACACTTTTAGGGATGGGGCAGCCACAGCTTCTCTGGGCAACCTGGGCCAGGGCCTCCCCACCCTCACAGGGATGAGTTTCTTCCCAATATCCCATCTAACCCTTGTCCTGTCACTCCCCCTTGTCCTGTCTCTCCGTCCCTTGTCCAGAGTCCCTCTCCATCTCTCTTGGAGCTCCTTTAGGCCCTGGAAGGGGCTTTCAGCTCTCCCTGGAGCCTTCTCTTCTCCAGGTGAACCCCCCCAGCTCTCCCAGCCTGACTCCAGAGCAGAGGGGCTCCAGCCCTCTGAGCATCTCCGTGTCCTCCTCTGGACTCGCTCCAGCAGCTCCATGTCCTTCCTGTGCTGGGCCCCCAGAGCTGGAGGCAGCTCTGCAGGTGGGGTCTCACCTGAGCAGAACAGAGGGGCAGAATCCCCCCCTCACCCTCCTGCTCACCCTAGAAGAATGAGACTGCCATTGTATTTTGATGGAATGTGATGATTCCTGTTTTTCTGTGTGGCTTGCAAGGGAATTCTGCTGCTCAGTGCACCTGGTGAGGGTGTATCACCTTGCCTATGCACACACAAAGGTTTTTATTTGAGCTGGGCTCTGCTCATCTCCTGCAGTCCTCCTGCTCTCTGCTTCCACTCCTGATTTCCGGAGTGCCTTTGGCATCCACGTTTGCTGGGCTCTATTTCTTCTCTCTGCTGAGGTTTGGGCAGATGTTGGTAAGGCAGGAGGGGCAGTGTCCTTCTGGTTGGAGCTATTCTGGTAAAGTCCTTGTTTGCTAATGTTCTCAGTCTGTCAAAAATAGAGCCCCAGCATTCAGATCCTTTCATGAATAAATGGGATCTGGGTGAGATTTAGAGCTCCAGCTCCATGTTAGTGTCCAGGGAGTCTTTGGGAGGCATTCGAGCTGGCACTCTGATGAGCTTCAGTGGCCTGTGTTACTCCTCCAAGTCTCCCTTTAGCCTCACTTGAGAGGGGCACACAGTTGTTGGACGAGCTCAGCCATAGCTCAGGCAGTGGCTCATCAGGAAAAGTCATTTGGACACTGGTTGGTTCCTTGTGCTCTTTCCTCATCTCCAAACAAACGGAGAGCAGACTGCTCCCATGACTTCCCTGCATTTTCTCGACTGGGAGCTTTGCAGGTGGAGGTGGTAAGACCTGGGGCTGTGTGGGTTGACCACTGCAGTCACTGGGCTCATTAGGATTCAGGATTGCCCTTGGGTTTCAGTAAAAGTGTTAGAAATGAGAAAAAGCTAGGAGGAAAGCAGATGTTCCACTTTTTTTCCATTGACCGTTGTGTTTTTCAGGCTATGGAACAACAGATCCGAGAGGAACAGCGAATGATGGATGAGAAGATAGTCCTAGAGCTGGACCAAAAAGTGACTGACCAGCAGAGCACCCTGGAGAAGGCTGGGGTGTCTGGCTTCTACATCACCACCAATCCCCAGGTTGGTGTTCAGGCAGGGCAGGTGAGGTATTTTGACAAGGGCCTGGAGTGACAGGACAAGGGCGAATGGCTTCCCACTGCCAGAGGGCAGGGTTAGATGGGATATTGAGAAGGAATTCTTCCCTGTGAGGGCGGTGAGGCCCTGGCACAGGTTTCCCAGAGAAGCTGTGGCTGCCCCATCCCTAAAAGTGTTCAAGGCCAGGTTGGACGGGACTTGGAACAACCTGGTCTAGTGGAAGGTGTCCCTGCCCCTGGCAGGGGGATGGAATGAGATGAGTTTTAAGGTCTGTTCTAACCCAAACCATTCCATGATTCTGTTTGACAGTACTCTTGGGTTAATATCTTTAATTTAAAAAAAAAGTTCACTGTTAATGTATTGTGGATCTCTGGGTCAGACAGAACGATCTGTCCTTTGCCTCCCAGCTGGTGGGTGATGTGCCCTGGGCAGACCTCTTACCCAGTTTGTAACAAAGGAGCAGAAACCCAGGTACCACTGGGCAGCATTCCCAACTTCCTGCAGTATTTTTCCCAGTGTGGAGGGAAGAAACACTGTGCCAACAGCCTGCATTCCTGTGACTCTCAAATGGGTCTGAATAACACGAAAATAAGTGATTTATGGTTTTTGTATCCAGCTTAACTGTACAAACTGGCTTCAGGAGTCTGTTTATTAGGCACCTTGTTCCTTCTTGCATGTGACTTGCTGGAGCTGATGATCTCAAACTGTGATTAGAGAATTGTTCCTAGTTTCCCCAGTGCATTTGCTCTCAAAAGGTCTGAGCAATCACCTGAGTTTGTCCCTGTTGTCTTTATGCCACCACAGGAATGAAAAAACTCAAAACTTCCCAAGTCCTGTTGTAAAGCCACACAAGTTAGCAGGGAACGCAGAGACAGGCTGTTCTTAACTCTGTTTTTTCAGCTGATTAAATGTCAGTTAGATAAAGACCTACTGGTGAGAAAAGACAGCTTAAATGAAGCGAAACAAGCATTTTTCTAACACCCACCCACACGATTCTCAATCGTGGAGCCTTGAATAAGCCTCTCATTTTCCCTGTGCTGCTATTCCGCAGCTGTATAATGCAGGCAGCCCTTTCTCGCCCTCCTGCCCTGCCTTTTATTTTGTTTTTGTAAGTAATAACCCTTAGCAGGGTTCCTGTTTGCTGGGTTTGTGTATGTTTGCTTTTAGGATAGCTGCCAAACCTGACCCGGATCTTGGTTTGTGCCTGTGAATGCCACCAAGAAATCCCTGCTGGAATCTGTTCTCCACACGGTTCCCATCAGCTGATGTGTTTCCTTCCAGTCTGTATGAAATGCCTGCTTATGCATTGGATGTATTTTTACAAAAATAGATTTTTATTTTCATAGCATCATGTCTGCAGGGCTGAGTCACAGCCCTGGGCTTACGAATTAGCAGCTCCACTGTGTTGTCTCTGAGATAAACATAACGAAGAAGGAGCAAATGGTAAAGGAACCATAAGCTGATGTTCGTGACTACAGGAGATGGTGTCTCCACTTGATCTCAGTCATGGAAAAGGGAGTTTTTGATGGGGAATGAAATGCCTGCAGGGAATTTGATGCACCAGCACAGCCATGTGTTGCACCTGGCTTGGACCCCACTTAGAGGGTACCCAAAGCGACCCCTCATCTTCCCGCCCTTCTGTGCTGGGAAGGGGTCAGGGAGTTGGAGATGCTGCTGAAGGAGGAGGGGAGGAACTTGGAGAACATCCTCTGGGGCATGTGGCTGTGCGGGTGCAAGGGGATGCTACTGCCCCTACTCAGCCTGTGGAACTGGCCAGCCCTCGTGGCCCTTACACATTTATCACAGTCAAGAAGAGCATTTCTGAGTCCTTAAGGAATCTGAAAGCCCTAGCTTTCCTAAGACAGCCACAGTTTGCAGCAGGTCTGCTAAAATGTTACTGCTCTATATTCTAGAGAAATGCTTAAACACAATGAAGCCTTTGTTTTCTATTTACCTGGTTGGGTTTTTTTGTTCCCTTAAAATGTGTAGCTCTTGAGGGGTGAGTATAAGCCAGTCCTTCCTGCTTCCTGTAGCAGGTAATGGGATCATCTTATAGAAATGCCTTTTTCCCTTTGCAGGAGCTGACTCTACAGATGAATTTGCTGGAGCTGATTCGGAAGTTGCAGCAGAAGGAAGCTGAGGCCGAGAAAGCTTTTTACTGAAGGAGCAAATCTGCTATTCACTTTCCAAAGTTTTTCCTCTGACTTCCCTCTAAAGGACAAACTGTCCATGCATTTGCTTTGTATCATGTCAGGAAGAGGCTGTGGGTATAGAAGAACTCGCTGGGGCGCTTAGATTAAAGCTGGGGTGAGCAGAGCCCAGCACAGGGGGATTGGGATCCTCAGGCTGCCTCTCTGGTGTCCGTTGCATCTGGCTCAATTGGGAGCTGATGAGCATGTTCACCTGCCATGAACATCCTGCAGTGTAGCTAAGGCCATTAATGAGCCAGGGCTGGACCAGCTGAGGCAGCAAACCCAGACCTGCCGTGTGGCAGTGGCCCTGTGTTTAGATGAATAAAACTTGGGGGAACAACAATTCCAAGGTTTATCTGCTGGAAGATGCTTCTGTGTGTGATTGAAGGAGAAACAACCTCTTAGACAGGCAGACCCTTCACAGACCCTCCTCCAGGCAGGTACCAGTATCATCTGTATTAAAGGAGGATTTCAGGCCTCACCCAGTGTTACTGGACTAATGTTAGCAGTGTTCCCACTGACTCAGAGAGCAGAGAAGGCTGGAGAGCTTTTGCTTTGTTCCTTTAAACCAGTTTCCAAATGGAGAGAAATAAAATGCTCTGCCTTGCCTTCTGGGGTTGCAGCTTTCTGAATGCCAGTGGTTATGATTAGGTTTGTCCCATCCCCAGTGAGGAGTATGGGGCTCATGGTGTGCTAGATGGAAGCGGGGAAGGAACCTGGAGTGTTTCTGAGACCTTTCAGAGTGTTGGAGGAACTTGTGGGGGGAGCTGGTGGTGAAGGAGACAAACATGGAAGATCTGAGCTACAAGGACCAATGAGCCTTTTGGAAATTCAGGACTGAGACCCCTTCTCATTTCCATCATGGGTGGGTGTTCCCCGTGGGGATGATGCTACCGTGGTTCAGCGGCTGGAGACAAGACCCACTGCTTTTATGGGGTCTCCACCTCCTGAGTGAAAAATCTGAGCTGGAAAGTGGACTGGTATGGATCCTGCACCACTGCAGGGTCCTCACGAACCACCTGGAACTGTTGCCACTGGATCCTCAGATGGGAGCCCTGCACTCCACTGCTGAAATGGTGACGGGCAAGGTGGACAACATTTTCCTCTGGAGACACCTTATTCATCCTGTGGGAATACATGGTACTCACTGGTTCTTGACCAAGTGAAGTCAGCATCTGTGTTCAGATTCGTGGCCAGAGCTATTAGCAAGGAAATTGCTTCCCGGAGTGAGGATGAGGAAAGCAGGGATGAATGATCGCAGGAAAGAATGCCCAGATGCTGGGGGTCATGCTGCCTCCTCGAAGTTCCCCCCTTCCTTGACACGAGTGCTCTGGAATCACTGGAGCAGCAGCAGAGCAATGGTGTGGCTGGAGAAGCTTGGATTGGGGTTACTGACGGTGGGTTCAGCCCCACTGCGCTGCCCTTTGGGGCGAGGACTGGAGCCCACCTTGATCTGGTATTGCTGGTTGCTGCCATCTCTCCAGGGGCAGCCAGTGCTGGGGATCACGGCGGCTGTTCCAGCACTGCCATGACAACAGCAGCTCTCAGGCTTCCTGCTTCCACCATCTGGCTGCGGATGGCTCTGCCAGGCAGCTGATTGGATCCAAGCTGAAATTTTCCATGCCTGTGGTCAGGTTGGGTTTCAGAAGGGCTTTTTGTGGAGGTAGAGAGCTGCAAGGGGTCAGTGGTGGTAACTGTTGGGCAGCGTTATCCTAAGGGAGTAAAGCACCTGGGATGGCTCATGATCAGGTCAGCCGGCTTTAAGCAGATGAACACTTGCTCAGTCCCCCGAAGCTGGGCAGTACAATACGGAGAATACAGATATTTTTCTAAGCAAGTGCTGTTTGTGTCAGCAGAGGGTGACACCATCCCACTGCAAAGCTGTGGCACTGCCAGTGACACGGGTAAGACCTGGTGAGAGCTACCCAAAGGGGCTGGAAGTGCTGCCCAGGATTCCTGGGCTTCAGCTGTCTCAGCTCCTTGGTTCAGTGACCTGTGCAGCCCCCAAGCTCTTGGCCGGTGCCCCAGGAACACATGTTTGGGGGCCCCTTTGCTGGGTTCAGCCACCCACAGAGCTGGACTGTAAGTTCCCGCCCAGGGCTCCATGCGTGCCAGAAGTGACGTGGCGAGGGGATGCACCGGAGGACTGAGTTCCCCATTCAGGTACAAGGTGACTGACAGGAGAGGTGCGGCCCCATGCCAGCCCAGTGTTCACCCAGGAGCTGTAGGAAGGTGAGTGAGGGGTGGCAGGAAAGGACAAGTTCTGTTTTCTGCTTCCTTTTCCTATACTTTGGGCTGACGAGGAGTGCAAGGTCCCCTCCAAGGAAGGAGGTCAGTTCAGTGTGGATAAGAGTGAATGTATTCAGCTAGGAGCCCTCAGTGTTGCACAGTGGGCTCTAAGTTGTCCATGGTGACATTTGAAGTGATGACTGCTGGGTCCATGGAAATGTCAGCTTTAGTGCTCAGATGCCATCAGAAAATCAGATGAGACATAAGGAGGGGATCAGAGAAGAAAATGAAAACATTTTGCTGCTGCGAAGCACTCAAATGCAGATCCCTTCACCCCAAGAACAGGCCCTGCAAAGGCCCTGGTGACACCAGGGTTCTGGAACACCTTCCAGCTGAGCTGGACTTCTTTATCCTTGACAAGGGGCCCAAGAGTGAACAGGGTAAAGATAAAACTATATATCACACATGGAGAGGAACTTCGCTCTCTACGGACAGAGGAGTGGGAGCATTGCAGGACACCTGTAACAGGCAGGTTTGGGTGGGACAGGTGACTGCTTGGGAAACTCCTTGCCGAGAGGGGCTGGAGAGGCAAAAGGTTTGTGTTGGTTCAAGTGGAGGTGAAGCACTTCTGGAAAAGAAACACCTTTTGACTTAGAGGTGGAGAGAGGTGATTCCCCTTCACTACAGAGCCAGGTGGAAGCACACAAGCTTTTGCTCAGATTTTGTGCTCTTGCCCAGGCACTGGCTGGGCAGCAGGACTGTGAGCTGGATGGGCCTGTTCAGGAGCTTCCCTTCTACTGCTGCCCCTCCAGCCACTTTCCCCACACCACATCTGCTTCTCCATGACAAACACCTGAGCATGGGGGGGGGCCCTGTCCTCTGGGCAGCAGCTCCAGAGCAGAGCGAGTAGAGGCAGAGGAGCAGGGTCTCAGCCCTTTGCTCCATCCAGAACTGTATCCATCAGAGGAGATTTAGGATAACTGCTCCATCATAGAATTCTGGAATGGTTTGGATTGGAAGGGACCTCAAAGTTCATCTCACTCAAGCCTTCCACTGCACCAAGGTTGCTCCAAGCCCCAGCCAACCTGGTTCAAACATTTCCAGGGATGGGGCAGCCACAGCTTCTCTGGGCAACCTGGGCCAAGGCTTCACCATTGTCACAGAGAATTACCTCCTAACATCTAATCTAATCCTGCCCTCTGTCCATTTGAAGCCATTCCCTGTTTTGTCCTGTTCCTCCATCTCTCGTCCCAAATCCCTCTCCAGCTCTCTTGGAGTGCCTTTAGGCACTGGGAGGGTCTCCCTGGAGCCTTCTCTTCTCCAGGTGAACACCCCCAGCTCTTCCAGCCTGCCTCCAGAGCAGAGGGGCTCCAGGCCTCGGAGCATCTCCGTAACCACCCTGTGCCCCGTTTCCGTGTGGCTCCGGCCCCGCACACACCCCCGTGGGAATACCCACCCTGGCGCCTTGGGGACCCCCTGTGTCAGCCCCTTCCTGGGCCTGGGGGTGCAGCCCCGATGCCCCCAACCTGTGCTCGCCGCTGGGGGGAAGACACCCCCGGGGATGGGAACAGAGCCGCCCGCAGAGCTCTCGCGGCCCCGGGCGCTCCCCCGCCCCGCCCGGCCCCCGCCCGGCCCCCGCCCGGCCCCCGCCCGGCCCCCGCCCGGCCCCCGCCCTTCCGCCGGCCCGGGGAGGCGGAGCCGGGCGGCGGCGGCGGCGGCGGCGCAGGTGGAGCGGGGCTGGAGCGGAGCCGCGCGGGGCCCTGCCCGCGCCCGCAGGTGAGCGGGGCCCGCTGGCACCGGGAGCCGGGCTGGCGTCGGGACCGTGGGGAGCGTCCCGTGGGAGCGCGGCCGGGATCGGGAGCGGGGCTCGGCGCCGCCCGGGACCGGCATCGCGGCGGGGCTGAGCAGGGGCGAAACTATCGCCTCTCCCCGCCCAGGATGAATCCGGAACCCCCCACACACCCTCCTTCTCGGGCCAGGGGTCCCCCACCCGTGATCACCCCCCAACTCGAGGATTCCCACCCGTGATCACCCCCCAACCCGAGGATTCCCACCCACGGCCACACCCCGAGCCCCGGGGATGCTCCGTTGCCCAGTGGGTGTGCTGCGCCTGTTGGGGGTGTTGGGGTTGGGGATCCCGGTACTGCCAACCCCTCCAGTCGCGGGGACCCAGGTGTGCAGGGCTGGGGAGTCTCAGCCAGCATGGATTGTGCCTGTTGTCTTCATGGGCCAGTGCCATTCCGTCATCTCCCATTGGCCTTTCCAGGACCTTTTGGCCTCTGGGACAGGTGGACCTATGGAGCGGGGCTGCACCAGCCCTCCAAGCAGGACCTGTGGTTTGGGGATGGAGTGGGACACATCTCCTGGCATGCAGGAGAGGGCGGCTGGGAGGGGAGAGCATTCCCAAAGTCACCGACTGCCCTGTGGAGCAGTCAGGAAGCAGCACCTTAAGGTCCCCAGAGCTGCGTCCTCCAACTGTCATGGTGGCAAGCTGCCAGCCTGGCTGATCCCTGATGCTGCTGTTTCCTGGTCTGTCAGGGGACTCACACGTCCTCGCTGGAGCTGCTCTGGACTTCCTGTTGCAGCCCCTGCAGCCTGTCTGGGCTTTCCCTGGGGCATCAGTGGGATCCTGGGAGGAGGGAGACTCTGCGTGCCCCCTTGGTGGGTTCCCAGCACACCGGGGAGAAAATCAGGTAGATATTGGATAAGGTGGAGGAGAAGCAGCAAGGAAACCTTCATCAGGGCCAGAGCAGACTGGTTTGGGCTTTAACCGGGAGATGCTGCCCTGGGAGTGGTGTGATTTCCTTCCCACCTTGCACACAGGCACAGGTCCCTGTCCTGTGCCACCACCCTGGAGGAAGATGTGCTCCATGCTGAGGCCCACACTGGCTGAGGTGTGAGGGACACCTGGAATGTGCCCAGTGGCTCTTCTACCCTGTCCCCAGAACCTGATACCTCCCTGCCGGGGGGATGCTCACCCCTTCCTGCCCCTCTGCCAGGTCTCCAGGCAGGGTCTCACTGCTGAGGACCTCTCACTCTGCCGAAGGCAGGGCCCACTGCCTCCACGATGGCGAGATGGCTGCCCCGCTCCACCGACCTGACCCGCTTCTGCCAGAAACTCAACCGAGTGAAGACCCTGGAGGATGACATGATGGAGACATCCTTCAACAGATGCCTTTCCACCATCGACTTGACGCTGCTGGGCATTGGGGGCATGGTGGGCTCCGGGCTGTATGTCCTCACAGGCACTGTGGCCAAGGAGATCGCTGGCCCCGCTGTCATTGTCTCCTTCATCATCGCCGGCTTTGCCTCACTCCTGGCTGCTCTCTGCTATGCCGAGTTTGGAGCCCGTGTGCCCAAGACAGGCTCTGCCTACATGTTCACCTACGTGTCCGTGGGTGAGATCTGGGCCTTCCTCATCGGCTGGAATGTGCTGCTGGAGTACATGATCGGGGGGGCTGCGGTGGCCAGGGCCTGGAGTGGCTATCTGGACTCGATCTTCAACCACAAGATCAAGAACTTCACCGAGACCCATGTGGGTGCCTGGGAGGTGCCATTCCTGGCCCGCTACCCAGACTTCCTGGCAGCCGCCATCCTGCTGGTAGCCACTGCCTTCATCTCCTTTGGGGCCAAAGTATCCTCCTGGCTCAACCATGTCTTCTCGGCTATCAGCATGGGCGTCATCCTTTTCATCCTCATCATGGGCTTTGTCCTTGCACAGCCCAAGAACTGGAGCACCCAGGAGGGCGGCTTCGCCCCATATGGGCTGTCAGGTATCATGGCTGGCACAGCTACCTGCTTCTATGCCTTCGTGGGCTTCGACGTCATCGCAGCCTCCAGCGAAGAGGCCAGGAACCCACAGAGGGCTGTCCCCAGGGCCATCGCTTTCTCCTTGGGACTCGCCACCGGCGCCTACATCCTGGTGTCAGTTGTACTGACACTGATGGTGCCCTGGCACTCGCTGGACCCTGACTCTGCCCTGGCTGATGCATTCTACAGGAGGGGCTATGCCTGGGCAGGGTTTCTGGTGGCCGCTGGCTCCATCTGTGGTGAGTACAGGCAGTGGCGGTGGGAGCTGCCTGCCCCGCTCACCATGGGGGCTGGGAACACCCCCCAGCCAGTTTGGGTTTGGGTCTGATGGGGTCTTCCTTCTTCTGCCTGTCCCTCAGCAATGAACACGGTTCTGTTGAGCAACCTCTTCTCCCTGCCACGCATCGTCTATGCCATGGCTGAGGACGGGCTCTTCTTTCAGATCTTCTCCCGAGTGCACCCCCGCACACAGGTGCCCGTTGTTGGCATTGTGGTCTTCGGGCTGCTCATGGCTCTGCTGGCCCTTGTCTTCGACCTGGAGGCCCTGGTGCAGTTCCTGTCCATTGGCACGCTGCTGGCCTACACCTTTGTGGCTGCGAGCATCATCGTCCTGCGCTTCCAGCAGCAGAAGGTGGATGTCCCTGCACCGGCAGCTGGTGGCCGGCCCAACCCCGAGCCCCACGAGGGTCCATCCAGTGGTGAGCTGAAGGAGTACGAGTCCTTCTCCGACAAGCTGCAGCTGGTGGACAGGGACAAGAACAAACAGCAGCGGGAGCCAGGGCAGCTGAAGGCAGCGTTTGAGCCCTACCTGGAGTTCCTCAGCGACTTCTACCCAGGTGAGGTGGTCACAGTGGCCGTGGTGACCCTGATGGTGTCTGCCATCTGCCTCTGCTCCATCTTGGTCTTTGGCCACACCCACCTCCACCTGCCCACCTGGAGCTACTCCCTGCTGCTGGTCCTCTTCAGCCTGGGCTTCCTGCTCAGCCTCCTCCTCATCTGGGCACACGAGCAGCAGCACAGCACCCAGACCTTCCAGGTATGCCTGGGGCCCAGGCAGGGACAATCTCTCTGCAGGGGTCGGGGTGGTTGGAGCAGCTCTGATGGGCCTACAGGGGCCCCAGGTACAGCCTGCATTGTTACTCTCTGTGGTCACTGATCCCCAGGAGATGACATCGCCAGCAGCTCTATGTCCATCCCATGGGATCACTCCTACCCTCCCTCCTCTGCATCCCCACAACCCCACAAAGTAGGGAGAAGGACTCCTTACTTTGGCTGCCCTTCAGCTATGTGATGGAGCTCCTCTTCAGCCTCCAAACCTGTTCTGTGCCTTCTGTGCCACTGTCTCCTGTTTTCAGCCCATCTGAGCCCTGATGTGGTCAGTGCAGCCATGTGGATGGTAACAGCAGTGGTGACACCACCTCTCTGCCATACCCCTGCCCTGGCTTCTCCAGCAAGGACCACATTGGCTCTGGATCACACCAGGAGTTTGGTTCTTGTGATGATGGCTGTGCCAACCCTGTCAGCCTCGCTCCCAGCTCCTGGCTCCCTTGTTCCTTTTGCCTGCCTTTTACCTTAAAAAAAAGTGCCACTTCTAGAAATTCCAGGGTGACAGTCCCTTTGTCTCCCATGTTTGCCAGTGCTGCCTTTTGACTTTATGATTTTAAGGATGAGAAATGTGGTCCTGCAGGTCTCAGCCCCACTGGCTCCTTTCCTCCCACAGATCCCCCTGGTGCCCCTCTCCCCGGCACTGAGCATCGTTCTCAACATCTACCTGATGCTGAAGCTCAGCTACATGACGTGGCTCCGTTTTGCAGTCTGGCTGCTCTTAGGTGAGTAATCCAGCTGCTGGGATGCCAGCCAGGACTGTGCCAGTGGCCAGGCTGTGCTGGAGCCGCTGCTGTTCCTGTCCCCCCTGCAGGCCTGCTCGTCTACTTCAGCTACGGCATGTGGCACAGCAAGGAGAACCTGCGGGAGCTGCGGCCCCAGCGCCTCAGCGCCCGCTACGTGGTGTTCCCCAGCGGCAGCCTGGAGGAGAGGGTGCAGCCGGTCCAGCCCAGCTCCCAGCCCACTGCTGGTCTCCCGGACACCGACACCGATGACTGCAAGAGATGACACCCCAGGGGATGGGGGCACCTGGTGATGGGAGCATCGGAACCCCCTCCCACAGTGAGGCCAGAGACCCATCCCCCTCCTCCTGGTCCCTATGACAGCAGAGCCACCAGGGCTGCCCTGGGCGTGGGGCTCCATCCGGAGAGGATGAGGATGCTCACCCTTACCACACGCTCCCCACAGAGCGTGAAGGGGCCGGCTCCCTCCCCCCCATCCCCTGCACTCAGGAACTGGGTCTCAGCCCAGTGCCTGCCCTACTTACGAGGAGGCGTGTCCTTGTCACCTCTCCCCGAGTGCACCCTGGCACTGTGCAGCACACCTCCTGTCCACTGGCACATCCATGCAGCCAGGGATGCAGAGGTTCCCTGGGGAGTGGGACAGGAAGCCCAGCGCTGCCTATCCTGGCTCTCATCCTGTCTGCAGCTCTGACTGCAGCCCCCTTTCCTCCTGCGGAGCCCTTCTGCCTCCCTCAGAGTCCCTTCAGAAGGAGGCAGGGACCTCCCCACAAGCATCCCTACCATCCCTGCCATCTGCGCCGTCCCCATCCCCAGGGCTGCTCTCCTCAAAGGTTGGGACTGAGGGGGCGATGGTGGAGGAGGTAGAGAAGGGACATGGCCAGAGTGGGTGGCCCAGTGGAGGCTGGCACAGCAGCAACTCAACTGCATCTTTCCAGCTGCTGGAATTGCCCATTTCGGGGGGAGCTGGGGGCCATGCCCGCTGGAACGTAATGCCATAGCCAGGCTCCTGCCCCAGCCCTGAGTGGGCTGTGGGTGCTCAGGATCCCAGATGTGTTGCCTTGTCGATGGAGGTCCCCAGCAGCATCCCTGATCTGCCTGGAGCTGGCTCCCCGCTTTTGCTGTGCCCTAGCAGCACCACCTGCCCCACCACGAGGGGCTCAGCCCCCCATGATGCCCCTCCCAGGCTCTCTGGGGCTTGGGACGCGCTCAGCAGGTGCTTTTCAGTGTTGCTCCCTCCCCAGTGATCATCCCCATGTTCTGGGGTCACTCCAGCTACAAGGGTGTCATGGAGGGTCCCCAGCAACACTGTTGCAGCCAGTCCTGGCTAATTTGCCCATGGCTGGGCTAAAGTAGAAGGGAGGGGGGTTTCAGCATGTTTTGGAAGTCAGTGGAGCTGACCTGCCAGGCCTTGCATCATGGACACCTTGCTCCATTTTCATCCTCTGCATCCTGTGAGGAGCCAGGGACTGTGGGCAGGCTGGTCCATTGCTTCTCACTGACCAGTCCCTGGAGGGGCCTAGAGAGGCTGTGGGGATTCTCAGTAGGATATGCTGGCCCCTGGTGAACCCCTCTGTCTGCCGGCGCTGCTCCATGTCCCGCCTCATCCTTGCGCTGCTGCCACCGGAGCAGCACGGCCCCACTGTGTTGTGGCCCTGTTTGGCACCTCTGTTTCGTGGCTTGTGAGCACTGGTGACTCGGTCACCCTCATAAACACTGGTTCTGCGATGGCTCTGGCTTGTTGTGCTCTGTGTCCCCAAGACTCCTGGTGGGAAGCTGTTCCCCAGCCGATGCTCAGGAAAGCCCCCTAAAAGCGTGGGGAAAGGGTGGGTTGTGCTGCCCACTGCCACCCTGCTGCCACGGGGGTTCCAGTCACGAGGACAGGCTCCAGCCAGACCCTCAGAAACCAGGACCCCACAGGGCTGGGACTTGAGCGTTACAGTACACAAATACACTGATACTCACCCGGATGGGCCTGACTCCCCTGTGAACAGCAAGGACGATGCTGAGCAGCAGCGGGACAGGATAACTAAAGCCAAAGGGATGGGACAACTTGTGCAATTAATAGGAATTAACAGATAACCTACAGATACCCCACCACTGCTCTTCTCTAGAGAAGTTTCTTTCCTGAGATAACAAAGTCCTTCTTCATTAAAAAAAGCAAGTGTTCAACAGACACCTGGGGAGGCAGAGGCTGAACCCTCCTTAGAAACTCGGGTTTTAATCTCAGCAGTAAGTCCATTGTCAGCTGGATAAAGGCGAGTAGAAAGAACCACAGAGATACAACAGGAGAAGGGAGCCTGGGGTGGGGCTGGGGAAGGGCAGGAAGGTTCTCACAGAGCAGGATGGGCTGAGGGTCACAACACTTTAATCCTTCCCTGGTGGAGGAAAGTCAATGGCAATCATATTGCCAGGGCTGGGCTCTGCCAGCAGGGTTCTCAGTCAGCCTTTTAAGCTGACAAAGACCAGAGAGTTGTTGAATGAGCCTTTCAACCATCGATATTTAATCTATTTGAAATCGTTCATTTGTAAAAATGCACAGAAATCGCTGTTAGGCCACAGCACACAAAGCCAGCATGGGGACAGGGGACTGGCGGGGAATTAAAGGATTGAAGTGTAATTCCCAGGTGCCTGGGAGGCCAGTGGGGCCTCTTGAGCACACTTGTGTGTTGTTTTTTTTAAACAGTGTTACAAAATTGGTCGGTTCGTGTGTCATACACCATCCTACTGCAGTAACATGCCCTGCACAAAATGTGTACAAACGATTTTTAACTGACTGCTCATTAATGCACACAGAAAAAAAGGGGGGTGACAGCAGCCACTGGCACCCCAGCAGCTCTCCAACAGGGATTTGTTTCTAAAAATTGTATCAGCAGGGAAAAAAATAAATCCAAACTAAACAGCATCAACAGGGCTTTAAGATGGCAGCCTGTAATGTGAGAGAAAACATCATCTCCCCAAGTTGTACCTCCAATTCCAAACAGATTTAAAACTAAACCATCCCCATGTGCAGCTCCCAGAACTCCATTTCAAGCAGCCACTGCTTCCCTGTGCTGATCATACACCTGTTTTCCAGAGCAGTACCTTTCTCCAAATTAGCTTAAAAATAGAAATAAAGTCCTGTTTTCTGGGCAATGGTGTAATCAGGCTGCAGGAAATCAATCTAATGCCAGAGCTGCAGGGAAGTACGCAGGCCAGTGCTGGAGTGGCTGGTGCTGGGGCTCTGGGAACTGAGAAAGGCTTTAGGGGCCATGGGGCAGCTCTGGCACACGTGTTCCAGCTGGGCTAAGAGGGTTAATGTGAGCCCTGGATGATAATCCCCATGGACAGCGTGGGAGTGGGTAGGCAGCAGCTGGGGATGGCTGAGCCTTGCCAGTGATGCTGCTGGTCTGAGAAGACTGGGAGAGTAGCTACCAGGGCAATGCTGGTTTTTTGTGCCCTGTCCCATAAGGCAGGTGCAAGGAGACAAGGAGAAACGCAAATCCAGAGGGGAATAACATGGGATTTGTACTAGAGAGAAAATCGATGCTGGGGCTGCCACCCACCCCCTTTAAATGGCAGTGAGTGACTGAGCCCATGGCCCTCAGCCTCGTCCCTGGGTGCAACTCGGAGATGCTCCAGGGATGGCCATAAGAACTGAGCTCGTGATGATTTCAGAGGCTTCAGCACACAGGATCACTGCTGCTGCCCACACAGCCCCGGGGATGGGAGCCATGGGAGCTGCAGGGATCACTGGGCTGTGGGAGCCACAGGGATCACTGGGCAGTGGGACCCGCAGGGGTCCCTGGGCTCTTGCATGGGGAAGCACAGGAGAGCAGGAGTCACAGGGGAATAAGCAGTCACTGATGCACTTGCATAGCTGAGCCCTGTCTGTGCTGGAGGGAGGAGGAGGGGAGCCCCGAGCACTGGAAGGGAGTGGTGGACTGGCACTCAGGACAGAGCAGCTCCATGTCCTAATTAAACCACTTCCCATCCTCACATTCCTAAACTTTCCCTCCCTGCTCCCCCCCAGCGGCTCGGTGAGGCTGGCTGTAAGTAATCCTCTCGTTATCCCTGCCATTCTCCCCTCCTCCTCCTGCAGACACAGCCTCAGGATGAGGTAAGCATCACACTACCAGCAGCGGTCTATCTTGTTCCTACTGGCGGCCGGGGAATGGCAGAGCATTAAAAGATGGCACAGACCAAGATGGTCTTGTTTTCCCCTCATCCCTCCACGACGTGCAGGTGCTCATGCACACGGGTCCACAAATCATTCCAGGAATTTTTGTGCTGTGTCTCAGCAGTCCCGGCAGCCAGGCTGCTCTGGGGCCACGGCTCTTCTCTGACTCACCACACTTTCTAAGGAGCAGGAATGTGCAGGCCTGTCCCAGTGGCAGACTCGGTTCCAACAGCAGATGCATCCACTGCATTCACTTTGGGAACAAAGAAGGAAAAGCCCATTTCCCCACATGTAACACACCACGCAGACACAAAACTGCAGACACCGGTCTCAGTGATCTTAGAAGTCTTTTCCAACCTTACAGATTCTATAAAAGGAGAACAAATCTTCCCCATGTGCACAGGAGACACGGCATGAAGCAACGGACTGCAACTGTCATGAGGGAGATTTAGGCAAGAGATCAGAAACACTTCTTGAGGCAATGACAGCTTGGCCTGAGGTTAGGAAACATCAGTCGTCCATCAGAGGGAAGGGGCTGCAGTTCCTCTGGAGCCAGGATGGCTGATTTCTCATGATCCCATGCTTCCCTTGCTAGACTGGAAGCATTTTAGGGCAGCACTGTGAGTTTCAATCCTTGCTGGGACAAGAGCCAAGGCACCTCTGGGCATGGCAGCATGCCTGATATCCTAAAGGACATGAAAGTCCTCAAGAAAAATGCTCAGAAAGCACAAAAAACCCCTTTTCTGTGTGTGGGGAGCAGCTGGAGCCACACTGCAGGATTGCTGCCCAGCCCCGACTCCAAACACACTTGTTAGTAGCTTCTACAGCTAAAACTTTGTGATCACCTATGTAACTTACACCAGAGGAGTTTCACGTGGAATCAGGCAGTGAGCTTCCCTGGAGTAATAATGCTCATTTTCCAGAAACAGGCAGCTGGAGCAGTCCCAGAGTGCTGCAGCAAAACAAGCTGGCAGATATTCTAAGTGATGGGCAGCAAGGAGAGTCAAGGCCTCAAAAGGCCACTGAGCAAAGTGAGAGCTGCTCAAGAATTCAGGAAAAAATACCATTAGTGGCAATCAATATGGATTTGTGTAACCTCTGTGCTTTAATGGAGAGAGGAGCCTGGAAAGAGGCAGCAGTGCTGGCATGCTATAGCACCTTCAAGAGGCATCCAACTGCTACCTGGCAATTTACGTAAAGAAAATAAAAAGGAAAAATATGGAACTGACACTTGGACCAAAAAAAAAGGCTCAGTACTGGAACCATTGAGTCCCTCATGAACAGGGGACTCAAAAAATATTCTGTTGAGTTATTGCAACTTAAAGAGAACACAACTGAGTTTGTGGAAAGAGGAACTGGGATTCCAGCAGGGCAGATCACCAGCAAAATTGGCAATAACTGGTATAACAGAACTACAGTTCTCAGTGTAACTCTCCACATTAATTCCTCACAACCTTTTGCAGCAGCTGCCAAAGCACATCAAATCCCTCCAACTTTCCACACAAAACCTGCTCCGGCTGCCTGCTCCCACTTCTCCCGGCAGCCCTTATGGAGGGCAGATCCCACCCGTGCACGGAGCAGGCATGCGCTCCTTTTCCCTCAGCCACCTCCTGACCTCATCAAACCCACAGGAGAACTGGATGCTCAACATTCAGGGACATCGCCCTGTAAAACACTGCTGGCTTACCTGGTGTTTTTAGGTTCCTAAATGGTATGTTGATAGGTATATTGAGCCTAAAACCACCCAGCTCTGACTTCAGTGACTAATGAATCCATGTGTGTCAAGGCAGAGCCAAGTGGATCTTCTCCTTGGTGTATTTTTTCATAGGACTTTAATTTGCATCTCTTCTTTGGACAGCACAGGAAGGACTAGGGGCAAAGGACATAACAGAAACAATAAATGGTGAGCAAGTATTTTAAAACATAAGTACTTACACTGATTTAAATCAAGGCCCATAAAGCTTCTATGTTCAATACATGCAGTTTTCATCTGGAGATTGAGGGGGTGGCAGGACGATTCTGATGGAGACAGCCCAGATTTACAGACCTCACAACACGCAAGAGACCCCTCCAAATGGTGTGGACAGACAGATGTGAGTCCAAGGTACAGGCTTGATTTACTGGATATGTAACAATAAAATGATTTACACATTTATTGGACAAACTTCACTAGGTAAATCATAGCATTATTTTCAAATAAAGAAGATAAATCTTATAGAATCGCAGAATCATTTAGGTTGGAAAACACCTCTAAGATCGAGTCCAATCATTAATCCAGCACTGCCAACTCACCACTAACCACTAACCTCAGTAGCCCCTTTCAGCCTGAGAGGCTGAAAAAAATGTTTCTTATTTTAATTAGTAAAATTTTAATAGAATAAGAACTGTATACAGACTACAAAACAATTTCTGTATTCATTTATCAGTTAGAAATTAAATAATTCAAAACATTCATTATAGTAATTTTGACTCTAAAAAAGGAAAAACTAGAAACAGAGAAAGGCAATATGTCAACACACTGGATGATTTTTCTCTCTTAGTTCCAAGGTCTGTATGATCCTGGGTCATTGATGGCTCTTGGACAGGCACAAGGCCAACAGCACATCATGGCATTCCCGCTTGTTTAAACAGATGAGCTTCATATGAGCTCTCAGAGTTTAAAAACAGGAGTGAAAACAATTTCCACCTCCAAGCCTTTGGCCAAGGCAGCTGCCCTTGACTATGGAAATGGTTCTAGTTGATTTTAAGTTTCTTTAATCCAGTGTTTTCTGCTATTGCTGTTCCAAAAATTTTCCTGAAGAAAAAAATACATGAAACCAAACAGTTTAAGAGTTAAAAGTATTGAGTTTAAAAGGAAGATTGAGTTAGTTCAAGTATTTCTCTGCAACTGTCTCTATTACCTCTAGGCAATTAGAACTACAACATATTATTTCTTTTTCTACCTCATTTACCACAAACTCAAAGCAGAAGCTGCCAGTGAATCATCTGTGTTCTCTGACATCGGGTTGCCAACATAGCAAAGACTGAAAATCCAATCGCCATGACAAAGCTGGGGGCTGCTGCTCCTGCATGCAGCTGTGGCCGCCCAGCTCCTTCTCCAGCCTAACAGAGCCTGAAAGCCAACAGGAGCACCAGGCAGCTCCCACAGCCTCCCGCCAGCTGGTTCTGCTGGCAGAGCAGCCAGCTCTGCTCTCTTTAACCCCTCCCAGAGCCCCTGGAAATCAGAATAGGTTTCCTCAGCAAGTGTTCTGCAAGTTTCCAATGGGGCAGGAAAGAAATGAGGGTTCAACCAGCACAGAAGAAAAGGAAACCATTGCCAGGCTTGAATACCAGACTTGGGAGAACTGTTGGACTGTGAAAGGAACAGGAGGTGAGGCGGACAGGAGTGGAGACAAGCAGCCGCTGCAGCCTCCAAAGGTAAACATGAGGAAAAAAAGCAGAATGAAACTGGGAAGGATGCCAAGTGAACAGCTGATGGCCAGAAGCGATGAGGATTAAGGTTGTTTTCTTTCTTGAGAGCCAGAGAAGCCCACTGAAGACATGGAGGATGTTCAAGAAGGAAGCTATAGCGGGTGAGATGCGTGAGGATTGAGGGTTGTAAGGGAGTGGATGGAGAGGACGTTGAATTTTGCACAAAAGACACAAACCAGGGAGAACATGGATCTGGCAGACAGCACGAGGTGTGGCATGGAAGAGAAAAAATTCAGTATCTTCCTTTCTGAGTTTGCGCCTGTGGCAGTTTGAGCCACAATTAGAAATCTAAAATCCAATTTTTAGGCTTCCCCCACCCCTTCTCAACACTTTATCCTAACACCAGAGAGAACCTTTCAGGCCAGAGGCTTCTGTAGGGGAAGGGGGAAGTATATACATTTATTTACACAAATAAATGCTATACAAACTAAAGGCAACTACATATATATATATATATATTACATTACTATCAGTCAGTCCTTTCAAGCCCCTCCTTTAACTTTAGTCCAGGAGCAGCCTTTAAGGCTGACATATAACACATTCTTTTGCTGTGGGAGTGTTCTGGGCTCCTGAACACTCCCTCCTCACCAAGTTCCAGCAGTTGTTTGTTGTAGTCTCTCCTCCTCATGAAGTCTGAGAAGACAGCTTTTGAGTCCTTGCTCTTCTGTTGCTGGTGATTTCTCCCTCTCCGTGTCTCACCTCAGTTCGTAAGCTGCTGTAGTGTATCTTAGCTTATCAAGCGTCCACATCCTGGAATCTTCATTCCTCCACAGCAGTTCTCGGCTGCCCCCGGTCAGCTTCGGCAGGCAACTCTCGAGCTCTTGACTCGTCTCCAATTTCGCCTGGGACTCTTCTCCCGAGTGCCGGGCCTACCTCCACGGCCCACTCTCTTGGCTCAGCTTCAATTCTGAGCCCCTCCTCCACTTACAGTGGAGGGAAAGAAAAAGCCCCCCTCTACAGCTTCACTGCAGAAAAGGAGGGGGAAGAGAGGGCTTGGCTGCAAAGCCTGCCTCTCTCCTCTTTCCTCAGGTGCTGTGAATCTCTTCCTTCACAGCACACACTCCAAATGCTGACTCTAACTCTAGCCAAAGGCTGAGCTGGGGGGTTGCAGGGCTCCCCTCTCCCCCCTCGAGAGGAAGAGAGGGAGCCCAGCCACCCCCTGGCCTTGTCCACCGGCATGCAGCAGACACTAACAGCAAAACAACCAAGACTGCACTGCCAACCACTTCCGGTGCTGTGATATATCATTTTGAGCAGAAGCGAACAACATGGACAGTGACTGTCTCTCCAGGGAACACTGCCCTGGCACTCAATCACCTCTGAGCCCCCCCAGCTTCTCAGGGGGGGCCAATTTCAAACTATGACAGCGCCCATCACAGACAGTGCTGGAAGTAGAGAGATTTGGAGCACAGCTGCAGGGTGAGACCAGGAGTAGGGAGATTTGTGAATCTTCCTCTTGGAGATACACGTCTGGGGTTGCCCAAGGACAGCCGTAGATGGAGAAGGTGAAGTCTGTGACAGGAAGGTGCAAAAAGGAGAGGAGCCTAAAGGCTGAAAGGTGAGGGATGAGCCATGACCTCCCTAGGCATGTTCTGCACAAGTGGAGAGTCCAGAGGAATGGATAGGGAGTTCATCACAGCACAAGCGAGCCTGGTGACACTAGTGCTGACAAAGGCCCAGGGAGCAGTAGCTGAGTTTCATCTCACCACACAGGAGTGCTATGAACACACGGGTGTAGAGTTAAATAACAGCTGCTTAAAGTCAGGAGCCAAAGGAAAAGAGCACTATGCAGTAACAAGGTTGAGACCAACAAGAAAAAAAATAGTCAAAGTCACTAGCAAAGGGAGTCCCCAAACACAGGCTGACAAGGGTGTACATAAGTACAAGATTCCCCTTCAAAAATAATTTCAAGCTTTGCTAGGAAAGACTGGATATAGTTTAATTTATGTTGCTAAAGGATTAATTTATCTTCCCATAAAAATGATGAAAAATACTTCTGCTGTCACTATTCATGATGCAGAGGAAATGGAAAAGGTTGTGGCCCACTGTGCCCCACAATGTACCTCTCTGGGCATCACTTCTATGCGGCAGTCTGTGAGTACACCCGGAGAAAGTGCCCCTTTAGTTTACTTACAGCTGCTCTGAATCTTGACCTTGACATTGAAGCCTGTATTACTCCCAGAATCCTGCTCTCTGTCAGTGGGAATTCTAATTTCAAAAATATTTACAGTTAAACAGAAGCATGGCCATGACCTTGTGATTATAAAACACAACCTGGTCTAGCGGAAGGTGTCCCTACCTGTGGCAGGGGTGCGGCTGGATAGGCCTTACGGTTCCTTCCAGCCCAGTTCCCTCAGTGACTGTGTGGCTGTGGTTCGGGCTCAGGGTGACGGAGGGGACGGCCCGCCCAGCTCGTTGCGGCCCGCTCCGCCCGCCGCCATCTCCGGCCGGGCCGCGCCGCTGCCATGGCAACGGGGGCGGGGCCGGGCCGCAGTGCCGGGGTGCCCCCCACCCGCCGAGTCCTCAGTCCCTCGCGGGTGTCCGCCAACCCCGCACCCCGTGGCCTCTGTCCCCGCTCCGTGTCCGCCTTTCCTCCTCCGTGCCGCCATGCCGGGCTCGCGCTGCGGGCTCCTGCTCGACTACAAGACGGCCAAGTTCTCGCTGACGCGGAACCGGCGGGTGGGGCTCCTGCACCGGCTGCTGCAGCTGAGCGCGCTGGGCTACCTGCTGGGGTAGGGATGCCTGCCTCTGCCCTCGGGGGGCGGCCGGGGGTTCCTGCTGGGGTAGGGACCCCCCCGCCCCTGCCCTCGGGGGGCGGCCGGGGGTCCCTCAGCGTCCGCCCCCCCCGCCCGCAGGTGGGTGCTGCTGCTGCGGAAGGGGTACCAGGAGCGCGACGCGGCCCCGCGTGTCGCCGTGGTCACCAAGGTGAAGGGGGCGGCTCCCGCCGGGGCCGCGGGCCGGCGGCTCTGGGACGCGGCGGATCTCACCTGGCCCCCGCAGGTACGGCCGGGCCCCGGGCGGGGGCAGGGGGGGCACATAGGAGGTCAATCCCCTTGGCAAGGGAACGCCGCCGGTACCATTGGCCTCCCAAAGCCCAAACGTGGCCATTACTGCCTGTTCCTCCCGGTGACAGTGTCACAGGGTATCCCCTGGACCCACCCTGGTGTCACCCTCCTCACTGATGGTACCTTCTTGCTTCCCAGGGAGAAAATGTGCTTTTTCTGGTGACCAATTTCATTGCCACAGCCCAGCAGGCCCAGGGCACCTGTCCCGAGGTGAGTGCCAGGGCTGCCCCAGCCCAGCCCCCAGGGGGTGGTGGAACCCAGAGGAAGACCAGATAAAAGGGGAAAATGGATTTATATTCCCAACAAACCTGATTCCCCTCATTCGCACTGCTCCATAGCTCTTCCATGCTCATCTGCACTTGCTCTGTCATGCCTGCATGAGCCAAGGTGTATATCCATGCTCTCTGGCCAGAACTGCTTGTGGTGACCAGGACAAAGGACACTTGGGGCCTCACCAGCTCTGGGCTCCTTGGGTGGTGGCACTGTATGACCATTCCAGGCTTTCTGCTGCCCTCGAACGAGGGGATGCTTTGACACACAGTCCATGGATACCTGTGTCTTGTTTCCTTGATAAGTCCTTGCTGCAGGACTAATGTCCATCTTAGCATCCTGTTTTTAGGAGGAACAAAACACAAGGTCTAGGTGGTTTCCCAGCCAGCCAACACTTAGTGGTATATGTTCTCTGAGAGAAGTCTTCCCTTTAAGACTGGGGTCAGGCCAGCTCCCTCCACTGAGCTCTCCCAGGCTGGACCTGGCTTGGTAGATGGGAGCAAATGTCCTTTAAGCTGAGCCGCTCCTGGCACCTTGTGCCTGAGCCAAGCACTGATTGTCCTAATGGTCCCTTCAGCTCCTGCTGTGGCCAGATGCTGTGGGAGAGGAGGAGCAACCCTGGTTTTGGGTCAGGGAAAATGGCACTAATGATCCATCTTTCAAATGCTGACAACCCCTGAAGTCCTGACAGGGAGGAAGACAAGTGCTGTAGGGCATTTTAGGGCTCTCACAGGCAGCCACAGGCATCTCTCGGTGCTAGTTTTGCAGTGTGCAAGCCAAGGACACAGAGCAGAGGATTTCGTCCCGTTTCAGTGCTGGAGTGTGTGTGGGTGCCTGTCCCAGCCTGCACCCCATGCTGATCTCCTCAGGTTCTGGCTTTGAGGCTGTAGGTGACATTCATATTTGAAAAGCTTTGAAGATTTGGCAGTGACAGCTTTTGGCTTTGCGGGGAGTTAGAGCAGTCTGAATATTCTCTGACTGTTCTTGATGACCAAAGTATTCAGTGCTGGCAGATCAGTGTGTCTGGGGCCAGAAGCAGCACCAAACACAAGCCGAGCTGTTTTAGCAGCTGTACACACAGTTACTCCTTGCATCCTTTTATCCCTCTATTTTCCAATGTTTGTTCCTTTTCGGTCCACCTAGTTCCCTCCTTTCCATGCCTTCTCTTCCTTCCCTAAACAACCCATCCCCTAAAACACCTGTGCAATACCCAAATGTTCTCCTGCATCCCATAATGACTCTATACCCCTAGGCAGTGAGCCCCCACCCAGCCCAAAGGTGCTGCTCCTCTTGGCTCACCTTAGTGGGTTTCACACCTAAACAAGAGGCTGAGGCTGTCCTGTGGCAGCCCTGGGAAGGCCTGGACAGACCCCCACTTCTTCTGACTCCATAACAGGGGGGTTCCCTGCCTGCATTTGAGCCTCTGTGCCCCCTGGGTCTTGGGGAGGTGGGTTTCTAATGGGCTAGTGACTCCTGCCATGGCCTGGGGTAGCTGGAGAAGGTGTTAGTGGTATTCCCCCACCTGCCATCATCTCTCTGTGTTTGAATAAGAGGTTTTTACCGCTCCTGGGAACCAGGTAGGTCCAGAGTGAGGGCGAAGCTTTCCCTGTCTCTTGTAAAACTTGTGTTATGCTGGATTTAGGTCTACTAAGCTCTTCCCCAGGGCATTTGTTGTGGTGCTTTACAAGGTGCTTAATGGGCTCAGTCATTGAGGCCCTCATTCTGGTTCCCAGTTCCAGCTGAAAGGTCTGAGTTAGCTCTGGAGAATTCCTCTGCCTCTGAGGAGCAGGAGACATGTGCTCCCAATAGCATGGAGACAGATGGGAAGGATTGTCCCTCAGACATGCCTCTCTCCTCATTGGCTGGAGGCTGTCCAGGGTCTGGACGTGGTGAATGGTCTTTAACTGTTTGGGAAGTGCTTGGAGAAACAGGAGTAGAGGCACAGCAATGGGGGTGAGTGACAGCATGGCCTCAGCTGGCTGCACAGCACAATGACAGCGCTTGTCTCTTGTCCCTCCCAGAGCCCCTCTGTCCTTGACGCGATGTGCACAGAAGATGCAGATTGTCCCATGGGAAACCCTGTGGTTCATGGCAATGGTACTGGGAGTTTTGCTTAATAAACATAAAATCCTAGAATGGTTTGGGTTGAAAGAGAACTTAAAGCTCATCCAGTCCCACTCTCCTGCCATGGCAGGGACACTAGCCCAGGTTGCTCCAAGCTCCGTCCAACCTGGCCTTGAACACTTCCAGAGATGGGGCAGCCACAACTGCTCTGGCCAGCCTGTGCCAGGGCCTCACCACCCTCACAGGGGAGAATATCCCATCTAACCCTGCCCTATGGCAGTGGGAAACCATTCCCCCTTGTCCTGTCATTCCAGACTGTTGTCCCAAGTCCCTCTCCAGCTTTCTTGGAGCCCATTTAGGCACTGGAAGAGGCTCTAAGGTCTCCCTGGAGCCTTCTCTTCTCCAGGCTGATGAACCCCAACTCTCTCAGCCTATCTTACATTCTCTCATTTTTAGGGATAAAAACTGGGAAATGTGTGATGTTCAATGCCACCTGTTCCACCTGTGAGATCTATGGCTGGTGTCCTGTGGAGAACAGTACCCTGCCCAGGTAATCACAGATAAGGGGATAGCAGGTATTGGGAGCTTTGATTTCTTCCCTCTGTCTAACCAGGAGCCTGACCCTGAGACTCGCCCAAGGGCAACTGTGTTCAGGGAGACCTTTGACATCAGTCTCCCAGTCAGTTAAGGTCAGAGAACTTTACGCAAGAGCGTTTCTTGCAGCTGTCCATTGTGGCCAAAATTTTGGGATTGCGGATGAGGCTGTGGAGCTTGGGGAATGGGGCTGTGCCTTGGCCACTGTGCAAGACTTGAGTTCATTGGTGGTTGTTTTCCAGGAAACCTCTTCTGGCTGAGGCGGAGAATTTCACTCTCTTTATAAAAAACACTGTCCACTTCACCAAATTTAACTTCTCCAAGTAAGTACGGTGCTTCCCAGCCAACCTGAGCCCGGTCCAGCCTCATCACTGAGCCTACCTGTCGTGGGGCTGAGCACCTGAGGCTATGTGAAGCCATGTGCCACCCAGGACAGGTGGTGCTGGGCAGTTACAGGCAGGATGGATGTTCAGGTGAACACCCTACGTGTGCAGCTGTAAAAGCAGTGGGATGGGGACACCTCAGAGAGAGGGACTGGTCATGCCCATGTAGAGCACTGCAGAAAGCTGGACTAGGCCATCCAGGGAGTGAGACTAATATTTTTGCCTTAGTCCTTGCAAAGTGGTTTCACAGAAGCCAGGTAAAGGGCTGCACTGGCCTCGCAACCCCAGGCATGCTGACTGTGCTGCCTTACCCTGGCAGAAGATGCAGTGTGGGGCAGCTGAACTGTCCCTGCTGTCACCCCTGGAGCACTGAGTCGAGCTGGGTGGGAGCTGGGTGCTGGGGGAGAAAGAAGAAACACAGGGAGGTACAGGGGAAGGCTATGGCAGATGCTATGAAAGATGAATACTCTCTGTGATTCCTCTGGGATGGTTTTACTCCACCCTCTCTCCATCTGAGGCTTTAGGCAAGGCAATGACTTTCCCCTCACTGAGAGCACTGGGGGGCCCACTCCAGCAGGAGGGTCCCCTTTTCAGTCCCACAGACAGGCTCTATGACCTCCCACACTCTGTCCCCCCGCCCCTGCTGTCTCAGGTGCAACACTTTACAAACCAGTGACCCCAGCTATTTCAAGAGCTGCACATATGATCCAGTCTTCAATCCCTCCTGTCCTGTGTTCCGTGTACGTAACATGGTGGAGGCAGCTGGAGAGCACTTCGGAGACCTCGCACTGCTGGTACTTGGTTTTTATAGAAGTATGGAAGATGACTCAAAATTCCCCAAGGATGTGAGCAAGAGGCAGAGGACAGGACTGACTCTGAAATGCTAAGGGAATGTATGATCTAGGAATGTCTGAACAGTAAAGAACTCAGCCAGTTTCTGATCCCATGCTTCTCCTGGAGTAAAATGTGTTTTTCAGGGGGGGAGCATTGGAGTTCTCATCAAGTGGGACTGCGACCTGGACCACCCTGCTGCCCAGTGCCAGCCACAGTATTTCTTCAGCCTGCAGGACACAAGGTACAATTTCAGGTGAGGATGCTGGGACAGTGGCCACATGGGGCTGTGGGATGAGCACACTGCAGTCATTTGAGATCTCAGTTCTGATGGGTGCTCTGATGGGGCACATTTTGCAGATGTCATTTGCAAACTCACCTTCACTTGGTTCACCAGTCTGGGTGGGAGTGTTGGTATGCTGGAGGGCAGGAGGCTCTGCAGAGGGATCTGGACAAGCTGGATCCATGGGGTGAGGCCAGTGGTGTGAGGTTCAACAAGGCCAAGTACCGGGTCCTGCATTTGGGCAACAACAGCGCCATGGAATGCTACAGGCTGGGGGCAGAGTGGCTGGAAAGCTGCAGGCAGAAAAGGACCTGGAGGTGAATGTGAGCCCAGGTTGGTAAGGCCAAGGACACCTGGACTGTACCAGCAATGGTGTGGCAGCAGGACCAGGGCAGTGACTCTCCTCCTGCCAAGAAAGACATTGAGGGGCTGGAGCATGTCCAGAGGTGGGCAGGAGAGCTGTGGAAAGGTCTGGAGCACAAGTCTGATCAGGAGCGGCTGAGGGAGCTGAAGGGGCTCAGCCTGGAGAAAAGGAGGCTCAGGGGGGACATTCTCACTCTCTACAACTCTCTGATGGGAGGGTGGAGCCAGGTGAGGGTTGGGCTCTGCTCCCAAGTAACAGTAGACAGGATGAGAGGAAACAGCCTCAAGTTGTACTAAAGGAGATTTAGATTGGGTATTTGGGAAAATTTCTTCACAAAAAGGGCTGTCCAGCCCGGCAGAGGCTGCCCAGGGTGGTGGTGGATTCGCCATCCCTGGAGGGATTTAAAGGCTGTGTAGTTGTGGCACTTGGGGATGTGGGTTAGTGGAGAACATGGTGGTGCTGGGTTAAGGGTTGGACTTGATGATCTTAGAGGGCTTTTCAACCTGAATGGTTCTGTGATTCCAAGACGATAGGAAATGGTAAATCAGGGTAGGGCCTGTTAGTACCAGGATGCTGTGGCAGATCTGCTGTGTTTGGAGCTATGCATGGCATTACTTCCCTGAGGCAGGGTTCTCTGGCTGTCCACACCTGAACTGGGTGCACTGGGAGCTGTGTTTTCCCAGACTGGGTGCTGAGGGGATGCAGATGCCCCACTGCTGATGCCAGCCAGTGAGTCCTGGCAACACGTGTATCACCCAGGTCCCAACCTGGAGGACACCAGGTGTGCAGAGGTACACGGTAGCCCCAGCAATTCTTTGGCACTGGCAGCCCACTTCCCTCACTGCTTTCTGAGGTGTGTCCAATGTCTCCCACAGAACTGCCTCTTACTACTGGGGCTCCCAGCGGCAGCTCTACCGGAACCTGCTGAAGCTTTACGGCCTCCGCTTCGACATCTCCGTGCACGGCCAGGTACACATCCTGCGCAGCCCCGGCAGCCCCCAGGGCTGACTGCTCGCACCACTCCCCGCTGCTCTCCTGCAACCACCCCTGTGGCTTCCTGCTGCTGTTGCTTCATCCTGGTGAGCTCTTCACCTCTTCCCAGAGTTTTCCAAGTAGAGTGGGAGAAAATTATCTCTTTCATTTAAAGAAAAACCTCTTGGTTATTCCCTGAGCAGGGAGGCTTCCCTCCCTGAGGGTCTGACACAGGGGCTGTGAAATGTTGTGTAGGCAAGGTGAGCTGGTCTGGGACTATGGGCATCTCTGAGGGTCTTGAGGGGGAAGCACCCTGCCAAAGGACAACCTGAACTCTTCTGAACCTGGACAATTAATCCCCTTTTGATTAATTGTACCCTCAGGGACAAAAGGTGTGGGCATGATCATGGCTAGACATGGCCCAGCCATGTGAGCTGAGAGCCCTGAAACCTCCAGTGTCCTGGGCTCCTCCCACAGCATGGGCAGTAGATGAGAGGAGGATTCTGCCCCTATGCCCTGCTCAGGTGAGACTCCACCTGTAGAGCTGCTTCCAGCTCTGCGGTCCCTAACATAACAAGAACGTGGAGCTGCTGGAACAAGTCCAGAGGAGGCCACAGAGATGTTCTGGGGCTGGAGCCCCTCTGCTCTGGAGCCAGGCTGGGAGAGCTGGGGGTATTCACCTGGAGAAGAGAAGGCTCCAGGGAGACCTTAGAGTCCCTTCCAGTGCCTAAAGGGGCTCCAAGAGAGCTAGAGAGGGACTTTGGACAACAGCCTGGAGTGACAGGATCAGGAGGAATGGCTTCCCACTGCCAGAGGGCAGGGTTAGATGGGATATTGGGAAGGAATTCTTCCCTGTGAGGGTGGGGAGGCCCTGGCCCAGGTTGGCCAGAGAAGCTGTGGCTGCCCCATCCCTGAAAGTGTCCAAGGCCCGGCTGGACAGAGCTTGGAGCAACCTGGTCTAGTGAAAGGTATCTGTGTCCATGGTAGAGGGGTGGAATGAGATGATCTTTAAGGCCCCTTCCAACCCAAACCATTCCATGATTCTGTGATCGCTGACACTACTCTGTGTGCTCAGCTGTGCAAGAAGGAGTCTGTACTGAGAGCTCTTGGCACCCTGAGAGATGTCCACAGCTGGACTGTCATGCTCAGCAGCGCCCTTTGCACCTGAAGAAGGTGAAGCACTGTGCTGGTTTAAAGGTAAACCAGCAGGGGAAATGAACTCAACTCAAAAGAGAGACTATAAGTCAGAATAACAATTTAATAAAATAATACAATAAGTACAATTATACAGACAAACAATTGGTTTTAACTCACAAAACCCAAATGTATAACCCAGCACATTGGGGCAATGAACAGAGTGGTGTTCTTTGGGCCCCCTGAGTCCAAAGGAAAAGTGAGGGGAAAACCTGCTGGTGGGAGAGCTGTTGCAGTCTGGTCAAAGTGGTGATTGCAGTCCAGTTGAGGGTGGTGGTCTCAGTCTGGTTGAGAGCGGTGAGCTGCAGTCTTCCTCTGGATCCCATGAGTGGTAAAAAGGTTCCAAAACTTCAAGTTTATATATTCTCCAGTTCAGGCAGGAATGCTCAGTCCTTCCCTCAGAGCGGGGAATTCCATAAAAGGGTATGAGGACAGGAACATCTTCCTGTCTCACAGGCCTCTACTGCTAACAATTTCTGGGAAATGGCATGGAAGGCTATAGAATACACAGTTGTGGGTTACACCCATACCATGATGAACTGGTCTCAGCTGTCCTAACTAGGACAAGCACACATCATAGGACAGGATGCACCACTTCTGGGTAGTGAGGGCAGGTCCAGCAGCAGGAGAGAAAGCTGGGAGAGAGACTGTAACCCCAAAATCTCTTCCCCCCACAGACCACCAGACTCATTTGAGCAGAGAGGGACACATCGCATCAGGGCCATGTTTGCTGGGATATGGTTCCATGGGTGGCAGCTGCAGCAAGAGGGAGGCTCCTGCCATGCCTGGGGGAGCAGGTGGGTCACAGTAACTTCTGCTGCCACCAGGTCACCAGCTGTCAGTTCCTTCTTTGACAGCCAAAGGGGCTTGGAGTCAGTGCAACAGCAATTCCTAGAGCTGGGCATGGAGAAATGTTCCTGGATCCCTCCTGCACACCCCAACTTTGTAGGAGGCATGTCCAGGAGTGCAGGGGACGCACCAAGGGCAGGGAAGCCCAGGGGACATGCACCGAAATAGACAACCCCATTGGTCACAAGGTCACATGGTTTTAAGGGATAAAAAGGGCGCTGAGTTTGAATTAAAGCCTCTTTGATTACCATCTGATCAGGGAGCAGACTCCATTTCTTTATCATATAAAGACTCCATGTTACACAACTTTAAGCACACTGCCCCACAGCCCACACCCCTCTCATCACTCTCTACCCACTGTCTTCCCTCCACTATTTCTCACCAGGCTGGGAAGTTCAGCATCATTCCTACTGCCGTGAGCTTTGGCACAAGCATTGCCTTCTTTGGTGCTGTGAGTACTCCAGATACGCTCTTTTCCTTCAGTCCATGGCTTGGGATTTGCCACTCATCAGTTGTTTCCCTGCCTGCCTGGGCACAAGGCTTCCTGGGTGCCAGTCAGCGTGAACAGGAGATGGTCTGGCAGGGTGTCAGCTCCTGTTTCCCTGTGACCATTAGCAGTAATGACAGCACTGGGATCCTGAGCGCTGTCAGGGTCATGTCTCGCGGAGGCCGGGTGTTTGTGTGGGCCCTGGGAAGGAGCATCGCTGGGATGCTGCTGGCAGGGAAGAGCAGCTCCTCTCTCTGCTTCTCCCCTGACTCTAAAGTGACCTGGTGTCCTGTCACCAGATGGGGCAGCTCCTCATAGAGCCCTTATATGGCTCATCCCTTCCAGCAGGTAACTGGAAGGGAGCCTGAGGTCCCCCACCTGCCCCCTCTTTCGTCCCTAACATGCTCATCCCAGTCCATACACAGCTGTGAGGGCACTGGAAGAGCACTCCCTGTGTCCTTCCATTGCAGCCCAGGTGATCCTGTCTGACCTCCTGTGCAGCTCATGGGAGCCTGTTGGGTCAGAGAGGAGCCATTGGAGTTGGCAGGTGACCTGGCCGGAGGCAGGGCTGGCTCGCTGCCCTCAGCACTGGCCCACAGCCAGCTGCGGGGCTCAGTGGGAGCCAGGGTGGAGGGCTAGACATTCCAGCGGGAAGTTTCCCTGCGTACAGTCTTCAACATCTGTCTGTCTCCAGGCTACAGTGGTCTGTGACCTAGTTCTGCTCTACCTGGATGCAAAGGCTGACCTGTATTGGAAGGAGAAGTTCGAGGAGGTAAGGGTGGGACCACATGGGAGAGAGAAGGTTGGAGTGAAGGTTTTTGGAGTGAATAATTTTATGATTTTCTGCCCTTTGGTTAAAACTCAGTTCACAAGATCTGGGAAGATCCTGGTGGAGCAGCTCTTAGTCTCCAGCTTTTGGGCTTGATGGCTGGTCTGAACTGGGAGAGGGATGCAGCTGGTACCAAGACTCAGGGAAAGCTGCATCACAACCTCAGTTCCTGTTGGACAGCAAGGGGTCCCCATGGGGACCTTACCTGGAAATGTGACCCAGCTCCACACTTATTCTTCTTCCAAAGGGAATCTGGCTGGACTCCATGCAGAGAGAGGGCAGTTCTTCAAAGCACATCCTGTGCTGCAGTTCAGTGACAGATTTTCATGCCTCACATGATTCCTGCTGTGGGAATTCACTTTCTTGGTGAATCAGTGAGTCACAGGGAGGCCCCCACAGAGCAGGAGAGCTGCCAGCCCTGCCTCAGTTCATCTCCAGCTTTGTCTGGCCAAGTCTTTGGAGCTTCTGAGGACTGAGATCCACCAGCTCCTTGGTGAACTGCCCCAGGGCTGCACCATCCTGCTGGTGGAGAATGTTCCTCATGCCAGATCTCAAATCAGGAGCGGAGTGGGAGTCTTAGAGAGTGAATCTGTTCTCATGAGACCAAGGAGAGCAGTGCAGGTCCACCTGGGCCATCCCCGTGCCTGTTGTACTGTTACCCCTGTTCATTTTTCAGGCAAAACCCCCTAAAGGTAAGCCCGAGGCCTCAGCTTATGGACATCGGGAATGCTCCACCACAAGCACCCTTCCCTCCAGAGCCACTTCCAGGTAGACGTGATGGGGGCATGGCTGTGGCCCAGGTGGAGGTGGGCCAGTCCTGGCCCAGGCGTGCACTGCTGGGGTTAAGGTCTGCCTTTCCTGGAGAAACATTGGCAGTGGCAGCAGCAGCAGTTCTTGGCTCTTGGAACACAAAGCCATCCCAGCTGCCACTACCAGCACTGATAACTGGTGCCGGAGCAGAGCTGTGCTGGGCAAAAGAGGCTTAAACCTCTTTATGTTTCTCCACATTCTGATGGCTGTGGGCTTTGATTTCCCATGAAAACCAGAGATGCAATGGAATAAAGCTGTTCCAAAAGTGGGAGGTGGCTCTGCTCTGTCTCAAGCCCTGCGAGTGGCTGTCAAGTTTTGGGATGCTGCTCTCACACCTCGCAGCACCCTGCATGCTTCCAGCTGGGATGGCTTCATGTAAGCTGCCCAGATCCTCAGGAGATCCCTGGGAAGCTCAGAGAGGATTTAAGAGCCCAGTTTAAGGCTCCAGCCCTGAGCTGGTACTTCCTGGGGGGTGCAGTGGCTTCTGCACCCCCAGTTCCTGCCTCCTGCCAGGGCTGATGCTCAGCAAGGACAGGCACAGGCCTGGGGCTAGCCGGAGTGTTTCAGAGGGGCTGATCCCTCATTCCCACCTGCCTCGGGCTGTATCAGCCTGGTGCAGGGCAGGGTTTGGCCAGGTCCGTGCCCAGGGACTGCTCTCTGAACTCCACAAGGCTCAAAAACACAGTATCTGTGGGTTCAAGCACCATTTAATGTTCCCTACCGGGACTGACTACATGGTTTGGAGGGGTCCTGCAGCATCACCTCACCTCAGCTGCCTGCCCCCCTGTGCCCCCTGGCCGGCCCCTCCTGCCCTCCTGGAAATGCTGCAGGTAGAACTGTGCCGCCAGCTGCTTGGTCATGGTCTTCAGCGCCAGGAAGGCAGCCACAATCTCGGCGAGGAGGAAGGCCAGGAACAGGCTGTGCATGGGCATCTCCAGTGGCAAGTGAATGACCTGGCTGTCTGTCAGCAGGAAGAGCAGGAGGGGCAGCTGGATCAGGAAGGAGAGTAGCAGGAACCCAGCCAGCTCAGGCACCTGCAGGAGCAGAACCTGCTGAGATGGGATAAGGAGGCAGCGGTGGGGTGGGGGGACCCTCTGTGACCCAGGAGCTCCCTGCATCACTGCCAGCCTTGGCACCCAGGTATCGGGGACGTCCTTGCCACGCAGAGCTGTGGTCGGATGTGGTGAGATGCTGTCAAACCCAGTGCTGGAGGGTTGCACCCACAGGAAGGATACAGCAGGAGGGTGAGTGGATCTCCTTTGTCTCCTGCCTTCAGGTCCTGCCTGCACCCATCATTCCCTCCTGGGACAACTCCAGGCAGAACTCCAGGAGGAAGGGGCAGTGATGGGCACTTGGGTTCCAAGTGAGGGGCCATCAAGCTCCCCCAGCTGGGCTGACCCTCACTGAGTATAAGGGGTTTGTGTGCCAGGGCAGGTGGTGTTTACCTTCTCCTGGAGATTGCCCAGGTAGCCCAGGTAGAGTCGGGAGGCCTCAGCCAGCGAGAGAATGAGGAAGGCTGTGACCAGCAGGAACTGGTAGTGCCAAGGCAGGAGGTGGTACTGTAAATGGGAGCACAGCCTTGTCCCAGTCAGCTCCAGCCCCTGCATCCCAGTCCAGCTGTCCATGCCCAGTTTCCCATCCCCTGTGCACCATTCCCTGCGCTCAATTCCCAGATACCTGTGCCCTTCTCTCATCCCATTTGCCCTGTCCCCTGCACCCCATGCCCAGTGCCTGGGCCCTCCTCCCCATACCCAGTGCTCCATTCTCTGCCAGCTTCCACCAGGCTGGTGCTCAGCTCTGCCCACTTTTCTCTCCCAGTTTAACCTTTCCTGCCTGGAAAGTTCATGATTTCCATTTCTGGCAGCCAGAGATGAGCCATCTCGTCTCATGGGGGTCAGGGCATTTTGGAGACCCATTAATTCTGAAGAGGCTCCCCTGTCCCCTGTTCACTGTTTCTCCCCTATGACAAGGGAGGCTGGGCAGGAGCAACTCCCCCCTCCCCATGTGCCCCATGGGACAGTACCTTCAGCTGCAGCATCATTCCCTCAGCCAGGCACCAGACGGGGAAGTAGTAGACGTTGAAGTAGAGCATCACCTGGAGGGGCAGGCTGGCCAGCACCTCGTGGGCTAGGCAGGATGGGCAGGGGTGGGCAGGCTGCTCAGCAACTCTGGTGTCCCCCTATTCAGAGGGACCCCCACTTGCAGCTCATGGAATGGAGCAATAGCCCTTGGGTACCACAAACAGCTCTTTGCAGCAAATGTTCTTATTTTTGCTCCCCTCCTTGGTGGGGGAGGTACAGAGACCCTTTGGGTGCTCCTGGCTCTGAGGCACCCAGGTGCTTTGGTGATGTGCTGAGCACGCTCATGGTGATAACCCCCTCCCCAAATCCCCCTCCGCAGAGCCCCACTGCCCATACCTGGCTGGTAGATGTGGGCAGTGCCGCTATCCTGTGTCTTATTGGTGATGAAGAGGGAGCCGCTGAACGCCACCAAGCCCCGGCGCAGGTTGGGGGGCAGCGGGGTGTGCGCGGCCATGGCTGACAGCTGAGCCCTGCTCGCCCCAGCCCGGCTCAGCCAGGATTAGCCAGGAGGGAATCAGTGGGATGGCAGGTCAGGCTAATGCGCGGGGCCACCCGGCCATTGGCTCGCTGGGAACAGGGCTACTGAGCTGGGAGGGGGTTGTGGGGAAGAACTGCCACCTTGGAACATCAAGCCTACATGGCAGTCACAGGGTGGAGTTGCAAAGGAGTCGCAAGTCAAAAGCATCTCCCCTCCACAGTACCTTTAGGGGGTGAGCAGCAGGTTGTAACCATCACCATGACTGGGACACAGTGGTAAACTAAGCAACTGCACCCTCTCCCAGCCAGGCTATATCAGCGTAATTACTGCTCAAAGCCCCCTGACAGAGGAGGATGCCACACAAAAGAATGATGCTCTTCACCTGTAATGCTTCTTCGAGGCCTCCAGGCTCATGGAGCATTTACCCATGCCCGTGATCTCCCCTGCTAACAGGCTGCCCTTGTAGACCTCCACGCTGCTCAGTGTCCCAAGACTCCATCCAGGCTCAGGCAGTGGGGGATGGTGTGTGAGGGGTTGGTTGAGCCAGAGATGAATGGCAGGGAAAGGAGATGGCACTGCAGGGACTTCAAATTTAAAATAACAGAATCATTAAGGTCAGAAAAGTCCTCTAAGACCAATAAGTGCAACCAATTAACCCTGCACTGCCAGGTATCCCACTAAACCATGTCCCCAAGTCCAACATCTACACATTTTTTTAACACTTCCAGGGATGGAGGCTCCACCACTGCCCTGGGCAGCCTGTGAAAGGGCTGGACAACCCTTTCCATAAAGAAATTTTCCCTAATATCCAACCTAAACATCCCCTGGTGCAACCTGAGGCCATTTCCTCTCACCTGGCCAGTTGTTATTGGGGAGCAGAACCTGACCACCATCTGGCTCCACTCTCCTTTCATGGAGCTGGAGACAGCAAGAAGGTCACCTGTGAGCCTCCTTTTCTCTGGGCTGAGCACCCCCAGCTCTCTCAGCCACTCCTCATCAGACTTGTGCTCCAGACCCTTGCACAGCTCGGTTGCCCTTCTCTGGACACGCTCTGTTAGTCCTACCCAACAGATGTGGTCTCATTTCATGATCTTCAGCCTCCAACCCACCCCATAAGGCATATCAGAGAAGCTGCCTCAAATAGTGGGAGTGAATGCCGCAAATGTGGTCTTTGAGGGCCAGGCACTGGCAAGGGACACAAGAAACCAAAGAAAGAGAGGATTCTTCTGCTTGATAAAGCCAAAATGAAACTGCAGAGCTCCCTGCCATATGCTGCCAAAAACAAACCATCCGGGGCTGAAAGTGTAGTAGACCAATGCCTGACTGACTGAAGTCATCGGATCATAGAATCACAGACTTGTTTGGGTTGGAAGGGACCTTTAAGACCATCTTGTTCCACCCCCTGCCGTGGGCAGGGACACCTTCCACTAGACCAGGTTGCTCCAAGCCCCATCCAACCCAGCCTTGGACACTTCCAGGGATGGAGCAGCCACAGCTTCTCTGGCCAACCTGGGCCAGGGCCTCCCCACCCTCACAGGGAAGAATTCCTTCCCAATATCCCATCTAACCCTGCCTTCTGGCAGTGGGAAGCCATTCCCCCTTATCCTGTCACTCCAGGCTGTTGTCCAAAGTCCCTCTCTAGCTCTCTTGGAGCCCCTTTAGGCACTGGAAGGGACTCTAAGGTCTCCCTGGAGCCTTCTCTTCTCCAGGTGAATACCCCCAGCTCTCCCAGCCTGGCTCCAGAGCAGAGGGGCTCCAGCCCTCAGAGCATCTCTATGGCCTCCTCTAGACTTGCTCCAGCAGATCCAAGTCCGTCCTCTGCTGAGGACCCCAGAGCTGGATGCAGTACTCCAGGTGGGCTCTCACCTGAGTGGAGTAGAGGCAAAGCCCCAGGCGTGCTGTGCCCAACATATGTCTACCCAGGGGTCCTGCCAGCACACAGGGCAAGACATGGGCAGGGCAACAGGCACAGCCCAGTATCTAAGGAGCAGGAGCTGCTGGAGAGCTCACATCTGCACAGGCAAGCAGAGTGAGCAACCAAGATACCTCGGCAGTCTGGTGAAAGTAACTGTGATGGGGCAATGCAGCTGGGGGTCACTAACAAGCTGCCTGTGCCCCAGCTGGATTCTCATTCCTCATGGGAACGGGCAGTTTTGTAAGAAGAGATGGAAACTTTCTGTCCTGGTATGAGAGGTTGCAAGATGTGCCTGGAGAGGTGGCAGAGAAGACAACCCAGCCTTGCCCAGCTCCAGGACAGGCTCACCGCCAGGAAGCATTTGCCGAGGCACTGGACAAGGGCTCCCAGGTTCAACACCATCCCACACCACTGCAGAGTGGAAATGTCCATCTTTTGTGGATCCAGCAGACACACAATGGTCCCTGTTCATTGCTGTGTGCTGGAGCCTGCACATCCTGCCTACCTCCCCCCTGGTCATTCCGCCTGGGAAAAGCCTTGCAGTGAAACCAGAGAGACAAATCAGAGATGTGACGGACACTGGTGACATTTCTATCCAGCCAAGATCTGAAAGACTGGAAATAAATAACAGGTGAGATGGACACAGGTGGGAAGCCTCCAGAGAAGAGGTACTTGAATCCCCTGGTGAACCTGCAGAGTTGACCCAAGGTCTTGGAAGGAATCAGAAATTACCCAGATCCGAAGAATAGTATTGCTTTAATTCATAGGGGGCTAATCAAATTAAAAATATAAATCCTCTTGTTTTGGACTCAGGGTAAAACACTGACTGCTGGGGAAGGAGTCGCCCCCAGGACAAAGCACTGGAAACTCTCTGAGGAGATCCTCACCCTCCCACTCTGTTGGGCTGACAGACACAGGGCTGTGGCTGGCCAGGTCCACTCCCGAGCTGGAGACACAGCTCTTCTTCAGCAAGGGCAAGAAACAGGACAGCAGAGCACTTGCATGGTGGGCTGAGAAATGCAGCCTTGTCACTAGACGACAGGACAGACAAGTGACAGACGATGGACGGCTCCTCCGGCTACTTTTCCTCAAGTAACGCCTCATCAGCAGCAGCACCAATCCCATGATGTCATCAAGGAGAGACATCCCAAGGCTGGTTGGAAGGGTGGCCACCTAGTCCAAGGCTGCAGCTGAGCTGCTTTCCCAGCTCTCCAGGGACTCCTGCTCCACACCCTGGGGATGGACCAAGAGCTGCAGGTGCTGGGATGGGACCAATGAGCTCCAGAGCCCTCAGCATGGGCAGGGACCCACCTCTGCTGGGGGAGACTGGGCAGGACCAGCCTGGACCACACAATCACAGGCTGAACAGAGACCCCCCCGGTGTGCCCCCACCTCCTGGCCCACCCAGATGCCCCCTAGAGTGGGTGAGCACAGGCAGAGCCATGGCAAACCCTGCAGCCAAGCAAGGAGGGAGCAGATGTCAGGCTCTGTGGGGATGCACATCAGAACTGTGCTGGGAGCGAAGAGAATTTGGGAAGGAGCATCATGCATGAAAGCACAGGAGCACCCAAAGGCCCTCATGCTGCTTACAGAGGTGAGGGACATGCATGCAGCAGATCCGCCTGGAGACCCTCAGCCCAATGGCAGCATCTGGAGCCACGTGGCACCAATGCCCATTGCCACAGCCAAACCCCACAGTCTCTGAGGGCTGCTCTTCCAGTCCCACGGGAATTGCAATAACAGAGCCCTAGCCCAGCAAGCACCAGGGCAGAGGTGCCATGGGAGGTCCTCCTGGGAAGGTCAGTGCACAGTGTCAGGCATGGGTTCATCCAGGTCTCAAAGGGAAATGGCTGAGCCATGGGTTTCCCACCGGGTTGTGGAGCTGCTGTCCTGTCTCCCCACAGCAAGTGCAGCATCAGGACGGCACAGCCACCAGCAGTATTAGGAGCCTTTCCCTGTTAGCCAGGACATGTCTCCGGTTCTAAAAGAGGGAAAAACCAGATGGGGTGTTACTCAGCACATGCAGCTCTCGATGCTGTCTTGGTGCTAGTCCAGACATTGGTCATTGGTGTCCATCCCCCCACCCTGCTGCGCTGTGCCCTTCCTCTGCCCTCATTCACATGTCATTAAACTGTCCAAAAAGTCCGTGCAGATCCTCAATTCCATGTAAAACAGAGCTAAAACATTTTTTTTTTTACTTAAACCCAGCCCTCCTGGCATTCAGCTGAAAATTCATGGAAAGCCACCAAACCCCCAGCAAAGCATGGTCCCAATCAACAGGCAGCTGCCCAGTCCCAGCAGATCTATGCCTGATGTGGCTCCTGGCACCTCCAGCCCTACCACCCAGCACAGCAGCATCGCCCCCCTGTGAGGGGGATGCAAAACATGGATGCCCACAACGTAATCAGTGTCCCACATGGGAATTAGGGATATGGCCCAATCAGGTGGCTGGCTGGCCCTCCTGCCAGCCCCCCACACCCAGCACACCCAGGACCCCAAATCGAACATACTTGCCATGACGGACAAACAGTCTGAAGTTGTGAAAGCAGTAGGAGACAGAGAGAGAAAAGACATTCAGGTTTAGGTGGTCTGGTTTCCTCCAGGCCCCCAAGCCTGCTTCCACTCCCCCCTGGGATGCCCATGAGATACCACCTCCTTCCCAGCCAGCAACCACTTCCCGACGTACTGGGGATTACAGCACAAGAAATCCTTCCCTGTGAGGGCGGTGAGGTCTTGGCACAGGTTACCCAGAGAAGCTGTGGCTACCCCATCCTTGCAAGTGTTTAAGGCCAGGCTGGACAGGGCTTGGAGCAACCTGGTCTAGTGAAAGGTGTCCCTGCCCAAGGCAGGGGGTGGGATGGGATGGCCTTTAAGGTTCTTTCCAATCCAAACCATCCTGTGATTTTCTGAACCCTATCTCCACTAGGTGGACGTGTGGCATTCTCCCCATCCCAGAGGTGCCCAGGGAGTCTGAGCTGGTTCAGACCTGCCTGGGGGCCGGGAGTGCTCCTCTCCCTGAGCTTTTGAAAAGATCTGCTTTTATTCCACATGTGGAAACATCCCTGAAACAGGAACCCACATTCCCTCAGCAGCTTTGGTTTCTACTCTAAAGTCTTCTTCCCAGCTGTTACCACCTCCCTGGCATTTGCCTTCCAGCACCCACCCTCAGCACAAAGGGCTATACTTTTTCCTCTGCAAGGTCTTAAAAACAAAGTGAATGAGAAAAATGCCTCCTGCCTATGAGCTCCACTCCAAGGAACTGGAGGCCGAGACACCACAGGCCAGCATCCTGGTACCACCAGCTCTCTGGGCTGGGTTGTGCATAGAGGGTTGCGCACAGGCTTCACACTCAGCCCCTCTCTGTAGATGCCCTTGACTGACTGGGTGCCCAGGGGCACCCCATTATCAGGCAGTGCTTCCTTGGTGATGTGCCAGTGTCCAAAGGCAGTGAGTATCCCCCTCCCATGCAATCCGTGCAAGGATTTGGGTCCTGGTGTTTAAGACAAACCCCACATGTGCAGGATGCCAGAGGAAGCTGGAGGAAGATGGGAGGCAGCACTGAGGGGGACGGAGTAAGCAGAACAGGAAGGGAGATGCAAGGATATACAGAGGGAGCAGCAGGAAAGAGCTGCCTTTGGGTGCTTGGCCCTGCCCTGCACCCCTGGCTGTGATTTGCTGCTGCCCTGGCACTGCCAGTTTCCGCTACGTGTCTACTTACTCCACATCGCGCTTCCGGATGGTCCTGCCAGCAGCCAGGACCTCAGCCACCTTGGAGACGATCGGGTCGTAGTTCATGCTGGCCACAGCCACCACCTCATCACTCCTAGGGCCGGGCAGAGCAGAGTAGTTAGGGCACCCTGGATGGCCACGGCTCCATCACCCAAAATCCAGCATGCTGGAGAGAAGTGGGAAGCAAAGAGAAACACCCACTCCAGAGCCAGGCCTGATCCCAAGGCATGAGCACCACAGGGACTGTGCTAGTGGCATGGGACAAAGGTCAGGAGAGGGCTCAGAGCTGACACGGTAGGCTGGCCTCAGTGGTCCCACCAATGCTCATGTGCTGGCATAGTGAGCATTGTGAGGGTGCCTGGGGGACAGAGGCAGCTCTGGCACCCTGGCATCTGTGGGAAAACACCACCAAAGTTGAATCTGACGGTGATAAAAACCTGGACACCAGAAAGGATGCCCAGTGGTTGCTGTGATCCCTGTGCTGCTGCCTTCTGCCAAGGGAGTGGAGAGGCAGGTGGTCAGGATTTCCCTGTGGGACACTTGGTTGGGATGCTCCACATCCTCTTCCTGATTCCCACCTCCAAGAGGGCAGAGTGCCCACCTCTGAGCCGCTCCACAGGCACCAGGACAGAGGTGTCCAACACCAGGGTCCCATAGCCCCAGTGATGAAGTCCTCATGTATAGGGATGTCCAGGCCAACTGGCTGTTCCCCACCAGGCTCGCGACACAACCCCAAAGGTTGAGTGGGAAACCAATGAAGTGGAAGGAAGAGAATATAAAAATGCTGGAAGAGCTTTGGCTAAAGGTCACAGGCAAATGAGAAAGGTTCTTCTACTTTGAGGTTTGCCGAGGTCAACCCAAGCATAAACCTTCAAAGACTGGCCCAAGAGACAATTTATGAAGAGATAACTGAATGGACAAAAAACGTGAGATCAGGGAAGGTGTGTTGTAAGATATTAAACTCTGGAGATACTGTTGAGTAAACTGAAGCATAGAAGCACCCATCAAACCAATATCTGCTCTTCAATCTGCTGCCAAAGAGTTCTGTGATTAACAGAGCAAAGGACAGCCAGGGTGGGGGGATGTGTGCCTAGTTCCCAAGAAGAGGAGAGCAAAAGCCATGTTTCAGAGGACAATTCATCCCTGTGCAGCCATGGGAGTTAAAGCCATCTCTCGCAGCTGTCCACAAAACCATGGGGCAGTTCCATCACAGATTGCTTTCACAAGGCTCCTATTTTTAAATCATCATGGCTAGGCTTTGGAACGAAGATTTGGGAAAGGCTCTATCCACTATTCCTAAATAAGTTCACTGCAAATAAAGGAGAGCAAGTTTCCTGAGCATAGCCAGCTCCCACCTAGGAAACACAAAGTGGTTGGAGAGACCTATCCATCAAAACCAGGGGAAGATGTGCTGTTCCAAGGCAATGAATAACTAAGGTGCGTAAGGGAACTGAAAGGAGGACACACTCCACCAGTTGCCCACCAGCTCAGCCTCAAGCCCAGACAGTGCCCAACATGACCAGCCAGGAAGGTGGACACAGCCCAAACATTTCTGTCAGCAAGACATGGGGCAGCTGCTCCATTTACAAAATAACCCATGGGATCCTGGTGAGCCAGAGCATTCCATATCAGTGGTGGCTTTTGAACATTTCTCAGACAGATGGGGAGCCTGTAGGACTCCCTCTTTTTCAAAAGGCCTTCAGAGGCAACAAGACTTCCCTTCCTGAACCTGGGATTTGGAGCAATCAGAAGTCTTGGTGTGAAAGCTGAGGGAAAAGGGAGCACAGTGGATGTGTCTACATTGTCTTCCCTTCTTTTGCAGGGTTCAACACAACAGAAGTGGGGAACCATGAAGAAGACAGCCACAACAATTCCCTGGTCTCCAAGGTCTTAGGGGCGGGATGACATCAGTCTATTCTGGTTGAAGTGCTGCAGTGAAGGCAGTGTCCCATGGGGACATGTGCAGAGCACTGTCCTGTACAGGGACTTTCACTGACCTCTACACAGCTCTGACCAGTGAGAGATGGACAGCTTTCCTCTTCAAACTCTGGGGCAAAAAGAGCCTTATTGTGAAAGCAAATGCTGAGGATAGGCTGCAGGAGTGGGAACCACCAGTAGTTCCTACAACAGCCAGAGAGGACCAGGAGAAGAGTCCAAACCACAGGGTGGGCACAGCAGAAGAAAGCAGAAGGAAATAGTAGGTTTGAGACTGTCCTCAGTCAAAAAGCATTAGCACCAACCAGAAGAACCACCACCAAATAAGAAAGAGGAAAAAATGCTCCAGTGGCCCCTCACAGAAGCACAAACAGGGACACTTGTGATGACAGCTGAGCAAAGCTGCAGGGGACACATTGGCTGACCCCCACCAGACGGTGCTCCTCAGTACCTCCGGCTCTCAGCGCAGAATGCCATCCTGGTACCCAAAAGACATCTCTGGGAGCCCCTCCTGGGTAGCAGAACAACACAGTGTTCAGTGGCGGACCCCCACTGCTGACCACTGGGTCCAGCTGCCCTGTGTGCCTGGGCAGACCTAGGCAGTCCCTGCCCCCCGCAGCCACCGCAGCACACAGAGCATGGGGCACAGAGCAGGGATTCCGCACCTTGCTCAAGGCGTTCCCTTTGAACAGGTCCCTCAGATGTCGAACTAAAGCAACCTGACCTTTCCTTTCTAATTAGGGTGTGGATAAAGAGCTAAATGCTCTGGTATGGAAAGGCTGCAGGAGGGGAACGTCCCCACAGCAGCTCTCCCCAGCACAGGTGGTGCCTTGGCACAAACACGCTCCTTTATGCAATTTTGGCCAAGGTGCCAGCACACTCTGAGCTGTGTCCAAGGGCCCCGGGTGCCAGCTAGAGCCCCAACCCCTGCAGCAGGTGTTTACCTGACATGTTCAGGCACCAGGAGGAGGAGGGTGAGAATCGGGGACCCATGGAGTGATACACTGAGCCCTGTGCCTCTCCAAGCCCGAGGGACACATCCAACTGCCAGGCTCCATTCTGGAGCAATGTGGCACCCTCAGGGAGGGAAGGCATGAGAGCCATTGGGGAGGGAACAGAGGGGCAGTGAGATGATCTCTGCAGAGCCACAGCTGGCTCCTGTCCCGGGCTCCCTCTTGATCCCTGCCTGGGTGCTGCTGCCGAGTAGTCTGATGGCTGAGCTGGGCAGCCCTTTGCTTCCCTGATTTCCCTCTCCCCATCCTTAATATCAGAAAGCACTTGGAAAAACCCCTTTGGCTCCGGTCGTGAGGAGGTTCTATGGCCACTGTTTTCAGATTTGGATGGGACAAAGGCAAGAGAAGAATAAAAAGCAGCAAATATTTTGGGGATAAATTCATGGTTCACCCAGTCTAAACACCCAACACAGCTCCAGAACAGAGGAGACAACACATCCCAGCTATCAACACATCTCAGGAATGCATTCCCAGGTAGGGTCCCAGCCAAGGGGAGAGGTGGGCTTCACTACAAGTGTAACAAAGTTCCTGAGCTGTTGCAAATGTTCACATCTTGTTATAGACAGAAAAGGTTTTTGAGCTCGGTCTGTCAAACCAGAATCAGAATTGGTGATGCCTGAGCACCCAGTCCAGCCCTGGTCACAAACCATTAACATGGTGATGAGATGGGAAGGAAATCTTTGATAGGCATTGCCACTAAAAGCCATCATCTGCTTCCCAGATTATGTGAACAGACAAAGGGCTTACATCTGGCAGAGATGCCAGGTCCAAAGACCAGTTTAACTTGTTCTACGATCAGCACATCATTTCTCCAGGGCCTTTTATTAGTGTCCCACAAGCTCAGTGTCCAGAGATGAACAAAACCAACTGACAGAAGCTCTGGTAAAACTATTTTCCAGTCTAGCAGAGCAATCTCAGATGAATGCCTGTGTAGAAAGATGGAAAAGAGAAACACCTACTTGGTATAAAATGCCACGAACTTCAGTTCATCTAAATCTCCCTGAATGACAACATCATCGAATCCTTCCGCATGGCCTGCAAAGCAGAGAAGAAGTGGATTCAGCAACAATTCCTCTGTATCCAGCTCTAAGACAGGGTGTTTCACTCCAGAGCTACATGAAGAACGTTCTGTGGTGACCAAGAGACCAGCACAGGAAGATGTGGGTACCAAAAATAACAGAATCACAGGATGGTCTGGGTTGGAAGGGGCCTTAAAGACCACCTTGTTCAAACCCCTTGCCATGGGCAGGAACACCTTCCACTAGACCAGGTTGCTCCAAGCTCCATCCAACCTGGCCTGGAACACTTTCAGGGATGGGGCAACCTGTGCCAGGGTCTCACCACCCTCACAGGGAAGAATTTCTTCCCATTATCTAATCTAAATCAACCCTCCATCACGTTTAGAGAAGTGCACTTCATGGCAGACAGGTTTCAGAGAAGACACCAAACCCCTAAGAAGCCAGGCAGGGAAGCAGACCTGCGGCACAAGTCAGTGTGGAGGGTCCACAGCAAGGGACATGGGTGTGGCTTCTCTATGCCAGGACACCTCCACCAGCACAAATGCCACAGCAGCCTCAGGAGCCCCTTACCCGCATACCGGATGCTCTTCCCAAACATAGCAGTCCACAAATATGGGACGGTGTTGATCTCTGTGCCATGGGCCAGCATGTTGAGTGCAGCGATACGGCCTGGAAGACAGCAGCAGCAGGATTGAGGAATTCCCACACCAGGGCAAGCATCATGGTCTGCCTTCAAGTCACAGCACAGCATCAACATCCCCAGTCACAGAGCACAGGAAAACCAAGAACTGCTGCTGAAAACACCCCACACAGCAACAAAGACCAAGCAGAAAGCATACGACATCGTCCGAGGATGGGCATGGACTCCTTCCCACAGTGCAGCTCCTACTCATCACCTCCACTGGCATGAGCGATATGCCCATGAGACTCTTTTCCCCCAGCTTCTGGAACAGTGACAGGGCTGAGAGCATGCTGAGCTCCCACCCAGACAGGGATGGGATGGACAAACCCCTGGAGGCACAGTGACTGCTGGGATATGGTCCCTGCTGCAGAGGCATGTCTGGACCAGGGGGCTGTGTCCAAAGGTTGACTTGGGAGCTGTGGTTCCAAAACCTCTCACCCAGGGCACCCACCCAGAGGGAAACCTCCTCACAGGACTGTGGCCTTGAGGGCAGCTGATCACACCAGAGATTTCAGGCTGACGTGAAGGGGACAAAGATTCAAGCTCTGCAACATGCTCCTGGGTCAGCCTGGCAGTGTGGGCAGCCCAGCTGGAAATCTGAGCCCGGGTTGACTTTAGGATTCGAGTTACTGAGTGCCCCCAGGCAAGGAGGCGAGCAGGCTCCTGCAGCAATGCAGATGCCAGGAAGCAGAGGGCATATGGAAAAGCCTGTCCCTCAGCACCTCTGCGCTTGTGACGAGGCACTGTTAGGCAAAGCTTGGCACAAATGCTGACAGATGAGGCATATTGGGCAGGATAAAATATACATGCTTCAAAATGTTCAATACAATCACCCAGTCTCCCTGTTGACAGTTATCTCATTCTCTCCTTAGAGGGTTTGGAAATTTCCTAGGAATCTGCAAAAGTCTCTTTTCTGCTAAGTACCTACCATGCATGTGGGCCATCTGCCAGTGGGGGACGTTCACCTTCTTGTTATTCCTCAAGGCCAACGGAAACGTGACAGCGTCTCCAGCAGCAAAGACCCCGGGGATGTTGGTTTGCATCATCTGCAGGGAACAGAGGTGTGCATTAGTGGGGTTTGCACCACACACAAACAGAAACAGAGAACTGCTCCAGAGCTGCCATGTTCCCAGGAACACACAGACAACCTCTGCTTGGCTGTGAGACCCCCACATGGGATTTCATTCAGCCTTCTTCACTTTCAAAGGAGAACACATGGGCAGGGACCTACAGTATCCCTTTTCCAGTGGGTTATCCAGTAAAAAGAGACATGGACTGGGGTCCTGGAGCCCCTCTTAGAAGTCTGGCATCTGTCAGTGTTTGCAGATAGAGCCCAGCTTATCACATGGATGAGCAATAAGCACAGGGTGGGTGGCACAGAGCCCCAGCTCCCTGACAATGCTCCTTGCTCATGGCACACACCACCCATCAGCACGAGCACCGCTCCACCACAGTGGATACCTGGAAAGATGGATCTTTCTCAATTTCTTTCCCCCCAGAATATTCACACCATTCCAGGGCAGCTCAGAACCAGATCCGAGCCAGAGCATTCAGGACTGGGGTTTGCAAATCCCACACTTGCAAGGGCGGTTCCAGGTGCTCCTGATGATGCTCCCAAAATCTCAGCATCTCACAGAATATCCTGAGATGGAAGGGACCCCCAAAGATCATCGAGTCCAACTCCTGGCCCTGCACAGGCCAACCCCCAGAATTCGAAAATTCCAATTCTGCCGATCTTGACAGATAAAAAGCCATGAAAAGCACCTGTGGCAGCAGTTTGGAGTCCCCGGGAAGCTATTCTGTGAGGAGAGGTGACCCAGTTCCTCCTGCTCTCCCTCCCACAGGGGCTGCCCCTGGGCTCACCTTGTTGACCACAATGAAGCCCTTGGAGTCGATATTGATGCCACTCTGCTTGAGGAAGCCCGTTGCTGGAACTGCACCTGTGGGAGAAGGCAAAGGCTGTAGCATCTGAGTGTCCCACAGCCCTGGGGGGCTGACCCCGAGACCAGCAGATCCCCTCGTGCCAGGACAGTCAGTCTGCCCAGGGAAAGGCAATGGCTGCCCTGAGAGCAGGGCCAGGCACCCTATGGAGACCCCACTGCATCAGCCTCTGCCTCCCAGGATCCCTATCCTTCCCTAAGCCATCATTGTAACCTGCCCATCACCCTTTTCTAGTGCTTGGAGGTAATTTTCAATGTAATTCTCTTTTATTTTGAAAAAAAATTATATTTAAAAGGGAACCTTTGAGTTTCCAGCCAGGGCTCCTTGGCCTCCCCTCAGTCTGTACCTTTGCTTCACCCTTCCTTTTCCTTTTTTAATCTTTTTTTCTCTCCAGCCTTCACAAATCAGAATGAAACTAATTCTGTGATTCTTCCACTCCACAGCATTTTTAAAAATTACAGAGATGGCAGGAAAGGGATTTTTTTTCCCCCCTAAATGTAAAGGAGAAAAATACCCTCTTCTATGGGGTATTTTCTTTGATTTTATAATAATGGGGTATTCTTTTATTTTATAATAAAGGGTACATTTTTTGTTGCTGGCAGCAGCAATTAAAAAAAAAAACAATTTAAAAAGATTGAGTTTGGGGAAGCTTTAATAAAAAAGAACTTGAGGTGATGAAATTGCTTTGAATATTTTTTTTTCTGGAAAAACCATACGCATTACTATTTCCCAAATATATTTTGGGATGGAGGCTCTAGAAAGGCATTTTTTAGTTACTCAGATTCATGTGTGGCAGCCAAGCAGGGCTGGCCTGTCACTGCCAGCACTCCTGGCTACCCAGCCCCAAGGAGCCCTTGCTGCCACATCCCCTCCAGCTTCTCCGGCACCGAAGAGAGTCCCCGAGCCCCCAGCTGAGCACCACACAACCCCTTACCAACACCAACAACACACACGTCGGCACGCAGGACCTTCCCACTCTTCAGCACAACCTCCTTGAGCTGCAGGAGACACGAGGTGGGGAGGGCATCACAGTTATTTTAGGGACAAAACACCCTCTGCAGCAGCAGGAAGCCAAGCTGGCAGCTCGCCTCCTTTGTGACATGCAAGCTGACCATAAATGTTAGAAAAGCAACAGGAGGAGGGTGGGAGCAATGAAGTCACCTCACACACCACACTGGTGCACTTTTGCTCCTGGGGACTAAACCCAGGAATATGAATTTCAGGGACTAGGAAAGAGGGGAGAGCAAAGCCCCAGCAGGGAATAGAACAGCAGCCCTGGGGGATGCCATAGCAGTGCTACCGGGGAACCCCTGCCCACAACCTACCTTCCCCTCCTGCTCCCGCAGCTCTGACACTTCTGTCTGCATGTAGAACTTCACCCTGTTGCTCTCGAACATCTGGAGGGAGGACAAGGGACAAAGCAGGGGACATCAGAACCCTGAACCACCCCTAGTCCTGGTGTCCCTGTGCCCCCAGCACTGCCCTGTCCATCCCCTGTGCTCGCCTTGACCCGCGCTGCAAAGGGAGTTGGCACCCCCGCCCCTCCAACACGAGTCCAGAAGAAGGGGATCTACAGCACATGGACCATGAGAGGGAAGACACAGCCCACTCTGTCTGCTGACTGCTGCCATCACAGCTTTGTCAATAAACATTAAGTAAATTAATTAGTGCAATAAGTGATACAAGCAGAACCCACTCTGTTACCAACCCTCCCCTCCAGATGCAAAAGAGAGGTCACCTTCATGACAGCACGGCCAACCCTCTCCCCAAAGAACTTCTTGAAGGGGACTTCCTCCAGCTCCACCAGGGACACCGAGTGGGCCCTCTCCGCGAGGTAGGCAGCCACCTCCATCCCTGGGGAACGGAAGCAGGTCTGAGTGGCTGTGGGAACCACCTCGGCACTGTCCTGCATCCCTAGAACTCGCTGCAGCAGAGGAGCCACCTCACCCACACTGACTGGGAAGGTTGGAGCTGGCTACTGGGAGAATTGGGGAGGCACTAGAACTGGTCACGCAGGGGGCCACACCAATTCGGGTATTCTTCAATGTAGATTTTGAAGAGCAAAGGGAGGAACTGGTCATGATGAAGCCTCAAAGTGCCCTGGTGTAGTGGGTTTCTATGGCTAGGTTTGGTAGCAGCGGGGCTACAGGGGTGGCTTCTGTCAGAAGCTGCCAGAAGCTTCCCCTGTCCATGGTGAAGCCAATGCCAGCCAACTCCAGGACGGGCTTCCTGCCGCTGGCCAAGGCCAAGCCAATCAGGAGTGATAGTAACACCTCTGGGATAACATATTTAAGAACAGAAAGCTATTGCACAGAAAGAATTCCAGTCAGGGAAGAGCAGAGTGAGAACATGGGAACAGCAATGCAGACCCCAAGGGCAATGCAGAAGGAGGGGTAGGAGGTGCTCCAGGTGCCGGAGCTGAGGCCCTGCAGCCCGTGGTGCAGAGCAGGGTGGGGCAGCTGTGCCCCTGCAGCTCATGGGGGAGCATTGGGGTGCAGAGACCCCCCTGCAGCCCCTGGAGGAGCCCACGCTGAAGCAGGTGGATGCAGGAAGGAGGTTGTGACCCCATGGGAGGCCCAGGACTGAGCAGGGTCCTGGCAGGGACCTGCAGCCCGTGGAGAGGGAAGCCCACACCAGAGCAGCTTTTCCTGGGTAGGACTTCTGGTCCCTGTGGGGGACCCACGCCAGTACAGCTCATCCATGAAGGACTGCACCCCATGGAGAAGTGACCCACGGGACAGCAGTTTGGGAAGAACTGTTGCCTGAGGGATGGACTCACACCAGAGACATTCCATCAAGGAATGTCTGCCGTTGGAGGGACCCCACAGGAAGCAGGGAAAGGACTACAACCCCTCTCCCTGAGCAGAAGCAGAAACAACAACTGACCATAATCCCCATTCCAATCTTCCTGCACCATTGTGGGGGAGGAGGGAGAACATGGAAGGAAGAAGGGGTGGGGGAAAGGTGTTTTTTAAGATTATTTTACTTCTCACTCTTTTGATCTGACCCTGTTAGTAATAAATTCAATTAATATCCCTACTTTGAGTCTGTTTTGCCCATGATGGTGATCAGAGTGACATCTCCCAGCTCTTAACTCATGAATCCTTTGCTGTTTTTTTTCTCTCCTCTGTCCGGTTGCAGAAGGGAGTGAAAGAGTGGCTGTACCTGGCACCCAGCTAGGGTCAACCCTCTACACCTGGGAAGCCATAGCACATGCAACAATGGACCTCAACCAATGGAAGCCTTCCTCCTACAGCTGGGACTCTCAGCTGCAGTCTGAAAAAAGCTCTTGGGAGTCACTGTTTTCTCTGATCAGAATGGGAGAATTTTACTGCTAGGAATTGCATGGGAACCTCCACCAAGACGTTTTCTATCTATGGGGTTTTTTTATGGAAATTAATCTTTTTGATGACCTGCAGTTTGCAACTGGCTCCCCACACCACATGCTTTTCTGTAGATCATATTGATCGAAGCATTAAAACAGGTTTATCTTTTATAAAAGAAAAAAAAACAAATAATGAATATTTAATAATAAATTCCCTCACTAATAAACATTTATGCTTAAGGTTTGCAGAGCCCATTATTATTTTGTTAGAACCATGTCAACCATAAAGAAGAACCATCAAAGAAACTGTATTTCAAAAATTCACTGCTCTGTTAAAATGTAAAAGAGAAATAAACCCACAGGCCCCCACTCACCAACAAGACTCTCCTGACTGAAGTCAAATCTAGACACACCACATTTGAACCCACCTGAGCAGTAGTACTGGCCTTGCCATGTGCTTTTCAGTCTGGGACAGCAATATCCGTGCCTATGCAAACCCAGCCTCTTCAGAAAATCAATTTCTTCAGCAAGGAGATGTCCTCACATGCACCCAGGGCTGGAGGTTGGACTACCCCAGGTTCAGTTTGGGAGTGGGGGTTACCGCTAACTGGGCAGTAACAAACTGGGCAAGGGTTTTGGGATCATCTGCAGGAAAAGGTGGAGAGCTGGGAAGCAGACACCGCCTGTGCGAGCACTCACCCAGGAAGGAGGCTCCCACGATAACCACGTTCTTGCTCGTGGCCAGCTTTACCACACGGTTGGCATCTTCGGGCGTCCGGATGTTGAAAACATTTTCCATCTCCTTGCCTTTGCAGCTGAGAGCTTTGGGCCTGAAAAACACTGAGGGTGCTACAACTGCTTTTCTCAACCCCATGGTGGCTGCAGTGCTGAATCAGGACAGCAGGCACCCCTTCTGGGGCTCCAGCAGCATCCCAGACTCTCCTTTTTTCACCTTTCTCTGGGTCGGAGACATAACACGGAATAACACAAATGCTGGTGGACAACAGTCGAGCAGGGGATGCTGGGCAGCCACCCCAGATCCCACTGTGTACCCACGGGGCCGGGGGAGCACCTTCCTGGGGCAATGCAGCACAGCACAGGACAGGCACAGTTTTACAAACCTGTGCTAAACCACTGGCATGTCCTAACATTTAATGGGAAGCTTAATGGGACACAGAAAACTCCCTCTGTCCTCCAGCAGTGCTTTGGAGCCAGATATTGAAAGTTTGATAAGGTTCTGAAGATGCAGGCTCCACTCTCCATTCCTGTGGGCACATTGCTGATGCTGTATCAGCTTAATCATGCCCTCCCCAGGCACTTACTGGAACCTATCTATTTTTAAATATCTGACCCCTGCCTGACTCAGATCCGGAAATGGGACAGATGATCCTAAAAAATTTAGGTACCTTAAAAAACATTTACCCAGTGTACCTGCAGCTTGTGTATGAGGATTTTGAAATTATTGCCAAAGGCTTAACGTCTTTTGAACCTAATTCAGTTTCTGGTGTACATGGCATTTTGGCTGCAGCACTGTACACCCCAATGCCACCCATTCACACCTAGTGGGGCTGTTGCTGTGACTGGCAGCACGCTGGTTTTCAATGTGAGTCACTGCTCCGGCTGTTCCACAGCATCCATTCCTCAGATGATAAATTATGCAGGGACTGCATTTCTCATTCTTTGTTTTACGGCTTGGTATAAGGAGCACAAGGAAGGACAGCAAGGATGCCTTATTTTCACCTTGAATTGCCAATTTTGACAAATCTCCTATTGAAAACAGACTGACCTGCTACTTTCAGGGTGCAAGGGACAATGCCAGTCTGGGGCGATGCCTGGCATCCCAGCACATCAATACCACCTTTCCTATGGCTGGACAAGGTTCAGTCCTGAAAACTCCCATGCTGGGGGCAAGGCTCCCAAAGCTGTTAGGCTTGGGTGGCAGCAACACCTTATTAGGGCTGCAACAGTGAAGTGTTAAGCTTTAATTGCTGAGAAAGATCTTAAAGGTTGGCAGGAAATGAAAGATGAAATTCAGAGGGATGTTAGGCTTGAATGTTACTGAAGAGTAAAAAGAGCAACATGGCAAAAATTACCTCTAAAAAAAAATAGAATACTTCCACTTTGGAGGGTTTTGTTAAAGAAAATATGTTCAAGGTCCTAGGGCCACCATCCCTGGAAGTGTTCAAGGCCAGGTTGCATGGGGCTTGGAGCAACCTGGTCTAGTGGAAGGTGTCCTTGCCCATGGCAGGGGGTTGCTACCAGATGAGCTTCAAGTTGCCTTCCAAGCCAAACCATTCTCTGATTCTATAATTTTATAAAATATGATGTATATATATATATATATGAAATAGATGATGATATATAGATATAGAGATATAGATATAGATATAGGTGTAGATGCAGATACATACAGATATATCCAATATCTTTGGTGTTCCTTGACTTTTCCACAAACACTCTTGTAAACAAATTCAGTGTCTAAATTCACCTGCCATATTTCACTCCTTATCCCCAGGCACAATCTCTTCACATTCTCAGATAAAACAGTTTCTCTTGATCTTTAAGATTTTTGTCTGTAGCTTACATGTTTCCAGTCGCTATCAGCAGCTTGTTGTATTCCATCTTAAACCCATCTTTGAACACGGCTATCTTGCTCTTGATATCCACAGCTGCAACCTGAAATCATTCTTAAATAATGTTAAGGGATGAAATCCCAGACGTTAACCGAGTTCCCAGCCCAATCAATTCATCTGTCAGGTTTTAGTCTTCCATGTTAGTTTATTAGTTTTAGTTGATAATTTGGTTGGTTTTAGTCTGTTTGTTTTAGTCCCCCCAGGCCACAGCTTGGCCAATCCAGACCTTAAATATTCCTCGTTACCTTTTCACAGATCCTTGAAGATCTCCCAATATAAATAAGATAATGGAGAGAAATGTTTAAGGCACTGTCTCTGCTGCTTGAAGGCTGATTATCCTAATCAGAGGGCAATTGGCCACCCCAGATCCATGTGAGGGTGCTGGCAAATGGCAGGTAAGAAATTATGGCCACACCATAGTCACACCCAGGGTGTCCTTCCCGCCACAGGAGCATTGCATTAGCTGTGTTTTGAACAACCACAGGCAACCTGTGCTCTGGGGGACAGAACAGGGGGCTGGGGTAGACCCAGAATTTATGCAATGGCATCCAGTGAGCCAAGAACAGAGACACATTCCCTAAATACGACCTTTGCGTACCAGTGCTTGCTGGCGACAGCCTACAGGAACACACAGGACTCTTCTTACCTGCATTTCAGTCAGGACTTCGATGTCATAGGTGCAGAAGAACTCCTTGGGGCGCAGGGCAATCTGCTCAGGGTGGGAATCCATTGACTGCAAAAAAAAAAAGCCATTTTTCCATCAACTGCTGGGCGTTGAACAGGTGAGTGAAGAAGCCGCTGTTACCAACAGAAGTCAGTACTAGCCTGAAGTCAGCACTTATGGCACAGGTTAAGGGAGCAGTTCTAGAGGCTGGAATTAAAGCCTCTTCAAGTAAAAGTTGTTACAAGAGGCCGATCTGGGCTCTGGTTCCTTCTCTGCTGCCTCAGTGTAGGGCTGCTACTGACCAGTTGAGGCAGTAAGTGCTTTTGAGAGTTGGCAAAGCAGCCATAACTGCAGCTCCTCACAGCACAAACAGGTTCACAGGAGCGTCATTTTATAAGGGTGGTAAAACGCTGGCCCAGGTTGCCCAGAGAAGCTGTGGCTGCCCCATCCCTGGAAGTGTCCAAGGCCAGGCTGACGGGACTTGGAGCAACCTGGTCTAGTACAAGGTGTCCCTGCCCATGGCAGGGGGATGGACCAGATGACCTTCAAAAGTCCCTTTCAACCCAAACCACTCTATGATTACTTGGAAAACAATCAGTTACCAGGGGAAAGGGAAGGTAGAAGAGCAATAAGAACATGCAACATTAACATACAAGGACACACTTTCAAAAGCACCCAAGTAACGCTGCACAAGTTCCCTCAAAAGCTGAAGCAGGGCACGGGCCTGTATCTGCTCATCTTCAGCTGTAAGAGCTTCTTGCTCTTCCCAGCCTTCCCTGATCACTGGGGTGAGATGTACATTATCTTTATATGCAGGGTTGAGCCCAAGTTCATCTGCCCTTCTGACTCTGTGGAGACAAGCTCAGACTTAGGCTGAGGACAAGCTGAGCATCAGGTGACCTGCTGGCTGTGCAGGCTGCTCCCTGCTCCAGTGTACCCCTCCTTGCCTGCAACGTACCGGGAACAGTCAAGCCCTGCAATTTATCACACAGCACTGAGCTGCAGCATCTACCTGTGCCAAACAGGCATGACATTTGGCCTTGACCTAGGAGGGATAAGGGATGCAGGAATCAAGGGCTTTCCCATCTGCCCACGGGGATGGATGTGCAAGACCCTTATCCCCAGAGGTGGCTTGGTCAGGGGCTGGGATGAGCCTCTGACTTCAGTCAATGCTCTGCTGAGGAGAGACCTGCATTGAAGAACTCGAGGCAGGGGCAGGGTCATACACGTTTTACTCCAAATTCTTTAAATACTCCATGTTTACAGAGAGGAATACCCAACCTCATTGTGCCAGGAAGGGCAACATAGAGCAGTGCACTACCACCATAGGTTTTGCTGCTGCCTGGTGCTCTGGAGATGGCAACAGAGACATGGCAACACACCAGGGAGGTGGTCACGGTCCAAAGGGACAAAGAGGAACAGTTTGGCAGGACCCGGGGACAGACTGATAACAAGCTTTCGGCAGGGCAGAGGAAAGGCAGTGCTGCCGTTTCAGGCAGTAAGAAGTCTGCTGCTTACAGCATTGTGCGCTCCTCCTGCAGTAACTCTGTACATGATTAGTCCCACTCACAAAAGGATTAAGAAAAATCCCATTTTTCTCCTAGCCTGTTCCCAAAAATTCAGCTTTCTCTTCCATGGGTTTTGTGCACCTTCTAAAAGCAACTACGGACAGAGGTGTTTAGTGGAGAGTTTAACAGATCATGTACAACACCTTTGGCATGTGAAATGTTCTTACTATTTAAGAGAGAGAAGAAAAGCCAGTCTAAGACTCACATGTGGAGTACCATCCCCCATGGATGATTGAGAATCATCATCATTATGGCATGGAGCATCCCTGGGCAGCAAGAACCATGTACTCATAAAAAAACATGGTAAACAACACCATTTTTCCACATGCCTCATTTCATTGCCTTTAAGATTTTGATCCAGACACACATTAAGATCTACCCAGGTAGAAGCTGGCTAAGACAGCTACTGCTAGACCTGTGAAGAATCATATAAATCCCTGAGTGGCTTGGCTTGGAAGGGACATTAAAGCTCACCTCGTTCCAATCTGCAGGGACACCTTCCACCAGACCAGGTTGCTCCAAGCCCTGTCCAACCTGGCCTTGGACACTTCCAGGGATGAGGCAGCCACAGCTTCTCTGGGTAGCCTGTGCCAGGGCCTCACCACCCTCACAGGGAAGAACGCCCTTGTTTCTGTGCTGGAGTGCTCGTAGTTCAGAGTTTGAACAACTCCTTTTTTGCGTTTCATATTTCAGTCACAAACAGGAAAGAAAATTCAAGGAGAACAGAGAAATTATGAATAAGGAGAGAGAATCATGCTGCTGCAATGAATAACAGTGGGGAAAGGTCCTAGAGCAAACCTTAAAACTGGGGAGGAATATGGCATACCCAGAGTGATACAAACCTTACTGAGCTTTGGTCTGTCGTAGGGCAAGTGTCTGTCCATTGTGCACATCACAATCCGGTCAGAGAAACCTTCCTGGCGCAAGGTCTCTGCACAGACCAGCCCAGCTGCCCCTAAGGGAGAAGGAGACCAATGACAGCCATGTGTATGGGGCATTGGTAGATCTGAGCCCTTTACTGCTAAAGCTGCCAGGGCTGAGTCCAAAATCACCATCTCCACCAGCCCTGGCCTCACTTCACTGCCCTTCCTAAGTTGAACAGCTCACACAGGAAGCTGGTCAGGGCGGATGCAGCAGGCAAGAGAAGGGACCCTCTGTCTAAGAAGTGTGCCATTAATCCTCTTGTCTGTCCCTAAAGTGTCACAAAACCACAAAGACCACACCTGAGGAGTGCTGCTAATGCCTACATGCCTCTCACAAGCTCCGGGGCAGAAGCAGCTGCTCAGACCCTTGGACTTCTTTAGTCGGAGAAGGGTCTGCACACCCAGCTCCTGGTAAATTTATGGCCAAGCATGGAGGGCAGAGAGCCCTCCCTTCTCCACAGCCAAACTGTTGGTTGTGTGACTCACTGTAGAGCATTTCCCATGCTATTTCTTTAAGGGTTTTTTGTTTGTTTGTTTCAATCACAGAAAAAAAAGGGCTAAGTCAAACAAAAAGCTTCCTAGGGGCATGCTGTTCCTCTGCATCCAGGCAGCCTGATGGGAACATCCCTTCTTCCTTGGCCTAATTGTGAGACTGGAGAGCTCAGGTGAGAAGTCTTGAGTCTCTTCTCAGCCAAGGAAGCCTTGTTTGATAATAAGTGTTTCTAGGGACATGATTTCTGTAACACCAAAGAGATGGACCTGGACAGTATCATGGTTTGGTCCCTCAACAAGATGCTCTCATTGATGGAGGCAGGGGACAGTAGAAGAAGAGACAGGTGGGTGGACATCCTGTGCATGAAGCCAGGAGCAAGCTGAGCCAGAGCTGATGCTGCACTGATGCCAGGATGACCCTCAAATGAGCAAGGGGCCGCAGTCGATTGCCCTCAGCTCTGCTGGGCATGGCTGGATCTTGGCCCTTGCTGTAGGGCTGGATGGCATTCTCTTACCAACACTCCCCACAACCCCAGATTTGAAATCACCTTTCCCATCCACCAAAACAGACTTTGGTCTTTAGCAGACCTGTAAATGTAGCTGGTAAAGCCTGAGAAAGTTCCTTCAGCAGTGGCTAATGTTGCCTGTGGAGTGACTTCACTGAGATTGTGATGACTGTCCAGTCCTGCCACACGCCAGGACATTCCAGTTGACCTCAGGGAGCAGCATATACTTTACACCCCAGCTTTCAGGCAACAAGAGCACAAGGAAGGGAAAAATGTCACCCAGCAGCAACAGAAAAGCCAGTTAGGCTGTTTTTCCCCTTTGCTCAGGCTGTGAGATGTAACTTAGATGATCCCAATTTCTACAGCTTGGATCTGGTGACCTGGGGGCTATAATCCATTAAGAACAACACCCATGTGCCAGGAGCAGCCATTCCCTCGCAGTCCCAGGTCCAGCACCCTCTATTTCACCACAACGTGGTCAAGCCTTGGCATCTAATTCAACCCAGAAATTCAGTAGATGGGCTTCACCCCATCAGGCTTTCTAAAAAAATGGCAATACACAAATGAAGATGGGACAAGAGAAAACAAAAAACAGATTGGCAGCTTTGCTATTTTGGAAGGGATTTGATATTTGTTGAGAAAGTGGAAGAATTTATCTTCAGAGAAGCACCTTGAGGTGAGAACTTTGGAGCTGTAATCGGATGAGACAGTGATGTACAAGGTCCAAGAGAAAAAAGTGTATCCACATTACAGGGACACCTGAGAGGACTTTACACTCATTAGCTGTGGAAATCTGGGGTTGCTGATATACTTGGGAAGGGTGTAGCAGGAAGAGGGTTCAGGGCACCCACTCCAAAGGACAGCAACAAAGCTCCACAGACGGGAGCACAGGGCACCTTTGGATCATCAGCATGTAAGACAAAAAGGCTCAGGAAGAACCTCTAGTCTGACCCTTTGCACAGGAGGGACGCAGGAGGGGGTGACACAGCACACAGACACTCTGCTCCCTGCACCCCTGCTGGGAAGGAGACACACATGGTGGTCCCAGCACACGCCATCCTTACCTGCACCGATGATCAGCACGTTGGTACTGCTCAGGTTGTAGTTGCTCAAGGAGATGCACTTTGCCATCATCTTTGTCCTCTTCTGTGTCTGAAGAGCCTGTGCCACCACCAAAAAGGAAAGCCATTATCTTTACTCAACATTAACCTGGGCAGGCAGGCAGGGATGGGGACAACTGCAGTAGTGTCATAAACCAGCTTGGATAGGAAGGGAACAACTGGGTCCTTGTACTGAACAAGGACTCAAACCCCTGCTCATCCAAACACCATTCCAATGTCCGGTGTACTACACTTTACAAGGTACTAAATTAAAATAAATCCACCATCTTCTGCAAATCCATCCAATCCGTCTCTGAAAGGGCAGGTGAACTCTCACCCCACAGAGCTGGGAGGAGAGGGGGAATAGAAAAAGCAGTCCAGGTGTGTTCTTGTGCAATTCTGCACCAACAGATGAAGTGAGAATGAAGAAGTTCTATCAGGAATTTTATCCTGCACCTGAGCAGAGTTTGTATACCTGATATCCAAAGCTGATGGACTTGTCCAATCCCCCAGATTGGACCCTGTAAGGGTCCATCAGGCTCTGAGCCACTGGATCTGCGCATATACACATGCAAAGGAGCACCAAAAGAAGGCTTTTCATGGAAAGAAAGATTGCAGTGGCCTGAATGGGCTTCATTCTGCATCCTGTCAGGGGATGAGAGCCCTCTCTGCCCACACACCAGATTCCTCCCTAGCAGGAGCTGATGTCTGGGCTCAAAAGGGAGCACAGGTGGCCTTTGGCATCACTATGCCACATTCAGACAAGGCCCAAAGGCTGGTGGAAGAGGCCTGTTTCCATGGACAAATTAAAAGTTGCTCTGAGCTTAAGGAAACATAGGACAAGTTCAGGACAAACACTCGAAAGATCTGAAACCTTTGGTTCACCCATGCTAGATACTCACACATCCCTCTGCCCAGGCATGGCTTTCCTGCCACAGGACCAAAGGAAAAGCATTTCCCCCACCCCCATGCACATAGAGCAAAACCCAAAAGCATCAGCCTTGGTTTTGGGATGTCAGTGGCCCATTACCTGCTTGCTTGCTCGGATGTACACCTTCTCCTTCTCAATCTTCACCTGAGGGTGACAGAACAGCAGCAGGTTGCAGGACAGTGAGGGCTCCCTCTGGGCAACAGCTAACAGATGGAGCAGCAATGGCAGCAGGTTGCCTGCAAGAGCAGCTCAGGCCATAGCAGGGCTCATCCCAGCTCAAGGTTGTGGGATGTCTCCTGTCTCGTACCAACCATGCACTGACGCTCAGTGTACAACTTAATTTCCATCCCAGGTTTACTTATGGTTTCTCATTCCCAGCCCACTCCTACTCGAGACTGGGCACCTACTCCCCCAGGGTCGCAGGAGGTGTCTGATGCCCATGGGTGGGTGCAAGGGAGGAAGAAGCTAGGTGAAGGTGCTGCTCTCCACTACCCACACCAGCACATCCTCGGAAAACATTCGCTCCATGCCATAAAGAACATTGCTTATCCCAAAACAAAGAGACATTTTGTGGGTGACACTAATCTGAGTGGTGTGGTTGATGCTCTAGAGGGAAGGGATCCATCCAGTGGGACCTGGGCAGGCTGGAAAAGTGACCCCATGGGAACCTCATGAGGTTCAACAAGGCCAAATACTTGCTGCACGTGGGTTGGAGCAATCTACAACATCAACCCAGGCTTGGGGATAAAGGGATCGAGAGTAGCCCTGAGGAGGGTTGGGATTGTTCAGCCTGGAATTGTTCAGTTCTTAGGAGCCCCTTCCAGTGCCTAAAGGAGCTCCAAGAGAGCTGGAGATGGACTTGAGACAAGGGCCTGGAATGACAGGACAAGGGGGAATGGCTTCCCACTGAGAGAGAGCAGGAATGTTGGGAAGAAATTCTTCCCTCTGAGGGTGATGAGGTCCTGGCACAGGTTGCCCAGAGAAGCTGTGGCTGCCCCATCCCTGAAAGTGTCCAAGGCCAGGTTGGATGGGGCTTGGAGCACCCTGGTCTAGTGGAAGGTGTCTCTGCCCATGGCAGGGGGTGGAACAAGATGGTCTTCAATGTCCCTTCCAACTCAAACCATCCTGTGATTCTGTGTTTCCTCTGCTGCTGCAAGGACAAGGGTCTCACCTGGAACCTGGGTAAACTATCCAAGCCGGGAAAGTCCTCAATGTCACCTGTGCCGATGTTGAAGCAAGCTCCATGCCAGGGACAGCGGACTCTTCCTTTGGACAAAACCCCTGCAGGGAACACAGCAGAGCAGGGTTGATGCTGCCCTGCAGATGCCTGCCATTCTCTGGGATGGCACCTCTCCTCCAGGACACATGTCAGCTGATGTGGACCTGGATGGGCAACACTGGACTTCTCTCAACATGCACATTGGACAGGCTCATCTGTTTGGGACCAACTGGGATCCTATATGGGCAATCCCTTCTAAAATGCCCTGGATGGCAACATCCCCCACATCTCTGGGCACAGCTCCAAAGCTGTCTGCTCTGCCTGGGATATAGCCTCCATCTCCAGCCAGGATGAGGCTGTCATCTCCACAGTCTCATCATCCTTTTAAGCCCCCGTAGCACCCAGAGGAGGCAGTGCCTCAGAGCATCACTGATTTAGAGCACGTGTGTTCCAGAGCAGACTCTGACACAGCAAGGTGCCTGCACACACCTGGAAGGCACAAGCATGCCCAAAGCCATGCGTTCATTTCTCCAGGTGTTTGCTCAGAAGCTGCTACCTTGGACTTTAGCTTTCCCTGCTACAGTGCTGGGGCAGAGCATTGGCTACCATGTGGCCATAGACCGGTATTGAGCTTGTGCCTGAGGCACAGCAGTGTCATCATCACCACATGTGGGGATGGAAGGGCAGCCCCTGCACTTACTGCTGCAGCAGATTCTCCAGTGAGATCCCTGTGTGACAGCCAGTCTGAGGAATGTACCCACAGGTCTCTGAAAGGGCAGGTGAACTCTCACCTCCAGGGCAGCATGGGGCTCTTCTGTCCTGCTCAACTGGCTCTCGCCCCAGGTGAGGGGCTGAGAGCATGGCTGCTACAGCCAGCACTGCTGCTGGGCCAGTGATGCCCAGAGGACACACAGTGCAATGCTCTGGCTGTCTTCCCCAGCATCCCACTTCCAGTAAAGAGTCCTCCCAACTTCAGTTTGGGTGATGCACTTCCACACACAGTCAGACCAGCACTGCCTGATGCTGCTGCTTAGGTTCTGGGCAGGGACCTGCCTGAAGCCGATGCTGAGAAAGTGCCAGGATGCATATTTTTAATGCCAAGATGGGAAACCCCCACACCTCATCCCACTTCAGTCAATAACATGAGCAACATTCTTCTTGCTACTGAAAGGATCTCATCAGCCCAAATAGATTCCTCCTTTTGATTTACAGTCACTAGCAGAAGCCCCAGCCCTGTGACCAACAGTGGCAGCTGGTGTCAACTGCAACCAGAGTTGTGGTAAAGTGCTCTGGGGAGGTTTGTGCAACCCCAGCCTGCTGCCCGTGCCTTCTCCAGCCAGAAGATGCCCAGGTGATGCTAAGTGTGTGGCATGGAACTGCCCTGTGCCCGGCAGCACAGGGTGAACACTGGGCTGTCCTTTGCCCACCCTGTGATGTCCTCAGTTGCTTCCCAGGACAGGATGCAGACTAACCTTTGACCAGTGGAGCCCCATAGTGGGGACACTTGTGTCCCACGGCGTGGAACTCACCACTCTCCTTGATGAGCAGAGCCTTCCCACAGCCCAGGTCCACTTCCCTCATCCTGGGGAGGAGAAGTATGGAAAAAGATGACAGAGCATCCACCTCACAGCAGATGCCACCCTCTCACCCTACAACCCAGACCTGGTCCTGCCAGTTCCCTGCCTCCTTCAACTTGCTCCAGGTGACTACAGGTGTGGGTCAGTCCTTGTCACCAGGTCAGTTTTGGAGGTGGATCTGTTGTCCCCAGTGTGGGGCACATCCAAGCTGAGTGGCAGCATCTTAATCCATCACTGTGTCAAGAGGAAGCCCAAAGCACCTCCCCAGCTGCTGGGGAAGCTGGTAGTGGGAGCAAGAACCCAAACTGGTTTTACTGCAACCTCCCCTCCCCTCCTGGCCCCAGTGGATAAGCAGGTCCCTGCCAGGCTTGTATTCAGTCTTTGAAAGCAAACACAACATGTCTCAGAGTTGAAAACCAGGAGGGGCGACTCTGCCCCTTGGAGTCTGCCTCCCACACCTCAGGGGTTTGTGCTCTGGTCCTGGCCATGTCACAGGGTCAACAACATGGGTCACCTTTTGCTGATAAATCCCTCACGACAGCAGACACCCGTGTGTGACCTCCTTGATGTTTCCCTTAGCTGTTTTTGCAGAGTGAAGCTCACACAGCAACCTTCTCCTAGCACCAGGCTCCGGGCCTCAGCTGTAAGTCACCAAGGGGCTTCACCTCCTCAGTGCTGGGTTCAGCCCCGCTCTGCACAGGAGCAAACGAACCTTGAGCCATTCTCATGGAAGGTTCTCTTTGACATCTCCCAGTTTTTGATAGAACCAGAGGGAACAGTCTTAAACTAAAAGAGGATCAGTTTAGTTTACATATAGGAAAGAAGTTTTTACAATGAGTGGTGAGGCACTGCCACAGGTTGCCCAGAGCGGTGGTGGATGCCTCATCCCTGGAAACATTCAAGGTCAGGTTGGACATTGATTTCAGGTTAGACCTTGGATCTTCATTTGCTTTTTCCAGCCTGGAGGAGACTGAGGGGAGACCTCATCACAGTCTGCAGCTTTCTCATGAGGAGCAGCTCTGATCTCTTTTCTCTGTGACCAGTGACAGGACCCGAGGGAATGGCTGGAGCTGTATCAGGAGAGGGTTAGGCTGGATATTAGGAAAAGGTTCTTCCCCCAGAGGGTGGTTGGGCACTGACCAGGCTCCCCAGGGTATTGGTCACATCCCCAAGGCTGTCAGAGCTCAAGGAGTGTTTGGACAACGCTCTCAGGCACAGGGTGGGATTGTTGGGGTGTCCTGCTGCAGGGCCAGGAGTAGGACTTGATGATGATCCTTGTGGGTCCCTTCCAACTTAGGATATTCTAAGATTCTATGGACAGGGCTCTGAGCAACCTGGTCTAGGAGAGAGCCCTTATTCTGCAGGGAGCTGGACATAGAGCACAGAGCTGCTGTCCCCTGGAAACTTCCCCTCTTCCAGCCAGAAAGCCTATTCCCGCACAGTTTGATGTTTATCTGGAAATCCTGGTTGCTCCCGTTGCACGGAGTGGATCATCTCATCTACAGCCAGCCCTGACGTTGCCTCTGGGCTACCAAACATACCACTGTGCCCACAGCAAACCCCACCTGCTCAAGGTGGCCACTGGCCAAGTGTGATCCCGGAATGCTGTTCCTGCATGCCAAGTTCCAGGGTCTTGGAAGAATGGGACTGACTTTGCATGCTCATTCCTCTTCAGGTAACATCCCAACTCTATCCCACCACTTAAACCCAGGCTACAGAGATGCTTGTCCCACTCTCTGTTTCCATGGAGATGAAAATGGGGCTCAGCCCATCAGCACTCCTGTCACACCTTCAAACCCACCTTGGACAAGACTTTGGGCAGGTGCCTGCTCCACCAGCATCAACTGCCTAATGACAAATGCTCAATTTCCCAATTTTCTTGTCAATTTCCTGATTTCCTTGCCATCATGGGCGAAAACCATCAGAGTTCATCACACCTGCCCTCAGAAGCAATTTTGTTCCAGTAACTTGGCAGTCCTGCTCCCTAGTGATGCAGCTCTGCCCGCTCTCCATGCAGGACACTTGGCACTTGGAGCTCTTCCCTCAGCACAAGCAGTACAAGTCCAGCTGCATTCCTCAGCTGATTAAACCTGTTCAATGGCAACCATAACTCCCTGGGAAGATAAGATAAGTGAAAGAGTTTACAGCTTACCCAAGGAGCTGTGTGAGCTGAGAGAGTCAAAACCAAGACCTGGTGTCTTCAAAGCAGCACACAACCACCTGCAAGGTTCCAATCCTGCACTCACTCCAGAGAAATCCAGAGAATTATTTACACTGTCCTGCAGCCTGCTAAACTGTTTACTCAGTTGGGAATTTGTCCTGTTGCCCCAATCCACTCCCCACTTGGGAAGCATCAGCTAAAACTCAGCTCTGGTCAGCAAAGGACCTTTGCTCGAGAGCTGTGGGAGCACTGGGAGCTGTTTTCTGTCCCCCCACTTAGCCTGCTGGGAGGCTGGCTGGCTGCAGCAGCACCAGTTTATCCATCAGTACCTTTTACTGGTACTGCTGAGGTCATGATGGTACCAGAAAGACAGAAAGGATGGGCAGAAAACATACCCCGTGCTTGCAGACTCCACTAACACAATGCAGTGGTGCCCGAACCCCAGTGCCAGTGCTGCGGCCGTGCCCTCGCACACCCCTGCCCAGCACACTACCTGGGAGAAGCATCCTGGAAAATCCCTCTGGGTACCAAAGCAAGAGGACTCCTTTGGTCTGGTCCATTGCTTTACATGAGCTGTGGGACCCTCTCACAGCACCTCTCTCTTAATATGGACTCAGCCTGCTAGAAAACAGCTATTCTCAATCTAAAATGTCTAGTGGTGGCACATCTACTGCCACAGTCGGTAGCATGTTTCAGCAGCTGATGCACACAAGACTGAAGTGTGGGCCCGGTTCCCAGACCGATGTCAGTTCCTAGCCCAGGTTTTAGCTGAGTTCCCTGCTATGACCACCTGCAGCCATGTGTGTTCTCACAGGCTGCAACCAGCTCCTCCTCACCTTCCCTGCAGCCAGCAGAGCTCTCCAAATCTTTTCATCTACCATACAGCCTGCTTCCCACTCAATCTATTCATAGAATCGCAAAATCACAGGATGGTTTGGGTTGGAAGGGACCTTAAAGACCATCTTGTTCCATCCCCCTGCCATGGGCAGAGACACCTTCCACTAGACCAGGTTGCCCTGTCCAACCTGGCCTTGAACACTTTCAGGGATGGGGCAGCCACAGCTTCTCTGGGCAGCCTATGCCAGGGCATCATCACACTCAGAGGGAAGAATTTCTTCCCAATATTCCTGCCCTCTTTCTCTGTAAAGCCATTCCCCCTTGTCCTGTCCCTCCATCCCTTGTCCCAAGTCCCTCTCCAGCTCTCTTGGAGCTCCTTTAGGCACTGGAAGGGGCTCTAAGGTCTCCCTGGAGCCTTCTCTTTTCCAGGCTGAACACCCCCAGCTCTCCCAGCCTGTCTCCAGAACAGAGGGGCTCCAACCCTTGGAGCACCTCTGTGGCCTCCTCTCTAGCAGCTCCACGTCTTTCTTGTGCTGAGTACTCCAGAGCTGGAGGTAGTACTGCAGGTGGGGTCTCACAAGGGCAGACCAACCTAATTTTCCTACATCCTTCTTGCTCTGGGATACTAAAGCAGAGCACACTCTTCTAGTAACACCCCAACACAAAGTCAGCAGACACAGAAGCCTCCATGACACTCGGATGTTCAGGCATTAGCCTACATCTTGACCCTGGAACAGTACCGTCCCTGTGCAACCAGTATTTCCCGGGGTAGTCTCCCCTTTTTGCTTCACTCCATCTTCGAGGCAATTCCAGTTGCTGCCTGTGCTCTACCCTGGGTCCTCTTGCTGTCACTACCCAACTGCACAGGAGGCAGTAGGTTACCCATTGTCTCCCAGGACAAACTGCAGCCACTTTGCTTGCCCTCCATTCCAGAGCATCTCCACTGACTCCTCATCCCCACCTCTCACTGGAGGAGGACATTTGCCTCCAGGTCCCAATGGCCCTCCAGCACTTCTCTGGGCTCAGCAGAGCTTGAAGAGTCATAGAATCCTGAGATGAAAGGGACCCACAAGGATCATCATCAAGTCCTACTCCTGGCCCTGCAGCAGGACACCCCAACAATCCCACCCTGTGCCTGAGAGCGTTGTCCAAACACTCCTTGAGCTCTGACAGCCTTGGGGATGTGACCAATGCCCTGGGGAGCCTGGTCAGTGCCCAACCACCCTCTGGGGGAAGAACCTTTTCCTAATATCCAGCCTAACCCTCTCCTGATACAGCTCCAGCCATTCCCTCGGGTCCTGTCACTGGTCACACAGAGAAGAGAGCAGTGTTGCCCCTCTGCTGGCCCTTACGAGGAAGCTGCAGACTGTGATGAGGTCTCCCCTCAGTCTCCTTCTACAGACTGAAAAAGCTGTCATGGTTTAGGAATGGTATTCCCCAATTTAGTGCTCCCACTAAAAACCCACTGCTGCTCGCTCCCTTCTCTCCTTCCCCCTTCCCTCCTGTGGCTGGCTGGAGAGAAGAACTGGAGGCACAAAAGGTAAAGATCACCGGTTGAGATAGAACAATTTATTGGAAAACAGCTGTGAGATAAGAAAAGGAACAGTAACAGCAACAATATTAGTAACAAAAGTGTACAAAAGAGAGAGTGATTTACATGCAAAAATGCTCACTACCAAGTTGGACCCAATCTCAGCCACGCTACCCCACTGCTCCTTCCATGGGACCAGCATTACCCAAAACACTCCCTCCATCTCAGAACCAGCATTACCGCCACACTTGCTCACTGGAAGGAATCCCTTCTTCCCCCTGCCTCCAGAAATGACATGAGGTGTTATAGAATAACCTCTGGGTCCTGGTCATGGCCCCTCCTGGCTACTGTAAAAATTAACCCTGTCCTGGCCGGAACCAGGACACAAGCTGCTCCTCATCACATGAAGACTTAATCCAAGAAAGTCCAGTGCATCCCTCTGTAGAATGGTCTAATACATAAATTCCCATTGCAATGAAAAAAAACTAATTCATTCCTGGATGAACTTACCTAATAAGAAGAATTTATGGCCCATGAAGCTCCTAAAGTTTAGCCCAAAGTAGCCCGTAGTACATGGATTATTCTAGGATATTACTACAGGCAATACTTCAATCTAAAGCAAACAGCTGCCAGACTCCTGGTGTGTCCCACACACCTGACATTGCTCCCTTGCTGGAATGAAAGCTATTCCAAACTATTTTCTTCCACACATGGATGGAGCCCGCTGAGATGTCGGCCGTCAGCCTGATGGAACCTGTACTTCTACCCCAGAAAAGAGGCATCAGCCTGTAAAGCACAGTGATGGGGACAGCCACTTTTTAGACTTCAGAAAACTCTTAAATCAGGGCAGTGAATGTGCCCAGCAGAAGTGTGTTCTCATTTGCAAAAGATCTGAAAAACTGCATCCTTAGTGAAAGAGCAAATTGATGAGCTCAGCTGGAAGAGCCAGGCACTGCAGCCAGGATGGAGCCAGGATGGAGCACACGGCCTGCCCCATCAGCTCCCCCCATGCACTTCTTGTGCTGCTTTGTAAAATCACTAAGGCTATAAATTTATAAAAAATTGTCTGGGTTGGCTAACACAAGCTGAGCAGACCCTCCTGAGAAATTCTGCTACAGAACATCACCTCTTTCTGAGACAAGTCCCAGCACAGGCCATGCTGGGAACAGCAGACCTTCTGGTAAAAAACAGTTGTCACTTGTCCATGATATAATTTTTTAAGACTAAAAAAAATGTTTATTTTACTAAGTTCAACTATTATCTCCAGAAACTCTAAAAATAAGACAAGGTGTTCAGATTGGGTTATAAAGTCTCTCAAGTTTTATCTGCAACAAGTTTAGGCACTTACTGTCCATTCTCCAGGTCCTTCACATGGCAAACGGATGCTTCCACCATGTCCTTTGGGTTGTGGTAGGGATTGCTGGCAATTGGATGTTCCTCGAGGTGGTAGTGCCGGGCAGTTCCATTGACTTTGTAGATCAGAGGGCTGGCTTTCCCATTGGGTGACATCTCCTCCTTGCTTCTCTCCTTCTCAGGTATCACAACTTCAATTTTCACTTCAACTGCAGGAACAAACAGAAAACTTCATTAAAATGAAGCCAGAAGTTTTGCTGCCATTCTGTCTCTCCCTCCTCTCCTGAACTTGGAAAGGAGCTGACAGACATCAGAACAGACATTTTTTGCTGGCTTCCCTGAGAAGATAAAACATTTAATATCAAACTTGGCTTGATTACCTGAGCCCATTATCCCTCTGTTCTTTCTGCAGTGGGCACTTTGTATTCATAAAGTACATATTCTTGCAAGCAGAGTCATGAGTCATCGGTGCAAAACAACCCCTCAGCCACAGCTCTTGTTCTGTTCAGTGGAAAACAGCTTCAAGCAGCTTTATGTGAGGCACGCCAAGGCCTCTGGGGTTCAGGTAAACTTCAAAAAACCCTTTTTAGTTGTTTGTAGGTAACATTAACTGAAAGAGAAAGCCAACACTGCATGGTGCATAAAGCTGCTTCATTAGATGAAGATCAATTAATAAAGAACTAGAAATACTAAAATTATTTCCATATGAGGTTTTGAGTGTAGAGTGAGTCCTCAGCATTAGGTAACAGAAGCAAGGATGGTCCATTTTTCTCATGTGTCCATCACTGAACGGGTCTGACAACAAACCATCCCTGTTCTGGGGACCAGAGTACCCAGGGACACGTGGGAGCAAGGACAGTGGGGAACAGAGGGGCTCTTCTCAGTCACCCAGGTGAGGATATGCAGAAGTTACTGTGAGAGTGCTGAGGCCCTGGCACAGGCCAAAGAAGCTGTGGCTGCCCCTTCCCTGAAAGTGTTCAAAGCGAGGTTGGACGGGACTTGGAGCAACCTGGTCTAGTAGGTGTCCCTGCCCATGCCAAGGGGCTGGAACGAGATGGTCTTTAAGGCCCTTTCCAACCCAAATCATTCTATCAATCTATGTTCATCCAAGCTCCCTGAAGGGCAGCACTCACCCATCCTCCCCACTCATCCACCCAGTTGCACCCCCGCCCATTGCCCCATGCCTGGGGTAGGCAGACTGGGCACAGAAGCATCAGAGAAAGCCACTGATGAGCTCTCACATCACAAAGTGGAAAACATCACTTTATCTCCTAGGGACTTCATAAAGCTGAAGCCATTAATATTAATAATAAACCCCAGTGAGTTCTATAGCAAGCCAGAGGGAAGTGCCAGAGATTGGTGAAGTGTCTCAAGCACAAAGGAGATCATTGAGCTTTCCCCATCTTATAAAGGTCATGAACAGGAAAAGCTGTACAGAAGATAAAAATTAGAGTTCATAAACTAAACAGGTTAAGGAAAGGCCAAAAAAGAGGGTAAAAATAAGACCTACAGCAAAAGAAGGGCCCTGAGTCTTTCCAGCCTCATCTGTTGTCCCAAAACTTTTACTGCAAGAACATTGAGAGGACAATGGAAGAACAAGTCAGGGGGAAGGCCATTTATTTTGGAAGGGAGAAAAGCAAGTGGCCACGGCCACCCAGGTGCTGGAAGCAGGCAGTTGTCTTGGGAGTCCTGCAGGTTTCTGCTGTTTGTGTCAGCTCAGCAGGGCAAGGGATGGTGTAGCTTTTTGCCAAAGAGCCAAATCTCTGCACTCACCAGGGCAGGATTCACCGGGGGTACTGATCCAGGAAAGTGATTTTCCATGTATGAATGCTGAATTAGCGGAAAACGGCAACTTCTCTTGCTCTGTTGCAGCTGCAGGAGTTAATGCAAACTAACAGGGCCAGCACCATGCATTAAAAAAACCTATACTGCTATATGCAAATCTATTCCTGGGGCTCTAGAGAAGCAGCCCAGCTGCTGCAGGTACCCAGTGAAGAGGTTGCTCTCCATGAGTACTGCTTTCCTAGGGCACTGGGAGAAGCAGACATGGATTTTGGAGGACAGAATTAGGAAATATAATGAATGCCCATTTATGCCAGTCCTGGTGAAATACTTTTGGCCAAAGAAACAGGAGGTTCATGTCATATGATTTCATAGTCAATCAGATTTATCTGCAGCGAATTAGGCTGAGCATCCTTGCAGCCAGACTGCGGAGCCAGAACATGTCTCAGGATGAGACCAGGATGGCACCAGCAAAGCCAGCAGCTCTGAGCCCTAGCAGTGACATTGATATCAGTGAATTCACCCTGCAGGAAACAACCTCCATGTCTCACTTGGTTGATGCCCCAGGGCTCTGTTTTTCAGAGCACATTTGGGTCAGGTGAGCACTTGGAGTGCTCACTAGTCCATGGGCATATGAACCTAGAGGGATGAAGATGGAAATGTAGCTCTGCTCTCTTCACTTCTTCCTCAGTCAGAAAAACATATGCAGGAAGCAGCAGGTCTCTGGCACCAGTATGTGACTTGGCATTGCTTGGGACTCACTAACACTGCTGGACAAATGTCCAGAGCAAAAGAAAAAGAGGTATAAAGCCATCTCCCTTCCTATTTCAGGCTCCACACTTCACCATTTGCCTCTGTGGGAGGCAATTCCCACTTGCCTCTTGCCAACATTTTATCCCCCCATCTCCCCCTTCTCATCACTCTTGGTTCCTACATGGGGTGTCCTCTGGTCTGAAACCTGCATTCCCAAGAGATGATCCCTCCAGGAATCCAGGGCTCAGCAGCACCTGAGCTGATCCAGCAAACTGCTTCAGTTGCCATCAGGGAAAATGACATTTAAATGAAATATTTATAAACCCAAGTCTAATTCTGAAATCTGATTGGTAGTGGGGCTGGGGCCAGCGCACTCAAGCCCTTTGACAGTCCTATCCTGCTAGAAGAGAGTCTGGACCTTAAAGCAAACTGTTTGGAAAGTTTTAGGCATGTGACTACAAATCTGGACAGCAGACAGCTCCTCAGGGACATAGAGATATGGATATCGATATAGATACATAAGTATAATTATAGATTATATAGATAAAAATATAAATAGATATGTATAGGTATAGATAAAATAGATGAGAGAGAGACAGAGAGAGATGTGCCGGCTTGCCCTGTGCCATCAGCATCACATATATAAACATATCCCATACATAAACATATGTGCTTATGTATATTTTTAATATATATCTATACATACATGCACACATTATACATATATATATATATATTAGGGACTAGGAGGCCAGGGCTGTAAGTATTTTATAAGAATGTAGAAAAAAGCAGAGGAACCAGCTGAGCAGGTGCTCATAACATCCACATACATCACAGCACTGCCAGCTCTCACTTTTCAAAAATCCTGAGTCAGCTCCCCAAAGTCACAGAACTGTTTAAAATACAGTCTTGACAAGACTATAAATTTTTACTCAATTTTTTTTTCTGCCAGGTTTTCAGCCTTTAGGTCAAGCACTGCTGGGACCCTACACACACACTCAGAAACTGCATCCCAACCCCATTCATCACAGTTGGCTTACGTGTTGTTTTCACACGGTGGCCACAATGCTCTTGTGCTTTGCCTCATGCCATTCACACAAGCAGTAAGTCCTTAACACCCCACTACATCTTCTGTAATCTTATTCCTTCTCCATCACTATTCACGGCCCTGTGGGACAAGTCAGAGCCTCTGCCTGCTTTTGGGCAGGTACCTGAGACATGAGGCTAGAATTGTTGGCATAGACCCCAGAGCAGGAGCTGGCAGGTAGCTGGGCAGCAGTGCAGGGCCATGGACATTATTTAAAAAAAATAGGGTAATTAAAAAACTTCTTCATCACAGAACTGGGTTTCCAGTATGGCTCAGAGCCCTTCTAGAGGCTAAATTTAAATTATGGGTATCAGATCATTGAAAGTGTACTACTTAAAATGAGAGAAACCAGGAAAATACTGAGTTAACGTGGGAAGAGAGAATTGCCATGCGCCAAGAACTAACTTGAACCTGGGGGAGTCTGGGTAAGATGAAGATGCCTGGTCATGGGGCATGGAGGAGCTGAGCTGACGAGGGGAGAGCAGTGAGTGTGCCTTCCCCAACCCCAAAACCATGTGATGCCTCAAAGTGTGCTGCTCAGGGGCTGGAGGCACAAGGCAGAGGAGCACTGAGGGCAGGGAACAGCCTGGTATGGGCTGCATGGTGCCAACAGTTCCAGGAGCAGTGGAAACCAAAAAAGCATCAAGGGATGATGCTGGAGGGAGCAGCAAGGTACAGTGAGCACAGCCAGAAATCTCAGTTTACCCCATCAGGGTTTATTTTCGCAAAGCCAGCACAGAGTAAATCCACCACCATGGGACACGTTTCGGGGCTCACTGTGCCCTGCCAGAGCTGTGCTTTCCAGGCATTCTCCAGGCACTCCCATTCTGCCTCAACTATAAACCCCAATGAGAGCAACTTCAGGTGGTCTCAGAGAGACTCCAAACCATTTCTATTGACCACTTCTTCCCCTCCTTCCAGGGCAAGGCTGGATGGGGCTTGGAGACACCTGATCTAGTAGAAGGTGTCCCTGCCCATGGGAGGGGATCAGAACTAGTTGGTCTTCACAGTCCCTTCCAGCCCAAATCATTCCGTGATTCTATCATTCTATTAAAAATGACAGCTCGTGACAAAATCACCATGTCAAATGTGCCTGGCTCTGCTCTCCTTCTCCAGATGATGTGTCAGCAAATGCCACGCTCCCAAAAACCAGGATGTAGGACTTGCCAGCCAAGGCTGGGGGCACCTTCAGAGCCAAGTTCAGGTCACACAGGCAACAGTACCCTCTCTAGTAGCATGCAGCATGCCTGGGAATGGAGCATGTTTCCTGCTAAACACATTCTCTGTGCAAGGGCAAAGCCCACCCCCAGACATTCCATGTGAAGTGGAGCAGCTGCTTTGCCCCACCATCAAGCACTGAGCCCAGCAGGAGAAGTATACTCACAATTTATAGGTTTTGAAGCCAACTCTCCCACACCCTGCGCAGAGATGGTGCTGCCGCAGCTCACAAGAGCTGGCGCTGGTGCGTGATGGTTTCTGTCACCCATCATCCTGCCCGGGCTGTGCTGCAAGAGCGGGTGCTGGGATACCACACAGGCTGCCAGCTCATCCTCAATGCATCACACACTCAAGACAAACCCCAGGAAAAAATTATACAGAGATTGAGAACTGGGCCTTCAGAAGAGGATCTGGCATCACGGGACTGCAGCACTGGAGATAACAGCAGATTACTTCATTGCTTGAACATAAGCTCTTAATTAAACACTGAAATATCGGGACAGGGACAGGCACTGCAGCAGCAGCCAGATCTGGGGGCTGGCCAGTGGTACAGTCAGCACATCTCTTTAGGGATCCAGGACTCTACTCCCCAGAGCTCTTGCACCACTCATCTGCTCCTCAAAAAGTGACATTCGTGCAATGCCAAGGTTATCTTGAGAGTGCTCAAGGGACTAAGGGTCTCTCTTGGACATAAGGAGATGGAGCAGATATAAGGAGATGGAGACCTTGTGTACATCTTAAAAAAGTGTCTGAATCAATTCCCTTGACTTCAGGTTGCATCTGAAATATTCCCTTCATGTGGAAATAGAGCAAATGTGGAAATGGAGCAAATAACTCTATTCTGTCCCTGCTTCTTATTTGGACAGGGAATAGGTGGATTCTTAGAAATAGTAAAGTCCAGTACTCAGCTCCGACGGTGTACAATTCCCACATGAAATGGCTGTAAAACCCCTTTGCTAGAACAATCAGTATCCTCAAATGTCTCTGTTTACCTCTCTGCATTTGCAGGTTTTATAACTGTGAGATGATATAAAGATATAAACAGGATTTTCATGAAGAAAACTTACAGGTCACAGTGTCCAATGTCATATTACCTTGGCGATGACCCATAACATAACCATAGTACAGGTCAAGGGCAGAAAATCACCCTTGTTTTCTCCTCATGCCTTACACAAAGGCAGGGACCTCACTCCTTGGATGTTCAGTGGTTCACAACTCCTATTGCTCTTCTGATCTTTTGAGTCCTTCAACCTGAAATCCCCCCTGCCTGAGGCAGTGAAGACAAATTGCCAAGAAAAGGTCCCCAAAAGACATCTGTCCACCCACAAAGGCTACACATGGATGCTAACTGATCTGACAGCACCACTGATTCCCCTTGCCCTGGGGCACAGGGAGCTAGGAGCTCTCCTCCATGGCAGCTTTGGTAACACTGCCATGCCCCCCATGCACCAGCATCAGTCCTTGGGATCCTGCACTGGGGTGATGTGGGTGCTGCCGGGTATGATGAGTGTGGGTGACCATGTGGTGCCTGCTCATGCCCAGCCTGCTCAGGACAAGGCTGAACATCGACACTTCCACACCACCCCTCGATCAGCCAGTTTGCCTGGGCAGGCAGCACCACAGCCCCTGCCCCTCCCACATACACCCACCTTCCCCAAACCACAAAGCAGGGAGCCCACCCAGCCCGGCCGCGGTGGGACCATGCCAGGCAAGGGGAGGGGACATCCTTGATGTCCAGGTGCCTACAACTGCTTTCCCTACTGGAAGCAGTACACATGGACAGGCTTCACCAAGATAATAAAATCCCAACAGCAGAGCAGCTCCAGGACTGCAGGGAAAAAAATAAGGGCTGGCCAGTGAGTGACAAAGCTGCAGCAGAAGGAAGGTGCTGGAGCCCCACGTGTCTGTGTGGGGATGGCTGTCACACAAACCTGCCCTGGGGCACGAGAGGGGCAGCTCTGCCCCAGGTACAGCAGAAAGGCAGAAGCAGGAGGGTGGTGAGGTACAAGGAGATGGGACCGGGCGGAGATGCCCCCCTCGTGCTGCAGGGTGAATTTCCCTCCCACCTGCCACCACCCCCCTACCACCACCTACCACCACCCCTGGCAGCGCTGCTGCCCCCCCATCTCCCTGCCTGGGAGTGAGAGAGCCGAGGAATCTGGAGGGATTAAGAACCCAGTAATCCTCCCTGCGGGAGCCGAGCATTAACATTCCCCCGGCCAGCGTCCACTGCTGACCTACTTCTCCCACGGGGACGGCAGGATGGGGCCTCGGCCTTGGAGGGCAGTCACCTGGTTTGGGCTTGGAGAAGCATCCTCCCATGGCGTCGTGTGGGATAGGCAGCGGGGCCAGGGGCGGGCAGGTCACCAAGGGCGCGGGCACATCCTCGCATGGTACACGGCCAGCTCGCGTGTCTCGGCTCCGGCGTCGATCCCACGTGCCCTGGGTAGAAAAGTACTGTGAGAGCCAGTGCCAGCCGGGACGGTGGGTGCAGCAGGGAGGGGAAGGCAAACTCGTGACAGCGCTGCTGCCTGTGCCCACAGCTGCAGGCAGGAGCGGGCAGCACCAGTACAGTGGGCACACATAGCACGGGGCACCGAGCCCCATGCACCTCCAGTGACCCAAGGGACAAGTGGACAATGTGCTGCTTGGGTCACTGTGCTGGGAGCCACTTGTAAATTCAGTTATGAAGTTTATAAATTCAAACATCAAAGTTAATTACAAAAACCCTCGTATCATTTATGGTCAGATTTTAATAACTTTTCAAAGCCCTGCCTTTGGGAATTAAAACTCTAAGCACACAGGTCACAGCCTAAATACAATGATTAAACCATAAATACATTTCAGTTGTTTTTTTCCTGTTATTATTAGGTATTCCAGTTATGCTCATTCCTGCAGAAATGCCATTGGCTTTGGAACAATTAATTAATTAAAGGGTTTTTGATATCAGACCATTTTGTATCAACATCCTTTTTTTATACTATCAAGACCAATTTTTTTAATGTTTGAAATCAAGTTGTGTTTCTCTTATTAGCTTTGACTTGGAGTGCTCTCAGATTTGGTACAAAGAATTCAGATAAACCTTCTCAGTTACTGCATGACTGAAAATAGCAAAGACTCGCCCAACACAGTGGCAATACAATGGTATATTTAATTCATTTTACCCTCTCCTACCTGAATTGAACCAATTTACCATGGGTTTGCGATATATTATTCAAAAGCCCTCTGATCTGGGCAGGAAATTAAAAACCATTGCCAAATTATATTTTAAGACAGACAAGGTAGGCTTTTCTGTAGCTTACAAAGTGCCTCAAGGTCTTTACAATGAGAATTAGAGAAGTGCCAGGAGACAGATAACAAGCCCTATACCTTCTCTTCTTTGCTTAAACACCAACTCAAAATAACAGGATGTATCCCTCTGTTTCCAGAGGGATGCCATGCATGGCAACACCTCCACCAAGCCCAAAGTGTGTTGCAGAAGCACCTTCAGAGCCTGGAGCATGTTGAATAAGCAACCCAAGCCACAGGGGAACACGAGCCTGGTGCCTTGCACATGGTGCAAAGCAGACACATGCTATTTGATACTGAGCACTGAGGGTACCAGGCTGGAGCAGACTATTAACACAGCAAAACCAACCCAACATTCCCCACAAAGAGTGATCAAATGTGTGTGGAGCCACTAAAAAATTTCATGTGCAAAGACGGATCATTAAATGCAGAAGGGAAGAACCAAGAGCTCTTCTCCAAGAGCATCCCAGGGAAACAGCATGACAATGTCTGTGCAAGAGCAAATGCCAAAAAAAATGCCACGTAAGAAGGTGCACAAATGCAGAGGAAGACTGGGGAGCAGTGGGGAAAAACAGAGTGGAGACATCACATGCAGTAGCTGCTGTACAGCCCTTTGCCAGAACCAGCAGGGAGAAAAGGAAAATAGCTTTGTAGCAGGCAAACCAAACCTCGAGCTTCTGATTTATCAGTGATACAGGACAATAATTTAGTGTAAAACACATAATGAAATATTGCCACAGTTGCCTCAGGAGCAAACGCAGCCCCCCTCCACCCCAACCCAGAGCAGCAATTTGCAGTGAATTTCCTGCAGCAGAAGTAGGTGTTGTGGCAGCAAGACAGGGTCACGCTGAAGGCAGGCAGTGCCCTGGCAGCATCCCAGCATTCCCTTGGGATGCTGTGCACACGGAGGAGCACAGCAGGGAACCCCAACTACCAGGCAGGTAGCAGGATGGATGGCAGAAGGGTGGCTCATCTGCAAAGATGCCTCAGCAGAGAATCACTCCAACTTCTCCAACCCCTCCAGAAATGCTGATGCAGGACTGGTTTCCAGCTGGTCTGGCTGGTTTTAACAGGGACTTGGGGGCATGTCAGAGTTCCTGAATGTCAGCCATTCATCTGACATGCCTTTACTTTGTTTGGACCATAAAGATGGCAATCTGCAGTCACTCCCTCAGGCCCACTTCACATCTCCCAGTTTCCCCACTGATGGTCCCCCCAGCCCTTCAGACGCACTGAGACACTTGCACCTCCCGGTGCAGGTCAGAGGGAAGTGGTTGATATCAGAGGTGTCTTCTCCACTCCCAGCATTAGCCAAGTAAAATCAAAATGGTTTGTGGTAGGATTTCAGATGATGCCACCAGAGGAGAAGCCACCTGACTGCCCCCAGCCTGAGTCCCAGCAAGGACATAGAGATGCTTCAGAATCAACTGAGACTCAGCTGGTTGCAGAGGCACCATCCTGCCCTGCTGACCAATTCAGAGGACACAACAGGGCCACATCACTGCTAGTGGCATCCAGAGGCACCGAACCAGAGCTAGATCCTGCAGGAGTCATGGTCAAAATCTCCTCTCTATTGGAAGAAGGAAATAAGTTTATATACAACACGCTGTAGCTGAACCCAGGATCCCCCGTAAAACCTCGCTAAGTCCTGAAGGGTGATGGCCTGACCTGCATAAGGTGCCCATGCCCCAGTAAACCAGTACATCATCTGTTGCCTGAACAAAACGATACTCTGTGCCACACAGCTGTGCAGGAACATCTTCAACATCTTCTCAAAGAGGTAACTGTGGTAGTGCTGAGGAACAAACTGCCCCATCCCTAAAAAAACTAGAGTGAATGGGGAACCAGCCCTGCACCAGGCTGTCTGCAGAATTCCATCACCCACAGAGAGCACTTCCTGAGCACATAACCAGGGACACCAGCCTGCTCTAAACAGGAGAAATAGGGACAATAATCCAACAAAGAGAGAGAAACAATCCAGTGCTACCAACCCTGCACACTTCCCCTGCACGGCAATAACATATGTAAAATATGGCAACATCACATTTCAGTGTGGGTCAGGGATATCAGACCAGACAGACCACATGGCTCAGCCCAGCCCACACTTCCCACCAGGCTCAGACAGTCTGTGCTCGGAGCAGGATCCAGAGCCTGCACCACTTCTGAGCGGTGCAGTGCTGGCAGAGCTATTATTAGCACTGTGCTTCTGCTCGCTGCGGTGCCCCAGGCTCCTGTTTTAATCAAGTGCTCAGCTGTGACTCCAAAATCTTTTCCAAGAGCTAATGTGGCAACTATATAACTATATCAGTATACCAGTACACTGTAGGTATAAATAACATTTTCCCCCTGAACATCAGTTTGTGTTTATTGCCGCAGTATCATTTCCTCACCTGGCACTCAGGTCCTTCCCATCCAGCTGCAGCATCTGTCAGCATCTGTCCTGTTGCTGTGAATAATCCTGCATTGCCTGCCTAGAAATCTGGCACAGATCTGAGCACCAAGCTGTGCCCAAGCAGTGACACAGGCATCTCCCCAGAGACATCAGTTTGCAATCCAAGCTAGCTCCAGCTGGAGACCTTGGTGGAGCACTGAGCATGGACACACTCATGACATTGTTGATGGAGTCCCCTCAGTTGTGACTTACCTGCTGTGGGTCCTCCCACAGCTACATCTCCTCCACTGCCCTCTCCTTCTCTTGGGCCAGATTCAAGCCAGCCCTGGGGCTGCTGGGGACACAGTTCAGGTTCTCAAGGGTCAGGAACACAACCAGCAGTCCAAGGAAACCAGATAACAATGGATGCTCCCACCTGCCACCACCAGCAACCGACATCCAGTCACCCAGGGAGCTCAGGATCATGTGCTCAGCCAGCCTTTCTTTCTGATTTTCAGATTTCTTGATTTTCTCCTCTCTTGATTTCTAATTTTCAGATTCATGGAAAGCCAAGGTCCACACAAATGAGGATGAGGAAGGTCTCTTCTAGGACACAGACCAGGATCAAAAAGCAGAGGTCAGCTAGAGATACCTCCCAAGGGAGGCATTCCATCAGGATAAGGAGGAGACCTTCCCATGGGTCGAGGAAGAATTTCTCAGTATTGGAGGACTAAAGAAAACAATGGAGAGGCAGGCAATGTGGGCCATGGGATGGCTGTTTCCCAAAAAGAATGGGATCAAAGGGCCAAACAAGGAGGCGTGACACCTCTCAGTAGTGTTGAATGCAGGAAGGGCAACATGGCAGCCTCAATGCAGTTGTGGTCATGACTATGCTGGCCTTCATCTCCCATCAGGGTGGCATCTCTCGCTCTGCACTTTCTGCCCAGGATCATGGACGAATTTAAGCTAGAAGAGATCTCTGGTGGTCATCTGATCCAATTCTAGATGTAAGCAGGTTGACATACCCACTTAGATCAAACCTTAATGCTGTTTAAAGCTTTGGAGAATGGACTCACCGCTATTCATGACTTGACCCACTAACACCTGAGGGTCCTCAAAGGTACCAGATCTTTTCAGATGGGTATCAGTGGAAAAGATTCAGTGGTCTGCAAAGAACAAGAAAATCCATCCTTGGCATCTGGAGACCAACCCAGAGCTCCCCATTCACACCACATTTGGGAGATGCAGCACTCCTTAGAAATGGGAAGAGGAGATGTTAAACGATTTCACTTCCTCAACACTTTGAAGCATGGAGAGTTTCCCACTGGGACCAGGAACGACATCTTTGCTCCCAGGCATATCACTTCTGGAGTATTTCGTCATGCTCAGATTCCCTGACTTGCCTGCAGTAGAGGAAAGGTTGGGCAGTCATGTTGTCCCCTGAAGCCATGGCAGCTCCAGGGGGTCAGGCACAGGGCTTGCTCAGATGCTCAGGGAACAGCTCAAAGCCGGTTTGAGGTCAGAAAAGTTTTTTCCCTTGGAGATTGACACAGGTGCCTAGGGGCTTTTGCCTTCCTCTGTAGCTCTGAGCACAGCCCCTTGCCAGGGCTCCTCGGGGCCATTTCTGGCCAGGGATTCCCTGCTGTGGTAGGGCCAGGACTCCAGCTGTGTCTGTGATCTCTCTGCCTCTCTTTCCCATGGCAGCTTTGTTTTTCTAGTTTTCAGTCACTTGTAGCACAGGTCCTCTAAGGTGATGTCCAACAGCTCTGCACTCAACAGGAGCTGCTGGTTTTCAACTGTCCCTGCATACAATAACATTTTCTTTTTACTGCATCTGGGTTCTATTGTCTACAAATATTTGCCTCTTTTCTGTCCAGATAACTTTGTCCTTCAGAAGCTTTATCAGTTCCTGCAGAAAATTTTTGGACTCAGAGCACTGTTACAGCCATTTGAAGAGCTCAGCACTTTCTTCTTGGGACATCCTTCGTGGATGTGTCTGAAAGGTCCACATTTTTTTCCTGCTCTGTATAAGGACTGATCTCCACATCTGTTGGAAGACTTGCTTGTCTGCTCCGCAGAGCGAAGGGGACCATGTTCCTGTTCCAGCCACTGAGATCTGGCTCTGCAAGCTGGTTCCCACACTCCCCAAGCAGGAACACAAGAGAAGGGGGCAACTGGAGGCTTAGATCATCTGGTGTCACTGTCCATGCTTGCAGGGAAGAGCTGGCTCTGACTCTGGTCCCCACTGTGGGGAAAAAACAACCCCTGATCTCAAACCATACCCCATCCACTGCAGCTCTGCCAATTCTCTGTACATGCAAAATATTGTCTTTAACACATGGGACAGCAGGAGCCATGGAGCAGTCCCAGCAGCAGACCTGTTTTGGTCACACCCTTGAACCAAAGTGAAACACAGACCCCACTACAATCTCACCCTGACCCACCACCAAACAATAGACTCACATTCCTGCTGTGCTCTTTCAACAAGGGCTGCCTGTTTCTCTCACTTTTTTTGGGATTTGCTCTAGTTCCACTCTCACGGTGATTGCCAGAACTATGCAGTGGGCCACCACTCTTACCAGGTTCCCCCATGCCTGGTGCAGCAGCATTAGAAAGACTTAAGAGTGGTGACTCCGTGTCCCCCTGTCCTTGATGAGTGCACCCAGACAATCCTTCTCCATCATCTCCTGAAGGTCAGCTCTTGTTTCACTCTTAGTACCACCGTGCACAATCTCACACCCCACTTCTCCATCTCTGCTTTATAGGGCAACTCCATAAAGCAGTAATGCTGAAAACCACAGCAACCACTGGCACAAAGTCCTGCTGACACCCTGAGCTGCCTGCAGCCTCCCCCTCTGCACACTCTGGGTCCATTCTCCACCTGCTGTACCACCCTGGGTGCCACAGCCCATTATCCTGAGGAGGATCCCCAGTGTTTAGGATCTCTAGTTCCTGTAAAGGTCTTGGCTCAGCAAAATCAAACTGCCTCGTCTCCAGGACAAGCCAGGCTCTGCTGCCAAAAAAAGCAGCTCTCTCCTCTGGATGCTGAACTCTGAGCACAGCCCAGGCATGGTTGGAGCACTGGGGGGCCCAAGGCTCTTCCCCCACCCCACGGACCATGCTGTGCACTCTGTGTTATCAAGGCAACATGCAGTAGCCCTGCTCTGACCCTGGTGAGATGCATAGGGCTTGTCCATCAAATGAAAAGAAGACAGTAGGAAGAGAATTAGGTCACACAGAAGATAATGTGAGAGGGGATGATGTTTTTAGGGTGGGGAGAACTTGTATTTCTAAAATAATATGGGTATGAAAACAGGCGGGTCCCCATCCTAAAGTTAACACTTCTGTCAAGAATCATACTACCAAGGATTGAGTTCCACAATGCTGTGGCTCCCAGTGCTCACACAGATCAGGTTCCCAGAATGAGGTGCTCAACTGGGTGAACACCCCTGTGTTCATGTCACTGCCTCTTGACTCTCCACCTCGAGGATGCTGCATCTAGGACACACTCACACTGCTTGTGCAGACATGCCATGCACTGCTGCCCAACCACTGCCCACACAGTGGATGAGCCAAACTCAAGGGGGCTGGGACACAGGAAACCCCTTTTTCTCTCCCTGGCACCATAACCTCCTTTTTACCTCTCCAGCTCTTCAGCCCCTTTCTTCCCATTTGATAGCCCTTCAGCCAACTCCCCCTTCCCTCCACCCAATGCTCCTGCTCCCAGGTTCCCGCCATTTCCATGCCCATCCTGATCCTGTTACCTGGCCTCTGCTCCAGGGTCCCCTAGATGCTGACACACAATGACTCTGACATCCTCAGAGCCCTCCTTCCCCTCCTACTCCTTCCTCCACTGCTGGGCTGCCAGGGAGCCCCCAGCCACTCTCATCACAGCCCTCCCTGACAAATCTTATCTCTGCAGATGCTTCCTGGTGGGGGCCTGCTTTACACCCACCTGGAGAAAGCAGCGCGTTTGGCTTTGCCAGGTGATTTTCTTTTGGATGGTCCAAAGAAACAGAAGCAAACTCACCCTGCAAAACGCCGAGAGCAGCTCACGGCCCCAGCAATGGGCTGTATGGCCCCATCTCACCGCGGCAGGGAGGGATGAGGGCAGGGAGTGACGTGCGCTGTGCACTTCACCTTGTCACCAGGAGTTTGTGTCAGCGGCAGCACAGAGAGCTACAAAGTTGCCGGTTAATGTACCCCGCTGGCTCCTGAAGAAGCGCAGTGGGAACGCCCCGTCGGAGCACAATCAGACAGGATTGTTTTCCTGGCTGCTGCTTCAGCAATTTACGCTCCAGGTTAAAGGCTCACTTGGCAGCGCTGTCACTGCCACCACTCCACACACCTTCTCTGTGAGCTGGACTGAAAATCATTAATCATGAGATTTGGTTCAGATCGCAAAGGTTTGCTAATAAATAGCACAAATGCTGGAAATTCTCCCCAGGCGCAGAGTGCACGATGCAAAAAATCATTTCACAACACGAGAGAGTTCTAATTCTCAATTACTGCACTACAGGCAGCCGAGTCCCTGCCGTGCTGTCCCTGCCAGGTCCCCCTTGCACAAGAGCAATCCGTGTTCCCCACAGGAGCTGGAGCAGGGCAGAAGGAGTTTATCCAGCAATGTTTTCCGAGACTAACAGCTACAGCAGAGCATCACAGTCCAGCTTCCATCCACCGCAATCAGAGGTGGATGTCCCCTCTCAAAGGAGATCTTGCAGTTCACAGAATCATAGAATGTCCTGCTGGACAGGGACACACAAAGATCATGGAATGGCTTGGCTTAGAAGGGACCTTAAAGCTCATCTCATTCCACTCCCCTGCCATGGGCAGGGACACCTTCCACTAGACCAGGTTGCTCCAAGCCCCGTCCAACCTGGCCTTGAACACTTCCAGGGATGGGGCAGCCACAGCTTCTCTAGACAACTTGTGCCAGTGCCTGACGACCCTCACAGGAGAGAATGTTTTCCTAATATCTAATCTACCCTCCTTCAGCTTAAAGCCATTCCCCTTTGTCCGGGTGGGATCACTGTTCCCTGAAACAGGGACAAACAAACTTGGAGAACACACTGGTGGAGGGACACGACACGCAACACAAGGACCCAAACCCGGTTTTCCCCCGCGACCCATTTTTTTCACTGCTTTGACTTTCTGGGCAGTTGCTGCATCTCAGGAAAGTTGCGGACACGCGACGCTTCCGCACCGCCTCCCCCTGGCTCCGCCGGCAGCTCCGGCTGCAGAGGAGCCCCCGGGCCCGCCGCGCTCGGTACCCCCGGCACCCCCGCTCCTGAGGGAGCGGCGGCGGCCCCTACTGCCCACTCCCTCCGGCCGGAGATGCAGTGAGGTCCTGGGCAGCGGTCTTGCACCGGGAACCCCACTCCCCTCACATCTTCCCTGGAACGGGTCTCCGCCACCCCCGCACTTACCTGGGCAGCCGCCGCTGTGCCGGCGCGGCGGGCGGAGCGCGGCCGGTGCCGGGGCGGGGCGGGGCGGGGGGAGACACGCCCCCGCCGCGGGAGCGGAGCGGGAGGTCCCCGCCGGCCCTGCCCGTTCCCGGGACGCGCGTGGCGCGGGGTGCCCGCTGGCCTCGGGCACTCCGGGACAGTTCGGCTCTGCTGGGTCCCGCGGGGTCGCCGCTGCCGGGGCTATTCCTGCCCTCCTGAAATACCCCGTCCCAGCCCTTCCCAGGTGTCACTTGGTTTACATTTTCCTTAAGGATACACACTTCTCTGCTCCCCCCTCGGAGATCTACGCCCCCACCCTCCCCCTGGCACGTTTCTGTTCTCCCAGAAAACTCTTTCCCTGCCCATCACGTCTGGCAGTGTCAGCATCTCCCTGAGCCTTTTCGTCTCACATGCCCCAAATCTGTCCTTTATTTTCACTCAGTGACTTTTGAGACCACACTGGGTACAGAGGAATTTTTTTTCTCCACCAGATAATTTGTCTCAGATCGCTGCTGTCTTACACCCTGATTATATATACAACTCCCTGAGGTTTTGCAGGGGCAGTTCACTGCTCTTCAGTGTCCAACTTCAGTTCCCTGCTCCAAATGGGAGCAGGAACAAGAGGCTTAACTGGGCTGTTCAGCTGCAGTTCTCACTGCTGTTAAAAAAAACTACCCATGGATGGAGCATTCCAGCATGGAAGCTCCAGGGAGCCACATCCCTCCACAGCCTTGGGAGAAGAACTGTGGGTCCTCATGGAGCTGCCTCAATTTTAAGGCAGGACAAATGATCCCAGGTCCACTGTCTGCAGGCCACCGAGCAGGAGGAATCCTGCATGTGGTGCTGCGTCTGGCTAGGACATGGTGCAGAGCTCATCCCACAGGGTGCAGGGACCCCTAGCAGACCCATCACCTCCATTTCCCTACATGGCATGCAGGACTTTTGACCTGTGGTGTGGAAAACTGCTTCTATGCAGCTGCCAAGCAAACAGCAAGGATTGAGCCTTGGAAGGAGACAGTAAATGGCTTTGCAGGGAATTATCATGACAGCAAGCCACGGGTGGCCATGCTCTAAGCTGAAGGAGGGTAGATTTAGATTGGATACTGGCAAGAAATTCTTGGCTGGTGAGGCCCTGGCACAGGTTGCCCAGAGAAGCTGTGGCTGTCCCATTCCTAGAAGTGTTCAAGGCCAGGTTGCACAGGGCTTGGAGCAACCTGTTCTAGTGGAAGGTGTCCCTGCCCATGGCAGGGGGTGGAACAGATGAGCTTTAAGGTCCCTTCCAAGCCAAACCAGCCTGTGACTCTATGCTCAGCTGGCACTACAAGTGTACCTTGTGGGGCTGAGCATCTCACTACAGGGGGACAATGAGACACCAGCAGCACTGTGTGGGGCTTTGCTGCCCTGGGAATGGTGGGAGATGCAGCTCTATCTGCAGTGGGGTGACTGGGCAGGGACCCAGAGGGATGAATGGCTGGCAGTCCTCCCTTCCCCATAAACCCAACAGAGCTGCTGGGTAGTTTGTGCCTACAGCAGCACTGGGATAGTGGAAGGTGTCCCTGCCCATGGCAAGAGGGTAGAATGAATTGATCTTTAAGGTCCCTTCCAAACCAAACCATTCTGGGATTCTGTGATTTCCTCTGCTACTGAAGGGCAGTCACGTTTACCAGCACCTAAATCCCGACCTTTCAATGCCAAATCCACAGTGCATAGCAGCAATAAGCCCTCTGAACCACCCAGTCTCAGCCCTGCCCTGCTTGGCTGATTCAGATGCCAGCCATGGACAACCACTGTCACATCTGGTGAGAAGCTGCTGGAACAAGAGACCTTGGTTTGCAATCCAGGGCTGATGCCTCAGACCTGTTTGCTCCCCTGAGGGAGCGTCTGCTGCTACAGAGCTGCCTACAAAGGCTTGTTCTCGTGCACAAGCCACAGTAAGACACAGACGTTGAGGCGAACCCATCATCAAAACTTGCCCTCATTTCCCTCCAGCCTAGTAAACCCAAAATGACGAACATTCACTCAAGGAGCAAACAAGTAACCTGACCCCCACAGCAGCCAGGTGGCAGAACCATGAAAAATGGCAAAGAGAAACAGGTCCCTGCATCTTCAGGGAAAGTCTGACTCAACAGCAGCCACTCTACATTCAGAAGAAAGGCAGCAGGATATTTTTAAATTCCATTCTTCACCGCCACAAAGTCAGTTCCTTTTCGGACCATGAAAATGCTTTCATTGATCCCAATCTCCTGCTGCTGGACACACCAGTCAGGGCAGGACAGTCTGCTGTGGTGTCCAGGATCTACAGAGATTTTTTTGGGTCAAGCTCAGGCGAAATTCAGACTTTCCTAAGCAGAGATAGCAACTTCTGAAGCTCAAAGGAGCCTCTGGGGAGTGCTGAGTGACACAGTCTCCACCACATGCTCCATGGATTTGTGGGTTGGGACGAGGCCTCTGTCTTACTCTGTACCACCTCACATCATACGATGGGGGGTGGCAGGGGGAGAGGAAAGGGTGGAGGGAGGTGGGTGTCCCTTCTGGTCAGGCAGTAATGAAGTGATTAGTTGGGGTAATGTCGAGTTCTGCACATCGAGCACTTGCGTGTGAATCGTTCACCTCTCTTGTACACTCTGTTATTAATATTGCTGCTATTACAGTTTGTTTAGCATTTCATTGCTATTTCCAGCACATTTTTCTTATGCCTACCCGTGAGCTTTACCTTTTGTGCCTCCAGTTCACCTCTCCATCCCACTGCAGGGGGGAGGATGAAGGAGGGGTGGGAGTGAGCGAAGGGCGCTTTGTTTGGAGTATTTCAGTGGGAACACTAAATTGGGGAATACCATCGCTAAACCACAGCACTGTGGAATCAGGCTATGAGTATGTCTCTGCTCCTTATGGCTGAGGATCTTCAGTGCAACCAGGATGTATTATTAAAAGGAGGATGAGAACACAGGTGGAGTGGTGCATCACTCATTTCATGACAAGGACACAGAGCTGACCAGCAAGTGACAAAGGAGGCAGTGAAGGGGACACACTAATCCATGGGCTACCCAGAAACCCCAGTGAGGCTGGCCCACCCAGGAGGATCAGCCTGGGCTTTGCCACTGCTGAATGTGCGAACTGGGGGGACTCGGACACAGGGAGGAGTGGGGGAATGGACCCACAGGGATGAGAAGGGGAACGAAGAGGAATAAAACAGGGGGCATAAACCTGTGCCAGTTTGGGCAAGCCCTGTCCATGGTCACCACAGAACTTTTATATTTCTTATTAAATGTTTTATTGACTATTTCTTTGTGTCATGCCACTCTGACCCGGGTGTGTGCTTCAAGGACCCAGTGCCAGCTAGTGATGGGGCCTGTGTGTGCACCAGGGGATTTGGGGTCACCTGCTGGAGAGAGTGGGGTCCCAGTGCAGCCACTGGCATGACTGAAGGGTCTTTAACTTCCAGCCATGGTGTGAGAATGGTGTCCCTAAAACTAGCTACTGGGGGCAGGAGAGCAGTGTGAGGGAATGAGGGGCTCTGTGCAGCTGGAGCTGAACTGTGTCACTGCCTGTGTGTCTGGTGGGTTAGAGAGTATCCTTTGCAACCATGGGTGGGGGCGTGTGTGTCTGTGCACTCACCAGCAAAATTCCAGCTGGGCTAGCTGGTGAGGCAAGGCCTGTGGGCTGGGGCTGAGGGCCGGGGTCCAGGCAGGACTGCTGGGGGGACACTGGGCTCATGTGGGTGCTTGGGGGGCCCAAGAGTGTGTGTGTGCTTGTGAACCCCGGGTGTCTCTCCCGTCTCTGCCAGCCTAGAGGAGGAGGGGAAGGGGCTGGGCTGTGATGAGGCTCCTGTGCAGGATGCTGATGACAGCAGCGCGTTGCAGGAGGCCGTCTGTGTGTCCTGCGCCTGTGAGTCCTGTGTCTGTGTCCTGCGTCCGTGCCCCCGCGCGTTTCTCTGGGACCTGTGCTCACCTTCGATGCTGTCTGAGTCCCCAGCGGGGAAAGCAGCAGCCATGTCCTCGGCCCGGGCAGGACCCGGCTCCAGCGGCCGGACGGGGAGTGCCGCTGGGTGGACCTCTCTCTCCCGTTCCCGTTCTCCAGGAAACCTGCAGCCGGAAGCGGCCGCGGAGCGCTCCCCCCTCCCGGAGTTGTGACGGGGGCGGGGCGTGGACAGGAGCCCCCCGCCATTGGTGGGATTTGTCCGCGGGGAGGCGGGGCCTCGTTCTGATTGGTGCTCTGGCCGCAGGGCGGGGCTTTCGCTCTGGCGGGATCGCGGCGCAGCGCGGGAAACCCTTTCCTGGCTCCGCTCGCGATGGGGTTCCGCGGAGGCGGCGAGCCCGCGGCAGCGCAGTGGGGGCGGCGGGCGGGCAGGCCCCAGGAGCCGGCGGATGGCACGGGGTCCGGTCGGGACGATGCCCCCGCGCTGTCCGCGATCAAGCGCCTGGAGCGGGCGCAGCACACGGACCGGCTAGACGCGCTGTTCGGCTTCGAGCGGCCCGCGGAGCCCGGCGAGCGGACTGGCTGGCTCATCAACATGCACCCGGTACGGGCCGGCAGGGCGGGGGGCGAGCAGGCAGCAGATGGGGAATGGGGGGGTCCTGTGGGAAGACCCCCGGTAGGGCCTAGGGAGGGATTTCCCACAGAGAGACCCTAGGCGTACCAAGAATGGGGGTCCCACGGAGATACCACCGGTGCGGCTGGGGGACAGGGGTCCCATGGGGAGGGCACCGATACGGCCCGTGGTATGGGGAGGTGTCCCGCGGAGATACCCCACATAGGGCGTGGGGGAGACAGTCTCCCGGGAGACCCCCGGTCGGACCGGGAGAGCAGGTTCCCACAGGAGACCCCAGCCCTACACGGCGGGAGGGGTTTCCATGGCTATACTGGCCCTCCCATGGTTCCCTGGCCCTACCAGGAGGGAGGCTCCACGGTGGGAGGGTCCCGTAGTGGCGTCTCGGGCGAGTCTCATGGAGACTCGTTGGGTCTTGGTGCCTGTGGGCAGACGGAGGTGCTGGATGAGGACCGGCGGTCCGTGAGTGCGGTGGATTACTACTTCATCCAGGAGGACGGGAGCCGCTTCAAGGTGGGTCCACGGGTGGGGAGGGTTGGAGTGTGGGGTCCCAGTAGGGAACCTGCCGCCATCAGCCATCTACTCTCTCCTAGGTGGCCCTGCCCTATAAGCCTTATTTCTACATTGCCACTCAGAAGGTGAGGAGGGGACCCTGGCAGAGATGAGGTCCCCAGGGAAGAAGACAGCATCCTGGGGAGCTCGAGACCTCCTGGGCAGCCTGCCTTGGGATGGTCTCCTCCCAAGAGACAGAGACACACTGCTCAGCCCCAGGGTTTCTTGACAGGGCTGCGAGCGGGAAGTGTCCTCCTTCCTCTCCAAGAAGTTCCAAGGGAAGATTGCAAAACTGGAGACTGTCCCCAAAGAGGACTTGGACTTGGTCTGTATCTCTCTGTGCTCTTAATCAGTGGGGTTTTTTGGACCTTGCACAGCTCTAGTGATGTAGGAAGGGATGAGTAAAGAAGGAAAGCAGCATGCTTGACTTCAGTCTCCTGGTGCTGCTGTGGTGTCTCAGAAATGTGTTTGTTATGGCTAATTGCTTATCAGTGATTATGTTTCTGAAGCATATCAGCTGTTTCACGGTGTGTTCAGCACATTACTTGTAGGAATTAAAGTGGTTGGAGGAAGAAGGATAGTGTGGGAGGGGGATGCCTGCTTGATCCACTCTTCCTTCTTCCCATCTCACTCTCAGATGCCTGTATCAGCGGGACTGGCTGGGCCCTTGCTCTGCTGCTCTTGACATGCCCACCAGTCTCTTCTTGGTGCTTTACTCTTTTTTTGGCCAGTTCTTCCACCTGCATTAGTCTCGTTGGCCTTCCCTCATTTGTCACGGTTCCCCTCCCTGAACTGCCATTCTCTTGCTGCTTCGCAGCCAAACCACTTGGTGGGCCTGAAGAGGAACTACATCAAGCTATCCTTCAACACGGTGGAGGACCTGGTGAAGGTGCGGAAGGAGATTTCTCCTGCAGTGAGGAAAAACAGGGAGCGGGACCAGGCGAGCGACGTTTACACGGCCATGTTGTCGAGGTGGGAGCTCCCTGTAGGGAAGTCAGTCAGTCAGTCCCTCATGTTAATAATTCATAGAATCATGGAATGGGATCTTTAAAGGCCATCTAGTCCAATCCACTTGCAATGAGCAGGGACACCTTCCATTATCCCAGGTTGCTCCAAGCCCCATCCAAACTGGTCTTAAATACTTCCAGGGATGGGGCAGCCACAGTTTCTCTGGGCAACCGTTGCCAGGGCCTCACCACCCGCTTAATAATTAGACTCCCTTGATTATTTCCCAGCTTTCCTCAGAGGTGTTGTCCTGCCTGGGTCTGGCCCTGGCTGTGCCTCTTTGCCACCCATCTCCAGGTTGGATCTTCCAGCTTCATGCTGCACATCCCAAAGGCTACCTCTGGGATAGCATGGCATAGCATGGCATGTGGTGGTATCTATGCCTGTACCTCAAATAGTTTGCTTGTTCCCTGTGAAAGGATCCTGAAAGGCACTGGGCAACCTTATTTCTAGTTGTAACTAAAAGGGAAAAAATCCAGCATTTTCTGTTTCTCTCCTATCCCTGACTCCTGCTGCTGGTGTCACCAGTGACAGTGGCTGTCCCTGGGAGACAGGCCCTCTAGTAAGGCAGCTGCTTCCCTCTGCTCTTGCAGCGCTCTGAGTGGAGGCAGTCTAAGCATGGATGAGGAAGGAGCCTCTAGAAAAATTGCCAACCAAATGGACAACATTGTGGATATGCGAGAGTACGACGTGCCCTACCACATTCGCCTCTCCATCGACCTGAAGATCCATGTGGTGAGTAGGGAAGAGCTTTGCTCCTGAAGCACAGAAAGTTTTTTTTCTCTCCAAGACCTTCACAAAGGTATCTGTAATGATGATTCCATGTGTAGAGCCTAGTCCTGTGCTGCTGGGTTTCTTCTTAGTTAATGACACACAGAAAAGATAATTGATTGATGCATAGCCACAGTTTGAGCCTTTCTTCTGGGCTGCATGTGATTCCTGCAGTTCTGTCCCCAGCAGCTGAACAGAGTGCCACAGGGATCTGGCCTCCTAGTAAGGCACTGCCTGCCCTCCTGTCTCCACAGGCTCACTGGTACAACGTGCGATACCGGGGCAACACCTACCCCCCTGAAATCACCCGCCGAGATGACCTCGTGGAGCGGCCGGTGAGCACTGGGTGGGCAGGGGTCCTTCTGTCCAGGTATGTCCACCCAAGGGACTGGTTTCTGACATGCTGCTGCTGTCACACAATGGTGGCAGGGGGAAAGCTGTGTTTCCAGGCTCGGGTAATGATTTTTGGGTTGATAAAGCACTAAAATGATTAGAGGGGAGGTTCTGGTTCACTTGCACTGGGCTTTAACTTCAAGTCAGCTCTGGAATATTTTCTAATGAATTTGGTTCTGCCCAGGATCCTGTTGTTCTTGCCTTTGACATTGAAACAACCAAACTCCCTTTGAAGTTTCCTGACGCAGAGACGGACCAGATCATGATGATCTCGTATATGATTGATGGGCAGGTAAGGCTAGCAGGGTGGTTTCCTCAGGTGGTTTCAGGCTCCAGCAGCGAAATCAGGCAACAGCCCAGCATTTCCCTTCAGCCCTAGTGGCTCCAGGCTTGCCATGCTGCCAGCTGCATGGTGAGGCTCTGGAAATGGAATTAAAATCTGGGTGATGCACATGATCCTGAGTTTTGTGACACCCAGCTCAGGTTACTAGTGTTTCTCTGAGGGAGAGAAGTAAAGCTGTTGTCCCATGTTGCCTCTTCGTGGTCTCCCTTTCTGATGGCCAATGGATGACTCCGAAACAATTGTTCCCCCTTGACAGAAGCTCTGGTTTTCGAAAGGAAAATGTCCCATTGTTTGGACAGCATTTTTGGGTTGCCTGTGAGCCCAGTCCTCCTCACTGCCTCCTTGTCACCTTCTCAGGGCTACCTGATCACAAACAGGGAGATTGTCTCAGAGGACATTGAAGACTTTGAGTTTACTCCCAAGCCAGAGTATGAGGGTCCATTTTGTGTCTTTAATGAACCAGATGAGGTAAGTCAGTTCCGCTCAGTAGAGTTTTACCTGCCTGGGGTTCTTGTTGGCCAAAGAGAGCTCATTCCCTGGTAGACTGCCTCACTGAGAAATGCAGTGAGTCTGGTAGGGCTGGCCATGCTTTCAAGTCTTGGGGAATAAAAGTAAGAATGGTCAAGTTTGGGCTAGGTGCAGAGGAGAGGGGAAGGGTGGAGTAAACTGTATGGTATCAACCACCTCTCCATGGAGGAGATGAAGTTCCTTAAAATACATATCTTTTCTGTTTCGTCCCAGGCTCATTTAATCCAGAGGTGGTTTGAACATGTCCAGGAGACCAAACCCACCATCATCGTCACATACAACGGAGACTTCTTTGACTGGTAAGACCAGGAATGACAACTAAGCTGACAAGGTGTCACCTGAGCTGGAGAGCAGGGTCAGGTTCCATCCTCGACATCCTTCCATAGCTCAGACAGTGGGGAATCCATGTGGAATGGCCACTTTGTGCACCTCACCAAATCCTCACCAATCCGTTGCTTGGCAGTAGGACTTTATGAAGAGTCCCATCCATCTGCCTGAGCTGCTTTAAACCCTTGGCAATGTGGGATTGTTGGTGTGTGGATGAGCCCAGTCATGGGAGAGCAGGAAGAGGGTCAAAAGAGACCTGGAGGATACTGGGAGAGGGGTGCAGGTAAGCCTTGGGAAGCAGGGGAGAGGAACCACATGCCTCCACCTCCAGGAGCAGGATATGAGCAAGCAGCTTTGCCTCTTGGGTCACACTGCAATTCTGTTATAGAGCCACAGACTAGTTTGGGTTGGAAGGGACCTTAAAGATCATCTAGTTCCAACCCTGCTGCCCTGAGCAGAAACACCATCCACTAGACCAGTTTACTCTAAGCCCTGTCCAGTCTGGCCTTGGACACTTCCAGGGATGATGTGTCCCCATGTCCTGCAGGAAGTTTTCCCCATGGCAAGATACACAGATAAATCACAAGAAAAATTCTTTAGGCCGTTTGTAACAAAGTGGTTATAGAACCATTGTTGGAGATGCAGGAAAATGGCTGTTCTGCTCCTTTTCTTCACTCTGCCTCTTTCCCCAGGCCCTTTGTGGAAGCAAGAGCAGCAGTTCATGGAATGAATATGTATCAGGAAATCGGGTTTCAGAAGGACAGCCAGGGAGAGTACAAGGCATCCCAGTGCATCCACATGGACTGTCTGAGGTACTGAATGCTGCCACTGTACAATATAGCTGCGTCTTTATCTCTTGGGTTTATATAAAATACTTATGGTTGTATTTGAATACTGTTCTCATTCTGTCTGTTGGAAGCTTTTGTGAACCTTTTTTGTGATAATCCATTTCTGTGATGTCTTCTTCCCCTTGGCACGCTGCCTCACACAGGAGCTGCCGAGTCTTCCCCTGAAGGGCTCCCAGGGCTGCCTCATGCCCTGCAGCCTCAAGTGTTTGATGGATGATTTGGGGACGTCAGAGAAAGGGCAGGTTAAGATCAGGCCATTGGAGCAGGGAAGGGACTGTAGCCTCACCCACCAGCCTCCTGGCACAGCCAGAAGAGGAAATGACACATGGGAAAGAGAGGGACGTTTCTTCCCCTGGAGCAGTCTGGGCTCTGGAGCACATCTGGATGTCCTTGCAGGCCTGCTGGGTCTTCTTCGGCGGAGAAATGCTTATCTTAAAGCCACTGAGGGAGGAGCTGGAAGGTGGAAATTCTGAGCATTGGGGATGGGATGGACAGTGGGGTTTGTCCTGGTTGGGATAGCTAAAGTTGGACAGTCTTGTACCCTACTGTGCTTGGGGACTGGGCTGTCCTCAGTGAGAGATCCCCGTGGCAATCCACATCCTCTTCACAATCCTGAGCCTGTTTTTAAGGTTTTTCTCTGCACAAAATGATATTTTTGTGATTCTATCCAGGTGGGTGAAGAGAGACAGTTACCTCCCAGTAGGAAGTCACAACCTGAAAGCAGCAGCTAAAGCAAAACTGGGTTACGATCCAGTAGAGCTGGACCCTGAGGAGATGTGCCGGATGGCTACAGAAGAGCCTCAGGTACTCCCTCCTTGTGCTCTATGGGAAAGCAGCCTAAAGGAGCTGCAGTATAACTGAATCTGTAAGTTAAAAGTGGATTTTGAGAAGTGAACTCAATCTTTCTCCCCAAACTGCCAATGCCTTAGAGCTCATGGGGAGAAGGAACAGGATTCTACTGAAGTTGTTCTGGCCCTGACATTGTACTGTGCATTCTCTATGTTTATGTACATCAGTGTGAGGTGACAGGCACCACCGAAATCAGAAGCACTGTTAAGAGCTGATGAAGGGACAGGAGAGGGTTGGTGCTCCAGCTGTCATGGGCAGGGGTTCTGCTGAGCCCTAGAGCAGCTTCCTGAGTCCCAAACAGGGTGGATTCTGTGTCTTCCTGTTTCTTCCCAGTCAAAGATGACATGTCGCTGTGTGATTAGAGCTAGAGCAAGGAAGTAACGTTCTTTGTAACCTAGGTTATGGAGAAATACACCTTTCCCTTCTTACTGCTGATACAAGGATGTCCAGCAGGAAGCAATAAAAGATCATTGTCACTGAGCTGCTCTGTCATGGGATTGGGATTAATTTGCCTCTCTCCTTCCCCAACAGACCCTGGCCACGTACTCAGTGTCTGATGCCGTTGCTACCTACTACATGTATATGAAGTATGTACATCCGTTCATTTTCGCCTTATGCACCATCATTCCCATGGAGCCTGATGAGGTGAGTGCTTTCCCAAAATGATGATTTCTTTGCCAGCTACGTCTCCATTGCTGCAGGGATGCTCTGGCCATAGATCTGATTCCCACTGCACCCTCTGCACCTGTGGCAGGGAGGAAGGGAGGGTGGACTTAGAGGCTACTCCTTTCTCCCACATCTCCTGGGATGTTTGGAGAGAGGTGTCTATGAGAAGATGACACCCAAGGTTGGTAGTGCAGGGCTGGAGCAGAAGGAAGTATGGCTGGTGATGCCAAGTTCACTTGCAGTCATGGCCATGCAAAGCTGGGTCTCCTGATGGCTGTTATCAGATGTAGGGAGGATGGCTTGGAAGCCATCACTGCTAAGCATGTAGAAAATGTCTGTCCGTTCCCACTTGGTTGAGCTGACAAAGCTGCTTGCCGGTGGAGAGGTGTTGCACATGTATCACCAGCTGAAGCTGTCTGGCTCACTGTGTGGCTGTAAGGCCGGTCCGGTCCCACCAGCACCGGGACAGCACTTCTGCTCAATCACAGACTGGTTTGATTTGGCAGGGACCTTAAAGCTCATCTCACGCACCCCCCGTCATGGTCAGGGACTCCTTCCACTAGACCAGGTTGCTCCAAGCCGCATCCAACCTTGCCTTGAACACTCCCAGGGATGGGGCAGCCACAGCTTCTCTGGGCAACCTGTGCCAGGGCCTCACCACCTGCGCAGACAAGAATTTCTTCCTAATATCTAAATCTACTTTTTTTGAGTTTAAAACTGGCTTGGGTTTTTCTTCTGCAGGTGTTAAGAAAAGGATCGGGGACGCTGTGCGAGGCACTATTGATGGTTCAGGCCTATCATGCCAACATCATCTTCCCCAACAAGCAGGAGCAGGAATTCAACAAACTTACAGAAGATGGGCATGTGCTGGACTCTGAGACCTACGTGGGAGGCCACGTGGAAGCACTGGAATCTGGGGTCTTCCGCAGTGACATTCCCTGCCGCTTCAAAATGGTAAGGGACCAGCAGCTGGCCCCTGTCCTTGTGGAGCAGCATGGTTGGGAGTGATAACCAGTCCACTAGTGTTGGCATCTCCAGTGTGTCCCTGCTGGGCTTGGGCAGCACCTAGAATGACGGAATCAGTAGGGTTGGAAAAGCCCTCTAACGTCATCAAGTCCGAGCATTAACTCAACACAGCCAAGGCCACCACTGAACCATCCACTTCCAGGGATGGTGATTTCACCAGTAGCCTGGGCAGCCTGTTCCAGTGCTTGACAACTTCCAGGAGATCCCGGGCACATGAAGCTGGGCTGGGAATGGGTAGGAGGAGGCCTTCAAGTGGCCATCTGTGCTTCACTGGGAAAGCAAGTGTCACATGTGTCACATACTGGAAGCAAGCCAGAGCTTGTTGACAGCAAGGGAGGATGGTGAGGTGGGGTTTTAGGTTTGTTTTTGAGCCAGTGGTTCTTGGAAGTTATGCCTCTGTCCCCTGGGGTTCTGTCCTCCCTCTCTCCTTCTCCCTCCTAAACAAAGCTTCTTCTGAACCCTTCCTGAGGGTCTTTTACCTGTTTCTGGATCAGGTTGCTACCTTCATTACCTCCCCCCATGCCTCAGTATATCCCTTATAGCTTGTAGCTCCCCAAGCCAGGGCGGGACAGGGGTGCAGGGCAGGAGCTGCCAGTCTGCAGCCAGGGACAGCTGCCCACAGCCTCACTGCCATCCCCACATCCCTGCAGAATCCTGCTGCCTTCGACTTCCTGGTGCAGCACGTGGAGAAGACGCTGCGGCACGCCATTGAGGAGGAGGAGGGTCTGCCCTTGGATCAGGTCACCAACTTCCAGGAGGTACAGCACCTGCAGCACAGCTGAGCTGGGTGGGAAGGGCTGGAGCTGCAGGTGTAAAGTGCTTGTTTTGGTTCCATTTGTGCTCTACATGGAGAGACCAAGAAGCTCATCTATAGACTGAATCCATGAGGATCCCCTTGCCTGGACACTGGAGACCAGCCTGGGGGTCAGGGTCTCTGTGCCATCTGAGGGATGCAGTTCCTGCTTTCCCGTTTGCAGGTTCAACCAGGAGCAAAGCTCTGAGAAAGCTGGAAAGGAATTAGGGATTTAGAGAGAAGGCAGACCTCTCAGATATCCAATACTCATGTTCTTCTTGTTCCCCACTTTTTATCAGCTACAAAGTGCAAATCCAAGTCTGAAGTTTCTTGGAGGACAGCACCTGACTGGGGACTTCTGATCTTTGCTGTTGTCTCCATTAACCTATTTGCACTGAAAAAGTCCTTGATCGAGTTGCGTTAGGAAGCAGCTGCTCCCTGCCTTGTACCCCTACAGAAAAGCTCACCTTTGAGGTCCAAACCAAAACCTAAAGCACTGGTGGTCAAGGATTCCCAGATCTCTCCTTTGGTCCTTTAGATCCATTCCCAGAATCTGTGGCAGGTATTCCTGTGAAGAAGTAAAGGATCAAATTCAACAAGTATTTGACTTAGTAACTCCTTCCTGCCTGAGTTTCACTTCCCTTTGTCTTGCCACAGGTTTGTGATGAAATCAAGGTCAAACTGAATTCCTTGAAGGATGTCCCCAACAGAATTGAGTGTCCGCTTATATACCATCTGGACGTGGGGGCCATGTACCCCAACATCATTCTGACCAACAGGTTGCAGGTGGGTAACATCAACCTTCTATTTCCTAATTTGAGATGACCTCGATCATCCCTCTTGATCCCCTTAATAGCAAGGGCTGAACTTTCTGCCCAGGGGAGGGGAAGCAGATAAGACTGGGTGTGAAATTCACTCAAGCTGCCATGGAATTACAGAATCACAGGATCATTTTGGTTGGAAAAACCCTCTAACACCATTGAGTCCAACCATTCCCTTATCACTGCCAAAACTACTACTAATCCGTGTACCCAAGTGGCCCATCCATTTGGCTTTTAAATCCCTTCAGAGATGATGTCTCCACTACCACACTGGGCAGCCTGTGCCAGTGTCTGATCACCCTTTCAGTGAAGAAATTTTCCCTAATATCCAACCCAAACCTCCCCTGGCACAATTTGAGGCCCTTTCCTCACTTGTTGCCTGGGAGAAGAGGCCAACCCCCACCTGGATGCACCCTCCTGTTAGGGAGTTGTAGAGAGCAAGGTGCCCCCTGAGCCTCCTTTTCTCCAGATTGATTTCCCCCAACTTCCTCAGTTGCTCCTCATCAGACTTGAGCTCCAGACCCTTCCCCAGCTCTGTTGCCCTTCTCTGGATACCAGGTCTGCAGAGACTGAGCTACAGCTTTAGCTAGGACTCTTCTTGTTGTTTTGAGGGTTTTATATTCCAGAAAGGCTCCAGGAAGGGGAACTCACTGAGTACCATCTCTGCTGTTCACACCTGTGCTCTCTTGCCACTAGAACCTGTTCTGGCACGAATTGTCATTTGGGTACCTATTGCTTCTAACACCTGTATGTCTATTACTGCGTCCAGCCCTCAGCTATGGTGGATGAAGCCACATGTGCTGCCTGTGACTTCAACAAGCCAGGTGCCAACTGCCAGCGCCGGATGACGTGGCAATGGAGAGGAGAGTTCAGTAAGTACGGGAAGGACCATGCAGTCCAACCCACAGAGATGGAGTCAAATTCTCACTTCTCCCCTGATCGCTGGGGACTGATCACTGCCCTCCTCCGCAGTGCCTGCCAGCCGCAGCGAGTACCATCGCATCCAGCAGCAGCTGGAGTCAGAGAAGTTCCCTCCACTGTCCCCTGATGGACCACCCCGTGCCTTCCACGAACTCTCCCGGGAAGAACAGGCCAAGTATGAGAAAAAGCGCCTGGCAGGTAAAAAAAAAAACAATCAAGGTCGTGGTCTGGGGAGTGTTTTGCAACCTGGACTGTGATTGCTATTCAGCATTAGTGACCCCTCCCAGGGCTGTGGGGTGAGGTCAGACTGACTGGCCTCAGAACTCAAGGATTTAAGCAGACTCCTGTGTGCTTACAAAGAGGAGCCAGGCACTGGTACCTCTGTCAGTGTTTCCCTTTGTCTCTGGAGAGCCATGGATTTGGCTGAAACATGAAGGGTTCCATTTTTTGTAAGGCTTCTAATTCAAGCCAGTTAATGAAAAGGAAACGTCAATGTTATCCCGTCACCTGGAGGGATGCCGTCCAGCAGAACCATCCAGATGGCTGGGGGCAGAGCCTGAGTTTGCTAATGGGCCATACAATTAGTTTATTTCTGCCTTCGTCCTTGCATCTCCGTAAAAAGGTGCTGCTTCTCTCCATGCTGGGATCTTCCTCTCCCTTTCCAGTAGGACTGTCCCCTGTTTACCAATGCCTGACGCTTAGCTGTCTCCGTGTCCCTACTATGCCTATCCCGCTGTAGCAGGGCAGCCAGCCCTGAGAACCTCCATCTGCCTCCTCCCTTGACCAGATTACTGCCGCAAGGCGTACAAGAAGATCCATGTCACCAAGGTGGAGGAGCGAGTCACCACCATCTGCCAGCGAGAGAACTCTTTCTATGTGGACACGGTGCGAGCGTTCCGGGACCGCCGCTATGAGTTCAAGGGGCTGCACAAGGTACCAAGCTTGTGCTCAGCTGCTAGTCAAACTTGTCTTGGCAAGGCCAGGGACCTCTTGTGTCTTGCTGAAAACCTCAAAGGATTACTCCATTGGCTTCCCACTGGCAGAGGGCAGGGTTAGATTAGTTATTGGGAAGAAATTTTTCCCTGTGAGGGTGGTGAGGCCCTGGCACAGGTTTCCCAGAGAAGCTGTGGCTGCCCCATCCCTGGGAGTGTTCAGAGCCAGGGTGGACAAGGCTTGGAGTAACCTGGGCTAGTGGAAGGTGTCCCTGCCCATGGCAGGGGATTGGAACGAGATGATCTTTAAGGTCCCTTCCAACCCAAACCATTTTAGGAGACCCTGGGACTCTACCTCTGGCAGAGTTAATTAATGGGCCAGTTGCTTTGCAGTTCCTCCCAGATTCCTCTTCTGCCATGAATCACAGGGCTGGCAGAGAGGCTTATTCTGCACTGGTGGTTCTGCTGTTAGCCAGATGTCATGGATTGCTGCAGGCAGTATATTGGGTTCTTCCCTGCCCACTTGTGGTGCAGCACAGCTGATGCTGGTTGCATTCTGATGGATGGTGGGAGCTACAGGTCCCTTCCACTGAGTGACAAAGTGCCTCTGGACAACCCCTCCTGTGCTGCAAAAGAAAATGGGATGTTTAACTCATGCCAACTGATCTTCAGCAAAGATACTGCTCTAGAGTTGCAATGGTATACTGGGACTGAGTGGGAATCACCACCACTGGTGGTGATGTGTGAAATCATCCTGGCTCTGCCTGTCACCGTGCAGGTGTGGAAGAAGAAGCTGTCAGCAGCAGTGGAGATGGGAGATGCCTCTGAAGTGAAACGCTGTAAGAACATGGAGATCCTCTATGAGTCCCTGCAGCTGGCCCACAAGTGCATCCTCAACTCCTTCTATGGATACGTTATGCGGAAAGGGTGAGTCTCCCCTAGGCAATCCAGTGTCCTCAAGAGAGGACCCTTGGAAACCAGGACTGTCTTGGTGAGGTATTCACTTGCTTTACCTGCTCCTGAAGCAATAAGATGAGGGTGGGTGCTGCCTCTACCTCTTGCTTCTACCCATGACTCCTCATCCTGGAGTCTCTTGCCAGACATTAAATTATGGGAATCTTGTCTGTTAGTGGGTCTCCAGCTTTTCTAGAGCATCATAAGTAGAGAACTTCATAGGAGAACAATGTTCCAGGGCCAGTGTTGATGTGTTTCTTGCCCTCCTTCTCCTGGGCATCTTCCTGCCCTTCCATAGCTGGATTTGGGAGGAAGCTTATTATGCTCTTCACTGTGACTCCTCTGCTCACAGAGCTCGCTGGTACTCCATGGAAATGGCTGGCATCGTCTGCTTCACAGGAGCGAATATCATCACCCAGGCCAGAGAGCTGATCGAGCAGATTGGGTGAGTGCGTGCTGAGCTGGGGAAGGTCCATCTCTATCTAGGACAGATGTAGGAGCACCCAAGCTTTTGGGGGGATGGAGCACCTTTCCTATGAGGAAAGGCTGAGAAAGATGGGGGTGTTCAGCCTGGAGAAGAGAACTTGGAGCCTTAGAGCCCCTTCTAGTGCCTAAAGGGCTCCAAGAGAGCTGGAGAGGGACTTGGGACAAGGACCTGGAGTGACAAGACAAAGGGGAATGGCTTCACAGTGAAAGAGGGAAGGGTTAGGTGGAATACTGGGAAGAAATTCTTCCCTGTGAGGGTGCTGAGGCCCTGACACAGGTTGCCCAGAGCAGCTGTGACTGCCCCATCCCTGGAAGCGTTCAAGGCCAGGTTGGACAGGGCTTGGAGCACCCTGGTCTAGTGGAAGGTGTCCCTGCCCATGGCAAGGGGTGGAACGAGATGAGCTTTGAGGTCCTTTCCAACCCAAACCAGTCTGGGATTCTGTGATTCTATGAACGTTCAGATTCCTGACACTGCTATGGTTATTCTGTTGTATTTGATTTTCTTTGCAGAAAGGAACAGAGAGTGGATGCAACAGGCTGCCGCTGCTTTTGTGGGGGACATAAAGCTGATCCTCACCTCTCATCTACTTTTCTCCTGACACTGGCCTTTATTCCTTCTTTAGGAGACCTCTGGAACTGGATACTGATGGGATTTGGTGTGTCCTCCCCAACAGCTTCCCAGAGAACTTTGTCATCAAATCAACCAATGCCAAGAAGCCGAAGGTGACCATCTCTTACCCGGGAGCCATGCTGAACATCCTGGTGAAGGTGAGTTTGACATCAGTCCAGGCCAGCTCTGCAGCTTGGGAAAAGAGATGGAGACCTGATGAGTGGGGAGAGCTCCTCTTCCATCCGCACTCCTCATGTAGCAAGAGGTGTCAGGGCTGATGGCCTTGGAGAGCATCTGAGCAGAGGGTGAGGCTCGACATCCTCCCGCAGAGAGGGGCAGTCTGTAAGAGGGCAGGTTTGGTGTATGCTCACCTGTGCAGATAGGAAGTCCAGAGCAAGGTCTAAACACATCCTCTGCTCACTCCAGCATCTGTAAGACAAAAGAATATCGTTTCAGGGTCCAAAGCATTTTTCTCTTCAACAGGCAGGACAGATGTTTTGATTTTTGAGTCCTAAATTGTGCTGTTGTTCCCAGAGGGATCCCTTTGGGCAGGATGTGTCCTAGGGGCATCCCCTGGTGTGACCAGCCAGCTGTGGAGTGAAGCTGTTCTCCTGGGACTGTGCCCACAGGAAGGCTTCACCAATGACCAGTACCAGGAACTGCAGGACCCAGCCTCGCTCACCTACATTACGCGCTCGGAGAACAGCATCTTTTTTGAAGTGGATGGTCCGTACCTGGCCATGATCCTGCCAGCTTCCAAAGAGGAGGGCAAGAAGCTGAAGAAAAGGTGAGATTTCAAAGCTTCAGGTTACCCTTTCCCTGAGTAACAGCGTGAGGATCTCGTTCCCTTTGTGCACATGGGCACGTTGGTCTTTGCCCCCATAGCCTGCAGCACGCTTGACTCACTGGCTTTAAATGGTAAGTTCCTTACATCGAATCATCTTTGAATACAGCTGTGCACTTGCCTCCAACGCCATTCTATGGCAATAAATTTTAGCAGGTAACAGCAAAATGACATTTCTCCAGCCTGGTGACCAGACATCTCCCTCTTTGGCTCTGAGGTGTGCAGGACAACTTTGACTTTCCTTCTGAGGATTTCTAATACTGCTTGCATTCAACCTAATCTGATTAAACTCAGCAGTTCCTGCCTTCCTATCTCTCAGGAGTTCACAGACCTCCAGTAACACTTTCCCTAGGTGTTTCCCCTTCCTTCTCTGACTGTAAGAGGGACTGGATCCTGCCATTACTGTCACATTATAGGATAGTTGTACCCAAACTTCACTGCTTTCTCTGCCACCTCCTAACCAGGCACTTGAGCTAGAGCAGTAGTATCCAGTGTTTCAGGGGGCAGCCCACAGACCTGGGTCTGGCTCCAAAAAATGCTGTCACTGCCCCGAGCACTCTCTGTCCTCACAATTATGTACTTCTTTGTGCTTAATCCCCCACAGGATGAGCACCAGCACACACCATCCTCTCTCAGCTTCCCTCCTGTCCCCACTGCAGGAGTCGAGGTAATGCCCAGCTCTGAGCAGGCTGTGCTTGTAGGACTCCTCTCAGGGCCTTTAGTTTCCAGTAGGTTGGGGATGTTAGAAATAGCATGTATTTCCGGTCACCTTCCATGCAAAAGGGCCTGAAGGTAGAGGAAGGAAAGGGAATGTGGGTAGGTAGGAGAAGGGCTGACCAAGCCACGTAGGTTTGAGTATTCCCTGTCCTCACTGTTGGTTCCCATAAGAACAGGGCTGTGAAAGGCAAAACAATGCAAGAGAAGAAGCAAGAGGGAGGAGTGTTCCTTAGGTGTGGCATGGCTACATCCAGTTTCCTCTGAACCCCTCTGCCACCATTGGAGTTGACAGAGTTTCCTTCTTCTCTCTAAACCTCTTTCTAATATCTTCATTTCCCCACCTGGCCTCTCACCTCCCACCCTTGTGTACAACTACTTGTGTACAATTAAGATCATTCTCCACCGAGTAAGATCACTCCACACCCACAGTGCTGTATCCAGGTCAGGGTTCCTCAGCACAAGAAACATGTGGCTTCTGGAGCAGGTCCAGAGGAGGCCACAGAGATGCTCCAAGGGCTGGAGCCCCTCTGTTCTGGAGACAGGCTGGGAGAACTGGGGGTGTTTGGCCTGGAGAGGAGAAGGCTCCAGGGAGACCTGAGAGCCCCTTCCAGTGCCTAAAGGGGTTCCAAGAGAGCTGGAGAGGGACTTGGGACAAGGGCCTGGAGTGACAGGACAAGGGGGAATGGCTTTACAGAGAAAGAGGACAGGTTAGATGGGATATTGGGAAGAAATTCTCTCTGAGTGTGATGAGGCCCTGGCACAGGTTTCCCAGAGAAGCTGTGGCTGCCCCATCCCTGCAAGTGTTCAAGGCCAGGTTGCACAGGGCTTGGAGCAACCTGGTCTAGTGGAAGGTGTGCCTGCCTGTCCCAAGGTGGGACAGGATGATCTTTAGCTCCCTTTCACATGGTTCTATGAATCAGTGTGGGTGAGCTGGGGCAAGAACGGATGTGCTTTTCTAGACCAAGTTGAAGTGGTTGCTAGAGCAGCTGTAGATATTTGAGACTATCCAGATGCCCCCATGTCTCCTCTGAATGCACTGGATGATGGCTGTGATGGGTTAGTGAAACTCCATGAGAAGGAAATGGAAGTAGGTTAGATCATCTTATTCTGCCAGTAAGATATTCCGTACCATGCTACGTCAACTCCGATAGAAACAGAAAGGAAGCCAGTGCTCTCTTCTTTTCCAGTTGCCGAGCTAGACAGTTTCAGGGAAGAAAGCATCAGTTGTTCGGGAAGTATTTTCATTTTTAGCTCTTTGTTGTATACATACTGCCTATAATGCCTATCTTCGTGTAATATAAATAATATTTCTTAGCAGTTTCGGTTTCTCATAGTTTTTTTTCCCTTTCCTCTCTCCTTCCCCCCCGTCCGCTTTCTCTGCGGGGACATGGGCGCAGGCCTAGTGGATACCTGGTGTTCAGCCAGAGTAAACCATTACAATGGCACAATGGCATAGGGAGAAGAGCCCTGGCAGGAGAGGCACCCGCGGGATCCTGACTTGTCCCTTGGTACAGACCAGGTTTGCTCACACTGTCTCTCCCAGGTACGCGGTGTTCAACGAGGATGGGTCCCTGGCTGAGCTGAAGGGGTTTGAGGTGAAGCGCAGGGGAGAGCTGCAGCTGGTGAAGATATTCCAGTCATCTGTGTTCGAAGCCTTTCTGAAAGGCAGCACGTTGGAAGAGGTCTATGCTTCGGTGGCCAAGGTGGCTGATTACTGGCTGGACGTACTATACAGCAAGGTAGGCACAGCTCAGCATGTCTGTGCTCCAAGGTGGAGCCTGGGAAGGAGCGTCCAGGCTGGCTAAGCACTGTGGGGAGGGTGGACTTTGCTTGCACGGAGTTGGTGGTCCCTTGTGCCTCTTTCACAGCTTTGCTCAGTCAGTTCATAGATGACACTGAGCTGGGCAGGAGTGTTGATCTGATGGAGAACCGGAGGCTCTGCAGAGGGATCTGGACAGGCTGGATCCATAGGCTGAGGCCAGTGGTGTAAGTTTCAAACAAGACCAAGTGCCAGGTCTTGCATTTGGGTCACAACAACCCCATGGTTGGGGGCAGAGGGGCTGGAAAGGTGCCCATCAGGAAAGGCCCTGGGGTTGCTGGTCAACAGCAGCTGAACATGAGCCCAGGTGTGCCCAGGTGAGCAAGAGACCAATGACTGCTAGGCTGTACCAGCCATGGTATGGCAGTAGGACCAGGGCAGTGCTCCTCCCCTGCACTGGGTGCTCCTGAGGCACCTCCAGTCTGGGGGTCAGTTTTGGGCCCCTCACAACAAGACATTAAGGGGCTGGAGCGTGCCCAGAGATGGGCAAGGGAGCTGGGGAAGGGGCTGGAGCACAAGTCTGATGAGGAGCAGCTAGGGAGGCCCAGCCTGGAGAAAAGGAGATTCAGGGGGGACCTTCTTGCTCTCTACAACTCCCTGACAGGACAGTGGAGCCAGGTGGGGATCGGGCTCTGCTCCCAGGGAACAAGGGGAAGGATGAGAGGATGGCCTCAAGTTGTACCAGGGAAGTATAAGTTGAATAATAGGGAAAATTTCATCCCCAACAGGATTGTCCAGCCCTGGCACAGGTGCCATGGGCAGTAGGGGAGTCACCATCCCTAGAAGAATTTAAAAGCTGTATGGATGTGGCACTTGGGGAGTGGTTGGACTTGGAGGACTTTTCAACCTGAATTATTCTGTGATTCTATGAAACCAGAGGGTGAGAGGGACAGAGTGCATGGCTGGGTCCTTGTCACGACCCACCGGTCAACTACATGATGTTCATTATAAATTCTCATTGGGCTGAATAAGAAAACTGGACACGGATCAGGAAACTCATGTTTTTAATGTACAATTGCCATAACTCCAGCAACCAGCACACTGCTTAGATTCAAAAGGTAGTGGCTAACAAGCCAATTCTTACCATAGACTTCCTCAAGAGTGGAGGCAAATGAGCCCTTAATTTTGTATGGAACACTTCAATAAGTTCTCAACTCCCACCTCAAACTCCTGCAAAAGGCACTGGCTCACAAGCCACAATACACCAATATTCAAGGCGCTGGCTAAAAAGCCACAACACACCATTACACAAGCTCCCCGCTACCACAAGAGAGTTCATTACAGAGTAGAATATGATAGCTGTGCTTTGCTCAGGCAAAGCAAGGGAAGAAAACAAAGAATATCACTAGTCCTTAGATCCTGTGTTCGTCCTGCCATGTGGATGGTTTGGAGCTGGGGCAAACAATGAGATAAAAAAAGTAAAAGAGAGGAGAAAGAGAAGAAAGAAAAAAGGAAGAGAAAGGGGGGACCCAACCTGCTCCCTTCTGTAGTTAACCTGGTGCATGCCTCTTATGTAAACCAGACTTTTTGCGCTGTTTTGTTCATGCATGCACAGCTAGCCCTTTGAGCCCTCCTCCTGGAAGTGAGTTGGATGGGGAAATTGAGCATGAATCTCAAGGTGGAACTGGACGTTCACAGTTGATCCCACAGGGATCATCAAGTCCAACCCTTAAGTGAATGGCCCATTCAGGGATTGAACCTGTGACCTTGGTGTTTATTGGCACCATGCTCTAGCCCACTGAGAGTCTTCTAAGTATTGTATATGTTATTGCATACAATCCAATAAGTTGGCTCAGAACACACTGACTCACTCCTCCAAACACACCTTTCCTGTAGCAATACTTTGAATGTTTTAAGACAAAAAAGGCTTAGGTCTGGTCCTCTACACTCCTTCATTTTGTGATGGTGTTGTACAACAAGTTCTTGGTGAGCACAGCTTTGCATGCACAACACAAAGCTGTGTTGTCACAGCCCAGCATGGCACAAACTGGTGCCAACCTCAAACCCACACTCCTTTTTTTCTATAGATCCTACTTGCAGCTGCTACAGGAAGCAGTTCTCAGGCTCCATGTAAAGAGACACACCAGCTGGGTGTAGGTGCTTTCTCTTCCTGACAGCAGCAAGGTTTGATCGTTAGGTTTTTGCTGACTTTGGGTTTTTCCCTCCCTTTCAGGCTGCCAACATGCCCGATTCAGAGCTATTCGAGCTCATCTCGGAGAACCGCTCCATGTCACGCAAGCTGGAGGACTATGGGGAGCAGAAGTCCACCTCCATCAGCACTGCCAAGCGCCTGGCAGAGTTTTTGGGGGACCAGATGGTGAAAGACGCAGGGCTGAGCTGCCGCTTCATCATTTCTAAGAAACCAGAGGGTTCTCCAGTCACCGAGAGGTAACCCCACCTGGAGGGGCCAGGGCTTCTGGAAGCGTGGGAGCAATCAAGAGGGGACAGGCAGGTATCAGGAAGGGAGGGAGCTAGTATGTTGTAGTCAGGTGGTCATCTGAATCTGGCACAGACCACGAACAGGGTGATGGGTAACATCATACAGCCCAGTGGCCTCTCGGGGATGGGAGAAAAAGCCTGGAGGGTCTCCACAGGCTGGGAGAGAGGATTGTGGAGTGCTAGGACATTGTTTCCCTGCCTTCCCCAGAGCCATCCCCCTTGCCATCTTCCAAGCCGAGCCCAGTGTGCGCAAACACTACCTCCGAAAATGGCTGAAGAGCCCCTCACTGCAGGACTTCAACATCCGTGCGGTGAGTGAGGTGTCCCTGCAGATGGCCTGGGATATGGGATATGGGGTAGGGGCTTGTCCCTTCAGAGGTACCACCTGGGCAGTGGCTTCTTGCGCTCACAAAGCAGGGTGCTGGGGTGGGGGGTCCTACAAGGTTGTTTGATCCTATGTCTGGCGGCACTTCTACGTGGCTTTCTTCACTGCCCAAGCTTTGCCCTCTTCCTAGATCCTGGACTGGGACTACTACATTGAAAGACTGGGCAGCACAATCCAGAAAATCATCACCATTCCTGCAGCCCTGCAGCAGGTATGAGGCAGTGGGGGAGTTGGGCAGAGGAGGGCTTTGGGCAAGAGATAGGGTCTGATATGGAGCCACTCTCCAGGTAAAGAACCCAGTGCCACGGGTCCGGCACCCAGACTGGCTCCACAAGAAACTCCTGGAGAAGAATGACGTGTACAAACAGAAAAAAATCAACGAGCTCTTCACTTTGGAAGGCAAGAGACAGGTAAAGAGGGTGAGGGGAAGGTACTGGTTGTGCTGATGGGGCTCTTCTGCAGCCCCCATCCTCCCGCTGTCCTTGCTCCCTCAGGTCCTCGCCAACCAGCCTGTGGAGGGTATGAGCAGCTCACAAGTTGGTGACATAGAGGACTTTGGGGCTGTCAAGATCCCTCAGCCACTGGTTCCTATTGCAAATAAGCGGAAGCGCATCCCTGCTGCAGAGGAAAGCCAACAGCTGTCCCAGGACCTGGAGCTGTCCCAGTCCTGGCGGGAGATCCTGGGCCCACCTCCACCCCTGGGCACCACCAAGGTAGGTGAAGCAGATTTATAGCAGATCGTGCAGGGGATGCCTCGCAACTGCGCTTGTCCATCAAGGCAACTTGGTTGCTGCCAGGAGCAAGCTGTGGGTCTCCCTAAACCCTCTGCACATACATGGCTCAGGGATACAAAGAGAAATATAACCAGGAGACAGAAATACAACCACTGGTTGAGAAAAAGGGGGGGTGGCTTTGCAGCTGGGGCAGGAATGTAGGGGGGGGCTGGGGGCTGGAGGGCTGGGCTGTATGGCATGGCGGTGTGGAGCTGGGAAGCCTGTGCTGTTTCATACATGCTGTCAACCCACTCAGGAAGAGCGGCTGGTCTGGCTGCGCTTCCACCAGAAGAAGTGGGAGCTGCAGGCTCGGCAGCGGCGGGAGCGGCGGAAGAGACGGCGACTGGAGGACGGCGGGGCGGGGGCAGGTGGAGGAGTGGTCCGCGATGCCTCCTCCAAGGGGCTGAGCAGCTACTTGCGCCGGACAGCACGCAGCATCCTGGACTTGCCGTGGCAGGTCGTGCAGGTACCAGGGAAGGAACCTGCCACAGAGCAGCCCAGGGTACAGCCCTCACATTTACACTCTCTGTGGTCAAACAGTGAAGTTCAGGAACCCTGACCCCAACGCCATGCAGGTGTTAGCCCTGTGGAGTTCAGGTGGGGCTGCAGACCCTCAGGCTCGTGCACATCTGGATGGAAACAGGCACCCACAAGGTCATTCTTGGTGAATCTGGGATGTGTGTGTAGATCTGCCAGTGGGGCAGCTCCAGTTTGGCTCATGGACAGCACTGGGCAGTCAGAGAACCACAGAAATATCTGAGGCCAGAGGCAGCTCTGGGTCCCTCTGGTCCAATTCTCTGCTCAACCAGGGCTGCCTAGAGCCAGGGGCCCAGGACCATGTCCAGGAATATCTCTAAGGATGGAGAATGCACATCTTCCCTGGGCATCCTGGGCCAGGGCTTGGTCACTCTCACAGGGAGAAAGTGTTTCTGACGTGTAGAGGGACCCTCCTGCATTACAGTCTGTGCCTGTATCTGGTTCTACCATTGGATACTTTTGGGAAGAGCCAGGCTCTGTCCTAGAGAGGTTAGGTATATAAGTGGATGAGATCCCACTGAACTTCTTCTACTCAGGGATGGACAGTCCCAGCTCTCTGAGCCTTTTCTCATGTGAAAGATGCTCCAGGCCCTTCTTCATCCTTGTAGCCCTTCACTGGACTCTATTTAGTACGTCCATGTCTGGTGCTGAGGAGTCCAGCACTGGGCACAGGATTCCAGTGGTACCTGAAAGCATACAGTGTACAAACGAAGAGGTGGGGTAGTGCCACCCAGGTGTTTTCACAAACCTTTGTTATGCATGGCCACCTAAGCCCAGCCCCTGTCACCCACTTCATCCTCCAGAAAGGCCTCAGAGCTGCAGGTCCAGCACATCAGAGTAAATTGGGTGACATCATCCCCTGGAGTTTGTTGGCCTGGTACCCTGGGACAGTAATAGGACTCCAGAGCTGAGAGTGATGACTCTCTTTAAGACCCTCACTCTCTTTTTGGCCACCAGCTGAACACATAGATCCTCAGAGTGCTCCACAGCATAGATGTAAGCACTGATGGCATGTTGGATCTCCTGCTAACGCTGACCTCATCCCCTGTGTCCTGCAGATCGCTGAGACCAGCCAGCCTGGGCTGTTCCGGCTGTGGGCAGTGATAGGGAGTGACCTGCACTGCATCAAGCTGAGCATCCCCCGTGTCTTCTATGTCAACCAGCGCGTCCCAAAGCCAGAGGAGGGGACAGCCTACAGGAAGGTGAGGACCTGTCCCTTTTGGAAGGGGAAGCAGCCACTTGTGTTGAGATGAGACACTTCACCTCCCCTGCAAGGAGATATTACAAACATCTGCCTTGCAACACCTCACTGTCCCATTCCATGAATATCCCTCATCCAGGCCCTAGTCCTGCTAATCCCAGCCTGCTTGGAAAGCAGGTTCGGTGTTACAGGAATTTGTAACGTGCATGAGCATAACTCACTGATTTCCTTAGGACAGAGGAGCACCAGGAGATAAGCTCAGAGCCTAGCTCCTGGCAGCGGTGCCACATGGTGGGATGTGTCCCAATAATCTTGTCCCTTTCCTTGGCAGGTGAACAGGATCCTGCCCCGCTCAAACTTGGTTTACAACCTGTACGAGTACTCTGTCCCTGAAGACATGTACCAAGAGCACATCAACGAAATTAATGCGGACCTCTCTGCTCCGGACATCGAGGGAGTGTATGAGACACAGGTAACTCCTCCAGGTGCTCGTTTTTGAGGATTGCTGAGCAGTAGCTCATTAGGTGAGTGCCAGTGGCAAGACATCAAAAATCCAAGACCCTGGACAGTAGAGAACGGGGAGATATAGATATGCTTATATGGACAGAGTATCAGAATGTGAGTTACAGTGTGTCAGGGAAAGGGGCTTCAGTTTATTTGGAGTTAAGAAACTTAGGAGAAAGAAGGTATCTAATAAGCAGAAATGGTGATCATCCTCTAAACTAATCCAGAAAACCAGCCTGCTTTGAAACCAGGAAACAGAAGGGGTATTTGGTGTAAAGTTGGGAGAAAAGAGTAGGCCACACTGTTGTGGAGGCTACACTGAGTGGAGTTAAAGAAAGCATAAAGGCAGGTGAATTTGATACTAAAATGCACCATAGGATTATTATGGATCGAAAGTCTTTGCCTGAGTAGGACAAGCTTGGTGTGAGCAGAGGTGCCACTGGCTATTGAATGCTTTCTGAGGTGCAGGAGGCTGCAAGGGCAAAAGGAACATCACAGAGTTAGGAGACTTCAGCTACTGATGTTACTGGTATAACCTATTCCAGTGGGGCATGGTGAAAGAAACCATTTTTAGTCACCTTAAATTTCTGCTTTTGGAGAATTTGGACAAAGGTCCCACAAGGCAAGGCACAACTCTTAATGATTACATGGAGCCTGTGAAATCCTGTGGTGATGAGAAAGGCTGAACCATATATGCCATCAGCAATTGAAAATGGTGCCTACTAAACCTTACTGATGTTTAGTAAGCAGCACCCAAAATTTACTTCAGATTACTCTGCCAGAGGGAGTAACATGTACCCAAATTCATCGTATCTGTAGACCTTCCTCTAGCAAACCGAGTCCTCTCCGCTCCCACTTTAATAAGTGGGAAGAGGAAAAATCAAGAAACTAAGGGGAAACTAAAATGAGAGGCTAAAGTAAAACAAGGGACGTGGAGAAGTTTTAAAAATATTAAGGAAATTAGATAATCATGGGGTAGCAGCATCTGTCCTGTGAGGGGAGGCTGAGTGAGCTGGACTGAGGAGAGGCTCAAGGGGACCTGCTCGACAGGAATAGGGGAGGAGAAGAGCCAGGCTCTGCACTGGTGCCCAGGAGAGAACAGGAGGCAGTAGGCACAACCTGAAACATGGGAAATTCTGTGTAAATATATGAAAACACTTGTCTTGTAAGGGTGGTCGAGCAGGTTGCCCAGAGGGTTGTGAAACTTCCATCCTCAGAGACACACATAACCCAGATGGACAAAGATCTGGGCAAGCAAGGAATGATCTGTCTTGATCTTTAAGCTGCAATGCAATTCTGAGCCTGATCCTACAAAATGTAGCAGGAGTGACCTAGGAGGATATGAGGGAGGGAACAGTTTCCCTGCAGGGATGGGGCTTAGATGGCAATGCTTCAGCATACTGAAGAGATGTGAAAATGGGATGTACTAGGGATCTGTACAACTAAAACTGGCATAAGGGAAGAGCAGTCAGGCAAGAAATGTTTATTTATTGGTTCTCATTGGTTTGGGAAGAGGTCCCTCAGCAAGCCATTCAGGAGTAGTCTCCTGCAGAGGTGGAGTTGACAGCTACAGGGTTAAAAAAACAGGGTGGATCTGTGATGGACCTCCCACTATGCCAATTATCTGGAGCCTCTGCTTTAGAGTGCCAAGCCACAAGTTGCAGAGCTGCAAGATTGCCCAAATATTGCTCCACATGTCCTCCAAAGTACCTTGATGGTGGAATGTGGGACTAGATAGGAACATGTGGATTTTGAGATACCTGTTATGGTATGTCATACTTGTGGTTTTTAAACTGTGTTGTTCTAGGTTTGCAACCCCCAAGAGGAGCTTAGTAACAGGGCATTGTTCCATCACATCTCTCCCCATCATTCCAGGTGCCACTGCTCTTCCGTGCCCTGTCCCACCTGGGCTGTGTGTGTATGGTCAGCAGGCAGCTCATCCAGCACCTGGCAGGGCGAGAAGCTGAAACTTTCGACATTGAGCACCTGGAGATGCGCTCGCTGGCCCAGTTCACTTACCTAGAGCCAGGTGAGGCATCCTGAGAGTGGGGCTCCTGGGGCATCCAAGATCTCACACCCATGGGTACCACTAGTGCTCTGTGTCCCTAGGAAGCATTCGCCACATCTACCTGTACCACAGCTCCCAGGGCAGCAAGGCACTCCTGGGCCTCTTCATCCCCTCACAGCGCAAAGCTTCCGTCTTTGTGCTGGACAAGGTAAGGGGCACTGTGAAGGATGGGGGATCTGGGGTGCTGGTGGGTGAGAGGCTGGACATGCCCTGGCTGTGTGCACTGTCAGCCCAGAAACCCCCCGTGCCCTGGGCTGATCCCACAGCATGGGCAGCAGGGGAGAGGGGATTCTGCTCCTCTGCCCCCTCTGGTGAGACGCCCCTGCAGAGCTGCCTCCAGCCCTGGGGGCCCAGCATAGGAAGGATGTGGAGCTGCTGGAGCGAGTCCAGAGGAGGACACGGAGATGCTTCCAAGGCTGGAGCACCTCTGCTCTGAAGCCAGGCTGGGAGAGCTGGAGGTGTTCAGCCTGAAAAAGAGAAGGCTCCAGGGAGACCTTAGAGCCCCTTCCAGTGCCTAAAGGGGCTCCAAGAGAGCTAGAGAGTGACTTGGGACAAGGGATGGAAGTGATAGGACAAGGGGGAATGGCTTTACAGAGAAAGAGGACAGGTCAGATGGGATATTGGGAAGAAATTCTTCCCTGTGAGGGTGCTAAGGCCCTGGTACAGGTTTCCCAGAGCAGCTGTGACTGCTCCATTCCTGGAAGTGTTGAAGGCCAGGTTGGACAGGGCTTGGAGCAACCTTGTCTAATTGACCCCAAGTTGTGCCAGGGGACATTTAGGTTGCATGTTAGGAAAAACTTCATGGAAAGAGTTGTCAAGCCCTGGAACAGGCTGCCCAGGGCAGTGGTGGAATCACCATCCCTGGAGGGATTTAAAAGCCATGTAGATGTGGCACTTGGGGACATGAGTTAGTGGTGACCTTAGCAGTGTTGGGTGAGCAGTTGGACTTGATCTTAAAGGTCTTTTCCAACCCGAACAATTCTGTGTTTATATGGTGTCCCTGCCCATGGCAGGGAGTTGGACTAGATGACTTTTAAAGTCCCTTCCACTCTAAACCATTCCATGGTAGCGTCAGGCAGCGAGAGGTTTCTCTGTGCATTGCCCCCGGCACCGCGCATCCTGGGGTGTCTCTCCCCCTGTTCTGACCCAGTCACCCTTGCACCCAGGTACGCAGCAACCAGATGCCAAATCTCACCACCCTGTTCTCAGCGGAGCGTGCAGCTCTGCTGGAAAAGGTGGGTGAGGAGCTGCTGCCCCCAGACAAGCACACCTTTGAGGTGCGTGCTGAGACCGACCCCAAGGCCATCTACAGAGGAGTCCAGCGGCTGCTGCTGGGCTACAAGGTGAGGTGAAGGTGGGAGGAAGGTTTTCGTGGGACCATGGGGACTAAGGGGAGGGTGGAAGGCACTGGTGCATGAGTTCCAACAGCACCTGTACATAACTTCTGAGCCCAAGGTCAAGGGTCAAAGTGGGTGCTGTGTTTTACTTGGGGATCTTACCTGGGGCAGTACCAGCAGCAAGGCCACCTCAGGATCTCTCTCCATCTCTGTGCTCAGCTGGAGAGTTGGTGGCATGGAGGTGAGTGGGAGCTTCAGGAACGCTGAGGTTTGCTCCCCACTGCAGGGACCTGCTGTGGGGACAGGGCACCCAACACTGCCAGCTTCCTGCTGAGCAGGTTAGAGGCGCACCAGGACATATCCCTTTCTCCTTGGTGCAGGATGAGCGCCGGGGCCCCACACTGGTGGCTGTGCAGTCCAACAGTGACCTGAAACGACTGGCAAGTGGGATTCCCATCATCGAGGAGTTCCCCTTGGTCCCCATCCAGCTGGTGGATGATGTCAGCTACTCAGTCCTGGACTGGCAGCGCCATGCCGCCCGCCGCATGATCCGTCACTATCTCAACCTGGACACTTGCCTCTCCCAGGCTTTTGAGATGAGCAGGTGCCATTGGTGGCCATGTTCCCCTGAGGCTGCCGTGCCCTCAGTGGGATGACAGGAGCTGCTTCATCCCTTGAGGGGACAGGCATGGTCCTTGTTTTCCTTGCAGCCATGCTCACCCCGATGACCACTTACCTCTCTGTGCCCCAGGTACTACCACATCCCCATTGGGAACCTCCCTGATGACATCTCCACTTTTGGCTCTGACCTGTTCTTCTCACGCCACCTCCGTCATCACAACCACCTGCTGTGGCTGTCCCCCACAGCCCGCCCTGACCTGGGGGGAAAGGAGGCTGATGACAACCGCCTTGTCATGGAGTTTGATGAGAGAGCCTCAGTGGAAATCAACAACCCTGGCTGCTACTCCACAGGTGAGGGTAGAGGGTTGTAGCACTGAGTAGGGCAGAGCTGGATCCAGCTTTGTGAGTCCTGCAGAGGGGTGGATGTGGTCCCCAAAGAGTCTCTGTGGTGACAGTTGTTACCAGCAACTTTTGGGTTTCAACATCAGTCTGGGCAAGGCGGATGCTAAAGGCATGTCCTGGGACAGGGCAGGCTCACCTATAACATGTGCAGGCATCAAAATATGGGTTCTTTAGCAATGAGCAATGACAATAGCACTTGGCAGACCACCTGCAACATGTCAACCCAAGCTCACCTGGTCATCCCTGGTGACCTTGGGACAGGTCTCTCTTAAGCAGAGGCAGCCTGAGTGTATTCAGTTCTTCTGAATGCCACTTCTGCAGCTTCCAGGAAAAATTGGTGGTCCCCAGAGGGTCAGCAGGTCCAAATCTTGTGGGAAGACAAGGTCTGTTTGAGACAGTCATGCCTATGAAAGCATCTCCCTGCTCAGTGCAACTGCACCTATAGAACACCTTGTACCTGTGAAAAGCACTTCTGGCAGTGGCAAGGGAGGGTGTCCCTGGTCCTTTCCCTGCTGACAGTTGTGTCTGCTCTTAGTGTGTCTGGAGCTGGATATCCAGAGCCTGGCTGTGAACACCGTGTTGCAGTCCCACCACGTGAATGACATGGAAGGAGGCTCCAGCATGAGCATCAGCTTTGACGTGATTCAGCAGGCATCCCTAGAGGACATGGTGACAGGGAACCAAGCTTCCAACATTCCAGCCAGCTATGATGAGACTGCCCTCTGCTCCAACACTTTCAGGTATGGCTTAAGGAGCAGCAGGAGGTAGAGCACGTGGTCTCCATTCTGGCAGATCCCCTCAGGACCAGGTCTCGAGGGCAGAGCAGGTGTCTTCTCCCACACATTGGAAGATCCTGAGCTCAGAGCTGCCTGGGGCATCAGCCAGCAGATGTGTAGGGATGTTGGTGAAGACTTTGCTCTTCCTGTTTCTCCTTTCTTTGTGCTCCACCAGGTTATGGAGTCACATACTTACCCTATGGCTCATGTGCCAGGGGCTGGACAAGGGAGTTTCTGCTCTGAATCCTCCAGTGTATCTGAAAACATGTTCCTATTGGGAAGGTGGAAGGAGGTGCTGGTAGCTGGTGGGGTGATGCTGCTCTCTGCTTGCTGGCAGGATCCTGAAGAGCATGGTGGTGAGCTGGGTGAAGGAGATCACACAGTACCACAACGTCTATGCAGACAACCAGGTCATTCACTTTTACCGCTGGCTCCGCTCTCCTTCCTCCCTGCTCTATGACCCAGCGCTTCACCGCACACTCCACAACATGATGAAGAAGCTTTTCCTGCAGTAAGTGAGGCCTGGAGTGTGCCAGGCTGACAGATGGGGAAGGGACAGATGTGACGTTAGTGACCAGGATGCTGGTGCCCACAATGATCCTCCAAAAGAGGTGGGCAGTAGAGTGCAGTGGACCTCTCATCCTCTTTGGGTGATCTCCCTTGAGCGTTGTTGCTGCACATTGACTCCTGACTGATGGATCAGCACGTCTTCCATGGGTTGCATCTGCGCCTTGGACATTGCTTTCCCGCCCACTGACCCCACTCTGTGCCCTGCTACAGGCTGGTGGCTGAGTTCAAGCGCCTGGGCTCCTCCGTGGTCTACGCCAACTTCAACCGCATCATCCTGTGCACCAAGAAGCGGCGCATTGAGGATGCCATCAGCTACATGGAGTACATCATCAACAGGTGGGGTGCACCTGGAGATGTGACTCCCAGGTGGTAGGGCTGGGGCAGGGCTCAGGCTAGGAAGGAGAATGCTGATTTTTTTTGCGTTCTAATGGGCCTCAGAACTCAATTTATTACTTTTTTTTTGCGAAGCTACTGAAGGGACAAGGCTTCCCAATTTTCTTACTGTCACGCCTGGAGTAGAGATCTGTCCTCTACAGGCAGTATTCTTGTAAGATTCAATCCAGAAGAGACGTTCAGGAGAATCTGAAATGCCCCATAACTCATCCCTTGGCTGCTTCTCAGCATACCAGCTGTGGTACAGGCACCTCGACATAAGAATAAGGAGCGAGGTGTCCTTGGGCATGACTTTCCCTAGGATCTCTGACAGTGATAGGATGGGAAAGGGGACACCCCTCTCTCCTGGCCAGCACCACCTCCCCATGGTGTCCCATAGAGAAGGGATGATGCCAACACAAGGACTGACTGCAGTCTCTTCCCTCTAGCATCCACTCCAAGGAGATCTTCCATTCTCTGACTATATCATTCTCCCGCTGCTGGGAGTTTCTTCTCTGGATGGACCCAGCAAATTATGGAGGTATCAAGGGAAAAGTGGATTCTCGCATCCACTACAGGGAGGTAAGAGATGGGAAGCATCCAGTCCTCTGGGAGCAGGGTCCTGGGGTTGAGTGGAGTGGGGAGGTGTTGGCTGGACATGAGAAAACATTGCAGCATCACTGGCTCCTCCAGAAGAACACCAGCAAGAGGCAAGCATTAGAAGAGGACAGTGAGGAAGAGGAGGAGGAGGTGGCAAGGGAAGAAGAGGAGGAGGAAGGGGAGCCAGATGTGGAGGAGCTCCTGGAGAACAACTGGAACATTGCACAGTTCCTGCCCCAGGCTGCCTCCTGCCAGAGCTACTTCTTGATGATTGTGTCAGGTGAGTGGTCATGAGGAGGGGATGAGGTCATTGTGCCCCCTCAGTGCCAGCTCCAGGCAGGAGCTGGAGCCTTGCCCATGTCTCCCCAGCCTACATTGTGGCCGTGTACCACAGCATGAAGGAGGAGTTGCGACGTAACACTCCCGGGAGCACCCCTATCAAGAGGAGGAGCACCAGCCAGATGTCCCAGGAGGGTCTGGGGGAGCTGGGGGCCATGCCTGGTGAGTGCTGAGCCCCAGGACAGCCTTGCTGCAGGCAGAGAGCCACCCACCTCACTGTCCCCATGTGCCACCAATCAGCTCAAGCGCTCTGTGCTTCATCCCTCTAGGCATGATCACCTTCTCACAGGATTATGTGGCCAATGAGCTCACCCAGAGCTTCTTCACCATCACCCAGAAGATCCAGAAGAAGATGGCTGGTTCCCGCAATGCTACAGAGCCCTCAGACATGTTTCCTGTCCTGCCTGGCTCCTACCTGCCACTCAACAACCCAGCCCTGGAGTTCATCAAATATGTTTGCAAGGTCAGCAGGCTGGGCCAGGCCACTTGGCTGAAAGTTTGGGGTCCGAGGCTGCAGCTTTCTGCTAGGAGGGATCTACAATCACTTTGCCATGCTCTGCATCCATATGAGGTCACAAGGATACGAGCTGTCCTGCTAAGGACACTCTGCTGGTAGGCTCACCTGGCTCTTATCCTTGCAGGTCCTCTCCCTCGATGTCAACATAACCAACCAGGTGAACAAACTGCACCGGGACCTGCTGCGCCTCATCGAGGTGGGCGAGTTCTCGGAAGCAGCCCAGTTTCAGGACCCATGCCGCTCCTATGTGCTTCCTGAGGTCATCTGCAGGAACTGCAACTTCTGCAGGGACCTGGACCTGTGCAAAGACCCTGCCGTCTCCCAGGTGCAGCCTCTTTCCTAGGGATACCAGAGGCCCCAGTACAGCAGTCCATCCCTTTACTCATTTTATCTCTGAACCTGTTTGCTTTGCAACTCTGCTTGCTGCTCATGATCACCCTCACCTAAAGCAAATTTTCTGTTCATCTTTTCTACCTGTGTGTTATGGGTCTGAGCATCCCTGGGCTTTGGCTCATGTTCTGTTCCTCTTCAGAAACCAGTTCCACCATCCCAGTGCATTGGACTCGTGGTGCTCACCTCCCTCTCTTTTGCCCCTAGGATGGGTCGGTGCTTCCCGGATGGGTCTGCCCCAGCTGCCAGGTGCAGTATGACACCAATGCCATTGAGATGGCACTGGTGGAAGCCCTGCAGAAGAAGCTGATGGCCTTTGTGCTGCAGGACCTGGTAAGTGCACAAATTTCCCCCCTCCACCCATTCCTGTGACTGTCTGAAGCCAGACACATTCACTCTGCCCCTGGCAGAGGGGCTTGGCCTCATCTCCTGGCCCACCTGAACCGCTTTGGCCTGCAGATTTGCAAGAAGTGTCACGGTGTGAAGGAGATGCACATGCCCGTGTACTGCAGCTGCGCTGGAGACTTCACCCTCACCATCTCCTCTCAGGTACTTCAGCACCTGCCCAGCCCAGCCCTAGGCCAGCAGCTTGGCAAGGGACAGCAAGGAGCCCTACAGTGCCCTCTGCCTCCTCCTGATGCTGCTCTAACTGCATGTCCCCTGGCATCTGCTGAGCTGCCCTCTGCCCTACCAGCCCTGCCCAGCCACTCCCTTAGAGCCCCCCACTGCCTGGGGTGCTGGGCAGCCTCCTTCCCTCCCTGCTTCCTTCTCACCAGACCTTCATTGACCACATCAGCGTCTTCCAGAACATCGCCCGGCACTACGGCATGGCCTACCTGCTGGAAACCATTGAATGGCTGCTGCACACCAACCCCCAGCTCCAGCAGTGAGGGCTGGGCTGCTCCTCCTGCCTACTCTGTACTCTGTCATCCATGGAGAGCAGTCCTGGACCCCCTTGGCCATGGAGATGCTGTGCACCCCTCCTGCAGCAAGGAAGGGGAAGCAGAGCTGTGCCTGGGACTGGGCTGTCCTGCCCCCAGCTGCCTGGTGGGGCCTGGGAGGCTCCAGGGGCTGAAGCTGGGCTCCCCACATCTGTGCTGGCCCCCAGGTGTGGTTTTAATGTTGCATTTCTGTAAATAAATGGGTTGTAGAAGGCAGGTGTAGTTTTCAGGGGGCAGGGAAGCAGGGGCTGTGGCTCACCCCTGGATGATGCCTGCAGCTGAGGGGGCACGAGCTGTGTCCTTGCTGGGCAGGATGGACCAGGGACCTGTTCCTGTCTGATCCCTCCCTGCCTGCTTGGGGGCAGGGGGGCTGCAGCCTGGCCATGCCCCCAGTGGTCCCCCTCCAGCTCCAGGGGAAGGGGCTGCAGCACTGGACCCTCATGTGACAGTGGCTCCCTGCCAGCAAGTGTGTGTCTGGTGTATCCTGCATTCTGGCTACTGCCTTCAGCCAGGCTCGTCTCCTGCTCCTGCCCTTTGGAGGAAGAAGCCCCAAGGGCTGCAGCCAGAGCTCTGCCTGTACTTCCAGAGTCTTGGCTCTTCTCTCTGGATGATGCCAAGATGCAGTCAGAGCTGACTTCTTCCAGTGACACTGCCCTGGCGGGGCAATGCCTCCCTAACCAAGGCAGCGGAGCCCAGCAGCGCACTCCTGCCTGCCTCAGCAGGTTCTGCAGGCAGCAGGGCTGGGGTCCAGAGGGAGCTGAGAGGACCTTGTCCTGTTCCTGCATCCATGCAGCAGGACAAGCAGCCCCAGGTCCCCACCATGGAGCTGTATCAGGGCAGGTTTAGGCTGGATATTGGGAAAAGGTTCTTCCCCAAAAGGTGTTTGGGCACTGGAACAGACTTCCGAGGGCAGTGGTCACGGCCCCAAGGCTGGCAGAGCTCAAGGAGCCTTTGGACAACGCTCTGAGGGACAGGGTGGAATTGTTGAGGTGTCTGTGCAGGGCCAGGAGTTGGACTGGATGATCCCTGTTGAGTCCCTTCCAACTCAGGATATACCACGATTCTACGAAAAGTGCTGGCTGGGCCCCAAGGAGCAGCTGAAGCCCCTGGAGGATCCCAGAAGATGGGAAGAGCTCTGGGCTGGGCAGATATGGAGGCAGGATGGAGCAGTACCGCGGTCCTGTCAAGATGGGCTCTCTCACTCCCGGTGTGCGGGTGGGCAGGGGGTGCTCTGCAGGACCCTCTGCTCCTCCATCCTGTCCTCATCTCCAGCTCACACCGGAGGTGGTCCCAGGGTGGCACTGCCGTGCTCCTGCTGCGCTGATGCCTGCTCCCCCCCAAACTCACCGTGCTCCGGCTCCCGGGAACCCCAGCAGGAGCCGAGGGAGTGCAGGAGGTGCCCGAGCTCGAGGCCGGGGCGGAGCAGGACATGGAGCCGCAGGGACCGGGAACGGGGCCGCAGCACCGGCGGCTGCGGGAGCCGCCCTGCCCGCAGGGGGCGCTGCAGCACCAGACCGGGCAGAGCCGAGGGGAGGGGAGGGGAGGGGATGGGATAGGTTAGGTTCAGTTCAGCGGGGCTGGCCTGGGCCGAGCTGGGCTGGACTGGGTTCGGCTGGACTGGGTTCAGTTCAGTTCAGCTGGGTTGGGCTGGGCTCGCCCGGGCCGGGCTGGAGTGGGCTTGGCCAGGCTGGGCTGGGTTCAGTTCGGCTGGGCTGGGCTGGGTTCAGTTTGGCTGGGCCGGGCTGGGCTGGGTTCAGTTCGGCTGGGCTGGGCTGGACTGGGTTCAGCTGGGCTGGGCTGGGCTGAGTTCAGCTCAGCTGTACTCAGCTGTTTTAAGGTGGGCTGGACTGGGTTCGAATAGATTTTTACTTATTAAAGCCCTGACATCCTAGGTAGCAGCCCAAGACTGCTCCAAGGAAGGTACCTGGGATGCTTTATCTCTTTGATTAAACTGTATCCTCCTCATTGCACCCAAGACTCCTCCCAGTCACCTCCTGGAGCTTTTGGATCTGTGATTTTGAGACCTTAAATCCCAGGTAGCAGCCCCAGACTGCTCCAGGGTAGCTGCCTGTGATATTTTGCTCTTTGGTAGAAGCCCCCTGTTCCAGGATCCAGCCAAGACTCCTCCCAAGCATCTCCCAGAGTCTTTTCACTACTGCTCATAAATCCTGACATCCTACCTAGGTAGCAGTCCCAGACTCCTGCAGGAAAACTACCTGAGATGGTTTTTCACTGTTTGAGAAAATTGTATCCTCCAGGATCCACCCAAGACTCCACCCAGGAATCTCCTTGAGGCTTTACACAGCTGCTTTAGTCCTCTGAGAACTCAGTAGCAGCCCAAGGCTCCTTCAAGGAAGCAACCTGAGATGACTGTTTTGGAATGATCTCTCTCTTCTGGGATCCAGCTGAGATTCCTCTCCCCTATCTCCTGGAGTCTTTTGCCTTGTTCTTACAGTGTCCTGTGGTCATGGGTAGCAGCCCCAGACTCCTCCAAAAGAGGCCTCCAGAATAACTTTTCTCTTTTGGAGGACTCTATCCTCCAGGAACCAGTCAACTCTCCTTCCCAGCATCTCACAGAATCTTCTTACATCTACCGTAGGTACCTGAGATCCCAGGCAGAAGCCCCAGATTCTTCCAAGGAAGAGAGAGATTATTTTTGTCTTTTCAAGGAAAATGTGTCCTCTGGCATCCACTTGAGATCCCTCTCAGGCATCTACTGGAGTCTTTTAACTTTATTAAATCAAGACTTTAAACACAACTGGCCCCAATCCTGAGCCCTGGGGTACCCCACTAGTGACCAGCCCCAGCTGGATTTAACCCCACCACTCTCTGGGCCTGGCCACCAGCCAGTTCTTACCAACACCCATCTACACCATGGGAATCAGTTTGTCCAGGAGAATGCTCTGGGAAATGATGCCAAAGGCTTTACTAAAGTTGGGGTAGACACACCCACAGCTTTTCCCTCATCCACTGAGTGGATCACTGTCATAGAAGCAGATCAGGTTGGTCAGGCAGGACCTGCCTTTCTTAAGCCCATCCTGGTTGTCCTGTATATGCCATGTGATGGCACTCAGGATGATCTGCTCCCTGGCCTTCCCAGGCACTGAGGTCAGGCTGACGGGCCTGTAGGTCCCCAGATCCTCCTTCTGACCCTTCTTATAGATGGACATCACATTTGCCAACCATTTGGTGAGCCTGAACTGCTGATAGATGATAAATAAAAAAGAAGGCCACTTGCATAAAGGACATGATGCTTTCTCGAAGTTAAAAGAATGCTTATGTCAGTTAAAATCAAAAATATTTTTTCTTTAGATTTAGTTAAATTATTTTCTTTAGATTTAGTTAAATTATTTTCTTTATCACCTAAAATTATTTTACACAATGGATGCACAGTATTGCCCATAATTCTGTAATGGCATTTCCAGACTGAGAAATCTAAATGTCTCTGTGTGCATGCTGTGGCTTCAGACAGCTCTATCCTCCTCCTCTGCTGCCCTCACAATGACACCATCACACGGCCACTGCCCAGCAGTCTCTCTGTTAATGGTTCATCAGTCACTTTTTTTTTTCTGAAGTCTGTCTTACCTTAGGTTTGTCTGTCTAATTCTTGGCCAGATTTCCTATGCTGATTCTTATCTGTAATTCAGTCATCTGTCTGTCCATCCTCCCATGTTCATATGTCCCTCTCTGTCTGTGTCTTTTGACTCCATGTCCACCTGTGACAGGCTGGTTTACAGATACAGCTTACAGTTGCATGAAAACATTGAACTTTGGGCTGTTTTTTTTTTATACATGGCATGGCTTTTGGTATCGCAGGTGATGGTTTCTCCTGATCCTGTGTCATCATTTACGAATGGTATTCTCCAATTTATTACTCCCATTAAAACCACTTGCCACACCCTCTCCCCCCTACAATTGGAGGCACAAAAGGCAAAGATCATGAGCTGAGGTAAGAACGATTTACTGGAAACAGCCATGAGATAAGAAAATAAACAATAACAGCAACAATATTAATAACAAAAGGTATAAGAAAAGAAATTATTCACTTGAAAAACTCTCCAATATTAGACAATGCCAAACAGGTCCCTCAGCCAGTTTCTCAACCAGAAGGAAAATATCTTTTCCTCAGAAGAGCCTCCCTTATCCCTGCTCCCAGCAGTGACATGAGGTGGTATAGAATAACCTCCAGGTCCTGGCCATGCCCCCTCCCAGCTATTGCAAAAATTAGCCCTATCCTGGCCAGAATCAGGACACCCTGCCTGCAGATAAGCTTACAGGAAAGGCACTGGACAGACCTGAAGCACTCACAGGATGTTACCGGATTGTGTACCGTGATATGGTTTGAAGCTGGCTCCCTGCCAAGTCTCCAAACCTTACCACAAGAAGTCCCCCCCCTCCGCAAACCTCAGGGAGAAGAGGGAGAAAACAATACCCAAGAAAACCGAAACGAGAGAGAGGCAACTAAATCAATATATATAAATATATTTACACTTATGTTACAGTTATATACAATTGAAATATATATATAATTTCACAAGGAAAAGGGAAGGGAAAAGGAACAAAACCAAAATAAAAAATATATATATCCCAATCAGTAGCCCGAGATCTAGCAACTAAAAGAAATTAGCAAAAGACTATCTTACTACTCTCCTTGGGACAACAGAAAGTCATGCTGGAATGATCGCTGGCAACCTCCATCTCCCAAGGTCGACAAGGCCTTACCAGGCCTCGCTCCCAACACGGCAGACTCAACAGCAGGGAACCTGCACCTCCAAGCCGCCGGAAGGAAAGAGAGCGAAGGCCTCTCCTCCTTTCTTCTTATACCCTGGCTTACGTAAAAATCATAGGGAATACTGGGTAAATCTGGGCCCTTCCTTGGTTACAAACTGGTCACCAAGGAAGGCCTAGACCAAACTACCACAACTGTCATGCTCTGGCAGTGACAAGGAAGATCTCACCAGGTACAGCTTAGTCCTTGGTGCCCAAGCAGGAAAATAGCTCCAGGCTGTCCAGAAGGCGCTTGGCCTCAGGGACTGTGGCGCTGCCTCATGTGGGACAGTGTCAGATTTCCCATTAGAGACAGGCATAGGTCACGCTCATTTGAAGCAGACCAATTTAACTTCTTAGGCTTCTTGCCTTAAAGCCATGATTCCTGGAGCCCTTCCTACCAGCCAGACTCTGGCTGTGTGGAGAATCTCAGATGATAACGAGCTCATCATGGTTCCTGCACTCTGCAACCCTCTTGAGAGTGTCACATACCATGCAGAGGGTGAGGTAGGGTAAGGATAGTTTAATAGGGTCTGCTTAGGGCTGATGGTGATGAAGCTGTTTCAGGACACCAAGGTGTCCCTGCGGGCTGTTTAGGACAGAAAACCAGAGACTCACACTTCAGGATGATGAGGAATGGAAGCAGACAGGGACAGACCGGGTGCCTCAGGTGCCAGTCCCATCCCTGAAAGGTGATTCTTTCTGCCACCCTCAGCCAGAGGGTCCCTCTGGTCAGCATGAATGTGGTGGGCACACAGGGTTGCACTGGCCCAGCACCAGTGGATGCAATATGGAAGCAACTCTCCTTCCTCTGAAGGCATCTGTGGCAGAAGCTGCTTGAGGCTGTGAACGTGTCAGGCCTCCATCACACATTGCAGCTCGACAGCCTTAGGATGGTGTTCCCAGGAAATGCTACTCCACCTGTGGCACATGCAGAGTTTTAGGGGTGCAGCTCAGTAGGATTTACAGACCATGACAACCTCAGCCCTCAGAGAGTCCCCACACATTACTCCCAGGAACAAGCAGTGCCTCTCAGTCCCAAGGGACTTCCCTTTCAGGTCCCCAGAAGTTTGACTCAAAGAGAAGATTCACACCCCCTTTGTGTGGAAGCCCATCCATACCCAGAGCTATTCCCCACTCACCAGACCCTGGAGCTGGAGTGGTGCTTCTTGACTGGAAATCCCTGACACCTGTCCCTTTTATCCCTGAGGCTTTACCAGGCTGCAAACACCTTTTCTTCAGCTTCTGTCTCCCCTTTAAGGTTTCCAGAAATGGAACAGTGCTTTCAAGCCATGGAAACCACTGTGGTGGTGTAAGGTCAATGTAATGGTTTTGAGTTTAGGCCTTCCTTCCTGGCGGACAGGAAGAAAGCATTCCATCCTATTCCTTTACGTAATCCAAATATATAAATAGACAGAGAGAGAATCCTCTTCCTCTTTTCCCTTCTGGCAAGGTTTGGAGACAGCAGACTCCCGCAAGGCCGGTCTCACTCCTGTGGGGGGAGTTGAGGCCTGGCTGGGCCTACAGGGCCTGTTGTTCCTGCTGCTCCAGGGATCAGCAGTGTGGCGGTGGCATTTCCCAAGGAAAGTAGTAAGATATTCTTTTGCTAATTCTTTAGTTTGCTAGATCCTGAGGTGTTTTTTTTTGATTGTTGTCATAGGTTGAGATTGGCTCCCCCGGAGGGGCGGGGGGGCTCAGAGGTGTTTGGGTGCCAGGGCAGTGTTCCCTGGAGAGCCAGTCACTGTCCATGTTGTTCGCTTCTGCTCAAAATCATATATCACAGCACCAGAAGCTGTTGGCAAGTTCTGTCTTGGTTGTTTTGCTGTTAGTGTCTGCTGCATGTTGGTGGACAAGGCCAGGGGGTGGCTGGGCTCCCTCTCTTCCCCCTCCAGGGGGGAGAGGGGAGCCCTGCAACCCCCCAGCTCAGCCTTTGGCTAGAGTTAGAGTCAGCATTTGGAGTGTGTGCTGTGAAGGAAGAGATTCACAGCACCTGAGGAAAGAGGAGAGAGGCAGGCTTTGCACCCGAGCCCTCTTCCCCCCTCCTTTTCTGCAGTGAAGCTGTAGAGGGGGGCTTTTTCTTTCCCTCCACTGTAAGTGGAGGAGAGGCTCAACTTGAAGCTGAGCCAAGAGACTGGGCTGTGGAAGTAGGCCCAGCGCTCAGGAGAAGAGTCCCAGGCGAAACTGGAGGCAAGCCAAGAGCTCGAGAGTTGCCTGACTGTCAGAGACTGAAATGGTTAATGATTTATGCATTCTAGGAGACTTTTGCAGGCTTTTGACTTGCATGATACCTCTGATGAGCAGTCAGGCCCCTCCCTCCCTCCAGTGCTGAAGGTGTGAAGCCCTGAAAAGGCAAGAGCTGAGCTTACAGGCTTTTGACTGTTGATACATCTGATGAGGAATCAGGCCCCTCCCTCCCTCTGCTAATCTTGAAAGGCGGGAACCAGGCGAGACACAAAAAAAACTCAGCACACAGACCTAGGAGATGTTGGAGGCTCGAGGCACGGCCGGTGACACTAACCATGGATATAACTCATAACTTCTTGGAGTATGGGGGCTTCCCTCCTTCACCCCCAGCAGATCAAGGTCACCACTTCAACTGACAGACATGGAAGCATCGCTGGACCCCGTGGGCGGTGACTATATACATCTGTCCACTCTCAGCTTTTCTTTCCCTTACTCTCCCTTGCTCTTATCCTGCCTTTCTCTCCCCTATGCATTTTCTTTCCCCCCCCAAAGGTTATCTCTGTCACATTGTTGTATGACAGCACCCAAACTGCTAGCATGCCTGTTGATACAGAATTGTTAAAATAAACCTTGCCAGTATATGTTTTCAGACACCGATTATTTAGTGTCGTTTTACTTTAATCCACCCCAAGGGAATTATTGATAAAAACCTGAGTTACCCCCTCTCCCCTTTTCCTGGGGCGGGTCGTAACACTGACGAAGCTGACCGGGGGCAGCTGGGAACTGATGTGGAGGAATGAAGATTCCAGGACACAGACGCGTGATAAGCTACACTGCAACAACCTACGAACCAAGGTGAGACACCGAGAGGGAGGAATCACCAGCAGCAGAAGAGCAAGGACTCAACGCTATTGTTATAGGTAAATGAAAATAGACTGAAGTATAGCAGCAAAAATTTATTAAAGATTTATATAAAATGCAAATAAGCAAAACAGCGCGCTGGGCGGCCAGGGGAGACCCCTGCTCCACTCACGGCCTGCAAGTGCAGTGGGCAAAAACAGTAACCTTTATACCCTTAAATTCCCCTCCCATAGTCACTTGTTATCCCTCTATTGGATCCGAGTTCACAGGTCTGGTTCTGGTTGGTTCTTTTGCAGGCCCGCTTCAGTTGCCAAGTACTTCCCCATCCATAGTTTTAGGTAATTCTTCGTCCTTGAGGCCTAGTGTGTGAGTCCCTCCAGATGTCCATCTTGGATCCTCTTCATTGTCCTCGTACTTGACCCTTTGATCCTTGTCCTTCCCTTCGTTACTTTAGGCGTACACTTTTAGACAATATACTTTTAGAAAAACAAGATACAAAATACTTATTCAGTAAGGCAAAATAATTTGTCTTGTCAGCTTAGGAACTGCAGCTGCAGAACTATCAGCCTATAGTACTCACAGATTAATTAACCATTCTGCAGCTTGCAGTTCTCCAGCCTTAACAGAACATTGATTACAATAACATATATATAGAAATATAACATGCAATACAATTGAATGAGTAAATTACTACTACTAATTTGATGAGTAAATTACTTTACTACTACTACTTATTTATTACACTATCTTCTCGGACTTCATGAGGAGGAGAGACTACAACAAACAACTGCTGGAACTTGGTGAGGGGGGAGTGTTCAGGAACCTGGAACACTCCCACAGCAAAAGACTGTTACATGTCAGCCTTAAAGGCTGCTCCTGGACTAAAGTTAAAGGAGGGACTTGAAAGGACTGACTGATAGTAATGTAATATATATATATATAGTTGCCTTTAGTTTGTATAGTATTTATTTGTGTAAATAAATGTATATACTTCCCCCTTCCCCTACAGAAGCCTCTGGCCTGAAAGTTTCTCTCCGGTGTTAGGATAAATTGTTGAGAAGTGGTGAGGAAAGCCTGGAAATTGGATTTTAGATTTCTAATGTGGCTCAAACTGCCACAATTGTGTATATCTGTTTTGGTTTTGGTTTTTTGTCCTTTTTTTTCCCCTTTCCCTTTTGGGATTGTATATGGTATTTCAACTGTATATAACTGTACTATATGTAAATACATATATTTTAATATAGTTTGGCTAGTCTAGATCTTTCATAGTTTTTTTTTCTCTTTTGCTCTTTGCCAGAGGTTCTTGTGCTGGGCCTCGGGGACTTGGTGGGGAGCCAAATCAAACTTAGACAGTCAATTGGCATCAGGTCTTGATGGCTAAATACAGGTAAGACAAGCACCATCTTCAGCCTATCTCATGCCTGAGGTCTATATGTTTAACACCTAGAACACGTGCTTCGCAGCGGCACGGCCCAGCCCCAGGCGCTGGGGCCCGGCCCCGGGCACGGAAAGGAGCGAGGGAATGGGAGCTTCGCCTGTGTGGACAGTGCCATCGTGGGAGATGAGAGGGGAGCCCCGGAACACAAAGAAGAGAAGGACAACTCTAAACCCAGGCAGATGGAGCTCGTCAGCCCTGTAAGGCCATCCATCTAAGAGAAGGTCACTCTAAACAAACCTACGTCCTGAGGACCTCGCTGCCACCGTCCAAGCTTGCTCAGCCCCGGCAGATGAACCTTAGGACTAAAGGGTGGGCTCAGTTCAGCACACACTGTGTCTCGCCTAAAAAATCCATTGCACAGGCTTGAAGGCCTTACCTGCATTTGCAAAGCCCTGTATCACCAGCGCGCTTGTAACAAATGTGGGTCAAGACCTTTCCCAAATCTTCGTTCACGAAGACTGGCCATGATGAGGAAAGGCAATGTCCCAATCAGTTCTCTTGTGCCAACCACAAAAGTTTTGGTACAAAAGAAGAGGCTTCTGATTAACTAAATAAAAACCTAAACAAACAATGAGAGCAAACACAGCTCTGCCTCTCTGGGGCAGGACAGTCAGAACATCCCTCTGTTCTGTAAAGGACAGCCTTCCCACTGAAATGAGGAGCTCCATGATGCACCACAAGTTCTCATCAGGTTCTGATAGTGGTCCAGCCTGGACAGTTCCCCTCAGACAAGCACTCCCACCACTTTGGTGCTCCCAGGGAGCATCTGAACCCCACCAGCCTCTCAGAAAAGGTCTATAGATCCCAAACATCACCCTCAAAAAAAAAAAAAAAAAAGTTGTCTATGTTGAGCTACAAGGAATGAGAAGTTCTTAAGCTTCTAGAATAACAATTTGCATTTTATTATTCAAAACCATAGCAGAGACGGGAGGCAAAGTGAATGTAGAGGCTTTAGCCAAATACATAAATAACGTCACTGGCACACAGAAGCAAATCAAGTGCATGGCACCAGGATGGCTGGGGCTGGGAGTAAGGAATGCATGAGGGGACAGGAGAGCTGGGTTTGTTCAGTCTGGAGTACCAAAAGGCTGTGGGGATCCCAGTTGCTACCTTCAGCAGTACCCACCTGATGGAAGGGTGCCGAGGGGACAACGCTGGGCTCTTAGGAGGTGCACGATGATAGGACAAGAGTCCATGGGCACATGATAGAACACAGAAATTCCAAGTAGGTTCGTGAGAGAGAAAAACTACCATGAGATGGTCCAGGTGCTGGAACAGGGCCCAGAGGGACTGTGGGATCTCCATCCCTGGAAACACTGGAAGTTCAACTATAGGAGGACCTGAGCAACCTCTCCTAATGAAACGTTGTCTTAGTTTAGCAAGTTATAACTTAGAAATTAAGAGATGTCAGGTGGAAGTGTGGAAAAGGAAAAAGAAACAGCTTTTTATTAACAAAATCTGAATAAACAACAAATGGTGCAACCAAAAACTTTCAGAAGAAACAAAACAAAGTCCCAAATCCCCAGGTGGAGGGGAGAAACCCGCGGCAACCCGGGGAGAGGGTGGAGGAAAGGCAGGACTGTCCCGGCGGTTCAAAAGCTGCTCCCAGCCACGTGTGCTCGCAGCCAGTTTTTCCCACAGGCAGTCTTGAAAGCAGAATACCTCGCTCTGAGATGGGTCGGTCTCTCTCTCTCGGTCGTTCTCCGCGAGGTGTCCCGTGGGGAAAAAACTTCCTCTCAGGAAAAGAGAAAGAGAAAGAGGCGGCCAAAAACTGGACTCCTGCTCTGTCCGGTCTCGGACCACAACCCAAAAGCCCCCGAACAAAGGACTCTCCCAGCTGTTCCTGCAGCCACCGCTTCCCTCGAGCCCTCCCCCTCTCCCCGCTCCTGCCCCGCTCCGCCCCCACACCCATCCCGGAAAAAACAGACGGGGGAGGGAATGGAGGGGGCGACATTCGGAAAAAATTCAAACATCTCTTTTCAAAACTATGACAAACCTGCTTGGAGCAGGGGGCTAGTCTGAACACCTCTGAAGGTCCCTTCCCACCTACATCGTTCTGCGGTACGCTGAGCTGCAGTGATAACACAGAGTTAGCAAGAAAACTTGCAATACGTTTCAATGAAACTGAGTGGGAGAATACAGCACTGCCCATGGCTGATACCTGATGAGAGGAACATCACCACAACATGATGGAGCATCAGAAAGGGAGAAGAAAACAGGAGGTTGGTGTGCTGAAAGGTAATCGATGACAAACCCAGGCTTACAGCCCCAGGACATTCACCTCTTCAGCCTCCAGCTTTCTCATTGTACTCCAGGTCTTTGTGTGGGAGAAGAGGTTTGGTTAGGTCTATTTGGAGGATAACTTCTGGGAGTCTACTCAATCCACAGAGCAGATGCATTCTCTCCACCTCCCCCTGAGCAGTTCTTGGCAATGCACAGACATGTGCCAGCACTCCGGAAGCTGCTCCCTCCCTCCACAATCTGTCCTACTTTTCCAACTGGTGGACTTGAGGGAGGACACACTGGGGGACAAGGCACTTGATGAAGGGGGTGGAGGACAAAGATGAAGCAGGAAATGTACTGCTGCAGGGTTCAGAGCAGTGGAAGCAGGTGAAAAACCAGCTTGAAGAGATTTAGGTGAGCATAGGGGCAGATTTCCAAGTCTATCTGCAACTCTGACAATCCTCCAGATAGGGTACATGTTAACAAAGAGCTCATCTTCATCCCAAAAAAGGGAAATAGATTGGAAGTGTAGGAAAAATCCTTCCTTTAAATTTAAAAACAGCAAAAAAAATACCTGCAGGACAAGGAAAGTGTACCAGGAAGTTCTTTATTGCAGCACAGTGCGTGCACTCCAAGCCACGTGGACCTAAAGGCACACCAACCATTTGAAAACCGCGCCTTTTGTATTCTCCTGGTTACATAAGCTGTTACATATTCAGTGATCATCAGTTTTTTACCTTAAAAGGTAATTTCTCGGACTCAGGAGGGGGTGTTACCTTCCCTCTTGATTGATTTGTGATGTACCCCCCTGGACTTTGTACAGAGGGGTCTCTCTGTACACAATGGATGGCCACGTGGCAAAGGATACATTTTTGTTTCTATACTTTTCCCTATTCCCAGCCGCAAAGGTTCCCTGGCATCAGACCCAGACAGGACCCTCCACCTTACAGATTTCATGATAGGCCTAAAATGGAACTAAATGAAAAAGGAAAACCTCACCCCTTCTGTTTTTCCACTGAATTAATTTGCTTATAATTCATTCATGGCTAGGCTTCACAAACGAAGATTTAGGAAGGCTCTATCCACATTTGTTACAGGCACGCTGGTGGCTAATGAGGCCAATACAAGATAGACATATCCGATTGCAAAAGGCACAGCAGAAAGACTCCTTAGATGGTGTATTCTGCAATACACGGTTCTTTCTGCGTTGTCTTTTCTCCTCGAGAGTGATCCTGCGTGTGTTCTCAAAGGAGACAGCTGTGTTATAGATGGTGTGTCTCCAGACCTCCCAATTGGAGGCCAGAATAGGCCAGTTATGATGATCAATATGGCCAAGGCTGAGATGTTGTTTCAGGGAGTCCTTGTATCTCCTCTTCGGGGCTCCTCTCATGCGGCAGCCAGTGGCAAGTTCACCATAAAGCAAGATCTTAGGGAGGGGGTGGTTGGTCCTTCATCCTGGAGACGTGCCCTGCCCAGCACAGCTGTGTTCTCAGCAACGTCCTCAATGCTTGACTGCTGCTTGTTCTAGAACAGATGTATTGGTCACAAAATCTGACCAGTGGATGTTTAGGATTGTACGGAGGCAGCATTGATGGAAGCATTCTAGGAGTCGCAGGTGGTGGCAATAGATGACCCATGATTTAGAACCATACTAGAGAGTAGACAGCACTATGGCTCTGTAAACACTGATCGTGGTAGTTTTTTCAAGTGTTTATTACACCATACTATTTTGTGGAGTTTTCCAAAAGCACTATATGCCTTTGCTAACCTGTTGTCTATCTCTCCATCAATCTTACCATCCAAGGAGATGAGGCTGCCTAGGTAATTAAACTGCTGGACTGATTTGAGCTCTGATTGGCCAATGGTGAAGTGGGAATGATGGAAGTCTTCTTTAAGATGACTTCCAGCCCAAAGAGCTCAGCACTGTCTGCAAAGCAGGATGTTAAACGCTGCAGAGCTGCTTCTGTGTGAGCGACGAGGGCAGCATCATCAGCATAAAGCAGCTCCCGGACAAGATGGTTTAAGGTCTTGGTGTGGGCCTTCAGCTGCCTTAGGTTGAATAGGCTTCCATCAGTACGACACTGAATGTAGATACCGTCCTGATCATCGAGGTCTGCCATGGCCCTTTGGAGCCCTGCTGAAAAAGACTGTGAATAGGGTAGGAGCAAGAACGCAGCCTTGTTTCACACCATTCTTAATTAAAAAGGGCTCAGAAAGTGTGTTACCATATCTGACTTGCCCGTGCTGATCCTCATGGAGTGAGATGATTGTTTTAAGGAACTTGGGGAGACAACCTAAACGTTCCAAAATCTGCCACAGACCTCTTCTGCTCACAGTGTCGAAAGCCTTGGTGAGGTCGACAAAGGTTACATAAAGACCTTTGTTCTGTTCCCTACACTTCTCTTGCAGTTGTCTGAGAACAAATACCATGTGGTACTCCAGTTGGCTCTGAAACCACACTGACTTTCAGATAGAATTTCTTCTGCTATAGCGGGTATTAGTCTGTTCAAGAGTATTCTTGCCAGGATTTTGCCAGCAATGGAGAGCAGAGTAATACCACGGTAGTTTGAGCAATCTGATTTAATTCCTTTCAAAGTGATGATGACTGCATCATGAAGGTCTGATGGTAGTTTGCCTAGTTCCCAACAGCACACCACAAACTCGTGAAATTTGGTATGGAGTGCAAGGCCCCCATGTTTCCAGACTTCGGGTGGAATTCCATCAACCCCAGCTGCCTTGCTGATTTTCACCTGCTGTATGGCCTTGAGGGTTTCTCCTAAAGTGGGAGGCAGTATCCAATTCATACTTTACTGGTTGTTGTGTGATGGACTGAATTGCTGAGTCTTGGACTACACGGTTGGTACTGAAAAGAGTCTGAAAATGTTCAGACCATCGATTCAGAATGGAGGTTTTATCTGTCAGAAGCGTTTGACCATCAGCACTGAGTAGAGGGCTTTGTACCTGGTATGTAGGCCCGTATGCTGTTTTCAGGGCCTTGTAGAATCCTCTGTGATCACCCGTATCTGCGCATAATTGAGTTTTATCAGCTAGATTGATCCACCACTTGTTCTGGATGTCACGGAGTTTCTGTTGGAGCTTGCTGCATGCAAGACGAAAGGCTGTTTTTCTCGCGTGACAGGATGGCAGTGCAAGGTGTGCTTGGTGGGCGGTTCTCTTCTTCCTCAACAAGTCCTGGATTTCTTGATTGTTTTCATCGAACCAGTCCTTGTTCTTCTTGAGGGAGAACCCTAAGGATTCTTCGGAGGATTGCAGGATGCTGTTTTTAATATGGTGCCAGATTGTTTCAGGAGAGGAATCTGCAGAATCTGTGGAATGGTTTTCGAGCCTAGTTCGAAGATTTGCCTGGAATCTGTCTCTTACTGTGGCTGATTGGAGATTGTTAATTTGGAGTCTTCTCCTTGGGATATTGCCCCTTTTAGGTTTGAATTTGAGATTGAAGTTGAGTTTACAGCGCACAAGCCAATGGTCTGTTTGGCATTCTGCACTGGGCAGCATGTGGGTATGGTGGACATCGTGGACATCTCTCCGTCGCACCAGGACATAATCGATGAGGTGCCAATGCTTAGATCTGGGGTGCATCCAGATTGTCTTCAGACTATCTTTCTGCTGAAAGATAGTATTAGTGATGGTGAACTGTTGCTCTGCACAGAATTCTAGCAGAAGTTGACCATTATCATTGCAGTTTCCAACACCATGCTTGCCTAATATTCCTTTCCAGGCTTCAAAATTCTTACCTGCTCTGGCGTTGAAATCACCAAGGATAATGATCTTATCCTCTGTAGGCACCTTTTGGGTAAGGTGGCGCAGGTCAGCGTAAAATTTATCTTTTTTGGCAGGGTCAGCTTGAAGAGTTGGGGCATATATACTAAAGAGGACAGCGTGTTGCTTGCTGTGGAGTGGATTTGCTTATAATAAAACCAGGTTATTTATTTCTCATAGACGAGACCTCTGGAGGTTGTCTGCTCCAAGTCCCTTTTCTAAAAGCTGGGCCTTTAGCTCCCACACCGTGGCTGGATGCTGTTCCATTGCACACGCAGAGTGCTGGTCACTACAGCTGCTGGGCTCCCATACAGGAACCACACCGGCCCAAACCCGGGGCACAGTCCCTGCCGCCAGGCGCTCTCGCATTCTGCCAGGACAGGGACCTGGGCACCCGGCCCCGGGCGCTGCAGGCTCCGCTCCCTGCTCGGTCCCACCGCAGCACCGCCTGCAGGGGGCGCTGCACGACCGGACAGGGCTGGGCTGGGCTGGGACTGACTGGGCTGGGCTGGGCTGGACTGGGCTGGACTGGACTGGGCTGGGACAGACTGGGCTGGGCTGGGACAGACTGGGCTGGGCTGGGACAGACTGGGCTGGGCTGGGCTGGGTTGGGACAGACTGGGCTGAGCTGGGACAGACTGGGCTGGGCTGGACTGGACTGGGCTGGGCTGGACTGGACTGGGCTGGGCTGGGCTGGGCTGGGCTGGGCTGGGACAGACTGGGCTGGGCTGGGCTGGGCTGAGCTGGGACAGACTGGGCTGGGCTGGACTGGGCTGGGCTGGGACTGACTGGGCTGGGCTGGACTGGGACAGACTGGGCTGAGCTGGGACAGACTGGGCTGGGCTGGACTGGGCTGGGCTGGACTGGGCTGGACTGGACTGGGCTGAGCTGGGACAGACTGGGCTAGGCTGAGCTGGGACAGACTGGGCTGGGCTGGGCTGGACTGGGCTGGACTAGGCTGGGCTGGACTGGGCTGAGCTGGGACAGACTGGGCTGGGCTGGACTAGGCTGGGCTGGGACAGACTGGGCTGGGCTGGGACTGACTGGGCTGGGCTGGACTGGGCTGGGCTGGACTGGGCTGGGCTGGGGCAGACTGGGCTGGGCTGGACTGGGCTGGACTAGGCTGGGCTGGGCTGGGCTGGGCTGGACTAGGCTGGGCTGGGACAGACTGGGCTGGGCTGGACTGGGCTGGACTGGGCTGGACTAGGCTGGGCTGGGTTTGGCTTGGCTGGACTGGGCTGGGTTCAGCTGGACTGGAGTGGGCTGGACTGGGCTGGACTGGTGTGGGCTGGGACGGGATGGACTGGGCTGGGTTGGGCTGGGCTGGACTGGGCTGGGCTGGGGTGGGCTGGGCTGAGTTGGGCTGGGCTCACCTGGGCTGGGCTGGGCTGGATTTGGCTGGACTGGGCTGGGCTGGGCTGGGCTGGGTTTAGTTTGTCTAGGCTTGGCTCAGATCAGCTTGGTTCGGTTTAACTGGGTTTGGTGTAACTTAGCTCAGGGGACAGCCCATCGCTAGTTTGTGGTCAGGAGAGAGTGTTATCCCCTGGACCGGTTGGCACAGGTGCTCAGGGGCTTTTGCCTTACTCTGCAGCTCTGAGCATGGCCCATTGACAGGGTGCCTTGACAGGGAGCCAATTCTGGCCAGGGATTCCCTGCTGTGGCAGGGGCAGGAGTCCAGCTGTGCCCTCCATCCCTCTGCTGCTACTCCCTGCGCCAGGTTAGCAGGAGAATCCCAAGGATCTCCATGCATGAGGTCACCTGGGGATTTTCTGCCCTGTGCATAATTTGGCTGGCTTGGTAAGACTGCTGGTAGAACAATCTGTCAGGAAGGAGCTGCCACTTGTCCCCCAGACATGCCTGGTTGAGCGTTGGTCTCTTCCAGAGCTGCAGTTTGGGCTCTCAGTCACCCTTAGCTGAGGACCTGACATCATCACTAACTGGCTTGTGAGTGAAACAGTAACCAAATCTGCTCACAACTTCTCCGGGTAATCAGACTGGTGTTTCTGCAACAGAACTCAGGAAACTCCGCGCCAGTGCATAACCCTGAATTACATCTTTGCAGGTGGAGGTGCGTTGTAATACTCGTAGGGGTCCTCCTGCGTTTTCATTTGTGCTTTTCAAGAAAAACAGTCAGCTTTGCTTTGACTATGTTGTGAATCCAGAAGAAAATCATGAAAATCAACCCTTTCCTTTCCCAGAGAACCTCCGGCACAGAGCACAGAAGAGGTGGCTATCAGCCCCAAGGTCATGGGTTGACTGTGCATGTGGTGTGGCCACATGGTAAAGGCAGTCCCGAGGCTGGAGAGCCTATGAAGCTGCACTGGCCCTCCAAACTGACTGACATGAACACCAGAAAAAAATAAACCAACGTTGGGGGTGCTGTGAGTATCCAAAGTGAAAACAAGCCACCTTCTGACCAGCACTGCCATTTCTTCAGGGAGGCTTCGGTGGTAGATTTCTGGAAGAGCAGCTGGATTTGCTAATTAACTCGGTGGTTTTCTAGTCCAGGTTCACTCCCCAGCCATGGGCTCCTTCTGCTGCTCACAAAACTTTGGTGCTACTGCAGAGTAGCCATTCCTGACAGCTGTGGTGGACCAGGCATAAGTGTGTTTTGCTTCAAACATTCTGACTTATGATAGGAAAGGTGTGATTGGTGGAGGGGGTCCCACAGAGGTGAGACGGTGCATTCTGCCGACTGTGTTCTGAGTCAACTTCTAGCTCCACCTCAAGACTCGTTCTCAATGTCTGCTCCCCAGCTCACTTCCAGGAGGAGGGCTCGGAGGGCTGGTTGTGCATGCGTGAACAAAATGGTACTAAAAGTCTAGTTTACATAAAAGGCACAGACCAGGTTAACTAGGAAAGTAAGTAACTAGGAAAGTATCTCGCTCTCTTTTTACTCCCTTTCTCTTTTGCTTTCTTTGTCTCACAACCCCAGTTCCGGACCATCCACGTGGCAGGACCAACATGGAATCTACAGACTGGTGATAATCTTTGTTCTCTCTCTCCCTTTTCTGTCTTTATTTCTCTCCTCCCCTGCTTTGCCTGGCAAAGCTTGGCTATCATATTCTACCCCATATTCTGTAGTGAACTTTATTATGGGAGTGGGGAGTTTATGGAATCGTGTTGTGGTTTATAAGCCAGCACCTTTGAGGAGTTTGTTTTGGGAGTTGAGAACTTACTGAAGTGTACAGTACAAAATAAAGGGCTTGTTAGGCACCACTCTTGTGGAAGTGTATTTTAAGAATTTAAGGGCTTGTTAGCCAACACCTTTTGAGCCTAAACAGTGTGCTGGTTGACAGAGTTATGGTGACTGTACAATAAAACATAAGAGTTCCCTGACGTGTGTCCGGTTTCTTTGTTCAGCCTGATGAGAATTTACAATGAACATCGCACCCCCCAACCACTGGGTTGTGACAATGGCATGGGCTAAGGCCACCATCTTTAGTCAGGGACAAGGAAGTTCTCAAGTCCCGCTTCCCTTTGCACAATCCCTTGTGTTGGCAGCGTGCCGTGTCTCCAGGACTTGCTCTGTCACTGCTGACAGGCTTTAACAGCTTCAGGCACAGCTGGCCTCATCCTGCTGCTGGCCAACATCTGCAGGGGCTCTGTGACGTGGCTGTTCCCGAGGGTTGCCCTCTGTAGAAATTGCTGGAATTGTGTGTCTGTGTGTATCTGTCTGTGCCTTGTCTCTATGCTGGACCTACAAATGGGAGCTGCCAGAGCCATTTCATCAGACTGAGGCAGGAGAGGTCCACAGTCTGGTTGCATGAGACTCAGCTCCAGTGGGAAGAAGAAACTGCCTGGGCCCCAAGGCCATCTTAAATTGGCTACTTCCTTTACTAGAAGCAGTGAAACTGGCTTTATTGGGAGATGTGTGGGTTCAAGGGGGAGTCCTCGAGTTTTTAACCTTGTCCTGCACTTGTACCCTTTTGCTTTGTGTGGCAAAGATGTGGATGTGGCATGGATGCTGTGTGCCAGGGCGGACAGGATGCAGCTCTGCCAACCTCCATGAGGCTGCAGTGCTCAGGGTGGAACTGGCTGCACGCTGGCCCCAGCTCTGCCCAATTGGGTGCTGTGTCGTTTGCCCAACTCTGCAGTAAATGATTCACCAGCACCACACACACTCCCACTGTGGGCACCTAAACTTCCCCAGCAGTTGCCACAGGCAGAGCCAAGTCATATCCACCGTACACAACAGGAAGCAAGCCTGAAGCATGTGAGAACTTTTTTCTCTTGTCAAAATGCTTTGGTCCCTTCATCTCATTTCCAAAGAGATGAAAATACCAGCCCACAGTTTTCTTTGAACACTGAAAGAAAGGAAACTGTGCTTTCCAGAAATGCCTCAACCCCGTGACCTTTCCTCTCCCCAGCGTGCCAGCCCAGAGCTCCTGCCAAGCCCCCACACACTCTGGCAAGTGGGTCCCTGCTCTGAGCAGCTGCTGCTGCTCCTCCTGCTCATGGTTAACCCAGCTTCTGCTGACTCATCACTTGCCTGACCTTCACCTGGAGTGCGGTAATATGTACCAGTCAGGTACCACTCCTCCTTGCAGAGCTGCTTCCCTCTGGGTAGTTTCCATAATTTAAAGGGAGGTGTTCACAGAGGCAGTAAAACCAGGTGCTCACAAGTTCACAGTGGTGTAGAGAATTGCTAGGGGCTCAGGAAAAACAGAAAATGGTAGGAATTTTCTCCTACCATCTGTATCTGACCTCTTACCAAAAACCTCTTGGAGTGATTTTGGGGTGGTTTTCTTCTTCAGTTTCCTTCTGTCTTGGAGCTTTCTGTATTCTCCTATAGGCAAGGCTGGTTATTTATTGCTGGAAGCCGCTCCAGAACCCTGGCACACCACCTTGCTGAGGGTGGAGGTTGTCTAGTCCCTAGTTCAAGCAGGGTCACCCAGACCCGTTGCCCAGGGCCTTCAGGGTGCTCTTTGACCCTTGGAAAAGGCCTTGAGGAGGCTGCAGCCCCAGCTGAGAAACCAGGGCAGGAGACACCTCCTGTGAACTGCAGGACCCACAGATGTCCACAGAGCCTGATCATCCCCATCATCTCTGCAGCCCAAACTTGCACTGAAAATAGCTGACAGACCCAGCTCTGCTAGCAAGAGACAAGAAAATTCTGCCTCTTTAGGCCCTTCACCCATAAACCGGTATTAGACAATATATCCTAGAGGGATAGCCCTTTCCTTAAGGGACTCTGGGCTTATGCTACATGGTGATCCCAGTGCAGCCTCCCCAGGGCCTGGGACCAGACACGTGGGTCGTTCTTGCCCAGGGTGGACTGAGCACCCACAGGCACTAGTGACACTCCAGCCTGAAACAGTGCTCTCCCCTAGAGCCAGACCTGCAGGGCACAGGTGAGTTGAGCTCACTGCTCTGGCCTCTGACCCCATGGGGTAGCCAGGGAGCAGGGAGATGCCACGAAAGCAGCAAAATAGCCTGACTCCCACCACATCCCAGTGCATCAGCTGATGGAAAGCATGAGCAGCCTGATGCAGCAGCCTGAGGTACTTCTGGCTGCTGTGTGCTGAAGGTGCCCACACAAGTGTGACAGAGTGGCCCTGGTACTGGGTCTTGGTGCCCAAAGGAGGGGAACCAGTTGGGACAAAGATGTCATATGGACCCAGGCTCTCCTAGGCAGAGACAGGTGAAGGACAAGGGGGCACCCAGGTAGAGGCTGTTTAGGCTGCCAGCTTGGGAAGTGACAACCCATCATGTCCAGCAGGGAATGGAGGGACTTATGGGTGCATGGCAGAGTCCACAGGAGCCCTCAGAGGTCTCCCCTGGGTCTGCAAGCTGCTTGAACCTCAGCTCTGGTGTGAAGTAACTGAACCATCCTTTTGCTCATTCCAACTCTTATTTTGGCTTTCAACCTTTACAAGAGATTTCTTCACATGAAGTTTTTTCCCTGCTCTTCCTTCCATGTCCAGAGCCATGGATTCCCTGGATGCCCTACTGCTCAAGATGGACACATGTTCCTCTTTTCTTCCACAAAGCTGTAAGTTCCAGTTTAGAGCAGTGGAAAGCAGAGAGGCTTATATGCAGTGCTGCAGCAATTCCTTATGTAATACCATCCTGGGAGCCCCACATGAAGGGCAGTGTCCCATGCTGGTCCTTGAGCCACTGGTGTTTACATGCCAGACCTGGCTGGGGGCACCTGAGGCTCTGCATGGGGACAAAAGTAGGATGTGGCCAGCAGCACGCATGGTACACGCACGCAGGGGAGCCAGCACTGCCAGCTGGCTGGGGCAAAGGACAAGGCTGGACATGTGGACAGTGAGGGGTATGTCAGCACTGAGACATGGATGAGGCCCTAGGTCTGGCAGCCACTCACACAGTCTGGACATCCAGTCCCCGCCTGTAGGATGTCTCCATGGGAGGCATCACACTGGTGCCCATGCTGGCCTGGGGGGTGCAAAAGGAGAAGGAACGAGCCCTGCCATGAGTCAGAGTTCAGGGCAGATAAAGTCTCTCTTCTCTTCTCCTTCAGCCCAAGTCAGTTCCAGTCCTGACCACCTCAGCAGCCTCCACTGGTCTCACTCCAGTATGAAATCCTTCTTGTTCTGGGAAGCCCCAAATGGAACATGGCATGCAGAGAAGGCAGGGAAGAATTGCTTCATCACCCCATTCCTGCGCTCCTGCTGACCCAGCCTGGGATCTGCCAGCCACCCTCGCCACATGGACTGTGACTGTGGGCATCTCTGTCAGAGCTCAGTGCTCCCACTCTGTAAGCTCAGCAGTGCCCTGAGCCCTTGGCAGCTCAGCCCTGTGCTGGCCTTGTCTGCAGCCTTGAGCCATGTCAGTGCAGTTGGGCACAGGGCTGGCAGTGCTGCCACCAGGGCGGGAAGCCCAGGGCTCAGCCCTATGCCCCAGCTGTCCGTCTGGACCACCAGCCTCATACCAGCAGCCAGCAGCAGGGCAGTAGCCTCATGGTTACATAGTGGGGAGTTCCATAGCTGGCAGGGAGCCAGCCCTGTCCCCTGCTGGCTGCTTGGGCGGTGAAGGTCGGAGCACCAGGGATCCCTGCTTATCCCCTGTTATCTTCCAGACAAACCCAAACTGCGTCCTGAGTCCCTGACACATTCACATACTTGGCAGTCAAGGCTGCACTGTACTGTTCCATAGATCCCTCCTTGTGGGGTCCCACGGAGCTGTGAATACAGCCCGGGCATGGGGCAGTCCCAGGGGTGCTGGGGGTGAGGGGGCACAACTCACACATGGGGCAACCCTGCAGCCACTAGGGGTGCAGGGGACAGGACAGGAGCACAGTACAGTGTGGCAGAGCCCACGGCAGGAGGGCTCTGTAGATCCCTGTGGGCTGGCGGAAAAATGGTCCTCCTGGGGCTGGGGTACCTCTGAGCAGAGCCCTTCCCAAGTGCTAGCATGCCAGCCCCCATCCTGCTAGCCCTCATCTAGCTGGATGAAAACAGCCCCTGGGGTGGAAACATCCTTCCACAAGACATGGGAGACCTTTGAGACACCTGGAGCAATGTCACGGGTGGCACACGACAGCCCTATCACCGCCACAGGGTGGACTCTGCCCTCTCTGCAGAGCATGCTGTCAGGGAAATCCTGATAAGGTGAGATAAGCCATCACTGCTGAGCCCTATCTATCAGCCTCTGGTGTCCCCGGGTTAGGGTTAGGGCTCATGGGGCTCCACAAACTGCCCCTCCTGACCCTGCCGGCCTGCAGAACTCCAGTAGTGCAGAGCATCAGCCTGGACACAGACATGGCCCTGGAAGGAAGAGCCATACCAGTGAAATCATGGTGGTCCTTCCTTCCTTGCTTCTGTCCTTCTTTCCTTCCATCCTTCCTTCTGTCTTTTTCTTTCCAGCCCCTTCCCAGCTCCCTTTTGGCAGAGAGGTGCAGCTGGACTCCAGTGGGCCAATTCTCCAGAGCAGGGCTGGCATCCCTCTGGGATGGGGGATGGGGGTTCCCAGACTCACTGGCCAAGCTGAGATCTGTCCCACAGCCCAGCTACCCTCCTGGGGTATTTCCAGGGGAGAGAGATCCCAGTTCCCAGGTGCATATTGTACAGTACAGGTTGGGCCACCAGTTGGAAAGCAGCTCTGCAGGGATGGACCTTGGGATTGTGCTGGGCACCAGCTGAGCAGGAGCCAGGGATGTGTCCTCACAGCAGCAGCCCCAGCTGCACTAGGCAGAGCCGGGCAGGGAGCATCAGCAGGAAGCTGTGCTGCTCCAGCTGGGATCACCCAGACAAGGCACAGACATGTGGGGTGAGTCCAGCAAAGGGCCATGACTGTGGTGGAAGAATTGGAGCACCTATCGTGGAGGGAGCAGCTGCGGGAGCAGTGGCTGCTGTCTGGAGCAGAAGTTCGGAGAATCCTGTTAACACGCAGGCAGGGAGGGTGCCAAGAGACCACAGTTTGTCTCTTCCCAGTGGTGCCCAGCACCGGGATAAAGTGCAATGGGCACAAACTAGGACATGGGAGGTTCCTTTGAACATCAGGAAACAACTTTGTACTGTGAAGGTCAGGCAGTAGCAGAGAATGCCCGGGGAGGCTGTGGAGGCTCCATCCTCGAGGATCCTCCAGCCTTGAACAGTCTTGGGCCATGGGCAACTTCCACAGGAGCTGGGCAGGACAGTGCTCTGTGTCTTGACTGCATACAGTGCCCCTGGGCAGGGGCGTGCTTACAGCCCATGTGGGTGCATGCACACGACTGGGCACGCACAGCACACAGACACGTGCACACACACACACACACACACACACACGCACATGCACACACGTGTGCACAAGGTGAGTGTGCAGGCACCTGCACACACCTGCACACACACCTGTGCCCAGTCATGTACGTGAGGGCACATGCATGGGTGCCCAGGAAGAGAGAGCGTGGAGTGGGTGCGGCTGTAGCAGGGGCTGCCTAAGATGGGGGCCAACGGGACATGAGAGTGCCCTAGATGGGGTGGTACCCGCGATGGGGGGGTGATACCCGCGATGGGGGGGTGATACCCGCGATGGGGGGGTGATACCCGCGATGGGGGGGTGGTACCCGCGATGGGGAGGTGCCAGCGCTGCCCCTCCCATTGCCCTTCCCCGGGGTGGGGCGGGGCCTATTCGGCGCGGGCCAATCAGCGCCGTGTCCGCCCCGCGCGCGGGGTTAAAGCGGGGCGCGGGGCGGGGGCGGTGCGCGGGATGTGGGTGCGCGTGGTAGTGGCCGGTGCGGTCCTGTGCGCATGCGCGCGCGCCTGGCCCGGCGGGGCCGTGTGCGCGCGGGAGGCGGCGGGCGGGAGCGGCGCGCGCTACGTGGCGTTCCTGGGCCGCGGTACCGGCCCCGGCCCCGCGCTGGTCGAGGGCGCCTTGGCCGCCCCCGGCCGCCTTCGCGCCTGCTGGGCCCGCCGCGACCCGCGTCTCGTCCGCGCCTTCCGCGCCGCCTGCGCGCGCCGCCCGCCCGCCGTGCCCGGGGCCGCGCTGCGCCGGGCCCTGTCCGCGCTGTGGCGGCGCCGCGCCGTCTGCACCGACCCCGCAAAGGCGGGAGCGCAGCGCCAACGCCGCCGCCGGGGCTGGACGCTGCCGGGCACGTTGTGGTGTGGCGCCGGGGACTCGGCAGGGAACTGGAGCGAGCTGGGTACGGGGCGGCGGGGGGCGGCGCGGGCAGCTGGGCTCCCTCCGCGGGGCCGCGCTCACCGGCGCCTCCGCAGGGCTGTTCCGCGGCCCCGATCGGTGCTGCCGGGAGCACGACCAGTGCTGGGCGCAGATCACGGCGCTGCAGTTCAACTACGGCATCCGCAACTACCGCCTGCACACCGTGTCCCACTGCGACTGCGACGCCAGGTGCGCCCAGGGCCGGGGGAGGGGCACCGGGAGGGCTGGGGACACCAGCCCCGCTCACCGATCCCTGCCTGCAGGTTCCGGCATTGCCTGCTCGCCATCAACGACACCGTGTCCAACATCATCGGCGTCACCTTCTTCAACCTGCTGGAGGTGCCGTGCTTCGTGCTAGAAGAGAGCGAGGAGTGCATCCAGTGGCACTGGTGGGGCGGGTGAGTGCCTGGGGGGGCCCCGGTCCCCAGTGCACCCTGCCTAGCTGCCCTACCGGGCGTGGCTTGGCTGGGCTGGTGTGCAGGGCCTCACAGCATGTGGTGTCCCCAGGTGCAAGCGTTACGGTGTTGTACCCTTGGCCAGGATGGTGCAGCAGAGTCAGTACCACCCCAGCCTGCCTGCAGAGGAGAGAGGCAGCTCTGCTGCACAGCCCCCGGGTAAGGGAAGGAATTCCTCTAGAGCAGGGCGCAAGCGGCTCCGACAGGAACTGGAGCCAAAGCCTGGGCGCCGCCAGGCGCAGAGACCTGAGACAGCCCAGCAGGACCCAGGTATCCTTGCGTTGGCCAGGGACAAGGCTGAACCCACAGCCAGGCACCGAGCAGCGCAGCAAGGGCTGAAGCCTGGCCCCCCAACAGGACTGACCATGTTGGGACAGGATCCAGCTGGAGCAAGGAGTGCACTGGGAAGAGCAGAGCAAGGAGCTGAGGGCTTGGCCCACCCTTGGGATGGCAGTGTGAGACCCAGCCCAACCGCAGCAGCATGGAGTGGGCCCACCCCAGTGCCCACTGTGGAGGAACGCAGGCAGCAGGGTGAGCTGGTGCCGTGGGTAGAGCACGCACCACAGCTGGGGTGTCTCAAGGCCTCAGCCTGGTGGGGTCATATGCTGGGGGTGCCCTTCACCTCCCTGCTGTCCTCAGGCCCAGGCAGGGTGTGCAGGTGCTACAAGCACCTGGGTAAGTGCGAGCACCAGATCGCACCCCACGAGGTGAGGTACCAGCTGCACAACGTGAACAGCCAGACACTCCTCCACTGCAACTGCACCCGCAGGTGCGTGTCCAGGAGGAAAAGAGCACTGTGTGCAGACAGTTTGGGATCAGAGGAGGTGGGATGTCCACCCTGGCCAACACCTGCTGACCACAGCCCTCCTGTGCCTGCAGGCTGGAGCGGTGCCTGCGCAGGGTGAGGAACTGCAGTAACATGGAGGTGGCTGTCCTGGCTAACCACATTGCCACAGACTGCTTTGTTCTGGAGCAGCTTGTTGCCTGCAGCCCAGGCAGGGGTTCTCAGGACAGGTAAGTGCCAAGAATCAAGAGGCTGTGGCCTGTGTGGGGCATGAAGCCAGGAGTGTAAGCACTGGCCCCTGCTCTGCCATGCCATGAGCAGGCTGCAGGGCAGGCAGTGGCTGTCAGTGCTGCAGGGTTACACTGACATGCCCAGCTTTGCTTCTCCAGCAGCTGTACCACAGTGACCAGGGCTGTGCTTTTACCTGCAAAGCGGCTCAAAAAGACCCTGAGGCGTTGGGGCCCTCTTCATGTGAGCTCCAAGACCAAGCATCCAGACTGGAAGACACAGGCCCGGGGAGGCATCCTCTGTGAGCAGTGCCAGCACCTGGCCATGGAGCAGGGGCTGGGTGCTCAGCCCCACACAGTGCCCCGATGATGCCTGAGCAGTGCTGCCTTGGGAAGGAAGGGGAGGAAGATGTGCTGTGCAGTAGCTGCAGCCTACAGCTGCTTGGTTCCCGGTCCTTTAGACAAAGGATAGCAATGAGCACGGCTGCTGGCATGACTGCATGGAGCTGGGGACCACAGCCAGGGCAGGCAGAGGGACTGAGAAGACTCAAGGAGTTGTGGTTGCCATCCACAAGCATCAAAGTAAGGGGAAGAAAATAGGAGGGCTCAGGAAAGGGGAAACTTATTGTTTTCCTTTCCCTGTTGTGCTCTGGGGCCAGGGGGATGGCAGGGCCCCCCACCCCTATATTGGTGACCCTTCAACTGGGGGGCCTGAGCAGTGAGGTGTGATCCTGACCCCCTTGCCCAGGCACAGTAGGATGGCTGGGGTCAGTCTGTGCATGCAGCAGAAGATAAATAAAGAATGGTCAGAGCATGGTCTATGGTGCCAGGGCTGAGCCTTCTGCCCCCTGCTCACGCTGCAGCCCCCACCCCCAGGGCTGATCCTGCCCTCTGGCAGTGACCACAGTGCAGCTGGAGTGGGCAGGATCGTTTATTTTGTTGCTTGCACTATGTCCAGGCTGAGGCACAGTGGTAGAGCAGGGAAGGAGCAAGCTTTGATCTCTGGGGTACCCTGGGATGGTCCTCGCTCTGTGCCCATCACCATTCCTGCCAGAGCCCTGCCTTGGCCTCCTCTGCCACCTTGGGTGCAAGGCCAGCACTCCTGTCATGGGACTGAAGAATCCTGCATGTGGAAGTTCATGAGGGTCTCCCCAAACTGCACTAGACCAGCTTTGCCCACCCTCCCCTGGGTCACCTCCCAGCCCTGCCCTAGGGAGCAGCTTGGGCTGAGGGGAGCAGAGGGGAGTACCCCTACCTGCCAGGCACACAACAGGGGTAAGGAGTCACTGCAATAAATAAGGGAGGGGGTGTCTTAGCAGGAAAGTGGCAGAGGAAAGCACACAGCGAGCGCGCTATGGGGAGGAGGAAGGGGGCCACTGCATCAGCGGCCCATGGCACAGCTATGGCTGTCCAGTTCCTGGGGGCTGCAGCCCTCTTTTGGGGATGTGCCACAGCCTGGTGGGCTGGTGGGGCTCATCCTCCGGCAGGGATAATAGCCCTGATCCACGTTCTCTTGCCGCCGGCCCAGAGCCTTGTCAATCATCTCCAGGCGGAGTGCAGGCAGCAGGCCCAGGTTCCGGGGGTCAGCCCTGGCCAGCGGGCTGTCAGTGGAGACACGCTGGGGGCCACCCTGCTCCTGTACAGTCTGGTAGAAAGAGCTGCCCCCCAGGCTGTCAGCTGCTTGCCTCAGCTCCTTGCCTTTGGCTCCACAGCACCCCAGCTCTTCCTGGGGCACATGGATGGTGGGGATATCCCTGGGGAGGCCGCGGCGGCTCTGGGGCGAGGGGCTGCGGCTCGTTCCCCTGTCCCGGCTTGATGGCCGCAGGATGAGACCCTGGAACTTGGCCAGGCTTGGGCTTCGGCTCCGGTGCCGTTTCATCTTGCCCGGGCTGGGGCTACGGGATTTGGGGGCCAACAGGACAAGTGTACTGTCATCCTCTTCTGAGCTGCTGCCTGAGCTGTCCGTGGGGCTGCTGCCCTCCTCTGACCTAGGCAGGGAGATCTGCACCCCTGCATCAGCACTGCTGGCTGACTCTCACAGGGGGCTGTGGGGTACCACAGCAGCTGGTCTCCCCCAGCCAGGGATCCCCACATACATCCCTCCCCCTGCCTCCCCCAGCCCCTCACCCTCATCTCTTGGCTGTGCTCACCTGGAAGGGCTCAGTCACACCAGCGATGCTGCTGGAGGTGTTGCTGTAGTATCCAAGGATGTACTCGCCGTTCCCCTTGGGCAGTGCTTCCTCAGAGAACATCACCTGCAGCCCAGAAACACCTGGTGGACACCAGGGCTGGGCACAGGGGTGCCCCCTCCCACCTCTAGCCCCAGCCAAAAGCACAAATTCCTGCTGCCAGCACCACGGGCCTGCCGGAGGCTCAGCACAAAGCAATAAGGTGCCCTCCGCCCCCATCCAGGGGCACGAAGGGGCCATTGTTCCCCCACAGTGGGACAGACGTGCCAGCAGGGCTGGCCCCAGCTCACCTGTGCACAGAGCTGCTTCTCTAGGCAGCGCTCCCCATCATCACTCCTGGCCCAGACATAGGACACGTAGTCTTTAGGGTGCCGAAAGCCTACCTGTGTTACACAGGAGAACACAGGTGAGTGGGGGAACATCAGCCCCACTTGGCACCATCACCCGTGCCTGGCCTGCACTCCCTGCTTACACCAGGGAGACCCAGAGCTGTCTCACACCCCCCAGGTGTACCAGGGCCCTGTGGGGCCTGTGGAGCAGGAGGAAGAGGGAACTGCTGGACCTGAGCCTCCTGAAGCAGAGCCACGTCATGCTGCCAGGGGAAGAGAGGGCACAGCTCCACGCCGTGCGCCCATGTTCGCTGGTGAGGGGTAGCTCAGAAGGGACCCCCGCAGTGCTGTGCAGTGCTCCCCACTCCCTCCAGCCCCAGCAGCCCCCAAGCCCCTACCCGGTAGAGTCCTATCCAGTCCCAGGAGCTCCGGTGGAAGCCAACAGCCATCTTGTACCTGACAACTGCTTGCTCAGGCCTGCTCCACTCGTCAGCCACATAAATCTCAACCGGGGGCTTGTCCACCTTGGAAGCAAACTGTCAGAGACAGGTACATGGTGAGCAAGGGCATGGCAAAGAGCTGCCCCTGTTGCCCAGTGGCACCTCTCTGGGTCTGGGCCACTGTGCATACACCCACAGCAGCCCCCAGTCAGGGGCAAGGCAGCTGAGTTTGCCAAACAGAAATAAAGTATGCCACCCCTCACAGAAGCTGGGCATCCCACTCCTGCAGCTCCTGCCTGCATTCCCACCAGCCCTGGACAGTGCTCACCTGCACAGCAAAGATGGCAGCTACTGGCTTGTGGTCGCTGACGGTGTACTCCATGTGGCTGCAGTAGCAGAGCTGGCTCACCGACAGCACGCCCCGGCTGGGCCGGTGCCTGCCTGCCCCCAGCCCTTTGCTGGGGGATTTGATCTTCCACAGGATGCGGTCAGTCCAGGCAGGTTTTCGCTTCTTGGCACTGCAGGGCACAGAGAGGCATCTCTTGCCTGGCAGGGGCAGTGGGCTCTGACCCAAACTGCCTCCCCCTGGCACTACAGCATGCATGGGCAGAGGGTGGAGCTCATCTCGGCACTCAGCTCAGCGTGGCTGCAGGGATAGACCTGCACTGGCACCAGCACTGCAGTCGTGTCCCAGTCCAGCCCACGCCTGCCCCAGCACAGCTGCTCCCTCCACCCATCCGCACAAGCATCTGCCCTGGCTCTGAGCCTCACTGCTCCTGCATCCCTCTCCCCCAGCTCACGCCCAGCTCTGCTCTCCTACCTGCTGTCGTACTTGTTGGTGCCGACATCAAATTTAAAGGTGGGTGGGAAGTTCAGGGGTCCCTCCTGGAAGCCTCTGAGAACAGGCCAGGTGCTTTTGGCAATGTTCAGCTGCGGGAAAGAGAGAAGGTAAAGGAGCACACCAGCCCCCATGATCAGACGAAGATCTCTCTGGTCTCACACAGTCACATCCTTGCCCCATTCCTGCCAGCTCCCACAGCTCTCAGGGTTTGTCCATCTATGCCAGCAGCCAGTTTGTAGACCCAGTGCCTCGGGTCTTCCTCACACTAACAAGGGAAGCATGTGCCCAGCTCAGTCTGACCAGGGACTCTGCTGCCTCTTCCCCACAGAGACAGGAGAGCCAGAGCTCCTCATGCCCTATGGGCTGCAAGGGGACATGTCCTGTCCCACAGCTGCACAGACAGTTTTGGGGAGAGTCAAACACTGCTCAGGGCCCAATGGAGTCTGGCAACGTGCCCATCCCTCACCTGGTCCTTCTCCCAGAGTTGGCTCAGGACGTTGCTGTCGATGGCATACTTCACAAAGCAGATGTCCAGGCTCTCAATGCGGAAATTGAGGTCCCCAAACCAGAACACAAGGCTGTGGGAGAGAGGGTAACGGGCTGAAAGGGCTGAGGCTACTGGAGCTGGGGACAGCAGGGGAAAAATGTCCCCAGACTGTGTGCAGCCTCAGCCTGGCACAGGTCAGCACTCAGCCGGCAGCCTGGCCAGCTGCCAAGAATCTGCAAGGTAGGACTAGGCATCATTAACCAAACCAGACAGACTGCCCTGAGCTAAAATCGAGGGTGGAAATTTCCACAGTGAGGCACCAGAGTCAGACTACACAGGCTGTGCAGAGCTGGGCCCTCCACCTCACCGGTCCCAAACCACAACTGGACTAGTACAGCAGGAACTGCACCAGGCCTGAATGTACCCTTACAGGAGACCAAAGACCCCTCTAAACACCTACCCCACCATGCTGAGTTCCCACTGAGCCATGGGACAATTCTGCAGTTCTGCAGACAAGACCTGATCTCCAGGCTGTGCTGGGATGCAGAGGTCAGACCCCAGACCCTACATGGGGGAGGGTCAAGGACTGGGGCTGGCACTAGAGCCCAGACTGGGGAGCAAAGTGGTGGGGTACGCACTCGTGGTCCAGGATGCCATTAGCCACACGCCCCTCAAACTGCTGCATGTGCAGTATGGTGGCAAAGTCCTCCTTCCGCTGCTCCGCCTTCTCCAGGTGCGCTGGCAGGTGGCAGTTCAGGAAGCAGACCATGTGGCCGAAGATGGAGAGACGAACACTCACCCCACCCTTGTTGCCCTGCACCGAGAGGATCCCATGACTCCTTGGGAAGCCAGCCCCTTGCCACCTTCCCCCAGGGCCACACTCACCCAGTAGCCCCCTAGCCCCGTCCTGGTACAATCTGTCTGGATGTCCTGCAGAAAGGGCAGGTGGTAGTACTTGGCAAACACCAGCAGGATCACACCTTGCATCCGCACCGTGCTGACCTGGAATGGGAGCAGGAGCTGGAGCAGGATGGTAGAGAGCCCACAGGGGCCATGAGGCAGCACCTCCATCCTTCGTGTGCCCCCCCATCCTGCAGGTGACTAACAGCATGTTCAGTTCAGAGATCTGTGTGCACCCTCCTGAATGCCGACAGCCAAGCCTGAGCCTCAGAGATGCTGGGCTTACATATGTTCTGGGGTGAGTGCCTCTGGGAGCCGAACCTGCCTCCGGGCCCACAAGCTGCTGTCAGCAGCACAGGCCAGTTCCCACATTCACCTCTGCACCCTGGTTCAACGCAGCAGGCCACAAGAAGTGGCCCCAAAGCTCCAGAGGGGAAGCATAAGCATAGGAAAAGGAGCAGGGTGGCACAAGCCAGACAGCTCACTGGCAAGGTGCAGCACTGGCCCCCACATACTGTTTGGAGGCTACAGGCTGTCTCTCCAGCCAGCTCTCCCACCGCACCTCCCTCTGCCCTGCAGTCCAACTCTCCCTCCCTGTGGCACACCTGCCTGGCAGACAGAGGGAACACCAGCTGCCAGCTTCTTCAGGACTCCTTACCAGGATGAAATGGAAGGGACTCAGCACATCCATGAAGAGTTCGCTCCACTGATCCGTGAAGAGGGCATCCTTCAGGCGCTTGTTTATCTTGGAGTTCACCTCCTGCAGCCTGGGAGGAAGGGGATAGGTCCCTCAGCCACACCAGGAAAGGGTCTGTGTCCCAAGTAGTGAGAGCTCCTTGGGAAAGTTGCCAAAGCACAGTACTGGGGAGCAGTACAAGGTGGGAAGGGCAGTTCAAGGGAAGATCCTAGGTTTAGAGCACAAACCAGCCACGTCCTTGCTCCAGTGATGCTGGACCATGTGCTGGCAGGAGGCACAAGTGGCCCTGAACCCAGGAGGCCTTGGCCCCTTCTAAAGCAGAAGCAGTTCAGCTGCACAGAGCTGGGCAGCAGCCTAAAGCCCATCTCAAGGTGCAAGAGGGGCTTAAAGGGCCTTTCAGTTGAATCAGTCTCTACACAGAAGTCTCACCAGTGCAGGGTGTCCAGATGCATTCGAGCCACCCACCTTGGAGCAGCAGCAACCAGAAAGTTAGTAGTGCTCCTCCCAGCTCAGCAATTAGTGAAAAGAAGGAACAATGTCCACAGAGAACAGCAGAATCAGGAAGTGTCTTGCCCAAAAATATCAGGTGCTTGGTGCACAAAGACACAGGTCAGAGGAAGGAGACAGCCAGAGATGCCGGGAGGTGAGAACTGCGGGATACCCTGTCCTGGACCTAACACGGTCCCAGCACATCCCATGCTGTCACCTACACCCCCCACCCCATCCATCCAGCTCAGGTCCATCTCCACAGCCCCCACAGTCCCATCCCACTGGTCTGCAAGGCCGAGGAGACTGGGAGATTTGCTCAAACACAGTGTTATAGCTCTGGCAGCCTCAGCCTTCCACCACTATCCCCAAGGCTAGGAGCTCTAGGGCAGTCCCTGGCAGCCTCCTGGAGGCAGATCCAGCTCTCCTATATCACACCTGCAGGCAGAGGCTACTTCCTGCTCCCTGTGCAAAGACACAGTGCAGCCCCAGCCTTAGCAGGAATCCACACACCACCACAGACCTCAAGGGACCAGTCTGTGCTCGAATGCCGGCAAGCTCATCTCACCACCACACTGTGGCACTGACTTGCCAGCAGCTCCGTGTACCAGGGGCATGGAGCCAACCCAGCTGTGGGAGAACAGCAGATCTATGCCCTTGAGGCCTGCATACCATGCACAAAAGCAGAGAGGAGGAAAACTCCCAGAGAACTTGGGGGAGGTGAGTTAAATGCCTCGACAGACCTGACCCCAGGACTGCCATGGCTCACTTGGCCTGGCACAGCCAGCCTCAGGCTTGTTGAGGATTCAAGTCTAATCAGTACCCAAGGGTTTTGGCTCCTCTCAGCACTCACATTCTACCAGGAGCTGATTGTCCATCACCTTTTCGGATATATTGCCATTTGTGATATACATGCCTCCCTCCTCCCTGGGACTCAGGGAGGCTGAGGCTGCAGCTCTCCCATTCCTCATGCTCCAGGGCTGTGGGGATCCCCTGAAAAGGGATACGGCAGGGCAGGGGAGGGGGCCTTGCACCTCACCGTCTTACCCAATGGCGATCATGTCCACGTCATTCGTCTCGCCCGTGTTGAGGTGCAGCAGGGATGTCACATCATTCGGGGGCATGGCTGTGCCTACGTTCCAGGTGACCACTGTGATGCTTGGGAGGACAAAGGAAGAACAGGCTAACGCTGGGGCTCAGAGGGATTCCTGTCCCCCTGTTCAGCCCCCAGCTCCACCAAGGAAGCTTTTTGCTGGCAACAGAAGTAAAGACTGAAGCTTAATCAGAGCACATACACCTTAACTCCCGTTTGAGGGAGACAGGTCCTTGCTTCCAAATTCCCCCAGGATCTGCACCTGATAATTCTAAAAACCAGCACAAAGAGCCCTCATTTTCATCACCACCAGCTGACACAGGCACGCTGGCACAGCAGGCAGCCTTCAAGAAAACTGCTTCCCCTCCCTTCCCCAGGAATCACGGCTCCGGGCAAAAAAGACCCGGATCTGAGTCCTCAGCCCCTGCCAGCCCTAAAGGCCAGGGCAGCGCATGTGACGGCGGTTCTGCAGCCCCGACGTGGTGTCCTTCAGCAGCGCAAAGCCACATCCCTCACAACACATCAATGCCATAGCGCAACGGGCATCAGCAAAGGGCCCGCGGGCTCATTTGGCAGCAGCCAGGAGTCGTCTCAGTCTCAGGGACATGTTTCAACAGGGAGGGAGGGCAGTGCCCAGGAAAGCCCCAGTGCTCGGAGACAGCGGGGGCAGGTAGCCCGTGGCTCTGTTATGATATCCCGCACGGACAACGGCACCAGGCATTCTCCTCACAGGAGCCTGCCTGACTGCAGTCCCGCACCCCAAATCCTCCAGCTGAACCCTCCACAGTGGGAGGAGAGGTGCAGCTCCAAAGCACAGCGGAGACCTCGGCACTGCGCCCCCTGTCCCCGGGATGCCCCCGCGGCCCCACTCACCGGAACGCGCCGTCCTCCGAGGCCCGTCCCGGGCAGTCCGGCAGCGGATCGCAGGCGTCGCCAGAGCCAGGGTGGCCGAGGGGCCGGCCGAGGAGGGGCAGCTCGCCCGGCTCCGCTCGGGGGGCCAAGCCCGCCCACCCGCCGGCGAGGAACTCGCTGGACACGGCCTTGGGCAGCGCGGGGGCGCGGGGCACGGCGGGGCCCGCCCAGGCCGCGATGTGGTCGCTGGACTCCGCCTTAGGCAGCATCTCCCGCCGCTCCGGCGCGGGAAGGGCGGCCCGGCCGAGCGCTGTTGGAGACAGAGGGCCACCCGGCCCGGGGGGCAGCAGGGCCGGCAGCGGGAGCCCCTCGGGCGGGGTCCGGCCCGGGGGCCGCTCCTCGGGCCCGGCGCGCCGCGGGCAGCCGTGCCCGAAGGGGTCGCAGGCGGCGTCCGGCCGGGAGCTCCTACGGCCGACCGGGACGCCGCCGCTGAGGAAAGGCGCCGCCGAAGCCCCTGCCTCGGGCAAGGGCCGGGCTGCGCTCCCGGGGCCGCGCGGGAGGCCGGGCCGGGGCTCCGCGACGGCGGCTGAGCCCCGGTCGGCGCTGCCGCGCCGGGCCGGGTCCATCGGCGGGCGGAGACCGGAGCGGCCCCGACCCGGCCCCGCGCACCTTGCGGCCCCGCCACGTGACGTCACCACACCATGACGTCAACGCCCGCCACCTGCGCGGCGCCTTAAAGGCGCAGGAGCATCCCCGCCTCGCGCGCACCTGCCGCACCGCCCTGCCCACGTGACGGCCCGAGACGCGCCCCTCCTCTGCCCCCGCCAGCCTGTCCTTACACCTGCACACCCGTCCCTGCTCACCTGTCCTTACATCTGCACACCTGTCCTTGCATCTGCACACCTGTCTTTGTGTGTGCACAACTGTCTTTGCACATGGATGACTAACCTCGCTCATGTACTGCAGTCCTGCACGTACACACGTACACACATCTTTTGCGCATGCACAACAGCCATTGCAAGTACACACCTGTCCTCGCACACCTGCCCTTGCCTATGCACCTCTGCCCCTGCCTATGCAGCTCTGCCTCTGCCTGCCTGTCTGCCTTAGTGCATTATTGTGTGTGCAGCTGTGCTCACCACTGTGGCTGTTGTGTCAGCATGTGCCGGGTGTGTCTGTGGTTTGCTGTGGAGTGTTTGCGATGTTGGGTGCATGCACCCCCTTGGGCAGCCGTGAGTGTGTGCAGCTGCTTGTGTGTGGCTGTGTGTGCAGCTATGTTTGTGGCTCTGTGTGTAGCTCTGTGTGTGTGCAGCTGTGTATGTGGCTCTGTGTGTGTGGCTGTGTGTATGGCTGTGTGCAGCTCTGTGTGGCTCTGTGTGAGCACAGCTCTACGTGCAGCTACATGTGTGGCTGTGTGTGTATGGCCTTGCATGGCTGTGTGTGTGAAGCTGTGTGTGCAGCTGTCTGGCTGTGTCTGTGTGTGCCTCTGTGAGTGGGCACTGCTTTGTCTGTGCACAACAATGTCCCTGTGCTTGTCCTATTTACAGGGACTGGGACAAGTTTATCACTATGTAAAACTGTATTCTACACCCTTCCGATGGACTGGTAATAAATGGATTGTTTGCAGCAGCTGCCCAGGGCACACCTGACACCTCAGGCTACAAGCTGGATGTTAAACAAACCCTGAGAGACAGGGGAGTGTTCTTTTATTTGCACACCAATGACTCAGCTGTGATAACTCCCCTTCGGAAAGGCATTAACACCTTCACCCCCAGCCTGAGGGGTCATCTCTGCTAATGGACCACCTTGGACTGGCATAATAGGCAGCTGCAACACCCAGACCATCAAGGACTCCAAAAATATCCCATGACTCACAGAGTTAAATCACCCATTGTGAAGCTCCCTGCCCTGGTGGAGGTACTGGGCATTCCCACCTGAATTTGAGCATATATAAACTTCGGGTTTTGGGACTTCTGGTACCACTCACCAGATCCAGAGGAGGACCAGAACTTGGACAGAACTGCGATCATCATCCGGACCAACAGGTTTTCTTTTACTTTGCACCCAGGGGGGGCCACGTGGTGCTCAGCACAGGGGTTGACAAACACCGTTCTGTTCTTGTCCCAGGGTGTGGGGTTATACATCTGCTTTTGTGGGTTAAAACCAGTCTTTCTCTCTATTGTTGTATTCATTGTAATCTTTTTAGTAAATTATAACTCTGATTTGTAATCTCTCTTGAGTTGCGTTCATTTCTCACGCCAGTTTACTTTTAAACCGGCACAGTGCTCCAGTGCAGCATAGGCAGGTATGAACACCTGTGCTTGGGGTGCATACACACGCACGTGTGTGTGTGTGTGTGCGTGCCTAGAGGGAATGGGGGACCAGGTGATACGTCTTGCCCTCAGCTTGTACTTGCCAGCACCCAGGGAAGGCTGGAGCTTGAGGAGGAGGAGAATCTTGGTGAAGTATGGAGTGAGGTAGAGGAGGATCCTGGTAGGAGAGGACAAGGTCCCTGGGTCCCTGGGGGGTTGACTCACAAGCATCAAGGAAGTTGGGGTGGAGGTGGTTCCTGCCATCATGGAAGCACTGTGATCGATAGTGACAACTGGGACAGGATCAAGGAGAGCCAATGTCACTGCTGGCTTCTGGAGGGGTGTAAAGGGGGATCCAGGGACCCAAGACTGATCTGCCTTACCTCCATTCTGGGAAGGTGACGGAGCAGCAAGTCCTGGAAACCATTGCTGGACACATGAACAACAACTCGTTGAGGGGGTCAGATTGGCTTGCCCAAGGGGGGGTTCTGCTTGGCCACCTAATCCCCTCCTGTGATAGAGCAAGCAGCCAGCAGACACAGACAGCAGGGGACAGTGTCCACCTGCACTGCAGGGAGGCCTTGGGCACTGCCTCCCATCTGGTCCTCCTAGGGAAGCTGTTGGTGTACAGGCTGGATAAGTAGAGGTCGAGGCAGGAAGGCTGGATCCAGGGGTGGTGGTGAGCGACGCACAGTTTCATGGGAGGCCGGTCGCTCACAGGGTCCCCAGGGATCTGTGCTGGGCCCTGGCCTGTTTAACATCCTCATCCCCTGGATGATGGGACAGCAAATGTGCAGGTGACAGCAAACCGTGAGGAGTGGCTAACAAACCAGGGGTCATGTGTCCATCCAGAGGGACCTGGAGAGGCTGGAGAAGTGGGCTGGCAGGAGTCTCCTGAGGTTCAACCAGGGAATGTACAGAGTTCTGCCCCGGGAAGGAACAACCCCAGCATCAGGATATGCTGCGGCCCATCCAACTGGAAGGCAGCTCTGCAGCAGGGGGGCTGGGGGACACCACATTGACCATAAGCTTAGCACGTCCTCAGGGCAAAGCAGGTGAATGATATCCTGGGCTGCATCCTGTGACCTTGTCAGTGGGTCACAGGAGGTCACAGAGGTGACTGTGAAACCACCCTGGGGGTGCTCTGTCCAGTGTAGGGCTTTGAGGAGCAAGTCCAAGAGACATGGACTTGCTGGAGGGAGCCCAGTGAAGAGCCCCAAGGAGGATGGGCTTGAGCATCTTTAATACAAGGAGGAGCTGCGAGTGCTGCGACTGTACATCCTGGAGCACAGGAAGCTCAGGCATATCTCATCCATGTATATAAATATCCAAAGGAAAGCACAGAGGATGAAACCTGGCTCTTCCCAGTGATGCCCAGTTGCAGCACCGGAGGCCATGGGCACAAACTGGAATACAGGAGTGTCCCTGTGCACATCAGGAAACACTTTTTTCCTGGCCCAGGTTGCCTAGACACCTGTGCAGTCTCCATCCTTGGACATTTCCAAAAGTGACCTGGACACTGTCCTGGGCCCCTGGCTCCAGGTGGCCCTGCCTGAGCAGGGTGTAGGACCAGAGAGACCCTAGAGCTGCCTCCAGCCTCAGCCAGTCCAAGACCCCAGGACCTGTGTCCAGAACGTGCCTGTGTTGAGGGTGTTTGTGTGCAGCTGCAGTGTGGAGAGTGTGTGTGGGGTGGGTGTGTACATGCAGGGGTACATGATGGCTTGCACATGCCTCATTTCTGTGAGTCCATACAGCTGGGTGTACATATAGTGGTGTGCACACACCATTGCACATGTGACTGCCGGTGCTGTGTGTGCTGATGTGTCCGGACATAGGCACAGCTGAGAGTGGCTGGAGGGAAGGTAGGAATGTGTGTGTGTCTGTGTGTATCTGTGTGCTTCTGTACAGACTGCGTATAGCTGTGCAGAGCTGCGGGCACACGCCCGAGCGTGCGTGCGCGTACAGCTGTGTGAGCGTGCACGGCTGTGTGTGCCCGCACGCCCCCTGCCCGGGTGTCTCAGGGTGTTTCAGTGTGTGCTGTGGGTGCGCAGGGAGGGTGCGCGCGCCCCCCGGGTCTCTCGGTGTTTCAGCGTGTGCCGTGCGCGTGCGTGGTGCGCGCGTGCACGGGTGTCTGTGGTGGTTGTGCGCGCAGGCGCGGTGCCGTGCGCGCGCCCGGGCCGGGCGGACGTGGCGGCGGTGAGGGCGATGCGGGCGGTGCCGCCGGGGCCGGGGCTGTGGGTGCTGCTGGCGGCGGCGCTGGTGGCGGGTCGCTGCTCGGAGCTCCCCCAGCTCCGCGGGGCCGCGCTGCGGGACCTGGCCCGGGGCAAGGTGGAGGTGAGCGCGGGCAGGGCGCGCGGGGAGGGCCGGAGGTGAGCCGGTGCCCGCCGGGTGCCTGACGGGGTGTCCCTTTCCTCAGACCTGCGGCGGGTGACGGCTGAACCGCCTCAGGGAGGTACGTAGCGGGGCCGGGGGGCGCGGGGAGCCGGGGCCGTCCCGCGCTGAGCCGGGCCGGGCCGGGCCGGCCGCTCTCCGCAGGTGAAGGCATTCGTCACCCAGGACATCCCGCTCTAGTACCCGGCGGAGGCGGCAGCGCTGGGGCCCTGCAGGAGTGCACAGGATGGGATGGGACGGGATGGGATGGGACAGGGGCGGGACAGGATGCGAGGGGACAGGGTGTGAAGGGATGGGATGGAAGATGGGACGGGCTGAGGGAAGGATCAGATGGAGGATGGGGCTGGGTGAAGAGTCGAGGACGGGATGGTTGGGGGATGGGATGGGTCAGGGCAGGATAGGAGGATATGGAGGATGGTGTGATATGACATGTAGGACAGGAAGGGATGTGATACAATGAAGGATGGGATGGGAGAAAATGCGATGTGACAGAAGGGATGGAGGACAGTATAGAATGGGCAGAAGTGGGATGTGATGGAGGATGGAATGGGATGTGATGGGACAGGGGCTGCATGGTCCTGCCCAGTGCTGTCTGCTCCTTGACACATCATCCAGCCATAACCTGGAGATGAAACACCTGCCCGGTGCTGACCCCGAGCTCGTGCTCCTCAGCCACCGGTACGAGGAGCTGGAGGTGAGTGGGCAGCATGGCACCCACTGCTACAGGGCCTGGGGTGGTCAGTGCTCTGTGGATGCCAGGCTGCAGCCCCTGTCTGGGCGCAGAGAATCCCCCTGAGTGACATGACCCGGGAGGAGATCAACCGGCTGGTGCAGGAGCTGGGCTTCTACCGCAAGGAGACGCCTGATGCCCCCGTGCCCGAGGAGTTCCAGTTTGCCCCTGCCAAGCCTCTGCCCACACTGCCACCCCCCCAAGCATCCACCACTGGCATCAAGACCCCACTCAAACGTGACAAGGGAGAACACCCAGACCTCTAGTGAGGAGTGCTGCACTTGGGACAGGGTCCTGCAGCCAGTCCACAGCACAGGGAACGAGGGTGTTACAGCAGCTGGGGATAGTGCTGTGGAGTGGCAGAGCTGCCCCCCCCCCCCGCTCTTGCTTGGTGCTGTGTAGCCTCTGCTCCAAGGATGCCCTGAGTAGCTCAGACTTTGAGCAGGGGCTTCCTGGGCACTGTGGGCATCCCAAGGTTCCCATGTGGTGGTCGTTGCCTTCCCATGCCTGCAGCCTGTTATCCCTGGCCAGTTGGGAGGAGCAGCATTCCTTGCACTCCCTTGCTGTGCCCGGAGGTTTAGCTGCTCCCGGCAACTGGGCAGCTGCATCCTACCTGCATGGGACAGGATGAAACCCTCAGCAGAAAGCGACAGGTGCTAAGGGTAGATGTGCTGAGTCCCAAAGGTGGGAGAGCTGCCCCAGGGAGAGGGCTTTACCCCCCAGTAGGGTTATCTTGTATCCAGCACCCAGTAAAGCCTTTATATATAGTTGGCTGCACTGTGTCATCTTTTCAGGGCAGGCTTGGTGGTGTGCATCCTGCACTGCTCTGTGCCAAGGGGAGCTGGGTGCCCCAGAGCTGCTCAGAGGCAGGAGAGGATGGCAGGATTACAGCCACTGCTGGTGAGCCACAAACCAACCTGTGAACGAACTGTGCTGTTCCTGTGCCACCCCCCCACCCCACACAATGGAGGGATGAAGGTGGGCACCACAGCTGCTCTCACAGGGCACAGGGGGATGGGCACGAGCCCATGAGCTGGTCCTGTAGTGTTGAGCTGTAGCCCCATGGCTGTGCTAGCCCAGTGGAGACATCTGGTCCTGAGCCAGGGAAGGAAGCAGGGCACAGCCAGGCCTGAGGGTGATGGGGGGCAGGGGGGGCGCACAGCAAACCAACAGCACTGGTCAGGGTGGGGCACTGAAGGGGCCCCTCAGCTCCAGACATTATCAATGAGTGGAGGAGTACCGTGTCCCTCCAGGCTGGGCAAGCAGTGGGGCTGCAGGCAGAGAGGCCAGGAGTGGCCAGACTGCCAGTGCTCCTCAGGCACTGCAGTATGGGCTGTGCCACTGGTACAAGGACCTGAAACAGAGGCATCACCCTAGGTAAACCTTTATTGTCTGGCTGGTGTTGGTACACGTGTCATTACAGGTGTAGAGACGTGACGGAGGGGCGAGCGGCGCTGAGCGCGTGGTGCCCTGAGCAGGAGAGGGGAGAAGGGGCTGCCATCCTGGCTCGCTCCTTCAGCCTTGTGCTCTCCTGGGACCTCTCACCCCTGCCCACTCCCCAGCCCACAGGTGCTGCAGCCCCTAGTGCAGAAGTGCCCCAGGTGCACGTGAAGGTGGGAAGCAGGGTGTCAGCACAGCTGTGGAGCTGTCCCCAGGGAGGTGACACCAAGCAGGGCCTGCGGTGGGCAGAGGGGCTTCCTCACAGGGAGCCAAGGGAACCACTGACAGGTGCTGCCTGTGGGATGCCTGGCTAGGCTACAGGGTCCTGCTCAGCCACTGACCCACACTGTGCCCCAGGCCTGAGGGTGCAGCTGTGCCACCCAGGGACACAGGAGTGCTGCCCGCAGGGTACACAGTTCCTGAAGAACAAATAACTTAACAGGTTGGAGCGCAGGGGACAAGCCAAGCCAGGAGCATCCCCAGCAGTGCCTGCCTGGCCCTGCTCATGGGGTCAGCCCGCAGCTGGCTGGGGCAGAGGCAGCTCTGGCAAGGCAGAGGCATGGGACTGTCTGGGTGTCAGAGTTCCCCCTGTCCCCAGTGCCAGACCTGTGGCCCTGCCAGACCCTCCTGGGGCAGGCAGCTCCCCTGCCCACTGGCAGCCCTGGCAGCAAGGACAGTAGGGGGGTGGGCAGGGCAGGCTCTAGCACTCTTTCTGCCGCATGCGCAACTCGTGGCGACGCAGGTGGTTGTAGAGGGACTGCACGTAGGTGAAGACGCACTTGGCGTCTGGCTTCTTCCCCATGATCATCATGTCTTCGACCTCCACCAGCGGCACGCAGTCCACCAGCATCCTGCAGAGGTGAAACCCTCAGGCAAGCTGCCCTGCGTGGAGGCTGGGATGGAACCCCACACTGCCCAGGGCCTGCTGGCACTGGGCACTGCTTCCCTCAGCCCCACGTGGCTCCTGCCTGCCCTCTGGTACCCCCGGTCCTGCCGCTCCTGGCGCTGGGAAGATGATGTGTTGCCTGCCCTGGAGGCTGCCTGTCCTGGGGGGTTTGTCCACCTGCCTGCACCCCTTGCCCCCCAGTGCTCTCTGCCCCAGCTCTTGGTGGTGGTAGTCACGCCCTGCTCAGGCTGTGCCCACCCCTCTCCTCCTCCAGCGGCTGCTGGTGCGCCCCCTAGGGAGAGCCCTGCTTGCCTGCACATATCTCTGAAGCCTCAAGCCTCACCGGCTGGTCCAGGGAAAGCAGGAATGGGGGGCGGATCTCGGTCACAGGCTGCCCCTCACTCCTGCTTCAAGCCCTGGCCTTGCTCCTCTGCCTCCTGCCAGCCCGGCTCCCAGCTTTGCCCCAGACTAGAGCTCAGGCCTGCCTGCCCCAGGCCCAGCACTATTGGGGTGGGCACTGCCCTGCTTCAGTGAGTTCAACCTGGTCTGTGCCTACTGCCTCCTCTCCCAGCTCCAGCATGGTGTAGGGGTCCGTGCAGGACCCTGCTCCAGCAGCTACCAGCCTCGGGGGGCCATGGCAGATCAGCCATGGCTGTGCCCCAATCCCCACAGCCTCAGGGCTCTACCATTGCTCCTCTGCTGGGGTGCCCACCCTGTCCTCACCACCCATCCAGCTCCCTGGGCCGCTTTGTCCCCAAACTGGGGCTCCCTGGGTGCTCAGGGCCGTTGACAACACGATTATGGGTCACTATGACAACCAGGCAGGGCATGGAGGTGATCTAGCCACCTCCATCCTCTAGTCTTTCTACTGGGGGAGTAGGTGCGGGGGGGGGGGAGGGGGGCAGAGAAGCAACCCTGCCACTGCTGCAACCCCCATCCTGGCCCTGCCCAGGCCCCTCCATCCCTGCCAAGCATTGTCCCCTTATGGGAACTGATGGTGCTGGAGCACCCCGGCTGCTGCTGCTGCTGGAGAAAGGGCTGTGCCAGCACTGGGGGCTGAGCTGGCATGAACTGGCAGCCCCTGCTGCTGCCATGGCTGGCTCAGCTGCTCTGGCCCTGGGCCACCCTCCAGCAGGGCTCTGCTGCAAGGACAGGATGCACAAGGAGGGTCCAAATCCCATGCTGCCACCCACCACCACCACACCCTCATCTCTGTCCCCCCCTCCCCCTGCGGTAGCCCCACGGTGTGCCATGACCCTCCAGAACAGCCCCCCCCTTCCTCCCCCCCTCTCTGAGGACAGACCCCCAGCTGCTGCCAGCCCCTGGGGAGCACTAAGGCCCAGGAGATCCCCACCCCAGCCCCCACAGTCCCAGCCTTCCCATGGTGCCTTTGCTACGCTGGTCAGTGGGCTCTGAGCCCACGACCTGGCTGGCACCAGCCCCACCTCATGATTCGGCCACCGTGGGGATGGGGGGCCCCACTCAGGGCCTTGGAAAAGCCCCTGCCTGGCTCCGGGGGTGATGGCGGAGTAATGGCAGCACACAGAGAGCAGCTCTGCCCTTATAAAGCCATTGTTTGGGCTCCGGTGTGCCAGTGCTGTGCAGAGCCAGGGGAGCCATGGCTCTAGCACCAGACAGGATGCTCCGAGACAGGCACAAACACTGCAGGATAAGGCAGGACCTGAGCCTTGAGTCACACTTTCCAGACTCCTGCTCCTGCCCATATATGAGCAGGCAGCACCTCGGGGCTGGGCATATGCACGCTGGGGAGGGAAAGGAGGCAGCAAGTGCAAGCAGTAATGCTGCAGCAGCCCGGGGGGGTCACCCACATTTCAGGCGGCGCCTCTCAGAGCACAGAGCTGAGTCCCCAGCAGCTCATCCTTGGATCAGGCTCAGCCAGGGGGAGGGATCTGTTCTCACTATTGCCCTCCCCAGAGCTGGAGAGTCAAGATCCCTATAGCATGACACAGTCCCCACTGCCCAAACCCCCATGGGTGCTATTCCAGAAGGCCCAAGGACAGTCTGCCTCTGCTCATCTGCCAGCTGCCTCTGCCTATCTCCTGGCTGCAGTGGGGCCCTGCCTGGCACCACCGGGACTTGCCCCTTGCCCACTGGCATCCCCCAGCCTTGTCCCCAGCCGCGGCAACTGCTTCCCAGCCGAGCCCTGGTGGTGGTGGGGCACGGGCAGATACTTGGAGGGGAAGGTTCTCACCATTGGTCCTTGGGGGGGGTGACAATGGGCTACGACTTTTTGGTTTTTACCAGCCCCTTCTGGACCAGGCAGCGATAGAATTCCTGAATGTATGTGTACACACACTTCCAATCTGGCTCGCGCATCCGGACCATGTCCTCCACGTCCAGCAACTGTGGACAGTCCGCGTGCTTCCTGGGTGCAGGGAGAGAGAGGGGCAAGCCAGTGACCACAGCCCAGTCAGGGAGGGGAGGAAGAGAAAACAAGAGACACAGATCAGTGCAGTTCCCATCCCCCCAGAAGCTGCTCTGCTCTGGCATGCTCCGGGGGTGCGCGATGCAGGGGCAGGAAGGCTCCAGGCACCCCGTGCCAAGGCCATTCAGTGAGACTGGAGAGCACAAGCAAGGGGAGGGGGAAGGGGCAGCAGGTGAGCGGCGTGGAGAGGCGTGAGGTTCAGAGGGAAGGACAGACAGAGGAGGAGGAAGAGGAGGAGTGAGGTGTTCTGGTGCGCCAGGTGCTCAGGGAGCGGGTTCCAGAGTGGAGCGACACTCTATATAGCTCCTATATAGACCTGTTGGGAGGATGGCGGGGCAAGCCCAGCCCTCCTGCCCAGCTCCGCTTGGAACCACGCAGCACAGCCCTGGTGCAGGAAGCTCAGGAGAGGATGCTCACAAGAGCTGGAGGAGGAAGGACAAGAGGCCACCTGGCTTCCAGGCCGGAGAGATGATGGCTCTCTCAAGTCCGTGCACTGGTTCCCCAATTAAGGCAAAAAATCCATTACCAGGAGCGCCAAGAGCTAGGCCTGCAGCTCTCTTCTTGCTCCACCAAACAGCACCACGGCACCCAGGGAGCTCATGGGAGCCCCCAGCTCACCCCATGGCCCCGGACACCAGCTGAATGGGACCCCCACCCCTGGCCCTGCCCCCGGGCAGGGTACTGAAGGAGAGGAGTGGAGGGGTGGGAGAGAGACAGAAGGAAGGAGAGAGGGGCTGGCTGCCAGCCCTCCAGCTGGGCGCACTCCCATCTCTCAGCACCCAGGAAAATCAGAAGCAAAAGGGGAAGGGAGGAGACTAGAGAAGCTGCAATGGTGTTTGAGCCCCTATGACTGTGAAAGGAGGTACCTGGCACGGGCAAACCCCGCTACCCACAGGCTGCAGTCCCAAACCCAGCACCTTGGGATGGGATGTACTGCCTGCAGCCAGGTGGGCTTGGGATCTGCTGCCTTGCCCTGTGCTTGGGAACCCAGACCGCCACGCTCACCCTCTCACCACACAAGACTGGGCTGCACTGGCCTCTCGTGACTCTGCCCAGGCAGCTGCTGCTTTCCCACCCAGCACCCAACCTTGTTGCATGACATGGGGGAAGCGACACATATGGGCACCCACCTCCAGCACCATCACCCCCGTGTGTCCCCCCTCGCCCCAGCAGCGAGCAGAAGAGGCTGCCCCAAGCCACCCCAAGCTCATATGATGGCATGAGAGGTACATACTCTGCGGAAGAGAAGGCCACCTCAAAGTTGTGGCGGCGGTTCTGGGGTGTCAGCTTACTGTAGTCAAACGCATCAGGGAAGAAGTTGTGGACCAAGGCACAGAAGGCCATGCCATCACTCCAGCTGGATGAGAAGTTCTGGATGTCTACATGCTGAGAAGGCAAGAGAGTTACCAAGGGACAGAGTGACCGGCCCTGGGATGGGAAGAGGAGGTGGCACCCACCTCGTAGCCCCGGGTCTTGGCTCTGCACCAGTCCAGCAACATCTGCTTGATACTGTTGGCATTGGGCACGCCAAAGCTGGAGGAGCGCTGCACACTGGTCTGTGATGCTGCGGGGTTTGGTGAGCTATGGCAGGAGACACGGGGTGTTATCCATGGGTGTTAGCTGTGGGGTGTTATCTGCACTGTGTTCACTGCCCCAGCCAGCCTGCCCCAGGCCCAGCCTCACCTCCCGCCTTCCTTCTGCAGCTTCTCCATCATGGCCTTGCGTGCCTGTGAGGTTGAGGTCTTGGGCAGGCTCTGAGCCTTCATTAGCTCCTTCTTCTTCTCTGCCTGACGCCGCTCCAGTGCAGCCAGGCTGCTCTGCCTGGAGGCACTCTCATCTTCACGGTCGAAGACGCTGGGAGAGAGATGAACAATGTGAAGGGGGCTCCAGGTGGCCCAGGGAGGGGCAAGCAGTGGCCTCAGCCCATTGCCAGCCCTGGCACTTCAGAATCCTCCATGTCCCTAGGACAGAAGGGAGTGGCTTAAGGTCCCCAGCTGGCAGACATCTTTGTGCCCATGGAAGGACCCATGAGGACCTCTGAACGTAGTGAGTATACCCCAAGGACCAGGAGGCTTTGGGGACACCCTCGCACAGGGACACTGCAAGCAGATGAGTGACAGAGACCATACGTGCCTGTCTCCGCAGACACCACCACTCACCTGCCAGTCTTCTTGGACGAGGAGCTGTAGGATGATTTGGTTTGAACAAATGTGCTGTTGCCACCTGCAGAAAGAGAGGAAGGAAAGAAGCCCTGGGCAGGAGCTGAGGCAGGTGGGACTTGGCTTGCCCCAGGGCAGTGATGCCCCAGGGTTATACTCTGACAATGTTGCAGGGAAAGGGCAGGGAAAGCTCTTACTGTCCGATCTCTTCACATAACTCGACTCCATGGTTGTGGTACGGGAGGTCTTGGTGCCATCACCTGCAGAGACAAGGCAACAGGAACAGCTGGGCTGGGAGCAGCAGCACCCACAGACACCCGCTGCTGTCAAGCACCCTCACACCCATGCAGTGCAATGGGTAGAAGTCCCAGGTGGTAGAGGCATGGCAGGCAGAGGGAGGACAGAGGGCACGTGCCCCCCAGGCAGAGCAAAGAGGACAGCGCAAAGCAGCAGAGAGCTGGGGCATCCCTCAACCCCTGCAGCCACTTGGCTTGAGCCACCTAGGGACTGGGAGAACCGGGGTGTAGGGGACAGGAGACAGGCCGAAGACATAGACAAGGCCCTGCTACCCCAAGAGAGTGGAGATCAGGTGGAACGTCACCAGAGCAGATCCATTAATGATCCCCAGGCAAGCTCTGAGCAAGCCAGAAACTCAGCCCTGCACTACAGTGCTGCTCCCAGAACAGTCAGACCAGACCCAGGACAAATAGTGAGTGGCCGAGGAGCTGTGGTGGCAGAGCACTGGGAAGGATTCTGCATGGCCACTGAAGGGCCAGCACACTGGTCAGTGAGCCCACTGCCCCCCAGCCTGGCCCGTACTAGACTGGACGAGACGCTCAGTCTTGGTGACGGTGCTGCGTGCTGAGCCGTCAGCTGACTGAGTGCTCTGTGTGGTGGTGGTCTCGGTGGCGTGGCCAGCCCTTCCCGCCATAGCCTGGCTCCTAGCCTCCTGCAGCCGCTGGTCTCGCTCCTTCTCCCGCTGGTCTGCAAACAGAGGTGGGAGACAGCATCAGCAGTGAGAGGCAGGGTGGTGGACACAATCCACACCACACCAGAGGTCCTATGGCTGCTGTTGTCCCACAACTAGCTCATGGGAAGTATGATGTCTTCAGCCTGGCACAGCCTGGGGGGCAAGAGAGGACCCAGCACGCAACCTCCAGCTTCCCTGTGGCTGGACAGCCCCACTCTAGCACTCCACACTGCCTCCGCCACTGCTCCAACCCCAGTGGGAGTCACTGTTCCCCAAGTACCTCGCTTGCGCTGGCGCAGCTCCCGCATGGCATTTCGGATCAGCCGTCGCTCCTCAAAGTCTGTTGTCCGATCCAGCTGCAGGAGGGAGATGTCAACATCACTCCTCTGCCATCAGCTTGGGGTCCCTTTACTTTCCCCCAGGAGCCCGAGCCAGAGGCAGAGGTACCATCTTATCCAGAACATCCTCATCCTCAATCCTGCTCAGCTCCTCGACATTCAGCTTGCTCCTTCTCTCTACCTCCCTCACTTGCACCTTCTCCATGCCGTTGGGTAGCTCTGGCTCCAGCCTCAGAACCTGGGGCTGCTCCACCACCTCCGGATCCATCTGCAAGGACAGTACGGTGCAGCTGAGCCCCTGCCAGCTCAGCCACCTCACTACCGCTGCTCAGGGTCCAGGCCCCCACCACCCTAACACCTGCTCAGTGCCGCAGGCAGTGAGGACTCTGGAGAGGATGTGCCACATGTGGCATAAGAGCTCTCAGCTGGTGGGACACTGCAGGCATCTGCAGTGCCCAAGGCAGGCAGGGCGTCACGCCATCCCCCTGTGGCACTCACTGCCCCTGGAGGGCCCAGCAGTCCCTGATCTCCTCCCAGTCTGGCTGCCAAAATATCTCCAGATACTCCCTGTTCCCTGTCAGGAGGTGGCTGGGCCCCCAAGCAGGCAGGGGCTGCCTGGGGCTACAGGCTGGGCAGTGCCTGGTGCCCAGCAGCAGGCAAGGTGCTGGCAAGGCCAGTGCGTGCTGTTAGCAGCACAAGGGATTTCCATGGAATTAAGGGACTTAGTGGAGAGAAGAGCTTGTGCAAGAGATCAAGAGCCTCCCCCGTATCCCTGCCAGGATCCAGGCCAGCTGGGCCCCTGCCTGAGCACAGCCAGGATGCCAAGTCCCTTTCAGCCTGACCCCCCAGCAATGCACGGCAGGCAGCGGGCCAGGCCCGGAATAGGGCACAGAGGCAGCAGGGATGCTGGAATTGGCCTGGAGCAGACATGCACACACCTGGCTCAATCCTGCATCCTGCAGCCCGGCACCTGGCCCATGGCAAAGCCATCGGCAGGAGCTGACACTGGCCACATGCACCCATGTCACCACCTGTGCCAGGCACTGTGGCAGGGGCAGGACAGCTACCTGTGGCCTCCTGCCCGGCACGCCAGCAATGCAGGCGCTGCAGCCGTGCCACAGTGAGCCCTAGGGGTGGTAGATCCTCACGGTGTCGTGTCCCCGTGCACCGCAGCCACAGTTCCATCTCGTGTCTGGGCTCCAGACACCCCTAGGGGCCCCAGGGGCCGGTGCCCCCTCCCACCCCTTGCCGTGGGGCAGGGCTGCCCACACTCACGCTGCTGTTGGTCCGGGAGAGGTGCAGGGCCGATTGTTGGCACGTGCTGGAGAAAGCGGGTGGATGGGCCACAGGGCCGCTGGGCTCCTCGGTGCCCTCAAAGTGGGTGCAAGGGTCCTGTGCTTCCAGAAAGAGGGTGCTGATGTCCTCCCCAGGGGGCTCCTGCAGCCCTGGTGCCAGCAGGTCGAGGCAGCGGCCCAGGCGCCCCAGCTCTGCCCGCAGCTCCAGGTGCTCCTGCTCCAGTGTCTGCAGTGCCTGCACCAACGCCTGCACCCACTGCAGCGCCCACTGCAGCTGCCCCTCTGCCACCCCCCGGAACGCTGCCAGTTCCTGACGCAGCTCAGCCAGCTTGGCCGTCCCGGCCTGTGCCAGCCCCTCCAAGCTGACCCCCAGCATGGCGGCGGTGCAGGCACTGCAGTGAGCCTCGCTCAGCTGTCTGTTGCCCTTTATAGGGGTGCAAGGCACCCCCCCCAGCTGGAGGCCAGCCCACTCCCTGCCTGTGGGCTATTCTGGTCCCAGCAGCCGGGGGTCCCGCACAGGGGTGCTGAGCCAGGCGACACACTTGGCAGTGTGTCCGGCTTTGGGACCAGGTGGCTTGGCAAGGGGAGCTCTGCAAGTGGCCCCCCTGCCCTGGTGGCTGCCAGGGCCAGATACCAGCCTGGAGGCTGTGGGATACAGCAGGGGGAACCAGTCCCAACCACTGCTGTGCTGGATGAGTGACAGGGCCAACCACTGCTGTGCCCTTTCGTCCGAGTGCCCTCCCACTTTGAGCCAGCATCACCCACAGCACATCGACACCTCCAGCCCCAGACTGGCACTGGTGCAAGGGCCTCAGCCACAGCCAGGATTTTTAGAGGTCTCCATACCCCCATGCTGCCTAATGCCTGCGCCACGGGGGGTCCCTGCACGATGGGCATAGGCAACACCCCACCAGCGAGAGGACACACTGCAGTGGCTACTGTCCCCAGGTCCCTGCAGCCTGCTGGTCCCTCCAACCGAGCCCTACCTGGCAGGGCTGCCAGCACTGCTGCCTTCTCCTCCTCCTCCTCCTCCTCTTTGCCCACTGGGAGCACACCTGGCGGCTGCATCTCCCACCAAGCAGCTGATGGGTCTCAGGCCCCCCACCCCTCCAGGCAGCCCCACTAATACCTTAATGAGAGCTGACAGGTGCTCAGGCCAAGTCTGCCCAAGCGCATTAGCATGGGGAAGTGAGCTGCCCACAGGTAGGACCTGCCGGCAGGTGTGGGCAGCACCTGAGGGCAACCCTGCCAGGCTGTGGGCACTGCCTGCCTCATGCTGAGGAGAACTGAGCTGAGGACAGGGTGAGCCAGTGGTGCCACAGCCACCAGCGTGCCATAGGCCACTGGCAGTACCACGGGCCACTGGCAGCGCTGTTCCCACAGAGGCAGCCAGGCGCGCGCGGGGCCATGAGTGAGGCAGAGCTGTGTTTGACATCTCAGCTCCTGCCAAGGCGGCGCGTGGGTGCCTCACATTACCCTAGATGGGCAGGAGCAGACAAAAGCACTTGAAGGGCTGCACGCACGGCTGCCTCCTGTGTGCACCCAGCCCCAGAGTGGCCACAGCCCACTCTCCCCCCAAAACACTGAAAAAACTGGTTGTTTTTTCAGGTTTTTTTCTAGTCACACCCAAGAATCCTTCCTGGGCCAGGTGGGCTGGGACTGCCACGCCACTCTCCACTCAGGATCGCCGAGTGGGAGCAAGCAAGACCCCAACTCAGCTCCAGGGTAGGTTAGAGGTCTTCAGGGAGCCCCACCCCAAGGCAGGTTCCCCAGTGCCACGGCCAAGGTCCATCCCCAGGAGGAAAACCAGGAGTGGGCGGCAACGGGTTTTTCCCTGAGTTGCTGCCACCCTTAAAGGTGTTTAAAACAGACAGAGATCCAAAAAAGATTCCCATCTCACTTCGCTCCCCCTCCCCAACTGTGGGTACATGGTGGCACAGTCCAGAGTGCAGGAGACTCATGTGGGGCTGTGCAACCACACACAAAGCCAAGGGTCTCTTGATGGAAAAAAAACCCCAACCAAAACAAAACAAAAGCACCAATCAAAATCAGCTGGAGCCCCCAGAACATGCTGCCACCCTGCTGGTCCCTGGTCCCCACCCTAAGCCCCAGAGCTGTCAGGTGATGCCCAGGTGGAACATGGCCCTGCAGCACCAAGGCCCCCTGGGCACTTACCTTGGTGACATTGCTGCTGACACTGCTGATGTTGCAGATACTGCTGACACTGCTGGGGATGGTGGTGATGCGGATGGGGGTGCTCCGCAGCCCCAGGGTCACCTCTGCAAGGGGAGGAAGAAGCATGTGGGGTCTGCCCCAGCCTGGCAGGCTCAGCTCCATGGCTGGGGATTGGCTCCGGCTGGGCAGCCCCGCTGCCCCACACATCCTGCCCCGACAGCAAGCACCAAGCTCTGACACAGGGAAAGGGTTCTGGGGACAGGCAAGGGATGGGAAAGCCAGGCCCCCCTCACCACCCTGGCTTATCCTCCTCCCAAGGAAGGGCACTTTCCACAGTGCTCCAGTTGGATCCAAGACCCCCTGGATGGCCACAGGAGTCAGCCGCGTCTGCAGGCAGGCAGGATTGGGGCAGGGCTGGAGCAAACACAGCACAGCAGTGGAACAGGACACACCAGGACAGCATGGGCTCCCCTGAGCCAGCAGTTTAGTGGGGACAGAGGATGGGGCAGGGCTGTGGGGGCAGGGCAGGAATTTGGGAATGAACCCGAGCACAGACATATCAGGACAGTAGGGTTGGGGACAGGCTGCAGGACCAGGTGGTCTCTCTGGACTGAGATGCCCTGAGCAGGCCGAGTGTGCCTGCCAAGGGGTGACGGCTGCCAGGCAAGCTCTGATCTTCTGGCAACACCCGTATTCAGCCTCTGGGCTGTCAGCAGCTGCTGCTGCCCATCAGCACCAGCCTGGCCTAGCACTGCCCGCCTGCCTCCACCTGTGCCTCCACCTGCCCATTAGTGCCCACCATCCTTCAGTGCCTGGCTGTCCACTGGCACCCACCTGCACCACTGCCAAGCTGTGCACATAGTCCCATCGGGAGCATGGTCCCGCAGTGCTTATGGCCCTGCTGGCACCCATTCCACTGTGGTACCCACTTTCCTGACAGATGCCCACCCTTCCCAGTCCCACCTCCCTTGAGTGACACCCACCATGCCCATCACTCCTACAGCGTCTAGCCTCCTGGCACATGCCAGCTGCCCACTTGACTCGTCCTGCTCGCCCCATACCCCATCAGTGCCCACCTGCCCGCTGGCTGCTGGGGGCGGCCGTGATGCGGGGAGCGAGGGGCTGCACACGCCCATCCTTGATCTCGATGGTGAAGAAGGTCTTCATGGCGTCGAGGCGGCGGCCGGCGGGGCACGGAGCCGGGTGCTGCTCTGCGCCGCCGCTGCCCCGCGCGTTTTGAGCGGGCGCCGGCGGGGCCGTGCGGGGCCCCCGCTGCCATTGGGCGGCCCCGGCCCCGGTCCCGGCCCGCCCCCCCGCGCCGCCCGCCCCCGCCGGCCCAAACCGCTGCGCGCGCTCCCGCACCGAGCCGGCGGCGGAGGGCGGCGGGGGTCCGGCGGAGCGTGGCGCTGCGGGGATGGGCGCAGGGTCACCGGGCTGCAGCCGCCCGCGGGTGACCCCACCGGGACTGCGAGCCCTGCTTGGTCCCGCACGGTGCATGCAGCCCTCCGGGGTGCCCCCTGCGATGCACGCTGCCCCCCCATCCTGCGGTGCCTGCTGCGATGCATGCTGCCCCCACCCCAGGGTGTCACACCGTGCATGCAGCCCCCGGCATGCCGACAAGAAGCATGCTGCCCCCACCCCAGGGTGTCACACCGTGCATGCAGCCCCCGGCATGCCGACAAGAAGCATGCTGCCCCCACCCCAGGTTGCCACAGCGTGCATGCAGCCCCCCAGCTTGCCCACGCGATGCACAACGCCCCTGGGGTGTCTGACCATGCATGCAGCTCTCCACAGTGCCCACAAGATGCATTACTGCCCCAAAGAGACCCCACTACACATGCATCACCCCCCGAGATGGCTGCAGCCCCTCAAAGTCTCTGCCCCCTCTCCCCACTCCTGCCAGGGCCAGGTGCTTTCGAACATGGATGGGAGGGAGGGAAGGAGGGATACTGGGCAGGGAGCAAAAGAGCAAGTGGGTGGCCAGCAGCATCCTGCAGCGTCCCGGTACTTTGGAGTTCCATGTCTGCCAAGGCTCCGCCAGGAATCTCCTACCAGCAGGAAGCAGAGAACAGAGGCAGGCACCACTGAGATCTTACCCGTGGGGCCAGCTGGGCACAAGGAGGAGGGCACCTGCTCCCACTGGTGAGTGTTCAGGCGAGCTGGGGTCCCTACTAGATCCTGGGTGGACACTGGCGCTTGGGAAGAGACAGCACAGATAGGCAAGGAACAGGACAAAGAGAGCAGAGAGTGAGCACAGCACAGGGTGCTGCTGCCACCCCCACAGTACAGCACCCTGGAGTCCCCCTTCCTTTCACGCCATACTCCCCAGTGCATAGTGCCAAAATCTGCCAGCACCTGTAGGCTGCCCCACACGCCAGGCATGGGCTCTGCCCTGTAGCGCCAAACTACACCGCAGAGGATGGCAGGATCTGTGCCCAGCAAGGCAGTGGGGGGTACCTGGGGTCTGTGCCAAAAGGTCGGGATGACCCCTATCCCTGCCAGGCCCTAGCATTGTCTCTGGAGGGGAGGGTGAGGGAGCTGGGTGGCTCAGCCTTCGAGGGTGCAGGCAGGGCTCTGCTCTGGGGCTGGAGTCAGTGATGCCCATGGAACTGGGGGTGGGAGGTAAGCTCAGCCTCTCCTCAGAACCCAGGTTTGAGTCCCCTGTGATGCAAGGGGGGGCAGGTCCTGCACACTTCCCTGCACCCTGGGCTGTGCCATGTTGGAGCCCAGCATCTTCCCAGGGTTTCTGCCTTCCCAGGAGCCAGCAGTCTCCAGGGGAGCCTCAGAGGGAGGGGATCTCTGCCTGCAAGGGCAGCTCCAAGAGGAAACCCTGACCCTGGGAGCAGAGAACTGCTTTTTGGGTTTTCTGTTTCCTCCTGGCACAGCCATGGGGATGGTTTTCCCAGCAGTAGGAAGAGGGCAGCTGCTGGCCACTGGAATCCCCCAGGGCTGCGGGGAGGCCCCGGAGGGTGCTGTGCCCGGGTGAGGGAGGGGGTGGTCAGAGCCAGCCACGCATTGCTCTCAGCCTTATTGGGACAAGGAATGCAAAAGGCCGGGGTTTGCTGCTGAACCGATTCCCTTTCATGGCCCTGTGGCCACCTTGCCAGAGAGGGGGCCTGGTAAACAGCACGCCTGGAACCCAGCTCCCTGGCCAGAGTGGGCACTACCACCACTTGGCTGGGCAGAATCAGCCTAGGGGTGGCCCTTGGCCTGGCCATGTCCTGCACTCACATTCCTGCTCCAGCATGTGTGGGCTGGAGTCACATCGCCAGGGCTGCCTGGGATGTGCATGCTGCAGGGCAGGGGAGCAGGGGGTGGGGGGCTCTGGGGCAGCACTGCCCCCCTGGCAGGGGGCCACAGCCCTCATGTCTCCTCCCCATCCCTCTCAAAGGCTGCACTTACCCACTGGTGGCCTCCCCTGTCTCCCATCTGGCCCCAGTGCCTGGCAGCGCACCCCAACATGGAGCTGTGGGAGGAGAGGGGCAGAGCACTCAGCTGAGGGTTGCATGCAGTCCCCCTATTAAGCTGCCTTTGCACACAGACCAGCAGCCCTGGGCAAGGAGGACAGTGGCAGCTGCTACCATTTCTGTACCTGGCTGACAGCACCAGGCTGGCCCAAGGGTGGCTGCTCCCCTCTAGGGCTTTGCCTCCTGCTGGGCTCTGCAGCACTGGCTGGGCTGTCCAGGCTCCCTGCCTTCCAGGCTGCCTGTTGCTGCCTCTGGGGCTGGCCCTGCTCCAGCTCCTGAACACCATCCTCAGGCTCCGGATTGGGCTCTGGGGCCGGCTGCAGCTCCAGAAGCACAAGGGTCCCCGACACCACTTCTGTGAGTAAAAAAAGAGGCTCTGCTCGGAGAAGCCTGAAGCTGCCTGCAGTGCATCCCTGCTCCTGCAGTCCCTCCAGGCACCTGGCTCCCCTGCCCACCATTTGGGAGATGTGCCCTCCACTGTTCTGTAGCTGGCTAGGCACAGCTCTGGCCTCGGGCATGCACCCAGACAGGGCTTTGCCACGGGCATCTTTGGGGACTCACCCTGGACACTGGGTTTCTGGGGGTCTCCCGCCTGCTGGCTGCACAGCTCCTGCATCCTGGCTGGGACATGCTCCTGCTCCACCATGTCCTCTCGCTCATGGTCCTGGGGAGAGCAGGAGGTGAGAGCAGAACCAGCCCCGCTCCAGTCCCTGACTGTGTCCCATCCCTGCCACTCAGCCAGGAACATGCAAGCTGTGGCCTCTTCCCATGCCATCCAGGTCCCTGCCTGCATGTTGCTGGGGATGGACAAGCCAGTCCCTGCACAGGGGTCAGTGCAGGAGGCTGGCAGGGGAACCATAAGTGTCCCCACATGCTGCTGCCTCCAGTGGGCAGGGACACTGTCTCTACTGAAGCAGGGCCCCAAACCCTGCGCACCTTTGAGGCTCCTGGTATTCCTCTGGAGGTTGATCAGCACCAGGGCACAGAGCAACGAGCTGGCACCTGGGTCCCTCTGTGGCAGCTGCCCCAAGCACACCAGCCTTATCACTGTGGATGCCAGCAGGTGGGAGAAGACAGCTCCTGCCCCATGCCCTCAGCCCAGGCACTCCAGGGCCTCATGATCCAGGGAGCACCCAGTTTCACATTACCCTGTCTCTGCCCATGGCACCTGCAGCTCTGCTTGGCAAATGATGGGATGTTCTGGGCATAGGTCCACACACAGGTGACAGGTGTGTCCCTGAAACACATGTGAGCAGGGCCAGGGTGTCCTGGTGTCAGCCAGGGAACAGGGTGCCAGTCCTGGCCGTGCCAGTGCCTCTAGCAGCACTGTGGGCTTCCCTTGCCATGACTCCAGGGTAGGGGGGTAGGACCATACCCTCAGGGGAACCAGGTCCCAAGCCCAGGGATGGAAATGGCCTTGGATTTGGAGTTATCAGCTGGACAGAGTGAGACAGCCCTGCCAGCTGTTCAGAGATGTCCCAGCACAGCCAGGACTGGGGGTAGTGTGCCAGCACATCCAGATGGGGAGGCAGACAGTGCTGAAAGGTGGTACAGGGCCACATACCCTCTGCAGCCTCCTGCTATGGCTCTGGGGCAGGTGGAGGGGGAAGCAGGGTTAGATGGAGGCAGATGGGGGAACTCATGCCTTCCTCCCTGGCTGCAGTTATACCCACTGCTTCTTCCCTCCCACCCTTGCCCTCAAAGGGCAACCTCACAAGGTTGGGTGCAGGGATCTCCTACCACCACGCAGTCCCTGCGGGAGTCACCTCTGCTGCACTGAAAACCACTGCCTGTGCCCATTCCCTCCAGCCCTGCCTACCAGCTCATCCTTTCCCCATCCAAAAAGGCCCCAACTTCACTGCAGAATGAGCCCTGGCCCCTCGATGGATGGCAGGAACAGTCATCACAGGATGGGAGCGCAATGTTTCTAGCTGTGCAGGGAGACTGCTGCAGGCAGCTGCCACAAGAGAGGCTGTTGCCTCCAAAGAGCCTTGTCCCCAAGAGCCAGAGCAGGGAGGGGTGTACCAAGTGCACCAAGGGGCCCCCAGAACCCTGCCAGGTTGCATCCTTGGCAGAAGCCAAGGGGCACCCAGGCCTGAGGCCCCAGCTCCAGCTCACCACCGCTGGAGTCATGCTGGCATAGCTCAGCCATGTCCTCCCTCTCCCCTGAGACCCCAGGCCCACCTGCCACAGTTTCCTTGGGCGGGCAAGCACAGCTTCCCTGGGGCTCTGTGCTCCGGACACACAGGAGCCCCAGGGAAGTGCAAGGTCTTCAGCAAGGTCCTGTCCCCCATAGCACCGTACACACTCACCGCCAAAACTTCGGGCTCCTGGGCAGGGGGCTGCTCAGCAGCCCCCCTGTGCCCACTCTCCTCTAGCTTAGCCAGTGCCGGCAGTTCTGCATCGTCCTGACGGCTGCTCTCCCCTCTCCTGGCTGTGCCCAGGGGCTTGGTGCTGCCCTCACCAAGGCTTTCCCCACTCCCAGTAAGGGCTGGTGTTTCAGCATTGTCCCTCTGGATACTTTTCGCATCCCCAGGCACAGTACAGGGCTCGTTGCCATCCCTCCGGCTGCTCTGCACATTCCCAGCCAGTGTCGCGGCTGGATGGGAGTAAAGGTACTGTTCAGGAAGGAGCTGCCCACATCCCAGGCTCTCCAAAGTAGCCACCCCAGAACATGGGAATAGTGCTTCACCTTCGATCTCCTCAGCCCGCAGCTTACGGATGGCAGCTCGGATCACCTTGCGCTCCTCATACTCACCCGCTGCCCGCAGCTGCAAGAGGGAAGGACCCGTGAGAAAGGCAGGGTCAGCCCCAGCACAGGGTCCATCCTGGCATGCAGTCTGCCCCAGCACATGGTCACTCACCAGTTTTGTCAGTTCCTCCACGCTGGTGATTGTTTCGAGCTCCTGGGACAAGGCGGCCAGGGCTGCCTGCTGCTCCTCCTCCAGGTGCTGAGACCTGAGCAGGGCAAGAGCAGCAGCCAGACAGAAGCTGGTGTGGGCACTTGGGAGCAAAGTCCCCTCGTGGGCAGCTGGCAGATCCAGGCAATGGGCCCCAACATGTGCCAAGCTGCTCGGAGCCAGGCTGCTCCCACCTTCAAGCTCACCCAAATCCGTGCCAGCCACAGTGAGGCCAGGCACCGCAGCCCCCATCTCCCAGGGCAGAGGCAGTGGGTGACCCCGGCTCCCCACTGGACTCACCGTGGCCAGTTCTCCTTGTCGTCCTGTCTGTGGCTGCCGCGCTCTGGGCGGAAGCGCTTGGATGCCAGCGCCTCCTCGTCCCGCTCCAGCTCCTGCCGCTGCAGCTCCCGGATGGCTGAACGGATGCGGCGCCGCTCAGCCAGGTCCAGCGTGGCCTCGAGCTGCATGCACAGGGCAGGGCTCAGCACCGGCTCTGACCACTGAGCCCCTTTCTCAGCCCTGGTGCCACCCTCTGCCGTGCTGCCATGGGTTGCCCACGCTCCAGACAAAGGAGCTGTCTGTCTGTGGTGCCCACGTGCCCAGTGCATGCTGCCCAACACTGCCAGGCCCTGTGGGGAGCGGGCATGGCCCCCCCAGGGCAGGATGCTGGGATCAGCCGTGGCAAGGAGGGGCTGCCAGGGTGGCACTGAGACCTCCAGCATGTGAGGGGCAAAGAGATGGGCAAGTGAAATGAACACCCACCAGTGGTTCCTGCAGCCCCCAAGGGTTGGTGTCCAAGGGTTGGTGCAGCTCTGCCCCCTCTCAGTGCCATCAGCTCTGGAATGAGCTCTCCCATTCATGCCAGCCCCTTCAGCAGCTGAGGGACAGCAGAGCCTGTTTTCTTCCCATCCCCATGGTCCCCAGGAGGTGTTGGTTGGGAGGGTCCCAGCACTCCATCAAGGGCTCCTCCTAACTCCCTGCAGTCCTCCCCATCCTCATTCAGTGCTAGAGGATGGCAGGTGGCTCTTGGAGCCAAACTCATAAGTGGGATCTGTCCTAAATCAAAGTCCAGTCCTCTATGTGTGGGAAGCAGGGCCACAACTCCCCTTCAGATGCCCCCGATGAACATCTCACAGGTGCTCTGGGTGCTCCTTAGCCCACCCAAGGGCAGGACCTGGCACCCAGTGTTGTTTTTCCTCTTTCAGTCCAGCCCTGCTACCAGCCCCAGTGCTTTCAGGAGGCCGTGCATAGCCCCCATCATGATGCTGAAGGGGCAGAAGGCAGCCAGATCTGCAGGGAAAAGCCAACCAGGCCTTGCTATCCTCCCACTGACCCGATGCTGGGAACCTGGGAGGTGATTTCCCATGGAACTCATGAAAAATAAACCCCATAACCCATAGCAGCTGCTGTCAGCATCAAGCCTCAGCACTCTGGGAGCAGCCACGGCTATGCCACAGGACAAGAGCGTCAGTCCCCTCCCTTCCTGTCCCACAGGCCACTAGCAGGCCACCCATCCGGGCTCTTCAGGTTCTGCTGCAGCAGGGATCCAGGGTTGGTCCCTCAGTTGGACCCAAGCTGAGCCACACGGAGGGCCCCAAACCACCGCCTGTACACAGACCCCCCCTGCAGAGCCCCTGAGAAGCCATGGGACTTTGCCCTCCCTGCTCAGAGGCTGGGGATCAGGGAGGGTATTCTTATCCTAATGAAGCCAGCAGGCACAGAACAGGCACAGAGATGCCATGTGCCACCCCAGCAGCAGCTAAAACTGTAGTACTGCAACCCATCAAGGCCCAACTGGGAGCATTATCCTTTCCCAGCTGGTAAGATGCCGGTGGCTGGAACCATCAACTCCCAGGGCAGACCAATGCTGAAAACACATATAATCTCTGGGGGAGCTGCCTGGACCAAGGTTGCTCCCTCCCTCCCACTCCAGCAGCCCTCGCCATGCCAGCTGGCAGTGCCATCTCTTCCAGCTGGAGCCTACAGCCCCCTGGGCTCTTGTCCAGAACAGGCATCTCCACCAGCACAAGGGCTGGGAAGAACAGGAGCCACTGTGCCACCAGGGCAGGGGGTTGTTGGAGAGGAAACCAGCCCCTCCATCCTCACGGGTCTCTCATTTCCCATCTATCCTGGATGGCTGCCGGCCCCCCCCCGGGGATGCTGCTGCAGCAGGCACACTACTGCCAGGACAAAGGCACTGAGACACAGCCTCTCCCCAGCTTGTCCAACAGCAATGGTGGCCACCCTGACCAGCCGGGAAGCTCAGCTCTCCTCACATGGGGCAGCATCGATGGGCTAGGAAGTGGTGGAACCATGTCCAGTTCCAAACAAGGCACTGGAGGCAGAGCTCCAGGGCAAGGATGAGGCAAGGACGGCTCTCCCTCCAGTCATCAAAGGCTTTGAGGACAGGAAAACAGTCCTCAACCGCACACTGCGTGACCAATGCCCTGGCCCTTCCCTAAATAAGCTGCTGGCAGTGAGTGGCTTGGTCCCACAGCTGGGTCAGGGCAATAGGGGAGGTGGTGGGGGTGGGGGAAGAAGGGGGGTGTGCACAGCAGCTGCAGAAGCGCAGAGTGCCAGGAAGAGGGGGACACAATGGAATACCAGCCCTGCACACCCTGGTGCAGGGAACACACTGGCACCCATGTGTGCTGTGAGACACCCATCTGCCAGCTCTGGGATCTGCTCTGTCCAGGAGGCTCCAGCTGGGACTTGACGTGCACCCTGGTCTCGAAAAGCTTCTGTCCATGGGACAAATGGCAGCAGGGCAGGAGAAAATGCCTTGTGCCATGTCAGCAGGGAGCTGGGATGAGGCAAATGAGTAGCTTTGGTAGCTCCGTGGCAGGGGAAAGCATGCCAGAAACCACAAGGCTGGGAAGGGACCAAGGGGCCCAGTCCTGCCAGCACAGGCAAGCTCAGGGATCGGCACATGCCAGGGCCCCACAGGCCCTGCCCAGCCACCAGCAAATTAATGATTCTGAGCAAACACCCAACTCAGCACACAGAGCGGCTTTTGAAAGGGCACTGGCATGGCACCCATGGGCTGCTTCCCCACTGGCACCCAAAACAGTGGCACTCAGAGCCCTGGCACAGCAGGCATCTCTTCCAGGAGGGCTGCCATTATCCCTGCTCTCTGGAGTGCCTGAGCACACAGCACTTGGGAAACTGAAGCCTGGCCACAGGGAAACCTCTCTAGGGACAGTAGCTGGCCACATTGAGCACCTTCTGCAGCCCCAAGGTTCACTGTCACCCTTGGAAGGAGCCATGGGGAGTGTGGCTGCCTCTGGGCAGAGGAAAGGAGAAAGGACACTGGGTAACAGACGTGGCAGGGATGCAGTGCTCCTCAGGGTCACTGAAGCCTTTGCCAGAGGCTGCTGGGTGTAAGAAGGGGACCTCATGGCAGTGACCTTCATAGCTCAAGCCTGCCCTGCTTCTGCCCCCAAGGGGCTTTGCATCCTCACTAACTAACCAGACTGAGATTTGGAGGGGCTGGGAGAGGGGAGTATTCCCCAGCCCAAGGTCAGCAGCCCACAGCCTGGAGGTCAGCACAGCCCCGAGCGCTCAAACAACCCCCTGCTTCCAGACATCCACCTAAGGGCCACCCTGCAGCAGCACACACCCCATCCTCCACAGCTCCCTCCCCAGGCTCCTCCAAGCCCTTAGTCACTTTTATGTTGCCCCACGGGTTGATCCCAACTGGCTTCTCTGGGTGTGGGGTACAAGTGGGCAGCTGGAGATGGACCCATGTGGATGCCTACGGCAAGAGTTGGGAGGCAAATGGTCCCCAGCAGCTCCCAGCCCAGCCAGCACAAGGGTGAGGGGGCTGCAGGGGGCTCATGTCCTCTATCCTCCTTCTTTCAGTATCCCTGGCGACATCAGATGCTGCTGCCAAGGTGTCACTTGCTGGGAGAAAGGAGGAAAGCAAGGCAGAGTGGAGGGCTTGTGAGAGCAGAGGAGCAGGGAGAAAGCGGTGGGAAAGGCAGTTTTCCCTTATATGGACTAATCCTCTTCCAGCTGAGTGGAGCCAAAAACATAATCAGAAAAAAAAATTCCTTCCCTGCCTCATGTCAGCCCAGAGCAGGCTTTCCCCAGACTGTGCCGCACAGCACAGGGAGACCTGGGTCAGGAGCAGGGTAGTCTCAGAAGGCAAAGGCCCAGTGGGTCAAAGAAAAAGCCCTCAGAGAAGCAGTGCTTGCTGCACCTCCCTAGACTGGCCAGAGACCCGGCACCCATTACCACTCCTGGGGCTCCATTTCACCCCGGAGACCCCAGCTGGGACATGGCAGAGCTGTAGCATTGGCAGGATGGGGAGAAACCCAAACCACCCAACCCCGCACCTCCGGAGGGGTGATCTGTCGACCCCAACATCATCCCACGAGGAGCAGTGGGCTCCTGAGTCCACGAGCCACGGGTAGGTCTACTTGTCGTCACCCAGAGCTGGCTGAGGGTGGCACAGCAGGAGGCTCGGCCGGGGGCAGCCCCCGTGCCGACCTACAGCACAGCTCCCCCTTCCCGCCGGCATCCCAACTCTTTCCTGTTCCCGCAGACTGGCCTTCCTGGCTGACTCAGTTTCCTGCCGTGACCATTCCCCAGCGCTGGCCCGGGCCACCCTGGCTCAGCCTCCGGGGCAGCTAGCACAGCCCAGCCCCGGGCCGGGGATCCCTGGGGGTCCCCGAAGCCGGCCAGGACGTTGTAGGGGCTTCCCGGGACAATAGCCCCGGCTGAGCAGGTCGCAGCCCAGAACCCTGAGTTCCGCCTTCGGGACACGCGGGCCCTCCTCCCCCATAGCCCATCGCCCGCAGCAGGGCCCCGCTCCGGCTCTGGCTCCCGGGGCAGTGCCCGGTGCTCTAGTAGCCACCGCGCAGGAGGGGATGGGATGCCCGGCCATGCGGGCAGAGCCCGGGAGGTGCGCCTGGCACCGCGCCAGCCTCGGGCAGAGCAGGAGCCCGCACCGGGAGAGCGGGGAGCAAGGAACCTAGCCAGCAGCAGGGAACGGTTTCGCGGGATCCGCCAGCCGAGGAGATGGAGCCGGGATAGGCGGTACGCCCGGGCGCGGTGCGAGCAAAGAGCCAAGCGCGGCGAGAGCGGTGGGGCCAGAGTCACCGGGGCAGTGCGAGGGCTCGTGCTGGAGCTCACTTGGGTTCAGACCCCGGCCCGAGCCAGAGCGGGCCCCTCCGGGTGCTGCCGCCCGGGACCCCCACCGCTTACAGTCACTCCCAGACACGGGCTCCGGAATGCCCCGGCCGAGCGGCAGACCCACGGCCCGCCCGGTCCCGCTCTGCCCGCGCCTGGGACAGACTACTCCGGCCCGGGGGGCTCAGGGAGCCGAGGTACCCCCAGGCACGCACCGATCGGCCCCCAGAGCCGCCGCGAGCGCGCACCGTGCCCTGGTCCTCCCGCCGCGGGACTCACCAGCTTCCGCAGCGCTCCCTCGTCCATCCCGAGGAGGCTCTCCTGGGACATCCCGCCCGCCAGGCCCGCGCTGCTGCGGCCGGGGCTCAGCGGCGACCGAGACAACAAAGGGCGTCCGGGGCAGCGCGGCCCCGCGCTTGGCTCGGCTGCGCTCCCGCCCGGCCCCACTCTGTTGCCTCCCGGTCCGGTCCGGTTCGGCTCGGCTCGTCTCCGTTCCCGCCCGCGCTCCAGGCAGCGCCGCAGCCCCGCTGCTTCCCACCGCCCCGCCCCGCCGCCGTCGGCCCGGCCCCGCCCCGCCGGAGAGGGGGGTCCCGGTGCCCGGCCCGGCCCGGCCCAGGCCTGTGTGCGGAGCCGAGCCGCCGTGCCGTGCCCCGAGGCTCTGGGCTCCCTCCCGTCCCGGTCTCCACGCCGGTGCCGGGGAACTCGGGTCTGGCCCGCCTGCGGTGGCACACCCGCTACGGATGTATCGCTGCCCGCAGAGCGTCCCCTCGTCCAGCCCGGACCGGCTGCAGTCCGGGCGCGGGGACTTCCCGCCCGCAGAAGCTGCTGCACCCCTGGCTTGTGGGATGCGGGACAGAGAGTCACCAGCACCTCCTGCCCGGGGGTTCACACCATGGGGTGCCCCTGCATGCTCTGGAGGGCTATTTGAGCTGCTCCCTGGTATACCCCAGGATTAATGCCCAGGGCACCCTCAGAGCCCCCCACCTGCCAGGGGTCCCTGGGGATGTGATGCCCCACAGTGCTCATTCCAACTCAGAAGGTGCTTGTGGTATCCTTGTCCTCCCATCCTAGATGGCAGTGCCAGGGCAGACAAGCCCGGGTGTCGGACTGTCAGGAGGATCCCATGGAACCCCAAGCTGCAGCCCTGCTCGGCAGAGGACAGGCTTTGTTGCATTTAATCTTGTTTCTGGGCAAAGGCCAAAAGTGTTCACTGGAGAGGACTAAGCTCCTGCTGTCACCCAGAGGTGCTGTGGGCTCTGCAAAGCAGACAACTGCCAGGTGCTGCTCCCTGCCCTGACCAGCAGAGACCAAGGGACTTTCCTCAGAGCAGGTCACAGGGATTCAGTTCACTGCTCCTCTGGGAGTTCCCAGCAACCTGCGGAGATGCATGGGATGGAGCAGGACCACATCATCCCCTGACACAGGAAGGACCCAGAAAGGCGAGAAAGATGGGGTGTGGTGGAGATACCTTGAAGGTCCAGCAGTTTCCATATTGGGAATGTTGGTTCAGATATCTCACTCCACACTGTTTGACAGTGTGGGTCTTCAGCTGTACTGGAGTCCCAGAGCCCTCTGCTCCCCTTGGCTCCTCAGCAGCTCTCCACTCTTCAGCCCTGAGCAGCATCAGGCTCCACTGGAGGATGGCAGCCCATTCCCAAGCAACTGAGCTAAAGCCAACCCCCTCCAAGCACTGTGCCCCCCCGCACAACGCCACTCTCTGCCAGCCTCAGCAGCAACCTCATTTCACTTGCTGGATGAGCCCTGTGCTGGTCTGGGGTCTGCTCTGCCTGCAGCTCTGCTGTCACATAGCCCCTCCGGGAGCAGGCACCAGCACACTCAGAGGTCTGCATCCCCTGCAGCTCTGCTGTCACATGGGAGCAGGCACCGGCACATCCCCAGCTCCTGGTCATCAGGCAGCATAGCTGGCAGCAGCTCTCCTGCCTTTGGAGTGTGGGGGGGACCCCACTGCCAACCTTGAGCTAGTGGAGGGACATCAAGTTTGTTTCCCAGCCCCTTGCCCAGCAGCAGCACTGGGCCTTCCCACATGGAGCACCCAGCCACAAAAGCATGATGAGCTGTGTGGATAAAGCAGTCTGGGGTGCTGGGTGCACAGCTTTCGGCACTTGCAGTGGCACTCATCTTGCTTCTGCTCCCACAGGTCTCCAACACGCCTGGTTCCATTCCCCCCAGATAGTGACCCTGTCACATCCTCAGTGACCTACTGCCAAGTGCCAGTGCAGCAGGGAGCCCCCAGCCCTGCTGCACCCACACAGCACCCCTGGGGCTCCCCGGGGGTAAGGTGGGCATGCAGCCAGTCAAGCACAGACGCCAAGCAGACCTTATTCCACGTGGCATAGCAAGGAGAGATTTACAAACCCCTCAGAGAGACCAGGGGCTCTGGCTCCAGGCCTGGCTCTGGGAGGACTGTGGATGGCTGCCCAGTGCATTGGCATGGGGCAGGTGAGTGGGTGATCTCACTGGCTTGCAGCAACCACAGGTGCTGTTGTGTGTGCTGTGCCAGCACAGGGGGGCACATCATCCAGTAGATGGGATGAACCTGCACCAGGCCTGGGTGAGTGCACAGGTCCTAGAGGCTTCCCCAGCCAGGGACCCAGCGCAGCAAGGGGAGGAGGGGCAAGAGTCCTTTGGGTTCCCTTTGGAGATGCTAAACATAATGTCAAATACCGATTATGGAATTTTATTGTGCAAGCATGTGTCTGAAACCGGTCAGGACACCTGTCTGACTCAAGGGTAGGGACCTGACTGTAGTGCCAGGCAGGGAGAATTCAATCTCCTTTGAGGCACGGCCCTTCCCCTGGGCACAGCAGCAGAGTGCAGGGCAGGCATTACCCTGCTGTCGTGGCAGCACAGACCCACCAGCAGCACAGGGCCGCAGAGGCTGCTGGAGCCTGGCAGCAGGCAGAGAGGAGCATCCTGGGCCCCCTTTCTTCCCTTCTGGAGCTTTCATGGCCTCATGCCTCCTCTCCTGGGAACTTCTGACACCCACAGACCTGTGTCCATCCCACTGTCCCCACACCCAACAGTTTGTGACCGCTCCTGAAGTCACAAGTTGGTTGGACCTAGCTGGCCTCACTCCCAGAGGAAGCCTGGGAGGTGAGACCTGTCACCCTGGGAAGATGCTTGGGCCAGGCACCCATTCCTGGCTGACAAAAGCAGCTGGATGAGCTCAGGAAGGAGGAGGAGAAAGAGGAGGGAGAGAAGAAGGAGGATAGCTCTTGGCTTCACTGCACTGTGCTGTTCACTCGTGGCCCACACACGTGAAGCCTGATGCCACCACTCCTCTGCGTGTTGACACCAGGGCAGCTCCTACAGAGCATCATGCTATTATCAACAGTGACATCATGGTGGCCGAGTTTTGGAGCTTTCAAAACTGCCATCCAGGGAAACCCATGGCAGAGAACCCTGGTAGTCACCAGCTCCCTGAGACTGCAGGGGAAGTTGGTCTCTCTGTGCCTCCTCCTCCTCTCCCTCCTGGGGATTGCAGCCTTGGGTGTGAGGATGTGTGAAGATCCTCCTGGATACTAGGTCCCTGGGCACTATGCAGCTTGGTTAGTGCAGAAGCTGGCATGAAGACAGGCCAGAGCAGCAGGACCTGGGGTGGATGTAGGGCTGTTCCCCCTCAGAGTAACAGCTGGACCTGCGCATGGGCGCACCCCACAGAGATGAGGCAGGACAAGGGATGGGTGAAGGGCTGCCCTCAGGTGTGGATGGAGGCTGGGCAAGGGAGAGTGGCCTGGGTGATGCATGGGAAGGTGTCCGTGAAGCAGTGGGACACACAGCATAGCCAGAGGTGGGAGGGCAGTAGCATGGCAGCTCTGTTGCAGCTAGGCCAGCCACAGGGACCATCTGCCTGCTCAGAAGTAGTGCCACTTGCTTAGGACAGGGCACTTATGCACAAACACATGTCCCCATTTCTCAGGCGTGACTCACATCCTTCTGAGAGCCAGGGTAGGATCAGGTGTGATGGATTCCTCATATCCTGCTGCTGGCAGGGGCACTGGGCAGTGCTGGGGACTGACTGCCCTAGGGTGCTGCATCACCAGAAATAGGGAGGAGCTGTGTGATAAGGAAGGTCCTGCTTTTGGGGTGCCACACTACCCAAGGAGGAGCAGTGCTGCTGCGGGTATTGAGGGCTGCAGTTGACATACCTGGCTGGCCCGGACAGGGACCAGCACGTGCAAAGTACACACTGCTTCCTTATGAGCTGGAAGCAATTTGCCCCATGTGCGGATCTCCTGGGCTGGATCTCTGCTGTGCCTCTCTACCTGCATACCGAAAGAGAACGGGCAGGTCTGTCCATCTGTCTCCAGGCTCTTGTCTGTTGCTCATGCTGCCTGAGGTGTGGGTGCCCCAGCTGAGGCCAGGTGTGTGTGACAGCGGCTGCAGCACGGACACACTGAGGATCAGGGTCCAGCCACTTCTTGCTGTGCCAGGGGCCCAACTGGCACAGGAGCTATGCTGGCAAGTCCCTGGGGGTTCAGCCTGCACAGGGCACACACCTGCACTCCTGGTGGAGCCTCTCTAAAGGGTAGGTCCACACACGAGGTGCTGGGTGAGCACCCTCCCTGCCCATGCCCACCCCAGTCCAGCTCACCTCTTGCTGCGGGGCTGCAGCAGTGGGGCACTGAGCCCCACCACAGCCTTGCTTGGTAGCAGTTAAACCCCAGATAAGTGAATTCATTTCCCTCTGCTCACCTTTGGCCTCTGTCCCATGCAGAGTTCCCCAGGGATCCTGTGAAACAAGCACTATCTGTCCCACTGCCTGCCCTGCCACAGCAGACAGCAATGGGGACTGCGTGGACCCCTCTGCCAGGGTCTGTCCTGAGGCACCACATCTACAATGGGAGCCTGGATCTGCTTCTGCTGCAGTGCCTCTGACACTACCTGTTCCTCCCTGGGCACCTCTTGCTTATGAATGCACCTTGCTTGTGCCCCCAGGAAGGAGTGGAGAGTGAAACACAGTCAGTAACCAGCACTGTGGGAACCCAGCAACCCATGGCGCTGCACAGCACCCTGCAGCACAGGATGCAGACACAGGCAGGACACTTGTGTCCGCCAGGAGCAGAGGGAGCCCGGAGACAGAGGCTGCTGTGGAGCTAGCATCTGCTCAGGACATGGCCCTCCAGGCTGCAGCCTGCTCCCTGGCAGTGGCCCTGGGGAACTGGAGTGCTTGGAAATGGTCAGGACCTTGGTGTCAGCATCTCCAGAGACCACAGGGCTGCCAGCCTGCGAGGAAGAATGGGAACCTCCTTTCTGCACTGTATGCTGGCATTTCCAGATGGATCTGCCCATGGCAACACGTGTGCCCAGGTTGAGCACATGGCCCCTGTCCTGCTGCACAGCCGCTGCCGCCAGTGCCTGCAGAGGCATTCTGTGGTGTCCGAGCTTCCCACAGAGCTGTGCTCCTGTTCAGCTGGCACTGCTGGGCTGCAGAGTTCCCCTCCAGCCTGCCCAGACCTCCAAATATCCCTTGTCTGACTCTCCACCTTCCTACAATGGGTTGTACTCACTAAGCGGGCTGACCCCTAGGGGTCTGACCCGGCTGTGCTCTTCAGCTGGAGCGGCGTTAGGAACCACGCCCTAGGGGACCACAGCTCCTGGCCATCGAAGAAACTCTACCTGGAGCTGAAGGGAAATACCTAGTGCTTTCAGAACAGAGGGAGGCTCCAGCTCAGCCACAGCTCTGGGAGCTCACATGAAGTCCTGGCTGTGTGTGACAACAAGGGAGGCTGCTTCAGTATTTCCACAGACAGGACATTCCTGAGAGGTGACCCAATAGCACTTCCCCCCTCCTGCCTTTCTAATTTATTTGTCACACTGAGTGGACACAACTATTTCTTCTCTTTTTGAGACACCTCTAAAGCCTATAAATCACAATGTTGAGATCTGCTGTGGCCAAGAAAGGAAGGGTTTGGAAAAAGGACATGCATTTAGGAAAGATGCAATTCCTGGTGACTTACCCCTAAACCCTAGGCTCCAGACACCTCCAAATATTGCTCAGCCTGGAGAAGAGAAGGCTCTGGGGAGACCTCATTGCAGCCTTGCAGTACTTAAAGGGGGTGGATTGTGATAGGACAAGGGGGAACGGTTTTAAACTGACAGTGGAGAGATTTAGATTAGATTAGATGTTAGGAAGAAATTCTCCCCTGTGAGGGTGGTGAGGCCCTGGTACAGGTTGCCCAGCAAAGCTGTGGCTGCCCCATCCCTGGAAGTGTCCAAGGCCAGGTTGGACGGGGCTTGGAGCAACCTGGTCTAGTGGAAGGTGTCCCTGCCCATGGTAGGGGGCTGAACGAGATAAGCTTGAGGTCCTGCTGAATCATTCTATTACTCTGTGAAACATGACACTTCCAGGGCTTTCCCAGAAGACCAAAGTAGCCATCTGCATCTCCAAGGACCCTGCCTGTCAGTTAGGGGTTTTTGGCCACCAGGATGCTAGGGGGCAGCCAAGGAATTGGTTTTCAAACTGCCCTAAAAATGGCTTCATTCATAAGCTGTGTGGCAAGAGCAGGATGACTCTTCTTGCAGGGAGGGGTTTGGGAAAGGTCCTCCAGGTCACTAGGACTAGAGAAACCAAAGTGGCACTGCTGTACCACAAGCAAGGCCGAACAGTCCTGGGCAGAGTTCGTCAAACCCCCGGGGCTGTCCAGGTCCTCTCTGCAGCCTCGTGCCGAGGCAAACGGACTGCTCCTCGCAGAGCCGCAACACTGTGTGCATGGAGGGAGATGCAACCCCAAGTGCAGGGTCTCGCACAGCCCACGCTTGTAGGCTGGCTTTGGGCAGCCCTGGCTACAGACACAGCTTCTCCTCCAGGACTGGGCAGCTGGGGACAAACCTGCCTCCGCACTTAGAAGTTGCTCTCTTGTGGGTCCCTGGCAGCGTGGAAACAGCATCAAAGGCACCAGTGCCACATGGCTCCAAGAAGCCTGGAATGTTATGGAGCACCTGTACGAGACCAGACCTGTTATTTGCCAATAAGCCAAATCACGCGCTGACAAAAGGCAGTCGGTTGGGTGTGTTGCCCCAAGTGGGTCACATCCTGCCACCTGGTGCAAGCCCAGCTGTGTGTCACACCTCCGGGCTTCCTGCAGCTCACGGTCAGTGACGGCTAACCCATGCTCCAGGACTACCATGTCCTTATAGGCCAAGAGGATGAGCTTTGATCTGCTGCTCTCTGGTGACAGCTCTGGTCGCCTCTGCACCTGTCCCAGGCAAGGGCCCTTCTGTCTCATTCACCATGTGAACTATTTCAAGACCAGGCTCTTTTCTGAACATATCTTGTCCTTATATTCACTTGATTTTCCACTAGGAGAGTCATAAGGAATTAAGAAAACTTGGTGAAATATTCCTGAGTGTGTTCTTCAGCGCTTCTCCTCCCCAGGACCATCCTTTCCCTTGCCCACAGCTCCATGCTATATTTTCTTGCACTACCTGAGTCTCACAGGCTCACCATGACAAAGTCTTTCTTGACAATGCTGCACCTTCTGTGTGCAAAACATCAAATGCTTTCCTACCTGCAATAAACCTCACTAGTTACTGTTCTCTTCCATTATTTTTATAGCTGTTCATAGACTTTTCTCTGATACAGAGATGGTTGGACTACCAACATCCTTCTTCTATTCCCTCCTTGCTTTGCACAAGCTCAGATACGAAAGCTGTAGACTGGAGACCATCTGCATAGGGAGCGATAGTCTCATGAGAGGGTTGGCTTTGCTTCTTCTTGTCTTCTTGTCTAGACAGCTTATGTAAGAAAGAACTGAACAGCTGCCTGGTCAGGAGTCTTCCCTGCCGAGCTGTGACTCTGCCAAGTCTTGCACTGGACTCCTAGTCCTTGCTGCTATGCCTAGTATACTGCAGGCAGGCTGAGCTGTTGCATTAAAATGCCCTGTCCACCCACAATGAGATTGCTAGTACTCCATTCAGCGTTTCACATGTGGTCTCCAATTCACTTTGAATATGGAAGATTAATTTATCCACTGCAAAGCCAGTATGAACAGGTCCTTATCCTGCAGCAAATGCTCCCCACCAGCATCCCATGTTGCTCTGTTGGCTTTCTGTGATGTACTTTCCTACTCTTCTCTTTTCTGGAGGTCATTCGCATAAGTCCCAACTTTGGTAACTGAACTAGGGTCACCTGCAGCTCCAGCATGTGTGGAGGTCACAGACCAGCACTTTGTTCCTTGTGACCCAGCTGACAGCTGCACCCTAATCCAGCTATTGCCTTCCATGATATTCCTTCTCCCTCTTCAGTGGTATGATGGCATGATGGCATACACAGAAATCTTACAATAAACTTTCACAAAAACTCTGACATTTCTCGCAAGTCATGCCCACATTTGGAGGACCCTCAGGCTGTGCCTGGTCCCTCAAGAAGCTGCTCTGCCTGCCACCCAATCCATGCCCCATTCCTGTCCCCACTCCAGCAACTGTCACGCAGAACACAACAAGCAGCTGCCAGAAAGTAAAACCTCCCAATCCCCTCTCAGTGTTTACATTTTTTTCTTACACACCCACACACCTTTGCCAGCCTGCAAATCATCAGGTTGTTGTTACAACGCTCTTTCTCTTCTCCCAGTATCTGTTAAGATGTTTCCTGGCCCTGGGTACACATGGTAAAGTGAACCAGCAAAATGATGAAGGATATCACCAACATTCACTGAGACCATAAAATGGATCAAAGACTCTGGCTGATGTTACAAAAACTCCTCACAATTCTTAAGATGCTCCTGCTGAAGACTTCCCAACCCACCCCATGGAAACACAGCAGGTACTGTCAGACTGGTCGCTGAAGAAACACCACAGAACACACACTTCTATAACTGCCAAACTATAGTTTGGGTCCTGCCAGAAGCAAAAAAAAGGAGGCAACTAGTCTCACCAACTACCATGTGCAATGGGGACCATTGTCCCCTTAACAACCACATCCTATGCCTCCCCTGGTGGCTCAGAGAAGGACATGACCCCTCAGAGGCAGCAGGGACCTCGAGCTGGTCCAAAACTCATCAGCTATAGCTCAACACCAGGCTGGGGTGGCTCCCAGCCGAACGTGCTTCCCTGGGCTGGGCAGAACTTGCACCAACACACAGCAGGCATTGCTCCTACCCCTGAACCCTCCGGCCTCCAGTCCCTGCATTTTTCTCCTTGCTTCAGGGAAGCGCTTGCTCAAGAGACATCCACCTCCTATCAGTTATCAGTATCCGAAAAGCAAGCTGTGCTTCACCTGTCTGCATACAAGAGCCGGTGCTTGCTTGTTCCAACAATAACAGCTCAGCAGTCTGACCCCAGCCCTGCCACAGACTCAGGTGAGGGGGAGATCAGGGCCAGTCCCCTGTATGCTACAATGGCAGTCGTGCCAAGATGCGGCCCTCAGTGGGGGCTCACACCCCTCTCTGCCTCATGGATCTCTGGACTGTGAACCCAGCAGACATCTGTGAATACTGCAGAGCCCTGGGTGCAGGGCAAGACATTTCTCCACAGCAGGACCACGTAGTGGGCCTGAAACCCTTTCAGCACTATGAAAAAGGTGACACCTTTGGCATCCAGAGAGAAGGCAAGCTGTTCCACAGGCAGAGGCTTTGGAGAGCCTCGGGGAGGAGCTGGCAGGGATGAGGTCCAGATGTGGCACACAGCCCACACTACCTGCTCCCCACCACACCGTGTGCTCTGGGGGCCCCACGAGCTGAGATCACACAGCCTCTGTTGCAAGGGCTACCCCTTCCTTGCAAGTGCCCCCTTCCCTGCACAGCTGATGCAGGGGGGCAGGGAGTCTTGGCTTCTGCCCCCATTCTCTTCCCATGTGTGTTCTTCCATATTCCTCATTCTCAGTGGGTAAGTCTTTCAGATGAAAAGCTTTTTCCAGGATTAACCAAGGATAGACTGTCTTTTCTCCCCCTTTCTATATCAGTGGTTGGATTAAGGCCTTAGTTCATGTAAACAGAGGGCAGAGCAGAGGCAAGCCCTCGTCATGGCCAGAGCCACATAATCAGCAAAGAATTAAATCTCTGTGAAGTGGGGGAAGGAAGTACTGTCCTAGAGCAAAATATTTAGATTCTCTGGAATATTGTCCAATTACAATATTTTTCTTCAAATAAAACATTTATAAGAACACTGAAATAAATATTTGAGAACACTATATACCAAAGCCCTGAGTCATTCCTTATGCAAAACCGTTCCCTCATTTTTCAGGCAGCTTCCCCATGTAGGGTTTGGAGCTGGGATGACTTCTGGCGGCACTGAAGTGCACTGACAGGTCTGGTGGCACATGTCCCTGCTGCCTAGAATAGAGCAGGGTCACCTCCTGGTCCTGGCAACATCACCTCCCAGTTTGAACCAAATGCCTGGGTGTGTTGGAGTGTGAGATGTGTTGCCTTGAATTCAAAGACTCTGGAAGCAGTAGCCCGGAAAAGGGCCTGTGGGCAGCTCTTCCTGGGAGGAGGGAGGGGGCACTTTGTGACATTCCTCCTTCTTTTAGTCCTTCTGTGTGGAGGACTGCAGAGGGATGTGGACACAAATGAGATTCCTTAGAAGGCCTTTTCTGAGATTCTGATGAACTGAGATGCTAATTTAAGGCACACTCACTGCTATCATGTCAGAGGACTTGTTCTGTGGTGCTGGGGGCCGCATCCCACCACCCTGGCTGCAGAAGCAAGGCATATCCACTCATATGGCCACAACAGACTTGATGTCCTACTCCTGACTGCACCCAAGTTGATGACCACCCTGGCCCCAAACCGCCCCAATCACATGCTTTGCCCTCTATTTTGTTGCCATTTCCCCTACCATACGAACAACCTACCCCAGTTATTTCCCTCTCAGGCTCGAGTTTTGTGGATTTGGCATCCTTGTTCAGTGATTACAGCCTTGGTGAGTGATTCCAGTCAGACAGCACTGCTGACACTACCTCTCACCCTTTTGTCTGACTGTTTCTTGCTGTTTGCTCAGCCCTGGGTCAGGGCTAGCCCTGCTTTGGCCTGGCAGTCATCCCTCCATTTAACCTCAGCCCTGGGCCAGACACCTGCCTGCAATTTTGCACTATTGTCATTAATGCTAGTGTTTCCTACATTTCAGCCACTGATGCAGCTGCTGCAACATTGAAACTGACTTTCAGCACAAGCTGGAGTCTCTCTTCACTGGCTTTCACGTACCCACGATCCCACGTGCCTGTAGGAAACGTGTCACCACCACATCCCTTGTGAGGCTATGAATACTTGGCTCTTCCTTAAGTCAGGTTAGGTGGGGAGGGGGTGGAGAAATAGCTTGGGAGAGGCACAAAGGCAAAGCCACTTTTACAGAACAAAGCTCTTTGTCTTCTTAAAATATTTAGGCTCATGTGAGAAAAGAACATGTATTACGTGGATCACCAGTGCAAGACAAAGAAGGGGAGGTCAGGATGTATTGAGCAAGCATGATGACATCTCCACACATCCTCCAAACCGGACACTGATGGGATTACAGAATTTATGAGGACTGATCAAACCACCACAAGATGATCCAACTGTGCTGATAAAACCTTTTCTGAGTTTGTTTCTCTTAATGAAAATAACCATGTTTGGATTAAAGATCTGAATGATGAGAAGAAATAACTTGAGGGTGAAGTTGCTGAAAAAAATGCCACTGCCCCACATATGCATTTTCTTTGGCCTTCGAAGAACCTCCAGGCTTCCTGACAGTCTCAGCTCAGGCTAGGTACAGTCTCTGGAGCTGTGTACTGACAGACTGTTGACAGCTTTTTGCTACGGTACTTTTGCTCCTCACACCACCTCCTTACTACTAGCCTGACCAGCTTCCTGCAAACCACCACATGCCAGGGAAGATGTTATGCATCTGTGAAGTTCCCCTCATTCTCTCTCATCAAGGCAGTTAAGCCTTTGCATTACCAGCTTCCTGTAAGGCAGAAGGGCAGTCCAGGGTTCTGGTGCACCTTGTACCTGCCTAGTGCTAAAGACAGAGGAGATGGAACACCTTCGGAGATGACAAAAGACATTTGACACATGGTGGCATTTCCAGCACACGATGGAGGAGCAGTTATCTATTGTCAGTCACCGCTGTTGATGTTTCGATGGGAAGGACCTGCAGAGCCTTGCTCCCACCCTACCACTCGCCAAGCGTGCTCTGCACCAGACGCGGTGATACAGCTGTTCATCTCTTCATTCGTACCACAGATCAATCTACTTGGATGCTGCTTCCCTGAGGCACCCAGGAGGTTTCCGTAAGTTTTTCACTACAAGATCATGTTTTTGATTGCTTGCAAGTTGCTAGACTGAAATTACTGTTGTCAGGCACATCCATCAGGCTGGGTTAAACAGACAGTCTGAACTGGACCAAACCCACAGGTAACACAGTCCACACATTTAAAATAATGAGACAGGGAAAATTATTTATTAATGAAAAGAATTAATTGTACTAGTTAGTCACCTTATTAAGAAGCCTGCACACCTTCTCATGTTGGTCGAAGCCACTAAAAATGTCATGCAGTCACAGTTCAGAGCAAGAAGCTTCTGGGCTTGGGTCCTTTTCAGCATCCCCATGGAAAACCATCCAACCTAGACCAAACTGTCAATCTCTGACAAATGATGAGTTCGTGCCATCCATAACTCTTTCAAGTTTGTCAGTTAAATTCTTGTAAGACACCACCATCGCTCCTTTTCTACCATCTTCTCATGGGTTCTTCTGCCCGTCATTCTTGCAAAGGATAGAGTGTTTTCTGCAGTAGGCCTGAGGTGGTGACTTAATGCTATAGCATCTGTGACATTTTTTTCCTGTTGTTAACTCATTAATCAAACTTGGACTCAGGACAGCGGGAGCCCAACTGGCAGCGGAGAATTCTCCCCTTTCATCTCTCCACTGAAAATTTCCTGGTTCTCACTGTCTTCCTGCTCTCATGTACTCTTACACTTTCCACTCTTCTGCAAATTCATTTACAAAGTAATTTCTGACATCAAGTGTCTCATTGAGAATGGTACCTAGACTGAAACAGTGAATTTAAATTCATGGTGTGACTTTCCTTGAAGATAAAGCAGCAAGAGGCCGAGACTTGGCACTACAGAAAAGGCCTCCGAACTGTTATGCCAGTACCTACCACACGTCTTGCCTTTGAACATCTTGGTCTGCATGTCTTGTGAGGACTGACACACCAACTGCTCATTCAATTACTGTTCCAGAGAAGAAGAATGGCAGGATTTAGATCTCCCAACATAGAAAAAAAGACACTTCCATGCAGAGAGGTCTAACTTCATGACTCTACTACATTTATTCGGCAAACTGCTCTGCTACTTGACATGAATGATGGAGAGGCTGGGCAGACATGCTACGTGGCTATGAACACAAGAAACAGGACTGTCCCAGGTCACATAGGGAATAACTTCTTACTAAGAGAAGCCAGGAGAAAAACACTTCCTTCTAAATCCTTGACTTCAGGGTTGTGTTCCTGCATTGTAGCCCAAGAAAAGGCAGAATGCTTTGATGAATAACGCAGGTTCTTCTCTGTGAGTGAGACCAGCACACTCCATTTAAAGAACACTTCATGCTGTTTGAAGGCAGCGATGTATTTCATGGAGTAAGTTCCCATTCTGTACAGGTAGATAATTAGGACTCATCACACAGCAGAGCTGGTATGTGGCACAATATGAAGGAACGAACCGAAAAGCTGCAAGGCAACGTGATGATTTCACAGCCCGTTAAAGGAAGGTGCTTTGAAATTCTTCTATAAACTCAGGGCAATGGAAAAACTCAGTTACTGGGGCCTGTGATTGCATCCAAACTTCTTAAGAGAGGTACCAAGGTGAACGCTCAGTCGAGCAGCACCGACCTAGAACTTCAGCAGCTTCTGTCATGACATATACAGAGGACCTTGCACCCAAAGGCAATGCCATTTTCTCCTTCCAGAAAAATGAAGGATAAAGGAAGGACCAGTAAGCCCCTGAGGATTACTTGTGATCTCTCAGATTTATTTTTCACTGCCTGCAGATTATTTCACTCTGACAGTGAAAACCTCACTTCTACAATGCAAAGGTTTACATTTCTTCATGTGCATAAACACAGAATAAAGCCACAAACAGTTAATTTGGGAGACCTCATGAGAGTGTGGAAAAGATACTTTGCTGCACTCACGACACTTGTCTGGTGCAGAATCTAGTACTCGCCATGGCGACTCATGCATTAAATACTGGCTTGGAAATCTGGTTTCTTAAAATATAGGGGAGATAAAGAATAATCATTAACTCAAGGCTCACACAGGTGTAGAAGCAGTTACCTTCAACTTGCAGAACAATGGCCACATAAACAAACTATTCAACAATCTCAGGCTATGGCCTGGACTTAGTGGAAAGAGGCTTAGCAAAATGCCATGCCAGGGTAAGGACCCAGCAAACACCACATGGGACTGCACAGGAACTCTCACACCACAGTCTAGAAATACAGACTTTGACCAGTGTGGAATCAAGACTAGTTTTACAAGGGGATTTGGGGATTATTGTAGAGTAAGAAACTCAGCCTTAAGGTTAAAAAAGAGCAGTACAGTTTGCCCTAAGCTCAACATGTACAGGTTGGACAAAGGACCAACCCACAGGTCATTTATCATGAAAGTTATGTGCACCAGAGCAAACTGCTGCTTTCTACTGCACTGAGAGCCTTCAAGGGTGGGGGGGTACTGCCTGTGACACCTGAGCAGCCAGACTTGTTTTGCCCATTATTGTAAGAGATTTTGCAAAGATATTGCTAATACAATATATACATACACGTAAGAGATACTGCAGAGATCCTGGTGCTGAACAGAAAGTCATGGAAATGGTTCCGGTAGTAGAAGGAAAAAAAAAAGGAAGTTGCCTGTCATAACCAGTATATCTGAAAGATCTGGTCAACTATTTAGACAAACTTTGGGGAGAGAGTTTCCAACATAAAAGTGCTGCCCCAAAAGAGGATAAATGTGAATTTGCAGTAGGAAGACTTCCATCTCCAAAATACTGAAGAATTCAGCAGTTTGCAGCAGCAGCAGCACATAGGCCAAACAAGCCTGTTATCTCTCCATCCACAGACAGAGAGGTTCCTACCAAAGCATAGCTCTGCCATGGCCAAGGCAGAGCTTTGGTGTGATCCAAATGCTGCTTTGCAAAATGTAAATTCATTTCACTACATCTTGGAACAAAATCTGGCAGCTCAGAGAGCCAGGTAACAAAGATACAATCCTTTCCAGACTTGGGCAAAAGAGATCAAAGAGCAGGAGTCAGTAGCATGCCTGAAACCTACTGCAGAACAGCTATGGAAAGTGTAAGAATTTAATTTTCATTTCACTTTTGTCAAAGAAAATAAAAAAGACGTGGAATTCATCACCACCAAACGGCGGAATGAAAATGAGCAATTTCCTGCCTAGAACTGGCAAAATGAAATGGAACTGCCAAGTACTGGTCTTCTCCCAAGGGACAGACGAAAAGGACTGGCATCCAGCCAGCCCTCCCTTGGAACAGGTCAGATCTCACAGGAGCAGCAAGAAGGTGCCCAACTGCTCTGTTCCACAGCACTGCAGTACCAGGACGATGTCGTCAACCTCTCCAATGTCAGGAAAGGAACACTAGTTCCTCCCTGAAGGTAAGATGATGCTAGGAACAGAGATGCTTAGAGCACCTAAGAGGACAAGGCTGATGAGATGCATAAGTTCAGGTTCATGTTCCTCAGGAACATGTATCTAGGTAGCTACTTTGCCCTTACACTGATGGGATTTACATTGCTTTTGAACATCTGCTGCTTATATTGACTGCAATGTGACAGAATAAAAGCTGAGCACAACAGATGATGCTACAATCCTTAAAAGACTCATGTTGATTATCGTCATAAACCTAATGACACGTAAGTACAGTTCTTGCCAGTAATTTTCCCAATTCTTTCATGCAGCTTTGATGTCCTGCTGCGTGCAGCTTTCCAGAGATAAGGCCTAAAAGAGCCACTGCATGAACGTACACAGTGATTTTCTTGATGCTTACACAAGAACACACAGAGAAATTCCTGTCAGCAGGAAGGACATAACTTCCTGGCCTGAAGGAATCTTTAGATGTGAATGGGCTAAACTGAGAATGAACAGAACTAAATGCTGCACTGGGAAGTGAAGTTCTCAGGCCAAAGCTGCAGAATTGGCAGTGCAGGCTCACACACCACTGGGGATGAGGGGCAAAAACCTCAAACATGAAACTCAGGTTTTAGTCATTCACCAACCATGATTAACAGATTTAAATTTGACTTTTCACCAGATAGCTCGGATACCACAGAATCATGGACTGGGTTGGAAGGGACCTTAAAACTCATCTCATTCCACCCCCCTGCCCTGGGCAGGGACACCTTCCACTAGACCAGTTTGCTCCAAGCCCCATCCAACCTGGCCTTGGACACTTCCGGGGATGGGGCAGCCACAACTTCTCTGGGCGACCTGTGCCAGAGCCTCACCACCCTCACAGGGGACTATGTCTTCCTAATATTTAATCTAACCTACCCTCCTCCAGTTTAAAGCCATTCCCCTTGTCCAAAGTCCCTCTCCAGCTCCATTGGAGTCCCTGCAAATACTGAAAGGCTGAACTAATGTCACCTCATATCCTTCTCTTCCCAAGGTTGAATAATCCCAACTCCCATACTTTTTTTTTTTCCCTAATGGATTATATTTTATTGCTGGAAAATCCCCAGATAAAATTAAAGTGCTTCTTTCTTTTATGAAACCTTTACCTTTCCCCTGCGATGTCAAATAATGTTTATTCTTTTAAAACCTGCAATCTTACATGTTTCATTCTTGCTGGACATTCTTCAAGAAGGAATACGCCACATCAGTTTCTGCACAGACTGAATTCCTACAGATTTTTGATCTTTAGTTCAGATTCCTATTATCCAAGACACGGGAGATGCAGCCATCCTGTTTCAATGTCCATTTCAGAAGGAAAGTGGGGTGTGTTATTCCATGGCACAACTCAAGTGTTCAGCAAAGTACTCCTGGCCTTCAGGGCTTCTGGGTTTGGGCTGTGGTTTGGGGGCACAAGGTGTGTGCAGGGCACAGGGAGGACAGCTCTTGAGCTCAATCCCTTGGCGTTTCAAGATGAACGAAAGACACAGGATTGAAGCAAGAATGATTTTATATATCGTCTATATTAATGTTTTTCCTAAGTACGGGCACGTTCAGGCGCTTCTCCTCGGTGACTTCCCGGAGCCTTCACCAACACCGCAGGATCGGCACCCGCCGAGCTCCGTGCGGAGCCTCCGGAGGCGTTCAGCGGTGGGATCCTCCCATCCAGCTGCGTTCCGGAGCCGCTCCCACCGTCTGGGGCCGAGGGGCCTACCCCGCTCCGCTGCGGCACTCTACAGTCACCGTCAGCTGGTGCACCCCCTCTCCTCGTCGGCCCCGCGGCGGTGGGGCCGCCCAGCTCCGGCGCGTTCGCCCAGGGCCGGACGTGATTCACGCTACCGGGCGGCCTCTCCGCGCGGCCTCCGGCCTGGCCGTCCTGGGGAAGCCGCAGCGGCCGCTCCCGCGGCGCTGAGGCGCTCGGCGGCTGCCGTCGGGGCGGAGCCTGGGGAAGGAGTCCCCTGGGGTCCCGGGGGGATGTTACGGGGCGGGGGGGAGCTCCACGGGGGTCCCGAGGCGGCCGCGCGCACCGCGCGCTCACCGCTCGCGCACCGCGCACTCACCGCGCACTCACCGCCGCCGCTCCCTCCCGGCCGCGCGCGCCCGTCACGCGGCGGCGCAGAGCCCGCATTGGCCGCGCAGGGACCCTCCCGTCACGTGCCGCGGCCCGGCCAATGGGTAGCCGCCGCGTGGCCCCGCCCCCGCGGGGGCCGTTGCGGCAGCGCCGGGTGCGATCGCGGCGCGGCGGAGACAAAGCGGGGCCGGCCCGGGGCTGGGGGCGTGCGGGAGCAGCGGCGGGGGCAGCGGCGGGGGCAGCGGCGGGGGCAGCGGCGGGGGCGGCGGGGGCAGCGCGGGGCGGCACAACGCGGCACAGCGCAGCTCCAGCCGCCCTGCGGGGGCTGTGACCGGCAGGGGGCGGGGAGGCCTCGAGGCGCGCGCGGCCACCGGCGCACGCGGCGCGGGCCCGAGCCCGGCCCCGATGACGGCCGCCGTCATGTCTCTGGGCAATTACAGCAGCCTGAACCGAGCCCAGCTCACCTTCGAGTACCTGCACACCAACTCGTGAGTAGCGGCTGCGGCGGGGCAGGCCCGCGACACCTGGCCTGCTTGGGGCGACGGGTCAGCGCGGTGCACCCGGCCGAAGCCACGCGGGCCGATGGGAAGAGTGGTCTCCCTGTCCCAGGCCTGGCTGTCGCACCGCAGGGCGGGTCAGTGGGTCATGGAGAGCCGGTGTGGGGGGACGGTAGGCCCGGGGGGAACGGAGGGGCCCCTCGGGCACTCGGACCCCCGTGGCCGCACCTCTGCGGAGCAGCGCGTGCGCTGCTGTGCTGCCCACCATTCTGCTTTGGCGTTTGGCTTCGTGCGTGCCCACTTGTGTTGTGCAGATTTATTTTCAACAGGAATATGACAGTTTTCTTCCAATCAGATTTTTGCATGTCATCAGTGAATCCCTCAGAAATAACACATCCTGAGAAGAGGCAAAGCCCTTGTTTAAAATGAGGTTCTTCTGAGTACCTGACTAGAAAATGGGAAGCGTCACCAGCAAACAGTGCTTAGTGGGGTCAGGCTCCTGTTGATACCTGCCTGCCACTCCTAAGCCTTGTAGTTGCCACGTACAGAAGAGATGAAAGAAAATGCTTGTTCTTCCTCAGCTGGCCCAGAAGAACAGTGTCGAACCATATTTGGCATTGCTTCATTTTGATTAGTTGGTCACCGGCCTAAGATTGTCCACTGATGTTCTGCAGAAGAGCTGACTCTTAGTGTTATCCATCGATAGAAGAAGTGGAGTGCAAGTTTATCTTTTTGCTTCCCTTTTCAATGCGTGAAGGACCACAGCAGTTTACAGCAGTCTAAAGATGGCACAGAGACACGAGCGACTTGATTTCAAAGTAGATCTCTCCGGTTCTGTTGGTAAACAAGATACATCTGCAAGAGCAGCCAAGACTAATCTCCCTTATGTATGCCAAGAGCATACGATCCATTTCTTTTCATAATCAGAAAAGCAAAGGGGTGTTGCACAGGAGAATAAACCTAGTAACAGTTCCATGTCACCCTTGGCTCTGTGTCCTGTGGCCTTGCTCTCTGGCCCAGCTGGTGGAGAGTGAACACTTTGGTGCCTGAAGGTGGACAATACTGAGTCATGCTCTAGTGCTGTTGTTGATTTGTGAAATTCTGGTGCCCAGCTGCAGAAGACAGTCTTTTTTATGGATTAGAAGACCGGATGGCAGAACTCAGTCAGCAGTTTGTTTGCCTTCAGAACTCCGGAACTATGTCTTTTTAAGAAGATAAAATCTGTGCTGCAGAAAAGACTGAGGTGTTGGTGCTGTCCTCAAGTATATTAAAGCTACTTCATGTTGCCACTGTGCTTATGCTGCCTGGTCTGCTTGCAGTGTGCTGCATGTCTACAGTGATACCCGCGTGACCAAATTGTTGGGAGGAGCTGGAAGCTGATTCTTGGATAAGACAAAGCTGGGGCTTCTTGTCCATCATGAACAAAGAACCTTCTGAGATTATGGGAATCAGTGCATAAACCAAATGCTTCCCTAAGAATGGGAATGGAAACAGTGGAAGTAATTTAAAACCAAAACTCCAAACCAAGCCATGGCAAACAACTTTTGTGCTCTTCCAATAAAACAATGACCAAAAAAGACAACACTCATACCTCAAAACAGCCCAAAACCAGCACAGGACTTTTCATAGAGGAGACTAGTCTTTTGGACTGTTCTCTCTTGCCAAGGAAGACCATCCCATCTCAGATAAATTCTCAGTGCTAAAAGTGTTCTAATAGTCAAGGAGGCAGAAGTTCTTTAAATTGGAGTTAAAGACCAGCTGTCTAGCTGTTAGGGTGCAGAAGGAAACCATGACTTTTTTTTTTTTCTCCATTTGTAAGACCTTCTTTAGGAAAGGTTTTGTTAAGTCTAACCCAGAACACTCAGTCTGAGGTGCTTTATAGGAGACTGTTGATCTGGTCTCTGAGCTTGAGGACTTGCAGCAGATCTTTCCAATAGCTGTTTAATGCTTCCATGTCTGATGGCAAGGTTCACAGCATGTGTATGAATCACTTCAGTTGCCTTTTTTTTTTTTAAATAGAAGCACCATTGTGGTTTTCCAGGTGCTTTATTTGGTGAATAGGTGAATGGGGACAGACTTTTTAGAAGGTCCTGTAGCAACAGGACAGAGGGTAGCAGTTTTAAACTAGAAGAGTGTAGATTTAGACTAGATATAAGAAAGAAGTTCTTCCCTGTGATGATGGTGAGGCCCTGGCACGGATTGGCCAGAGAAGCTGTGGCTACCCCATCCCTGGAAGTGTCCAAGGCCAGGTTTGATGGGGCTTGGAGCAACCTGGTGTACTGAAAGGTGTCTCTGCTTATGGCAGGGATGTTGGACTGGATGACCTTTAAAGGTCTTTTCCAACCCTTATGATTCTGCGTGAAAGTCTTTTTGGATCCTAGAAAGAAAACTACTGTACATAAGCATGTGAAAATTACCCATGCATTGTATTTACGACTTCCCAGAGCCATCTGCTTGCCTTCACATTGGTTTTCCTTAAGAATTAAATGCTTTTACTTTAAGATCCGTCCAGAGTAATTCATTGAGATGATCCCAAAACCACACCTGAGCCCAAACAACTTATGTCTGTATATTTTGAATATTTGTTATAAACATTTGAAGGTGTTCGTTAAAAGTCAAACACCTGAAATTGTCTTCTAGCAGTAGGTAACCTTTAGCTTGTGATGGAACTTAGTGGTTTCCTGTAACTAGACTTGTCCCATTGAGTACAAATAGACAGACTTCAAGATGACTGAATGGTGGATTTGAAGAAAACTAGTAATAATAGACTACAAACATTTCCCCACCCTCCAAACTCTACTTCTTCTTGTGTTTGTTTTCCGTTCTGGCCTGAAAAGGAGTGCAGAGTACTAAGAGGATAGCTCTTTTTCCTAACACACATGCCAAAACCCCCCCACGTTTTCCCAGATGTGACCACCTTTAGAACAAAATTGAAGTCTTACATCTGTCATTAGTAATTAGATACTTGTCTGATTATGCAGGGTCCAGAGTCAAACTGGGTTCAAAAAGGGGTGATCCTGTAGGAACCGCTCACAAAACAAGCTTAGATTCCCTCGGCACGTTACTCCAAATGATTGTTTGTAGGGATATTCGAAGCTGGTCATGTTCTAGAACAGTCTGACTTGACCTTTTGTAACCTGTGTTTCAGTAAATCAGCAGCGTTGGACTACCTGTTTGTTCCTTGTCAAGCCTGTGCTCCTGAGTGAAGCTGGCTCAAACAGAAGTTGTGGGAAAGTCCGAGCCAGTCTGTCTGCCAAAGATGAGCTGTTGCTGAGACTCTGGATTTTGATAACACTTCCCTCTCTTCCATGTGTTGTTTCATCTGTTGTATGACCAGTAATAGTTGTATTTCAAATGCTCTGATGCTGGTTGCTGTTGCCTCTGATGACGCCCGTCTACTTATGCTCAGATATTTCCGAGTTACTTGATAAGACTTCATTTTGCCAACAGCTTGCCTTGTGTTTTTTAAACTTGTGTCGCAAGCTAAGTAATCCCAAAGTTTTTCTGGGAGGTGGGAGAAATTATCATTAGTCGATCATGCTGGGTATGATGTATTTGAGGCACTCTTGACTATAAGACAAGACCATGGGGTTTGTCAAAGATTAGTTGATTGAACCAGGCCAAAGCACTTCATGTGACTTTAGTTAGATACTGACAAGTGTGTTGAGATTCACAAACTGAACAGAAGATTTTTATACTATATATTCATTTTTATTAGTGATAAATAGCTGGAGTGAATTTCACTTGCTTGTAGCATTGTTTCCCTTCGTCAGCAGGAGAGGTTGCAGTTTTGGAAGATTTTCAAGTTCAGTACGGTGTCAGGCTACATTGAGATGTTTTCTTACCTCTCTTACCACCTACAGCTGTGTTCCGCTGTTTTGTTCCAGCATCTTTCTTTGGAAATCCTTACTTGTATCTTATTTGCATCTGAGACTGGATGTGGCACTTAGTGCCATGGTCTAGTAACCACGGTGGTAGTGGACCAAGGGTTAGACTTGATGATCTCAGAAGTCCCTTCCAACCCAGCTGATTCTATGGTTCTATGATTTACTTACTTTGAAGTATCCTTTAAGTTGTGGACTAGAGGCTGCTAATGAAGCGTAGTTACTAATGCTAAAGCATCCACTTGCTTATGGGTTACTTCCTAAATAAACTTCTGGGATGTTGATTTGTGGAGCTGAATAGGTGCTTGTAAACTCGAGAGTGCTTGAAATCTGTGATTGTCCCACACACCTTTTCTTTCACCACCCCAGTGGAATGGGGAGGTGAATTAGAAAAAGGTTAAAACCCATGAGCTAACCTAAGAACAGTTCAAAAATTGAAGTAAAGTAAGATATGGTACTAATGAGAAAGAGGAATAAAGCTCAAGAAGGTCAAGTGATGCCCAATAGAATTGCTCAGCCTCCACTGACCTGTGCCCAGCCTATCTCCCAGCAGTGATTGGCCTCTCCTGGCCAACTTCCCCTGGTTTATACACTGAACAGGACATTCTGTGGTATGGAATATTCCTCTGTCTGGTTTGGGTCAGCTGTCCTGACTGTGGTCCCCCCAGGTTCTTACACAACTGACTAGCAGAGCTTGGGACACTGAAAAGTCTTTGACTTACGGTACTCATGGCTTGGCACCAGTCAAAACATCAGTATGTTATTCTCGCACTACATCCAAAACACAGCACTGTAACAGCTACTGAGAAGAAAATTAACTCTACCCTGCTGAAACCAGGACAGCAGGAAATCTTGCTCAAAGGAAAAAACAGCAGGATTGCATTTCTGTAGAAGCTTTCTGATTGGATAGATAGTCTTCTAAACACTATTCCCATCTGTCTTGTCTCTGCATGGGCAAGTGGGAGCTTGCAAAGATGGAAATCTCCATTCCCATGGTCCTAGTGGTAACTTTGAAGGCTGATATGTTTTACCTCTGACTGGAGCTTGAGTTGGTAGGTTTGGTGTCATGACACTGAAGATGGATACGAAAGCTTCTTTTGTGGTTATTAGCAGTGTGGACTGCTATATATTTTATATGTGGGAAGTACCTACATGTCTGTTCTTGGAAAGCTGAAAATAGGAATAAGTGTCTTCTGTTTAGTCACCTGTTGGCCTTTTTGGGTAGTGGTGAGAACAGGTTGTTTGTGAGGGTTTTGTGCAAACTGAAACACATTGATAAAACCAGTTTCTGAGGCCTTGATCTCTCCGTCAAACATCTTAGAGGAGCAACAAATCCCAGCAGCTGTTTTTCCAGTCTTACAGCTGCTGTTAATATTGTGGTCAATAAGGCTCATCTGCATTTGAAATAATGTTGGATTTTGAAGCCAAGTTGCCAGTTTGGGCATTAAGTGGAGATACAGCATTTATGTTGGCAGACAATATATTGTAATGATTTTTATTAGCTCCTTAACGTTTCTCACCATGTATCTTCCTTCAGTGTTGAGGCACATAACTAATGGCTTCCAAATAGGTGCTGCTTCTAAGAGGTGGCAGTTAAGAGGCTGGAAACTAAACGTGGCTCTTGAGATTGTGCTGAAGTGGTAGCTGGGTTCATGATTTTAGCATGGAGTTGGGAAGGCATTGTGGTACAGTGGTGTTAGAAGACTCTTTGTCTGGATTAGCAGCAGTTGCAGCTATTGAAAGTCTCCCAGGATCCCGAAGCTTTTTCCTGTCAGAAATAACTTTTACGATGAGACTGTGTACATGGGGGAGACCAACCTTGTGCATAATGTCCATGTCTTGTTGTCCAGAGCAACTGTGGCTACCCCATACCTGAAAGTGTTCAAGGCAAGGCTGGATGGGGCTTGGAGCAATCTAATGTAATGAAAAGTGTGCATGCCCATGGCAGGCGGATTGGAATGAGATGAGCCTTCAGGTCCCTTCCAACCCAAACCATTCTGTGATTGTGTGATAACCCTCACTTGTCTGTGTTTACATATAGGCAGTGTTTAGTTGCTCTAAAGAGACCTGTCGATGTGAGTAAGGATTGCCATGAATTATTGTCAGTGTCATAGGCTGGTTCATTGGGTCCATCATTTTCTCTGCTGTGTCTGCGTACCTGCCGTATATTTTAGACCATATTGAGCTGCAGTTTGGGGCAGCCTGGCTTCTGCCTGGCTGCCTCTGGGAGGCACTAAATTGCTCATTCCTAACCTGCTGCCAGCCAGACCATAGTGTGGTAGACATTTGATTGGATTTGTTTGAAATGTGGTTGAGATTCTTGTTTATTTAAAGGTCTCTCTTTTTAAGTGTTGCTGTAACCCTGCTGATTTCTGTGTTTTGTTCCAGAACTACCCATGAGTTCTTGTTTGGTGCCCTTGCTGAACTTGTAGATAATGCCAGGTACGTACCTGAGACTATGTAATTCCCAAAGGTAACTTCGGTTGAGATTTAATTCACCTGTCTATTAGTTGATCTTGAGGAATTTTCACTTCTAATAGACTTTATAAAAAATACAAAATATGACTTCTGTTAAAAAGCCAGTGATACTCCCTGTCACCAGATCTGGTTGTGTGCCAGCAATGTCTTGTGCTGGAGTTTAAGTTCAAGTAGGCAAAAAGTAGGAAAATATGTCTTTTAATTTTCTATCAGTGCTGGCTGTGGGGCCTCTGCAGACTTTGATGTGTGCAGCCAGCTATTTTGGAAATGATTACATGTGCCTGGATTTTGGTTTAATTTCTCTTTGACGTTTGAATAACAGTTGTGTTTTTATTGCTTTGTAGAGATGCAGATGCCACGAGAATAGACATTTATACTGGTAAGTCACTCCTACTGCTTCCTTGCATGTCAGCAATTAAGTCAGTAGTTAACTTGGATTTAGGCTGCAAATGCGTGCTGTCCTTGATAGAATAAGAGTGAGGGTGTTTATGCCCCAATCCTGGGGTCAGTTTTGGGCCCCTCACGACAAGAAAGGCATTGAGGGGCTGAAGCATGTCCAGGGAGCATGACCCTGGGGAAGGGTCTGGAGCACAAGTCTGGTGAGGAGGAGCTGAGGGAGCTGGAGAAGCTCAACTGGGAGAAAAGGAGGTTCAGGGGGGACCTTCTGGCTGTCTACAACTCCCTGACAGGAGGGTGGAACTAGGTGGGTGTTGTGCTCTTTTTCTAGGTAACAAGTGATAGGAACAAGAGGAAATAGCCCCGAGTTGTGCCAGGGGATGTTTAGATTGGATACTAGGGAAAATTTCTTCACTGACGGGATGGTCAGACACTGGAACAGGCTGCCCAGGGTAGTGGTGGAGTCACCATCTGCCCATGTTGGTTGGACTTGATGATCTCCAGGATCTTTTCCAATGTAAATGATTCTAGTTTTCTACCATTTCTCCTGTGCCCCAGTGCCTGTTGTCTTTCAAAACAGAGTACTTTTACAAATACCTCAGGGAAGCACTTTAGGTCAGCCTTCACCTGAGGTCGGGTGAAGTGAGTTGCAGTTTTTACTGAGTGCTTAAGAAATCAGCTATCACAGTACGCTCTTGTAGCACACAGTTACATACAGTATAAAGTGCAGAGTTCTTAGTCATTCTGTAACAAAAATCTGGTGCTCTTTCTTACAGCTTAGCCATATTGGTGTTGTAAAAGTCCTATTTGTTGTGTTACTTTTGTTGTTAACACCAATCCCATTTTATGGAACTTTTGCTTGTGAGAGCAGTGAATGACCTTTCTCTTGCAGAGCAACGAGAGGACCTACGAGGTGGATTCATGCTGTGTTTTTTGGATGATGGAACAGGAATGGATTCAAGTAAGTGACAGGAAATTACACTTGAATTTGCAAGCTGAGGTTTCATGTTATGTCTTAGGCTGAATTAACATCTTAGTTCTGTTGAAAAGAGCGTGTTTCATGCCTGTATGTGTGTTCCTGCCTCTGCACTGGTTCTTTTGTACCATGTTATATATAAAACTATTCACCTCTTCAGTTGCAGAAAACTAATCTGGTCAAAAGAAAATTGTTTTGCTGCATTATAGAGTTGGGTCAGCCTGGCCTGTAGTTTTCCAGCACACTGAAATTGGCCTTAGGGCTGAAGGGAGAATAGTGTAGCCAGATGGGGAACAAGCACAAACTTTGATGGGCATAAGCCTTTTCCCCATCCATGGCTGCCAGGTGGTCAGTGTATCTCAGCTCTAGTCAGGTGTGTCACGGCGGAAATTGAAGACTCAACTTTGAAAGCACTTTGCTGTTGTTTCATCATTAGCATTGTGACGGAGATCAATACTGGACAATATAAAATCTTAAAATATGAGAAGAATATAATATGTACTTCTGTCTTGTTATAAGGATTTATATAAATCTGTATTATATCTAACAGGAGAAACCTAAAAGCTCTCCTGCTTTGCTTCAGCATCAATAAGCTTACTGTCAACCCACACCACCTTCTTTCAGTCTTGGGGACTGGTAAATCGTCCTGTGAGGAGTTCTCCACGGGACAGAAAAGTTGGGTGAAATTGGGAGGTTTTGAAGAAGGCAAGGGAGGTGGGTGAATAAGCAGCAACTAACATTTTTGTTCCGATCCCTCAGTACTTTAAGTTCCTCTTGTGATATTGTTATAGTTTAACCACAACTGGCAACTCAGCCCCAAACAGCTCACTCCTCCTCCTGTGGGGTGATGGAGAGAGTCAGAAAAAAGCTGTGCACACAAGCAAAGCAAACCAAGAAATTAATTCCCCACTTCCCATGGGCAGACAGGTGTTTGCCATCCCCAGGAGAGCAGGGCTCCATCGTGCGCAACGGTGCCTTGGGAAGGAGAGTGCCATAACACCAAACATGCTCCCTTCCTCTTCCCCAGCTTTATCTGCTGAGCATTACACCCTGTTTCATGAGACCTGGAGCAACCTGGTCTAGTGGAAGGTGTCCCTGCCTATGACAGGGTGGTTGAAACGAGATGGTCTTTAAAGGTCACTTCTAATCCAAACCATTCTAGGATTCTGTGATATGGTCTGGAATATCCCTTGGGTCAGGTGGGGTCAGCTATCCCTGCTTTGTCCCCCTCCCAACAACTTGTGCACCCCAGCCTACTTGCTCGTGGGGCGGTGTGAGGAACAGGAGAGGCTTTGATGTTGTGTAAGCTCTGCTCAGCACTAATGAAAACATTGCTGTATTAGCAACACTCTTTTAAACGCAAATCCAAAACCATAGCCCCATGCAGGCTAGTATGGAGAGACTGAACTCTTCTCTCAGCACAGATACAAGACGTTTCATTCCATTTGTTAGTGCACACAAGATGCGTACACATTTGTTGGTGCATACACAGATTTGTGACCTCCATGAAAGAATTTGTTTGAACTCTAGGTACCTTCTGTATATTCTTAGAAATACAATTAGGAATGCTAGACAGGTCTTCTGAGAGTACTTTTCCACCACCCGTGGAACTGAAGGAAGCAATAAAGCCCCATCTATAAAAAAGACTCCGAGACTGAACTATGACCTTCTTGCAAGCCCTTGTATCAGGGAGAGGAAATACAACCTTTTCTGCCTGTCTTGAAAACTACCTGTTTGTCTCTGGAAGGTGGCAGATGTCTGTTCTAGTGCCACCAAGTTTCATGACAGCTTTTACGCTGTTGTTGCTTTCGTATTGCTGGTTTTGTGACAAAGTGGGATTTAAGTAATGGTTATATTGCTTCTTTTGACTGATCTTTCAGCTAAATGTTGAAGGATTTTATCTTGACTGTTAATCTGAGATACTCAGTAAAGGAGATTGGCAGCTACTATGGATTGTAGTGGTATTTCATAGCACTATGCATCAGATACAGCAAATACCATGTAATTCATGTCCTTTGACTGTCTTGATGCTTGCATCAAATTTGGGTTATTCTGTGTCTGAAAAAAAAATACTATATTTGGTTTTTTTAGATACTATTTTTTTTTAATTTTACCTAGGCTGTAAAGTTACCTTTACCCCTTTCCAGGACATCACTTTTCAGAATGTAAAATCAGTATGCAGTGTCATTTAGAGCTTTCAAGAAAGCCTTTCTTAATTTTCTGTAGTCTCAGATATATTGTTTGATGCACAGTCTAACTCTGATCACATCTTCACGGCTTCAGCACTGGGCATTCACCTTAAGGCTTGATGAGCATTTGAAAGTCACTGGACTAAGGGCAGCTGGGTGGAAGCTCCATGTGCTGCACAGACAGCATGGACAGCCTGTCAGAATGAACAGAAGCAGCTGAGGAGAGTCTTTAATCCAAGCTCCCTTCATGGGATTCTCTTTGGTTCCATCCCTGGCTGTAGGGATCTGAACTTTAGTTTCTCATAATGCAGACCTGCCAGTTTTAATGGCATCCTGAAGATCTCCTTGATCCATCTCAGATGACTTTAGGAGATGTCAGCAGAAGACCTTTTATTGGGCTTTTCTCCTTTCATACAGACCCTTGCTTCAACAGAAATCATAGAGCTTGGGAGTGTTTTATTTTTGTGCATGATACCTTTAATTAAGAATTAATTTTATCCTAGATAAAGCTGACATGCTAAAAAGAATAACTCTGTGACTTGCCATTGTGTGTTGGAACCCATGGGATCTTCCCAAGTACGCTGAAAGGACAACTTGGAAGGCTTGATGAGGCACGATCTGGGGAGGATGAGTGCCTCTGGGCACTTCTACACAGAGGGAAAAGCTGAAGGCTCTGAACATTCCATTAACACGTTCTCTGTATTACTCTATTGCTGTTCTCATTGGTCTTGTTCTGTGTTGGACATTTCTAGATTTCTTTGGCAAGCTCTGAAAACAGAGCGAGGCAGTTGGCCAGATTTGAGTGCTCTGTCTGATGCCTCCTGATTAGCAAGCCAAATGACAGCTTCTCATTTCTAAAAACGAGGAGTGTTTGTCAAGTGATTCAAGTTGCATTGAGTACTTGCTGCATTGGCTCTCTTAATGATCACTCTGGGTTGTGTGGTCTGAAGATCAAGATACATTTGTACTCAAGCGGCAGACATCTCATACTGTAGAGTCATGAGTTATCAAAAGGTCTGAAGATTCAGCGATACCACAGGACAGCTCTTTTCAAAAGAACTGTCATGTCCCAAAGGGAGATATCAGAATTATAGAATATCCCAGGTTGGAAGGAACCCACAGGAATCATCAAGGCCAGCTCCTGGCCCTGCACAGGACAACCCCAAAATCCCACCATGTGTCTGGGAGTGTTATCCAAATGCTCTTTGAGCGCTCTTAGGCTTGGTGCTGTGACCACTGCCCTGGGAAGCCTGTTCATTGCCCAGTCACCATCTAGGGGAATAACTTTTTCCTAATATCCAGTGTAAAAGCCCCCCGCCCCTGACAGAGAGGGTAATAGTACTAGCCCTAAAGTTTGGCTTTTTCATAAGGGACTAGATAGGAGTCCATTAGAAATCTGAACAACAGTTCTCATGCAGCCCGTCTGAGGTCAGCATTTCCCAGATTTTCAGTGGAATCACTACTGAGGATACTTGGGCTTGAGAATTTTACCTGCTGCCTGGCTCTGAAGGTGCTTCATGAATTCAGTGAATCAAAATACAGGTTGAATGATTCAGTGAGTCAACTTGTAGGTTGAAAAAGTGTAACAACTGATTTAGGAAGTGATCTGTAATGTTCTTAAGCGATTGAAGAAAAAGAAGTCTATAACTTGCATTTTAGAATCATGGAACAGCTCAGGTTGAAAAGGACCTCAAAGATCATCTGCTCCCTTTCATGGGAAAGGGAGGAGATGATTTAGCACCCTGTCCCTCCAGTGAAGGAGATTTCACCACATCACTGGGGAGTTGTTCCAGGGGTTGATTGATTGATGTCTAAAAAATTCCTTACTTACATAAAGAAGAAACCTCTCGCAGTGCAACTTGTACTGTTGCCCTTTGTTTTTTCCATGTGGCTCCTAGGGAAGAGAGAACCTCCATCCTCTTTGTAGATACCCTTCAAGTACTGGAATACTATGATGAGATTCCCCCTGGGCCCTCTCTTCTCCAGGAAGGAGATCTAGCTTTCCTCGTAAGGCAGGCTCTCCAGCCCTCTGATCACCTTCTCCTTCACACTTTGTCCAGTCTATCTGCATCCTTCCTGAACTAAGGAGACAGAACTGGACAGAGTACTGCCAGAGGGGCCTGACAAGCAAGGAGTTGAGTGGGATGATCACATCTCCATCTTTGTGGCAGTGTCCCTGTGGATACTGTCCCTGTTTGCCTGTTTTGCTGTCATGGGACACTGGTCGATCATGCTCAGCTTGTTGTCCAGCAGGACCTCTTAGTCTCTTCCAGCATGGCAGCTCCCCACACCCTGCAGATCCCAGTCTGTGCTGGGCTCTTGGGTTATTTCATCTCAGGTGCAGGACCTTACGCTTCCCTTGAACTTCAGACAAGTCTTGCTTGCCCGCTATTCCAGCCTATCTAGGTCTCTAAGAAAGCTTTCCCTATGTGCCCAGTTCACCCTCATCAGCAAAGCTGATATGGGTGCCTTTGATCCCATCATCCAAATCCTGTATGGAGATGTTGAGCAGCATGGACCACAGCTTCAATCCCCAGGGGTCTCCACTTGTGACAGGCTGCCAGCCAGAATGAAAACCACTGATGATCACCTCTGAGCACAATCTGTGAGCGAGTTCCCTTCTTGTCTTGCATATGACCTGTCTGGTCTAGTCTCCCCAGTTTGTCCAGGAGTAGGCTGTGGAAATCTGTGTTGACCATTTGGCTGAAGTCCAGCCAAACAATACACACTGCTCTCCACATAAACAGAAAGGGCTGCCTTGCAGAAGGCAACCAGATCAGTCACCATCAGTGACTTGCCTGGGTAAATCTTTGCAGACTTATCCCAGTCACCTGTCTCAGCTGGCTTGTAATACTTTTTTAAGAGGACCCGTTCCATTGTTTTTTGAGAGATATATCACTTCTTGCTCTTTTAAACTGTATTTTTGAAGTTTGGAAGCTCAGAACAGTTTTTGTTTTCCTGGAAGCAGTTAAATAAGTACTAGTGTCTTGGTTACTTTACTAGATCTTTATTTTAAAAATACTATTTATCCAAGGCTCACAATGGTGAGGAACACTGTTTAAATGTAAATGGGATTTCAGCACTTATTTTAGAGTGTGTACACACTTGTGTGTGTGGGCAGAGACTCTTGGAGACCATTTTCAGGGGAGCGGTCTACACATTTCTCAGGGGAAAATGTCTGTTTAACCTTGTTTAAGGTTAAACCGTAATCTTTAACACTGACATTTCCTCTCAAGTTAACAGATTTTTGAAATAAATTGCAGAAACATGTATCAAAGTGATTTGTTAATCACTGGTGGTTTCCAGCCATCACCCAATGGGGCTGGTGTCTTGTGGTTACAGAGAACCTTGGAGCTTCTCCCTTTTTTCCCCTGTTCCAAGGAAAGCTCAACTTTGCTTTAGGCTGATTTCCCCTACGTCGTGAATTAGATTCTTTGGCTCTGAGATATCTTTTGAGGATGCTGTTGAGTCCTCTGCAAGTACTCTACCTAATATGAATATAGCAGATGAATTTGTGGAGAAGGTAGGAAGGATAATTTTCTCTGCTCAGATCAGGACCTTCTTTGGTATATTCTCAGCTGGAGAACTTTGAGATATGAGAGGACTTTCCTCAAAGGGTGAACCAGGTCTGACTTCAGGAATACTCCAGAACTAGACAACTCCATCTACCGATTTCTTCATCTCTGAGGTCTGATGTTCCTTATTAAGAATCGTTTTATATGTGCTGTCATGGTTTGAGAGCTCCAAAATCTAATTCCCTAGTCCAAGCCCCCCTCCCACATCTCAACCCAGTGTGAGATGGGTTTTCCAGACACCACACGAGACTCAAAATGGGGGGAAAGGGTTATATATTACAATGACTGTACAAAATCAATACTACAATACATTATATACAATCTTAACTATCTCTACCATGACATAACAGTATTTACAATGGATCAAATCTCTTCTCCCTTCCAAATAAAAGTCCAGGAGGGAAGAAGGAAAAGATCCTTTCCACTCTCAGAGCAGCATTCTCTTCAGAGTAGCAGTCTGTCTCTCTCTCTTCCATGCAACAGCTTTAGCTGGATCTCTGCCAGTACACACGAGGGGGGTATCCAAGCCCTCTCGGCCACTCATCTTCAAGCGAGGGTCTTCTCATCCGTGGGCTGCGTTCACCTGGACAACGGTCGCCTCACCACGGTCATATCAACGAAGCTCAGGGGTCTTTGTGACGGTCCGTATTTTCAGGGGATTCAAGCCCCCTTTGCAGAGCTCTGTGCTCTGTCTCAAGCAGCGGGGGGCCAAGGTCACCCCCTCCACATTCCTTCTCTGAGCTTTTCAGCTCCTTCCTGCAGTGCTGTAGCACTCCGAGACTAAAAGTTCATCCTCCTCTCTCTAGGAGGTCTCAGAGGGGTTTGGGGTCTTTTGGTTCAGTTCTTATCCCAAAACTCTGTCTGTAGAGCTTAGTTCTGCTCTCTCTGCTGCTGGCTCTCTTTCTCTTCAGACAACTCTGTGTCTCTCATCCTTGGCTGCAATGCCTGTTTGCTGCTCGTTCTTATCTCTTCTGGCTCTCTGCCACTTTCTCCATCTGCTGCTGTCTCTGCTGCTGCTCCGTCTGCCCACTCACGGTGGAGGAAACTTCTTTAGCTTTCTAGCTACAGGTACTTAGCCCAGCCTTAGGCTGTTCCAAGTCCCTGTAGCCCCCCCCCCCCCCCCAGGGGGCTCCTGCCCTTTCTCCTTGTGGCTTTACAACATGGCCACTTCAACAACAACAACTACAACAACAACAACATCACCTTCTCTTCCGGTCTGCTTGTGATATGTTTATATTTTGCAGAAGCGCTCATTGGCTCAAACCCCAAGGGTCTCCACCCCCTGGGGGTTTACCATTTTAGAACTTCAGTTCTAAAACAGTTTTCCCCCAGCACGACTCTACTTCCACCCCCTGCTTCTGGGAAAAATCATATATCACAACAATTCCAATACTCTACAACTAACATATAACCTAAAATGAAATACAACTCCTTCTACTATACATTAGCACAACATTACTATGAACTTAACTCCATATCAAGCACTTACATTCTAACTAAAGCTCTACCTTATCAGCCCTGGTACAGTTTGTTATGTCTGAAAACTTCTCTTTGTTATGTCAACAAGTCTCATGTTTTCTACCCACAGCCAATCAGATTATCCGAGTCACGGCACCAAAAATTGTGGCAGTTTGAGCCACATTAGAAATCCCAAATCCAATTTTCCAGGCTCCCCCCACCCCTTCCCAACAATTTATCCTAACACCGGAGAGAAACTTTCAGGCTAGAGGCTTCTGTAGGGGAAGGGGGAAGTATATACATTTATTTACACAAATAAATACTATACAAACTAAAGGCAACTATATATATATTACATTTCTATCAGTCAGTCCTTTCAAGCCCCTTCTTTAACTTTAGTCCAGGAGCAGCTTTTCAAGGCTGTGGGAGTGTTCTGGGCTCCTGAACGCTCCCCCTCCCCAAGTTCCAGTTGTTTGTTGCAGTCTCTCCTCCTCATGAAGTCCAAGAAGATAGCTTTGAGTCCTTGCTCTTCTGCTGCTGTGTGATTTCTCTCTCTCATACCTCGGTTCGTAGGCTGCTGCAGTGTAGTTTAACTTATCAAGCGTCCACGTCCTGGAATGTTGATTTCTCCTCGGGTTTTCGGCTGTCCTGCGTTTTAGATCATGGCAGAGACATCCTCCGGGCCCCCTGGAGAGCTCTCTGGGGGTCCGTCTCCAATTCTTGCCTGGGATTTTCTCCCTAGCAATCGAGCCTCCTCAGGCCTGTCCACTTGGCTCTGCTCCAATGCTGAGCCTCGCATCCACTCTCACTAAACAGCGAGAGGGAGAAAACATCCCTCCTCTGCAACTTGGCTGCAAAGGTGGGGGGGAAAGAAGAAGAGGGCCTGGCTGCAGGGCCTACCTCTCTCTCTCCCACTTACCAGTTGTTTGTGAGTCGCATCCCTCACAAACATGCACTCATTCCAGTGCTGTCTCTAATTCTGGCCTAGGCAGAGTTAGGAGGGCCACAGGGCTCCCCTCTTCCCCCGGAGGGGGAGAGAGAGGGAGCCCAGCCACCCCCTGGCCTTCTCCACCTACCCGCAGCAGACACCACTAGCAAAACAACCAAGATAGAACTGCCAACAGCTTCCGGTGCTGTGATATATGATTTTGAGCAGAAGCGAACAACATGGACAGTGATTGGCTCTCCAGGGAACACTGTCCTGGCACCCAATCACCTCTGAGCCCCCCCCAACCTCTCAGAGGGGCCAGTTTCAACCTCTGACAATGTGCCCTTGATTTTTTGGGCTCTGAAGATCTACTCTGCCATATTGAGTGAATTTCTTCAACTTGTTTTTCTCTCGTCTGTTTAGCATAGATCCCCCCCCTCCTCCTTTTTCTTGCCAGGAAGTTTGCCTTTTTTTAATCTAGTAGCTCTGAAACACAACAGAACAGAACCACTGTGACTAAAATAGCCTTAAGTGAAACTCCCTCCAGAGCCTTAACTCAAAAGAGCTGGAAAAAAATTCATTTGTATCTTGATTCTTTAGAGGATGTAAAGATTAAATCTCTCCCAGAGACAGTCAGTCTGGAGCAGAGAGGTGCTCCCTCACAGTCCCCTCTGCTCAGCACTGCCTTCGTCTCTCTGCCCTGAAAGAAGAGTCATTATAGAGTGGTTTCAGACACCCAGCATTGAGTGATGAACCATATGGTCACCTTTTCTAAAAGAGGAAATGCTTTGGATAATTACTCTTTAACTTTTTTAGCTTCCTGAAGGTTTCTTAAAAATAGTTATTGAAAAATGTTTATACAACAAAAAGGTTCCAGTAGTCCTTCTCTTCTTAGAATATTCCCTATCCCCTTTCCTGACCAGGCTTTAAAAATAACACAGTCATAGTAGTTAGAGTAATAATAGTAATAATAATAATAATAATAAAAATAATGTCATCATGGACATCTTTACCCAGATCTCACATACAAGATATTCCAATGTTTTCTTTGGCTAGAAAATACTACAGTAGGCTGAAGAGAAGGCAGAGGTACCCTCATCGAGTCCAAAGTTGGTTTTGGAATAGCTGTGGAGCTCCACTATGAACACCCACAGTTGAGACAGTGAGGGGTTTGCACAGTTGCTCTCCTGTATTTGTGGCTTTAAATCTGAATATGATTTCAACTGAAAATGGCATTCTGACACCAGCTCAGTGATGCCATGTCTGACCAATGCTGTTAATACTGAATATCTTACTGTAAAACTGGCTGTCATGGCTGGTGAGCCTGAGTGTGTCTCCTGGGTGCTGAAATCTAGCCAGTCCATGGGCTCAGCCTCCCTCAGCGTAGTGGGGTGAGTGATGTCCCGTGCTCCCTCACAGCTTGTGTATGCATTTGAGAGCTGTGATTGTTGTTAGCCTTCCTGTTAAGGCACTTTGTGTTCCTTGTCTCTGGAATTGCACTTCATTTCTCCCAGTAAACCCTCTGGTGGAATGATTGCTGTCTCTTGGGGGAAGGGAAAGGAATCATTCTGTCCTAGGGATGATGTTAAAATTTTGGCTTTATCCCTTGAAAGTAGAAAGGCTGGAACTAAAAATGACAAACCCTCTCAGCTGTAAAGCCATCATGTCCTTTCATTTTGTCCTGTGCTAATGAAATACTCCACTAATTGCTGTGGGACCTGCTCATGCTGCCTTTCCTCCCAGCTGTCCTGCTGCCAGGGGTCCAGCAATCTGCTTCCAAAGTTAGCTTGTGTCTTACTAGTGCTTTAATTAACCAAAGTGTTCAATTCAGCACTGTGAAGAAATAGTAGTGTTTATTCTGGATCCTGACCTTTTTTGTAGTCCTGACTTATGCTCTAGTACCAGTGCTCTCAAGTGTGTGGTGTCAGTGGGACATGGGATGCAGCAGAGCTGCCACTTCCCAAGGTTTTGGTTTATGAGTATTGGTAACTGTGGTGGACATAAACAGACCATTTTTATGGATTTTTTTTTTTTTTACAAAAAGAAATGTCTTCATGTAGTTCAGATGGGACACTGGACTAGGCTGAAACTTAAAAACTCTTTTTGTCAGCATCATGCCACCTGTAGAAAGTTTCTGATAATGTCAGTGCCCTCGAGCAGCACACACCTCACAGGGCTCTGTGGTTCAGCTTCAGGATGGAACTTCAACTTGGGCTTTTGTCCTCTTTCATGTCTTTCTGTGCTGTTTCCAGTTGGTGAAGTAGTTATCTTCCTTCTTTATCTAAAAGATGTGTGTGTGTGTGTGTCTGTACATTAAAATAAGCTCTTTTTGTTCCCTGTCTTTTGTTGCAGATGAAGCTGCCAGTGTTATCCAGTTTGGTAAATCAGCCAAGCGATCACCTGAGTCCACTCAAATTGGGCAGTATGGGAACGGCTTGAAATCGTAGGTATAACAAAAGCCAGCCTTCTGAGGTTGGGGAGGTCAGAAGCCAGGTGGTTGGTTAATGTATTTTTTGCTTGAAGGTGTATATCTTTTTTTCCAGAAAAATAAAGCAGATGAACTCTAGATAAGATGCCCTGGTTTGGTAAGGCAGGAGCTCTGTCAACATCTGCTGTGGTTCTCCCGTGGCCAAGAAGGCTGTCCACAGCTGATGACAGTATTTTGGCACTATGTTTGCGTGAGACAGAAGGTGCAGGTCAGAGCCAGGGAAAAATAATGAAAGAGCTGGAAACCAAACCGTAATTTGAAAAACCTGCCTGCAACAGCCAAGTAATACAATTAGAACAAAATAGTGTTGCAGCCTCTCAGTAGGAAAGTTGTCTGGTGCAAGGCAGATGGACTTTAACTGTTTCTTTTTGTTCTTAAACCAAACAAAAGCAGAAAAAGGGGGAATGATGGAAGGAATGAGAGGAGGAATGGGATTAAGTGCAGAGGAACAGAGGTGGGGAGGAAATCTTGCTGGAGGGGATTCGCTAGGAAAGAGGAAGATGCTTGCTGTGTCTTTGGAAAAGTTAGAGAGCTTTATGGCTTACTCTGTTCTGCTTTGTCCTGGCATGTGTGGCTTGATTATATGCATTTTACTGGGAAATTGGCGTGACTCTATAATCTGGGGGGAAAAAAAACAGGATTTAGGGGATCTTGAGGTAGTATTGATTCAGCTGCAGCATAGGACACATCCCGTATTCTGACCTGTGCACTTCCAGGACAGATCTGTGTCCCTTCTTAACCTTGAATAAGAGTTGTACTGTATTACAGCTGAGAAATGCTGCCTGAAGCCCCAGCATGTGAAGGGTGAGCTGCGGTATCGCTGTGGTATGGCCTTAAGCCAGTCTCAAGACAAATGCACTGATGTAAGACTGATACCTCTTTCAATGCAATGTTAATTGTTATCTGTTAAGGTTTTTTGGATGAGTTTGGTAACAGGGTAACAGAGAAGATGCAAAGACACTATTTTGGATAGGAGAGTGAGGAGGAAGATGGGACTGTCCCTTTTTGTGACAATGAACTGCTAAGCTGCCTTGGCTGAAGTGTCAGTGAGGCTTTAGTTAGATATTAGGAAATTAATTTTCTGTCTCCAGACTGCTGCTATTCATTCCAGATACAGAGAAATGAGAGGTGTGCTTGTTTTGTCACTGATATTTCTGCTCAGAGGTTTGAAGGTTACTGTCACATCTCCCCCTAGTTCTCTTTTTAAATTTTTTTTCCTTTTATTTAAACTGTCTACATAGTAGGAGTCTGGAACGCTGTGCTGTACTTCTGCATGTTTTAACTGTGACTGGTGTTAAATGTTCTGAAACACTGTGAAAATGTCTAGATTGAGATGTCTTCTGAAAGGAATGAGATATTGTACTGGTTTAAAAGTTAACCAGCAGGGGAAATGAACTCAACTCAAAGGAGAGATTATAAGTCAGAATAACAATTTATTAAAATAATACAGTAAGTACAATAATACCAACAAACAATTGGTCTCAACCCACAAAAACCCAAATGTATAACCCAGTACCCTGGGGCCTGAACAAAGTGGTGTTCCTTGGGCCCTGTTTGAGTCCAAAGTAAAGGGAGAGGGGAAGAACCTGCTGGTGGGAGAGCTGCTGCAGTCTGGCCAGAACTGGTGATCGCAGTCCAGTGGTGGTCTAAGTCTGGTTGAGAGCGATGAGATGCAGCCTTCCTCTGGATCCCACGAGTGGGTTGAAAAATGTTCCAAAACTCCAAGATTATATATCCTCCAGTTCAGGCAGGAATGCTTGGTACTCTCCTCAGGGCGGGGAGTTCACAAAGGGTGTGAGGACAGAAACATCCTTCTATCTCACAGGCCTCTTAACACCTAGTTTATAGCCTGAGGAGTCAGGCTCTATGGGCAGAGGGTGCGAATAGTCTATTGACAACAATAGTCTAGTTTCTGGGAAATGACATGGGAGGCTATAGAATACAGTTTTGGGTTACACCCACCATGCTCTATGGGCAGAGGGTGCGAATAGTCTATTGACAACAATAGTCTAGTTTCTGGGAAATGACATGGAAGGCTATAGAATACAGTTTTGGGTTACACCCACCATGATGAACTGATCTCAGCTGTCCTAACTAGGACAGATATTTAGAGAGAAATGGTAGTTGCTGTTTCTGCCCTTCTGCCTAACCTGGTTTTGGCATCTTATAATTGAACATAATGGGAAGAAAGCTCAGTAAAGTGGTCTGTGTTTTGAACAGTGTGGTACATCAGGTGTAACATGCAGCCCGATCTCTGTCTACAGGGGTTCTATGCGGATTGGGAAGGATTTTATCCTCTTCACAAAGAAAGACAACACCATGACTTGTCTCCTCTTGTCACGGACATTCCATGAGGAAGAAGGCATCGATGAGGTTTGCATGTGCTTGTTGCAATGAAGTAATTTAGTGAATGCTGCCTTGTCTGAACTTGCCCAGCTCTCACAGGAGAATGGTCTGTGTCAGGGCTGGTTGCCACTCTTGTAGGATCAAGCATATGGTTTTCTTTTAGTGATATGCTTGTAGGGCTTCTGCAAAGTCAACAAAGATTTCTTCCTTTTGGTTTTAATTCTCTTTGAGAAGTCCCTCTACAGCAAGTTTGAAGGGCTTGTTTCAGTCACTTAAAGGTGCTTTTGCTGAGTTCAGAAAATGCTCAGACTTCTTGCATTTTCCTTTTCCCACAAAATTTGAGTTTGAGATGTATTTAAATTTATTGCTCTAACTTGATTTTCTGTAGAGAATAAAAGGTGTTGTTGAAGTTGCTACCCACGGGTCATAAACTCCAGGCATGTCTCTTCTTTCAGATATTCTTCTTTTTAATAAAAAGTCAGTGTGGTTCAACCTGTGAAAAAAAAAAACTTGTATATCTTAATAGATAACTCGGGCAATGTTGCTCCAGGCAAGGCCGATAATGAAAAGTTTTAAATTTGCATTGAGATGGTATCTCAGGAAACATCTTCTGTCCTGAGGGAGGGAGTGAGTGTAGGGAACTGTGCAGAGAAGCTGGGGAGGGGCAGTGCATGCTGGCTGCCAGCCCATGACTGAAGTCCTTTGTGCAGCTGCAGTTTATAATTCTATCTGTGTTTTTGCTCTAAATAATAGAAACCACCAGTAACCTTGCTAGAACCCCATAAAAGTAATAAAGAGTGAGATCAGGTTAAATGAGTGAAGGATATTTGAGTTCATGAGAGAAATTAAGCCAGAGGATTACATTTTAAAAAAAGGCAAGTTTGAGTGTTTTTTTAGTGTTATGAAAGTTGCTACAAGGGGAGGGGAAAAAAGCTATTGAGTGTGTGAGTAGCTGGTACCATATGGGTGACTCAGAGGTGGTTCAGTCTGAGACTGGTGTTGTAGGAAAGCAACTCAGAGGCTGGCAAAGAGGGTCTTCAAGCATTTGACAGATGTGCAAACCACTGAAAAGCTGGAAAGGACTCATGGTGAATTAGGGGGCTGTCAGGAGGGGTAAATCACTGGGCTGTGACCCACAGGAGGGGCTGACTGGAGTGGGAGAGCTGGAGTCACTCTCAGTACAATGGGATTTGCAGGTCATTGTTCCCCTGCCCACCTGGAATGCACGGAGCCATGAACCTTTGACGGACAACATGGAGAAGTTTGCTATTGAGACGGAGCTCATTTACAAGTATTCCCCTTTCAAATCAGAACGAGAAGTGATGGAGCAGTTCAGTAAGATACGTGGTGAGAAAGGTACATGTGGATGGTGCAGGTCATGGGTGAGGTATTTGGGGTTTGGCCGGGATTTGCCTGATCGTCTTGTTACTTGCTCAGGCACCCTGGTGATCATCTTTAACCTCAAACTAATGGATAATGGAGAGCCAGAACTGGATGTGACTTCTGACCCACAAGACATTCAGATGGCAGAAACACCCCCTGAGGGAACGTAAGTGTGACCAGTATTGCAGGCCCTGATCAAACTGGGTGCGGGGTTTGGCTACATAGTGTGTGCATGGGGTTTTCTAAAGCATCTCTTTCTGTACTGAACTGGAGAATGTAGAAGATCTGTAGTTTATTCTGTAGTAGTTTGGGATTCATGTGTGTGTTAGCCCACGGGTGTTGTGGCTGTGTTTTGGGTGAACACCTGTGCTAGCTGGTCTCAGCTTAGCCAAAGCAGCAGACTCAATGCCCTTTAGACACCTTAGAACAAGGAGCCCTAAGCTATAGGTTTAATTTTCTACACTCATCAAAGATGTTTTCATCATCAGTCTGTGCTGCTTCTAAACTTCTGTTCAATTTTGTGATTAAATGGTAAAAGATGAGGCGCTGTTCAGGTCAGCCTCCATGGGTGGATGGTACAGGGGGGGCAGGTGGGGTGTATAATCACATCTGTCTGGGAGCAGGGGCCGTTCCTGGACTTTCCTGCATAGGAAGAAGAAGGATATACTCTGAGGGCAGCTGGAGAAGCAGAGGGCCCTGTTCAGAGAGAGCTGAGTGTTTGCTGGGTTGATTATGTGTAGCCTGAAAAGGAAAGACTGAGCTGAAATGAGCCAAATGTTTGATCCCAGAGCTCTGTGGGGACACTTAGCAAGCTTTACCTTTCTAATGAGATTACATGCTTCTTCCCTGAAGTGCTTGAATTTTCCATGGGAAGTTTCAGACCCTGTAAAGCAGCTCTGTCTCTATGTATTAAGAGTGACGTTATTGAGTGCACAGTGCAGCAAACTCCTTTGATCCCTCCAGGGATCTCATGTGCTTCTCAGCCTCTTTAATGTGAGCTCTCAAGGCATCACTGCTTCTTCCTCCTAATGTTGTGGTACCATGTCTGTGTGTGAGCAGTGCAGGTTCTGTGGCAGCACACTGTTGCTTCACCAAAGGGTAAGAAATCTCTGGCAGATGGGCACAGAGTGTTAAATGGTCCCTTTTATAGCTTTGACGTTTATTATGCAGATGTATTCAAACTCCCTCTTGAAACTGCAGTAGTGTATTATCAGTATTTGGTAGAAGTAGTTACAATGTACAGTTCAATAGAGAGTCTCTGGAGAAGACACAGATAGAAAAAAACTTTAAAGAAAAGCCTCACTTAATGTAGCTACCTGGTAGTTAAAATAGAAAAGCCTTTTCTTTCACCTGGCTGTCTTGCTGAGGGCACTGTTCTGAAGTAAATGGCTCTCTTGCAGCAAGCCGGAGCGCCGTTCCTTCCGTGCTTATGCTGCTGTGCTATACATCGATCCCAGGATGAGGATCTTCATCAACGGACACAAAGTGCAAACCAAACGACTCTCGTGCTGCCTCTACAAGCCAAGGTAAGTGTTGGACCCAAAATCTGCAGATGCGTGGGACCTTTTGGCATTAGGGAAAAGGTTTAACATTTTGCTCTCCAGCAAACATTCTGCATAATTCCGTGTTAAAGCCACAGAAACAGACCATAAGAAAATGGCATGTGGTGCTGATGTCATGGAAAAAGAGGTACATTTTGGAAAATCTAATGTTTTTAAAAATTGCATGAGTCAATGGTGCAATTTGGCTCCCTTTTAGAACAAACTAAGAAATGAAGATCCTTGTTCAAAATACTATATTCACACAAAACTGTTGGGTAACTGTGTTGTTTTTTTGAGCAGGACAAGGAAATACATATAGTCGGCGTTGGGATTATTACTGAAACGAAACTAGACTGAGCAGTTTGAAACAGTTGCTTTTATACGTAGCTAATCTAGGTTTGAATAGAGATTGAGAAATAGCTTTCTCTCTATTCTTTTACATTCCCTTAAACAAAAAATGTGACAGTGAGCTGAGGTGTGCTTCCAGTTGGCTGAACAGAGACTGGAAAAGTTTACCAGCGTGGGAGGGTAAAGGGAAACATGTATTTAAGTCTGCTTGAGGCAGTAGTGTTCTTCTGTCCCTGGGAGCACACAGTCTGCATTCTAGATACTTTAACATGATTTGGTTTAATAAAATCGTAGTAATTTTGCAGAGTATTAGCTGATTGTTTTAGTATAGCATTTTGGCTTGCAGTGGTATTTCAGTAGTATAGGCCCACACTCAGCCCACTAAGGCGCTCTTACCTACCCCAGGCCAGTGTCATGTGCCCAGTGGTGCCTGAAGAGTCTGGCTGGTTTCTAACTCAGGGCATGGTCTGTCTGTCAAGCTCATACTTCCTCAGCTCCTTATGTGAGAATGTGTGAGATGTTATTAGAAACCTGAGCAAAGTCAAGGAATGTTACACCCACTACTCCCTGTGCTGGCCAGGTCAGTTGTTTCCCTGCAGATGGCAGGAAACTTGCTACTGTAAATCCTGATTTGCCGGGTAAAGAATTTCTGGATTTCTGACTCTGTTTTACCTACATGGGCTCCTTTGGGGTCAGCTGATGCAGCATCAGTGCTCAGCTCTTTAGCATGGCTGTGTTTCTAGCCCAGTAGCCTGGACCAGGTAAGTGTTGTACTTTCCTGGTCCAGCAAAGGGATGGAACAGGCAGCAGAGGTGCTGCTGCGTTACACCCTGCGTAGCTGGTGTGGGACATCCTGAGGGGCTCTTTCCCTTAAGTGGGGGCTCCCTCCTGCAGTAGGACTGTCAGTCAGATTGCCTTCATCTCTGAAGGAAAAGCCTGTAGAGTGGCTTGTCTGCAGGTTCCAGTGTTGGTGTTAGAGAACAAAGAATGGAAATCCACCGTGGATTTAGGGTATGTAAATGAATGTCATGAGGCTGGTGATGGCTCACGGTGCCATCATCTGGGACACCCTACAGTTGCTCACAGTGCTCCCTGCTGTCCCTATAGTCCCCTCAGGAGCTGCCCTGCCTCTGAGCTGGGCATGGGGGGATAATTCAGCTTCACCTTGCTTCTCTCTTTTTTTTTTTTCCTCAGAAAAATCAGTTGGATATGGATGAGGTAATATGGTTATGCCAGCATGTTGAGAGCAGCCTGGCTTTCATTGTGCTCTCTCTCTTGCCCCCAGGTAGCTTTCATCAATCTTACATAAGTTAGAGATGATACTGCCAAAATCCTGTCTCTACAACTCCTGTCACAGTGACTTCACCCAACTGGGTGATTTCTGGAAGCATTAGCACCTGTCTGCTTTTTTGTCACTGAGGAAATCCTTATGAATAGCAGAAAATGAGTTTAGCAAAATGTATTTCAGGGAACTGTGCTTGTGGTGTGAATTTTCTAGATTTGGGAGCAAGGGATTCCTGTTGGGGAGACTATTTCTGACCTCAGTACCAACATCCGTATGTGCTCACCCACAGAAACAAACCTAAACAAAACTTTTCATCTGTACATGAGTGTGGTTTCTCATGAGTCCTGACAGTTTATCTGCCATTTGGAGGTAATCTTGTCTCTCATTGGGATCTAAATGTGATTCCAATAAATTGGTCAGTCAAGCCTTATGTCCCTATGTAAAAAGCATTTCTAGTGGCTTTTGCTTTGGCTAAATGCTGGAAAGGTTTATTTTCCATAGAGAGTTATTTGGAGTAGGATTTTCCTCTTGATACATCTAAAACCTTGTGTCTTAAGATGATCTGAGTTCCTGCAGGCTTTGCTTGTCCTTGGTGTCGTCTTCCCTAATTACGTGCCTCTGCTCAGAGGCACTCGTAAGCTTTGGCCTCACACACACCCGTCTCTCACTCTGCAGCAGTCTGTGGATTGGGATCTGCATTGGGCATTTAAAGATATAGGAAAGGTGAAACAAGCCACTGCAGCTCCAGCACAATTTACAGGGTTGTAAGTCAGATGTGGAGCACACAGAAATGTCCTGAAACTTACAGCTGTGATCAGATTGTTTTTCTGCTTTGAGCTAGAAAAGCTGCGTGAGATGGACCTGTCAGATGGCACCCGTGGACAGCTGTTTGCAGGAAAAAGGAAAGATTATTTAGCTGTAGTGGGAGGATTTTGAGAAGCTTTCCATATATATTCATTCTTCCTTTCCACTTCTGAAGAAGAAATTGTTTCTCTAAGTCTTGCGATTTCCTCAGAGTATGGGTATATTTTGCCCCCACTGGCTAGTGCAGAAAAAGACAGGGTATTGTGGTTGCAACTTCTACTAAAACATCTCTGACTTAAAGAGATTTTTGCCTAGGTTCAACCAAAATGTCCAGTTCCTGATATGTAAACCTCTTCCATTTATTGAGTCTGTTGGGAGGAGTATACAGTAGCTACTTGTAGGGACTTTTTTCTCTCATGCAGTGATGAAATCTTGGTTTGACCTTACTGCTGAGTTTGCTGATTAATAAATTTTGATCATCACAGGATGTACAAATATACTTCAAACCGTTTCAAGACCCGTGCAGAGCAAGAGGTGAAGAAAGCAGAGCACATGGCAAGGATAGGTGAGTCCTCAGGGTATGCATATGCCCTCATTCAGCTGTTGCGAAGGGAAGGTCTGAACACCTGCTGGATATGACTTGGATTGCTTGCCTCTGGGATCATTGGAATTGCTCAGGAACTGAGTTATTACAGTGACTGCAGACGACCCAGACTTGCTTCCATGCAGTGGAAGGAATGTACATTGTTCTCTGAGATCATTTCATCTGGGTAACAGCTGTACAGGATACCCCTTGGAGCCCCAGCTGTCTGCCCTCACTCCAGCCAAAGCCTGGTTGAACCCTGTCACCCCACAGTTCTGCTCTCACCTTTAGCATATCATGAGCTCTTGGTTTTGAGAGTCTCACAGCTGCAGTTTGTCTCTGTGTGAGGAGAGCATGGAGGGAGATGGCTTTTGGGTGTGCTGTAACTGTGCTGCTGTCCCCCTGTTGCGAGGGCGTGGGCCTTCTGCTCACCTTGGTGTGAGCCACACCGTCCCTCAGCGTGCACCCATTGTATTTCCAAATCACAGAATCACAGAATGGTTTGGATCGGAAGGGACCTTAAAGCTCTTCTCATTCCATGCCCTTCCACTAGGCAGGGCAACTTGCACTAGACCTGGATGCTCCAAGCCCTGTCAAACCTGGCCTTGAACACTTCCAGAGATGGGGCAGCCACAGTTTATTTGGGCAACCTGTGCCAGTGCCTCACCACCTTCACATGGAAGAATTTCTTCCCAACAGTCCCTCTAGCCCTATTCTCTGTCAGTCAGAAGCCATTCTCCCTTGTCCTGTCATTCCAGGCCCTTGTCCAAAGTCCCTCTTCAGCTCTCTTGGAGCACCTTTAGGCATTGGAAGGCGCTCTAAGGTCTCCCTGGAGCCTTCTCTTCTCCAGGCTGAACACTCCGAGTTCTCCCAGCCTGTCTCCAGAGCAGAGCTGCTCCAGCTCTTGGAGCATCTCTGTGGCCTCCTCTGGACTTGCTCCAGCAGTTCCATGTCCTTCTGATGTTGAGGCCCCAGAGCTGGAGGCAGCTCAGCAGGTGGGAAGCGTCTCAACGGAGCAAAGCAAAGGGGCAGATTTCTCCCCTCCCCTGCTGCCCATGCTGTGGGATGAGCCCAGCACATGGGGGGTTTCAGGGTGCCAGTGCACACAGGTGGGGTATGTCCAGCCTCTCACCCACCAGCACTCCCCCAAGTCCTTTTCAGGGCTGCTCTCAATCCATTCTCCTTGCTGATAATGAGGTTTATTGAATGAATCTTAAGCGATATAAGGGTTGTGTGCACCTATCGCCAGCATTCCTCTTGCTCTAGGAGAGAAGTGAAAAGGGGAGTATTTTTTATGTATTAAGTTTCTTGCATGCAAGGCTCAGGTACAGGGTAGGTTTTCAGAATGCTGGGCCCTATTTCGTGGATAGCACAGATTTCTCTTTTTCCAGGCAAAATTTAGCTGTTAGCAGAGACAAAAGCATTTCTGAGAGTAGTCTTTTCCCTTCATCTCTGCAAGAAAATGATCTCTTTGGAATTCCTTTTCGAACCTCTTTTTGTGAGAATCTTTCTGTGAATCATTGCCAGGCAGATCGGGCAGGGCCACTAGTATCCTTATGCTTTCCAGTTCTTTGTTGACTTCCTCTAGGATCCTTCCTTTAAACATGCTTTTGCAGAGTTTATCCCTGCAATTGTGACAGTGTTGACTGTGACCTCTGAGCATGTTTAAGATGCTGTGTTGGTGGGGCCCTCTCATGTAAGGTTTGATTTTTGTACCTTTTTGTATTTCTTTGTACTGTTGTAACACATCTGTGCAGCAAAGGCTCTCTGGAATCGCTCTCCTGTACTGACTGGCTGACATCATCCTTGTCCCTGTGTGTTTCAGCAGAGGAGAAGGCTCGTGAGGCAGAGAGCAAAGCTCGTGTCCTTGAGCAGCGCCTTGGAGGGGATCTCACGCGGGAGTCCAGGGTGAGCCTTGTGCTTTAGCAGCGTGGTTTGTTTGGGGCACTGAGGGACAGTTCAGAGCACTGGCAGCGGAGCAGTGCTGGCTGAGCAGCACCTGTGGCAGCCCCCCCATGACAGCATCCTGTGTGCTGGTTAAGCAGGTGGTGACTCCAGTTGATGGTGAGCTGCCAGCAGCGTTCAGGCAGCTCCATAATCTCCTTACCACTGTATGTGCTTCACATTCTGCACTTGATGTCCACCCCAAGTGGGACACACGCTGGCATTCCCTTGCCCACACCCCCCATATATTCTGGGTGGGAAGGCGACCTCCAAGCCCCAGATGCTGTTTGCTGTCAGACTCTGTGGAAGAGGCCTGGGGAACAGGAGGTGTTGGAACAGGAGTAGAACTGGGGACTTTTTGGCTGTTCCCCCCTACCTGTGCAGCTGTCTCTAAGGCATTTGGGCAGGGGCTTTTGGAGAGGGGCTCTTTGCTTTCTCCCAGTGGGACTGTGGCTTTGAGAGGGGCAAGGCTGACCCCAGTGCTGCAGGGGGGGAGGAGGGCTCGCAGGGATACCGGGAAGGTCAGCAAGTGTCACCAGCTTAAAATCAATGGGCTTCCTATTGGCATCAGATGGAAACAACAGTATCCAAGTGCCCTGGCTGTTTCCCTGTGCTCAGTTGCCTCTAGTTTCAGTTTCCTGGGACCTTTAATTACATTTAGACATTTTTTTCCAAGCAACTGTGTAGCTGCTTAAACTACAGAGGGTAAGTGCTGCCCTACATGTGGAGTCATGCTGGTTGTCACCCGTCATGAATTCTTTTACATTTAGAACGATTTCTCAGATTTTTTTTGAAAGGGGGAAAAAAATCATAATTTGAGTGAATTTTATGAATTTCCCAGCAGCAGCTTTACTGTGCAATGCCTTTTTGCAGGCGAGGCTGCGTCAGGTCCAGAACTCAGCCATCACCATGCGGCGGGAGGCTGATGTCAAGAAAAGGATTAAGGATGCAAAGCAGCGGTGAGTGCAGGGGCTTCCAGGCTCTAGAGTTCCCAGTGGTTAGTGCAGGGGCTTCCAAATTCTGGAGTTCCGTGGCTGTTTGCTCCCAGGTGCTCAGATGTCTCTTGTGCTTTGTGCGTGTGGTGGAGGAGGAGGAATTCAGCTCAAAGCTTAAATATCCATGGGCATCCAGTATGCCCAGGCTATTAAACCAAGCAGCTAGGTCACTATTCTGGTTACCTCTGCTGCTCCCCCCTTTATCTGCTGAAAGATGTGGGTGCGTGGGTTAAGTTGTTTGCTGTAGATGTTTACTTGGTTTTCACATCAGCTGTTTTCACTCTTTTACTTTTCCACCTGCAGGTAAGATTCAGGCTGGTGAACCAATGTTCACAAGTTACAATGAAAACAGCTTTAGGAATTGTAGGGATGTTTTCTGAAAACATGCTGAATTTTGTTGTGGTCGGTGCTGTGAAATTTGAAGATATGCTTCTAGTTTAGGTCTGATTGCAATTAACTTTGGCTTTTGATGTACTCACAGGAATATTTCACTCTTTATATACATTTTTTTGCATTTCTCAAATTAAGTGGTAACCAGAAACAAATGCTCTTAAAACAAATGCTGAGTCTGAGGAAGTTGGGGATTTGCGTACAGCATGTCTCTTTTCCCACCTGGTTGTTTGCATGCTAGTTTACATGGCTGCCTAGGTCAGAACTATCCCAGACTTGTTGCCAGAGATAGATCTAATGCATCTTAAAATGCTAAAAGGAAAGAAATAAATACAGCTTTAATTTAAAAGTGCTAGGGCTGAGATCTGAAGGATGTAGAAACTCATGGGAGAAACTATTTTGTTCAGCTTCCACGTACTTTTCCATGTAACAGTTTGTCCTTTAATTCTTGAGTTTGGTGACGTTAGTGTGCAAAGGAAAATTTTGTGAATGGTCTCCTGCCCCTTGTGCCCATGGGCAAAATACTTTTTCCTATTAATAAACTGACCCTCAAAAAAAGCTCTGGGCAGGCACATGGTTTTCCCTGTGTCCCTGCATTCATCACGGGTGATCGGAGACAGTTCAGAAGGTCAGGCTTTTCCACAACCTTTTACTTCATCCAGAAAACAGAAGAAATTCCTGAAAAATGTGTATAATAGGAAACCTTCTGTATGAACCTTTTGGAAAACTCCTGAGTTACAGAGGATGTCCTAGGACAGTTTTCTGCTGTTTCTCTGGTGCTGAGTGCATCAATGAAAGAAGTGCTTTCTGTTTTCCAAAGCCTGCATAAGATCAGGTTATAAGTCCAAATGATAGGACAGGTACTAAATTCTTAGTAATGAAATCCCTGGCTTTTGAACCACCACTTAATTTTCCATGGTTTGGATAATAATTTGACTTCCCGTCCTCTCTGATAAAAATGAGGAGATGCCCTTCCTATTTTGTGGGGGAGTGCATGGTATTACTTGAAATGTAAGGCTCTGCATCCTTTTCCAGAAGTTATAAAAAGAAAATGAATCCCTGAGATGGGTGTTTTGCCACACCTCCTCCTGCTCTTGAATCACGGTTGTCCACCTTGATGAGCTGGGACCAAAGGGTCACATTCCAGCCCAGCAGCTGGCAGTGTTGAAAACCCCTACTGGCAAAAGATTAGATTTAAAAGTACTGAAAATTGCTATTACAGATGTTTTCCTAGAAAAGTATTATAGTCACCTGTTTTAGAGGAAGGTGTAACACAGGGTGCTGTTACATCTGTGTGGGGGAGGATGGCCTTAAACAAAAAATGAATATGAATTCAGTCTATTTTGGGGATTTGTTCTGAGATGTTTCACCATTAAGACAGACTACATCTCATATATGCACGTGATCACAGTGCAGGGCTCGAGCATGCACAGCTCAGGTCCTCCTAATATCTGATATTAGTAGACAGCAGAACATTTTAAAGAATTCCGCTATCTTCAACTAACCACTGAAGCAGAAGTCAAATTTCTAAGTGGGATAAAGCACATAAGTGCTAAGGACTTTATGAGGGTGGAAGGGGGGATATAAGTGAGGTCAAAATTGAGAGAGGTGGGCAGGACTGTGGTATAGGCTCTGCCTTGTAGTAATTACAGGTTTGGACCTTGCATTGGAGGATACCTTCAGCCTGAAGCTGAGGATCCTCCTTATGAAAAATCCTCAGCGTGGATTTCAGGGAAACTGTGGAACCCGATTAATTTAATCTGGTAAAGAGCAGTAGTTCTGTTTGATTTATAGCACAAAGAGATCAATCTCAAGGCTTTCTGCCTCACTGGAGACAGAACTCCCGGTAACCAAAGTTCAGATTCGGAAATCCCTATGAGCTCACAAACATATTTGAGGCCAACTTTTGTTGGAGTCATCCGCTGCGTAGATAAAGGAGAAATCATGCAAATTGATATCCTGGCATGAAAGAAAAAAAAGGTCTGTTTGGGCTGTGCGTTGTATCCTCCAGCTTTCCAGCTTAAGGAACAGCCTTTCAAAACTTGAAATTAGGCGAACTTTCCAGAATTTGAAAATCAAGACTACAGTTTTGTATCAAAATCTGAATTTTCATGGTTTATCTAGACAGGGATCTGCATCTGGAAAATACAAACCAAAATAGCATTGGTAAGGACCAGTCTGTACCAAACAACACTCTCATGAAACTAGTTCACTGTCGTTTTTTGAACAAGTACATCTGAAGTAAAATCCAGAATCTGTTGTGAAGGAGAAAACACAAGCAAATGGATAATTATCTGTCCATCCTAAAATAGTGTCTGTATTGCAAAGTTTTTGTATTTTGTTCATGTTCAGTTGTAATGCCCATTCAACAACTGCTTTGTATTTTTCAGAAATAGGAGATTACAGGATTAATTTAATGCTCAAGGATGCCAGATTTCCATACCCTCTCTCTAACACCAGTATATAATATGCTTTATTTTCAGCATCTCTGAGGCTCTGTTTCGTTCCCTTCCAGGGCACTGAAGGAACCCAAAGAGCTGAATTTTATCTTTGGAGTGAACATCGAGCAGCGTGAGCTGGACGGCATGTTCGTTTATAACTGTAGTCGGCTGATCAAGATGTATGAGAAGGTGGGCCCGCAGCTGGAGGGCGGCATGTGAGTCTTGCAGATTTTTCTGCAGTCTTTTTACTTAAGCCTGGCACATTTCTACATCTAACTTAGGTTGTGCAATAACCTAAGTTATGCGTTAATCATTCTTCACAAGCATGAGGCCTGCTCATTTTGTCAGCCTTCAGTTTGCATTCTGACAAATAAATTATGTTTAATACTGCTTAATATTAATTTCCCCGGTTTCTTGGTATTGAGTTCTCTACATGGATTTTGGTCATCCCTGCAGCAGTATGGGGTGCTTGGGCTCAATGCTGGCGTGTGGCACTGATGAGTGCTGATACCAACAGTGCCTCATTCTAGGGACAGGGAAAATAGGTCTTGACAGCAAATACAAATATTTGAGCCCACCTTACTTTTTGTATGATGGCTCAGGTTGCAAACCTGGCAGTTTAATGTTTGTGACTGTGTGTTCCTCTTCTAGGGCATGTGGAGGAGTGGTAGGTGTGGTCGATGTGCCCTATTTGGTTCTGGAGCCAACCCATAATAAACAAGATTTCGCTGATGCCAAAGAGTATCGACACTTGCTGAAGGCCATGGGAGAGCATTTGGCTCAGTATTGGAAGGATGTTGCTATAGGTAATGAAGCTTCATGATTACCAGGGGGTGGAAGGAGAAACTTGGGTGTCTGGAGGGCAGCCCAGAGTGCAGGTGGTGATTTTGTGATAATGGCTCCGTACTGAGCAGGATGTGTTTTGTTTTCCAGCCCAGAGAGGTATCATCAAGTTCTGGGATGAGTTTGGTTATTTATCAGCAAACTGGAACCAGCCTCCATCTAGTGAACTACGCTACAAGCGCCGGAGAGCCATGGAGATCCCCACCACGATTCAGTGCGGTGCGTCTGATCTGGCTGCTCCTCCCTGGGGAAGGAGAGGCACTCCTGGCTGCAGCTGGGGAGCAGCTAAATGCGTAGGACATTTGAGATGGGCTTCATTATCGTTATCCCCTCTTAGGGCTTGTCTTCTCTATGAGTTGCCTCTGTCTGCACACGATGGTGCACTGGAACATCATGGCATAAGGCTCCTTTCCTGCACAGTTCACTAACTGTGATGTTCTTCAGATCCCCTGACAGAGCGGGGCAGGTGTGGCCAGTAGCAGTGTTGAGAGTGGGCTCAGAAATCTCGTATGAACTGGAACTGACCAAAGCCACCCATCCCAGCAGCAGAGTAAAATCTGAAACTTCCCCACAGGCAATGGGAAATGGCCAAGTAATTTGCACCCTAATGCACTAACCTGCTGATCAGTACTGGGTGTGAACACAAAGGGAACATTTTACAGTTTCCTTGGAATTTAATGCAAGTTCTCTTCTTTGCACCTCTAAACAGCTCTGGGTAAGCCCTTGCCAGGGTTAGGGAGAGCTCAACACTATCACTTTGTCTCCTGGTAGAGGGACACCAAACTCCCTTATTTTCTTCCTAGGACTTGGGGATGAGGATGTAAGAAAAGAATGGGAGGCCATTCTTGTGGAATTATTTTGTCAGGTTCTTCTACTTCGATGGTTTTCTCAGGCCTTTCAAAGTTCCTACCAAAGAGGAGGGGCTTTACTCTCATTCTTCTTGTCCTCCCGTGTTGACATCTTTGCAGAGCCTGATTTAAGGACATTTGGATTTTCCTGGCAAAACTTGATTTTGTGAAGCTGTTGTTTTCCCGATAGGCCAGCAATACTCTCAAAGTGTTCCTGGTTCATCAAAACTTTAATAATTATTATAATTTTTTTTTTCTTTTAGTGGATAAGTCTCTGACTTTTGTTGTGTTGGTATCGGTAGGAGACAACCTGATTGCTGGGCTGAGCCATGATGTCAGGATTGGCTGTTCTGACTGATTTGTACATGCCATTGTTGCAGCAGGAGCGTGAGGTCCTCTGGTATCAGTTGATGCCAGGCTTCATTGCATTCTTGTTAGGGATGTCTTTGAGGGTTTCATCCAAGCATTTTGTGAGCATGAAGCAAGAATTGACTCTGTATCCTGCGACTGTCTCACTTTTTTTGGCCACTAATCTTATTGTTGCATACACTTCGGTGTGGTACTTGGGCTTTGAATGGGCTGGGGGAAAAAATGAGGTTGTGTGTCAGACTGTGTATTTCTAATTTGCAAAGTGTCTGTGTGACAGATGTATGTCTGAAGTGGCGGACTCTCCCGTTCCAGCTAAGCTCTGTGGAGAAGAACTACCCTGATAGCTGGGTGTGCTCCATGAACCCTGATCCTGAACAAGACAGGTAAGGATCAGTTAATATTAAGACTTTTCTTCAGTGTGTCTTGCCTGTACATTTGGAGCTTTTTTCTGGTCATCTGGTCTTTGACAGTAGTTGGAGGGATTGGCAGTAATTCGGTACCTTTAAACTGTGCTCACAGTGAGCAGTGATGAAAAGGCAGTGATGACGTGTAGAGCTGAATGTTGGTGGGCGTTTGTGTGATGTGCAAATTGCAGAGGGCACCCTCGGCAAGTGACAGATGACATCAAACTGGGAGGAGCAGCTCACAAACCAGGAGGTCACGAAATCATCCAGAGGGACCTGCACAGGCTGGAGAAATGGGCCAACAGGAACCTCCTGAGGTTCAACTGGGAGAATGCGAAGTCCTGTCCCTGCGGAGGAACAACCCCGGCAGCAGTGTGCACTGTCCATCCTGGAGCCGAGCAGGCTCAGGGAGCTCTCATCAATGTATACCAACACCTGAAGGCAGGCTGCAAAGAGGACAGAGCCTGGCTCTTCCACTAGTGCCCAGTGGCAGGACCAGTGGCCATGGGCACAAAACGGAACACAGGAGACTCCCTCTGCATGTCAGAAACACTTTTTTCCCCTGTGAGGGTGACCAAGCCCTGGCCCAGGTTGCCCAGGAAAGGTGTGCGCTCTCCATCCTTGGAGATATTCTGGGACATGGTCCTGGGCCCCTGGCTCTGGGTGGCCCTGCCTGAGCAGGGAGTGGGATCAGAGAGACCCCAGAGCTGCCTCCAGCCTCAGCCAGTGATTTGGTGAAATTTGGATCCTTTGTGGCTTTTCTGCACTGGCATGGAAATACTACTGTAGCCTTAGATCATGTTAATTTTGCCATAGGCAGCATAGATGGCAGTTGGAGAATTGTCATGGTGAAGGCGGGGAGTGACACATCTTCAGGAGGGCTTTGCAGTTGTCTTTATTGCTCCTACAGCTCTCACCCATCAGACACCAAACTGCAGCAACTGCACTGGGTTGAGGTGAGCCCAGGGGGGACATTTTGCATGCTTGAGGGAGCAGCACTTCCCAGCGCTGAGTTTTACAGTTATAAAACGTAGATAGAATCTCGTAATTTGAGTGAGGAAAATGATTGCTCCAGGCTGCTTCTCTGTGGAGAGCAACGCTGCTGGAAGCCCATTCTTGTCTGTGTTAAGGAGGGAAGCTGCTCTTCTGAAATTCAGATGCCTTGGCTCAGGGCTTAATGACAAAGGGGATGAATCCAGGTGGTAGCTTTTAATTGGAATAAAAATTTTAACATCTGTGGCTGAAAAGGCTACAGAGTATTGATGTTTCTATTTAACAGTACTGATTTTCTGGCTTCTTCCTTTTGGCGCCTGCCATTGGAAGAATACATATTCTGACTTCCCTGTTGCTCCATGTGTGTGTGTCCTGCTGTGGAGCTCTGAGGAGTGTGGCTGTGCCAAGGTTGTTTCTGGCCAAACTGCTGGGGCAGGGCTGAGCCTGGAGCCTGAGGAGGGGCTGCCACATATCCAGCCTTTCAGGTGGAAGCAGTAGCAAAGCTGGGAAGGTGTTGCTGGTACACACACATGCAAACATAGACAGACCATGTATGTACACAGACATGTACATCCAGCCCCGCAGATCAGCACAGGTGGGCACTCTCAGCACTCACACAGACTGCACCAGCAGCCTCATCCTTTTCCCTCTTGGTTGGTCAGGATGAAGGACCACTAGTGGAAATACTCATGTCCATATCTGGCCTCTGTCTCTCTGATAATTTGCACTGGCATAGATGGGCCCTGCAGCCTGCAGTCCCAGGGAGCGAGGGGTACAGACCTCCTGTGGTTACACGTAACATACACACTACAAACCTCCCAGTGTCTCACCTTGAGCATTCTTCCATCAGGTGATCAGATGGAGATCCTTGCTCTTCCCACATGCTTCTTGCCTAGAGACACCCACAGCTCTGCCTACGGCCCCATACCCATCTCTATCAGGCAGGACTCCCTGGTCCCTCCGGTAGTCGGCTCCTGCAGGGCCTCCTCCCCCTGCTCCCAGGTCACCTCCTGGCTGGCTCCTCTGGCCCAGCGTTTGCTGTGACTCATGTTCGTGCACATGCCAGTAGTCACTGCAGCTGGTGGCACTCGCACCACTCTACACAGGTGCATACGTGGAATGGAGCCCCTCACCCAGGAAAAGAGGAGACATAAGGTTACAGAGGTGTCCTGACCAGCTGATGGTTTATTTACAACTGGTCGGTTTTAGTCTATTATTTCTTTGTTTTCCCGTGTTTGTTCTTCCCCAAATCATCTCAGTCCCTTTCTTTCCCTGCTTATGGTTCCTCCCATTGGTCCAGAAGATGTTTCAGAGGACTGCTCCCACTGATTGGACACTGGGGCTGAGGCTGCCCTGGGACAGCCCGGGCAGTAGCCCAAATGGAGTATCTGTTCTGCTGAACAGATTTGCATTCCCCAGTTCCCAGAAAACCCAATTTGCATCCCCTAGACTGCCTTGGGCCTCTGGGCTTGTGGAAATGGACCCTAGATGGGCTGGTGGCTCCTGGGATGGCCTGGGAATAACCATGGGAGGGTGTTATTCAGATCCCCCCACCTGCCTTTGTGCTCTTCCATCTGTGTGCAGACAGGGTTTTTATCTTGTCACCTACCAGGAACTTGATTTACTCATGAAAGAATTTAAATTTTGTGTTTACAATACCATGAAAATTCAGTAGGTGGGGGGTTTGGCTGCATTTCATGTGAGATGGATGTTGGGATGTTTTTTGGAGTGAGCCTGAGTGTCTGCAGTGCATGTTGTACCATCCCATATCCTCCATGCAGGGAGCTGGGAAAGGGCAGATGAGGCACTTGACACAGGTGATCCAAACTTCTGGTCATTTCAGCTTCAGAAGGGATCTCAGGAGTCTTCCTCTTGGAGAATAAATAACTCCAGAACATTTTTGGATTGAGTAGGCTCTCGTGTACTTTCCAGCAACAAGTGCAGTTGTGTCCTTTACACGAGGCAGAAGATTTTCAGCAGAAGTTGCTCCAGCACTCATCTGGCTTTTAGCTGGGACCAGTTCCAAGTGCTGCACTGCCTGATTTTTCCTGCCATGTCCTTTTGCAGAGAGTTTGAACACCTTCACCTCTACGTCCTGACTATTTCTGATATTTGTAGTGTCTGAAGGATAACAGGATTTGAGAAGCACAGCCACCATGGGTGGGGTCCTCAAGCTTGTGTGCCATGAGGGTCTGTGCAGAGTGTCATTCAGCCAAATCAGAAATGAAGCAGTGTCAGAGCTGGTGTTGAGACTCTCCTGGCATCAGAGACCACATGGTGGTTTTTGCTGCCTTGGCACAGTGGCTGCTGTTGGCACTGAGCTGTTCCCCAGCCTTTTGATTTGTCCACCTACACCTCAGTGGCTGCTGGTGGTATGTTATCCCAGATCATGGGGGCTGAATGCCCTTCCTCTGTCTCTGTCATGTGAAGCAATCACCCCTGCCAGTGCCACAGTCTGTGTTGGAGTCAGCACTAGGTGCCACCATTGTTCACTTTGTCACAGGAAAGGCAGCGTGCCTGTTCACACTGCAGTGCCAGGCTTGCTTGCCTCTCTTCTCCTACCTGACATCCACTTGGGTCCTAAATGGTATTTTGAACTGGTGGCCAAAGCACCAGCTGAAGATGACTCTGTGTCTCAAAGCTCCTTGAGCACCACCAGAGTCTGGGTCCTGAGTTCCTGGCCATTCTGACTACCAAGATAATTCCTTTGTTCTGACTTGCTGCCTCCAGTGATATAATCTGTGGGTTTGAATGCTGTGAGTTGTCTGAATTTTTCCTGTCCAAGAACTAATGGTGCTTTCATTCTTTTGTGTGCTGTAAGAAACAACTTGGCAATGCTTCCGGCCTCAGGCAATGCCACAGGCTGGGAGATGCATTTCTCCACTGGGAAACCTGTGCACGGTGCCACTTGTTCAGCTTTATCTTTGGAAACTGCAGCTCTGGTGTCAGACAGTCATTTTTCAGTGATGACACATGAAACTACTCCATGGAAAATGCCCCAGCAGTGCTTCAGAGGCTGATGGAGAAACTGCTGCTTGTGTTCCAAAGCTGATCCCAGTGTGTATCTGGCAGATTGGGAGATATCGCGTCAGTTGGCAGGTTCAGGATCAGAGATCTTGATGAAATCATCTCTCCTCAGCATCTTGGAGCTCTGAGTGATCTACAGTGAGAGCACTGTCCTCCTTTTACCTGTAAGGTTCACACCTGCAGGTTGGCAGCTTGGCCCAGACTCAGTGTGGGATCTGCTGGATCTCTTGTGTTGTACAGGGGCCGTCTCGGTGCTGCTGCTTTCCTGGCTCGCACGATCCCTGCGTGACCTTGCCCCACCCGGGCTGATCCTGGTGTGTCTGTCCATGACTCCATTTGATGACAGGAGATGACCTGGGCACTGCTCAGTCCCCTCCTTCTCCTCTGGCAGTGCTCCTGAGGGACAGCTGCTCAGCCAGCACTTTAAAGGTGATGCCAGTCCACTTGAGAGAGTATTTCCTACCTGTGTTTTCCTCCTCTCGCAAGGACTCTTCCAGGATTCTGCACCTGAGAGGACCTGGGGGGAGTAGGATACTCACCGCTGTTTTGTAGGCCATGGGCTGAACAGGATGGGAAAAGCAAATAGCTACAGGATATTGCAAAGGAAACGGTGTGGCCTAGGGTGGCAAGCCAGAGGGCATCTGCTGCTGGAAGACTTGTGGGAATGATGTCTTAGTCATGGGTTACTAGTACTGTGCTTTCCTTTCTGAAGGGAAAGGAAGTCTGTAAAAAGAGGAACTGATATGAATACATAAGAAGCTGATAGGAAGGAAAATTGCTGAAAAAGTCTGGAGTACAGATGCAGTACAGAAACCAGTCACAGCTGTTCCTGGGCTCTGAATTGGTGATTCCCAACATAAATGCATTTTATTAACAACTATGCCTTCGCTCCTTAAATCATATCTGTTTCCCAAGAAGAAAACCACTGCTTTTGCGATTGTGGCTACTGCAGAAAGGAAAGTGGTTTTCCTGCTGCATTTGGGATGGGATGTTGGGGCAATCCTGTGTGAGAATGGCACAGGTTCTGCTGTCCTTGCTGATCTCATCTGGCCTTCCCTCCATGCTAGATGTGAGGCTGCAGAGCAGAAACAGAAGGTACCACTGGGAACTCTGAAAAAAGACTCAAAATCACATGAGGAAAAGCAGAAACAACTGACAGAGAAAATCCGCCAGCAGCAGGAAAAACTGGAAGCTCTGCAGGTGAGTCTGGAGGTCTCCAGCTAAGCAGAGCAGGTTTGAGGGACCTCCTAGTGCAAAGAGATGCTCCTGAGTCTGATGCCATCTGTGTTCCTTCATGGGGCAGGGTTTGTTTTAATAACAGAAAACGAGCATCTAAACTTGCATTTCATTTTCTGATGGGAAAACGGGAGTGACATCTGTCTCTTGAAGGACACAGAACACACTTTCTTATAATCATTGGTTTTAACCTGGAAGACTGTTGGGCTGGGTTCAGGCACTGCCTGGCAGCTTGTAAAGATGACCTTTCTGATTTATTTTTTTAAAATAGAAAACCACTCCAATTCGATCTCAAGCTGACTTGAAGAAACTGCCTCTGGAAGTGACAGCACGACCTTCAGGAGAGGTAAATGGCATACTGCTTTTACTCTTTCGTGCTTCCTTAGCTGCTCTGAACAGCAGTTCCTCACTCTGCCACCCTTCCTCTCTCTGTACCCACATTTATTCCAGCACACCCGACCTCAGCGCCCACGATCTCCTCCTTTGCCTGATGTAATCAAGAACGCTCCCAGCAGACCACCGGGATCTTCACCTCCTCCCAAGTCCAGCAGTCAGCTGAAAAAGAGCTCTTCAGATTGTCCAAATACCAGCTCTTCCAAGCTGGCCAGCACACTCTTCACAGAGGAGGCCAGCACTTCCAGGACACACCAGAACACTGTGATATCTGGGAAGTCTAACAGCACTTCAAAAACTCTTGCCAAACCAGGTACATCCACGAAGTCCCTCTCTGCTGGCCTGCAGAGCCCTAAAAGCCCACGTGAGACACCCAGTCCAAAAGCTGCCAAGGTGCCAGCAGTAAAGAAATCTGCCTCTGGCAAATGCTCACAGGTGAGAATCAACCCCTCAGTTCCTCACCCACTGTCCTGCTCAGCCTGTCTGCTCTCTCCCATGAGATGTGCACTGTGGCCCTGCGCAAGACAAGATAACTTTTACTTTACTCTGGGGTTAGGGTGCCATTTACACCCCTCGAGAAGACTTGTTTCATCTCTCTCCTGTTAGGCCAGATTGTTTCTTTAGGAAAAAAAGAATGTGAAGTGGTGGGGTGAGCATTTGCACGATCACGTAGCACCTCTAAAACCTTTCAGAAAAGCTGATCAACTTCCAAATTAAATACTGGATGTTGGGCGTTTTTTCTTTTTTTTTTTAACTTGGCTGAAAGAAGGTTTTTGGTTAATAGCAGGGTGGAATTAACAGCTGGAGCTTGTTTGCTTCCTAAAGGCCTCCAGCACTCGAAAGAGGACCTCGAACATCCCAGAGGATGGGTCTGAGGAGGAGGGGGAGCACAAAAAGGAGAGGACAAAACGAGGAAAATTTGTGGCAGTGAAAGAAGAGAAGGATTCCAATGAGGTGGTAGTGGAGGTGAGAGTGTGCTGCTTTCCCCAGTAAAAGGTATTTGTCAGGTGTTTATAATCTTGGTGGGAGGCAGCTAATGTGAGCTCTCTCTCTGCTCCCAGCTCACAGACAGTGCTGGAGAGGAAGAGCTGGTGGAACTGAAGAAAGCTCAGAAAGGTGAGAAATGAGCCATTGGGCTGCTGCTGGTATCTGACATAGAAAAGAACTTGCAGAACTAGACTCGTCAGTTAAACGTGTGATTTCAGTAATGAGCTTTTTGAATAAGAAATAGTGTAAATTTGAATCCCAGACCCTGAGATGACTCTAACTTGCATGAAACATTTTGGCTGGGAGCCCTTTGATTAGACTAGAGGCAATTGTGGCATGGGAGGCTCTGTGGTCAAGGGCTGCATCATACTGACAAGTGTGGGACTGGGCTGTGGGGTATAACTGATGACATGTTCACCCTTCCTGAGTGGATCATGGAGCCGTACCAGCTGGCAAGTGCTCAGGACTGTATCCAGACCTGCTGCGCTGCTGTGAGAGAAGAGGGGCTGGGACAACCCAAAAAAGGTGATAGCCAGTGTGGTACTGCACCTTCTGCCAGAGAAGGGCATCTCTTCAGCGTGCTTCCAAGGAGCTGTCTGGAAACTAGGGACATGGGGCAAATTGTCCTAGAGGCCTTCACGAGCCTGGAAAGCCCATGTCAAACAACCTGGAGTACAGGAGAAACCTTCTGTCTGGAAAGCCAGGTCATTTTCATGCATCTTAATGTTTCTCAGCAAGAGCTGAGCTATGTGCCTTTTATGTTTTGATGGTGTCTGTACTATTTGAGGGCATTGTCATAGGTTCAGGTGTGCTCCCCACTGAGGTGCCTGAATCTCAAGAGCTCCTACAGAATGTGCTTTCCAGCAGCCGAAGGTTTGCGAACACCTTTGCTTCCTCCTCACAGATAAGGGGCTGCATGTGGAGGTGCGTGTGAACAAGGAGTGGTTCACAGGCCGTGTCACAGCTGTGGAAAGGGGCAGACATGCGATCCGGTGGAAGGTGAAGTTCGATTATGTCCCTACAGACACCACACCACGGGATCGCTGGTAACTATCTCGAGCTACTGGATTTTGGAGGCTTGTTTTGCTTTTGGGAAGAAGGGCCTGCTTTACTGCCGTAGATGCTGAAGACAAATATGTTGCTGTCATGTCAGGGAGCATGTGAACTCAGGACAGTGCAGTGGCTTCATAACGAATGGGCTTGACAGACTCCATCAGTTATACCATGGAGGCAGCTGCTGTTTGTCTAGAGGTCTGAGTGACACTTGGGTACAGGTTCTGATTAGGCTATTAATGGTGTTTCAGATGTGTCCAATGTAGAAGATTCCTGATATTCCCTTAATACTTTTCTCAGGGTAGAGAAAGGCAGTGAGGATGTGAGGCTGATGAAGCCTCCCTCTCCTGAGTACCAGGCTCCAGACACACAGCAGGAAGAGGAGGTGGTTGTGGCTGAACCTTCTACCTCAGACTGCATCAGAATCGAGCCCGACACCACTGGTCCCAGCAGCAGCCAAGAAACAGTTGACCTTCTAGTCCAGATCCTTCGGTGGGTTCACTGCAGACCCTTGGGAGCTCTGCAGTCTGATTGCTTCAGCCTGGTTAACTCCCAATTCTGGCTTTGATTTTCTTTCCTGCACAGGAATTGTTTGCGGTACTTCTTGCCTCCAAATTTTCCAGTCTCCAAGAATGAGCTGAGTTCCATGAGCTCGGAAGGGTTGTTGTCATTTCCCTTGGTAAGTCCACTACTTCTAGGAACATAAGTTTGGGGGTTTCCCATACGTATTCCATTCTTATGGCAAGTGTGCATACTGTTGATGCAAGAGCACACTTGAAAAGGTGACTTGGATCCTCGGCAAACTGACATAGCTGAGGAAAAGAATGAGAGCTCTGACAGATGCCCTGAGTCTTGTGACAGTTGTCTGAGGATATTTCTAGTTACCGTACATCTATGTGGGAATGCTGTTGGCTACTACTATCCTGAATTCTTATCTATCACTGTTAAACTTTTAAAAAAAGAGAGGCCAGGTTAGAGGTTTGTAGAAGCAGGATGCAGACATATCTGTAGTTTTTGCTCCCAGCCTTATAACTTAGGGGGAGGCAATCTTAAAAATGGAAGAGAACATGGCCTCCATTTATCTGGGTACAGAACAGGTGGGGCTGAGCTTCCACCAGTGTCTGTGAGCTGGTACTGGGAGATCCAGTGCTGGCTGGAATGCAGAGCAAGGGAACTGGCCTCTCTGACTTCTCCCTGCTCTGACATAGCAGCAAGGGAGACCTTTCCAAGAGGCACCTGTACATGACAAAAACCACCTGCAGATGACCAAAGCCAGTTCTGTTTGGTACTCCCATGCTCGCAGTGTGTGTATTGGCAGTTTGTCTCGTCTCCTCCTCTTCTCTCTGTTAACTCAGGCATCTGCTGGAGTTACCACTCCCACTGCTTCCACAGTATACCTAGGTCATGTCTGGGGTATTTGGCGAGTGCAGGTGTTCCTACCTCACAGTGACAGGCTGTGTTGTCTGGGTGATCTGTACCAAGGACACTCAGAGTATACAGGGGCTGTCAAGTCTTGCTGCAGCATACCTGTGAGTTCAGGCTTTTTAAAAGACGTTGCACCCTTAATCTAAATTCAGGCAGCTTTGGGGGCAGTCCTGATACTGGAAGAATGTGAAAACCCCTTAGAGTTTCATGCTGGCTGCAGTAGGCAAATCAGATACAAATGTGGGCGTGGGCAGGGTGTGCAGAGACATGCTGTGGGGAAGATTTGGTCACAGGGGCCGGGAGTTTGGTTCTTCTACAAGCCTGTGAGTGCTGCTGGTTTTGCGATGCTCGGTGCTTTCTCCTGGTGTGTCATCTGTTGTGTTTTGTCTGCTGCAGAAAGAATATTTCAAGCAATATGAGGCAGGTCTGCAGAACCTGTGCAATTCATATCAGACACGCGCTGATGCCCGGGCCAAAGCCTGTGAGGAAAACCTCCGGAACTCGGAGAGGAAGCTGAGGGAAACAGAGGAGAAACTACAGAAACTGAGGACTAACATCATGGCCCTTCTGCAGAAAGTGCAGGAGGTGGGTGAGGAAGAGAGGCAAACCCTGAGCTGCCCCAGAGTAGCCACCTGACCCAACCCCTTCTGGGCATTCCACGTGTTTCAATCCAGCATCTTACTGGGCTCCAGCTCTTCCTCAGCTGGGAGCAACGTGGACTCAACCCATCAATAGCAGACAAGTGCACAGCTGCTGTCCCTGCCCACTCTTGGGATCCAGGCCCTTGGGGTCCCATTGAGTATTAATTCTCACAGGATGATTTGTCATGGCATGTACATACTGCACAAGTTCTGTTTGTTCTCTGCATTCTGCTGCAGAATTTCCCCAGGCACAGGCAGTGCTCGGCAGGGAATTTTTTCCCCATTCTTGTGCAGATCCTGAACCCCTTACAGAAATGCAAACTTTTAAGCAAATAATACAAAAAATCTTATGGTGAAACCGATTTATTAATTATACTATTAAATATTTAATTAAAATAGCAAAAATATATTTAAGTAAAACCCTTAAATAATTAAACTTTAAGTTAAAAAACTACTTAAATAAAATTAGGATCAACCAATGGAGAAGCTACTGAAAACAGCTGGAAGCAGTTGTTCCCTGTTAGGAAAATGTGTTAAAGCTAAAAAATCCCAACCAAACCTAACTTGACCCACATCTGCACAGTAAATCCATCACTTGAGTGCATTGTTTGAGCCTCAGGTGCTGATGGGTTTCCAGATGTTGTCTGTCAGGTGCTGACAGGGAAAGCTGGGGGTGCTCTCACCACAGCTGTCAGCAGCTGATGGGTGCTGGAGGTTGCAGCATAGAGGCTGAGCAGACCACATGTTGAAGAGGATGCTGAGCTGCTCTGGGTGAAGATTCTTGCACTCTTCTTCAAGATTCACTTCTCACTGATATTTCTTGTTTCAGGACATTGATATTAATACAGATGATGAACTGGATGCATATATCGAGGACTTGATCATGAAAGGAGACTGAGCAGCCCTAGTACGAGTCCTGGAGAAGTGCAGAGGAGCTGGCTGCTGCAGTGGGAGATGTGGCTTCCTGCAGGGTTGGCCTGGGGCAGCTGATGACAGAAGAGGGTTTTTAAACAGTACTCCTGTTGGTGTGCAACTTGTTCCTGTGACTGTACATGAAAAGCATTTGTGCTGTTGACAGGAAAATTTTCAACATTGTAGTTCTCTGAATCTCTTTCTTTTGTTTATAAATATTTATTTTTAAAAGAAATAGGAACTGTGCCTGATACCATGGGTGGGTTGCTGCGGTTTTTTAGTGATGTAAAAGTGTGAGTACCCTTCTTGCATTTAAACCTGGGAGCCCAGAGCATCCTGCCTAACAGGTTGTCTGCAGTAAGAACCTGACAGCAAACTAAAAAATAAACCTTGAGTTCTGGCAGAGAAGGTCAGGACTGAGACGTGGAAGATACTCAACTTGGGCTACAGAAAGCCAAGCCATGAATTTGAGCTGTTGAAAGGAAATGTCCCTGGTATGAGCATGAGTGGAGGGGATGGAACCTCAGTAGATCGGGGGGGGAGTGACGCTGGCACATTCCTGAACAGGAGGTCACCATAAGCAAGTGGAACTGCCACCATGCTGACAGCCAAGAGGCTGAGGATCCTGGGCCTCCTGGGCCATCATGGTGGGCTGTGAGCATCAAAGGGAGAACACTGGAGTTCAGGTTCTCTGCTTGCAGTCACCTATTTCTTGAGGCATAATTGCAACATCACATCAGAAGAACTCGACCACCTGACAATAAAGTGACCCCTGTTCAGTTGTCACCTCCTCAGGTGTGTGTTGCTTTGATCAACTTACACTTCTGGGTAATTATTAGTGCTGGAATTTGGAGCCTTCAGAGCCCTACACCATTGAATGGCATCTGGCCCAGTGCCAGCAGCAAGGAAAACACCTGTCCTTTGCCCTCTGGCTGCAGCCAGCTCCTAACAGGCCACTTATGGCCAAGGGGACTTGGTCTGAGTTTGCCAGCTGGTCAACAGCTTCTCAGGCCTGCTAGGACAAGGTGGCTATGGACTCTCACTCAGAAACGAGTCCCCCTGCCAGCCAGGTGGTTGGAGGTACATGGCGTGAGCAAGAGCTGCCCACCATCAGGGGGGTCAGGTGGAATGGACCTTTGGGGTTCACTTGGCATCTGGATGTATAACAGATGTTTTGCAAAAAACTCTTTCAAATTAAATGTCTGTTGCACAGAAAATCATTAGCACTAATTGTTTTTAGTCCTGAAGATGTCCCAAGTTCTACACACCACAGGAGAGAGGGAAGGCTTTTGCGCATTATCTGAATTCCAGGTGCTTGTCACAGCACAGTGAAACTGACTGCTTCCATCTGGAATCTGGGCCCAACATCCTACAGTATATGAAGGTAAGGAGCATCCCCCTGTCCCTGTACACCTTTCATCACAGAGAGGCAGTGTTCCTTAGCCGGAGAAGCAGGCTCTGCTGGTCTCCATTTCCTCATGCATACTGGAGGTTTGTTAGTTGTAGTGGCAGACTGGTGCTTCTGATGAAAATAATCTCTCTGGAGAAGCTGCATTTTTATTAAGGTGAAAGAAGAAATCTTTGTCCTTCCCAGGAACCAGCAGACATTATAGAGAAACAAGTTTTGTTAAATTGCAGTTCAGAGCTGCTGCTTATATGCAGGCTTTAATCTCTGACACCCAGGGGGCACTAATATGGGACTAACAGCTCTTACACAGTTCTTGAGCTTCCGGCACAGTTTGATTCCCTACTTCTACTCCTGGTAGGAAAGTGCTACTCTGGGTTTTTCCCTCTGTTCTGTATAACTTCTCATTTCCAGCGTTAACTCTTGTTTTTTATTGCATTTCATTTATTTTGGACCTTGTTCCAAGGTTTTTGCTAGGAAAAGCAAGCCAAGAATTTTTAAGTGCCAATAAAAAAGGTTTTTCATTCTCAAACTCTTCCTGGCAATCCTTCTCCACAATCCTCCTCCTCCTCTTTATCGCAGTTTTGTTTTTGTAACCTTGTGTGTAACATCAGTTCTTAGTAACACCTTTAAAACCCATAGGATCAGAATGCCTTCAGCAGGGAATCAAACTGCCATCTCCAAGCTGGATGCATTCCAAAGCTGTTACCAGGTTGTTCAGGGCCTTTTCTTGTAGAGCTCTTAGGAGTGGAGGTTGTCCCACAGCTCTGCATCACACACTTCTGCAGGTGTTCTTCCATGGCATAACACAGGGGTGTCCCTGTCACATTTCAGAGGCTGTTCCAGCTGCCATTGAGAACCTATCACCTCTCTGCCACCCTGCCATGACACTTCTGTGCTGTGGTCAAGCCTGTCAATACCTCAGCTCTTCTTTCAGTCTTCCTCTTCACTTTCAGCTGTTTCTTACAGCAGAAATACTAGGGGGGACATTGTTATAGTTAATAAAGAGACCTTTTTTTGACATGAACTTGAGGGACTTGTGACTATTTTTTCAAGCCAACTTTGCCTCAGTGTCTTGCCTGCTGTAGCATACAACCCTGGGGGGCTCCTGACAGCAGAACCATAGTTGTCCATGCTGCTTCCCTTGCTGAAGTGCCACCCTGGAATTCAAGGGCTCTATCAGCGATCTTCCACCTGACATGGATTCACCCAGTTTCTCTTGCAGAATGACACATGGACCCTGAGTTCATGGCAGTTGATCCCTCTCCCAGTGTGTGGGATGTGGTCCTGCCTGCACATCTTTATAGGACTGTGTACTGCCGCTGTTCCTTAAGTGGAGGCTTGAAATTCCATGTCACCAGTATCAGATCTGGGATTTGATTTTATGGCAACGGGATCAACTTTTTTTTTTTTTTTGCAAGTAATTCCTGCAGTCCATAGCAGAGACCAGCTGGGCTTTGGGTGCTGCTACCTTTCAGCCATCTAACAGGGTTGTGGGGAACACTCAAGCCTCCTCTCCTGCCACTGCCTTGCCCAAAAGGCGTAGCAGCCTTCCCTACCAGAAAGTCTTTCTGGTCTTCAAGACCCAGGGAGTCTTGATCTACTTGTACCTTCAAATCCTGAAATCCCTCTTAGCAGCATCTGCATGTGTTCATGATCTCAGAGTTCTGGACATTCATGACATAAAATGACTGTGCCCCCTGTGTGGGGTGGTGTTGGATCTTTATATAATAAAGAAATGGAGCCTGCTCCCAGCTGAGGTAGTGGCCAACGAGAAATTTATTCAAACCTGGGACTCTTTTTATCCCTTAAAACCATGTGACCTTATAACCAATGAGAATATAGATTCTGGCGCATGTCCCCTGAGCTCCCTCGCCCCGGGTGCTTCCCCCGCACCCCTGGACACGCCTCCTACATCTCCCCCTTCTCAATTATTTAAGATAGTGTCGAAAACAGTGCAAAAAACAACAGTGCAAACAACAGAACAACACATTATAAACTACCATAGCTTCTCAATGACCCAGCACATTGCTCGCTTTGGCTTCTTAACAACTTATACATCTATTGTAAATCTTCTAAAACCTTCTTATATTTCTAAGGAGTAGTGCAACTTGGAAAAATAACTTTATTAACCTGGGGGCCTTAGCCCAACCATGTGTTACCTATAGATTTATAACCTTTATTAATCTGAGGGTTTAAATAACTGGGAAATTCAACTTTATTTCAAAAACAGGGTAAACACGGCAATCTAAATTCTCTTAAAGTGACCATGTGGCTGAGGTAGTGTTATTCTTGTGAGGTGTTTGGTGTTTAAGGTGCTCGTTCAGTCAAACAGCTCTTTTATTCATTCACACATGCATTCACTGACGGCCGTCATTCCATTCATCATACACACACTCATGGGTTTTGTATAAGCTCTTCGTCCGTATTCACTTTTGGCCCTTGGACTGCAGAATGCCGCGCGGCGTGGCTCTCTTCCACGCAAACGACTACCCTTCCAGACAGGAATGAAAGGCCTGACCCTCCGCCTCTCCCCTGCTGTTGGTGCAGCACTTTTGGCACTACGTGCACAACAAGACCTTTCTGGGAGGGCACCTTTGATCTGGGAGGAGTCTTTGTCCGTATTGAATTTTGGCACTCACATGGCCGATATAGGAACAGGGCTCCTTCCCATCAACGGCTTCCCTTCCAGCCAGGAAATAAAGCCCTGAACCTCTGCCTCTCACCTGCTGTTGGTGCACCAGTTCCGGCATTATGTGCACAGCAAGAGCTTTCTAGACGGGCACCTTTCGTCTGGGAGGAATCTTTGTATTCAGTTTTGGCCCTCAGACTGCCGATTTAGGAACGGGGCTCCTGCCCACGAACGACTGCCCTTCCAGCCAGGAAAAAGACCTGACCCTCTGTCTCTCCCTTGTCATTGGTGCAGCACTTACGACACTATGTGAAGAGCAAGAGCTTTTTGGGTGGGCACCTTTGTTCTGGGAGGAATGTTCATCTGTATTCAGTTTTGGCCCTCGCACGGCCGAGTGCGGCGCAGCTCTCCTCCCCGCCACTGACTGCCCTTCCAGCCAGGAAAGAAAGCCCTGACCCTCCGTCTCTCCCCTGCCGTTCGTGCAGCACTCTCGGCACTGCAGGCATAGCAAAAGCTTACTGGGCAGGCACCTTTGGTCTGGGAGGAATCTTCGTCCGTATTCACTTTTGGCCCTCAGACAACCCGTTTAGGAACCGGGCTTCTACCCGCCAATGACTGCCCTTCTAGCCATGAATAAAAGCCCTGACTCTCTGTCTCTCACCTGCCATTGTTGCAACACTCTTGGCACTACGTGCACAGCAAGAGCTTTCTGGGCAGGCACCTTTGGTCTGGGAGGAATCTTTGTCCATATTGAATTTTGGCACTCACATGGCCGATATAGGAACGGCGCTCCTGCCCATGAACCGCTGCCTTTCCAGCCAGGAAAAAAAGCCCTGACCCTCCATCTCTCACCTGTCGTTCGTGCAGCACTGTAACAGTTCCTTTGGATACATGTCTGGAATAAAAACAAGTGCCGGAAACATTCAAACACACAATATATCTTTAATTACTGTGAGAATAATAATGATAATAAACTTTGCAAAAGAATTAAAAACTAAAAAATGATGCAAAATAACTACCTTATCGGATGGTATTAAAACAAATACTGCAAATAGCATTTAATACATTATTAACTAGTGAAAAGGGGGTTAAAGGGATACCAAAAAAGGGATGTTAATATTATGGATAACTATTAACACGATATTGGTTAGTAAAAAGGGAAATTAAAGGGAACAACTTATTTATGTAACAATATTCAACAATAAAAGGGGAATAAAAGGAACACTAAAAGGATATTAAAAAGTTTGCTTTCTCGGTTGCTTCCTATCAATAAACTCTGCTTACCCACACAGACAGGCCAGGGCTGCCAGGATCTGCAGCAGCTGGTCGGTACCCATGCTTAGCGGGCGTCCCCGCGGAGCAACACAACCTCGGTGGTAGGATGAGTATCGCTCAACTCAGCAGCTCTGACACCCCATTTTTATCAGTTCCACATTACACCACATAGGGCCAGTACGTAGTATAAGGTGATGCCTGAATGGCAGCCAAACCCCGCCTGTTCATCACCTAATGGTAACAGTCTGCGCATGCCCTACTTGTAGGGCAAGGGGCGAGCGACCCCTGCCTGCATAATCTTCCTCCCATCATCATCTTTCTCACTCCTATGTATGACCTCTACCATTGTGTTTCAAGGGTAGATGTATCTATCTTGCAATGCATAGCAAAACCAAGGAAGAACTCAGCTCTGATAATAGGAGATATCAAGCTGACTTGCTAAAAAGCACAATGGACCTTACAATTAGCTTGTGCCATGAAGTTACATTGTACCATACTCTAGCTGGTTTCACATCCTAATATGATCTCTTTTTCACGCCTCTATGCTCCATTGATCATCTAATTCAAAAGTACCCCCCTTGCAACTAATTTCTCTTAAAGTGACCATGTGGCTGAGGTAGTGTTATTCTTGTGAGGTGTTTGGTGTTTAAGGTGCTTTGTCCAGTCATACAACTCTTTTATTCATTCACACACACATTCACTGATGACTGTCCATTCCATTCATCATACACACATTCATGGGCTTTGTATAAGCTCTGCATTTGCCACATTGGTCATCCTCAAATGTAAACCTGAAATGTAAACATTATTGCTGAAACATAACTGTTTTTATAACTTCTGTGTTACTCTGGTTCTTGCTGCTGTGGTTGTGTACCTAGGTAGGGTCTAACACACCTGGAAGGAATCCATTTCAGCTCCTTTCCTGTAGCCGCACATGCGTAGTCTCGCCCCCAAGTCACAAGATCCACCGGTCCTGTCCACTGCCCTGAAATCAGATCCCTTATCATGGCTGGTGGTTTGGGGAAGGTGAAAGCTTGAGGTCTGTGCTGCTTTTCGTGCCTGCTTTTTTCAGCACTATCACAATTTAAAAAATGTATGACATATGTGACTTTCCACAGACGCTCTTGCAGACTACAGACGGTTCCCCTCCTTTTCTGTTTTGTTAACATATCTTTTAGGGTGCGATGTGCCCTTTCCACAATTGCTTGTCCAGTGGGTGAGTGTGGAATACCTGTGGTGTGAGACATTATCCAATTTGACAGGAAGTTTCTTAGCTTTTCTGAAATGAAAGCTGGTCCATTGTCAGTCTTTTTCTGTTTTGGGACACCAAGGGTTGCAAAACAACTGAGCCAGTGTCTTATTACATCCTTAGCCTTTTCCCCAGTGTGTGCAGTGGCAGTTACGTATTGTGAGTGGCTGTCAACTGTGACATGTACGTATTTTAATGTACCAAATTCAGCTATCTGTGTGATGTCTGTCTGCCATATCTCATTTGCCGTTAACCCTCTGGGGTTAACACCTTCCTGAGGTGGCATGGGTGTTATTTGCTGACAACCTGGGCATGACATGATTGTTTCTCGAGCCTGATTGAGTGTTATTTGAAATTGTCTCTTCAGTGAACGTGCATTCCAGTGGAAAAATGAATGAGACAATTTCACTTGCTCTAAGACTCTAGGTATGGTGTTAAACGTACCCGCCCTGTCAGCCTCCCGGTTCCCTTCAGCTATTGGTCCTGGCATTTCTGTGTGTGATCTTGTGTGCATGACGTAAAAATCAAACTTTCTGTGATTGACAAGAAACCATACAGAACGCATTTCAAACAACAGGTGAGGGTTAGCAACATCTTGAAGAAATGAACGTTCGAGACGGGATACTAACCCTGCAGCATAATGGGAATCTGTAACAATATTAACAGGTTGTTCTGAAAACTTTCCCAGGGCAATACGTATGGCCGCCAGTTCCAGAACCTTTACGGAACCCTGGTTCATGGTCTGTACCTCTCATTCCCATTGTCCTGTATCAGGGTTTACCCATGTCACTGCAGCTTTTCGGGTCCGCCCAGATGCATCTGTAAAGACCGTGAAGCCTCTCACTGGTTCATGTTTGCATCTGGTTGTGGCTTTTAGGGGTAAATTACCGATTTCTGCCCACAGTCTGTGTTTGGGAAAATGAATGGAAATGTCACCGTCAAAGCTTGCCAAGGCAGCCTGGAATCCTGCATCCTCGGCTAGCATCCAGTCAAGGTTGTCCTTCGTAGCCGGGATGTAGATGGTTGCAGGATCTCTCCCATCCAGCTCCTGTAGCCATCCTCTGCCTTTAATAACAAGCTTGGCAAACATTTCATGAGTAGTCCACACAGTTTTAGGGGGTGTGTGGGGCAGAAACAGCCACTCTAGGATTTTCAGTGGATCTTTTTCAGTCTGATCCCACTGAAACAAAACTGTGAATGGCTGGTACCTACTGGGTACGAGGGCAAGGCAGATTTGCAGTTCAGGATTTCTCCTTCTGCCTTGCCTGGCTTCTATTGCCTTGGCACAGGTGTCTAACGCCTGCTTTGCCTCTGCAATCAGAGACCTGCTAGACATTAGGTCTGAGTCCCCCTTAAGCAGCTCAAATAGAAGGTGTAGCTCCTCTGTGGTTATGCCCAAAATAGGCCTTAGCCAATTGATGGCTCCCAGAAGTTTTTGCAGCTTGTGTAAAGTTAAATTGTCTTTTACCTCGAGCTGCAGTGGCTGTGGAGAAATTTCCTACTGCGTGATTTTCCATCCAAGGTAAGTCCAGGATTGCGATCGCTGGATTTTCTCTGGAGCAACCTGTAACCCTACATCTTGGGCAGCATTGGTTAGAGCAGTAACAACAATTTGCAGTTCATTTTCTGTGGCTGTGGTAATTAATATGTCATCCATAAAGTTGTATATGATGGCTGAGGGAAAATGCCTTCTGATGGGATGAATAGCGTTTGCCACTGCTGTTTGACATATTGTCGGGCTATTTTTCATCCCTTGAGGAAGGGCAACCCAGTGATACCTCTGCATGGACTGTGCATCGTTCAAGGCCAGGATGGAAAAGGTAAACCTTGGTGCATCCTCAGGGTGTAGGAAAATGGTAAAAAAGCATTCTTTTAAGTCAATTACCGTTAGCGGCCACCCCACTGGAAGCATAGCAGGTGAGGGAAGTCCAGGCTGCAATGCTCCCATAGGCTCTATGACTGCGTTAACTGCTCGTAAGTCCTGCAGCATTCTCCACCGGTCACTTTTCTTGGGGATGCAAAACACAGGAGTATTCCAGGGACTAGTTGTTGGCACAATATGACCTGTTTCAAGCTGCTCCCTTGCAAGCTCTCTTGCATACAAGCCGTTCCTTTTTCATGGACCACTGATCTACCCAAACTGGCTGTTCGCTTTTCCAGACCAGTTTAAATGGTCCTTGGGACAGCTGGTCAATGGCCCCTATTGGAGAACCTGGCAGCTTGCAGGAACAATTTGCATTACTGTGCTGAACTGTCCGAGAACATCCCGTCCCCACAATGTACACGCAATGGGAGCAACAAAGGGAACTATTTTGGCTATTTGACCTTCTGGCCTCAAGACCGTGCGTATTTGAGCACTCTGTCTGGGCCTCTGTGTGCCTCCCACCCCTTGAATGGTTGCAACTGGGCAAACAGTGGACCAGTTAAGTGGCCATTCGGAGTCCTTTATGATGGTAACATCGACTCCTGTGTCCACGTAGCCTGTAATTCAGTGCCCATCAACCTGGCACATCATGCATGGCTGTGTGGCTGTGATGGCTGTTGCCCAGTAAATTTGTGGCTGACCTGTGCTCCCAAAGGCCCCTGAACCCCGCTCCCCCTCCTCCGGAGGTGACATGCTGTAGAAGGGGATTAGTTGGGCAATTTTTTGTCCCTTAGGGATGAAACAAGGGGGTGAAGGGGTCCAGGCCATTATTTGAATTTCATTACGAGAGTCAGAGTCTATTACTCCAGGTAGCACAAATAAACCCATTCTACTGGTTGAAGATCTCCCAATTAGTAGTGCATGTACCCCTGGGCTAAAGGAACCCCAAAGCCCCATAGGGATTAGTACTACATCTGTGGAAGTTATGATGACTGACTCTCGGTTGGATAAATCCAACCCGGCGCTGGCTGAGGTGGAGGGGCACAAATCATAAGCCTGTTCTTGTGAGTCGCATTTATTTGCTCTACTGGGGTGCACGACAATGCCCCTCACTCCCAGTTTCCCCGCTGCGAGGAGGTTTTTGGCCCCCTCCTCCCATTTGAGTACTTGTGGGATGCTGCTGCAGAGGGTCTCCTTGGGCAATCTTTTTGAAAGTGGTCGGGGCACCACACCTAAAGCAACCGCTTTTGGGTCTGGCTCCTTCCTGTACTCTTAGCTGGGCGCTTAGGGCTGTAGCTAAGGAGGCAGAGGTGTTCCATGGAGCCAACCCCTTGGCAGGCTTGAACCAACTCAGCAATGATACAGCTCTCCCTTTTAGGAAAGGCCTGCAAAGCTCTTTTACAGTCGGGGGTCGCATTCTCAAAAGCCAGTTACCTATAAAGCATCTCTCTGGCTTCATCATGCTCAACCTGCCTGTTTAAAGCAGATTGCAGCCGAATCTAGGAATTGTGAGTATGGTTCAGTAGAAACTTGTAATACCTTCGTGAATGACAGGTTGCTATCCTGGTCTGTAGTGGATAATTTCCTCATGGCTCTCAGGGCTTGTTTGGCTATTACTTCATATATTTCTCTGGGATAACTGGACTGGGAATCTACTGTGCTGTAATTCCCCTCCCCTGTTAGTTGGTGTGTTGTTATGCCTGCTTGCGGGTTGTAAGCGTACACAGTGATATTCTCCCAATAATCTGTTTACCAGATGCTGTACTGAATGTCAGTAAGAACTACTTTCAGTAAGGTCTTCCAATCATGAGGTGTAAAAACATAGGTGGAACTCAGCGTCTTCAAATACGCAGAAGTATTGTTTGAGGACACACCAGTTTCCCTTACCAATTGCCTCAATTCCTTTGTCACCTCATATGGCAGAGGCTGGAATTGAGGGGGCTGACATTGGCAAAAAACAACTGGGCATGCATGTATAACCTGCAAGTCTCCCACCCGAGACGCCTCCTCCCAACACTGTTCCCACCTGTCAACCGATTTTCCCCCACTTGCACGCTCGCTCCCTCCTGGTAGAAGCATCCCTGGTCCCTCCTCCTCATCCTCCCATGCCTCCCCGCCGTGGCCCCAGTAAACCCGGTTCCCTGTGGGGGTTGGTGGTGGATGATGGACGTGACGTGGGGGAGAGGCCCTCCCCTCCCCCCACCATGCCTACGGCTGGAGTGGGGCAGGGCTGGGGCCGGAAGAGACGGGTCGACTTCCGGTCCGTTTGGCGCGCAAGATAGTGGTGCCCATGCCAGTGCACGTGGTCACTCTTCATCTACAGCAAGAGGTGGCAAATAGGCTGGGTTCCCCTCCTCATCACTGCAACGGGGCCCCCTATGCTGACCCCATCAGCTGGGATCCCATGTTAAAGGCTCCGTTCCCTTTCCGCGACCTGTGTTCCCGTGGCTACAGGTGCCTGACCTGTAACTTAACTTGCAAGTGTTTCCCTCCCCTCACGGTAAACCCCATGCATTTGTGTATCTGCGTGTGGGATTTGGGCTGCGACCAGCAGCACGGGTGGGGGTTTGTGTGTTAGTGGGGAATGACTGTACCGTTCACTCGTGGGCTCTGTGCAAGGCAGACGTGATTTGCCAGGCTGGAATGGCATTATTAGCTCAGGAGTCTCCTGCCTGAGCTTTCAGTCTCATGAGGTTTCTGATTTTGTCCCATATTTCTAAGTGTAGGGCTTCTACAACAGCAGCTCTGGCACTACCGTTTTAATAAATTGTACAAGCTCTGTTAATTCAGCCCTTGTGGTTTGTATGTGATAAGGTCTCAGTAGGATAGCCAAGGCATCTGGGATTTGGCAGCCTGGGGGGGAAAATGGGGTCAGGAGGGGAGAGACCTCCCCAAACCCACCCAGGGAGATCCCAGTCCCACCTGGGACCCCCCAAACACACCCAAAACCCACCAGAACCCCCCATTAACAGTCCGAGGAACCCACCCAGAACTCCCAAAAACCGCCTAAAAATCCTCCTGAAAAAAAACCACAAAAGTGTGTCTGGCCTTAAACTTTTAATTTGTTTTTCTAACAAATGGACATGGCCTAGAACTTGTCCATCATCCATTGTCTCTTTCACCGATTCAGTCTCCTGCCAATAATTTCTCCCCACTGCTGCGTGGGCTCCTTTGTCAAGCAATAGAACTTGTTGGGTAACAGGCCCAGTCCTTATTCATATTTTTCATGGGGATCTGCATGAGGGGATTGAGTCTTCCCTGAGCAAATTGGGAGATGACAGCATGTTAGCTTGCAATGTCGATGTGCTGGAGGGTAAGAATGCTGTGCAGAGGGACCTGGACAGACTGGATCTCTGGGCAGAGACCACAGGCATGAGGTTCAAGAGTGCCTTTGGTGCCTCTGGCCACAATAACCCCCTGCAGCTCCAGGCCGGGGGCAGAAGAGCTGCAAAAGGTCTCTGTGGGAAAGGCCCTGAGGGTAGTGGTCGACAGAGGTTGAACCTGAGCCAGCGGGTGCCCAGGTGGGCAAGAAGGCCAACAGCAGGCTGGCCTGTATCAGAAATAGTGTGGCCAGCAGGAGCAGGACAGTGATTCTTCTGCTGGACTGGGCACTAGTGAGGTCACATCTGGAGTGCCATCTGGAGTGCCGTGTCCAGTTCTGGGCCCCTCAATTCAGGAAGAACATTGAGGGGCTGGAGTGGGTGGAGAGCAGGGCAATGGAGTTGGGCAAGGGTCTGGAGTGCATGGCCTGTGAGGAGCAGCTGAGGGAGCTGGGCTTCTCCAACCTGGAGAAGAGGAGGCTCAGGGCTGACCTTCTCCCTGTCCACAACTTCCTGACAGGAGGGTGGAGCCAGGTGGGGGGGTCAACCTCTTCTCCCAGGCAACAGGCAATAGGACAAGAGGACATGAGGACCTGCCTGTCAGGGGATGTTTGTCACGGAGAGGAGCAGGACTTTTTGGGCAGAAACAGGGACTAGGTATTGAAATGGGCTGCCCAGGGAGGCGGTGGAGTCACTGTCCCCAGAGGTGTTTAAACAAAGACTGGCCATGGCACTTAGTGCTGTGGTCTGCTTGACGTGCTGGGGATGGGGCGTAGGCTGGACGCCAGTTGATTTCCGAAGTCTCTGTCAACCTCACGGACTCTGGGCTTGTGTGCCATCCCAGCCTTTGGGGACAGTGTACTCAGAGGTTCTGTCCTTGCCTTGCCCTGCCCATCTCCTAGCTGCCAGGTAAGGGCCTTGTGACATCACAGCCTTTGTGGAACAGCGTGGTAGCTGAAAACTGTTAGCACTCTGTCCCTGTGCACAGAACCTGGGCAGAAGTCAGCTGGCAGGGATGACCAGAGACTGTGCAGAGGTCCCGCAAGCTCCTCAGGCTCTCTGTGCTCCTGCTCTTGCCTGGCCCACTCGACCCTTGCAGCTGTGCCACAGGTGCCATTGCTGAGAACCGGGGTTTGCCTTGGATGACCCCTTGCCAGAAAAGGCAGGAGAGGCTGGAGAGAGGGGAAGGAGGGGGGTCAGGCCGCTGGGATGGTGCTGGTGGGCCGTGAGCCCGAAGCCAGCAAGGCCTTGGGCCAACACGGTGTCAGGCGAGGACTGAGAGCCCCCAGGGAGAAGGAAAGCTGGGCAGGCCCCAAGGCTCCTGGGCCTCTTCCTTGCCAGCCCTTTGGCCAAGGCCCCGAGGCAGAGGTGGGGCTCAGCCCCTGCACAGCAATGGGGCACAGGCTGAGCCCCAGGGTCACCAGACCCAGGCGGCCTGAGCTCTTCTTCCTGCAGTGTCTGCCTGGGGCAGCCCAGCCAGGCCTGAGTCTCTCCAGGAGAGGCCAAGCTCAGCCAAAGAGGGCTCAGCCCTCTGAGGCTGCACTCACTCCGAAGGGAACAAAGGGCTCTGAGCCAGAGAGGGGATGAGAGACAGGTACAGGCTTGGGAATTGCCGGGAGGGCTTTTGAGATGAATACAAGGGAAAGGGATGTCTGTATCAGGGTTTAATTACACTGATACTTTTGGTCTGTGTTTGGCCCAGCCACCTGTGAGAGTTTATGGTTTTCCTGCCAAGTTATGAGAAAACAAGCACTGATAATCGTGAACTTTGTCCTTGAAGAGAGCTTCTTGTATAAGCTATATTTAATTGCTGTTTTATGATTGGCTCATCATCCTCCAAGGTCACTTGAAAGAGAAATTGAAGACTAGGATGATGAAGTAAACCCCTAGACTCTCCCCCTGGAAAAGACCCTCCCCCAGGTGCAGTAGGCAGGCGCAGGGAAAGCCATGCATGAGCAGAAGAGATAGTACTTGCATAACGGAGGGAGGGACTGAAGACCTCTAGCTGGGCGGTGCTGTCCACACCTGCTTAGGTAGAGGTCATTCAGTTAATTGTATAAAAAGCAGATAGCTCTTTTTGGAGGAGAGCAAGCTTCACATCAAGGACAACATTGCCTTTTGCCGGGACGCCTGCTATTTTTGTGAGCCTGCCGACTCTCTCCAGGAATACAGCTTCTGCTATGGGTAATTCTAGGCATTCTGTGTTGGTAAGAAACACCTGGGTAATTGGGGGAGTCATACCCAGGGCTTATTTTCCTCCTCCTTCTCTCTTCCGGGTTTGTTCATTTTGTTGGCCACCTCTTGGTAATAAATATCAGTGCCTGTCAAGCTTTCAACGGTGTCATGGTTTCGGTTTCAGTATCCTTTGAACTCTCCCTATCACAGATGTCTAAGAACAAGTCCTTTAGAAGAGGGAAGCAGAGAGGTTTAGTGTTGACCCCAGCATTAGGGTGTGCAAGGCAGAGCGGAGAATATCCCCTACGAAAGAATCTTGTTCATCCGTCTTTGCAGTTCTGACAGGCACTTCTTGTCAGAGGTCATTCTGTAAGCATCTTTTTGTTCTTTCTTTCAACATGGGTTGCAAGCTGTGGGGTGGGCTATCAGCACTGGAGGATAGACGCGCAAGGGGAGCATTTTCCTGCCAGTCTGAATCAGATGTTACTTCTGGTGGGCTGTCTTTTTGGTGAATCTAAGCATATCCCTTGCAATTGTTTTTTTTCCTGGTGGTACGCAACCTGAGAAGCATCAGCAGAACGGGAAGGAGGTCCTTGCAGTAAGAGGTCAGTGTTGTGGTGGGGGAAAAACAGTTTTCTCCCTGAAGTTCTAAAATGGTAAATCCCCAGGGGATGGTGACACTTGAGGTCTGAGCCAATGAGTGCTTTTGCAAAATATAAACATATCACACTTAGACCGGAAGAGAAGGTGATGTTGTTGAAAGTAGTTGTAGTTGTTGTAGAAGAAGTAGCCATATTGTAGAGCCACGAGGAGAAGGGGCAAGAGCCCCCCTGGGGGGCCACGGCCTCCCAGCCCCCGGCTGGGGTCACAGAAACTCGGAAACAGTGTTAAACTGGACTGAGGTCTGTGACTGAGAAGCTAAAGAAGTTTCCTCCACTGTAAGAAGGAGACAGAGCAGCAGCAGAGACAGCAGTGGACGGAGAAAGTGGCAGAGAGCCAGAAGATAAGAGAGAAGCAGCAGAGGTATTGAAACCAAGGTGTTATAGATTAGGAAATCAGGGGAATTTTTCTTCCCCTGCCCTCACTCCAAGGGAAAGAAACGGAGTGAGCAGGGGGAAGGGAGGTCATTAGCATTACAAAAGATGTAGCCAACCTAGGATAATGGACTATTTGGAGAAAGAGGGGGGCTGGGCACTGGTGGGAAAGGTGAGAGGCAGAGTGCTGTGGCTGGCTCCCTGGGTGCAGACAGGCATTTTGTTGGGGAGGGGGACCGGAGGTCTAGCTTGGTTTTTTGGCTGTTAATCCTGGGAGTTCGACCTCTCATCCTGCTGGCTTCGACCTGCCTGACTGTCCCGCCCGCCGGAGCTGCTGTGTTTCATCGGAGAGTTCTGCTTGCCCGCGGGAGAGGAGGAGGAGTTTTTTGAGACACCACCGCCTGAGACTGCAGTGAGTCCTCGCCACTTGAGACAGCAGTGCGTTCCCGTGGGAGTGTGCTGCCTGCCTTCCTTTTCATCCCCACGGAGGCGACGACCCTCCATCTCCTCGGCTTCCCCACGCGGTCCGGGACCGCTCTCTCCGGTCCCCTCTTCCCGCGGGTGACTGACGGAGCCCACAGCGCCCCCTGCCGACCACGGCCGGGTACTGCAGGTCCTGCAGCTCCAGCTGCTCAACAGCGCCCCCTGCAGACCGCAATTAGGACTGTGCTAAAGGACAGAGGAGTATTCTTTTAGACTTGTTGTGGTTGTTGTTGCTGGTGTTGTTTTGTGTTACTGTTTTTTTTCTTTTTTTTTGCCAACATTCATATATTTCTTAATAAAGGGTTGTTATTTCTTCTGTTTTTTCCACATTTTCCTCGAGTAAGCCCCTTAATTTGACATTACAATTGCAGAGAGAGAGGAGTTGGGTCTACCTCACAACTCATCCTCTTTAGCAAACAGTCTAGTCTCTTCAGACTGAGACATTTTTGGCGCCCAACGTGGGGCCTGGAAAGAGGAAAGGTGGAAAAAGAATAACTACCCTTTGTGTGAGTTACACGCATTTTGAACCCCTTGTGTGATTGACACGCGTTTTGAACTTGTAGGCACCATGATGTTAGGGGTTGCTGCTTTCCTCTGGCATATAACCATGCCAAGATACCTGTCCCACCTGTCAACGTGTTTCAGTTCGGATACTAGTACTCTCATTGCGATAAGTACCTTTGAGTTTGTGCATTGGGTATATGACACGGCAAACTCAGCACCTGTGGTTTTCATCCGGAATATGTCCCCAAGGATGCACTACTGCTCTAGCCTAAGCTGCTTCCTCTGGGGTTTTAAGGATAATAGTACCCATTCTTACGGGGACACACAGGGGAATGCATGCGCCCAACCCTTTATTCAGTTCCCTTTTGGATACAACACAATGGCCTCTGGGAAGTTTAAATCATTTTTAGATGTCAGAGACATTTCAATTGTTAGGCTTTTCATCCTAAATTGTGCCACTATAGTATACCTGATATACCAAGCCAAGGCCAAGAATTACCGAGAAGACGTTCAGGAGCCTGGCCCAGGGGTGGAAAACCTCGAGTGGCGTGGGTTATGGGAGGACATGGGTAAATTCCTAGAAAGTTGCTCAGCTCCCATGACATGGAAGCTTACCCTTGAACAACTCCTGAACCCTATAAAAATAATGAAAGCTGTGAGGGAGAAGGGTCATGATGGATCCATGGAGAAGCAGTTGGTAACTGCATGCGGGGCCTTGGCCATTGCCTACAGGAAGTTGATTGGTATGGTGCAGCATCTCCAGGGGAAAGGAAAAGATGAGAACAAGATGCCTGATACCAAGGTGACTCAAGATAAGGCCAAAACTAAGGGGGAGACTAAGCCAACGGAGGTTGCCCCTATCCAAAGGAAGAAATATAAAGCCAAATCAGCTCGCCCAGTTGATGATGATGGAGGGGCAGGGTCCTCACAAGCGGCTGCTCCAGAGCCAGAAATCATCACTGAGTCTTTATCGTATAATAACCTCCGGAATTTACGGACAGACGTTACTCGTCGTCCGAGTGAGCCCGTTCTGGCTTGGATGATCCGAGTTTGGGACTCTACAGGTGATGCAGTAAATCTTGATGGCGGTGAGGCGAGGTTCCTGAGATCTATTGCCCAAGATGCGGGTATTGAGGAGGTGTTTGTGAGGGAATCGAAGCCCCTGTCTCTCTGGGCATGGCTTTTAGACAGTGTGAGGGAGAGGTTCATTTACAGAGATTCCTTGCAGGCAGATCATTACACCAAGAGCTGGAAGACCATGGAAGAAGGAATCCTACGGCTGAGAGAAATGGCACTGCTGGAAGTATTGTTTGGAGGGAATGGGCAACCTACCAACGATCCTGACAAGGTTAAGTGTACACCACAGATGTGGTGGAGCTTCACACGTATGGGGCCGTCTGCACACAAAGGTTACCTGACATCATTGCAGGCTGGAGAGAAGCGGGAGCCAGTGATGTCTGTAATAAATAAACTTCAGTTGTACAACAGTATGATCGAAGGACCGATACAGGCCTGCATCTCCTCTGTAGAGACAATGATTAATGAGCTCAAGGAATTAACTACAGGGTTGAAAGAGTGTATTGAGGGAAACAACTTCCATATGGCCCCAGTGAGAACCAGACGTCCCCCAGCTAGAGAGAACGGACAGACCTCACGAACTGAATTGTGGTACTTCTTAACTGACCATGGAGAAGACATGAGACAGTGGGACAGGAAACCTACCCAGGCCCTAGCAGCCCGAGTACAGGAGTTGAAAGAGAAAGGAAAAGGGAAGTCTGCAAAAGTGAGTGCCGTACCAGTATCCTGCGGGCAGGGATCTGACTCGCTAGAGAGCACCTCCCGTCGACATTCACAAGAGGAAAACGATGACTGGCAGGATGAAGACGAGTGTTAGAGGGGCCCTGCCTCTAACCAGGTAGAGGCACGGGACAACTGTGTCTATTGGACTGTGTGGATCAGATGGCCTGGCACGTCAGACCCACAGAAATATCGGGCTTTGGTTGATACTGGCACTCAGTGTACGTTAATGCCCTCAGGACATGTGGGACCAGAGACTATTACCATTTCTGGGGCGACTGGAGGATCTCAAGAGTTGACCATGGTGGAAGCTGAGATGAGCTTGACCGGGAAAGACTGGCAGAAACACCCCATTGCGACTGGTCCAGATGCCCCATGTATCCTGGGCATTGACTATCTTAAGAACAGGTACTTCAAGGACCCCAAGGGACATAGATGGGCTTTTGGAATAGCTGCTGTGGAGACAGAGGCGGCTAAACAGTTGAACTTGTTGCCCGGCCTCTCGGAGAGCCCTTCAGTCGTAGGGTTGCTGAAAGTAGAGGAACAGCAAGTGCCAATCGCCACCACAATAGTGCATCGCCGGCAGTACCGGACGAACCGAGACTCTGTGATCCCCATCCACAAGATGATCTGTGAGCTGGAGAGCCAAGGGGTGATCAGCAAGACCCATTCACCTTTCAACAGTCCCATCTGGCCTGTGCGTAAGTCTAACGGAGAATGGAGACTGACTGTGGACTATCGGGGACTGAATGAAGTCACCCCACCGCTGAGCGCTGCTGTTCCAGACATGTTGGAGCTCCAGTATGAGCTGGAGTCCAAGACAGCGAAGTGGTATGCCACTATTGACATCACAAACGCATTCTTCTCCATTCCCTTAGCAGCAGAGTGTAGGCCACAGTTCGCTTTCACCTGGAGGGGTGTGCAGTACACTTGGAACCGACTGCCCCAGGGGTGGAAACATAGCCCCACCATCTGCCATGGACTGATCCAAGCCACATTAGAGAAGGGTGAGGCTCCAGAACACCTGCAATACATTGATGACATCATCATATGGGGGGACACGGCAGAGGAGGTTTCCAAGAAAGGAAAGGAAATCATTCAGATCCTCCTGGGAGCCGATTTCGCCATAAAGAAGAGTAAAGTTAAGGGACCTGCCCAAGAAATCCAGTTCCTGGGGGTGAAATGGCAAGATGGGCGTCGTCAGATCCCGACAGAAGTCATCGATAAGATCACAACCACGGCCCCACCAACCATCAAGAAGGAAACGCGAGCTTTTCTGGGTGCCATAGGTTTTTGGAGGATGCATATCCCGGAGTACAGTCAAATCGTAAGCCCTTTCTATCTGGTTACCCGAAAAAAGAATGATTTCCAGTGGGGCCCTGAACAGCATCAGGCATTTGAACAGATTAAATGAGAGATTGCACATGCTGTAGCCCTCGGGCCAGTCAGGACGGGGACAGATGTGAAAAATGTACTCTATTCTGCAGCTGGGAATAAAGGTCTCTCCTGGAGCCTCTGGCAAAAGGTGCCTGGTGAGACTCGAGGCCGCCCACTTGGGTTCTGGAGCCGAAGCTACAGGGGATCTGAAACCAACTACACTCAACAGAGAAGGAGATCCTAGCAGCTTATGAAGGAGTACAAGCTGCCTCCGAGGTGATTGGCACAGAAGAACAGCTGCTCTTGGCACCTCGACTACCAGTGCTGAACTGGATGTTTAAGGGAAAGGTGCCCACTACACATCATACCACTGATGCTACATGGAGTAAGTGGATTGCTCTGCTCACACAGCGTGCCCGTATTGGAAATCTGAATCGCCCTGGGATCCTAGAAGTCATCACAAATTGGCCGGAAGGTGAGAGCTTTGGTCTAGCAGATGAGGAAGCAGAAGAGTAGGCGGTACGGGCTGAGGAAGCTCCAGAATTCGATAAACTACCGAAAGAAGAAGCACGTTATGCCCTCTTCACTGACGGTTCCTGTCACCTTGTAGGAATGAAGCGCAAATGGAAAACAGCTGTATGGAGCCCCGCCTGACAAGTTTCAGAAGCTACTGAAGGGGAAGGAGAATCAAGTCAATTCACAGAGCTCAAAGCTGTCCAGCTGGCATTGGACATTGCTGAACGGGAGAAGTGGCCAAAGCTTTATATCTACACTGACTCGTGGATGGTAGCCAATGCTCTGTGGGGATGGTTGGACAGATGGAAGAAGGCCAATTGGAAACGCTGGGGAAAACCCATCTGGGCTGCTGATACGTGGCAAGACGTTGCTACCCGAACAGAGAAGCTCACTGTGAGGGTCCACCACGTAGACACCCATGTGCGCAAAGGCCGAACCAATGAGGAGCATCGCAACAATGAACAGGCAGACCGAGCTGCACGAGTCAAGGTGTCACAGGTGGACTTGGACTGGCAGCACAAAGGAGAGTTGTTCCTAGCACGGTGGGCCCATGATGCCTCAGACCATCAGGGCAGAGATGCCACCCATAGATGGGCACGAGACCGAGGGGTGGACTTAACCAAGGACATTATTTCCCAGGTTATCCATGACTGTGAGACCTGCGCTACCATTAAACAGGCTAAGAGACTCAAGCCCCTATGGTATGGTGGACGTTGGAGTAAGTACAGGTATGGGGAGGCCTGGCAAGTTGATTACATCACACTGTCACAAACCCGCCAAGGTAAGCGCTATGTGCTTACTATGGTGGAAGCCACCACTGGATGGCTGGAGACGTACCCGGTGCCTCACGCTACTGCCCGAAATACCATCCTGGGCCTTGAAAAGCAAGTCCTGTGGCGACATGGTACCCCAGAGCGTATTGAATCAGATAACGGAACTCACTTCAAAAACAGCTTAGTTGCCACCTGGGCAGAGGAGCATGGCATCAAGTGGGTGTACCACATCCCATACCACGCAGCAGCCGCAGGGAAAGTTGAACGACATAATGGACTGTTGAAAACCACCCTGAAGGCGTTGGGTGGAGGGACAGACAAGAACTGGGACTAGCATCTAGCAAAGGCTACATGGTTAGTTAACACCAGAGGTTCCATCAACCGAGCCGACCCTGCCCAGTCAGAGTCCCTCCACACCGTGGATGGAGATAAGGTCCCCGTGATCCATGCGAGGGCTGTGTTAGGGAAAAAGGTTTGGGTTGACCCTACTCCGAGCAAAGACAAACCCATTCGTGGGATTGTTTTTGCCCAAGGGCCCGGCTGCACCTGGTGGGTGATGCAGGAAGATGGAGAAACCCGGTGCATACCTCAGGGAAACCTTACTCCGGGATGAACTGGCTGTAACTGTATACTTGTATCTGTATGTAACCCTGTACCTGTCTCTGTATTTGTATCTACCTATTAGTGGATGTGTACATAGTTGGAATACTGCATGTACGTATGAGGATCAAAGATTTAACCTGATAAAGTGTGGTAGCATGGGAAAGAAAAATTAGGGGTGGATAATGTTATAGATTAGGAAATCAGGGGAATTTTTCTTCCCCTACCCTCACTCCAAGGGAAAGAAACGGAGTGAGCAGGGGGAAGGGAGGTCATTAGCATTACAAAAGATGTAACCAACCTAGGATAATGGACTATTTGGAGAAAGAGGAGAGGTAGGCGGGGGGCTGGGCGCTGGTGGGAAAGGTGAGAGGCAGAGTGCTGTGGCTGGCTCCCTGGGTGCAGACAGGCATTTTGTTGGGGAGGGGGACCGGAGGTCTAGCCTGGTTTTTTGGCTGTTAATCCTGGGAGTTCGACCTCTCGTCCTGCTGGCTTCGACCTACCTGACTGTCCCGCCCGCTGGAGCTGCTGTGTTTCATCGGAGAGTTCTGTTTGCCCGCGGGAGAGGAGGAGGAGTTTTTTGAGACACCACCGCCTGAGACTGCAGTGAGTCCTCGCCACTTGAGACAGCAGTGAGTTCCCGTGGGAGTGTGCTGCCTGCCTTCCTTTTCGTCCCCACGGAGGCGAGGACCCTCCATCTCCTCGGCTTCCCCACGCGGTCCGGGACCGCTCTCTCCGGTCCCCTCTTCCCGCGGGTGACTGACGGAGCCCACAGCGCCCCCTGCCGACCGTGACCGGGTACTGCAGGCCCTGCAGCTTCAGCGGCCCAACAGCGCCCCCTGCCGACCGTTACCAGGTACTGCAGGCCCTGCAGCTCCAGCGGTCCTACAGCGCCCCCTGCCGACCACGACCAGGTACTGCAGGTCCTGCAGCTCCAGCGATCCCACAGCGCCCCCTGCCGACCGCAATTAGGACTGTGCTAAAGGACAGAGGAGTATTCTTTTAGACTTGTTGTTGTGGTTGTTGTTGCTGGTGTTGTTTTGTTTTGTGTTACTGTTTTTTTTTCTTTTTTTTGCCAACATTCATATATTTCTTAATAAAGGGTTGTTATTTCTTCTGTTTTTTCCACATTTTCCTCGAGTAAAGCCCCTTAATTTGACATTACAATTGCAGAGAGAGAGGAGTTGGGTCTACCTCACAACTCATCCTCTTTAGCAAACAGTCTAGTCTCTTCAGACTGAGACACAAGGAAAGAGAGACACAGAGTTGTCTGAAGAGAAAGAGAGCCAGCAGCAGAGAGAGCAGAACTAAGCTCTACAGAGACAGAGTTTTGGGATAAGAACGGAATCAAAACCCCCCAAACTCCTTGGAGACCCCTCCTAAAGAGAGGAGGATGACGGACTTTTAGTCTTGGAGTGCTACAGCACTGCAGAAAGGAACTGAAAAGCTCAGAGAAGGAATGCGGAGGGGGTGACCTTGGCCTCCCCGCTGCTTGAGACAGAGCACAGAGTTCTGCAAAGGGGGTTTGAATCCCCTGACAATACGGACCGTCACGAAGACCCCTGAGCTTCGTTGATATGACTGTGGTGACGCGACTGTTGTCCAGGTGAACGCAGCCCACGGATGAGAAGACCCTCGCTTGGAGATGAAGGGTTGAGAGGGGCTTGGATACTCCCCTCGTGTGTACTGGCAGAGATCCAGCTAAAGCTGCTGCATGAGAGAGAGTGAGAGAACCCGCTGCCCTAGAGACATTATTGCTCTGAGAGTGGAAAGGATCTTTTCCTTCTTCCCTCCTGGACTCTTATTTGGAAGGGAGAAGAGATTTGATCCATTGTAAATACTGTTTTGTCATGGTAAAGATAGCTGAGATTGTGTGTGTAATGTATTGTAATATTTATTTGTACAGTCATTGTAATATATAATCCCTTCCCCCCATTCTGAGTCTCGTGTGGTGTCTGGAAAACTGATCTCACACTGGGTTGAGATGTGGGAGGGGGGCTGGGACTAGAGAATTGGATTTTGGGGTTCTCAAACCATGACAAGTGTGAAGGAACCTGAGAGGGGAACTTTGGTCAGAATGTTTCACTCAGTCAGTATGTGCCTTTGCCTTTGTGATTTTTTTTGCAGTGGCTGTCTGTATTCCCAGTGGAGCAGAGCCACAAAATGTCATAGTGCAGTCCAACCCCTGTACCACAGGCCCCTGTGTGATGTCGTGACCTATCCTCTCCATTCCAGAATGGCCCCAGGAAACCAAAGAACACATATAACACTCGCCCACATTGACGCCTTTCCTGTGTTCCTTGGACCCCTTTGTGATGTCACGGCCTATCTTCTCCATTCCGGAATAGCCCCTGGCAACCCAAGAACCAGCGCCCCACATTGTCAGAATGCAGCCTCGTCACGGCCTATCCAATTCCTAAAGGCCCCTGGAATATAAAGAACACACATCCCATTCCCCCACATTGCAACCTTACTTCTGTGCTATGGGTCCCTTTGTGATGTCACAACCTATCCTCTCCATTTCAGAATGGCCCCTAGAAAACTGAGAACCAATGCCCAACAATGTCACAGTGCAACCCCACAGGTGTACCATTGGCCCCTTTGTGATGTCATAGTCCATTCCCTCCATTCCAGAATGGCCCCAAAAACCAAAGAACCAAGGCCCCACAGTGTCATAAAAAATCCTGAAAAATCAGGACTATGCCTCCAAAACATCATTAATCCTAAATCATGCTGGAATTCCTTTTTGCTTCCAGGAATTTTAACCTCTTCCAGGATAGCTCTTTGTCGGGGGAATGCATATAGCTCTTCCTCTCCACCATATACCGTCACCCTTGCAGTTCCTTGCCATGCCTGACCTTGTCTTGCCATGCTTGATCTTGCCTTGCCTTGCCTACCACTCCCTTGCCTTACCTTTCTTTGCCTACCTCTCTGTTGCCTTGAAGACTCACCCTTTGCCTTGGTCTGCCTACCCCTGGCTTGCCTTACATTGCATTATATACCCATCCTCCGCCTAGATTTGCCTACCCTTTTCTTGCCTGGCCTTCTCTGCCCCTGGCTTGCCTTACCTTGCCTTGCCTTGCATATGCCTGCCTTGCCTGGCCTTGCCTTGCCTGCCCATCTATTGGTTTCCTTGTGTTGCCTACGACAAACCTGCCTTCATAGGATGTTTTCTACAGATATCCAGCCCAAATTACACTTTTTCATTCCTCATCCTTCATGTCCTCAGCATTAGGGAAAGCACTCAGGTTCATTTTACTGTGGAAATAATTCACATCAGGTACAAGGCAGCAGCATCACAGACAAGGAAACAGTCACAGTGACATCCCTGTCCATCTTTCAGGTACTGTGTTGTTTTTCCCACTCTCACATTCCTCACTGTGTTCCTTCTCACACTTTCCAAGAAGTCCAGCCTACCCCATCTGGCTGAGATGAAGGTCTTCATTGCAGCCTGTTTGGTTCCATGGTTTGGATTTGTGACCAAACCAGTGTGGATAACTCACCCATGTTTTGGCTCTTGCTGAACAGTGCTGGCACAGGGTTGAGGGTTTTGCTGTTTTTTCCACTTTCCTGCCAGTGAGAAGGGTGGGGGTGGGCAAAAGGTTATGAGGAGACACAGCCAGGACAGTTGGTCCCAAGTCACCAAAGGGATAACCCGTAATATATCATAAAATCATGGAATGGTTTGGATTGTAAGGGACCTTAGAGATCATCTCATTCCAACCCCCTGCCACAGGCAGGGACACCTTAAGTGCTCAGAGTCCCATCCACCCTGGCCTTGAAACACCTGCAGGGGTGAGATGTCAACAACTCCTCTGGACAACCTGTGCCAGGGCCTCACCACATTCCCAGCAAGAATTTCTTCCTAACGCCTCATCTAAATCTACCCCCCTATAGTTTAAGGTCATTCCCCCTTGTTCTATTACTCCACACCCTTGTGAAAAGGGCCTCTCCAGCCTTCTTGTAAGTCTTCTTTAGGCACCAGAAGGCTTTTGTCTAGCATGATGCAACATCATGCTTAGCAATGAAAGCTGGGGGAAGAAGGGGGAAGACATTCAGAGGTATGGTGCCGACTCCTAAAAACTATCTGACACAGTTCTACACCTTTTAAAACTTCTCTGACTGTTAAATAAGACAATCTGACTGTATCACTAAAATAGAGGCTTTATTCTTCAGTCCTTGTCATCCTCGGGTAATGGCAGAAAGGCATGCGATGTTTACATTAAGACATTTTTATCACACTTAGCGCAATGATTTCTAGGCTACAGGAAAAGAGGCATGCAGGGATCTATTTTACACACCATTATATACATCTTTCAAATTTACACACCCTATTCAGACTTTTTAACAACATACAACTATTGCTAAATATACACCCGTATATATTTCATAAGTGGTGTTAACTTTAACAGTCTCTTCTTCCTTATTTTTAACTTTGGTTGCAGGTATTCATCACAGGTATCCTTCAGCTGGAGTTAGCAGCTTCTTTTCTCACTTTCACAGGCTGCCCAAGGTCGCTTGGTAGATTCCAGCATTATCTCTGAGGCCTATGGCTGAGTTGCTGCTTCAGGGCCTCTAGCCTGAACACTTGTTTGGTTTCCCACAGTATAGCGTTTTTCTTCCCAATTGACTGTTGCAATACCGCATGTGAATAAGCTGTCCCACTACATTTCATTTAATACAGAAGTGTCACAGATGTGGTACAAGCCATGTGGCTGCAGTTCCTTCTGCCTGTGATCCACCTCCTCCTGGCTGTGTACATTTGGGCTGCAGCAGCTCAACTGTGACTCCAGGTTTGGGTGCAGACAGTCACAGGGAAACCTGAGCACTGATCTGACTACAGGCTGTTCTACATGGAGCAGTGAGTGCTGGGCTGCAGGTACAGCCCAACCTTCACATCTGTGCTGTTCTACAGATCGACCTTCACCCCTATGTTGTGCTGTTCTGCAGCTACAGCCTGACCTTCACACCTGTGCTGTGCTGCAGCTACAGCCTGACCTATCTGTTGTTGCAATGCTCTTCAATAGCCTAACTCTTGGGTACCTGTGCATCCATATGACGGACTTTTATAGCCAGCCCCCCCCCCCCCATCTGGTTTAACAACCCCCTCTGGAGTACGAATAACGGGCCGGCACCGTTATTATTATATAATGATATATAATAATATTATATATTATAGTATAATACATATCACCGTTGTTTTGTTGTTGTCATTGTCGTTCTTGTTGTTGTTGCTGTTTCAAAGGGAAAGGTTTGTATTTGAAAGGGAGTTTGAGGACAGGTTACCCTTTAAGTCATTTAGACATTTAGACTGGTCAGACACAGCAATACCTGTTAAAGAAAAAACTCTTATTTTGGGAAGAGGCGAGCATCTGGCTTCTGCGTTTTGGCTTTGTTTTGATGCTTTTGAGTTGTTTTTTAACTTGGAATCCCGTGAGGGTAGCCGGGGCGGCGGGGCGGGCGCGCATTGGCGAAGCGGGTAAAGGCCGGGGCGCACGGGGGCTGCTCGGGCGGGCGGCAGGTGAGGGCGGAGGGGTCTGTCCCATGTGGAGGGACTGGCACCGGGGGGTTGGGGGTCCCCGAGGTGTGGGGAGCGGGTTTGGTGGTCCCTGGGGCTCAGGGGAGTGGCCAGCGGCGCCTCTGCCCTGCCCCTGCCCGTGCAGGGCCGCCCGTGCCCGCCTGTTGCTTGGGTTCCGGAGGAGGGATTTGTCCCAGGAGGGTACAGACGGGGGTTGTTACCCCCGGGGGTTGTTACCCTGGAGTGTGGCACAAAGGGAGTTGTTGCCCCCGGGGGATGGACTGGGCGACAGGGCTTTATACCTTTCTCCTGCAGTCCCGAAACAGGAGCTTTAGGCATAATAAATCATAACTTTCAGGAATGGACTTCCTCAAACCATCCTCTCAGTCCTTGCAGTGAAATTCCAGGATCTGTCAGCAGAGTCCGTGAAATGTGCCCGAAGTTTGATTGCCTGAGGCATAAGGAACAAGAACTGAGGTGGTCTTTGCTCTGCTTTCTTCAGCAGACATCCGCTGTGAAACAGTGTGGCAGAATAAGGAGCCTGTTTACAGCTTAGCTTTCCAGCAGGGAACAGATGGAAGGATGAATGGCCTGGCCTTGACAGGGGTGGACACAGGCATGAAAGTGAGTTCCACCTTTTTTTGTGGGGTCTTGTAGCATGTGCAGAGCATGGGGTGGCTTGTTCTCCAAAGTATTGGGTTGCTGGCAGGTCCCCAGCACCGGTGGCAGATGGTTTAGGGAAAGAGGATTGAAATTGTACACCTGTCTACAGAATTATAGAGTGGTCTGGGTTGGAAGAGACTTGAAAGATCATCCAGTTCCTACCCGCCACCATAGGCAGAGACACCTTCCAATAGACCAAGTTGCTCCAAGCCCCATGCAGCCTGGCCTTGAACACCTCCAGGTATGGTGCATCCACAGCTTCTCTGGGCAACTTGTACCAGTGCACCACAACCCTCACAGAGAAGAATTTCTTCCCAATATCTAATGTAAGCCTTCTCTCCTTCAGCTTAAAACCATTGTCCCTTGTCCTGTGACTATCTGTCCCTGTAAAAAGTCCTTCTCCTACCTCTGGAGATTTTCAAGAGGGTCCTAAGCACCCTGATCTGAGTTAGCCCTGCTTTGAATGTTTGGCAGGGAGAGTGAAGAAGGAGTTGGATAATTTCCACAGACTCCTTTCAATCTTCAAGAAGAGATTTACCCACATGAGAAATTATCTGCCAGCACTGCATTTTATTTTTCCTTCTAGCACTTGACTTGTGGTTCCTAAAAGAATTAGCAAATCTATGCAGGACTTGGAAGTAACTTCCCCCACAAGTTGGTTTGGATCTGACAGCACTGTGAAAACTGGTTCCTGGAGATGAGGGTGCAAGGAAGGGTTCCAGAGAATTTTCCTTTGAAAGGAATTGGATCAGGAAGAGGACAAAGCAAGGACATCTAGGAAAGAAAGCGGAAAAAAAAAGGAGGCAAGGTACTTTCCTTGGACCATACCTCCTATTTCCTCTTTCTATTTTCAAACCTTTAGACAAACTCCTCTTTCTTGCCTTCTCTTCTTTTTCTCTTCTTCTGCTCCCATAGGTGATGGTAGTTTGGGCTTCTAAATTCATGAAACCCCTGAGGCTTAATATTGGTTTGAGAAATCAGAAGGTAGTGTGGGAGAAAGGATTGTGCCAGTGCCTATTTGCTCATTGAAATAAAAGCACTCAGAAATATTTCTGATCTGCATTCAGTTTAGCACTTAGGATTGGTTTGAAACTAAGGGAATATTCACCTTCAAATTGAAAACTCAAGCTGCTCAGCTTTGAAAAACTGGTAGGTTTTGAAATAATCCTGATCCAGTTCTAACGGCATCAGTTTTTTGTTGGTTTATGGGAGTCACATCCAGAGCCTTTCCAGTCTGGAGTATCAGTCTGGCTTGGTCAGATGAAGAACTGTGTATTTGAACACAAAACTGTGTCTCCATCTAATCCTAAGGAATTACTTTTTGCCAGCCTGAAACTCTGCTCTCTTGGAGTGAACATTGGACAACTTCTGGCTGCAGTTGTGCCTGACCTGGACCTGCAGCAAGGAAATGATGATGTTGATGCCGTGGATGAAATGTTAGGGCAAGTTGCAAAGCAAATACTCAGTAGTACTTCCATGATCTGCCATTATAACCTTTCTGTAGGTTCCACATTGTATAGAGTGCTTCTCCACTTGATCTCTTTGACATAGTGTGATCTCTAAGTGTATATACTTGACAAGTTCCCACAGGTGCAGTGGGTGTTCCCTTCACTTCCTCTTAAAGGAAGGAACACTGTCCATATTGACCAACCCTGATGTACTTAGTTAAGGATTTTCCTTTTGAAATGTATTTGTAATTAAATTTGTAAGTGTTTTTACTATTAAGGATCTTAATACTTTTCTACAGAAGCTTTTTCGTTGACTTTGGATCCTCTATAAGCATTAATACTTGAGGTTATTTCCTCTGCTAAAGTGTCAGTAGTGGAATATTATCATAGAAATTCAAAAAACTTCCTTGATTTCCTTGCCTGGTCAAATCTCTGCAGAGCTCTTGTATCCTACAGTATTGTTTCACTGCTCCCAACAATGTTGTCTGTTGTATTAATGGGATAGAAATGTAAGTAGTAGGTGAAAATGTTGACCAGATGGGTAATATTTGTGTTTTGCTATTGGAAGAGGAACGATTCTGTAAGGGTTTTTTCCTGAAGGTGATGAACTAGTTGAATGGGACCCCTTGGAAAAGGAGGGATGTTTCCTTCCCTGTGATATTAACTACAGAGTGAGCTAGAGCTGAAAACATTCAAATTTAGCTATTTTAGACATCTTGAATTATGGGCAAGATAAGGGAGTCCCTCTTTGCCACATCGCCCCTTTTAGGGTTCTGTGCTCAAAATGTTCATGGGAAAACCTCCAGGAAGAAAGAGTTCCGAGAGAAATGGCTGTTCTAGCATTCCCAGCCACTGGCATGGTTTTCTTTCCAAGTCATCAGGAATGATCAACCAGGTGGCAAAGACAGCAAATCCACCTTTGATTCCGTGGTAGGATTTAGCACCCGAACAACCATCAAGAAAAGGGTTCTTGCTTTTAAAAACAACAACAAAAAAAAAAAATAAAAAGAAAAGAAAAAATCAAGTGTTCAAGACGTTCATTCCTAGGAAGTGTTTTTTTTAACAAAGTAAACATTTTTGGCTTTTGCACTGCTCCTGTCCTGAGTTCATTAGTTCATGTTCATTGCAGGTGTAGTTCAGTTGGTTTCTTTCCATGGACAGTTTTAAGATCTTGAGGTCATTGGCTTTACAAAGGATGTAGCCAGCTGAGCTACATTCCTTGCTAATGGTCCACCAGAGGCTGGGGCTGGCTGGCTCTGCTGAGAGAGGGGAGAGGTAGACTGCAGAGTGGGCACTCGGAGGGAGACGGGGGTCTGCGTGCAGGCATTTGGGGAGAGGGACTGGGGATCTGGTTTTTGGCTTCTCATCCTGGTCAACTCGGACTGCTGGCTTCAACTTACCTGGCTGTCCCGCTCCCCGGATCTGCTGTGTTTCATCGGAGAGTTGCGTGCCCGCAGGAGAGAAGGAAGGAGTTTTGAGATGCTGTCACCTGGGACAGCAGCGAGTCCCGTGGAAGTGGACTGCTTCCCTTCCCTTTTTCCTCCCGCTGAGGGAAGGGTCCCCCATTTCCTTCTCCGTTTCTCCCGCGGTCCGGGACCGCCCTCCCCGCCCCCCCGACCCCTCTCCCTACGTGGTGACTGCCAGAGCCCAACAGCACCCCCTGCTGACCACCACAGAGAACTGCAGGCTCTGCACCTTCGGCGATCCCACAGTGCCCCCTGCAGGCCACGATTAGGACTGCGCTAAAGGACAGAGAAGTATTCCTCCAGACCTTTTTTCTTATTTCTAGGACTACTGACTAGGGTTTTTTTGTGTTCTGTTACTGTTTTTGCTAACATACATATATCTTTTAAAAAAGGGTTGTTATTTCTTCTGTTTTTTTCCACACTACCTCGATTAAAGCCCCTTATTTTTGAATTTACAATTGCTGAGAGTGCTCCTTGCAGCTCAGGAGAATGGACTAAATACCAATCTAAGTCCTCCTGTCTTATCAGCACTTGTATCTCATGTGGCTCTGACCCGGTCGCTTGCACAATCCGGTTTCTGCCTTTTTTTAATGAGCTCTGATAAAGTCCGAATCCTTTCCTGGACTGCCCTGCGTGGTTGCAAAGACGTTGTCAGCCATTCTAACACAATTTGTTGCCCTTTAGTTGATGTTGCAAGCCGCTTTTGATTGTTCCCCGTTTTTATTTTTTGCTGCGTGAGGGCTCCCATAAAATGCTTTTCTCCTGCCAAGATAGTAAGATTGACAGGTGCACCCTCTATCCGTCGGTGTGTGACATGATCAGCAATACTGGCCGTAATCTGATGTAAGAGGTTTCGCTGTTCCGGGGTGACAGTTACTGCTGTTGAAGGGTCTGTATCCTTTAATAGCGGTCTGAGGGGTTCTAGCCACTCATTAGGTATTCCCACTACTGGACGCAGCCACTGTAAGTCTCCTAAGAGTCTCTGAGCATCATGCAAGGTGGCAATCTCTATATTGATAGACAATTTCTGAGGTTGAACGACAGAGTCTGTGATTTGCCAGCCTAAATAATGCCAGGGACTGGATTCTTGAATTTTCTCAGTGGCTATGACTAAGCCTTGCTGCTGCAACTGATTAACCAGCTGCTGTTTTTGATCTTTTGTAAACTTAGTCGGCTGGGCGAACAATAAATCGTCTACGTAGTGGTAAATGACTGCCGAGGGCCATGATTTTCTGATTGGCTGTAATGCAGCGTCCACGTAGAGCTGACAAAGAGTGGGAGAATTCTTCATTCCCTGAGGCAACACAGTCCACTCATAACGTTGCGCTGGTCCTTCCTTGTTTATAGCAGGAATAGTGAATGCAAAACGCTGACGATCTTGCTCATGTAATGCAATAGTGAAGAAGCAGTCCTTAAGATCGATTATTAACAGGAACCAGTTTTGTGGGATCATAGCTGGATTTGGCAGTCCTGGTTGTAATGCCCCCCATCGTATGCATCTGGGCATTTACTGCACATAAATCATGTAACAGCCTGTATTTCCCAGATTTCTTCCTGATCACAAAAATAGGAGTATTCCACGGGCTAGTTGACAAACGCAAATGCCCCTGTTGTAACTGCTCTGACACCAACGCATGTGCCTGTAAAAGACTTTCCCTTTTTAAGGGCCATTGCTCTACCCACACCGGCGTTTCTGTCTTCCATTGGAGCGGGATCGGGAAAGTCCAGGCAATGGCCATCATGCTAAAGGGGATCTTGGTTCGTTGGTCAGAACCATTCCCATCTGAGCGAGAATGTCTCTCCCTATAAGTGCTTGTACTCCATCGGGTAGGGGGAGAACAGACACCGTACAGTTCACAGTCATTTCATCCAACGTGATAGTTACCGGAGGGGACCTTTTTGCCAGAGTCAGACCACCCACTCCTGCAACTGTTGCTCCTGAGTTTACCAAGGGCCACGATGCGGGCCACTTGCAAGCTGCAACAATGCTGACGTCAGCTCCCGTATCCAAAAGAGCAATTAAATGTGCAGCTTGTGAGTTCCATTGGAGCTGGATAGCTTTTCGTGGTCGTCTGGCCAAATCTATTGTTAGCAGAGCCGATGCACCAGTAGATCCGAAGCCCTGATCTCCTCGTTCGGGCTTATCCGATGGTCCAGGAGCGATCTGAGGGAGCGGTATCAGTTGTGCGATACGAGATCTGGCCGGTATATGCAAAGGTGGAAATAGTGTATTTACCATGATTGATATTTCTCCAGTGTAATCGGCATCAATCAGTCCCACTAAAACAGTTAATCCAGCCATTGTGGACGAGGACCGACCTATTAACAAAGCCCCCACTGGTTTGCCGTCGATTAACACCGGCCCGTGCACTCCTGTCGGTATTTTCTGAGGACGCTGGTCTATTAGGGTGCAGTCTATTGTGGTTGCCAGGTCCAGCCCGAGGCTCCCTCTGGTTGCGGGATGCAGTGTGAGGTCTGAGCCGGGAAGCTGTGAGTAGTTGGAGCCGTCACTTGTGTCTTGGCGCGGGACCCCTTCGCGCTGGCTTTCCCGTTTCCTGACCCACACCAGCACATAGCAGGAACATGTGTGTTTTGCTGACAGCGAGAACACCACACCGGACCGGACTGGCACTCTCTTCGTACGTGTCCGTATGCTCCACACCGAAAACAGTGTCTTTGTGCTGGTCTGCTTCGTTGCGTGGCTCCGGTCGGAGCTTGTAAGGGCGCAAGCGCGGCTAAAACCTGAGAGCTAGTAACCTTCGCCTGCTCCTTTAAGCTTTCACCTAGCTCTTTAACCACATTCACTAACATAGCATTAGGCCCCTGGGGTATTTGCACCATTCGCTCTAATAGCTCCTCAATTGACCAATTACCCAGGAGCGTAACAATGACATTGCGAGCTGTAGAATTACAGTTCTGCAGCGCACACTGCTTTAGCAAAGCGCCGTGCATATATTCGGGAACCCCCGCTAACTGGATGGCATTAGCAACCCGATCTATAAACGATCCAAAAGGCTCATCCCTTCTTTGCTTGATTCCCATATATGACGGAATTCCCCCTGGAGCTTTGATCTTATCTAGAGCGAGACTGGCTAGGTGCATAGACTCCCTGATCTTATCCGGCCCTATTAACGCTTGTGCCTCTATTCTGGCGTACGGTCCGAAGCCCATTAATTCATCTAGCATAACCCCGTGCAAAGGGTCAGCTGCCTGTCTCTGAACCGCTACGGCCTCCTGGCAAAGCGCCTGCCAGTGTGCACTATGTAGCATTTGCTGGTGCTGTGAAAGAACCAACTTCATAATGTTATTAATATCTGCTGGTAAAAGCAAGTTGCGACCCCAAATATAATTTAACATTTGTCGGGTAGGTTCACCCTGGATTCCACTCTCATTAACGGTAGCACGCAATTGCGACAACAGCTTCCAATCAAGGGCAGTGATAGTCGCTACCAATCCACCCCCTTCTGCCGGAGCATAAACTACCGGAAAGGCATTAGTTAAAGTTTCTGCCGCTTCTTTATCTCCCGCTTGCAAAGCATCTGCGGCAATGCCTTGCCAGAGCTTTTGCCGCTCTGCCGTGACAGTACTCGATGTATCGGGTGAGGGGAGTGACGCAGCCCCGGTAGACGAGGTCTGCTGGGACTCAGGGGATGGGCTAGGGAACTCTAGGGAAGGGGCAGTGGGAGTAATAAGAGCCTGCTCTTGGGGTTCAGGCGGGATATGTACAACATTAGTCGAGGGAGGCAGCGGGTACGGAGACTCAGCCGCGAAAGGATTGCCGATGTCTCCCAAACGCTGCGCAGCGACTCGGGTAGCCTGCTGCTCGGCCTTATGTTGTTGTAAAGCATTAGAAACAGCCTGCCACTACTTGGCTAACTTTTTAGCTACTTTATCATCATTCAATAAATCCTCCCACAACTTATCCCCGTACCGTTTCCATTCACCTTCATCAAAGACCGTATTGGGGTCCACAAAACACCCTTTCGTAAACCCCACCTTAAGCAATTCCGGTAAATCCTTTTTTAAATCTAACCCTTTAACTCCCCGCTTTCCCAGAAAGCATTGGAGCAATGATAGTGCCGCCTGTCTCTCCATTACCTAAAAAACGTGTTACCACGCTTTGTGCAGCCCTTTCCACGAGACTTTGCGGCTTTGTCAGCGGGCCTCCTTCTTCAGGAGTCTTCCCGGGCGCCGGGTCCAACTATTTCGTTGCTGGGAACGCGGAACTTAACTCTTTCGCCGTCTGAAATCCCCAAAAGGGAGGCGTCCGGCGGTGGCAAGTTGAGTTCTTTTTCATTCAACCCTTTCGCCTTCTTGTGCTGCACGGCAAGACCGACCGAAACTCCTATGTCCGACCGCGACTGCGAGAACCCGACTTGGTTCTCGGGAGTCCAACTTGACTCCAACCCAGGAGATCTGACTTGATCTCCTAGAGACCCCCCCTTGGTCCCTACACACAGGCGCCAGTAATAACGTCGCGACGGAAAGCTCTAGACACCTCAATATGAGAATCCAGGAACTTCGTTTATTGTAGATTGATAGTAGTTTAATATACACTCTATAATAGGTTCATGAATATTACAGAAATTAGGCTCATTATTGGTACTCGGTTAGGTGGTGATATCATCTTAACTGCTTTCCATTGTTTACACAGGTGGCTCATTAAGTGCCTTTGTTTTGGTAATGCCTAGCTCCTGTTTTTCAGCTCAATTTAGGATACCCAAGGACACTGCCGCTTTCTCACGGCCCTGCTATCTCAAACTTTCTCATGGGCCTAGTGAAAACTGCATCTTATACTTTAGCAGTAGTCTTATACTTTAGCAGCTCATCCATAGCCTTAGCCATGTTCATATGTCCTCGCATTTCTAACCAATCCTCTACAGATGGGTTGTCAGGTGTAGCCCTTTATGACACAGGCACATTTCAGGGCCCTTTGTGATGTGGGACATTTTGGTGCCCAGAGGGCCTTGGGACATCACCAGAGCTCTGCCCTGCCCAAGGCGTATATAAAGGAGCAGGGAATTTAGCCCAATCCCAGGAGATCCACTCTCTCAAGAGGAAGTAGTTCACTGGATTTCTCTCTGCAGGAGACAACGACAGAGATGGACCAGAAGAGGATGGAGATGGAGAAGGGGAAGGGAACCCCAACTCCTAGCCTGCCATGGTGTATTCATGCTTAATTAGATGCTGCTATTTTTTGGTCTGTGTTTGGCCCAGCCACTTGTGAGAGTCTGTTCTTTTCCTGCCAAGTTATGAGAAAACAAGTACTGACAAATGAAAATTTTGTCCTTGAAGGAAGGCATCTTGTATAAACTGAAATTAATTGATACCTCACTATTGGCTGATGGCCCTTCAAGGGCATTTGAAGAAGAAAGTGAAGAGGAGGGTGATGAAGTACGCCCCCAGACTCATTTAGGAAAGACCCCCCCAAGGTGCAGCACGCAGGCATGGGGAAATGCGGAATACCCACGCATGCGCAGAAGAGATGCCACTTGTATAACGGAGGGAGGGACTGAAGGCCTCTAGCTGGGCGGTGCTGGCCACACCTGCCCAGGTAGACGTCACCAATTAATTGCATAAAAAGCAGAGTGCTGGGAGTGGAACTCAAGCTTCACATTGAAGGACAACATTGCCTTTTGTGGGAATGCCCGCCATCTTGTGAGCCTGCTGTAGCTTCTGCTACGTGTAATTCTAGGCATTCTGGGGTCAGTAAGATAACTTTGTAAGCAACATCTGAGTTAGTGGGGGAGTCATACTGAGGGGTTATTTTCCTCCTCCTTCCTCTCTTGGGTTTTTGTTTTGTTGGCTACTTTTTTGGTAATACTGTTGAGCTTTCAACGGTGTATGGTTTCAGTTCAGCATCCTCCCTCCCTGCTACACCTGGGCCCATAGCTGGGCCTGCAGGTGAGGCCAAGTGGACATCCCATCGGCCAGAGTGATGCAGCTGGATCGATGCAGAAATCAGGATTAACCTCAAGATAGATCAACACTGGAACCAGAACTTTTTCTCTCTCTCTCTCTCTTTTTCTCCCTGCCCTATCCTTTTAGAGTGGGTTTGGGACTTTTCCAGTCATGCCCGTCTGTTCCTGGTCCATCTCGGGAGCAAGGTAAGCGTTGGCAGCATTGATAATCATGGAATCACAGAATATTCTGAGTTGGGAGGGACCCACAAGGATCATCCAAGTCCAACTCCTGGCCCAGCACAAGTCACCCCAACAATCCCACCATTTCCCTGACAGTGTTGTCTAAATGCTCCTTGAGCTCTGGCAGCTTTGGTGCTGTGACCATTGCCCTGGGCAGCCTGTTCAGTGCCCAGTCACCCTTTGGGGGAAGAACCTTTTCCTAATATCCAACCTAAACCTCACCTGACACAGCTCCAGCCATTCCCTCGAGTCCTGTCACTGGGTCACACAGAGCAGAGATTGGTGCCTGAGAGAAGAGAGACTCACCTAGAGATTTCCTGGCACCATCTCACTCTTGTCCAGCACTTCTCAAGAACGTGACAGCACACAGGGAAACTTTTAAAAACCTGGATTTATTCTTGCATCACTTCACTTGCATAACCAGCATATAATTTTTGTCCAACATTGCTCAACCTAAACCTGGCAGGTGCCCCTGTGGTGACTGAGGCTGGGAACTGCCCAGTTCCTCACACAGGGGGACACATTTAGGACCTTTGCTTAACTGGACCTTATCTGTAAATATTTCTTTTTTTTAAGAAACAAAGAAGAAACTATACCGTTTATTTAGCAGCAAAAAGTGCACTAAATAGTAACACTACTAGTGGGGAGGGAAATTTCATAGTTTCAGGTATTAACATTGACAAAATAATGCAACTGCCTTTTTTTATTGACACTTGACCTCGACTAAGTAGAAGGTTCCCATCCCTTGATCATCTCAAGGATGAAGGAAATGCAAAAAATCTGTTCCCAGATGTTCCCCTGAGGAATTAAAAACAATTAAGCTCAAAACTTTACCAAAGGATAATTAAAATGCTCCCACTCTGCCACAGACCCTGTTAGATGAGGGAAATATGCTATGGGAACCAGAAAGATGCTCTGGTTTGCCTGTGGGAGAGATGCAGCAGTGCTGACTGGCACACTGAGGTCAGGAAACATTCCCAAGTCCTCCAAGTCCTCCAGTCCTCTACACAACCCCTATACCCCTTTGTCTGTCACTGCTGCAGGAGGATAACAATGCTTCAGGCAAGGAAGGAGAATGAGAGTGACTGTTACAAACTGCTGGCACTCAAATCAGTGGGGTGATGCAGGGATCTAAATTCCTCTTCAGCAACTTGAGGACTGGAATAGGGGAATTCTGCACAAGCTGTTACCAGCACCAAAGCCTTCCTGGAAAACCTACCACAGATTCTGTGACTGCCCTGTCCATGGAAGTGTTCAAGGTCAAGTTGGATGGGTCTTGGAGCAACCTGGTCTAGTGGAAGGTGTCCCTGCCCCTGCATGGGGCTGGAATGAGATGATATTAAAGGTTCCTTCCAGCCTTCTACAAATCATCCCAGAAGGGCAGGGTAACCCAGGTTCTTGTTAATAAATCCCTTTGGGTGGGCTACAGTGAAACAGTTTTTGTAAATATATATATGTAGGGTTTATTTTAGAACAATTTTATTTCAAAAGTAAACAGGTGTGTTGCCATTTTGGGTGTTATCATCTCTAGTAGTACAATATTAAAGCATGTTAAAGTAGGCAATATTAAAGCATAAAAATAATACTCGAGGAAATGTATAAGGAAAGGAAGACAAAGAAAGGATAAAAGTGGAAAGGTATATATAGTCACCACCTGCTGAATCCAGCAATGAAACTTGGTAGGGGGATTCCAGGGGAAAGTGGGGGCTGCTGGGGATACCGATGTGGCTCCCACATCCAGCACAACATCCCTGTGGGTCCAGTGCTTATCACGATATCCCCTGTCTGTGACAGGATTGTTATAAGTAAACCCAGGAAATTTGCTGCTCAAAGGGGTTAATAAAGTTGCTGTATTTTACTAACCACATTGCTAAGAGTCATGAGTTGACTGATTATGAAATATCTAACCACAAGTTTGTATGCTGTAGAACACAACGCAGAGTGACTCAGTGTTTTTGGAGCTGTTTGATTACAGGCATATTGATATGGACTAATATGGAGGGGCAAGCCACAAGGAGTCCTATGATTAGATGACATCTCCCGATGGAAAATTCCAGGACCACGGCCTCATAGGAACTAATGACTTTAAAATCATTGGTGGAAGCCCCTCAGCAAAGGCAGATGCCCGCGAGTGGAGGAGCCAACCACAGATCTGCCCGCGAAAGAGGAACCAAGCAGGGAGCAGCCCGCGAACCTCCCACCAATGGACTGTGAACATGACTTGGGGGGGTGGTGTCAACAAAGGGTATAATTGTTGTGGTTTCGGTTTCCCATTTTGCGCACTGTGGTGGAGCAAGGGTCTCCCCGGTCGCCCGGCTGGCCGTTTTTGCTTGTTAGCATTAATAAACCTTTGTTTTACCTTGCAACCGAAATTATAGCCTCATTCTATCGATTACAGGATCAAGCTACTCATTCCCAAATTCTCCAGAATTTCAGGGTCACTTTTGCAACCCAATGAACTGTCCCAACCCCCATACCCATTCCCCAGATTCAAAACCCAAAATCTGCATTTTTTTGAGCCCATCCCTTCCCATGGGAAGTTCCGTCAGGGGGTTCTCAGGAAAACACGAAGAAACCACTTCGAGTATGAACAGGAAGATTTTTGGGACAAAACCTTTAATTTGTCTAGCAATAAGAACCCTTGTAACTCTCTCTTTTTAATGATTTTTTTTTTTTTTAAGGAAGAAACCCATTTTATTTGCCTTATTTTAATTTTTAAAAATCCTCATTCCTCAATTACTACCTTTTTTCAGCAAAAAACCTGTTATTATCTCTAGTAAGAAAAAAAAGTTTATTTATTTCTTCTTTAATAAAAAAACTCCACCTTTATTTCAATTTTGATATCCCTCCAAATCTTATTATTCCTTATTTTTCCCCAGAACATCCTTATTCCCTGGGGCTTTTTAATGAAAAACCACTTCGTCTCCTGCTTTTTTAGACATATTTTTTTTAAATCAAAGAGTCCTCATCACCTTTCTGTTGGTTTAGGTGTTTTTTTTCCCAGCAGAAGCCCTAATTTTTCTCCATTATTCCTTGGGTTTCTTGGATTTTTAACTAAGAAGAAAAAAACCCTTAAGTTTTTTTGGGTTAAAAAATAGCATTCTGGGTGGGAAAAGCCCTTAATCCCTGAAATTTCATAGATGATAAAACCCATAAAAATGATTTATGATTCTTTTTAAATAGATATTATTTGTGTATTTTTATATATTTGTATCTGTTATTGTCTATGATTATCTGTAGGACCACGGCCCAGTTCAGCAGCAATGACACCTGGTGACACCTGGTAACAGCTGAGGTGAGCCAGGAGAGGCCCTTACTTCCTCAATCCCTTCCCCGCTCCCCTGCTGTGCCATCTCCCTGCTGATGTCATAACACACCTTCCCAGGCCGCTGGTGATGTCACAAAGTGGTGCCCCACATCACCGGGTGCACTCCACGGTGAGGACTGGGGGCTGCTGGGCCCTGCCCGGAGCCGGGAGGGGGGATCAGGAGGCTGTTTTTAGGGCTGTGGGGGCTGTTCTGGCCCTTGGGGACAAGCAGGGCAGGGGTCATCAGACAGGAATTTGGGGAGCAGGATGGAGGAGTGCTGCACTGTCAGCATCAACAGGAAGCAGAGTTGCTTGTTCCCCACACTCCTGCAGCTCTCCACTGAGGGTGAAGATTTGGGGAGCTCCCTGAGGGCTGGTGGAACGGTTGGACAGGGTTGGGGCTGCCTCGAGGCTCCTGTGAGCACAGCATGTCCCCCATCCAGGGCCAGCTTCCAGTGGGAGCTGGTACTTCTCACAGTTCTGGTTCTGGAGTGAAAAGGGGTCTGGGGTCCTGGGGCATGGGAGGTCCAACAGCTCTCACTGGGTTCTCAGGAGCTGGCTGGGCATCAGCCCTTTAACTAGTCTCCTTTGGGAGACCTTCTGGTTCTTCCCATAGGATCCTCTCGTGACATCAACCTGGGTTTTGGGGTGCCATCTCTTTTTGGGGGTTGGATGATCACAGCCCTGGTCCTGAGCCCTTCCCATATCCCCAGTTCTGCCCCAGCCCTGCTCAGTGAGCAGAGGGAGGTAGAACCTGGGGAACAGCCAGGTTCTTTATGAGGCCCATCTGTCACTTCCCGGATATCACTTCCGAGATGCCGCATGTGGAACCTGATGCCTCTTTCTGGTACTTTCCAGAGGTGGTGGCCATCTGGGATGTCGTGTCTGTGTACATCCTGGGGCAGATGAAGCAGGACAAGGTGGGCTGGCATCTTGGTCCCCTGCAGTCCCCCCTCCCTGAGCATCACGGCACCACCCCAAGAGAACCCCATGTGCCTCAAGCTTCCAGGACTGGAGAAACTCAGGATCATGCTGGGTCTATGCCAAGGATAATCCCCAGGAATCATTCCCTGGGTTTGAATTCCTTGGGATCTTCTTTAGCCAAGGAATTTTGGCAAATAATTTGAAGAGGGGAAGTAAGAAAATGGAGAATGTGGGTTTTTCATTTTTCCCACAATTTTAACATTTCTTATCTCCAAAGTATTCACTCAACTCTTCTGTCTTCTTCCTGGGCAGGGTGTCCTGGTCCCAGGACTAGGGACCTTTGCCGTGGTTCCTGAGCAAGTTGATGGTGCAGAAGAGGTGTATGTAGTCCGAAGACCTGTGTTCCAGTTGGACATGGATGTGTCCTGTCTGCGGGAGCTGATGTTCCCCACAGTGATGATCCCTGGTGAGAAGGGATCCTGCTTCACATTTGGGAGAGGGGTGTGCCCCTGCTCTTTGGGAGGGGGGGGGAATTGCCTCCAAAGTTGGGGGACAAAAACAAATCCCTCTTTCTCTCTGGCATTTTGCAGTGAATTCCATGTGGAAATTTGCTCAGCTGTGGTCATGACAATGCTCATCCTCTTCCTCCTTACAGGTGACATTGAGATCGCACCACTGGATTACTGGTGGCTGTCACAGACCACGTCCCTCCCGCCAGACGTATTGAGGGACTGTGTGGAGGAGACCGTCCTCCTATACTCCTTTCAGCTGAGGGACAGGCAGCGCCTTGCCTTTGCCTTTGGGGACATTGGCGTCCTGTCGTGCCAGGACAATGTCCTGTGCATGCAGTTCAACCGCAGCTGCGTCAAGAAGCTGGAGAACTGGGACACCTGGGTGGCTCTGCTGCTCACTGTGAGCTGGAATCTGGGGACATTGATGTGCTGGAGTGTGTCCAAAGAAGGACAGCAGGGCTGGGGAAGGGGTTGAAGCACAAGTCTCATGAGAAGCAGCTGAGGGAGCTGGGATGGTTCAGCCTGGAGAAAAGGAGGCTTAGCAGGGACTGTCTTGCTCTCTGCATCTACCTGAAAGGAAGGTGTAACCAGGTGCAGGTCAGTCTCTTCTCCCAGATAACAAGTGACTGGACAAATTCCACGAGGATATGTTTAGGTTCGATTTTAGGGAACATTTCTTTGTGTAAAGGATTGTCCAGTTGTGGCACAGGCTGCCCAGGGTGGTGGAATAACCATCCCTGGAGGTATTTAAGACGTGTGGATGTGGCATCTGGGGACATGGTTTAGTGGTGTCCTTGGTTGGACTTGATGGTCTCCAGAGTCTCTTCCAACCTTAATGATTCTGTGATTCCACAATCCTAATATTCATGGATGAGGTTTGGGAAAAGGGGGTTGGAGAAGTGGCTCCTAAGGGAGCAGGAGACAGGTCTGCTTCCTCCATGGGAATCTCCTGATGGCTCCATGTCACTCTGCAGAGGCTGTGTGTGCCGGATGCTGGTCTCAGTGATGGAGCGACCACTGCTGGGGGGATGCAGGCTGCATGGGCTCACTCATTCCCCAGGTGAGTGTGCTTCCTCAGTGGCTTCCCGGTTCCTTTCTATCCTGCAGGGTGTGGGAGTTGCCATTCCTCAAGCCTGTGTCATCATTCGCTTCTGCAGTCGGCCTCAGTGATCCTTGTGGGTCCCTTCCAATTCAGTATGTTGTCATTGTGTGATTCCAGGTTTCAGCTTGCTGTGTCTGAGGCTTTCTCCACCTGGCACACGAAGGTTGCAGAGAAGCACAGGGTCAGAACAGGTATGGGATGGGTCCCTGCTGCTCTACCCCACATGAGGTGATCACAGCCTGGTGATCACTCACCCTCACAGGGCTGTTCCCAAGAGCTGCCTCCTTTCCCAGGGGCACAGGAACATCCTGACAAGTTTTCCCTCCCCATGCTACCAAACCAGAGGCCAGGCATGAGGCAGCAAGAGCCAGGGATGAAGCCATCTGCCAGGTGAGACCCTCGTGGGAAGGGATGGGAGAGATCCTTGCACCCCTGGGTGATAGCCTCCTCAGACACTTGGGTTGTAGTGACTCAGGAAGGAGCACAGGAAACAGCCCTAGCTCTCTGCTTCTCTCCAACACCTGGGAAGCTTTGGCCCCATAGGAAAACAGGATATCTGCCTGCCCTGTGCTCCTGCTGACTCCTCATGTCTCTGCAGTGTGCTCCCCCTGTCCCCAGGCATCTTTCCTGGGATGGGGGAGACAGGTGGGCAGGAGTCAGCTCCTTCGGCTAGGCTCGACACCACACTCCTGGCCTCTGAGAACTGCCAGAGAGCACTCCAGGTATGTGCCAGATGGATCAGACCTGAAGAAAGCTCCTCCAAAGCTGAGCCTAACTGTGCCTGACACCTCCAGGAGGTCTGTCAGCTGTCTGCAGAGTGGGAGCACGGGAATTCCTGTTGGAGAGAGCAGAAGGTGGAATGGGTGGCGTGGGAAGCCTGGGCTGCCAGGGAGGATCAGCAGGTGCCCCAGGTATGGGCAGGGACCCTGTGCGTGAGGGCGCCTTGGCTGCCCATAGAACCCTCCCAGAACAGGGGCACGGGGGGTGGAATTGAGGGTCAGGGGGGACCTCAAGGGGATCAGGGAAGGACCTTTGGGGGGTGGGGGAGGAGTCTCTTGTAGGGGTTGGAGATTCCTGGAGGGCTTAGGGTATCTCAGGGGGCTTTGAAGGTCCCTGGGGTGGTTTGGGGGTAATCCCTGGGGATTGGAGGGATCCTGGGGTTTTGGGGGACTCTTCCCAGGGAGATGGGAGTCCCTGGGGACCTGGATGGAGGAGGGCGGTCTCTGAGAGGGTTTGGTATGCCCTGGGGATTGTGAATATCCTAGGGCTTTGGGGGGATTCTTAGGACTGAAGGAGATGGGATTCCTTGGGGGGAAGTTGGGGGTCACCCAACCACAGAGCAGAGTTTGCCCACTCATTCCCCAAGGGAGAGCTCTGGGAAGCACCATCAGCCATCAGCCATGGTGTGGTGCGGAGTCTCCCGGCTCCCACCTTTCCAGGGATACTAGGAAGTGTCACCTCTCATTTACTGAAAGGGTCCCCTCCTTGGCAGGTATCTGGCCCTGGAGGTCCTTGGGCTCCCCATCCTTCACTTCAGCCCCAGAGAAAGGGGGTCACTGTGACATGGGGGAGGGTTGGAACCCCCCTCCCTGTGGACGAGATGGTGGAGAGATTCCAGCCTGGGACCAGGTGGGTGAATGCAGGACCAGAGGGGTGGATGTGGGACCAGGTGGGCGCAGGCTGGGATGAGGGGAGAGGCAGATGGCAACTCTGGGAGAATGATTTCTTGTTGTTGCAGGCACCTTTCCCCACGAGCCATCCAGGTGCTCCATGCGCTGGAGCCACATCAGACACGGAGGAACATCTTCACGTTTTTGGCTGAGAACAAGCGGCGGCGGCAGGAGCAACAGAAGCAGCTCTGCAGGTAACTCCGAAGGGATAGAATTCCCCCCATCCCTCCTCTGAGGCAGCCCTGGGGCACAGAAGTGGGTTTGGAGGCTGCCTTTGGGCTGGAACCCCCTGATGCCCACTTGGACACCCAGCATTGGCTTCCCCTATAGGACAGAAAAGTCCTGGTTGGAGGCAGAGGGACTCTGACAGCTGGCTGCCTGCTTCCCAAACCCTGAGAGCCCTTCTTGGTAGAGTTCTACCCCACGACACCTTGTCCTGACCAGGGGCACCTGTATAGGACACCTGTAGGGGACACCCAAGGTCTCAGCCCAACCTGGCTTTGCCCCAGCTGCACCATAGGACCTTCTCATAGGCTGGGAAATCACCAGGGGCATCTCCCACTCCATGGACACCTTGAGGTGATTCCATCCCTGGTGCCTTAGCCAATCCCACAGGAATTCTGTGCCTTCTCCCTGCCTGTATGACCAGACACCTCTCTCTCCCACCTCAGCTCCAGGTGCTCGTCCAGCGGCCAAGGAGCAAGGGCTGGAGTGGTGGCTGCAGCCGTGGCTGGTAGTGACAGGTCTGGGAGGCTGCTCACCTGCTGAGGTCCACCCATGGATACAAAATAAATACTGCTGGGGATGTTCCCACCTGGACTGAGTGGCCTGGGCCTGGTGATGTGTCGCGACGGAAAGCTCTAGACACCTCAATGTGAGAATCCAGGAACTTCGTTTATTGTAGATTGACAGCAGCTTAATATACACTCTGTAATAGGTTCATGAATATTACAGAAATTAGGCTCATTACTGGTACTCAGTTAGGTGGTGATATCATCTTAACTGCTTTCCATTGTTTACACAGGTGGCTCGTTAAGTGTCTTTGTTTTGGTAATGCCTAGCTCCTGTTTTTCAGCTCAATTTAGAATACCCAAGGATGCTGCCGCTTTCTCACGGCCCTGCTATCTCAGACTTTCTCATGGGCCTAGTGAAACTGCTTATACTTTAGCAGTAGTCTTATACTTTAGCAGCTCATCCATAGCCTTAGCCATGTTCATATGTCCTTGCATTTCTAACCAATCCTCTACAATTCCCCCGTTTTTATTTTGGGCCAACAATGCTTTCTTTGTTGTAGTATTTACACGTCTAGTAATACAGGAAAAGGCAACACGAGCTATTACTAAGATTACAATAACTGTCAATATCCATCGTAGGCCTTCCTTAATATAACTTAGAGCCCATTCAGATATAGAACCAAAGATAGATTGAAGCCATGAGTCTATAGGACTAGTTGCTACTGTCACTTTCTTTGTATGATCTGTTAACCATTGTAGTTGTTTATGTATGGAGTTACTGTGATCTGAAAGATTAAAACAGCACATACCATCAAAGTCCTTACAGCCATGGCCTTGTGCTAACAACAGAAAATCAATAGCAGCTCGATTTTGTAGGACAGCATGACGTAAACTACCTAAACGTCTTGTGCAAGTTCTGCTATTACTCAGGTGGTGACATTTGATTGTTTTACAGCCCAGCATGCAAGTTTGCGAATGGATGTTAATGCCTGTGCTGTGCCTACACCTGGGACAATAGATCCAAAGACAGCAACTGTTCTACCCCATAGCTCTACTTTGTCATCACAATCTGAGGAAAGTTGGTTTAGGCTCCTCTTTTGTTTGCGTGATGAAGTTAGATTAAAAAGCTGTAAAAAGGATGGGGATAACAGTGTAAGTGACCCTATATAGCAGGGCCCTCCGAAGGCACGTACAGGAATGCCAGGCCAAGCTCTGTCACCACAAATAAGAAATACACCTGGTGGTAAGGCACGTGCAGTGTTGTTAACCCAAATACCTGGTGAGGAAAGTTTGACTTCAGCTCCATATGCCCCAAGGCTCTGGTTGTTAGTATTGTTAGTGCCACAATAGTCTCCTACATTTTTATAATTAAACCCTGGGGTACGTGAAGTGACATTAGTCCATCTAGACAAATCGTGGCTTTGATGTGCACTTAACCCAGAATGAAATGTTCCCAGCATAAAGCAAGTTTGAGTCCCATTATTACTTGTATTACGTACAGACAATGATCCCATTAAGTCTAACTCCTGGGGACTCTGGGGTAAAGACGTATTGAGAGCTTTTATAAGGCACGCAGATGTATTAGAGATAATTATTTCATTCCCACACGATGATGAAACCCAACCAGCAAATAGTAAGTTTAACTTATATACCGAGTTAAAAGGCATACCAAATAAGCAAGTACGAAAAGGATCTGAGGCAGATGCCAAGGACAAGCAAAAGGATGATTGTCCTGTTTGATTTGCCCAGGTGACCCATATATTTTTCCGAGGGTCAGTGGTGTGAAGAGCCCCAACATTGGCAATCATACTCGTGAAAAGAAGAAAACCTATTACATAGCCGTACAATGAAATAGACAGAAATCCTAACATCTTTGCTATACTAATACACAAAACCAGTAAATCAAGACCGGGTACGTAAGTCTTGCAGTTCCTTTGTGTACAGTTACTCAATTCAGATGTTGTTCCAGTGTCTCCCTCTTCAGCAGGTGCAGGGGAATCAGGTGTTGAAGAGGCTGGAGGTGGTGGTGTAAGGTCAGGTGAGGCTGCAGGCACCGCAGGTGCCTCTCCTCCTCGTTCTCCAGGGCTCTCAATCGCTGGCTTGACCCAATGACTGGGAACCCACAGGGTACCTGTAGAAGTAGACACACAGAAGTAGCCTCGGCCTATAAAGATGACTTCTGCTGGACCTTCCCATATCCCAGTTTTAGGATTCCGATAATGAACCTTCATGGGTGGTCCTTTTGACACCTGCTCTTTCTGATTATGTTTGACGATAGGAGGTACTGAATCATCTCCGAAAATACACAAATGGTTAAGGACAAAAAGAATTTTGCTAACTCTCTCTCGGGCATCCCTGATGTCTTTGTATTTCTCAAGGTAGCTTTTAATTGTTCCATTCATTCGCTCTACTATAGCTTGTCCAGTAGGCGAATGAGCTATGCCCGTAACATGCTTTATGTCCCACTGCTGCAAGAATTGTCCCAGAATCTTGCTAACATAGGCAGGTCCGTTATCTGTTTTTAACGTTTTAGGGACTCCCATGACAGCAAAGCAATCTGTCAGATGACGCTTCACATCTTGGACCTTTTCTCCTGGCTGCAGCGTAGCCCATACGAAGTGACTGTAGGTGTCAATTGACACATGCATGTATTTCAATCGACCAAAAGCAGGAACATGTGTGACATCCATTTGCCACAACTCATTAGCTTTTAGTCCTTTGGGATTAACTCCCACTCCGAGGCCTACTCCTTTATTTTGCTGACTGCAAATAGGGCATGCTTTCGCTATTGCTCTGGCATCTTCAATTGACAGTCCATATGAGTGACTGAGACCTTTTGCATTTTGAGGATATACAGCATGAGCCTCTCGTGCTCTCAGGAAAGGAGATATAGGAGCTTCTGTCGCTGTTGACACTAGACGATCTGCTCTAGCATTTCCTTCTCCCAGCCCTATATTCCATTGATGACTCCTGATATGCAACACAGCATATCTGGCTGACCGGTAAGCAATTGCTTTGTGAAACTGCTGTAATAGTTGCATGAGTCTGGCATTCTTAACTTCTCTAATGCTGGCATCTTCGATTCGATTAGCTACTCCTGCAACATACATCGAGTCTGTAACCACATTAAGTGTTTGATCTAGCCAGTGAGATAATGCCCACACAACAGCTGCAAGCTCTAATGTTTGTAAAGAGTCCTTTAAGTGAGCACTTAAGAAGTGTTGATGCCATCGCCCTTCGTGCCTCCAGGTGGCTATGGCACGCTGTGATCTTTTTCCAGCGTCAGTGAATACAATGATTGCATTCTGAAGTGGTGTTGCAGATCGCTTTGGAACTTGCAGCCACGCCTGGTTAGCCATCCAGGCTAGCGTCGGTGACTGCAAAGGACGGATGTTAATGATGGCATCTGACACGAGTAGTGCTCCTTGCAGCTCAGGAGAATGGACTAAATACCAATCTAAGTCCTCCTGTCTTATCGGCACTTGTATCTCATGTGGCTCTGACCTGGTCGCTTGCACAATCCGGTTTCTGCCTTTTTTAATGAGCTCTGATAAAGTCCGAATCCTTTCCTGGACTGTTCTGCGTGGTTGCAAAGATGTTGTCAGCCATTCTAACACAATTTGTTGCCCTTTAGTTGATGTTGCAAGCCGCTTTTGATTGTCCCCCGTTTTTATTTTTTGCTGCGTGAGGGCTCCCATAAAATGCTTTTCTCCTGCCAAGATAGTAAGATTGACAGGTGCACCCTCTATCCGTTGGTGTGTGACATGATCAGCAATACTGGCCGTAATCTGATGTAAGAGGTTTCGCTGTTCCGGGGTGACAGTTACTGCTGTTGAAGGGTCTGTACCCTTTAATAGCGACCTGAGGGGTTCTAGCCACTCATTAGGTATTCCCACTACTGGACGCAGCCACTGTAAGTCTCCTAAGAGTCTCTGAGCATCATGCAAGGTGGCAATCTCTATATTGATAGACAATTTCTGAGGTTGAACGACAGAGTCTGTGATTTGCCAGCCTAAATAATGCCAGGGACTGGATTCTTGAATTTTCTCAGTGGCTATGACTAAGCCTTGCTGCTGCAACTGATTAACCAGCTGCTGTTTTTGATCTTTTGTAAACTTAGTCAGTTGGGCGAACAATAAATCGTCTACGTAGTGGTAAATGACTGCCGAGGGCCATGATTTTCTGATTGGCTGTAATGCAGCGTCCACGTAGAGCTGACAAAGAGTGGGAGAATTCTTCATTCCCTGAGGCAACACAGTCCACTCATAACGTTGCGCTGGTCCTTCCTTGTTTATAGCAGGAATAGTGAATGCAAAACGCTGACGATCTTGCTCATGTAATGCAATAGTGAAGAAGCAGTCCTTAAGATCGATTATTAACAGGAACCAGTTTTGTGGGATCATAGCTGGATTTGGCAGTCCTGGTTGTAATGCCCCCCATCGTATGCATCTGGGCATTTACTGCACATAAATCATGTAACAGCCTGTATTTCCCAGATTTCTTCCTGATCACAAAAATAGGAGTATTCCACGGGCTAGTTGACAAACGCAAATGCCCCTGTTGTAACTGCTCTGACACCAACGCATGTGCCTGTAAAAGACTTTCCCTTTTTAAGGGCCATTGCTCTACCCACACCGGCGTTTCTGTCTTCCATTGGAGCGGGATCGGGAAAGTCCAGGCAATGGCCATCATGCTAAAGGGGATCTTGGTTCGTTGGTCAGAACCATTCCCATCTGAGCGAGAATGTCTCTCCCTATAAGTGCTTGTACTCCATCGGGTAGGGGGAGAACAGACACCGTACAGTTCACAGTCATTTCATCCAACGTGATAGTTACCGGAGGGGACCTTTTTGCCAGAGTCAGACCACCCACTCCTGCAACTGTTGCTCCTGAGTTTACCAAGGGCCACGATGCGGGCCACTTGCAAGCTGCAACAATGCTGACGTCAGCTCCCGTATCCAAAAGAGCAATTAAATGTGCAGCTTGTGAGTTCCATTGGAGCTGGATAGCTTTTTGTGGTCGTCTGGCCAAATCTATTGTTAGCAGAGCCGATGCACCAGTAGATCCGAAGCCCTGATCTCCTCGTTCGGGCTTATCCGATGGTCCAGGAGCGATCTGAGGGAGCGGTATCAGTTGTGCGATACGAGATCTGGCCGGTATATGCAAAGGTGGAAATAGTGTATTTACCATGATTGATATTTCTCCAGTGTAATCGGCATCAATCAGTCCCACTAAAACAGTTAATCCAGCCATTGTGGACGAGGACCGACCTATTAACAAAGCCCCCACTGGTTTGCCGTCGATTAACACCGGCCCGTGCACTCCTGTCGGTATTTTCTGAGGACGCTGGTCTATTAGGGTGCAGTCTATTGTGATTGCCAGGTCCAGCCCGAGGCTCCCTCTGGTTGCGGGATGCAGTGTGAGGTCTGAGCCGGGAAGCTGTGAGTAGTTGGAGCCGTCACTTGTGTCTTGGCGCGGGACCCCTTCGCGCTGGCTTTCCCGTTTCCTGACCCACACCAGCACATAGCAGGAACATGCGTGTTTTGCTGACAGCGAGAACACCACACCGGACCGGACTGGCACTCTCTTCGTACGTGTCCGTATGCTCCACACCGAAAACAGTGTCTTTGTGCTGGTCTGCTTCGTTGCGTGGCTCCGGTCGGAGCTTGTAAGGGCGCAAGCGCGGCTAAAACCTGAGAGCTAGTAGCCTTCGCCTGCTCCTTTAAGCTTTCACCTAGCTCTTTAACCGCATTCACTAACATAGCATGATGCCTTAAGCCCCTAATGGTTTTTTATTTTTCTAATAGTTATAAGACTTGTAAATTTTATAGGTAGGTTTTAAAAGCAGAAACCCCTCTGTCCCTTGTTCCTTTCCCTTGTTTATACATTCCCTAACCCTTTTACCCCATTCTATGCCTTCTATATCAACCTACCCCTGAATCCAGTAGCAGTGTTTAGTCTTTTGTCAAGGTAAAGGCCTAGACTGTTTGGAGAACAGCGTATCAGGGCCTAAACCACAGAGTACGGTCAAAAACTAGGTGACAATATACCCTTTGTACTCTGATGAAGCTGAAGATGATGAAGTAGGTGGTCCCAAAAAGACCCCAGACCCAATTCTCAGGGGGAGGACCCGGGGCGGTCCAGAGGAAGGGCCAAAGGGTGGACACATCTGGGATTGGATGGATAATGCTATAAAATGTAACCTCTTGGGCACGGCCGGCGCGCGCGTCTATATCACCTATTGCCTTGGCAAATAAACCCTTTCTTATCTCACCCCTAATTAACTGCTCCGGAGATTTTTTTCAGAACCAAAATACACCGGCAACAGTTGTGGAACCCGCACGGGGAGAACTGGACCGGGGACTTCTTCAGACTGGAATTTTCATCAGCAGGAATATTCCTCAGCAAGCCGGCTTTTATCTGAGAGAAATTCCCGCCGGTCTGAGAAGCCCAGCTCCACGGAACCCACGAAAACAAGCACGGAGCATAGAGGTGAGATAAGAAAAGAGCGAATCTGGTTAGTTAGCAGCTGCGGGAAAGTTTTGTGTCCCGGGATAGGGGGCACGGATTCCTGAAAATTTTGACTTGGGCCCTCGAAACAGTCTAGAGAGTCAATTTTCAGGGGGAGGCGAACGGGTTAGTTCACCAATTACCCAGGTCAGGGCGGGTGTTCAGCCTAGGGGCTGTTCTGGTTTTGGAGGGGACGCCCTCCGGTGCTCTGACGCTGTGGGAGAGCCGGTGGGGCTCTATAGTCAGTACGACTTGGTAAATAGCTGAGAGGTTACGTTAACAGCCTTGTGACCTAAAGGTTGTCAGTTTGAGACCCAGTGTGTGTGACTGGTTTGCTTTTGTTTTGCAAGCATGGGTTGTGTGGATTCAAAAGTTAAGATCCCTAAAGAATCCCCCCTTAGTTTGGTTCTAAAGCACTGGAAAACTTTAGCTGGTTCTGAGACACCTTTAAAGAAGGAAGAGCTGTGTAGGTTGTCTCTAAATGCTTGGCCGTTGTTTGGACAAATGAGAGGGATAGCATGGCCGAAATTTGGTCCGTTTGAACTGGATACAGTGTTTCGGTTGATCTCGCTTCTTCATGTAGAACAGAGGTGGCAGGAAATTCGATATGCAGAGTTGTTCTTGTTTTTGTTAACACGCCCTGAATTGGGTATAGGAGATAAGGAAAACGAAAGTTCAGGAAAGATGGAAAAAGCAGAAATGGTTTTAGGAAGAGGGAAAAGGAAAGATCGAGTTAAAGCTGCTCCTATCCCACAAATACTATTTAAGAACACCGGAGAGGATGATTTGGATATGTTGATATCACCTGACAGGAGAGAAAGTAGCCCGGGAGCTCCACAAATCGGACTCCCTGCTGCAGCGGCGGTGGGGGGGGCTGGAGCTGCCGGGGCAGTGGTTGCTCCTCCTGGACCGGCTCCAGCTGGACAGGCGGGAGCCGTGGGGGGACTCCCTGGCGCGGGCATGGCTGCGCCAGGGGGAGTTGGAGTCTCCGGGGGAGTTGGCTCCGGGGCGGCGGGAGCTGCTCCGGGCACAATCAGTACAGGACTTGCTGCCATGGCAACAAGTACAGGAGCAGGCACTGTGGGAGTAACAGGGGCAGGGGCCACAGCAGCAGTGGCAGGAGGGGCAGGGGCGGTGCCAACAGGCGGAGCCTCTGTCCTGACTGACTCGGGAGGTGGGGCTGGAGCCGCCCCCTTTCCCACGCCTCCCCCTCCCGAGGGGGAAGCTTCCATCCTTGGGGGAGGGGGAAGAAAAGAAGAACCGAGGGAGTTTCCAATCTCTGCCTCTCACGAAAAGGGAACAGAAACGCACAGACAGGGCAAGCCGATTCCAGCTGCAGAGAGAAGGGAGAAGCGAGGGTTACCACCGTTTGATAAGGACACGGAAGCAGAGGGTGAATTAAGTGATAACTCGGGGGAAGGAGAAGCCGACCAGCCTGTAGTAAAACCGAAAGGAAAATTGGCTCGCGAAGTGTTAGCTTGCCCCGATCCGGTTGCAAGTAGAACAAGGGCAAAAGACAAGCCACCGTTAGAAGCCCCCTTAAGACAAGCCGTGACCAATCAAGGCACGGTATTAATAAAGGCTCCTTTCTCACTGGTTGAGTTACAGCAATGGAAAGATTGTGTGGGGGCTTATAGAGATAATCCGGAAAAGATGGCAAATTATGTCCAAAGAGCAATCAAATCTCAGAATCCTGACTGGAATGATCTAGAGGTTATGATGGATACTTTATTAGACCAAACAGAGAAGGAAATGGTGAAAAGAGCTGCTCAAAAAGCAATAGAAATACAAAAAACCTCTGGGCAGTTTCCAGGCGAAGATGTCAAAGATATCTTCCCCCTCACGGATCCTGGATGGGATCCTAATGTGGCAGCAGGTTTAGGAGCTTTGAAACGTTATCAAGATTGGGTAATTTATGGATTTCGGCATGGAGTTCCGAAGGCGGTGAACTGGTCCAAAATGTACGAGGTTAGACAAGACATAAATGAGTCACCTACTGATTTTCTAAATAGATTGAAAGATGTTATCAGAAAATATACGGATATCGACTTAGAGTCAGAGATGGGAAAGAAAAATCTGTTATACTTATTTATAGGGCAGTCCACAGATGATATAAGAAGAAAACTGCAGAAGGCAGGTGGTGATAGAAGGAATATTAGTGAGCTGTTAGATGTAGCCTGGACGGCATATCAAAATAGGGAGCAGAAAAGGAAAACAAGGGAACAAGAAGGTGGCTACAAAGAGCCTCATAAACGTAACCCCAGGTATCAGAGGTCTAACCACCGGCAGGACATAGCCGATGACAGATGTTCTAACTGTAAGAAGAAGGGACATTGGAGAAGAGACTGCCCGGAGCTGAAGGGAACTGAAAACGCACTTCCCCCACCACCACCCCCAGCCCCCCAACTGACTGTGAGTCAGAATGTATGAGGGGGACCGGAGGTTTCTTACCCAGCAGAGCCTCTGGTTACAGCTAAGCTGGGGGGGGAGAATGTTGAATTTTTGGTTGATACAGGTGCGGCATACTCTGTATTAAATACTTTGGAAGGGAAACTGAGCCATGAAACTGTAACTGTGGTAGGTGCTACAGGGGTAAGTGAAACAAGGCCATTTTTTAAACCTTTAAAATTCAAATTGGGCAAACACTGGGTAACTCATCAATTTCTCTATATGCCAAATTCTCCTAAGCCTCTACTGGGTAGAGACTTACTGGAAAAATTAGAAGCTGAAATTAAATTCACCAAGGGGGGAGACATAAAGGTTATAATCCCAGATACTAAATATGTCGAGGCAGCTGCTTTCTTTATACAGGAAAAACATGGAGAAATCCCTGCAGAAGTTGAAAATGCTGTCATACCTTTAGTCTGGGCCAGCGAGTACCCTGGGAAATCAAAGCAAGCTGAACCAGTAAGCATCGCACTCAGGCCAGGAGCAGCCCCAGTAAGGCAGAAACAATATCCTTTGAAATTAGAAAGCCGAAAAGGCCTAGCACCTATAATTGAAAAGTTCCTCAAATTTGGTTTACTAGTAGAATGTGAATCCAGATTTAATACCCCCATACTGCCCGTGAGAAAGGCTGATGGCAAAAGCTATCGGCTAGTCCAAGATCTTAGGGCCATTAATAGAATAACTGAGGACATTTACCCAGTGGTAGCCAACCCCTATACACTGTTAACCACATTGACAGAGGATTTAGGATGGTTTACTGTACTCGACCTCAAAGATGCCTTTTTCTGCATTCCTGTACACAAAGATAGCCAGGAGATTTTTGCCTTTGAGTGGGAAAATCCTGAGACAGGGAGAAAAACGCAACTAACCTGGAGAGTTCTTCCACAAGGCTTTAAGAACAGTCCAACGCTTTTCGGAAATCAGTTGGCAAAGGAACTGGAGGACTGGAGAAGACAGCAGCAAGAAGGAGTTGTCCTGCAGTATGTTGACGACATCTTAATTGCAGCCAAAAACCGGGACCAATGCATCGAGCTCACTGTAAGTCTCTTGAACTTTTTGGGGCTAAGTGGGTATCGGGTCTCGAGAGAAAAGGCACAGATAGCCAAGGAGATAGTCATCTACCTGGGACTTGAAATCTATCGTGGGCATCGGCGACTCAGTACAGACCGAAAAGAGGCCATTTGCCGTCTCCCAGAGCCCCACACTGTACGAGAGATGCAGGCTTTCCTGGGAATGGTAGGATGGTGTCGGCTGTGGATAGCTAACTATGGGTTGCTAGTCAAACCTCTGTATGAAGCCCTGAAAACGGCCAAAGAGGGAGTTATAACATGGACAGATGAGACCAGAGATGTGTTTAAGCAACTGAAACAGTCCTTGATGTCAGCTCCAGCATTAGGACTACCAGATTTGACTAAACCGTTTGAACTGTTCACACACGAGCAGTTAAATGTTGCTCTGGGGGTATTATCACAAACTCTAGGAAGCCAACGAAGAGCTGTGGCTTATTTCTCCAAACAGCTGGACAGTGTTAGCCAAGGGTGGCCGGGGTGCCTGCGAGCTGTCGCAGCAACTGTTATCCTGATTGAAGAGGCCCGGAAGCTCACCCTTGGGCAGCACATCACTGTGTATGTACCCCATGCAGTTCAAGCTGTGCTTGAACAAAAGGGAGGCCACTGGCTGTCCCCCAGCAGAATGCTTAAGTACCAGGTTGTGTTGCTGGAACAGGACGATGTTACCCTAAAAACAACATCTATTGTAAATCCAGCTATGTTTCTGTCTTCAACACTAACTGACAGTGTCCCCGAGCATGACTGTTTGCAGACTATAGAGGAGACTTACTCCAGCAGACCAGACCTGAAGGATGTGCCCCTGGAAAACGCAGACTGGGAACTGTATACAGACGGAAGCAGCTTCATGCGAGATGGTAAACGCTTCACAGGGTATGCAGTAACAACCAGAGACGAAGTGATCGAGGCAAAAGCCTTGTCAGCAGATGCGTCATCCCAAAAAGCAGAATTAATTGCACTGACAAGAGCCTTGGAACTGAGTGAAGGAAAGAAGGTAAATATCTGGACTGACTCAAAATATGCATTTAGTGTTGTACATGCCCACGGAGCCATCTGGAAGGAGAGAGGACTACTGACAGCCCAAGGCAGTGGAGTCAAGCATGCAGACCAAATCCATGCACTCCTGCAGAGTATTTGGAAACCAGAGGAGGTAGCTATTATGCATTGTAGGGCCCACCAGAAGGGGAAAACAATTCCCGAGTTGGGAAATCAGTTTGCTGATCAAGCAGCAAAAAGGGCTGCAGAAAAAGGCATCTTGGCAGTAGTGCCACAAAAAGAAATTGACTTGACAAAATACACCCCTAAGTATGATGAGAGAGACAATCAGCTAATTAAATCATTGAAAGCTGAAATCAAAGAAGGGGGGTGGGCTGTTACCCCTACCGGGCAGGTTGTAGTCCCACCACCGCTCCTTAGGGAAATAGCTCAACAGGAACATGAGGCTACCCATTGGGGAACGGAAAATCTCCTGAAACATCTAAAGAAAACAGTAATAGGAACAAATATGACCGAAGCTGTGCAGTCTACGGTAGGTAAGTGTGAGATCTGCAAACGAAATAATCCAGATACATCAAAGAGAGTGGTACTAGGGGTAACAAAAGCTGGAGACCAACCCGGAGATTACTGGCAAATAGATTTTGCTGAGTTACCACCATGGGGGGGGTACAAATACATCCTTGTACTAGTTGACACTTTCAGTGGATGGCCTGAAGCATACCCCTGTCGCACTAATGCAGCAAGGGAAGTGGTAAAAGCTTTATTAAACCACATAATTCCAAGGTTTGGGGTTCCTCTAGGAATGGCATCAGATAGAGGAACACATTTTATTGCGACAGTAGTAAAAGAAGTATGCCGCATCCTGGGAATTGTCTGGGACCTACATACCCCCTATAGACCTCAGGCTAGTGGCAAAGTTGAACGAATGAATGGCACCTTGAAAATGCAAATTAGTAAAATTTGTCAGGAAACATCTATGTCCTGGGTTCAGGCTTTGCCACTAGCTCTGCTGAGAATTCGTATCCAGCCGAGGCAGAGGGATAACATAAGCCCCTATGAAATATTATATGGAAGACCATATCAGGCACCACATGTACCAGGGGATGTACACTTAAGGGGGAGAGCCGATTTACAGAAATATTTGATTGCTTTAGGCTCTACTTTGCAGAAGCTGCAGAAGGTCATCGAGTTATCCAGACCTATAGGACTGGACACCCCTGCTCACCCATTCCAGCCAGGAGACTGGGTCTACGTCAAGTGGTGGAACAGTGACCCCTTGAGAGCCAGGTGGAGAGGACCTTACCAAGTCCTGCTGACCTCCCTCACCTCCGTCAAAGTTGCTGGCAGAGAACCCTGGTTCCACTACTCTAGAGTCAAGAAAGCATCAGCTCCTGGAACAACCAACCAGACAGAACCAGACACCGACAACGAGGATGTGGAATAGACTGCTTGTTCTGTGTATTCTGTTCATGCAACCGGTAACCATGAACCGAGTTTGGGACCAAAAATTGCATGTGGCCCTAGTCCAAAACGTATCTAAAATTCTCCGAAAAATGGAATGCTGGATTTGTACTCAAGTACCAGCAATTGACGATGAGAATAGTGAGTGGCCCCTAATTGGCATTTTACTAAACGAGACAAACTTCGGTAAGTCCATGATGAATTTCCCAGGGACCTGGAAGCCAGTTACAGAGGCAAACCCTGAAAGAACAGTTCCAAAGCTTGTCTCGTGTGGTAATACAAAATAGAATGGCCCTCAGTTTTTTGCTAGCCTCACAAGGAGGTGTGTGTAAAGTCATCAATACCAGCTGCTGTTCTTACATAGATCAGACTGGTAGAATTAATAATGATTTGGCCGCAATTCGAAATCAAACCGAAATTTTTCATCAGATATCTCTGGATGATGTCTCCCTAGGTTTAGGAGACGTCCTCAACAAACTCACCTCATGGTTACCGAACTGGACATGGATGAAACAACTGTTTATCTTAGTATTGTATATACTTAGTGTTAGTGTAATAGCTCACTGCATACACCGATTTTATAGTTGTTGTAAGTGTAGGTAGTAGAGATTGGACAAAGACCTTTGGGTTTTGTCCAGTCTCTAAGGGGGGAACTGATGCCTTAAGCCCCTAATGGTTTTTTATTTTTCTAATAGTTATAAGACTTGTAAATTTTATAGGTAGGTTTTAAAAGCAGAAACCCCTCTGTCCCTTGTTCCTTTCCCTTGTTTATACATTCCCTAACCCTTTTACCCCATTCTATGCCTTCTATATCAACCTACCCCTGAATCCAGTAGCAGTGTTTAGTCTTTTGTCAAGGTAAAGGCCTAGACTGTTTGGAGAACAGCGTATCAGGGCCTAAACCACAGAGTACGGTCAAAAACTAGGTGACAATATACCCTTTGTACTCTGATGAAGCTGAAGATGATGAAGTAGGTGGTCCCAAAAAGACCCCAGACCCAATTCTCAGGGGGAGGACCCGGGGCGGTCCAGAGGAAGGGCCAAAGGGTGGACACATCTGGGATTGGATGGATAATGCTATAAAATGTAACCTCTTGGGCACGGCCGGCGCGCGCGTCTATATCACCTATTGCCTTGGCAAATAAACCCTTTCTTATCTCACCCCTAATTAACTGCTCCGGAGATTTTTTTCAGAACCAAAATACACCGGCAACAGCATTAGGCCCCTGGGGTATTTGCACCATTCGCTCTAATAGCTCCTCAATTGACCAATTACCCAGGAGCGTAACAATGACATTGCGAGCTGTAGAATTACAGTTCTGCAGCGCACACTGCTTTAGCAAAGCGCCGTGCATATATTCGGGAACCCCCGCTAACTGGATGGCATTAGCAACCCGATCTATAAACGATCCAAAAGGCTCGTCTCTTCCCTGCTTGATCCCCATATATGATGGAATTCCCCCTGGAGCTTTGATCTTATCTAGAGCGAGACGGGCTAGGTGCATAGACTCCCTGATCTTATCCGGCCCTATTAACGCTTGTGCCTCTATTCTGGCGTACGGTCCGAAGCCCATTAATTCATCTAGCATAACCCCGTGCAAAGGGTCAGCTGCCTGTCTCTGAACCGCTACGGCCTCCTGGCAAAGCGCCTGCCAGTGTGCACTATGTAGCATTTGCTGGTGCTGTGAAAGAACCAACTTCATAATGTTATTAATATCTGCTGGTAAAAGCAAGTTGCGACCCCAAATATAATTTAACATTTGTCGGGTAGGTTCACCCTGGATTCCACTCTCATTAACGGTAGCACGCAATTGCGACAACAGCTTCCAATCAAGGGCAGTGATAGTCGCTACCAATCCACCCCCTTCTGCCAGAGCATAAACTACCGGAAAGGCATTAGTTAAAGTTTCTGCCGCTTCTTTATCTCCCGCTTGCAAAGCATCTGCGGCAATGCCTTGCCAGAGCTTTTGCCGCTCTGCCGCGACAGTACTCGATGTATCGGGTGAGGGGAGTGACGCAGCCCCGGTAGACGAGGTCTGCTGGGACTCAGGGGACGGGCTAGGGAACTCTAGGGAAGGGGCAGTGGGAGTAATAAGAGCCTGCTCTTGGGGTTCAGGCGGGATATGTACAACATTAGTCGAGGGAGGCAGCGGGCACGGAGACTCAGCCGCGAAAGGATTGCCGATGTCTCCCAAACGCTGCGCAGCGACTCGAGTAGCCTGCTGCTCGGCCTTATGTTGTTGTAAAGCATTAGAAACAGCCTGCCACTACTTGGCTAACTTTTTAGCTACTTTATCATCATTCAATAAATCCTCCCACAACTTATCCCTGTACCGTTTCCATTCACCTTCATCAAAGACCGTATTGGGGTCCACAAAACACCCTTTCGCAAACCCCACCTTAAGCAATTCCGGTAAATCCTTTTTTAAATCTAACCCTTTAACTCCCCGCTTTCCCAGAAAGCATTGGAGCAATGATAGTGCCGCCTGTCTCTCCATTACCTAAAAAACGTGTTACCACGCTTTGTGCAGCCCTTTCCACGAGACTTTGCGGCTTTGTCAGCGGGCCTCCTTCTTCAGGAGTCTTCCCGGGTGCCGGGTCCAACTATTTTGTTGCTGGGAACGCGGAACTTAACTCTTTCGCCGTCCGAAATCCCCGAAAGGGAGGCGTCCGGCGGCGGCAAGTTGAGCTCTTTTTCGTTCAACCCTTTCGCCTTCTTGTGCTGCATGGCAAGACCGACCGAAACTCCTATGTCCGACCGCGGCTGCGAGAACCCGACTTGGCTCTCGGGAGTCCGACTTGACTCCGACCCAGGAGATCTGACTTGATCCCCTAGGGACCCCCCCTTGGTCCCTGCACACAGGCGCCAATAAAATAATAATATGTCGCAACGGAAAGCTCTAGACACCTCAATGTGAGAATCCAGGAACTTCGTTTATTGTAGACTGACAGTAGCTTAATATACACTCTATAATAGGTTCATGAATATTACAGAAATTAGGCTCATTATTGGTACTAAGTTAGGTGGTGATATCATCTTAACTGCTTTCCATTGTTTACACAGGTGGCTCATTAAGTGTCTTTTGTTTTGGTAATGCCTAGCTCCTGTTTTTCAGCTCAATTTAGGATACCCAAGGACACTGCCGCTTTCTCACGGCCCTGCTATCTCAAACTTTCTCATGGACCTAGTGAAAACTGCATCTTATACTTTAGCAGTAGTCTTATACTTTAGCAGCTCATCCATAGCCTTAGCCATGTTCATATGTCCTTGTATTTCTAACCAATCCTCTACACTCATGGAGTCCCCTGGCTGACACACCAAGTGCACCACAAAGCCAAAGTTTCCAGTCTTTCTTTCCTGGCCATAAGGGCACCATGCCTCCCAATTGCTAACCAAACTCCCAAAATTGCATACGGACGAAGATTTCTCTTACACCAAAGGTGCCAGCACAGAAAGCTCTTGCTGCTCATGGTGTCTCCAGGCTGACAAACCCACTGCAACAAAAAGTCAATGTTTCCAGTCTTCTTTCCTGGGTATAAGGGCTGTTTTTTCCTGTTTTCAACCATGCCTTCCAAGTGCCAATACTCCCAAAATTGCATACGGAGAAAGACTCCTCCCACACCAAAGGTGTCGAAGGAGTCTCCATACTGAGAAATTCACTGCATTAAAAAAGCCAATGTTTCCAGGCTTTCTCTCTTGGGGATTAGGGCTGCTGTTTCCTGTTTTCAGCCCTGCCTCCCAAATGCCAACATGACTTCCAAAATTGCATACGGATGAAGATTCCTTCCACAAGAAAGGTGCCAGCACAGACAGTTCTTGCTGCTCATAGAGTACCCAGCCTGACTGACCATCTGCACCACAAAGCCAACACTCCGGTCTTTCTTTCCTGGTGATAAATCTGTTGTTTCCTGTTTTCAGTCCTGCCTCTGAAACGCCAGTCCTACCCCCAAGGTACCAGCCACACCTTTGGTGTGGGAGGAATCTGTCCGTATGCAATTTTGGGAGTCTGGCTGGCATTTGGGAGGCAGGGCTGAAAACAGAAAACAACAACCCTTCTGGCCAGGAAAGAAAGACTGGAAGCTTTGGCTTTATGGTGCAGTTTGTGGGCCAGGCTTGGCGCTCTATGAGCAGCAAGAGCTTTCTGTGCTGGTACCTTTGATTTGGGAGGAATCTGTCCGTATGCAATTTTGGGAGTCTGGCTGGCAGTTGGGAGGCGGGGCTGAAAACAGGAAACAACAGCCCTTATCCCCAGGAAAGAAAGACTGTAAACTTTGGCTTTGTGGTGCAGTTGGTGGGCCACGCTGGGCACTCCATGGGCAGCAAGAGCTTTCGGGGTCTGGGAGTCAATCTGGGGACCTCGGAGGGTTTGAGGGGAAGTTGGGAGTGTCCTGTGGGACCAGGATGGGATTTGAGGGCTCCTGGAGGGGCTGGGAGGGGTTTATGCCTTTAAACTGCGGGCATCGTCTAGTATTGATGGGGGTAATCAGTGAGCTGACTGTTTCATAATCATTTAAATTTTAACATACAATATGATTATTAGAATAAAAAGCAAGAAGGTAATATCAACAAAACAGTAACAGGGTGAAGCTCTTGGTTGAAGACTTTGGTTGCTTCTTTTTCTCCAGTGATTTTAACTCTTTTTCGTCTGGGTTTTAATCCCAGCTTTGGCATTTTACTGTGAACGTTGTGTCCCCATATCCATTGGAAATTGTATTAACTCTTGATGAGAACCAAGTGGAATCCCAAGGTATGCGATATATTGACAGGATTTCACTGGTTGGCTTTTAATTTTCCAGGCTTATGGCCATAATGTTTCTGCTCTTTAGCCACTTGAATCAGATTGAATTGAGTTGTTTTCTGGGTCGGGTTCTCTTGTTGAGTCCAAGGGTTTTTAGTGGATTCAGTTTCAGGTACAAAGGAATTTGAGGGAGGTAAAGAATAATCTTCCCTTTGTTCATTATCACAGGGATCACACACTCTATTTTCATTAATGTGAGGAAAGCTGGGAGACTGTAGAAACATCAGTTGAACTTCAAAGTCTCCTGGTTTCTTTCTCTCCTCAGACTTAGAATCAGGGTCCTCTGTGGTTTCCCAAGTCTCAATGCCAGGGTAAGACACTGGTTTATGAAGTTGCCTGACCAAACCAGGAGTCTGTTTTTTTAGCAAGTTTTCTCTCTGCGCTCTGGTGCAACAAGACTTTGAAGGTGGTCAACCTCAGTTTGAAGCAGCTCATTTTTAGCAACAAGTTTATCTGATTTTTCTCCCGTTTCCCTCTCAAAGGCTAACGATGACTTCAGCACCACATTTTCTGATTTCAAAACAGTAGACTCAACATCAGAAATCCATTCATGACTTCCCTGTCACCACTCCATGCAAATGTCTGTGCACTCACTTTGGCCTGAGAGAAACCTGCCTGTTTGCAGGGCACTGACTGGGCAACTTTTCTTTTTGCGGGTGGAAAAGGGTAGATAAAGAGAAAACAGATGGGTCCAGCAGAAGTGATGCTGCTTCTTTCAAAGGCAGAGTAGAGGCCGAAAGCACTTTAGGAAGTTGCTTACAGAAGCACTTGTGCATTCCAAGTTACAGCTCAGGAGTCTCAGTGACTTGTCCAACATGAGAGTTTCTTTTCCATTTCTCAACCCCCAGATTCCTCAGGAGTAGGAAACTGAAAACACTGCCTCAGAAAAGCTCCTTTCCTTCCAAATAATTGTGCTTTACCCTTCCCATCTGACAGCGTTCTTGGAAATGTGCTGGTGTGATCTGGATCTGTGAGCAGGCCTGACCTCCCACAGCACTCATCCAGTGGCAGGAAGACCCCACCTGGCTCCTGCTGGGGTTCTTGCCACCACGACCCAGTATGGGTCAATGGAATGGGGAGCAGGGCGGTGGGACCAGTAAGGACCAGTTAAGGGGGTTGGGGGCACTTCAGCATCTCCATCAAGGTCAGACCAGTATAGACCAGTATAGACCAGTATAAACCAGTATAGGCCTGTATAAACCAGTATGGACCAGTATGGACCAGTATGGACCCGTATAGGTCACTCTAACGGGGAATGAGGTGGTGGGACCAGTAAGGACTAGTTAAGGGGGTTGGGGGCACTTCAGCATCTCCATCAAGGTCAGGTCAGTACAGACCAGTATAAACCAGTATAGACCAGTATAGACCAGTAAAATCCAGTACGGACCAGTATAGACCAGTATGGACCAGTACGGGTCACTGGAATGCGGAATGGGGTGGTGGAACCAGTAAGGACCAGTTAAGGGGGTTGGGGGCACTTAAGCATCTCCATCAACATCAGACCAGTACAGACCAGTATAAACCAGTATGGACCAGTATAGACCAGTATAAACCAGGATAGACCAGTATAAACCAGTATAAACCAGTACGGGTCACTGGAACGCGGAATGGGGTGGTGGGACTAGTAGGGACCAGTTAAGGCAGAACTCAACTGGGACTTACTGGTTTGGGGGTGGGTGTGTCCCCTCTTTAGGTGGGCGTGGTGTCTCTACCTGGGGGGTGTGTCCCATCCCAAGGTGGGCATGGTCTCTCCAAGTGGGCGTGTCTTTTGCCTCCTCTCCCCCTCCCTGAACTGGGAGCTCAACTGGGACTTACTGGGTTTTGGGTGGGCGTGTCCCCTCCCAATGATGGACCCAACTTCAGCCCCTCCCCCCACCGTTAAGGATCCCCCCAAGGCCCCTCCCACCCCTTCCTGCCCCTCCCCCACCCTCGGGGTCCCTTCCTACCTTTCCCCTACCCTCAGGGTCCTCTCCTGCCCCTCCCCCACCCTAAGGGAACCTCCTGCCCCTTCCCCACCCTCGGGCTCCCTCCCTGCCCCTCCCCCACCCTCAGAGAACCTCCTGCCCTGCCCCAACCCTCAGGGGCCCTCCCTTCCCCTCCCCCACCCTCAGGGTCCCCTCTTTCCCCTCCCCCAGCCTCAGGGACCCTCAGGGACCCTCCCCCACCCTCAGAGTCTCTCCTGCCACTCTCCCACCCTCGGGGAACTTCCTGCCCTTCCCCCACCCTCATGGACCCTCAGGGCCCCTACCCCACCCTTGGGGTCTTTTCCTGCCCCTCCCCCACCCTCAGGACCCTCCTGCCCCTCCCCCACTTTCAGGGACTCTCAGGGCCCCTCCCCCACCCTCAGGGACCCTCCTGCCCCTCCCAAACCTTCGAAGTCCCTCACTGCCCCTCCCCCACCCTTGAGGTCCTCTCCTGCCCCTCCCCCACTATCAGGGTCTCCTCCTGCCTCTCCCCCACCCTCAGGGACCCTCAGGGCCCCTCCCCCACCCTCAGAGACCCCTCGTTCCTCTCCCCAACCCTCAGGGTCCCCTCCTGCCCCACCCCCATCCTCGGGGTCCCTCCTTCCCCTCCCCCACCCTCAGGGACCCACAGGACCCCTCCCCCACCCTCAGGGACCCTCCTTCCCCACCCCCACCCTCAGTGACCCTCCTGCTCCTGCCCCTCCCCCACCTTCAGGGTTCTCTCCTGCCCCTCCCCCATGCTCAAGGCCTTTCCCCTACCCCCAAAAAGCCCCCTCCCAGACTCCTCCCCCACCCTCTGAGCTCTTACTGGGCTCTTACTGGTGTTACTGGTGTTACTGGGAGGGTCCCTGAGCTCTTACTGGTGTTACTAGGAGGGTCCCGGACCTCCCCAGTCTGTTACTGGTCCGTTACTGGGAAGGGGGTGTGGCCTCGTGCCACCACTGGTCCCTTACTGGTCTGTACTGGGAAGGGAGAGGGGAGGGGCCGCCCCCTCGAGGCCCCTCCCCCCACAGTGATGTCACCAGGTCCCAAAAATAGCCCCGGGGGGCCCAAACGGGGGGGACACCCGGAGTTGCTCCCAGTGCGACCAGTTCAGGTACTGGGAGGGATTGGGAGGGACTGGGAGGGACAGGGAGGGGGCAGGGCCTCCCCCCTCCATGTCCTCGGGGTGACCTTGCGGGGGGAAGGGGATGGGCTCCTCCCAGTGGCTCCCAGTAGCTCCCAGTAAACCCAGTGACCCCCCCCGGAACCCCAGTTACTCACCTCAATCCCCCCAGTAACTCCCAGTAACCCCAGTGACCCCCCCAGTAGCTCCCAGTAACCCCAGTAACCCCAGTAACCCCCCCGTATCTCCAGCGACCCCCCGAGTAACCCCAGTGACCCCCCAATAACCCCAGTGACCCTCCCAGTAACCCCAGTGATCCCCTTAGTAACCCCAGTGATCCTCCCAGTAACCCTAGTAACCCCCCCAGTAACCCCAGTTACTCCTCCAGTAGCTCCCAGTAACCCCAGTGACCCTCCCAGTAACACCAGTAACCCCCCCAAACACCCCTCCAGTAGCTCCCAGTAACCCCAGTGACCCCCCCAGTGACCCCAAGTGACCCTCCCAGTAACTCCCAGTAACCCCAGTGACCCTCCCAGTAACTCCCAGTAACCCCAGTGACCCCTCCCAGTAACCCCAGTGACCCACCCAGTAACCCCAGTGACCCCCCCCAGTAGGTCCCAGTAGCTCCAAGTAACCCCAATGTCCATCCCAGTAGCTCCCAGTAACTAGCAGTAACCCCAGTGTCCATCCCAGTAACTCCCAGTAACCCCAGTGTCCATCCCAGTAGCTCCCAGTAACTCCCAGTGTCCACCCCAGTGCCTCCCAGTATCTCCCAGGGCTCCCAGTAGCTCCCAGTAACTCCCAGTAACCCCCCAGTAGCTCCCAGTAACCCCCGTGTCCATCCCAGTGTCCATCCCAGTAACTCCCAGTAACCCTCCCAGTAGCTCCCAGTAACTCCCAGTAACCCCAGTGACCCCCCAGTATCTCCCAGTAACCCTAGTGTCCATCCCAGTAACCCCAGTGATCCCCCCCCAGTAGCTCCCAGTAACTCCCAGTGTCCCCCCCAGTGCCTCCCAGTAGGTCCCAGTTTAACCCAGTTCTCCCCCTGCGGGCCCTGGGCCGGGTGGGGGAGAGGTGGGCTCATGTTTCCATGGCAACGACCCTTTCCCTCCGGCCCAGTTTCTCCCAGTTCCTCCCAGTTTAACCCAGTTTTTCCACATTTTTTCCCATTTTCCCAGATTTTTTCCCCATTTTCCTGGATTTTTCCCAATTTTCCCACATTTTCCCATTTTTTCCCTTTTCTCCCACTATCCCAAATTTTCCCCACATTTTTCCCACATTTTCCCAGATTTTTCCCCATTTTCCCACATTTTTCCCCATTTTTTCCCACATTTTCTTGAATTTTTCCCATTTTTTCCACATTTTCCTCCAGATTTTCCCAGATTTTTCCCACATTTCCCCCCATTTTTTCCAAATTTTCTCATATTTTTCCCATTTTCCCACATTTTTCTCCACATTTTCCCACATTTTTTCCCACATTTTCCCACATTTTTCCTCATTTTTCCAAGAATTTCCCCATTTATCTGGTTTTTTCCCCATTTTCCCAGATTTTTCCCATTTTTCCCACATTTTCCCACATTTTTCTCCAGATTTTCCCAGATTTTTCCTCATTTTTCCCTGAATTTCCCCCATTTTTCCCCCATTTTCCCAGATTTTTCCCATTTTTACCCCATTTTTCCCAGATTTTCCCATTTTTTCCCCATTTCCCCCCCGATTTTTCCCAGATTTTCCCACATTTCCCCCCATTTTTCCCCAATTTTCCACATTTTTTCCTCATTTTTTCCACGTTTTCCCAGATTTCCCCCCATTTTTCCCAGAATTTCCCACACACCAACTGCACCACAAAACCAAAGCTGGTAGGTTTTCTTTCCTGGCAATAAGGATGGTTGTTTCCTGTTTTCAGCCTTGCCTCCCATCTTCAAGCTCGACTCCCAAAATTGCATACGGACGAAGATCTTTCCCAAACCGAAGGTGCCAGCACAGAAAGCTCTTGCTGCCCAAGGAGTCCCCAGGTTGGCAAACCAACTGCACCACAAACCCAAAGCTTCCAGGCTTTCTTTCGTGGGGATAAGGGCTGGTGTTTTCTGTTTTCAGCCCCGCCTCCCAACTGCCAGCGCGACCCACCAAAATTGCATAAAAAAAAAGATACCTCACAGTTTCCAGCTCAGAAAGCTTTTGCTTCTCATGGTGTGCTCAGCGTGGCCCACCAACTGCACCACACAGCCAAAGATTCCAGACTTTCTTTCTTGGGCATAAGGGCGGTTGTTTCCTGTTTTCAGACCTGCCTCCCAAATGCCAGCCAGACTCCAAAAATTGCATTCGGACCAAGATTCCTCACAGAAAAAAGGTGATAACACAGGAAGCTCTTGCTGCCCATGGAGTCCCCAGGCTGACACATCAACTGCACCACAAAGCCCAAACTTCCAGTCCTTCTTTCCTGGCCATAAGGGCTGTTGTTTCCTGTTTCAACCCTGCCTCCCAACTGCCAGCCAGACTCCCAAAATTGCATATGGACGAAGATTCCTCCCACATTGAATCCGAAAAACCAGTTCGACAAACTGCTCAGACACTTTTGATTTTTGAGTAGCAAAGGTATTTATTAGCAGCGTTGGGAGCAAGCCAACTATTGCTGGAAAAACTTGCTCACCGGCTCCTCAGAAAATCAGCACTTTTATACAATTTTCAGATGCGATTAAATGCATATTCGAACGATTACAACATCTATCAATACATATTAATAATAGGCGGAGTATAGGTGGAGCTTGGGGCGGTACTTCTCTTGGCACCCCATTTCGAGGGGTTGTTTTGATCTTCATCCATAGGGCAGGGGTCTCTAACTCATTTTCCTCAGCTTGACCCTTCTTCTTTTCCATTGTTCTTGACCCGTTCACTGAAGCTTGGAAAAGGTCCTGGCTCCAGGCCTATTTCTCCTATTCAAATGTCTACCTGATCCTGTTATATTTCTAATTTATTGCTTCTAAGTCTATTACATGTTTTCGTACTATGCTCTTAAGCTTTGGTCCAGTAAGTAGAACAGAACGGGTACAGATCGTTTTGGATATTGGTAACATGTTTGCAGGCCCAAATCTCTTAGTTAACTCTTCTGGGGCCTAACCTCCTATATCAACATCAAAGGTGACAGCACAGAAAGCTCTTGCTGCCCATGGAGTCTCCAGGTTGACAAGCCAACTGCACCACAAAACCAAACCTTCCAGTCTTTCTTTCCTGGGGATAAGGGCTGTTGTTTCCTCTTTTCAGCCCTGCCTCCCAAATGCCAGCCACACTCACAAAATTGCATATGGACAAAGATTCGTCCCACGAGGAAGGTGCCAGCACAGAAAACTCTTGCTTCTCATGGAGTGCTCAGGCTTGCATACCAATTGCACCAAAAAGCAAAAGCTTCCAGTCTTTCTTTCCTGGCGATAAGGGCTGTTGTTTCCTCTTTTCAGCCCTGCCTCCCAAATACCAGCCAGACTCCCAAAACTGCATACGGACAAAGATTTCTCCCACACCAAAGGTACTAACATGGAAAGCTCTTGCTTCCCAAAGAGTCTTCATACTGAAAAATCCACTACACCACAAAGCAAGTTTACAGGTTTTCTTTCCTGGCCAGAAGGGCTGTTGTTTCCTGTTTTCAATCCTGCCTCCCAGCTACCAGCCAGACTCCCAAAGATGCATATGGAATAAGATTCCTCCCACACGAAAAAAGGTGGCACCACAGAAAGCTCTTGCTGCTCGTGGAGTCACCAGGTGGACACACCAACTGCACCAGAAAGCCAGAGCTTCTAGTCTTTCTTTCCTGGCCAGAAGGGCTGTTGTTTCCTGTTTTCAGCCCCACCTCCCAACTCCCAGCCCTACCCCCAAAATTACATACGGACGAAGATCTTTCCCACACCACTGGTGCCAGCACAGAAAGGTCTTCCTGCTCACGGAGTCCCCAGGCTGTCACACCTTATGACCAGGAAAGAAAGACTGGAAGATTTTGAATTTGTTGCAGTTGGTTTGCCAGCCTGGAGACCCCTTGGGCAGCAAGAGCTTCCAATGTTGGTAACTCTGGTATGGGAGAAATCTTTGTCCGTATGCAGTTTTGAGAGTTGGGTTGGCAGTTAGGAGGCAGGGTTGAAAACAGGAAACAACAGCCTTTATCCCCAGGAAAGAAAGCCTGGAGACATTAGCTTTTTGTTGCAGTGGGTTTGTCAGCCTGGGCACTCATTGGGCAGCAAGAGATTTCCGTACGACACTTTTCTTGTGGGTGGAATCTTTGTCCATATGCAAATTTGGGAGTCTGGTTGGTAGTTGGGAGGCAGGGCTGAAAAAAGGAAACAACAACCCTTATGGCCAGGAAAGAAATACTGGAAGATATGGCTTTGCTGTGCAGTGGGTGTGTCAGCCAGGGGACTCCATGATCAGAAAGAGGTTTCTGTGCTATTGCCTTTGATCTGGGAGGAATCTTTTTCTGTATGCAATTTTGGGAGTCGAGCTGGCATTTGGGAGACAGGGTTGAAAAGAGGAAATACCAGCCCTTATGGTCAGGAAAGAAAACCTGAAAACTTTTGCTTTGTGTTGCAGTTGGTGAGCAAGGCTGGGCATTTTATGAGCACCAAGAGCTTTCTGTGCTATGACCTTTTTTCTGTGAGGAATCTTAGTCCATATGCAATTTTGGGAGTCGGGCTGGCAGCTGGGAGGTGGGGCTGAAAACGGGAAACAACTGCCCTTATCCCAAGGAGAGAAAGCCTGGAAACATTAGCTTTTTGTTGCAGTGGGTTTGTCAATATGGAGATTCTTGGGAAGCAAAACCTGTCTGTGCTGGTACCTTTCTTGTGAAAGGAATCATCGTCTGTATGCAATTTTGGGAGTCTGGCTGGCAGCTGGGAGGCCGGGTTGAAAACAGGAAACAACAACCCTTATCCCCAGGAAAGAAAAACCTGGAAACTTTGGCTTTTTGGTACAGTGAGTTTGTCAGCCTGGAGACCCCTTGGGTAACCAGAGTTTTCTGTGCTATCACCTTTGTTCTGAGAGGAATCTTAGTCCGTATGCAATTTTGGGAGTTGGGCTGGCAGTTGGGAGGCAGGGTTGAAAACGGGAAACAGGAGCCCTTACTCCTAGGAGAGAAAGACTGGAAATTTTGGCTTTGCGTTACAGTGGGTTTTTCAGCCTGGAGACCCCATGAGCATCAAGAGCTTTTTGTGCAGGTATCAGTGGTGTGGGAGGAATCTTTGTCAGTATGCAATTTCGGTTGTTTTGTTGGCAGTTGGGAGGCAGGGCTGAAAACAGGAAACAACAGCCCTTATCTCTAGGAAAGAAAGACTGGAAGCTTTCGCTTCGTGGTTCTGTTGGTTTGTCAGCCTGGAGACTCCATGGGCAGCAAGAGCTTTCAGTGGTGGCACCTTTGTTGTGGGAGGAATCTTCGTAAGAAAGCAATTTTGGGAGTCTGGCTGGGAGTTGGGATGCAGGGCTGAAAACAGGGAACAGCAGCCCTTATCCCCACGAAAGAAAGACTGGAAGCTTTGGCTTTGTGTTACTGTTGGTGTGTCAGCCTGAGGACTCCATGGGCAGCAAGAGCTTTCTGTGCTGGTGCCTTTGGTGTGGCAGGAATCCTTGTTTGTATGCAATTTTGCGAGTCGGGCTGGGAGTCGGGAGGCAGGGTTGAAACCAGGAAACAACAGCCCTTATCCCCAAGAAAGAAAGCCCGCAAGGTTTTGCTTGGTGGTCCGGTTGGTTTGTCAACCTGGGTACTCTATTAGCAGCAAGAGCTTTCTGTGCTGGCACCTTTGGTGCGGGAGGAATCATCATCTGGATGCAGTTTTTCAGGGTCTGGCTGGGAGTTGGGAGGCAGGTCTGAAAACAGGAAACAACAGCCCTTATCGCCAGGCAAGAAAGACTGGAAGATTTGGCTTTGTGGTGCAGTTGGGTTTGTCAGCCTGGAGACTCCATGGGCAGCAAGATCTTTTTGTGCTGGCACCTTTGGTGTGGGAGGAATCTTTGTTCGAATGCAATTTTGGGATTTGGGCTGGTATTTGGGAGGCAGGTCTGAAAACAGGAAACAACAGCCCTTATCCCCATGAAAGAACAACTGTAAGCTTTTGCTTGGTGGTTAGGTTTGTTTGTCAACCTGGGTACTCGATTGGCAGCAAGAACTTTCTGTGCTGGTACCTTTGGTGTGGGAGGAATCTTTCTTTGTATGCAATTTTGGGAGTCAGGCTGGCATTTGGGAGGCAGGTCTGAAACCAGGAAACAGTAGCCCTTATCCCCAGGAAAGAAAACCTGCAAGGTTTTGCTTGGTGGTCCGGTTGGTTTGTCAGCCTGGGTACTCTATTTGCAGCAAGAGCTTTCTGTGCTGGCACCTTTGGTGTGGCAGGAATCATCGTCTGTATGCAATTTTTCAGGGTCAGGTTGGTGGTTTGGAGGCAGGTCTGAAAACAGGAAACAACAACCCTTATCGCCAGGAAAGAAAGACTGGAAGATCTTGCTTTTTGGTGCAGTTGGTGGGCAAGTCTGGGGTCTCCATGGGTACCAAGAACTTTCTGTGCTGGTAACTTTTATGTGGGAGGAATCTTTGTTTGTATGCAATTTTGGGACTCGGACCGGCATTTGGGAGGCGGGTCTGAAAACAGGAAACAATAACCCTTATCCCCGGGAAAGAAATCCTGCAAGCCTTCGCTTGGTGGTTCTGTTTGTTTGTCAACCTTGGTACTCTATTGGCAGCAAGAGCTTCCTGTGCTGGCAGCTTTAGTGTGGGAGGAATCATCGTCTGTATGTAAGTTTGGGAGTCAGGCTGTCAGTTGAGAGGCAGGGTTGAAAACAAGAAACAACAACCCTTATCGCCATGCAAGAAAGACTGGAAGATTTCATTTTGTGGTGCAGTTGGGTTTGTCAGCCTGGAGACTCTTGGGCAGCAAGAGCTTTTTCTGCTGGCACCTTTGGTGTGGGAGGAATCTTTGTTTGTATGCAATTTTGGGAGTCAGGCTGGGAGTTGGGAGGCAGGGCTGAAAACAGGAAACAACAGCCCTTATCCCAACGAAAGAACAACTGTAAGCTTTTGCTTGGTGGTTAGGTTTGTTTGTCAACCTGGGTACTCGATTGGCAGCAAGAACTTTCTGTGCTGGCACCTTTAGTGTGGGAGGAACCTTTTTATTCAATTTTCTGAGTCAGGCTGGCATTGGGAGGCACGGCTGAAAACAGGAAACAATAGCCCTTATGCCAAGGAAAGAAGAACTGGAAACTATGGCTTTTTGTTGCAGTTGGGTTTTTCAGCCTGGAGACTCCATGGGCAGCAAGAGCTTTCTGTACTGGCACCTTTGGTGTGGCAGGAATCATCATTTGTATGCAATTTTTCAGGGTCTGACTGGAGGTTTGGAGGCAGGTCTGAAACCAGGAAACAACAGCCCTTATCGCCAGGCAAGAAAGATTGGATGATTTTGCTTTTTGGGGCAGTTGGTGAGCGAGTGTGGGGTCTCTATGGGCACCAGGAGGTTTTTTTGCTGGCACCTTTGGTGTGGGAGGAATCTTTCTTTGTATGCAATTCTGGTAGTCGGGCTGGCATTTGGGAGGCAGGCCTGAAAAAAGGAAACAATAGCCCTTATCCCCAGGAAAGAAATCCTGCAAGCTTTCGCTTCGTGGTTCTCTTGGTTTTTCAGCCTGGGGACTCCATGGGCAGCAAGAGCTTTCTGTGCTGGCACCTTTGGTGTGGCAGGAATCATTGTCTGTATGCAATTTTTCAGGGTCTGACTGGGAGTTTGGGGGCAGAGCTGAAACCAGGAAACAACAGCCCTTTACCCCTCGAAAGAAAGAATGGATGATTTTGCTTTTTGTTGCAGTTGGGATTGTCAGCCTGGAGACTCCATGAGCAGCAAGAACTTTCTGTGATGGTATCTTTGTTCTGGGAGGAATCTTTGTTTGTATGCAATTTTTGGAGTTGGGTTGTCAGTTGAGAGGTAGGGTTGAAAACAGGAAACAACAACCCTTATTGCCAGGAAAGAAAGACTGGCTGATTTGACTTTTTGGTGCAGTTGGTGGTCAAGTCTGGGTCTCCATGGGCAGCAAGAGCTTTCCGTGTTGGCACCTTTGGTGTGGCAGGAATCATTGTCTGTATGCAATTTTTCAGGGTCTGGCTGGCTGTTGGGAGGCAGGTCTGAAACCAGGAAACAACAGCCCTTATCCCCAGGAAAGAAAGCCCGCAAGGTTTTGCTTAGTGGTCCGGTTGGTTTGTCAGCCTGGGTACTCTATTGGCAGGAAGAGCTTTCTGTGCAAGCACCTTTGGTGTGGGAGGAATCATCATCCATACGAAATTTTTGGTGTAGGGCTGACATTTTAGAGGTAGGACTGAAAAGAGAAACAGCAGCCCTTAAACCCAGGAAAGAGAGCCTGGAAGCTTTGGTATTGTTTTGCACTTGGTGAACCAGCCTGGAGACTCCATGGGCAGCAAGAGTTTTCTGTGGTGGCACCTTTGGTGTGGCAGCAATCTTTGTCTGTATGCAATTTTTGGAGACAGGCTGGTAGTTGGGAGGCAGGGTTGAAAACATGGGAGAACCCTGATTCTTAGTCTTAGGAGAGATAGAATCCAGGAGACTTTGAAGTTCAACTGATGTTTCTACAGTCTCCCAGCTTTCCTCACATTAATGAAAATTGGCTTATTGAGGATAATGAGGATGCAGCTTCTGCTATGGGGAATTCTAAGCATTCTGGGATCAGTAAGACAACCTGGTAAGTAACACTTGAGCCAATGGGGGGTTGTCTTGGGGGCTTGTTTCCCTTCTTTTTTCTGTCTCTCGGTTTCTCATTTTGTTTGCTACTTTCTTTGGAATAAATGTTGTTTTGTTCAGCTTTCAACTGTGTACTGGTTTCAGTTTTGGCAATCTCCCTGCTAGACGCAGACATAACAAACAAATGACAGCATCAGCAGATGCCTTTCCATTCCTCTTTCCCTTCCCATTCCCCGTTCCTCTTCCCTTCCCATTCCCACAACCAACACACTATTTCATTTCTCACTTTAACAAAGCTCTTTTCTCCGTCAAGCCCCTCAAAGGCGCCAAGGCCACATAGGAGGCCACACACAAACTGTACTCCTCTTCCCACTTGACACCACCTTCTCCCTCACTGTTCTACAGGGAACACCAGGAATCTGCTCACAGAGGCCTCTCGTTTCCCATCAGCAGCTCAGCACAAGGAGCTAAAGGAGCTCAAGCCTTAGGTCACAAGAGCTGACAGCGAGGAAACTTGGGGAGCAAACTAATGCTGCTAACACGGACCCAGCTGAATCCAGCACACGGTCACAGAAACCAAGAGTCCTTCAGCTTGAAAAAGACCTCCAAGCCCACTGAGTCTTGTGCAGCCCCTCCCCGACCGCCTGCAGGGACTGGATGATGCTTTGCACAAGCGCCAAAAGGAATGTTGTGAAAGCCATGGCCTGCAGGAGGACACAGAGAAGGGCTTGGTTGGGGCTGGGAAGGAGGGAGCTGGCGCTGGGGGAGCGGGGATGGAGCCTCGGGGATGTGGCGCAGCAAGGACAGGGGCCCAGGCAGCTGGCAGGCGGCAAGACCTCACCTCCTGCCCCAGCAGCAGCACCAGGCCCTGCCCAAGGCACTCCTGCCAGGGGCTGGGCCATGCAGGCAGGGGTAGAACCCACTCCCTGGGGCGGCCTTGCTGCCCCGGCCCTCGTCCGGCCCAGCCTCTCCCTGTGTGCGTGCTCCCCACAGCACAGACTGCACTGGGCAGCATCCCCTGATGGGCCCTGCAGAGCTGCCCCACGGGGACACTTCCCTTTTATGTCACAGGTGCCACAGCCTGTCCCAGCCAGCCCTGCCCATTGTCCCCACCCCGGCTCAGTGACTCACAGTGGCCCCTGGCAACCAAAGAACCAAAGCCCCACACTCCCAGAGTGCAGCCCCACCCATGTGCAAGGGGCCCCCAAAGGGTTCCCTGCACAAAGCAGCCCCTCCAAACCCTTGTCAGATAGAAAACTGGGGGACGTGACCCTTGGATACTTTTAGTACAGAGATACAAGCTTTTCTTGAATAATGGAGGGGGTCACTTTTTAATTATTAATATTTACAGTTATCCATTTGGGGACGGGATGTCCTACAGACTAATGTGGTGTCACATTTGGAGTAAAAATACTTTTCAAAGAAACCCAGGGTGCATGGGTGATGCAGAGCGAGCTGTCAAGTCACCCAGTGTGAAGCTCAACACTGCTTTGCACCAGCACTGCCCTTTCACACACATCTTTGGCAAAGGCAAAGATGTCAGGGTTTAGTTTCTAAATCAGTAACACTTGACAAGACCTCTTTATGAACTGACAGCAAGAGAACTTAGGAGCAGCTTAGGGCTGGCAAGTGTAGGAGCCCAGAAGAGAAGGGGCTGATGGGTATGTCGTGATTACTGACAGCTGGATGGTCGTGGATCCGACCAAGGACTGTTGGTAAAACAGAAAGAACAACATGTGACTGGGGAAGGGGCCATGTTTGGGAGCAAGGCAGTATCCTAGGGCAGCACTTTTCCTGGACAAACATCCTTGTTCCAGTTCCGACAGACACAAAAACAAGTGACAGCATCAGCATCAGCATCAGCTCCTCTTTGCCTTGCCTTGCCAGACACGAAAGACATCACCTGCTGGACTCTGCCCAAACACCAGCCCCCTCCTTACCCTTCTCAACCACAACCTGCACACACCCACACCTGCCAGGGCCAACTGGCTGTTTCTCTTCTCTTTGCTGCCTGGGGGTGAAGGAAGAAGGACAGGGAGGGCATTTGCCTTCGGGCCAGAGGGAAGGGGAAGGAGATCCCCCCAAATCCATCCCTGGCAGGATGGGGGCTGGGGGGGACATTGGGGGACCCCCAAGAGTATTTTCGAGGGGGGGAAGGATGGGGGCACCCACAGGGGGTTGGGGGGGAGGGACCCAGGAATCTCGTGGTGGGACACTGGGGAGTTCCCAGTAGTTTCTTGGGGGGTTGACCCTCAGCAGTCCGGGGGGAAAAAATGGATGGAGGAATCCACCGTAAAGGCTTGGGGAGACCCAAAAGATTCTAGGACGGGGTCGGGAGGGACCCAGGAGTCCTGAAGAGGCTTTGGGGGTCCCCAGGAGGGAGTTTGGGGGTCTGAGGTGGTCCTAGGAGATTTTCAAGGGTTAAGGGGATGCACAGGAGATTTGGAGGGGAGGGGGAAAGGTGCAGGGGTCGGCCCCCAGGAGGGGGGCTTTTGGAGGGTCCCCAGGATTCTTGGGGGGATCTGGGCAGTTCCTGAGAGTCTTGGGGGAGATTTGGAGGGGTCACCAGGAGCCCCCGGACCCCCTGAACTCACCCCACACCACCATGGCCTCGTTGGGGTCGCACGTGAAAAATATCGCGGCGGGGGGAGACCCTGGGGCCGGGATCGATTGGGACCAGTCGGGTTCAATCCCGATCCTCCCCTCCCCCGCCTTCCCCGCCCCGCTCCCGGCAGCCCCCGCGGAAGTTTCGACGTTCTATTGGGTGACTCACCGGCACAAGGACAGGGGCCCAGCAGAATTTGGCAATGACGTCATTCCAGCAGAGCCGTTCTATTGGCTGCGACCCACGAGGGAGCCCCAGAACCTGTTCATGGCTTGGGGGGGAAGGACAGCCGGCACGGCCGGGAACGGGGGTGCAGAGGGTGTTCAAGTGCCCAGGAAAGGGGCAAAAAACTTTCCCCTCTCCCTCCCAGTGCCCCCTCAGCCCATCCCAGTGTCTCCCCTCTCTGCCAGTGCCCCCTCAACCCATCCCGGTCTCTCCCCTGCTCTCCCAGTGCCGCCTCAGCCCATCCCAGTGTCTCCCCTCTCTCCCAGTGCCCCCTCAGCCCATCCCAGTGTCTCTCCCAGTGCCCCCTCGGCCCATCCCGGTCTCTCCCCTGCTCTCCCAGTGCCCCCGTCCATTGAGGTCCCAGCCCGACCCTGCCCCCTGCTCTGCTCCGGCCTGGATTTCTCCCCTGCAGGGGCAGCTGAGGTGGCTCCAGGGCGGGCGGGAGCTTTCGGGGCAGGGGGTGGCTCCTGACATGCTGCTGGAACCGCCCCTGCCTGGGCGGGCCCGTCAACCTGGGGCACCTCCTCACCCGAGCCTGGGGGACGGGCCGGCAACTGGGAGGGGCTTTGGGAAGGAATGGGGAGGCTGGGAAGGGCTTGGAGGTCGTGGAGGTAACTGGGAAGGGGTTTGGGGGAGTTTGGGGGTTTGGGAGGGAGGTTGGGGAGATTGGGGCAGCTGTGAGGGGTTTTGGGGAATCGTCGGGGATGTGGGAAGGACTGGGAGAGAGTTTGGGGGCATACTCAAGGGGAAGGGGGCAACTAGGAGAGGGTTTGAAAGGTCCTGGGAGGGCTGGAGGTAACTGGGAGGGGTTTGGGGGCATCTTGTGGGGTTTTGTGGGTCTGGGAGGCAGTCTGGGGACCTCGGAGGGTTTGAGGGCAAGTTGGGAGTGTCCTGTGGGACCGGGATGGGATTTGAGGGCTCCTGGAGGGGCTGGGATGGTTTTATGCCTTTATACTGCGGGCATTGTCTAGTATTGATGGGGGTAATCCGTGAGTTGACTGTTTCATAATCATCCAAATTTTAACAAGACTTTGAAGGTGGTCAACCTCAGTTTGAAGCAGCTCATTTTTAGCAACAAGTTTATCCGATTTTTCTCCTGTTTCCCTCTCAAAGGCTAACGATGACTTCAACACCACATTTTCTGATTTCAAAACAGTAGACTCAACATCAGAAATCCATTCGTGACTTCCCTGTCAGCACTTAATCCGAATGTCTGTGCACTCACTTTGACCTGAGAGAAACCTGCTTGTTTGCAGGGCACTGACGGGGCAACTTTTCTTTTTGCAGGTGGAAAAGGGCAGATAAAAAACAGATGGGTCCAGCAGAAGTGATGCTGCTTCTGTCAAAAGCAGAGCAGAGGCCGAAAGCACTTTAGGAAGTTGCTTGCAGAAGCACTTGTGCATTCCAAGTTACAGCTCAGCAGTCTCAGTGACTTATCCAACATGAGAGCTCCTTTTCCATTTCTCAACCCCCCGATTCCTCAGGAGTAGGAAACTGAAAACACTGCCTCAGAAAAGCTCCTTTCCTTCCAAATAATTGTGCTTTGCCCTTCCCATTTGACAGTGCTCTTGGAAATGTGCTGGTGTGATCTGGATCTGTGAGCAGCCCTGACCTCCCACAGCACTCATCCAACGGCAGGAAGACCTTGCCTGGCTCCTGCTGGGGTTCTCACCACCCACCGACAGCTTCTCCTTTCAGAGATGTGGGCAACTACCGAGGCAGGATGAGACCTGACCCCGGCAGGCAGCAAAGTCCCTGCCCTGGCACAAAGAACCCCGGAGCACAGGGACCCTGCTCTGCAGGACAGCCCCGGGCATCCCTGGCTGCACCCCCACCTTCCCACCCCGCAGCCATCCCTGGGAGAAGGAGCCCACCTGCGCTGTCCCTCTGACGGTGCTGCAGGGAAGACCTGCCCTAGAGAACATCCTCCTCCTGTGCAACAGAGAAACTGGGAGAGTCCTGACAGATGCGCAAGACTGTGGGATGGGGTAGCTTTAGGAGATTCCTCCAGGAACACAAGCAACATTGCCCTGCACCTGTAGACTCACTCTGCAGAGGAGTGTGAAGTTGTGTCCCCAAGTTGTGTCTCAGCTGAACACCTCCCATCTTTCTCCCCGCCAATGTCTGCAGGTAGAGCAAAAGTGCAAGCAGGACCCATTGGTAGAGAAAACCGAGGGCAGTGAAATCACCATCAAGTTCTCACAGGAGAACATAGGAATCTGGGATTATATGCATTTTTACTGGCAGCTCTGGGCTCCTGACACATGCTGCTAAAGGGTCCGGAGAACTGCGGGAGCCAGCGGGGCGGCTCTCCTTGTCGGGAGATCGTGGTTGGACCCTCCTCTGTCTCTCAGGGCACAGGTCATGGGGACGTGGCTATGTATTCATTCTCTCCATGAAAAGAGGTCTTTTCAGTTATACACAGGGCACAGGTTTGTGAGAGAATGCCTGAGTACACATCACAGTGCAGCACAAAAAGCACCAGTGCTAGCAACTTGAATGTACCCCCGACCTATCATCCTCTCCTCTAACTAAATTTAATAATGTGTCCCTTTCTGCCTCCAGGTTGCCTCTGGCACGACTTCCACTTTTCTCCTTGCTATCAACATATTCAGGGCTCCCTGTTTGCAGGATCAGCGTATATATTTCAGGTGTGACAGATTGTTCCATTGTCCTCTGAGCAGGAGGAGGGACACAGCAGATATCTCCTCACGGAGACTGCAGCTCCATGAGTTCAAAGGGATTGGGAGATATCATGTCCCGTCCGATCTTCTCCCATACTCTTCTTTCTCCCCTAATTTCTTTAGAGAAGGTCCTCTGGACTTAATTCATTCAAGACAGCAAGTATGAGATCTGCAACGATGTTTCTCTATTCAGTGGTTTTCCACCAAGTGGCCTAAGAGGCTGTGGAATGTTTTCTGGGAGGAAGAAGAAGAATGCATTGCTGAAAAACCGGGTGGTATAGAGGAGGTGGCCCAGGCAGAAAGTGAGGGCCTGATAGCCAAAGTACGTGCTGAGTCCAACCTACCTGTTTGCTGAGAGGTTCAGAAATCACCATCCTGTCCCGAGAGAAGAAAGCTGCCAGAAACTACACTCTTTGGGGAACAAAGGAAGCAAGAGAGCAGAAAGATTAACTGTTCTTTCAGTGCCTGAAATGCTTTTTTGTGTTTCTACCTCCTCCAGCAGCAGCCCCTGTGCCTCCCTCAGCTTATGGAATTTGGAGAATTGCCTGGCTCTGGGACCTCATTCATGGGCAATGCCTGTTCCAGGTAAGCTCGCAGTGCCGTCAACCCTTCAGCAGCAGCAACCGTCTGCTCTGCTGCACACCCACTGCTGGGTTTTTGGGAACTCCAGGATTCTACCATGCTGCTCCTTTCACATCTTCCCGTGCTGTTCTCAGGTCTCAGAGTTGCTAGCAGCTTCCTCGGGGAACACGTGTATCCTCCGCCTCTGTTTCATCTGGTCTGAATCTTAAAAGGCTATTAAGTGGCGACACCGACCCCCACTTTGCCGGCCGCCTGCCCTGCGCACCGAGCAGAACCTCCGCCAGCTCCGCCAGCCCAACTCCACGCCACCACCGCAGACGTCGCATCCGCCTCACGGCGTCTCGCTGACACCGCCAGCCGCGGCTCTCTACTACCGGGCGGGCCGCCTCCTCTCTGCCTCCTTTCCCTACTCTGCCTTCCTCTCCCTCCCTTCACCGCATGTGGCAGGGGTGCGGGTTGGTATCGGGGAGTTCAACATTGACAGGCCATGAGCTCCTGTCACCGCCACCCTCTCATCCTTCACATTTCTTCTCTTTGGCAGGTGGAGATGCCTGAATTGTCCTCCAGGGCACGCGCTTGTGAGAATGGTTGAGGGGCACAAAAGGAAGAACATCCTTCCGGGCTCAGCGCCCCGGGCTTAACCTCTCCTGGTCTATTCCGGGGAGCATTCCTTCTGGCAGTAGGAGCACTTTTGCTGCGGAAAAAGACTACTTGGGGTTTTCTCGGGGGCTGTGGCGCCAGTGCTACGGCAAGGCAGTGCATGGGAGAAGCACCATGCCCACAGAAAGCTCGGACGTGGCGTGCCATCTCCCTCCTGCTTTGGACTTCATGGAGATACAGTCTCCATAAGTGAGCACTGCTATGTCCCTCCTCCTGCTCCTCTTGCTCAGAGGACCAGGGAACAGCCTGTCACACCTGAAATAAAGGTGCTGGAACAAGCATATCTGCAGCAGGTTGAGGGGCACTCAGATGCACAGCCCAAAAGTTCATTCTCTTTCCCATCTCTGTCACCTCCGTAGGAGGACATGAAGGACCACTAGGACAGGGTGTGATCAATTGCCATGTGCACAGGAAAACCCAGGTCAACTCTCCAGGGCATGCGTTCCACACCTGCCAACCACTCTTGGTTGGCACTCACAATAGAACCACTACTTCCAGCACTGGCTTCTCACCCAGCCCACAGAGGTTCATTAACCTTCCTTGGAGAGACACTGAACTACTAAAGAGGGTGTCTCTGTTGGCATTGCAAAGACTAGTCTTGAGCACACACCTGGTGTTGGTGTGGGGAGATGACCCTGAACAAGTACAAATGCCATCAACCTCCTGAAGGTACCTTGAAGTTATGTGGGACAAAGAGTGTCACGGTGTCACTTTGCATTTATGGTACTAAATCCTGGTCGAGCCCCTGCATGCAGCTGTGGGATGTGCTTCTCTGGACAGAGCTCCCCGTTTCAACCCCTGAAGCCTTGGGGCATCTCAGTAGCAGAGCAGTTGGCACCCCACAAGGGGTGAGGTGCATCCAGGCTCCGGGTGTGGCAGCAGAAGCCCCAGGAGATACTGCCCCTGCTGCCCTGAACACTCTGCGTGTGTGTGCAAGCGAAGGAATCGTGTTTCTGAAAACCCTCGTGTGACTGAGCACTGAGCCCCCCCAGGGCACCATTGACTCTTGGCCAACTGACCATTCACCAGGACCCCAGATGCCATTTTCCAGCACTGCGATGCATCATGTCATTCCCAGTCTGCCTGTGCATCCGGGGTTACCCCATCCCAGGGACAGAATCCGGCACTTCCCCTTGTTGAACTTCCTCTGGTTGATGATTGCCCAAACCTCTGTTTTGAGGTCTCTCTGCAGGGCCTCCCTCTTCTATGAGGTCCTAGAATGTCACAATGGTCCCTTGATTCCGTGGGAATCTTCAGTGTTCAGTGTTCCATTTGTTACATGAGGCCCCATATTGTCACCAAGGCACAAAAATGAGAGAGGATATCCTTTCTAAATGACTTCGCAATTCAGAATTTTTTTTCTTAGATAAAAATCCTAATCAAAAAAGGGATTTACTTTCTTGGCATGGTAGCAGTTTTTAAGACTACAATTAATTTTAGGAGAGAGAATGTAGAGGATACATGGAATATAATAGAGAGTGTATAGTATGCCCATCTTCAAGAAATTAGCTTACATGCCTCAGAAAACTTTTCTAATAAGAGATTGTTCTGCAAAGAAGAAAGTCAATTATACATTGTTTAAGCAAATGGGAAGTTCTAAGACATGTCTTAACTGGTCCTATAACATTTAGTTTAGGGGTTAGGAGTCGGATAGATCAAACAGAGATGCTTACGGGGCCTGGCTAAACGAGAAGACAACGCTGCGAAAATGACTGCCCCTCCCGGAAAAAAAAAATGGACGCTAGATGGCAGTCTTGCTCCACGAATAAAATCCCAGATGCTATTTGACCCCAAAATCATAAGTATGGACTGCTTGTGAAGGGGGGGTCTTTCAAGTATCACTGTATTTATATTCCAAAAGTTATACTGATTCTTTGATTCATGCATGGCAGAGTACCCCATGATTCCCCAGCTGGCATCTTAAAGAAATGTTCCATCCAATGATTTTTGGTCATTGGATTTAATTTTTTTGTTTTATCCCTTTGATTCCATGAAGTTCCAAAGATATCCCAGGGTTTGTCTAATCCCACGAGGTCCCGCACATTCCAATGACGTCCCTTAATTCCCTGGTTTTCTGTAGATTCCCAGGGAACATTTGCTTCCGTGATTCAGGGCAGCGTCACAACGGCCGCTTGATTCCATGAGTTCCCCCATTGTCCTAGCTGTCCTTTGGTTCCATGAGAGCCTGCAATGTTGCAGTGGGTTGACCTTGTCTGGATGCCAGGTGCCCACCAAGCTGCTCTATCGCTGCCCTTCCCAGCCAGACAGGAGAGACAGAAGAAGATGGAAAATGACTTCTACCTTGAGATCAGGCACTTTATTAAGCAAAAGTCAAAGTTTGTGCATGCATCAGTGAAGAGGAAAATAAAAAGGTTTATTCTCTACTTCCCGTCAGTAGCCATGCCTGGCCACTTCATGGGAAGCAGGGTTTCACCACACAGAGAGGCCGCTCAGAAGGCAAGTATTGTAAAAAAATTGATTCCCCCTTTCCTGTTCCTTTCCTGAGCTCCTGTAGCTCAGCTGATGCCATATATTCTGCAATGTCCCTTTGGTCCATTTGGCTCAACTGACCTGTCTGTATCTCCTCCCACGATCTTGCCCTCAATTCAAGGGAGGAAGCTGAGAGTGCGGATGCTGTGCCAGCCCTGCTCAGCAGTTGCCAAAGCACTGGTGTGATTAACCCCTTTGCAGCTCCCAATGCAAAGCACAGCACTGTGACGCCTGCAGTGAGAAAATGAACTCCAGCTCAGACAGACCCAACACATGTGGGATTCTGGAATGTCTCAGGGTTCGTTTGGTTCCACGATGCCTCTGTGTCACCGTGATACAGCTCTCAGACGTGGCAGTAGAAAAATAAATCAAAAATTTCAGAAGAAATCATCTTAAAGTCATGCTAAGTCTGTCTTCTACAGTCCAGAATCTACATATGTGTCACTGCAGATACTTGGGATGAGGGTAGATGCTCAGAGGAATTCATGGGCTTTGTTCTAGGAAATCTGTCTCCAAAGTTTTCACTGCCTTTTCCTCCTTGGACATTTCCTGATGCCCGGAGGAAGCTCATGTCCAACAGCAGCTCCACCCCCCACTTCCTCCTCCTGGCACACGAGGGTTGCAGCTCTTGAACTTCTGCTTCTTCCTGGGCCTCTCCCTGGCTGCCCTCCTGGGCAGCCTCATCCTCAGCGCCGTAGCCTGTCACCACCACCTGCACACCCCCAGGGACTTCTTCCTGCTCTACCTCTCCCCCACACACCTGGGCTGCATCTGCACCACTGTCCCCAAAGCCATGGTCAATTCCCTCTGGAACACCAGGGGCATGTCCTACTCAGGATGAGCTGCACAGGTGTTTTTTGCTTCTCTTCTTGATCACAGCAGAGTTTGCCCTTCTCACCATCATGTCCTACGACTGCTACATGTCCATCTGCAAAGCCCTGCACTACAGGACCCTCCTGGGCAGCAGAGCTTGTGCCCACTTGGCAGCAGCTGCCTGGGCCACTGGGAAGAGGGTCTGACCCTGGGGCTGCAGGAGCTGCCGCCTGAGCTGATGATCTCCTGAGTAGTCCAGACATGCAGTCACTGTCCATGTCCTCTATTGCCTCCCTTTCTTGCTGCACGACCAGAAACGACTGTGCTGCTCTGCTGAGCTGGGGTGGGGCAGGGAGATGGGGGGACCAGGGAGGGGCTGGACTGGGCAGTTCCAGTGACTAGAAAACCCCAATGTTCATCTGAAGTGTAGGAGTGGGCAGGGTGGGAGCACTACAGGGCTGAGGTGGCTCCAGGAGTGGAAGCAGGAGCCCAGGGAGACACTGTCCCTGCTGCAATGAACTGCCTGTGTGTGTGCGAGGGAGGGACTCGTGTCTCTGAACACTCCAGCGTGTGTGAGCAGTGCATCAGTCCAGTTCAGGAGTGGACACCTCTCAGAGCCCTGACACATTTCTCTGTGTGACTCCAGGAAAACCCCCACTGTGCCAGGGAGTTACCAGATCCTTTGCTGTCACCCTCCTGGTGTCCTGTGTAGTGAGGAAACTAGAAAAGGTGATCATCATTAATTTTCTAACAAGAGAAATATCACTGCTGGAAAGAAGAGTCACAGAAGAGGGGAGAAGAGAGAACATCATTGTTTCCTTCAGTCTGTTCCACAGCAGGTTCCCCTGGAGCCCCAGGGACACCTGCGGGGAACCCAGGGGGGAAGAGAAAGGGCTCCCTTTGGCTCTTGCTGTGCTGCTCAGCTGGGCCAGGCTCCTGGCACACAGGGAAATCCTGGCAAGCGGGCAGCACTGCAGAGAGACAGCTCTGCCCAGGAGCAGCTCCTCTGCACAGCCCAGCAGGGCCGAGGGCACTGCCTGTAGGCACGAGAGAAGAGAAGTAAGGCAGAGAGAGGTTAAAGGCAGCAGAAAGATGGGAGGTGTTCAGCTGAGACACAACTTGGGGACACAACTTCACACTCCTCTGCAGAGTGAGTCTACAGGTGCAGGGCAATGTTGCTTGTGTTCCTGGAGGAATCTCCTAAAGCTACCCCATCCCACAGTCTTGCGCATCTGTCAGGACTCTCCCAGTCTCTCTGTTGCACAGGAGGAGGATGTTCTCTAGGGCAGGTCTTCCCTGCAGCACCGTCAGAGGGACAGCGTAGGTGGGCTCCTTCTCCCAGGGATGGCTGCGGGGTGGGAAGGTGGGGGTGCAGCCAGGGGTGCCCGGGGCTGTCCTGCAGAGCAGGGTCCCTGTGCTCCAGGGTTCTTTGTGCCAGGGCAGGGACTTTGCTGCCTGCCGGGGTCAGGTCTCATCCTGCCTCGGTAGTTGCCCACATCTCTGAAAGGAGAAGCTGTCGGTGGGTGGTGAGAACCCCAGCAGGAGCCAGGCAAGGTCTTCCTGCCGTTGGATGAGTGCTGTGGGAGGTCAGGGCTGCTCACAGATCCAGATCACACCAGCACATTTCCAAGAGCACTGTCAAATGGGAAGGGCAAAGCACAATTATTTGGAAGGAAAGGAGCTTTTCTGAGGCAGTGTTTTCAGTTTCCTACTCCTGAGGAATCGGGGGGTTGAGAAATGGAAAAGGAGCTCCCATGTTGGACAAGTCACTGAGACTGCTGAGCTGTAACTTGGAATGCACAAGTGCTTCTGCAAGCAACTTCCTAAAGTGCTTTCGGCCTCTGCTCTGCTTTTGACAGAAGCAGCATCACTTCTGCTGGACCCATCTGTTTTTTATCTGCCCTTTTCCACCTGCAAAAAGAAAATTTGCCCCGTCAGTGCCCTGCAAACAAGCAGGTTTCTCTCAGGTCAAAGTGAGTGCACAGACATTCGGATTAAGTGCTGACAGGGAAGTCACGAATGGATTTCTGATGTTGAGTCTACTGTTTTGAAATCAGAAAATGTGGTGTTGAAGTCATCGTTAGCCTTTGAGAGGGAAACAGGAGAAAAATCGGATAAACTTGTTGCTAAAAATGAGCTGCTTCAAACTGAGGTTGACCACCTTCAAAGTCTTGTTAAAATTTGGATGATTATGAAACAGTCAACTCACGGATTACCCCCATCAATACTAGACAATGCCCGCAGTATAAAGGCATAAAGCCCTCCCAGCCCCTCCAGGAACCCTCAAATCCCATCCCGGTCCCACAGGACACTCCCAACTTGCCCTCAAACCCTCCGAGGTCCCCAGACTGCCTCCCAGACCCACAAAAACCCACAAGATGCCCCCAAACCCCTCCCAGTTACCTCCAGCCCTCTCAGGACCTCTCAAACCCTCTCCTAGTTGCCCCCTTCCCCTTGAGTATGCCCCCAAACTCTCTCCCAGTCCCTTCCCACATCCCCGACGATTCCCCAAAACCCCTCACAGCTGCCCCAATCTCCCCAACCTCCCTCCCAAACCCCCAAACTCCCCCAAACCCCTTCCCAGTTACCTCCACGACCTCCAAGCCCTTCTCAGCCTCCCCATTCCTTCCCAAAGCCCCTCCCAGTTGCCGGCCCGTCCCCCAGGCTCGGGTGAGGAGGTGCCCCAGGCTGACGGGCCCGCCCAGGCAGGGGCGGTTCCAGCAGCATGTCAGGAGCCACCCCCTGCCCCGAAAGCTCCCGCCCGCCCTGGAGCCACCTCAGCTGCCCCTGCAGGGGAGAAATCCAGGCCGGAGCAGAGCAGGGGGCAGGGTCGGGCTGGGACCTCAATGGACGGGGGCACTGGGAGAGCAGGGGAGAGACCGGGATGGGCCGAGGGGGCACTGGGAGAGACACTGGGATGGGCTGAGGGGGCACTGGGAGAGAGGGGAGACACTGGGATGGGCTGAGGCGGCACTGGGAGAGCACGGGAGAGACCGGGATGGGCTGAGGGGGCACTGGCAGAGAGGGGAGAGACCGGGATGGGCTGAGGGGGCACTGGCAGAGACACTGGGATGGGCTGAGGGGTCTCTGGGAGAGGGAGGGGAAAGTTTTTTGCCCTTTCCTGGGCACTTGAACACCCTCTGCACCCCCGTTCCCGGCCGTGCCGGCTGTCCTTCCCCCCCAAGCCATGAACAGGTTTTGGGGCTCCCTCGTGGGTCGCAGCCAATAGAACGGCTCTGCTGGAATGACGTCATTGCCAAATTCTGCTGGGCCCCTGTCCTTGTGCCGGTGAGTCACCCAATAGAACGTCGAAACTTCCGCGGGGGCTGCTGGGAGCGGGGCGGGGGGGGGCGGGGGAGGGGAGGATCGGGATTGAACCCGACTGGTCCCAATCGATCCCGGCCCCAGGGTCTCCCCCCGCCGCGATATTTTTCACGTGCGACCCCAACGAGGCCATGGTGGTGTGGGGTGAGTTCAGGGGGTCCGGGGGCTCCTGGTGACCCCTCCAAATCTCCCCCAAGACTCTCAGGAACTGCCCAGATCCCCCCAAGAATCCTGGGGACCCTCCAAAAGCCCCCCTCCTGGGGGCCGACCCCTGCACCTTTCCCCCTCCCCTCCAAATCTCCTGTGCATCCCCTTAACCCTTGGAAATCTCCTAGGACCACCTCAGACCCCCAAACTCCCTCCTGGGGACCCCCAAAGCCTCTTCAGGACTCCTGGGTCCCTCCCGACCCCGTCCTAGAATCTTTTGGGTCTCCCCAAGCCTTTACGGTGGATTCCTCCATCCATTTTTTCCCCCCGGACTGCTGAGGGTCAACCCCCCAAGAAACTACTGGGAACTCCCCAGTGTCCCACCACGAGATTCCTGGGTCCCTCCCCCCCAACCCCCTGTGGGTGCCCCCATCCTTCCCCCCCTCGAAAATACTCTTGGGGGTCCCCCAATGTCCCCCCCAGCCCCCATCCTGCCAGGGATGGATTTGGGGGGATCTCCTTCCCCTTCCCTCTGGCCCGAAGGCAAATGCCCTCCCTGTCCTTCTTCCTTCACCCCCAGGCAGCAAAGAGAAGAGAAACAGCCAGTTGGCCCTGGCAGGTGTGGGTGTGTGCAGGTTGTGGTTGAGAAGGGTAAGGAGGGGGCTGGTGTTTGGGCAGAGTCCAGCAGGTGATGTCTTTCGTGTCTGGCAAGGCAAGGCAAAGAGGAGCTGATGCTGATGCTGATGCTGTCACTTGTTTTTGTGTCTGTCGGAACTGGAACAAGGATGTTTGTCCAGGAAAAGTGCTGCCCTAGGATACTGCCTTGCTCCCAAACATGGCCCCTTCCCCAGTCACATGTTGTTCTTTCTGTTTTACCAACAGTCCTTGGTCGGATCCACGACCATCCAGCTGTCAGTAATCACGACATACCCATCAGCCCCTTCTCTTCTGGGCTCCTACACTTGCCAACCCTAAGCTGCTCCTAAGTTCTCTTGCTGTCAGTTCATAAAGAGGTCTTGTCAAGTGTTACTGATTTAGAAACTAAACCCTGACATCTTTGCCTTTGCCAAAGATGTGTGTGAAAGGGCAGTGCTGGTGCAAAGCAGTGTTGAGCTTCACACTGGGTGACTTGACAGCTCACTCTGCATCACCCATGCACCCTGGGTTTCTTTGAAAAGTACTTTTTACTCCAAATGTGACACCACATTAGTCTGTAGGACATCCCGTCCCCAAATGGATAACTGTAAATATTAATAATTAAAAAGTGACCCCCTCCATTATTCAAGAAAAGCTTGTATCTCTGTACTAAAAGTATCCAAGGGTCACGTCCCCCAGTTTTCTATCTGACAAGGGTTTGGAGGGGCTGCTTTGTGCAGGGAACCCTTTGGGGGCCCCTTGCACATGGGTGGGGCTGCACTCTGGGGGTGTGGGGCTTTGGTTCTTTGGTTGCCAGGGGCCACTGTGAGTCACTGAGCCGGGGTGGGGACAATGGGCAGGGCTGGCTGGGACAGGCTGTGGCACCTGTGACATAAAAGGGAAGTGTCCGCGTGGGGCAGCTCTGCAGGGCCCATCAGGGGATGCTGCCCAGTGCAGCCTGTGCTGTGGGGAGCACGCACACAGGGAGAGGCTGAGCCGGACGAGGGCCGGGGCAGCAAGGCCGCCCCAGGGAGTGGGTTCTACCCCTGCCTGCATGACCCAGCCCCTGGCAGGAGTGCCTTGGGCAGGGCCTGGTGCTGCTGCTGGGGCAGGGGGTGAGGCCTTGCCGCCTGCCAGCTGCCTGGGCCCCTGTCCTTGCTGCGCCACATCCCCGAGGCTCCATCCCCGCTCCCCCAGTGCCAGCTCCCTCCTTCCCAACCCCAGCCAAGCCCTTCTCTGTGTCCTCCTGCAGGCCATGGCTTTCACAACATTCCTTTTGGTGCTTGTGCAAAGCATCATCCAGTCCCTGCAGGTGGTCAGGGAGGGGTTGCACAAGACTCAGTGAGCTTGGAAGTCTTTTTCAAGCTGAAGGACTCTTGGATTCTGTGATCGTGTGCTGGATTCAGCTGGGTCCGTGTTAGCAGCATTAGTTTGCTCCCAAAGTTTCCTCGCTGTCAGCTCTTGTGACCTAAGGCTTGAGCTCCTTTAGCTCCTTGTGCTGAGCTGCTGATGGGAAACGAGAGGCCTCTGCAAGCAGATTCCTGGTGTTCCCTGTAGAACAGTGAGGGAGAAGGTGGTGTCAAGTGGGAAGAGGAGTACTGTTTGTGTGTGGCCTCCTATGTGGCCTTGGCGTCTTTGAGGGGCTTGAAGGAGAAAAGAGCTTTGTTAAAGTGAGAAATGAAATAGTGTGTTGGCTGTGGGAATGGGAAGGGAAGAGGAGTGGGGAATGGGAAGGGAAAGAGGAATGGAAAGGCATCTGCTGATGCTATCATTTGTTTGTGTGTCTGCGTCTAGCAGGGAGATTGCCAAAACTGAAACCAGTACACAGTTGAAAGCTGAACAAAACAACATTTATTCCAAAGAAAGTAGCAAACAAAATGAGAAACCGAGAGATAGAAAAGAGAAAGGAAACAAACCCCCAAGACAACCCCCCATTGACTCAAGTGTTACTTACCAGGTTGTCTTACCGACCTCAGAATGCTTAGAATTCTCCGTAGCAGAAATTGCATCCTCGTTATACTCATGAGCCAATTTTCATTAATGTGAGGAAAGCTGGGAGACTGTAGAAACATCAGTTGAACTTCAAAGTCTCCTGGTTTCTTTCTCTCCTAAAACTTAGAATCAGGGTTCTGCCCTGTTTTCAGCCCTGCCTCCCAACTGCCAGCCTGACTCCCAAAATTGCATAGAAACAAAGATTCCTCCCAGACCAAAGGTGCCAGCACAGAAAGCTCTTGCTGCCTATGGAGTGCCAAGCCGGGTTCACCAAGTGTACCAGGAAGCCAAAGCTTCCAGGCTTTCTTTCCTGGAGGCAAAGGCTGTTTTCAGACCTACGTCCCAATTGCCAGCCCGACTCTCAAAATTGCATTCGAATGAAGATTCCTCCCAGAACGAAGGTGCCAGAAGAGAAAGCTCTTGCTGCCAATGGAGTCCCCAGGATCATACACATACTGCCCCAAAAAACCAAAGCTTTCTTTCCTAGCAATAAGGGTTGTTGTTTTCTGTTTTCAGCCCTGCCTCTCAACTGACAACCCGACTCCGAAAACTGTATACAAACAAAGATTCCTCCCACACCAAAAGTGCCAGGACAGAAAGCTCTTGCTGCCAATGGAGTTTCCAGGCTGACAAAACAACTGAACCACCAAGCCAAAGCTTCCAGGCTTTCTTTCCTGGGGATATGGGTTCTTGTTTCCTGCTTTCAGACCTACCTCCTAGCTGCCAACCCTATTCTCAAACTTGCATACTGATGAAGATTCCTCCCAGAACAAAGGTGCCAGCACAGAAAGCTCTTGCTGCCCATAGAGTGCCCAGACTGACCCACCAAGTACACCAGAAAGTCAAAGCTTCCAGTCTTTCTTCTGTGACGTAATGACTGTTTTTTATTTTTCAGATCTGCCTCCCAACTGCCAGCCCGAATCCCAAAATTGCATAAAAACAAAGATTCCTCCCACACCAAAGGTGCCAGCACAGAAAGCTCTTGCTGCCTATGGAGTCTCCAGGCTGACAAACTCAACTGCAACAAAAAGCCAAATCTTCCAGTCTTTCTTTCCTGGCCCTAAGGGCTGTTGTTTCCGGTTTTCAGCCCTGCCTCTCAACTGACAACCGGAATACCAAAATTGCATACAAACAAAGATTCCTGCCACACCAAAGGTGCCAGCACAGAAAGCTCTTGCTGCCCATGGAATCTCCAGGATGAAAAACCCAATTACAACAAAAAGCCATAGCTTCTAGTTGTTCTTTCCTGGGGATAAGGGCTTTTGTGTGTCTGCCCCTTGTTCGATACCATTTACGTCATGCCTGCTCCCACCTTTTTCCAATACATTCCATCACCACCTTTCCTGTAATTTGATATAAACTCACAGATCTCATTGTTTAGTGTATGAACTGTGTCTATAAAACTCTGTTGAGTTCATTTAGCCCATGACTTTGGGCTCCATCTGACATAATACTCTGTCAGGACTGGAAAAATGGTTTCTGGTGTTGGATTGCTCCATGTTGAAACCAGTTCTTGTTCCATCACCATTCTACTTCTCTGGTCACATCAAAGTTCATTGTTCATTACTCTCAGTGATTTTTATTGTAATACCCGTGACATGGCAAACAGCCAGCACAGAATTGAGAATGCATAGTGTTATTAACATTATACAGTTTTATGCATTGACTATTCTCACCCAAAATCAAATCCCCTTGAGGCACACACTGCATTTCCTATTCTCCTGAAATATCCACCAAGTGGACCCATGTCCTTGAACAACATCAATCCCATGGGTGGGTTTGCTTTTGCCTGAGGCAGGAATAACCCAGACTGTTTTCCCCAACATGTTTTTAATGTGCACTGCAGGAACTTTATCCCTTTATACGGTACATAAAAGTTTTGGCTGGCAGAGCCAGTTCAATGGGCAGATCCCCCAGAGTTGAGTGATCAGGTGGCCTTTGCTAAATGTGGATCCCAATGTTTGCAAGTCCCACCACCCACTACTCTCAGTCTCCTCTTTACCAGTCCACTGCATTATTCCATCTTTCCTGAGGCTGGTGCATGACAGGTGTGTTGGTTTTAACATCAGCAGGAAATTAAAATTCAAATAAGTCACTCCCCTTCTCCCACTCCTTTTGGTAAGGGATGGACAAAAAAGGAGAGACTGTGGGTTCAGGTAACAATTTTCTGAAAGCACACAGCAATGGAATAAGACACGCACAGTAACAACAGCAATATTAAGAGCAAAAGTATACAAAAAAACAAAGTGTTTCACCCCCAAAAGGTATTCACCAGTGGGCACACAAACAAGATGGCAGGTGCTCCTCGTGGGATGTGTCTGCGTAGTGTCCCCAGACAAAGGCAATGTGGTGGGGGAGCTCCCGCATGCTGTGCCAAGTGGTATTTGGGAAATTAAGGCAATGTGCCGAGGGAGCTAACACAGCAATGTGCCAAGGTTAACATTTCCCATCCCCTCAGCCTGAAAACAACGAAAACAAGGACAAACCAAACCCCAGGAGCTGGGCCATCCTGGTAGTACCACACAACCGCTATTTGAGGCGCAGTCCTGCGCAGGTCTCCTTTTCTCTCGCTTGAGAAGCTCAGTCTGAGGGGGGATCACCTTGTCACCACTCCATCCCTGCTGGCAGCTTCCCCACAGGAGCTGTTGGTTCAGCACTGTTGTCGATTATGTTTATCCTCTCTGTCCCTTTCAGCATCAGAGGTCTGTTGTCATGCTCTGGAGAAAGTGGGAGGGGGAACCAGTGGGGCAGAGGACAGGAAGCACAGGTCTGGTGCTGACAGTCCCTTCACCAGAGAGAGCAAAGCAGGATGGGGCACTTTGTGTCCAGAGCCCTGGCTTTTCCTGCCCAAACCACATTCCCAGCGATGACATGGATGTGGAATAAATACCTGGTCATCCCCACACTGCACTAAACTCCACCCCCTTCTCTGTAAGCAGGACACTGCAGTAACTGACCTTAGCAATGGGAATTTAGGATGGTTGCCATGGTAATTGACCTTAGCAATGAGAATTTAGGATGGTTGCCATGGTAACTGACCTTCGCAATGAATCTCAGTGGCATTGTCCATGGCAATGGGCTGTAGTAAAGGGTTTGATGATGGTTACCATGGCAACCAACCATAGCAACAGATGGAAGAGCAAGCTGTGATAGCACTAAGATTTTGTAATGGGGCTTTATGACAGTTGCCATGGTAACCAATCTGCATCAAGAAATTCAGTGCAGGTTGCCTTGCCACCCAACACAAGCCCTGGGTCTTTGTGCAGGTTGCCATGGCAACCACCCCTTGTAATTGGACCCAGTGGAACTCTCCATAACAAAAGTCCTCAGCAACTAGAACTGGAGGAAGTTACCATGGCAAACCACCATCGTGACGGGTCATTTGCTGGTTGCCATGGAGACCACTGCCATAGCAATGGGTCTCTGTTTAATTGTTCATGGAACCAGTTTCCAGCAACAAGTCTTCTAATGGTTGCCATGCCAACTGATCATATCAAAGGGTTTCAGCTCACATCTCCATGGAAGTAGTCCCCAGTAATGGGTTTTAACTATGCCATGGCATAGTTGCCACGTTTAACTATGCCAGCTATAGCCACCAATCTCAGTGAATGTTCCCATGGTAACCCAACTCCAGTAACTGGACTGTGATTGTTTCTGACCTCAGCAACCAACTCGTGGGAATGTTGCCACAGCAACTGCCATAGCTATGGGTCATCAGATGGTTTTCATAGAAACCAACCACAGCAATGGACCTGTATGGTGGTTGTCATGGCAACTGACCCTGGCCATTGGTCTCGGTGCAGGTGTTCATGGAAACAGTCCCTGGCAATGGACTGAGGGATGGTTGCCATGGCAACAGCCCTAGGTCACGAGAAATGGTGATGGTTGCCATGGCAAGAGTCCCTGGCAATGGACTGACAGTCCAAGTGCTGGTTGCTATGGCAACAATCCCTACCGATGTCTCTCTGAGTCTGTTTCTCCAGCACTGCCCCTCACACCAGGTTCCATCACTAATTGTGGTGACATCTGAGCACCTGCGGGACAGGGTACAACCCAGAGAGCAAAAGGGACCAAACTCCTGGGCTGAGGCACAGACAGTTCCATGGGAGCAGCAAAAATCAGGAACTCCCTCCCTGCTTCCCACAGGCAGGAGAGTGTTCAGCTTCCCCACGGGAGCAGGGCTCCACCTCAGGGAATGGTGACTTTGGGACACAAACACTATCGTTCCCAGTGTTCCCTCCTTCCCCAGTCTGCCCTCCTTTCCCACACCTGACAGTGATGCCACATGGTCTGGGACATTGCTGGGGTCAGTTGGGGTCACCTGTCCTGGCTGTGTCCCCTCCCAACTCCTGGTGCACCTCCAGCTCCCTTTGCTGGCAGGACAGGATGAGGAGCAGGAAAGGCCTTGGCTCTGGGCAGAAACAAAAACCTCCCAGAATTTTCCCCCCTGTTCCCAGCCCAGTCCCAGAGAAGCCCCCTGGAAGGAAACTTACTCCCTCCAAGCCCAAACCATCTCCCAATGCCCATTCCCCAGCACAAGGTCTCACAGGGTCAGTGCTGTGCCCCTGCCCCAGCAACAGGGCATTGGGATGGTTACCATGACAACCAACCTTAACAATGGATTCTTATATTGCTTGCCATGGCAACCAACCTTTCAATAAGATTGTGAGATGGTTTCCATGGCAAACAACTCATGGAAGTACCCAGGAGTGAGGTCCCTGGCAATAGATTTATTAATGGTTGCCATGGAAACTGCAGCAACGGTCTCCCTGCAGGTTGTCATAGCAACCGACATAGCAATGGGTCTTTTTGATGGTTGCCATGGCAACCAGACTTAGTAACAGGTCTCAGTGCAAGTGGCCATGACAACAGTCTCTGGCAATGGGTTTCTATGATGATTGCTGGGACAGCTGACCCAAGCTGCCACAGAAACGTCACAGACCCAGAATTCCATGTCACAAACCCATAGCAATGTGCCCTAATGCAGGTTTCCACAGCAAACAACTATTACAACTGGTCCAAATCTTGGTTGCCATGGCACCACACTTAGGAAGGGGTCCACTGATGGGTGTTGTGGTAACTGACAAGCGGTATAGGATCGTAATTTGCTGCCATAGCAACAGACTCTGGCTACAGGACTCAGCTTGTTCCCATGGCAACCACCCCAGGGTGGTTGCATCTCCATGGAGCTGCCACGGGCCATGCATGAGCAACATGTCCTGGTGATGGTTGTCATCAGGAGCAACAGGAAATTGTGATGGAGCCAATTTACCACAGCACTCACAGAGGCTTCACAGTGACAACAGAGGTGTCTATGCTGCTAAAGAGCTGTGATGTCCCATGCAGTGACAGGGTTTCCATGGTGATATCCCAGGGATCTGGACTACAAACCAGGTATATTTATATAAATATATATAGGATTTATTATGATAATGATTAAGTAAAAATATCTTAATCAGAATTATTTACTACCCAGTATAGCAGCTATAACAATTGTTGTAATATAGTGCACTAGGAAGCAATATTGAAGCAACTGTACTAAAGCAATTGCATTTAACCAAAACCAATTATTAAGTAGAGATTGATGTCACTCACCCAGACCAAAGACCTTAGGCAAATCTCTTTGGCTTAGCCTTGAGGAGTGACTTTGAGGGGCGTCCCCACTCCAGGCAGGAATCTCCACACACAATCCCAAGAAGGGATATGTCAGAAGACTCTGCCTTTAAAATTTGGGACTGAGCTTTTCTAGTATAAAGTGCTGGACTGTCAGTCAGGTGTGTCCAGGCTATGCCAGCTCAGCAGCTTTGGAGAAGTTCTCAGTGGTGTCACTTGTTTATTCCTTTATATCCAGATATTTTACAAGGTCTGCCAAATATTCTCTCACTCTCAGGATGTTTAACCTAGGGATTGATGAGTCAGGCTGGTTTCAGCTTTGTTCAGTCCCCAAAACAACATGACAACCTCCTCCCCAGCCTTCTTAATTTCCCACTGAGGGCTTTTCAAACAGGGCCTTGCTGGAGTTGTTTTACCCCATTCCAGGCAGAGCATCCTGCTACAGGACCCCCATGGGACACCTGTGCCCGCTCTTCCAACTTTTCCTCACTGTCTCACCCCTTCCTCATCATCCTCACAATCCCCAGCTCCCCCGGTAGCTTGGTATCCCCCCTCACCTTGCTTGGATTTGGTGACCTAGCCCCTCTCAGTTCATTTTGATGGTCCAAAGCCCCATCTTTTCCTCTCTCTTCTCCCCCTTTCCAATTGTCCACAATCCCCAGCCATCACTGATCTTGGTTTGGGTTGTCGCACCCCTGTCCCGCTTGGTTTGGGTGTCCCACTCCCTCTTTCCTCCTGCTTTCCCACTGTCTCTCCCCTTCCTGCTCCCCCGAGTTCCCCTTGCCTGCAGCCGGGGGGTTCCCAGCACCACCAGTCCGACCCCAACTCCTCCCACACAGCCCATCCCCAGCGCTGGGCAGGTACTGACACCCCAAAAGCAGCTGGGCAGTGCCGGGGGGGTCCCCAAAAGCGGCCCCGGCCCACACAGCACTGGGAGCACCAGTCCAGCCCAGTTTGGAGCAGGCAGGTGGCATCACCGTCCTGGGCAGGGTCAGGCCCCTGTCGCAGCTGCCACCATGCTAAACTGAGCCTGAACTTGATCAACAGTTTATGCCTAGAGGCCCAACAGCACTTAACAACACTTAACTGATAACTGAAGTCAAATAATTTAGCAAAGCATTCATATAGAATTTACGACACCATAACAGTAACTCACAGGCCTGACCGACTTACAAATCCAAAGTGCTGAAGAATCCAGGAGAGCAGTGTTCCCGGGACATTTGTTATGGCAGATTCACACTCACACAGACAGAAAGAGTCTGGACAAGGTACCTGGGAACAATTCCCTTGGGATTCAGGAAAATCCTCCCTTGGGATGCCATTGCACATTCTCAGAAGAACGGCTGAGCTTCGAGGAGTGAGAGGGATCAGCCCCGGATCTGCTGTCAGTCAGGATCCTCTGAGTGCAGCAAATGGGAGAGTTGGGGGCTCTGAGAGGCCCAAGCAAAGGGAGGTTGCTGTCGCAGTTGCTGTGGCCTCAGAGAGCTCAAAGGGTCTCAATCAGCACTGCTGGTTATGGGACCCACGCAGAGGGGGCTTTAAGGCACAGGAACTGTCCATCCTGGTCCCAGTTCAGGTTAGAGACTTTCTCTGAAAGTTGGAGAACAAAAATACGATTCTACTTGGGTTGTTCTTTGGGCAAGAAAAACAAGTTTCCAAGGCCGTTGGTTAAGAAAAGCAGGAGCTCATTAGACAGCATCAGTTCCTATGAGCAGACAGTGTTTCTGAGCAGCTCAAAAGCAGCTCAGCCCAGGGGCTGTTCATCAAGGCCGAGGCCTAACGAGCATGTCTCAGATCATAGTGAGGCCTGGGGGAGGGGGTAAAGCACTACCACAGTGGGTTACAAGGAACATGGGTCACCAGAAACGTTGGTCAACAGGTCTCTGCCCAACGTGAGTCACCATGGATCATCCAACATGGGTCCTCCGATGGTGTTCCTGACCCAGAAACACCAACACCCACTGTGGGGGGGAACATGCATCCTCCTGCCCACTGCCGGGACTCTGCCAGCAGGTTTTTGGGGACCCTCAAAAAACACCTATTGGGAACCTCAATATCCCCCCAAGGGGCATTTGTGGCTCATTTTGGAGTCTTCAAAGATCCAAACGTCTCCCTCAAAAAACCCCCAGAAATCCCCCAAGACATTTGGGGTGAGCTCCCCCTCCCCAGTCACCTTTGGGATGCAGGAGGGAGTGGCGATGCTCCCGGGGATGGGGGGGCTGCGGATACAGTCAGCAGCAGAACAGCAACGTTCCTGCTCTTCCTGCTCCTTTTCCTCTGCTATCCCTACTCTTCCTCCCACTACTCCTCCTCCTGCTGTATTCTTCCTCCACCTGCTGCTCCTCCTCCTCCAGGCAACCCTGACTGTGTGTCTAGACTGGGAACAAGAGGCTGGAGAACAGCTGCAGGAAAGGGCCCTGGGGGTCCTGGTTGGTGACCAGTTGGCCATGAGTCAGCAGTGCCCTGGCAGTCAGGAGGGCCAACCCTGTCCTGAGGGGCATCAGGCCCAGCGTTGCCAACAAGGCCAAGGAGGGGATTGTCCTGCTCTGCACTGGGGCAGCCTCACCTCAAGTTCTGAGGCACTTTGGGGCACCACAGTATAAAAAAGACATGAAGCCATAACAGAGCGTCCAAAGGAGGCCATGAGGATGGGGAAGGATCTGGAGGGAAGGTCTTATGAGGAGCGGCTGAGGGCACTTGGTTTGTTCAGCTTGGAGAAAAGGAGACTGAGGTCAGACCTCAGTGGGGTCTTCAACATCCTCCTGAGGGGCAGTGGAGTGGCAGGTACTGATCTCTTCACTCTTGTGACTAGTGGCAGGACTCTACAGCTGGAGCTGAGTCAGGGAGGTTTAGGTGGGATGTTAGGAAAAGGTTTTTTCCCCCAGAGGGTGACTGAGCACTGGACTAGGCTTCCCGGGGAAGTGGTCACAGCACCAGGCCTGTCTGAGCTCAAGAAGCATTTGGACAATGCTCTCGGGCACAGGGTGGGATTCTTTGTGTGTCCTGTGCAGGGTCAGGAGTTGCACTCGATGATCCTGACCCTCCCAACTCAGCCCATTCTCTGGTTCTATGAACTCCCTGCTCCACCTTGAGACAGGTTCAACCCACCCGACTCACTCCCTGGGGAAGGGTCGGATGTGCCCAAGGGAACAAAACGCCCCAGAAGTCTGTTTAACGAGAAAAGGGAGTGGATCGGGTCCCCTCGCTTTCGTTGTTCTCTCTCTTTCCTCTGCCTCTTCCCTCTTTCTCTTCTCTCTTTCCCGGCCCTGTTTCCCGGCTCTGGCCCAGTCCCGCAGCAGCACCAAAGCGGGATCCAAGCCCCAGGGCCATTCTTTGTTCCCTTCCCGGCCTCTACTCGGGCCCAGCCCGGCTCTCCTGTTCTATCCCACCCCTGCACCGAACTTTGTGGGGTACGGCGGGGATTGGGGGGCTGTGCTGGGCCTTGCGAGCCAGAGCCTGGCAGGACTTTGGGAATGCAGGGGGAGCTCCTGGAAGTGTTGGGGACAAGAAAACACAAGAGCTCCTGACACGGGAACTGGTCTTTGTTCAGCCTGACGGGAATTCAGAATGAACAGCACGGCCCCGACCCCTGGCTCGAGACAGGGGGCTCGGGGGTCTCCTCTCTCCAGGCTCCCCCCTCTCCAGGGCCCAAGGGATGGAGACATGGAGGGGCCCCAATGGAACCCCTTTCCCGCCGTCCCACCTCCCCTTATTCCCCCTCTCCCACCCCCTTCCCATCGTTCCCCCAAACCCCGACTGCCCCCCAGTTCCCTCTGGGGGTGACCCACCCCCTTTCTTGCTCAGTTTGGGGGTCTCACCCGCTCTTTTCCCCCTCTCCCCTCTTTCCCATCGTGTCCCCCCCGCTGCTCACCCGAGACCGCCTCACCCGGGCGGAACGAACAGGAGGAGGAGCTGGAGGAAGAGGAAGAGGAAGAGGAAGAGGAAGAGGAAGAGGAAGAGGAAGAGGAAGAGGAAGAGGAAGAGGAAGAGGAAGAGGAAGAGGAAGAGGAAGAGGAAGAGGAAGAGGAAGAGGAAGAGGAAGAGGAAGAGGAAGAGGAAGAGGAAGAGGAAGAGGAGGAGCATCGGCCCCCCCCCCCCGCCCCGCATCACGTAGGTGACCGGGGAGGGGGAGTTCGCCGCAAATATCTTGGGGGTGTCTGTTTGGTTTTTTCCTGGGGGGCGGTTGGGGATGTTTGGATCTTGCAGGACCCCAAAGCTGAGCCGCAGATGGGGGTCCTGGGGGTAACTGAGAAGGGGCTTGGGGGAGGTTTGGGGCAACTGGTACAGACTTTGGGGATCCTGGAGGCAACTGAAAGGGAGTTTGTGGGTCTTGGGGGTACCTGGGAGGGAGCTAAGGGGAGCCAGGAGGGGGACTAGGGGTGTGATTTGAGCAAATGGGGAGGATGAGAAAGGGATTTGGGGGCTCCTGGGCAGTCCGAGAGGGGACTGGGGGAGGGTTTGGGGACTCCTCAGGGGACCGGGGACAACAGGGAGTGTGGTTGGATGGTCCTGGAGGGGTTAGGAGGGGGTTTGGAGATTCCTAGGGGAGCTGGGTAGGGACTTGAAAGAGGTTTCAGGAGTCCTGGGTGGGCTGGGGGTGACTAGGATGAAATTAAGGAGGTCTTGGGGGCTCTGTGAGATGTTTTGGGGGCTCCTGACCCCCCCGGGCCCCCAGATATGCTTCTGGACACCACCCACGGCAAGATGCTGACGGGGGTCAGGGGCTTTGTGTTGGGCTTCGTCTTCCTGGCACTGGGGCTCAGCTTCTACCTGCACCAGAAGGTGAGGAGGGTCCCCAGGGGTCATGTCCTCCTCTCCCTGGAGTGTGTGTGCCCCCTGGGGGACTCCCCAACCCTGGTGTCACCCCCTTTTCTCTCTGCCCAGAGATCCTGAGCCAGCGGTGGCCACAGTCCCTCCCCATGGCCTCAGGCCCAGACCGGACACCCCCTGTCCCCCTGATGATTTTGGGGGGCATCATGTGTCCCCCCCTCCCCGTTGTCTCTCTGCCCCTGCCCAGCTGCTCCCAGTGACCCCAGTAAAGCTTCCAAGTTCTTCCCAGTCCCATTTTTTGGGGGGTAGTGAGGGGGCCTTGGGGCAAACAAATAATGCCAATATCACCATGGGAATCTCCTCTAGACCTCCTAGCCAGGACAATGATACCGATGGATTATTCTTTGAGGAGCTAAAGGACACTTCCAAGTCAACTGCCCTTGTCCTCATGGGGGACTTCAACTTGCCAGAAATTAATTGGGAGCATCACACAAATGATACAACCCAGGCCAGAAGATTCCTTAAAAAACCTGGATGACAACTTTATGGAACAGGTCCTAGAGGAACTGACTTGGAAAGATGCCCTCCTTGATCTACTGCTTGTCCACAGAGAGGATCTTGTGAGCAAAGTGGAGATTGGGACCATCTTGGCCACAGTGACCTCAAAGTGATCAAGTTAAAAATCTCTGTTAACAGGAGAAAAAGTGCCAGCAAAACCTCAGCTCTGGCCATGAGGAGAGCAGACTTCAGGCTGCTCGGGGAATTAGGAAGGAAGGTCCTCTGGGAAAATGCTTTTGCAGGTGCTGAGGGCCATCACTGCTGGTCACTTCTCAAACATCACCTCCTAAGGGCACAGGAACAGCAATTCCCAAATGTTGGAAGTCAAGCAGGTGAGACAGAAGGCGGTTTGGCTGAGCAGGGATCTTGTCTTGGAGATAAGGCAAAAAAGGAAGGTGTGTGCCCAGTGGAAGCAAGGTCAGGTGACATAGGAAGAATTAAGAGATACTGTTTGGCACTGTAGGGAGAAAAACCATGTGGCCAAAGCTCCCCTCCCCTTCAAACCACCAGGAGCCCACTCACTCCCCCTGCACTCACCACCCTTTGCACAACTCCCAGAAAGACTCCTGCCAAAACCAAGGCCTGCAGGGCACACACATACAGGGCCTTGCCTGGGGCTGGCACACAGGGAGCTGACACTGCTTTGGGGCAGTGGGGACGGGAGCCTCAGGGATGTGGTCCTGCAAAGACAGGGGCCCAGGCAGCTGGGACTGGCCCTGCAGGGTCAGAACTCCCTCCCTGGGGCAACCTTTCTACCCCGACCCTGTGAATCCGAAAAATCGGTCCAAGAAACTGCTCAGAGACTTTTTTATCTTTAAGCAGCAAGGTATTTGTTTATTCAACATTGGGAGCAAGCCAGCTCGCGCTGGACAAACTTACTCACCGGCTCCTCAGAAAATCAACACTTTTATACAATTTTCAGATGTGATTAAATGCATATTCAAGTGATTACGACATGTATCAATGCATATTAATAATAGGCGGAGTATAGGTGGAGCTCAGGCAGGGCTTGGGGCTGTGCTTCTCTTGGCTCCCCATTTCGGAGGGTAGTTCCCATCTTCCTCCATGGGGCAAGGGGCTTCAACTCATCTTCCTCAGCTTGACCCTTCTTCTTTTCCATTGTTCTTGACTCGCTCACTGAAGCTTGGAAAAAGCCCTGGCTCCAAGCCTATTTCTCCTATTCAAATGTCTACCTGATCCTGTTATATTTCTAATTTGTAGCTTCTAGGCCTATTACATGTTCTTGTACTATTCTCTGAAGCTTTGATCCAGTAAGTAGAACAGAACGAGCACAGATCATTTTGGATGTTGGTAAATTGTTTGCAGGCCCAAATTTCTTAGTTAATGCTTTTGGGCCTAGCCTCCTGTTTCACCTGGGCTGGCCCAGCGTCCTCCCCCTGCACACTCCCCCACAGCACAAGCCTCACTGGGGCATTTGCTACTGGGACCCTGCAGAGCTCCCCATGGGAACACCTCCTTTGTGAGCTCCTGAACGATCCTCTCTGCCCAGGAGTGGCCCCTGGCAACCAAAGAATCAAAGCCCCACCCCCCCACACTGCGTTGCCACCCGTGTGCAATGGGCCTCCAGGGCTTCCCTTGTCAAAGCACCCCCTCCAAACTCTTACCAGATAGAAAATGGGGGGACACCACACAGGGATACTTTTAGGAAATAAGTACAAGCTTATCTTGACTACTGGGGGGGGGGTGTAATTTTTTATTCTTAATGTTCTGAGTTATCCATTTGGGGGATGGATGTCCTAAAAGTACTGTTGTGTTCTATTTGGAGGAAGTATTTTGCAAAGAAATCCAGGCTGCATGCATGATACAGAGGAAGCTGTCCAGCCTTTGACCCACTTCTAGAAAGTTATGAAAGAACAGCTACCAAGTCAGGGCAGTACCTCCAGGACCCTGAATTTCTGTTCCCCCTTTCCCTTTCCCTTTCCCTTTCCCTTTCCCTTTCCCTTTCCCTTTCCCTTTCCCTTTCCCTTTCCCTTTCCCTTTCCCTTTCCCTTTCCCTTTCCCTTTCCCTTTCCTTTCCTTCAAAAATTCCAGGTATTGGGAAACACATAAATAGCCAGGAGACAGAGAAGCTAACTAAAAAAATAAACTTTTATTTGAATAAAAGGGAGCGGTCACTGAAAAAAAACTCAGTGAGATCCATCAACTCAGTGGAGGCATCAACCTCTTTTATCCCCTTTGCCCCAAGCACTGGTCCCTCCCCGTTTCTCCATGGGCTGGGATGCTCGGGGGTTACAGGCTTCCCGACACACCTCCTGTATGTCCCCCGTTATGGGCTTATTAGGTGGTCCTGAAGGTCACTGACATGGTTCAAGACAGAGGCCACAGCACTTCGGACTGCAGGACATGGTCACAGGATCCTTCTGTGCTGCTGGTTGGTGCCCCTGTCTCAGGGCAAACTGTGCCTCTGTGACTGACAACTGAGCAACCGGGAACTTGTCACTTCTTCCTGTGAACTGTGACTGCACTACAAACTCTGCAGGAACACCGACTGTTCCTAATACGGGGGAGGGAGGAGGGTTGGGCTCACGAGCACCGGGCACTGCCGCTACAGAGACCCAGGGCTTGCAGGGGGGCAGGAGCTGCTGCTGGGACACCAGAGTGTTCCCTGCTCGGGGGCAGCAGGAAGGAACCCTCTCGGCAGGGACAACCCTGCTGACTCTGAGCCCCTTTGCATCGTGGTGGGTGTGAGAGTCCCTTTGTGAGGGTGACTCAGGTGACACCACAGAAGAGGGAGGAGCAGGGCAGCCCCGCTTCCAGCAGCTGCCTGAGGGCAGTGTTCAGGCAGCAGGAGGGTGTGGGGGTGGCGTGGGACAGGAGACCCCTAAAATGCGTACACAGTTCCAGCTCCCTCTCAAAACCACGGGCACGGTTTTGAGCTGCCCCTGCCCAAAAAGATACAGAACAAAGGTTGAGGTGCCTTAGGTGATCTGGCTTAATTAAAATGCTGCAAAAGCTGAACTAAAGGCTGCAAAACAAGATCTACTTGGTTGAAAAAGTGCAAGAAGCACGCTACAGGAGTCAAGCCACTTTAAGTGAAAACCTACTGGAGGGAGGTTGCTTTAATCAAAACTAACCATGTTTTTTAAAACACGATGATCTATTTTTAGCAAGAAAGAGGGCCCTTCAATATAAAAAGTGTTACAGAAAAATGACCTTAATTAAACATGTCCCTTTTATAGAAAAGCACTGCCACACAGCAAGACCTTATCCTCCCGAAGAAGAAGGTAAAGACTGGCAAACCAGCCGATGGGTTTTCAGACCTCACCTAGGCTTTAATTAAACCCTGTTACACATTTCATACCAGCTACCAGGATATTTATGGGGTGCCCAGTGTGGCATCTTGCTGCTGCTGCTGCTGGGGGAGCTGCTGCTTCCCTGTTCCTCTGTTCCTCTGGCCCTCTGCCTGCCAGTTTGCTCACCTGAAATTGTGGTCCTACAAGCTCCTGTGCCCGCTTGGGTGCTGTAGGCTGTGCCAGCCCACACCACTGACCTTGATTGACCCAAAGAATCCAAAGTCTTGTCACATTCCTACTGCTTTACTTCCCATGGAAGGGAACTGCCTTTTGAGGGTGTTGGCACCAAAATCCTGCTCTTGAGGGGGGTGCAGGGACACAGGGCACATGAGACTTCAAGGGGTTGGGCCGGATGGTGTGCAGGGGTCGGTGGCAGCAGTGGCATTTCCTCATGGTGGCCGAGGTATGGCAAAAAGGGCCAAGGAACCACATATGTCAGCAAGAAGGGCAACTGATGTCCGCGTGGACATCTCAACACTGCCCAGACTTCGGGTTAGGGTTAGGGTTAAGGTTAGGGTTTGGGTTAGGGTTAGGGTTTGGGTTAGGGTTAGGGTTCGGGTGAGGGTTGGGGTTCGGGTTCGGGTTTGGGTTCGGGTTCGGGTTCGGGTTCGGGTTAGGGTTCGGGTTCGGGGTTAGGGTTCGGGTTCGGATTCGGGTTCAGGGTTCGGGTTCGGGTTCGGGTTTGGGTTAGGGTTCAGGTTTGGGTTCGGGTTCGGGGTTAGGGTTCGGGTTAGGATTCGGGTTCAGGGTTCGGGTTCGGGTTCAGGGTTCGGGTTCAGGGTTCGGGTTAGGGCTCGGGTTAGGGCTCGGGTTAGGGTTTAGGGTTAGGGTTCGGGTTAGGGTTCGGGTTCGGGTTAGGGTTCGGGGTTATGGTTCGGGGTTAGGGTTAGGGTTAGGGTTAGGGTTCGGGTTCGGGTTAGGGTTAGGGTAAGGGTTTGGGTTAGGGTTAGAGTTCGGGTTAGGGTTAGGGTTCGGGTTCGGGTTAGGGTTAGGGTTAGGGTTCGGGTTAGGGTTCGGGTTAGGGTTTGGGTTAGGGTTCGGGTTCGGGTTCGGGTTAGGGTTAGGGTTAGGGTTCGGGTTAGGGTTTGGGTTTGGGTTAGGGTTCGGGTTAGGGTTATGGTTAGGGTTAGGGTTAGGGTTAGGGTTCGGGTTAGGGTTAGGGTTAGGGTTCGGGTTCGGGTTAGGGTTTGGGTTCGGGTTCGGGTTAGGGTTCGGGTTCGGGTTCGGATTAGGGTTCGGGTTCGGGTTAGGGTTAGGGTTAGGGTTAGGGTTTAGGGTCAGGGTTAGGGTTAGGGTTAGGGTTAGGGTTAGGGTTTAGGGTTAGGGTTAGGGTTAGGGTTAGGATTAGCAAGGGTTAGGGTTAGGATTAGGGTTAGTATTAGCAAGGGTTAGGGTTAGGGTTAGGGTTAGGGTTAGGGTTAGGGTTTAGCATTAGGGTTAGGGTTAGGGTTAGGATTCAGGTTAGGGTTAAGGTTAGGGTTAGGGTAAGGGTTAGGGGTTAGGGTTGGGGTTAGGGTTAGGGTTAGTTAGAATCTGTCTCAATGCGCGATCTAACTATCGCGGGTTTACCCCATTCCAGGAATGCAGTGGTGCCCAGTAAACCCCTCTCGGGCTATAAGCCCGATTCAGTGCCCACCGTTGTCAGAATCTTTTGCTTTTTCTCTTGGGTCTCTGCTTTTGCTGTTGCTGTTCTGTTGCGTGTCTGGCAGAATACCCACCGCCCGTCCGGTATGTACTCTGCTTCTATAGAGCACTGGCCCCGCCCACTGGGTGGAGTCAAGAGGTTAGGGTTAGGGTTAGGGTTAGGGTTAGGGTTAGGGTTAGGGTTAGGGTTAGGGTTAGGGTTAGGGTTTAGGGTTAGGGTTAGGGTTAGGGTTAGGATTAGCAAGGGTTAGGGTTAGGATTAGGGTTAGTATTAGCAAGGGTTAGGGTTAGGGTTAGGGTTAGGGTTAGGGTTAGGGTTTAGCATTAGGGTTAGGGTTAGGGTTAGGATTCAGGTTAGGGTTAAGGTTAGGGTTAGGGTAAGGGTTAGGGGTTAGGGTTGGGGTTAGGGTTAGGGTTAGTTAGAATCTGTCTCAATGCGCGATCTAACTATCGCGGGTTTACCCCATTCCAGGAATGCAGTGGTGCCCAGTAAACCCCTCTCGGGCTATAAGCCCGATTCAGTGCCCACCGCTGTCAGAATCTTTTGCTTTTTCTCTTGGGTCTCTGCTTTTGCTGTTGCTGTTCTGTTGCGTGTCTGGCAGAATACCCACCGCCCGTCCGGTATGTACTCTGCTTCTATAGAGCACTGGCCCCGCCCACTGGGTGGAGTCAAGAGGTGGAGTCCGTGTTGATTGTTCTACGTCACTGGCTCCGCCTACTGGGCGGAGTCAGTGCTGATTGGTGTTACAACCCGCCCCAGGAAAAGGGGAGAGGGGGTAACTCAGGTTTTTTTTAATAATTCCCTTGGGGTGGATTAAAGTGAAACGACACTAAATAATCGGTGTCTGAAAACATATACTGGCAAGGTTTATTTTAACAATTGTGTATCAACAGGCATGCTAGCAGTTTGGGTGCTGTCATACCACAATGTGACACAGAGATAACCTTTGGGGGGGGGAAAGAAAATGCATAGGGGAGAGAAAGGCAGGAGAAGAGCAAGGGAGAGTAAGAGAAAGAAAAGCTGAGAGTGGACAGATGTATATAGTCACCGCCCACGGGGTCCAGCGATGCTTCCATGTCTGTCAGTTGAAGTGGTGGCCTTGATCTGCCGGGGGTGAAGGAGGGAAGTCCCCATACTCCAAGAAGTTATGAGTTATAGCCATGATTAGTGTCACGGACCATGCCTCGAGCCTCCAACATCTCGAGGGTTGTAGTCTCTCTTCTAAGGTTAGGGAACAGGCTTTGGGCATAGCTTGCAGTTACTGTGTTGACCAATTGTCAGAGACTGAAATGGTTAATGATTTATGCATTCTAGGAGACTTTTCAGGCTTTTGACTTGCATGATACCTCTGATGAGCAGTCGGGCCCCTCCCTCCCTCCAGTGCTGACGGTGTGAAGCCCTGAAAAGGCAAGTGTTGAGCTTACAGGCTTTTGACTGTTGATATATCTGATGAGGAATCAGGCCCCTCCCTCCCTCTGCTATGAGATGTTAGGGTTAGGGTTAGGGTTAAGGTTAGCAAGGGTTAGGGTTTAGGTTTTAGGGTTTACGGTTTGCGTTCCTGGAACGGGGTAAACCCACGATAGTTAGATTGCGCATTGAGACAGATTCTGACTAACCCTAACCCTAACCCCAACCCTAACCACTAACCCTTACCCTAACCCTAACCTTAACCCTAACCCGAACCCTAACCCTAACCCTAACCCTAACCCTAGTAGCTTGCAGTCTCTTTTTTAAAGTTAGGGTTAGGGAACTGGTTTTGTGCATAGCTTGCAGGTTTTTTTTTAAGGTTAAGGTTAGGGAAGAGGGTTTGCACATAGCTTGCATTCACTTTTTTAGGATTAGGGTCAGGGAATCGGGTTTGCGCATAGCAACACTAACCCTAAAAAAGAGACTGCAAGCTATGCGCAAACCCGGTTCCCTAACCCTAAAAAAAACCCTAACCCTAACCCTAACCCTAACCCTATCCCTATCCCTAACCCTAACCCTAAACCCTAACCCCAACCCTAAACCTAACCCTAACCCTAACCCTAACCCTGATTCTAAGTCTGAGGAGAGACAGAAACCAGGAGACTTTGAAGTTCAACTGATGTTTCTACAGTCTCTCAGCTTTCCTCACATTAATGAAAATTGACTCATTGAGGATAATGAGGATGCAGCTTCTGCTATGGGGAATTCTAAGCATTCTGGGGTCGGTAAGACAACCTGGTAAGTAACACTTAAGTGAATGGGGAGTTGTCTTGGGGGCTTGTTTCCCTTCTCTTTTCTGTCTCTCGGTTTCTCATTTTGTTTGCTACTTTCTTTGGAATAAATGTTGTTTTGTTCAGCTTTCAACTGTGTACTGGTTTCAGTTTTGGCAATCTCCCTGCTACCACGGTCCAGGGGGATGGGAAATAGGACTGAGCACTGCAATAACGGTTCTTGGCACAGTTGAGGGTTCGTGCAGCAATGCCACTTTATTCAGGGACAAGAGGGGTTTAAATAAGGGGTTTAAAGTCTGAGAGGAGGATTCTGAACTGGGGAGGAACATGGGACTGACAACTCAGGGAAAAGTGTGATAGGGAGACAGGGAAAAGGTGGGTGGAACTTCGGAGTTCCTCTTTACCTCTTTACTCCTGACGGGGTACTGCGATCCCCCTACACCGCTGACTCTGATGTTAGTGGTCTGGGCTGGCCAGCCGTATGGCCAGTCCTTGGAGGCAATTATGGTGACATCCGCCCCCATGTCGAGTAACCCTTCCACCTTGACTTTCAGAGGGTGCCTAGGTTGAGAAAAGTAGATGAGACATGTTAGAAGAGGGCGAGAGGTCTTCACCGAGGTTGTCCAGTGGACTTCCCTCAGTGATCCCTCCCTCCGCTCCTCATCTGGGGACACCACGCAGAGCAACTCGTCGGTGGAGACCATCTTCACCACGGGGAAGCGGTCCTCCAACTGCACGGGAGGGAGATGCACAGTTAGGCATATAGCTATATTTGTGTTCGTCAGTCCCGTCAGGAGAGTAGGCACTACAATTATTCCCTTAGCCACTGCTGAAAAGCGCGATATCATCAGGTAAGTCTTATCTGGATCGACCGGGGCAGATGGTCTAACCCTGGCCTGCTCATAGGAGCTTAGGTGAGTAGACGGGTGAGTAACGGAAAGGATTATCCAATTTAGGGGAACACACTGGTTTTTAACTGAGATAGGGTCTGCTGAATTTAAAGGATCACACTGAACGGGAATGAGGTCTGTCGGAGGCTCTTGGGTAATGGGGTAGCTGGGTGCGGTGTTGGGTGCAGGATGGAGCGGAGAGCAGGGGTTATTTGTGTCGTCGCGCCCCCCTGGGCGCTCTGCTCCCCGTTTCCCTGATGTTCACAGGAGCAAGGGTGAAGATCGGGCAAAGATTGGAAGGTTACCCTTTTCCTCAGCTCTGGGGACCTCCTGGGGGGAAGGGGCTCACCATTGATATTGGTCATTGACCTACAAGTAGAAGACCAATGGCGGCCCTTCCCACACCTCCGACATAGGGTCTTAGGCAAATTTGGTTCGGGGACTAACTTAGGACAATGTTTTTTGAAGTGTCCCTTTTCACCACGATTGAAACATGATTGGGGACCCATGAAAGTGGCAGCCAATAGACGTGCTTTATGGGAATTGGAACCTATATTTTTACAAGCGTCTATCATTTCGAGTAGGGAGGGATCCTTTAACATCTTCAAAGCTTTCTGACAGTCCTCATTTGCCTTTTTGATAACCAATTTATTGAATAAAATTTCCTGGCTCTCTTTTTGGTGGACCTGCCTGCTGATTGCCTCTTTTAGCCTGGGTATGAATTCTACAAAAGGTTCTTTTGGACCTTGGTTAATAAGTGTGAAAGAAGGCGTCTGCACATAGGCATCTGTCACCCTTTTCACGGCCTCCAATGTCAATTCTTTAGTCGCTTCTAAAAATTTGGGGTCAATTCGAGCTTGATCCCCCCTACTCAAATAGTTCCCCTCCCCATAGAGCATGTCTATTGCCTGCTGAATTGGGATTCCCCTTCTTTCCATTTTGTTATTGACATATGCAGTGATTAATTTTTTCCATTCTGCCTCAAATACTGAGGACTGTACTGTTGTAAAGAGTCCTCCTATCACTGCTCTTATGTTGTAACGAATCAGCTTATAGGCCAGGAAGAAGGATTCTAGCAACTCGATGGTGAAGGGTGCCCCCAACCCATACTCGACGATGACCTTTTTCATATCTTTTAGCATGGGGTACGATATTGGTCGCCACTTGTCGTGACGAGGGAAGAATGAGACGCTCAATATGAGAATCAGCAAGCTTCGTTTATTGATCATTGCTAACAGCTTAATATATGCTTTATAATTAGTTCATACATATTGCGAAAGCTAAGCTCATTATTGGTTCTGCTTAAATGTTGATCTCACCTCTTACTCATTTCTTTGTTGACACAGGTGGTACTCAGTTGCTTTTTGTTTTGCTAATCACAATGTCCTGTTTACCAGCCAGCTAACAGGGTACAAGGGCACTGTAACCTCACTATCTAAGATGTTCCCATGGCCTAGGCAAGCCGTGTTCTATAGCCAATTCCCTACAACCACTCTGGGGCCCTTCCTTCCTCTACCTAGATGGGAAATGCTTTTAGGAATTCAGTGTCTTTAGCGCTAGCAGCCTCCTCCCTGAAGGCTCTCCAGATATCTGGTAGCTTAAGCTGCCATTCAGGGGAGTGCTGCATTAAGTCTATGTCCGGTTCAGGGTGGCGGCAGGCGGGGTAGGCCTCGGTGGTGTGAGGCCTATGGGCGCAGCCATCTTGCCGGAAGGAGGTCCTGACCTTCGCCTTGACCCTGTCCTTTGCCACCCTTCTGCCCCTTGAAGGTGATGTATCCAGGGAAGAGGTGGGGCTGGAGGAAGTGGGTGTGCTCATGGACATGCTGGGGGAGGGATCTCTGATGCAATCAGGTGGAGGCAGAGGCGGCCTGGAGGGTGGTGCTAAGGGAGCCCGCCTCCTCCTTTCCTGCGCTGATTTTTCCCGCGGTGTCCCTTCCCGCCTTTTCTCCGCATGGTCCCTGGGTCCCTCCTCCTCGACGCCATTTTGAATTTGGCGCGATGGTTTCTTCCCCCTCCCGCCATCTTGTGTGTCTGTCTGCTCAGTGTCCCTCTCTGTCCACTCAGTGTCTGTCTTGGGGAGGCTGATATTCTTGTTCATCATCTGGTGCTGTAGCACCATCAGAACTAACCTCCATGCGATGAGCGCCTCTTTAGCTATACGGTCCCCCTTATCGCTGTCCCACCAGAGGCTGTAGCCTATGGCTTGCCACTGCTCTACGCTGGTGTCCTTGGCAAGCTGGTGACCCTTGTGGTCGAGCCATCTGGCGAGTGATTTTGCCAATTTTTTATCTAAGGGGTGACTGTGTTCTATTACAAAGTCTTTTAGGCGCCTGTATACAAATTTTTGGGAGGTTGAGAGTGTGAGTCCCATGTTGATGTTAGTCGGGTCTCAACAACAGTCTCTTGATGGAAAGTCCTCCCTTTGGTGTTCTGCCGGGCTGTGGGTGTTAGGGTAGGGTGAGGAATGTCCTCAGCAGTTCACCTGTCTGGTGCGTCGACCCGTGCAGCTACCGCTGAGCCCACAGCCGTCCACTCTGCTGAGGAGGACCGGCGGGGACGATCGCCTCTCCTGGCGTCGCCTGAACCCAGGTGAGGACACAGGAGTTCTCTCAATATGAGAGTCCTCAACTGTGCCCCACGTTGGGCGCCACTTGCCATGGTCCGGGGGCATGGGAAATGGGACCGAGCACTGCAATAACGGTTCTTGGCACAGTCGAGGGTTCGTGCAGCAATGCCACTTTATTCAGGGACAACAGGGGTTTAAATAAGGTAAGTCTGAGGGGAGGATTCTGAACTGGGGAGGAACATGGAACTGACAACTCAGGGAAAAGTGTGATAGGGAGACAGGGAAAAGGCGGGTGGAACTTCGGAGTCTCCAGGAGAAAGGGCCAATGGGAGTTCTCTTTGCACTGCAGCAAACTGTAGCCAATCAGTGGCAGAGGAGCGGGAAAGCAGGGGAGGACAGGGTGACAAACAACTTTGGGCAGGAAAATCTGAGGGAGAAAGGGGAACAAAATGGAGGTATAACAAACTTCATAAAAATTCAACAGTAAATTGGGGTACAAAAACTCCATGACAATACAGCAATAAATTGGGGTAAAACTGGGGAACAACTGTCAGTCCGGTGGATGAATTGTCCAGTGTATAAAAGTCCATCTAGTTCCCATAGATGCTTCTCCATGCCACATATCTTTCCCAATTGGTTTTTTCTTCCACCACACCCTGCTACATGCAAACATAACAAACGACAGCATCAGCAGATGTCTTTCCATTCCTCTTTCCCTTCCCATTCTCCGTTCCTCTTCCCTTCCCATTCCCACAGCCAACACACTATTTCACTTCTCACTTTAACAAAGCTCTTTTCTCCTTCAAGCCCCTCAAAGGCGCCAAGGCCACATAGGAGGCCACACACAAACAGTACTCCTCTTCCCACTTGACACCACCTTCCCCCTCACTGTTCTACAGGGAACACCAGGAATCTGCTCGCAGAGACCTCTCCTTTCCCATCAGCAGCTCAGCACAAGGAGTTAAAGGAGCTCAAGCCTTAGGCCACAAGAGCTGACAGCGAGGAAACTTTGGGAGCAAACTAATGCTGCTAACACGGACCCAGCTGAATCCAGCACACAATCACAGAATCCAAGAGTCCTTCAGCTTGGAAAAGACCTCCAAGCTCACTGAGTCTTGTGCAGCCCCTCCCTGACGGCCTGCAGGGACTGGATGATGCTTTGCACAAGCACCAAAAGGAATGTTGTGAAAGCCATGGCCTGCAGGAGGACACAGAGAAGGGCTTGGTTGGGGCTGGAAAGGAGGGAGCTGGCGCTGGGGGAGTGGGGATGGAGCCTCGGGGATGTGGCGCAGCAAGGACAGGGGCCCAGGCAGCTGGCAGGTGGCAAGGCCTCACCCCCTGCCCCAGCAGCAGCACTGGGCCCTGCCCAAGGCACTCCTGCCAGGGGCTGGGCCCTTCAGGCAGGGGCAGAACCCACTCCCTGGGGCGGCCTTGCTGCCCTGGCCCTCGTCCGGCCCAGCCTCTCCCTGTGTGCGTGCTCCCCACAGCACAGGCTGCACTGGGCAGCATCCCCTGATGGACCCTGCAGAGCTGCCCCACGGGGACACTTCCCTTTTATGTCACAGGTGCCACAGCCTGTCCCAGCCAGCCCTGCCCATTGTCCCCACCCCGGCTCAGTGACTCACAGTGGCCCCTGGCAACGAAAGAACCAAAGCCCCACATCCCCAGAGTGCAGCCCTACCCATGTGCAAGGGGCCCCCAAAGGGTTCCCTGCACAAAGCAACCCCTCCAAACCCTTGTCAGATAGAAAACTGGGGGACGTGACCCTTGGATGCTTTTAGTACAGAGGTACAAGCTTTTCTTGAATAATGGAGGGGGGCACTTTTTTATTATTAATATTTACAGTTATCCATTTGGGGACAGGATGTCCTACAGACTAATGTGGTGTCACATTTGGAGTGAAAAGTACTTTTCAAAGAAACCCAGGGTGCATGGGTGATGCAGAGGAAGCTGCCAAGTCACCCAATGTGAAGCTCAACACTGCTTTGCAACAGCACTGCCCTTTCACACAAATCTTTGGCAAAGGCAAAGATGTCAGGGTTTAGTTTCTAAATCAGTAACACTTGACAAGACCTCTTTATGAACTGACAGCAAGAGAACTTAGGAGCAACTTAGGGCTGGCAAGTGTAGGAGCCAAGAAGAGAAGGGCTGATGGGTATGTCATGAACACTAAAAGCTGGATGGTCGTGGAGCCGACCAAGGACTGCCAGACACAAAAGACATCACCTGCTGGACTTGGCCCAAACACCAGCCCCCTCCTCTCCCTTCTCAACCACTCAACCACAGCCTGCACACACCCACACCTGCCAGGGCCAACTGGCTGTTTCCCTTCTCTTTTCTGCCTGGGGGCGAAGGAAGAAGGACAGGGGGGGCATTTGCCTTCGGGCCAGAGGGAAGGGGAAGGAGATCCCCCCAAATCCATCCCTGGCAGGATGGGGGCTGGAGGAGACATTGGGGGACCCCCAAGAATATTTTCGAGGGGAAGAAAGGATGGGGGCACCCACAGGGGGTTGGGGGGGGGGAGGGACCCAGGAATCTCGTGGTGGGACACTGGGGAGTTCCCAGTAGTTTCTTGGAGGGGTGGACCCCCAGCAGTCCGGGGTGAAAAAATGGACCGAGGAATCTGCCATAAAGGGTTGGTGACACCCAAAAGACTCTAGGAGGGGGTCGGGAGGGGCCCCGGAGTCCTGAAGAGTGTTTGGGGGTCCCCAGGAGGGAGTCTGGGGGTCTGAGGTGGTCCCAGGAGATTTTCAAGGGTTAAGGGGATGCACAGGAGATTTGGGGGAGGAGGGGGAAAGGCGGAGGGTCCCCAGGATTCTTGGGGGGATCTGGGCAGTTCCCGAGAGTCTTGGGGGAGATTCGGAGGGGTCACCAGGAGCCCCCGGACCCCCTGAACTCACCCCACACCACCATGGCCTCGTTGGGGCCGCACGTGAAAAACAGCGCGGCGGGGGGAGACCCTGGGGCCGGGATCGATCGGGACCAATCGGGTTCAATCCCGATCCTCCCCTCCCCCGCCATCACCGCCCCGCTCCCGGCAGCCCCCGCGGAAGTTTCGACGTTCTATTGGGTGACTCACCGGCACAAGGACAGGGGCCCAGCAGAATTTGGCAATGACGTCATTCCAGCAGAGCCGTTCTATTGGCTGCGACCCACGAGGGAGCCCCAAAACCTGTTCATGGCTTGGGAGGGAAGGACAGCCGGCACCGCCGGGAACGGGGGTGCAGAGGGTGTTCAAGTGCCCAGGAAAGGGGCAAAAAACTTTCCCCTCTCCCTCCCAGTGCCCCCTCAGCCCATCCCAGTGTCTCCCCTCTCTCCCAGTACCCCCTCAGCCCATCCCAGTCTCTCCCCTGCTCTCCCAGTGCCCCCGTCCATTGAGGTCCCAGCCCGGCCCTGCCCCCTGCTCTGCTCGGGCCTGGATTTCTCCCCTGCAGGGGCAGCTGAGGTGGCTCCAGGGCGGGCGGGAGCTTTCGGGGCACGGGGTGGCTCCTGACATGCTGCTGGAACCGCCCCTGCCTGGGCGGGCCCGTCAGCCTGGGGCACCTCCTCACCCGAGCCTGGGGGACGGGCCGGCAACTGGGAGGGGCTTTGGGAAGGAATGGGGAGGCTGAGAAGGGCTTGGAGGTCGTGGGGGTAACTGGGAAGGTGTTTGGGGGAGTTTGGGGGTTTGGGAGGGAGGTTGGGGAGATTGGGGCAGCTGTGAGGGGTTTTGGGGAATCGTTGGGGATGTGGGAAGGAACTGGGAGAGAGTTTGGGGGCATACTCAAGGGGAAGGGGGCAACTAGGAGAGGGTTTGAGAGGTCCTGGGAGGGCTGGAGGTAACTGGGAGGGGTTTGGGGGCATCTTGTGGGGTTTTGTGGGTCTGGGAGGCAGTCTGGGGGCCTCGGAGGGTTTAAGGGGAAGTTGGGAGTGTCCTGTGGGACCGGGATGGGATTTGAGGGTTCCTGGAGGGGCTGGGAGGGCTTTATGCCTTTATACTGCGGGCATTGTCTAGTATTGATGGGGGTAATCCGTGAGTTGACTGTTTCATAATCATCCAAATTTTAACAAGACTTTGAAGGTGGTCAACCTCAGTTTGAAGCAGCTCATTTTTAGCAACAAATTTATCCGATTTTTCTCCTGTTTCCCTCTCAAAGGCTAACGATGACTTCAACACCACATTTTCTGATTTCAAAACAGTAGACTCAACATCAGAAATCCATTCATGACTTCCCTGTCACCATTCCATCCGAATGTCTGTGCACTCACTGTGACCTGAGAGAAACCTGCCTGTTTGCAGCGCACTGACTGGGCAACTTTTCTTTTTGCAGGTGGAAAAGGGCAGATAAAGAAAAAACAGATGGGTCCAGCAGAAGTGATGCTGCTTCTGTCAAAAGCAGAGCAGAGGCCGAAAGCACTTTAGGAAGTTGCTTACAGAAGCACTTGTGCATTCCAAGTTACAGCTCAGGAGTCTCAGTGACTTGTCCAACATGGGAACTCCTTTTCCATTTCTCAACCCCCAGATTACTCAGGAGTAGGAAACTGAAAACACTGGCTCAGAAAAGCTCCATTCCTTCCTAATAATTGTGCTGTCCTTCCCATTTGACAGTGCACTTGGAAATGTGCTGGTGTGATCTGGATCTGGGAGCAGCCCTGACCTCCCACAGCCCTGACCACACACACCTCATCCAACGGCAGGAAGAACCTGCCTGGCTCCTGCTGGGGTTCTCACCACCCACCGACAGCTTCTCCCTGCAGAGGGGTGGGCAACTACCCAGGCAGGATGAGACCTGACCCCAGCAGGCAGCAAAGTCCCTGCCCTGGCACAAAGAACCCCGGAGCACAGGGACCCTGCTCTGCAGGACAGCCCCGGGCATCCCTGGCTGCACCCCCACCTTCCCACCCCACAGCCATCCCTGGGAGAAGGAGCCCACCTGCGCTGTCCCTCTGACGGTGCTGCAGGGAAGGCCTGCCCTGGAGAACATCCTCCTCCAGCGCAACAGAGAAACTGGGAGAGTCCTGACAGATGTGCAAGGCTGTGGGATGTGGTAGCTTTAGGAGATTCCTCCAGGAACACAAGCGACATTGCCCTGCACCTGTAGACTCACTCTGCAGAGGAGTGTGAAGTTGTGTCCCCAAGTTGTGTCTCAGCTGAACACCTCCCATCTTTCTGCTGCCTTTAACCTCCCTTTGCCTTTCTTCTCTTCTCTCGTGCCTACAGGCAGTGCCCTCGGCCCTGCTGGGCTGTGCAGAGGAGCTGCTCCTGGGCAGAGCTGTCTCTCTGCAGTGCTGCCCGCTTGCCAGGATTTCCCTGTGTGCCGGGAGCCCGGCCCAGCTGAGCAGCAGAGCAAGAACCAAAGGCAACCCTTTCTCTGCCCCTCTGGGTTCCCCACAGGTGTCCCTGGGGCTCCAGGGGAACCTGCTGTGGAACAGACTGAAGGAAACAATGATGTTCCCTCTTCTCACCTCTTCAGTGACACTTCTTTCCAGCAGTGACACTTCTTTCCAGCAGTGACATTTCTCCTCTTAGAAAATTACCAGGGTATGATGATCACCTTTTCTAGTTTCATCATTACACAGGACACCAGGAGGGTGACAGCAAAGGATCTGGTAACTCCCTGGCACAGCGGGGGTTTTCCTGGAGTCACACAGAGAAATGTGTCAGGGCTCTGAGAGGTGTCCAACCCTGAGCTGGACTGATGCACACACGGGGGTGTTCAGAGACACGAGTCCTTCCCTGGCACACACACAGGCAGTTCATTGCAGCAGGGACAGTGTCTCCCTGGGCTCCTGCTACCACTCCCAGAGCCTGGAGCCACCTCAGCCCCGTAATGCTCCCACCCTGCCCACTCCTACACTTCAGATGAACATTGGGGTTTTCTAGTCACTGGAACTGCCCAGACCAGCCCCTCCCTGGTCCCCCCATCTCCCTGCCCCACCCCAACCAGGCAGAGCTACACAGTCGTTTCTGGTCCTGCAGCAAGAAAGGGAGGCAATAGAGGACAGGGACTGCATGTCTGGACTGCTCAGGAGATCATCAGCTCAGGCGGCAGCTCCTGCAGCCCCAGGGCCAGACCCTCTTCCCAGTGGCCCTGGCAGCTGCTGCCACGTGGGCACAAACTCTGCTGCCCAGGTGGGTCCTGTAGTGAAGGACTTTGCAGATGGCCACGTAGCGGTCATAGGACATGATGGTGAGAAGGGCAAGCTCCGCTGTGATCAAGAAGAAAAGCAAAAAACACCTGTGCAGCTCATCCTGAGTAGGACATGCCCCTGGTGTTCCAGAGGGAATTGGTCATGGCTTTGGGGAGAGTGGTGCAGATGCAGTCCGGGTGTGTGAGGGAGAGGTGGAGCAGGAAGAAGTCCCTGGGGGTGTGCAGGTGGTGGTGGCAGGCTACGGCGCTGAGGATGAGGCCGTTGCCCAGGAGGGCAGCCAGGGAGATGCCCAGGAAGAAGCAGAAGTGCAAGAGCTGCAGCCAGGAGGAGGAAGTGGGGGATGGAGCTGCTGTTGGACATGAGCTTCCTCCGGGCATCAGGAAATGTCCAAGGAGGAAAAGGCAGTAAAACTTTGGGACAGGTTTCCTAGATCAAACCCATGGATTCCTCTGAGCATCTACCCTCATCCCAAGTATCTGCAGTCACTCATATATAGATTCTGGACTGTAGAAGACAGGTTTAGCATGACTTTAAGATGATTTCTTCTCAATTTTTTGATTTATTTTTCTACTACCACGTCTGAGAGGGGCATCGTGGAACCAAAGGAACCCTGAGACATTTCAGAATCCCACGTGTTGGGTCTGTCTGAGCTGGAGTTCATTTTCTCACTGCAGGCGTCACAGTGCTGTGCTTTGCATTGGGAGCTACAAAGGGGTTAATCACACCAGTGCTTTGGCAACTGCTGAGCAGGGCTGGTGCAGCATCTGCATTGTCGGCTTCGTCCCCTGAATTGGGGGCAAGATCATGGGAGGCGATACAGACAGGTCAGTTGAGCCAAATGGACCAAAGGGACATTGCAGAATATATGGCGTCAGCTCAGCTACAAGAGCGCAGGAAAGGAACAGGAAAGGGGGAAAATCCATTTTTTTACAATACATGCCTTCTGAGCGGCTTCTCTGTGTGGTGAAGCCCTGCTTCCCATGAAGTGGCCAGGTATCGCTGCTGACAGGAAGTAGAGAGAAAATCTTTTTATTTTCCTCTTCACTTATGCATGCGCAAACTTTGGCTTTTGCTTTAGTAAAGTGCCTGATCTCAAGGTAGAAATAATTTTCCATCTTATTCTGTCTCTTCTGTCTGGCTGGGAAGGGCAGCAATAGAGCAGCTTTTTGGGCACCTGGCATCCAGGTAAGGTCAACCCACTGCAACATTGCAGGGTCTCATGGAACCAAAGGACTGCTGGGAGACTGGGGGAACTCACGGAATCAAGAGGCCGTCGTGGCACTGCCCTGCCTCATAGAAACAAATGTTCCCTGGGAAACTACAGAAACCAGGGACTTAAGGGACATCATTGGGATGTGCGGGACCTCATGGAATTAAACAAACCGTGGGATATCTTTGGAACTTCATGGAATCAAAGGGATAAAACAAAAGAATTAAACCCCATGACCAGAAACCATTGGATCGAACATTTCTTTAATATGCCAGCTGGGGATTCATGGGGGTACTCTGCCATGCATGAATCAAAGAATCAGTATAAATTTCGGAGTATAAATACAGTGATACTTGAAAGACCCTCCCCTTCACAAGCAGTCCAAAATTCTCTTCTGATTTTAGGGTCAAATAGCCTCTTGGATTTTATTCGTGGAGCAAGACTGCCATCTAGCGTCCATTTCTTCTGGGAGGGGCAGTCATTTTCACAGAGCGGTCTTTTCCCTTAGCAGGCCTCGTAGCATCTCTGATTGATCTATCCGACCCCTAACCCCTAAACTAAATGCTTTAGGACCAGCTAAGACGTGTCTTAGAACTTCCCATTTGCTTAAACAATGTATAATTGAGATTCTTCTTAACAGAACAATCTCTTCTTAAACAAGTTTTCTGAGGCCTGTAAGCTAATTTCTTGAAGATGGGCATATGATACACTCTCTATTAGTTTCCATGTATCATCTACATTCTCTCTCCTACAACTAATTGTAGTCTTAAAAGAAAAGAAAAGACTACTACCATGCCAAGAAAGCAAACCCCTTTGTTGATTAGGATTTTTATCTAAGAAAAACTTCTGATTTACGAAACCCTTAAGGATGGAGATCCTATCTCATTTCAGTGCCATTGTGACAATATGGGGCCTCATGTAACACATGGAACACAGAACACTGCACATTCCCAAGCAATCAAGGGGCCATTGTAACACTCCAGGGCCTCATGGAAGACGGAGGCCCCGCAGAGAGACCTCAAATCAGAGGTTTGGGCAATCCTCAATCAGAGGACGTTCAACAAGGGGAAGTGCCAGATTCTGTCCCTGTGATGGGGCAACCCCGAATGTCCGGACAGACTGGGAATGATATTCTGCATAGCAGCGCTGGAAAATGGCCTCTGGGGTCCTGGTGGATGGCCAGTTGGCCAAGAGTCAGTGGTACTCTGGCGGGGGCTCCCTGCTCGGTCACAGGAGGGTTTTCAGACACACGAGTCCTTCGCTTGCACACAGACACAGACAGTTCATGGCAGCAGGGGCAGTATCTCCTGGGGTTCCTGCTGCCACACCAGGAGCCTGGATACACCTAAGCCCTTGAGGGGTGCCACCTGCTCTGCCACTATCTGAGGTGCCCCACCGCCTGAGAGATGGAAACGCGGAGCTCTGTCCAAGAGAAGCACATCCCAGAGTTGCACGCATGGGCTTTGCCAGGATTTAGAACCGTAAATGCAATGTGACACCGAGGCACTCTTTGTCCCACATAACTTCAAGGTCTCCCCAGGAGGTTGATGGCAATTGTTCTTGCTCAGGGTCATCTTCCCACACCAACAGCAGGTGTGTGCTCAAGACTTGTCTGTGCAATGCAAACAGATACACCCTGTCTAGTTCTTCCGGTCTCTCCAAGGAAGGCAAAAGAATCTCTGTGTGCCGGGTGAGAATTCAGTGCTGGAAGTTGTGGTTCTATTGTGAGTGCCAAGAGAGGATGGCAGGTCTGTGATGAATGCCCTGAGGAGATGACCTGGGTTTTCCAGTGCACATGGCAATAGATCACACCCTGCTTTGGTGGTCATTTATGTCCTACGGAGGTGACAGAGATGGGAAAGAGAATGAAATTTTTGAATGTGCCTCTGAGTGCCCCTCAACGTGCTGCAAATGTGCAGATTCCAGTACATCCAGTTCAGTTGTGAGAGGCTGTTCCCTGGTCCTCTGAGCAAGAAGAGCTGGACGAGGGACGCAGCAGAACTTGCTTACTGAGACTGCATCTCCATGATTCCCAAAGCAAGTGCGAGGGGTTATACCACGTCCGAGTTTTCTCAGGGGAAGGTGTTTCTCCCATGTACTGCCTCCCAGTGGCACTGGTGCCACAGCCCCCGACAAAACCACAAGTGGTCTTTGTGCCTAGCAAAAGTGCTCCTGCTGCTAGCAGGGATGTTCCACGGGAAAGGCCAGGAGAGGCTGAGTCCGGAGGGCACTGAGCCCGGAGGGATGTTCTGCCTCTCGTGCCCCTCGACCATTCCCGCAAGCGCTTGCCCTGGAGGACAATTCAGGAGTCTCCACGTGCCAAAAGATAGATGTGTGGGAGGAGACGATGGCGGTGTAAGAAGCACATGGCCTGTCAATATGAAGATCTTCGATACCAAACACCACCCCTGCCACCCAGCCCGGCCCCGCCGGTACTACGGTGCAGAGCACGGACCGCCGCCGCACTGCCGCCGCTGTCGCCTGTCCTCCGCCTCCAGCCAGCACCCGAGGAGAGCCCGAGAGGCACCGACGCCTGTCCCAGCCCCGGGGCGGATTTGTCGGAGGAGGACAGGGGAGGAGGGAGAGGAAGGCAGAGGAGGCGGAGAGGAGGCGACCCGCCAGGAGCAGAGAGTCGGGGCTGGTGGGGGCAGCGAGGCGCCGGGAAGCGGATCGGCGGCTGCGGCGCTGTCGGGGAGCGGGACTGGCGGCGCTGGCCGCGGTTTTGATCTGTGCGCAGGGCTGGCGGCCGGAGACCGTAGGGACCGGGGTAAACCCCTGGGGTGGACGTGCTTATTCCTCGAGGCTGCCCTCCTGTCTGGTAGGTTCTTCACAAAGCTATTCTCCCGAACTCTCCTCCCAGCCCTCCCTACCTCTGGTCCATAAAGTATTCCCTGGTAACACTCATCGCCTTTTTCTTTGTCGAACCGTTATTCTTTCCTTGCTTTACTCTCTGTCCTTCAGTGAATTCGTGCAGTCCGTCCTTCCCCTTTCCTACTTTTCTTCCTCTCTTCGCTTGGCTTAATCCCGCAGCTTTCCATTCTTCTGTGACTTCACCAATCCACTTCTCTTTTCCGCTCACCTCTCTCCAGCAAATATTAATGGACATTTCAACTACTACACACCTTTATATCCTCTTAAAATTCTTCTCCGTATTGGCTTGACTGCTACTGTGTCCTTTGTTTTGGGAAAAACCCTCCAGTACAAAAACACTTCCTTCGGCTTTTCTTCATCTCCCTGCCAGTGTCTGCAGGTAGAGCCCAGGTGCAGCAAGACCAATTGGTAGTGACCAGCGAGAGAAGTGAAATCACCAAGTGCTCACACGCCAACATACGAAACGGTGATTTTATCCATTCCTACAGGCAGCTCCCGGGTCACAGCCCCGAGTTCCTCGTACGCGCTGCTAAATGGTCCAGAGAGGTGCGGGCGCCAACGGGGTGGCTGTTGGTGACGGGAGACGGTCTTTCCACCATCCTCTGGCTGTCCGGGCCCCAACATGGGAACGCGGCTCTGTATTCCTGGGCCCTGGCTGACACGGACTCATTGACACTGTCGTCTTCAGAGATTTCAGGGGATTCTCTTAGAAACAAAACTCGGTTAATTGGTTCTACGGCAGAGCAAATTAGCACACCTATGAAAACATGGCTTTTCATTCCTACACAGAGTGCAAGCTTGTGAGAGAATACCTGAGTGCAAAGTGATTTATACAGCACAGGGCAGAGCAAATCTGGGCATCCTGCACTCAGCTGCCATGTGTGTCCCTAGCTTCTCTTGAGGCATCGTCTCCTGGTTACTCTGATCCACTCCAGGCTGGAACCGCGATTCTCTGGTTCATCAAGATATTTCCCTTTGGATAGCAGGAGGGGTTCTTGCCTTGCCTGGAGTGTGGAAAAGACAGAGAGTAAGGGTCCGTAAGATTTGGAGTGTCACTCGTCAAGGATCTGAACACTACATATCGGACGTGTTCTGAAGAAACTGTGAAGGCAGACAGTGCGAAGGAGCGAGGTGCAAACAAGCCAGACCAAGCGTTAGAGGTGGTGAGAGCGGAAAGCAAAGCAGTAAGAAAGGAGAGACCTCCAGCCATGTGTCCCTGACCTCAAGAAGAATGGTTGCAGGACCATCCTTCATTAGCCTCTCAGTAAAAATGCAGAATTCTCAGCTTCCTCTAAATGTGTTATCTCTCCTCTGATAATTAAGATCCGGGGAGCTGGGAGAGAGACGTTCGTCCCAGGCAGATGAAGAAGGACAGGGGAAAAGCCACAGAAGCGGAGGAGACACGTGTTCCCCGAGGAAGCTGCAAGCAGCCCAGAGAGCTGAGGACAGCACGGGAAGATGTGAAAGGTGCAGAAGGGTAGAAGCCCGGAGCTCCCAAAAGCACATCAGTGGGTGTGCAGTAGAGCAGGTGATTGCACCTGGGGAGGGGGGACTGCACTGCGAGCTGACCGGGAACAATCTCTGCTCATGAGTGAGACCCCAGAGCCAGGCAATGCTAAGAATGCCATCGGCTGAGGGAGCCAGACGGGCTGATGCTTGGGGAGGGAGAAACCCAAAGAGAGCATTTGAGGTACTGAAAGTACAGTTCATTTCTCGACCCTCCTGCTTCCTTTGCTCCCCCTCTAAGAGATTCGTTTCTGGCAGCTCTCTTCTCTCTGCACAGGGTGGAGGTTTCTGACACTCTCAGCAAACAGGCAGGTTTGTCTCAGCATGAATTTTGGCTACCTCGTCGTCACTTTCTGCCTGGTACACCTCCTCTCTATATCCCAGCTTTTCATAAATGCATTCTTTTTCCTCCCAGGAAATAGTCAACTGCCTTTTCAGGCCCTGTGGGGGAATACAACTGAATAGAGAAACATCGCTTCAGATCATGTACTTGCTGTCTTTCATGTGTTCACTCCAGATGATCTTACTTCTCTAAAGAAATAAAGAGGGATAGAAGAGAAAGCTCAGGCCTCCTTCTCTCTCTCTGCTCGCCACTTCAACTTCGCTATCCCTCTCCGTCTGTCCTCTCCTCCACATGCTGCCACCAAAAGATATCTCGGCTCTCTCTGCAGTCACACATTTCTCCTTTTCTAAAGAAAATCAGGAGATCATTCCAAAGGTGCTCCAGGTCTATCAAACTCTCATCTCACTAACTTTATTAATGCATCCCTTTCAACCTGCAGGTTGCCTCTGGCACGACTTCCAGTTTTCCCCGGCTGGCAACATATTCAAATCTCTCTGTTTGCAGTGGGTCATGGCTTACGTGGGCTTCGATACACCGGGAGACGGATCGACGTCTGTGGGGTGCGGAGTTGTCAGCAGGAGCATTTCTGCTGGAGACAAATAGCACCTTAGTTTTAGACTTGGGTTTTGGCACCAGTTCTAATCCGAAGCAGTGCATGGGTGAAGCACCTGCCCATGAGAAATCACGGCATGGCACCTCCCACCCGCTTTGGACCAATGGAGATACAGTCTCCGTGATGAGATCCCAGTTGTGTCACTTCTCCTGCTCAGAAGACTAGGGAACACCTGAAATATGTATGCTTGTCCTGAAAACAGAGAGCTCTAACTATTTGGGCAGCCTGGAGAAAACTGGAGGTCGTGCCAGAGGCAGCTTAGAAGCAGAATCTGACGCATTATTAAGTTTAGTGAGATGAGGATTTGATAGGTCAGGGGTAAAATCAGTGTTCTAGCACTGGTGCCTCTTGCGCTGCGCTGTGCTTTTTACGTCACTTGGCACCCAGGTACTCAAGCCTGTTCTCTTTGTATGGCTGAAAACCCTGTTTTAATAGAAGCGCTAATACCCAACTCGTCTCCATGACGGTGCCCGGAGAGCCAGAGGACGGTGGAAAGAACATCACCCGTCACCCACAGCCGCCCCGTTGGCGCCCGCAGCTCTCTGGACCATTTAACAGCTCTCTGGACCATTTAGCACTGAGGAACTCGGGGCTGTGACCCGGGAGCTGCCGGTAGGAATGGATAAATTCACCGTTTCGTATGTTGGCGTTTGAGCACTTGGTGATTTCACTGCTCTCGCTGGTCTCTACCAATGGGTCCTGCTGCACCTTGGCTCTACCTGCAGACACTGGCAGGGAGATGAAGAAAAGCCGTCGGAAGTGTTTTTGCACTGGAGGTTTTTTCCCAAAACAAAGGACACAGCAGCAGTCAAGCCAATGCGGAGAAGAATTTTAAGAGGATATAAAGGTGTGTAGTAGTTGAAATGTCCATTAATATTTGCTGGAGAGAGGTGAGCGGAAAAGAGAAGTGGATTGGTGAAGTCACAGAAGAATGGAAAGCTGCGGGATTAAGCCAAGCGAAGAGAGGAAGAAAAGTAGGAAAGGAGAAGGAAGAACTGCACGAATTCACTGAAGCCAGAGAGTAAAGCAAGGAAAGAATAACGGTTCGACAAAGAAAAAAGCGATGAGTGTTACCAGGGAATACTTTATGGACCAGAGGAGGGAGGGCTGGGAAGATAGTTCGGGAGAAGAACTTTGTGAAGAACCTACCAGACAGGAGGGCAGCCTCGAGGAATAAGCACGTCCACCCCAGGGGTTTGCACCGGGCCCTACGGCCTCCGGCCACCAGCCCTGCGCACAGATCAAAACCGCGGCCAGCCACACCAGTCCCGCTCCCCGACAGTGCCGCAGCCGCCCATCCGCTTCCCGGCGCCTCGCTGCCCCCGCCAGACCCGACTCTCTACTCCTGGTGGGCCGCCTCCTCTCCACCTCCTCTACATTCCTCTCCCTCCTCCCCTGTCCTCCTCCGACAAATCCGCCCCGGGGCTGGGACAGGCGCCGGTGCCTCTGGGGCTCTCCCCGGTTGCTGGCTGGAGGCGGAGGACAGGCGACAGCGGCGGCAGCGCGGCGGCGGTCCGTGCTCTGCACCGTGGAACCGGCGGGGTCGGGTTGGGTGGCAGGGGTGGTGTTTGGTATCGAAGATCTTCATATTGACAGGCCATGTGCTTCTTACACCGCCATCGTCTCCTCCCACACATCTCTCTTTTGGCACGTGGAGACTCCTGAATTGTCCTCCAGGGCAAACGCTTGCGGGAATGGTCGAGGGGCACGAGAGGCAGAACATCCCTCCGGGCACAGTGCCCTCCGGGCTCAGCCTCTCCTGGCCTTTCCCGTGGAACATCCCTGCTAGCAGTAGGAGCACTTTTGCTAGGGACAAAGACCATTTGTGGTTTTGTCGGGGGCTGTGGCACCAGTGCCACGGGGAGGCAGTGTATGGGAGAAACACCTTCCCCTGAGAAAACTCGGACGTGGTATAACCCCTCGCACTTGCTTTGGGATTCATGGAGATGCAGTCTCAGTAAGCGAGTTCTGCTGCGTCCCTCGTCCAGCTCTTCTTGCTCAGAGGACCAGGGAACAGCCTCTCACAACTGAACTGGATGTACTTGAATCTGCACATTTGCAGCAGATTGAGGGGCACTCAGAGGCACATTCAAAAATTTCATTCTCTTTCCCATCTCTGTCACCTCCGTAGGACATAAATGACCACCAAAGCAGGGTGTGATCTATTGCCAGGTGCACTGGAAAACCCAGGTCATCTCCTCAGGGCATTCATCACAGACCTGCCATCCTCTCTTGGCACTCACAATAGAACCACAACTTCCAGCACTGAATTCTCACCCGGCACACAGAGATTCTTTTGCCTTCCTTGGAGAGACCGGAAGAAGTAGACAGGGTGTATCTGTTTGCATTGCACAGACAAGTCTTGAGCACACACCTGTTGTTGGTGTGTGGAGATGACCCTGAGCAAGAACAATTGCCATCAACCTCCTGGGGAGACCTTGAAGTTATGTGGGACAAAGAGTGTCTCGGTGTCACATTGCATTTACGGTTCTAAATCCTGGCAAAGCCCATGCGTGCAGCTCTGGGATGTGCTTCTCTTGGACAGAGCTCCGCGTTTCCATCTCTCAGGCGGTGGGGCACCTCAGATAGTGGCAGAGCAGGTGACACCCCACAAGGGCTTAGGTGCATCCAGGCTCCTGGCGTGGCTGCAGGAGCCCCAGGAGATACTGCCCCTGCTGCCATGAACTGTCTGTGTCTGTGTGCAAGCGAAGGACTCGTGTGTCTGAAAACCCTCCTGTGACCGAGCAGGGAGCCCCCGCCAGAGCACCACTGACTCTTGGCCAACTGGCCATCCACCAGGACCCCAGAGGCCATTTTCCAGCGCTGCTATGGAGAATATCATTCCCAGTCTGCCCGGACATTCGGGGTTGCCCCATCACAGGGACAGAATCTGGCACTTCCCCTTGTTGAACGTCCTCTGATTGAGGATTGCCCAAACCTCTGATTTGAGGTCTCTCTGCGGGGCCTCCGTCTTCCATGAGGCCCTGGAGTGTTACAATGGCCCCTTGATTGCTTGGGAATGTGCAGTGTTCTGTGTTCCATGTGTTACATGAGGCCCCATATTGTCACAATGGCACTGAAATGAGAGAGGATCTCCATCCTTAAGGGTTTCGTAAATCAGAAGTTTTTCTTAGATAAAAATCCTAATCAACAAAGGGGTTTGCTTTCTTGGCATGGTAGCAGTCTTTTCTTTTCTTTTAAGACTACAATTAGTAGTAGGAGAGAGAATGTAGATGATACATGGAAACTAATAGAGAGTGTATCATATGCCCATCTTCAAGAAATTAGCTTACAGGCCTCAGAAAACTTGTTTAAGAAGAGATTGTTCTGTTAAAAAGAATCTCAATTATACATTGTTTAAGCAAATGGGAAGTTCTAAGACACGTCTTAGCTGGTCCTAAAGCATTTAGTTTAGGGGCCTAGGGGTGGGATAGATCAATCAGATATGTTACGAGGCCTGCTAAGGGAGAAGACCGCTCTGTGAAAATGACTGCCCCTCCCAGAAGAAATGGACGCTAGATGGCAGTCTTGCTCCACGAATAAAATCCAAGAGGCTATTTGACCCTAAAATCAGAAGAGAATTTTGGACTGCTTGTGAAGGGGAGGGTCTTTCAAGTATCACTGTATTTATACTCCGAAATTTATACTGATTCTTTGATTCATGCATGGCAGAGTACCCCCATGAATCCCCAGCTGGCATATTAAAGAAATGTTCGATCCAATGGTTTCTGGTCATGGGGTTTAATTCTTTTGTTTTATCCCTTTGATTCCATGAAGTTCCAAAGATATCCCACGGTTTGTTTAATTCCATGAGGTACCGCACATCCCAATGATGTCCCTTAAGTCCCTGCTATCTGTAGCTTCCCAGGGAACATTTGCTTCTATGATGCAGCGCAGTGCCACGACGGCCTCTTGATTCTGTGAGTTCCCCCAGTCTCCCAGCAGTCCTTTGGTTCCATGAGACCCTGCAATGTTGCAGTGGGTTGACCTTACCTGGATGCCAGGTGCCCAAAAAGCTGCTCTATTGCTGCCCTTCCCAGTCAGACAGAAGAGACAAAATAAGATGGAAAATTATTTCTACCTTGAGATCAGGCACTTTACTAAAGCAAAAGCCAAAGTTTGCGCATGCATAAGTGAAGAGGAAAATAAAAAGATTTTCTCTCTACTTCCTGTCAGCAGCGATACCTGGCCACTTCATGGGAAGCAGGGCTTCACCACACAGAGAAGCCGCTCAGAAGGCATGTATTGTAAAAAAATGGATTTTCCCCCTTTCCTGTTCCTTTCCTGCGCTCTTGTAGCTGAGCTGACGCCATATATTCTGCAATGTCCCTTTGGTCCATTTGGCTCAACTGACTTGTCTGTATCGCCTCCCATGATCTTGCCCCGATTCAGGGGACGAAGCTGACAATGCAGATGCTGCACCAGCCCTGCTCAGCAGTTGCCAAAGCACTGGTGTGATTAACCCCTTTGTAGCTCCCAATGCAAAGCACAGCACTGTGACATCTGCAGTGAGAAAATGAACTCCAGCTCAGACAGACCCAACACATGTGGGATTCTGAAATGTCTCAGGGTTCCTTTGGTTCCACGATGCCCCTCTCAGACCTGGTAGTAGAAAAATAAATCAAAAAATTGAGAAGAAATCATCTTAAAGTCATACTAAGCCTGTCTTCTACAGTCCAGAATCTATATATGTGTGACTGCAGATACTTGGGATGAGGGTAGATGCTCAGAGGAATTCATGGGTTTGATCTAGGAAACCTGTCCCAAAGTTTTCACTACCTTTTCCTCCTTGGACATTTCCTGATGCCCGGAGGAAGCTCATGTCCAACAGCAGCTCCATCCCCCACTTCCTCCTCCTGGCTGCAGCTCTTGCACTTCTGCTTCTTCCTGGGCATCTCCCTGGCTGCCCTCCTGGGCAACGGCCTCATCCTCAGCGCCGTAGCCTGCCACCACCACCTGCACACCCCCCAGGGACTTCTTCCTGCTCCACCTCTCCCTCACACACCTGGGCTGCATCTGCACCACTCTCCCCAAAGCCATGACCAATTCCCTCTGGAACACCAGGGGCATGTCCTACTCAGGATGAGCTGCACAGGTGTTTTTTGCTTTTCTTCTTGATCACAGCGGAGCTTGCCCTTCTCACCATCATGTCCTATGACCGCTACGTGGCCATCTGCAAAGTCCTTCACTACAGGACCCTCCTGGGCAGCAGAGCTTGTGCCCACATGGCAGCTGCCTGGGCCACTGGGAAGCGGGTCTGGCCCTGGGGCTGCAGGAGCTGCCGCCTGAGCGGATGATCTCCTGAGCAGTCCAGACATGCAGTCACTGTCCCTGTCCTCTATTGCCTCCCTTTCTTGCTGCAGGACCAGAAACGACTGTGCTGCCCTGCCTGGCTGGGGAGGGACAGGGAGATGGGAGGACCAGGGAGGGCCTGGTCTGGGCAGTTCCAGTGACTAGAAAACCCCAATGTTCATCTGAAGTGTAGGAGTGGGCAGGGTGGGAGCATTACGGGGCTGAGGTGGCTCCAGGCTCTGGGAGTGGTAGCAGGAGCCCAGGGAGACACTGCCCCTGCTGCAATGAACTGCCTGTGTGTGTGCCAGGGAAGGACTCGTGTCTCTGAACACCCCCGTGTGTGCATCAGTCCAGCTCAGGGTTGGACACCTCTCAGAGCCCTGACACATTTCTCTGTGTGACTCCAGGAAAACCCCCGCTGTGCCAGGGAGTTACCAGATCCTTTGCTGTCACCCTCCTGGTGTCCTGTGTAATGATGAAACTAGAAAAGGTGATCATCATACCCTGGTAATTTTCTAAGAGGAGAAATGTCACTGCTGGAAAGAAGTGTCACTGTTGTAAAGAAGTGTCACTGAAGAGGTGAGAAGAGGGAACATCATTGTTTCCTTCAGTCTGTTCCACAGCAGGTTCCCCTGGAGCCCCAGGGACACCTGCGGGGAACCCAGAGGGGCAGAGAAAGGGTTGCCTTTGGCTCTTGCTGTGCTGCTCAGCTGGGCCGGGCTCCCGGCACACAGGGAAATCCTGGCAAGCGGGCAGCACTGCAGAGAGACAGCTCTGCCCAGGAGCAGCTCCTCTGCACAGCCCAGCAGGGCCGAGGGCACTGCCTGTAGGCACGAGAGAAGAGAAGAAAGGCAAAGGGAGGTTAAAGGCAGCAGAAAGATGGGAGGTGTTCAGCTGAGACACAACTTGGGGACACAGCTTCACACTCCTCTGCAGAGTGAGTCTACAGGTGCAGGGCAATGTCGCTTGTGTTCCTGGAGGAATCTCCTAAAGCTACCACATCCCACAGCCTTGCACATCTGTCAGGACTCTCCCAGTTTCTCTGTTGCGCTGGAGGAGGATGTTCTCCAGGGCAGGCCTTCCCTGCAGCACCGTCAGAGGGACAGCGCAGGTGGGTTCCTTCTCCCAGGGATGGCTGCGGGCTGGGAAGGTGGGGGTGCAGTCAGGGATGCCCGGGGTTGTCCTGCAGAGCAGGGTCCCTGTGCTCCTGGGTTCTTTGTGCCAGGGCAGGGACTTTGCTGCCTGTTGGGGTCAGGTCTCATCCTGCCTGGGTAGTTGCCCACCCCTCTGCAGGGAGAAGTTGTCGGTGGGTGGTGAGAACCCCAGCAGGAGCCAGGCAGGTTCTTCCTGCCGTTGGATGAGGTGTGTGTGGTCAGGGCTGTGGGAGGTCAGGGCTGCTCCCAGATCCAGATCACACCAGCACATTTCCAAGAGCACTGTCAAATGGGAAGGACAGCACAATTATTAGGAAGGAATAGAGTTTTTCTCAGTCAGTGTTTTCAGTTTCCTACTCCTGAGGAATCTGGGGGTTGAGAAATGGAAAAGGAGCTCCCATGTTGGACAAGTCACTGAGACTCCTGAGCGGTAACTTGGAATGCACAAGTGCTTCTGTAAGCAACTTCCTAAAGTGCTTTCGGTCTCTGCTCTGCTTTTGACAGAAGCAGCATCACTTCTGCTGGACCCATCTGTTTTTTCTTTATCTGCTCTTTTCCACCTGCAAAAGGAAAAGTTTCCCAGTCAGTGCGCTGCAAACAGGCAGGTTTCTCTCAGGTCACAGTGAGTGCACAGACATTCGGATGGAGTGGTGACAGGGAAGTCATGAATGGATTTCTGATGTTGAGTCTACTGTTTTGAAATCAGAAAATGTGGTGTTGAAGTCATCGTTAGCCTTTGAGAGGGAAACAGGAGAAAAATCGGATAAATTTGTTGCTAAAAATGAGCTGCTTCAAACTGAGGTTGACCACCTTCAAAGTCTTGTTAAAATTTGGATGATTATGAAACAGTCAACTCACGGATTACCCCCATCAATACTAGACAATGCCCGCAGTATAAAGGCATAAAGCCCTCCCAGCCCTCCAGGAATCCTCAAATCCCATCCCGGTCCCACAGGACACTCCCAACTTCCCCTTAAACCCTCCGAGGCCCCCAGACTGCCTCCCAGACCCACAAAAACCCACAAGATGCCCCCAAACCCCTCCCAGTCACCTCCAGCCCTCCCAGGACCTTTCAAACCCTCTCCTAGTTGCCCCCTTCCCCTTGAGTATGCCCCCAAACTCTCTCCCAGTTCCTTCCCACATCCCCGACGATTCCCCAAAACCCCTCACAGCTGCCCCAATCTCCCCAACCTCCCTCCCAAACCCCCAAACTCCCCCAAACACCTTCCCAGTTACCCCCACGACCTCCAACCCCTTCTCAGCCTCCCCATTCCTTCCCAAAGCCCCTCCCAGTTGCCGGCCTGTCCCCCAGGCTCGGGTGAGGAGGTGCCCCAGGCTGACGGGCCCGCCCAGGCAGGGGCGGTTCCAGCAGCATGTCAGGAGCCACCCCGTGCCCCGAAAGCTCCCGCCCGCCCTGGAGCCACCTCAACTGCCCCTGCAGGGGAGAAATCCAGGCCGGAGCAGAGCAGGGGGCAGGGCCGGGCTGGGACCTCAATGGACGGGGGCACTGGGAGAGCAGGGGAGAGACCGGGATGGGCTGAGGGGGCACTGGGAGAGACACTGGGATGGGATGAGGGGGCACTGGGAGGGAGAGGGGAAAGTTTTTTGCCCTTTCCTGGGCACTTGAACACCCTCTGCACCCCCGTTCCCGGCCGTGCCGGCTGTCCTTCCCCCCCAAGCCATGAACAGGTTTTGGGGCTCCCTCGTGGGTCGCAGCCAATAGAACGGCTCTACTGGAATGACGTCATTGCCAAATTCTGCTGGGCCCCTGTCCTTGTGCCGGTGAGTCACCCGATAGAACGTCGAAACTTCCGCGGGGGCTGCCGGGATCGGGGCGGTGATGGCGGGGGAGGGGAGGATGGGGATTGAACCCGATTGGTCCCGATCGATCCCGGCCCCAGGGTCTCCCCCCGCCGCGCTGTTTTTCACGTGCGGCCCCAACGAGGCCATGGTGGTGTGGGGTGAGTTCAGGGGGTCCGGGGGCTCCTGGTGACCCCTCCGAATCTCCCCCAAGACTCTCGGGAACCACCAAGATTCCTGGGGACCCTTCGCCTTTCCCCCTCCTCCCCCACATCTCCTGTGCATCCCCTTAACCCTTGAAAATCTCCTGGGACCACCTCAGACCCCCAGACTCCCTCCTGGGGACCCCCAAACACTCTTCAGGACTCCGGGGCCCCTCCCGACCGCCTCCTAGAGTCTTTTGGGTGTCACCAACCCTTTACGGCGGATTCCTCCATCCATTTTTCCACCCCGGACTGCTGGGGGTCCACCCCTCCAAGAAACTACTGGGAACTCCCCAGTGTCCCACCACGAGATTCCTGGGTCCCTCCCCCCCCCCAACCCCCTGTGGGTGCCCCCATCCTTTCTTCCCCTCGAAAATATTCTTGGGGGTCCCCCAATGTCTCCTCCAGCCCCCATCCTGCCAGGGATGGATTTGGGGGGATCTCCTTCCCCTTCCCTCTGGCCCGAAGGCAAATGCCCCCCCTGTCCTTCTTCCTTCGCCCCCAGGCAGAAAAGAGAAGGGAAACAGCCAGTTGGCCCTGGCAGGTGTGGGTGTGTGCAGGCTGTGGTTGAGTGGTTGAGAAGGGAGAGGAGGGGGCTGGTGTTTGGGCCAAGTCCAGCAGGTGATGTCTTTTGTGTCTGGCAGTCCTTCGTCGGCTCCACGACCATCCAGCTTTTAGTGTTCATGACATACCCATCAGCCCTTCTCTTCTTGGCTCCTACACTTGCCAGCCCTAAGTTGCTCCTAAGTTCTCTTGCTGTCAGTTCATAAAGAGGTCTTGTCAAGTGTTACTGATTTAGAAACTAAACCCTGACATCTTTGCCTTTGCCAAAGATTTGTGTGAAAGGGCAGTGCTGTTGCAAAGCAGTGTTGAGCTTCACATTGGGTGACTTGGCAGCTTCCTCTGCATCACCCATGCACCCTGGGTTTCTTTGAAAAGTACTTTTCACTCCAAATGTGACACCACATTAGCCTGTAGGACATCCTGTCCCCAAATGGATAACTGTAAATATTAATAATAAAAAAGTGCCCCCCTCCATTATTCAAGAAAAGCTTGTATCTCTGTACTAAAAGCATCCAAGGGTCACGTCCCCCAGTTTTCTACCTGACAAGGGTTTGGAGGGGCTGCTTTGTGCAGGGAACCCTTTGGGGGCCCCTTGCACATGGGTAGGGCTGCACTCTGGGGGTGTGGGGCTTTGGTTCTTTGGTTGCCAGGGGCCACTGTGAGTCACTGAGCCGGGGTGGGGACAATGGGCAGGGCTGGCTGGGACAGGCTGTGGCACCTGTGACATAAAAGGGAAGTGTCCGCGTGGGGCAGCTCTGCAGGGCCCATCAGGGGATGCTGCCCAGTGCAGCCTGTGCTGTGGGGAGCACGCACACAGGGAGAGGCTGGTCTGGACGAGGGCCGGGGCAGCAAGGCCGCCCCAGGGAGTGGGTTCTGCCCCTGCCTGCATGGCCCAGCCCCTGGCAGGAGTGCCTTGGGCAGGGCCTGGTGCTGCTGCTGGGGCAGGAGGTGAGGCCTTGCCACCTGCCAGCTGCCTGGGCCCCTGTCCTTGCTGCGCCACATCCCCGAGGCTCCATCCCCGCTCCCCCAGCGCCAGCTCCCTCCTTCCCAGCCCCAACCAAGCCCTTCTCTGTGTCCTCCTGCAGGCCATGGCTTTCACAACATTCCTTTTGGTGCTTGTGCAAAGCATCATCCAGTCCCTGCAGACTCAGTGAGCTTGGAGGTCTTTTCCAAGCTGAAGGACTCTTGGATTCTGTGATTGTGTGCTGGATTCAGCTGGGTCCGTGTTAGCAGCATTAGTTTGCTCCCAAAGTTTCCTCGCTGTCAGCTCTTGTGGCCTAAGGCTTGAACTCCTTTAGCTCCTTGTGCTGAGCTACTGATGGGAAACAAGAGGCCTCTGCGAGCAGATTCCTGGTGTTCCCTGTAGAACAGTGAGGGAGAAGGTGTAGTCAAGTGGGAAGAGGAGTACTGTTTGTGTGTGGCCTCCTATGTGGCCTTGGCGCCTTTGAGGGGCTTGAAGGAGAAAAGAGCTTTGTTAAAGTGAGAAGTGAAATAGTGTGTTGTCTGTTCTCTCTGCAGGGAGAAGCTGTCGGTGGGGGAGGGGTCACAGAGTGGGGGAGAGGCCGTAAAGTGGGGGAGGGACCCCAGAGTGGGAGAGGGGTCACAGAATGGGGGAGGGGTCACAGAGTGGGGGAGGAGCCACAGAGTGGGGGAGGGACCATAGAGTGGGGGAAGGGTCTGAGAGTGGGGGAGGGGCCATAAAGTGGATGAGGGGCCATAGAGTGGGGGAGGGGTCAGAGAGTGGGGGAGGGGCCATGAAGTGGGAGAGGGGTCACAGAGTGGGGGAGGGGCTACAGAATGGGGTAGGGGTCACAGAATGGGGAAGGGGCCATAAAGTGGGGGAGGGGCCACGGGGTGGGGGAGGGGTCACAGCCTGGACTAGGGGGGTCAGGGCAGTGACCTCGGGGAGGGGGAGGGGTCAGGGCATGGGGTAGGGGTCTCACCTGATCCCGGGGCTATCGGGACCATGGCGGGGCCGAACCTGGTGGGGACACCCAAGTTTTTCCCAAATTTCCCCTCATTTTTCCCAGTTTTTCATCCATTTCTCCTAAATTTCCCACTCTTTCCCCAATTTTCCCCCCATTTCCCCCATTTTTCCCAAATTTCCCCATTTTTCTCAATTTTTCCCCATTTTTTTCCAAATTCCTTCCATTGTTCCCAAATTTCCCCCATTTTTTCCCATTTTCCCCAAATTCCTCCCATTTTTCCCAACTTTCCCCAATTTTTCATCCAATTTTACCCAAATTCCCCCATTTTTTTCTCAATTCACCCCATTTTTCCCAAATTTCCCCATTTTTCTACAAATTCCGCAATTTTTTCCCAATTTTTTCCTAAATTTCCCTTAATTTTTCCCAATTATCCCCCATTTTTCCTGATTTTTCACCCATTTTCCCCAAATTTCTTACTTTTTTCCCAGTTTTCCCTCCATTTCCCCTCAAAATCCCCCATTTCCCCAAATTTCTGACTTTTTCCCCAAAATTTCCCCCGTTTTTCCACATTCTCCCGGATTTTCCCCCAGTTTTCCTAAATTTCCCCCCATTTTTTCCCCATTTTTATCAATTTTCCCCAAATTTCCCACTTTTTTCTCAAATTTTCCCCCATTTTTCCCAATTTTTCATTCGTGTCCACCAAATTTCCCACTTTTTTCCCCAATTTTTCCCCATTTTCCACAAAATTCCTGGTTTTTTCCCCCCATTTTTTCCCACTGGGGAAATTTGGGAAATTTGGAAAACTGGGGACCCAAAAATCCACGAAAATGTGGGATAATGGGGGAAAAATGTGGGGGAAATCTGGAGAAAAAAATGTGAAAATGTGGGAAAAATGGGGGGAAAATCAGGAAAGTGGTGAAAAATCTGGGAAAATGTGGGCAAATGGGGAAATTGCGGAAAATTCTGGGAAAAATGTGAGAAAAATCCGGGGAAATGGGGAAAAATGGGGGAAAATGTGGGAAATTCTGGGGAAAATGGGGAAAAATATGGGAAAATATGGAAAAATGAGGAAAAAAGGGGGAAAATGGGGAAAAATGTGTGAAAATCTGGGACAATGTGGGAAAAATGGGGGGAAAATCTGGGAAAATGGGGGGAAATCGAGAAAAAATCCGGGAAAATGGGGGAAAAATTGGGAAAAAACAGGGAAAATGGGGAAAAATTGGGAAAAAACCTGGGAAATTCTGGGGAAAATGGGAGAAAATCTGGGAAAAATGTGGAAAAAATGGGGGGGAAAGGGGATAAATTGGGAAAAATCTGGGAAAATAGGGAAAAATGGGGGGGAAATGGGGAATATTCTGGGAAAATCTGGAAATATGGGGAAAAAAATCTGAGAAAAATGGGGAAAAATGTGGGAAAAATGGGGGAAAATGAGGAAAAATCTGGGAAAATGTGGAAAAAATGTGGGAAAAATCATGGAAACTGGGGGGAAATTGGGAAAAAATCCGGGGAAATGTGGGAAAAAAAGGGGGGAAATCTGGGAAAATGGGGAAAATAATTGGGAAAAAATCTGGGAAAAAATGGGCAAAATGAGGAAAAATCTGGGGAAATAGGGAGAAAATCTGGGAAAATGTGGGAAAAAATTTGGGAAACTGTGGGAAAATGGGGAAAAATCCGAGAAAATGGGGGCGAAATGGGGAAAAATCTGGGGAAAATGGGGAAAATGGGGAAAATCGGGAAAATCAAGAAAAATGTGGGAAAATCTGGGAAAATGTGGGAAAATCTTGGAAAATCTGGAAGAAAATCTGGAGAAAAATCTGAGAAAATGTGGGAAAAATGGGAAAAAATGTGGGAAAAATCTGGGAAAATGTGGGAAATTCTGGGAAAAGTGGAGGAAAAATCGGGAAAAATCCGGGAAAATGGGGAAAAAATAGGGAAAAATCTGGGAAAATCTGGGAGAAATCTGGGAAAATGGGGACAAACTGGGGGGGAAATGCTGGAAATTCTGGGGAAAATGGGGGGAAATGGAGAAAAATGGGAAAAAATCTCAGAAAATGGGGAAAAATGGGGAAAGATTTAAAAAAATGGGAAAAAATCTTGGGAAAATCTGGGAAAAATGAGGAAAAATCTGGGAAAATGTGGAAAAAATGGGAGAAACTCCAGGAAATGGGGAAAAATGGGGAAAGATAAAAAAAATTTTGGAAAAATGGGGAAAATATGGGAAATTCTGGGAAAAATCCAGGAAAATGGGGGAAAAATCTGGGCAAATCTGGGAAAAATGTGAGAAAAAATCGGGGAAAATGTGGAAAAAATGGGAAAAAAAATCTGGGAAAATGTGGGAAAAATGGGGAAAAAATGGGGAAAAGTCTGGGAAAATGGGGGGAAAATGTGGGAAAATCTGGACAAAATGGGGGAAAATCTGGGAAAATGGGGGAAAACTGGGAAAAAATCTGGGAAAATGTAGGAAAATTGGGAAAATGTGGAAAATGGGGGGGAAATGGGGAAAATTCAGGAAAATGTGGAAAAATGGGGGAAAATCTGGGAAAAATGGGGAAAATGGGGGGAAATGTGGAAAAACTGGGTTAAACTGGGAGGAACTGGGAGAAACTGGGCCAGAGGGAAAGGGATGTTGCCATGAAAATGTGAGCCCACCCCTCCCCCACCCGGCCCAGGGCCCACGGGGGGGGGAACTGGGTTAAACTGGGACATACTGGGAGGCACTGGGGGGGACACTGGGAGTTACTGGGAGCTACTGGGGGAGTCACTGGGGTTACTGGGATGGACACTGGAGTTACTGGGAGCTACTGGGGGGGTCACTGGGGTTACTGGGATGGACACTGGGGTTACTGGGAGCTACTGGGGGGGTCACTGGGGTTACTGGGAGTTACTGGGAGCTACTGGGGGGTTTACTGGGAGTTACTGGGAGCTACTGGGGTGGACACTGGGGTTACTGGGAGTTACTGGGATGGACACTAGGATTACTGGGAGTTACTGGGAGCTACTGGGATAGACACTGGGGTTACTGGGAGCTACTAGGAGCTACTGGGGGGGTCACTGGGGTTACTGGGGGGGTCGCTGGAGATACCGGAGGCATTACTGGGGTTACTGGGAGCTACTGGGAGCCACTGGGAGCGGCCCACCCCCCTCCCTCCCCAAGGTCACCCCAAGGACACGGAGGGGGTGAGGGGGGGAAGCCCTGCCCCCTCCCAGTCCCTCCCAGTCCCTCCCAGTTCCCTCCCAGTCCCTCTCAGTACCTCCCAGTACCTGAACTGGTCACACTGGGAGTGGCTCCAGGTCCCCCCTCCAGTTTGGGCCCCCGGGGTTATTTTTGGGACCCGGTGACGTCACTGGGGGGGAGGGGCCTCGAGGGGGCGGCCCCTCCCCTCTCCCTTCCCAGTACAGACCAGTAAGGGACCAGTAACGGCCCCAGTGGGGGGGGGAGGGGAAGGAGGGAACACTGAGGGTGGGGATGGAGCAGGATGGTCCTTGAGCGTGGGGGAAGGGCAGGAGGTTCCCTGAGGGTGGGGGAAGGGCAGGACCGTCCCTGAGGGTGGGGGAGGGGTAGGCGGGTCCCTGAGGGTGGGGGAGGGGCAGGAGGGACCCCGAGGTGGGGGGAGGAGCAGGAGGGTCCTGAGGGTTGGGGAGGGGCAGGGAGGGACCCCGAAAGTGAAGGAGGGGCCCTGAGGGTCCCTGAGGGTGGGGGAAGGGTAGGAAGTTCCCCGAGGGTGGGGGAGGGGCAGGAGAGTCTCTGAGGTTGGGGGAGGGGTCCTGAGGGCCCCTGAAGGTGGGGGAGGGGTAGCAGGTTCACTGGGGGGAGGGGAAGGAAGGGACCCTGAGGGTGGGGGAGGGACAGGAGGGACCCTGAGGGTTGGGGAGGTGCAGGAAGGGGGGGGAGGGGCTTTGGGGGGGCCCTTAAAGGTGGGGGGAGGGGCTGAAAGTGGGTCCATCATTGGGAGGGGACACGCCCACCCAAAACCCAGTAAGTCCCAGTTGAGCTCCCAGTTCAGGGAGGGGGAGAGGATGCAAAAGACACGCCCACTTGCAGAGGCTATGGCCACCTTGGGATGGGACACGCCCACCAGGGAGAGACCACGCCCACCTAAAGAAGGGACACGCCCACCCCCAAACCACTAAGTCCCAACTGAGTTCTGCCTTAACTGGTCCTTACTGGTCCCACCACCCCATTCCGCATTCCAGTGACCCGTGCTGGTCCATACTGGTTTATACTGGTCTATCCAGGTTTATACTGGTCTGTACTGGTCTGACCTTGTTGGAGATGCTGAAGTGCCCCCAACCCCCTTAACTGGTCCTTACTGGTCCCACCGCCCCATTCCCCGTTCCAGTCACTTTACTGGTCCATACTGGTTTATACCGGTTTATACTGGCCCATACTGGTCTATACGGGTTTATACTGGTTTATACTGACCTGACCTTGATGGAGATGCTGAAGTGCCCCCAACCCCCTTAACTGGTTCTTACTGGTCCCACCACCCCATTCCCCGTTCCAGGGACCCGTACTGGTTTATACCGGTTTATACTGCTCTACCCTGGTTTATACTGGTCTGTACTGGTCTGACCTTGATGGAGATGCTGAAGTGCCCCCAACCCCCTTAACTGGTCCTTACTGGTCCCACTGCCCCATTCCCCATTCCAATGACCCATACCGGTCTGTACTGGTTTATACTGGTCTATACCGGTCTATACCAGTCCATACTGGTCTATACTGGTTTATACTGGTCTGTACTGGTCTGACGTTGACGGAGATGATGAAGCGCCCCCAACCCCCTTAACTGGTCCTTACTGATCCCACCACCCCATTCCCTGTTTCAGTGACCCGTACTGGTTTATATCGGTTTATACTGCTCTACCCTGGTTTATACTGGTCTATACTGGTCCATACTGGTTTGTACCGGTCTGTACTGGTCTGACCTTGATGGAGATGCTGAAGTGCCCCCAACCCCCTTAACTGGTCCTTACTGGTCCCACCACCCTGCTCGCTGTTCTAGTGACCTGTACTGGTCCATACTGGTCCATACTGGTCCGTACTGGTTTTTTACTGGTCTATACTGGTCTATACTGGTCTATACTGGTCTACACTGGTCTATACTGGTCTATAATGGTCTGACCTTGATGGAGATGCTGAAGTGCCCCCAACCCCCTTAACTGGTCCTTACTGGTCCCACCACCCTGCTCGCTGTTCTAGTGACCTGTACTGGTCCATACTGGTCCATACTGGTCCGTACTGGTTTTTTACTGGTCTATACTGGTCTATACTGGTCTACACTGGTCTATACTGGTCTATAATGGTCTGACCTTGATGGAGATGCTGAAATGCCCCCAAGCCCCTTAACTGGTCCTTTTCGGTCCCACTGCCCCATTCCCCATTCCAGTGACCCATATTGGTCTATACTGGTCCATACTGGTTTATACTGGTCTATACCGATCTATACTGGTCTATGCTGCTCTGTACTGGTCTGACCTTGATGGAGATGCTGAAGTGCCCCCAACCCCCTTAACTGGTCCTTACTGGTCCCACCGCCCTGCTCCCCATTCCATTGACCCATACTGGGTCGTGGTGGCAAGAACTCCAGCAGGAGCCAGGTGGGGTCTTCCTGCCGTTGGATGAGTGCTCTGGGAGGTCAGGGCTGCTCACAGATCCAGATCACACCAGCACATTTCCAAGAGCACTGTCAAATGGGAAGGACAAAGCACAATTATTAGGAAGGAATGGAGCTTTTCTCAGTCAGTGTTTCCAGTTTCCTACTCCTGAGGAATCTGGGGGTTGAGAAATGGAAAAGAAACTCTCATGTTGGACAAGTCACTGAGACTCCTGAGCGGTAACTTGGAATGCACAAGTGCTTCTGTAAGCAACTTCCTAAAGTGCTTTCGGCCTCTGCTCTGCTTTTGACAGAAGCAGCATCACTTCTGCTGGACCCATCTGTTTTTTCTTTTTCTGCCCTTTTCCACCTGCCTGAGGTTTCTCTCAGGTCAAAGTGAGAGCACAGACATTTGGATGGAGTGCTGACAGGGAAGTCATGAATGGATTTCTGATGTTGAATCTACTGTTTTGAAATCAGAAAATGTGGTGCTGAAGTCATCGTTAGCCTTTGAGAGGGAAACAGGAGAAAAATCGGATAAACTTGTTGCTAAAAATGAGCTGCTTCAAACTGAGGTTGACCACCTTCAAAGTCTTGTTGCGCCAGAGTGCAGAGAGAAAACTGTTGCTAAAAAAACAGGCTCCTAGTTTGGTCAGGCAACTTCATAAACCAGTGTCTTACCCTGGCATTGAGTCTTGGGAAACCACAGAGAACCCTGATTCTAAGTCTCAGGAGAGAAAGAAACAAGGAGAATTTGAAGTTCAACTGATGTTTCTAGAGTCTCCCAGCTTTCCTCACATTAATGAAAATAGACTGAGTGATCGCTGTGATAATGAACAAAGGGAAGATTATTCTTTACCTCCCTCAATTTCCTTTGTGCCTGATACTGAATCCACTAAAAAACCTTGGACTCAAAAAGAGAACCCGACCCAGAAAACAACTCAATTCATTCTGATTCAAGTGGTTAAAGAGCAGAAGCATTATGGCGATAAACCTGGACAAATTAAAAGCCAACCAGTGAAATCCTATCAATATATCACATACCTTGGGATTCCACTTTGTTCTCATCAACAGTTAATACAATTTCCAATGGATATGGGGACAAAATGTTGGCAGCAAAATGCCAAAGATGGGATTAAAACCCAGACAAAAAAGAATTAAAATCACTGGAGAAAAAGAAGAAACCAGTCTTCAACCAAGAGCTTCACCGTTACTGTTTTGTTGATATTACCTTTTTGCTTTTTATTCTAATAATCATATTGTGTGTTAAAATTTGGATGATTATGAAACAGTCAGCTCACTGATTACCCCCATCAATACTAGACGATGCCCGCAGTATACACCCGTCCCAGTCCCTCCAGGAGCCCTCAAATCCCATCCTGGTCCCACAGGACACTCCCAACTTCCCCTCAAACACTCCGAGGCCCCCAGATTGACTCCCAGATCCAGAAAACTCTTGCTGCCTGCCCATGGAGTGCCCAGTGTGGCCCACCAACTGCACCACAAAGCCAAAGCTTCCAGGCTTTCTTTCCTGGGAATTAAGGCTGTTGTTTCCTATTTTCAGCCGTGCCTCCCAACTGATAGCCCAACTCCCAAACTGCTAACATGCCTGTTGATACACAATTGTTAAAATAAACCTTGCCAGTATATGTTTTCAGACACCGATTATTTAGTGTCGTTTCACTTTAATCCACCCCAAGGGAATTATTAATAAAAACCTGAGTTACCCCCTCTCCCCTTTTCCTGGGGCGGGTTGTAACACCAATCAGCACTGACTCTGCCCAGTAGGCATAGCAAAGGAAGTTTCCTTTTGGTTTAGGGTTTAGGGTTAGGGTTTAGGGTTAGGGTTAGGGTAAGAGTTAGGGTTAGGGTTAGGGTTAGGTTTTGAGTTAGGGTTAGGGTTAGAAAGGGTTAGGGTTAGGGTTAGGAAATTTAGGGTTAGAGTTAGAGTTAGCAAAAGTTAGGGTTAGGTTTAGGGTTAGGTTTAGGGTTAGGGTTAGGGTTAGGGTTAGGGATAGGGATAGGGTTAGGGTTAGGGTTAGGGTTTAGGGTTAGGGTTAGGGTTAGGGTTAGGGTTAGGATTCAGGTTAGGGTTAAGGTTAGGGTTAGGGTAAGGGTTAGGGGTTAGGATTGGGGTTAGGGTTAGTGTTAGTCAGAATCTGTCTCAATGTGCGATCTAACTATCGCGGGTTTACCCCATTCCAGGAACGCAGTGGTGCCCAGTAAACCCCTCTCGGGCTATAAGCCCGATTCAGTGCCCACCGCTGTCAGAATCTTTTGCTTTTTCTCTCCGGTCTCTGCTTTTGCTGTTGCTGTTCTGTTGCATGTCTGGCAGAATACCCACCGCCGTCCAGTATGTACTCTGCTTCTATAGAGCACTGTCCCCTAACCCCAATATTAAAAGAGAGACGGGAAGCTATGCGCAAACCCTGTTCCCTAACCCTAACCCTAACCAAGAGACTGCAAGCTATGCGCAAACCTTTTTCCCTAACCCTAACCTTAAAAGTGAGAATGCAAGCCATGCGCAAACCCTTTTCCCTAACCCTAACCCTAACCAAGAGACTGCAAGTTATGCGCAAACCCTCTTCCCTAACCCTAACCTTAAAAAAGAGACTGCAAGCTATACGCAAACCCTTTTCTCTGAACCTAACCTTAAAAAAGAGACTGCAAGCTATGCGCAAACCCGATTCCCTGACCCTAATCCTAAAAAAGCGAATGCAAGCTATGTGCAAACCCTGTTCCCTAACGTTAACCTTAAAAAAGAGACTGCAAGCTATGCACAAAACCAGTTCCCTAACCCTAACTTTAAAAAAGAGACTGCAAGCTACTAGGGTTAGGGTTAGGGTTAGGGTAAGGGTTAGGGTTGGGGTTAGGGTTTAGGGTTAGGGTTAGGGTTAGGGTTAGGGTTAGGGTTAGGGTTAGGATTCGGGTTAGGGTTATGGTTAGGGTTAGGGTAAGGGTTGGGGGTTAGGGTTGGGGTTAGGGTTAGGGTTAGTCAGAATCTGTCGCAATGCGCGATTAACTATCGCGGGTTTACCCCATTCCAGGAACGCAGTGGTGCCCAGTAAACCCCTCTCGGGCTATAAGCCCGATTCAGTGCCCACCGCTGTCAGAATCTTTTGCTTTTTCTCTTGGGTCTCTACTTTTGCTGTTGCTGTTCTGTTGCGTGTCTGGCAGAATACCCACCGCCGTCCAGTATGTACTCTGCTTCTATAGAGCACTGGCCCCGCCCACTGGGTGGAGTCAAGAGGTGGAGTCCGTGTTGATTGTTCTGCGTCACTGGCTCCGCCTACTGGGCGGAGTCAGTGCTGATTGGTGTTACAACCCGCCCCAGGAAAAGGGGAGAGGGGGTAACTCAGGTTTTTATTAATAATTCCCTTGGGGTGGATTAAAGTGAAACGACACTAAATAATCGGTGTCTGAAAACATATACTGGCAAGGTTTATTTTAACAATTGTGTATCAACAGGCATGCTAGCAGTTTGTGTGCTGTCATACCACAATGTGACACAGTGTAAGGGGGGTACTTTTGAATTAGATGATCAATGGAGCATAGAGGCGTGAGAACGGAATCATATTAGGATGTGAAACCAGCTAGAGTATGGTACAATGTAACTTCATGGCACAAGCTAATTGTAAGGTCCATTGTGCTTTTCAGCAAGTCAGCCTGATATCCCCTATTATCAGAGCTGAGTTCTTCCTTGGTTTTGCTACATATTGCAAGATAGATACATCTACCCTTGAAACACAATGGTAGAGGTCATACATAGGGGTGAGAAAGATGATGATGGGAGGAAGATTATGTGGGCAGGGGTCGCTCGCCCCTTGCCCTACAAGTAGGGCATGCGCAGACTGCTGCCATGAGGTAATGATCAGGCGGTGTTTGGCTGCCATTCAGGCATCACCTTATACTGCGTACTGGCCCTACGTAGTGTAATGTGGAACTGATAAAAATGGGGTGTCGGAGCTGCTGAGTTGAGCGATACTCATCCTACCACCGAGACTGTGTTGCTCCGCGGGGACGCCCGCTAAGCATGGGTACCGACCAGTTGCTGCAGATCCTGACAACCCTGGCCTGTCTGTGTGGGTAAGCACAGTTTTTTGATAGGAAACAACTGAGAGAACAAACTTTTTTAATATCCTTTTAGTGTTCCTTTAATTCCCCTTTTATGTTTATACTATTTTTCCTTTAGTTTTCCCTTTTTACTAACCAATATCGTGTTATCCATAATATTGTGTTAAGATCCTTCTTTGGTATCCCTTTTTCACTAGTTAATACTGTATTTAATGCTGTTCGTAGTATTTGTTTTAATGCCACCCGATAAGATAGTTAGTTTCTATCCCTTTTTCTTTTTAGTTTTTAATCCCTCTTGTTAAGTTTATTACTAGTATTATTATTCTCACTGTAATAAAAGATATTTTGTGTGCTTGAGTATTTTTGGCACTTGTCTTTATTCCGGACATGTATCCGAACGTACTGCTACATAAATTGGCGTAGTCAGCAGGATACATGGAGGAATAAGCAGTGCCCCAGGGAATTCGTTGGTGGAGTGCTCAACTGACGTGTCCCTGTGTATTGGTGGGAGATCTTCAGGTGGAGTGCACAGCTGACGTGTCCCTGTGTATTGGTGGGAGATCTTCAGGTGGAGTGCACAGCCTGGAGAGCCGCGTCCCCGTGTGTGTTGTGTTAAAAGGGAGATTCTCAGGTGGAGAGCATAGCCTGGGAAACCGCGTCCCTGTGTGTGTGGTGAACTCTGTGTGGGTGCCGTGAGTGCCAGTGTCTGGGTTCATATCTTATAATTGTTTTGTTTTAAAGTGGTTTTTGTTGTTCTTGTTGATTAAGTTACTATATAGGTGGCAATGCTTGTGTTTTATATGCTTTGTTTGTTTTTCGCATATGGGAGGTAGTTCTGAGCAATTAATTGTGAGTATACCACACTTCTTGAGACCTAGAATTAAGATTTGTCCTTTTTTGCAACTGTTGTTTATATGTACGACTTTGTTGTATTAATTGTAATAAATATATCTTGGGACGTAGAGGCAACCAGGAGATAAGGCTAGATCGGACTTTAAATTTTTATTGTATTCGGTGTGGAGCGAATCAAAGCCTAGAAGATACCCAGTGGATTAGGTTTTATTGTTGTTTCACTCATAGATATGTCTTTCTGAGGATTCATTTAGAGTTACTGTAGAGTGTGTATTTTGTGGTTGGTATATAAAGATTTTAGATTTGATGTGTATGTGTAGTTAGGCTTGTTTGTGATGTAAGAGCCATAGTTTGTGGATTAGTGTGTCTCATTGTGTTTAGCTTAAAAATTGAGAATCTTTTGTCATTGTTCTGTTAGTGAGAACATTAGTAGATTAAGATGAAAAAGTGGTTAGGAGGGTCAGCCGCAGGCGGCAATGAACCTAAGAAAGCTCCTCCCCGTGAATTAATAGAATTGGGGCAGGAGCCATAGATTACTTTGTAGAATAAGTGGGAAGCATGTACAAAGATTCCTCTTGAGTATTGGGGGCAGCAGACCCCAATGGAGGTATTGCAATACTGGGAGCAGTTTACCCCTACTACTAAATCAAGCAGTCATCTGGAACAGGCTGGACGAATGGGGGGGTGCACTGCTTACTGCATACAAGTTAACTGTGGAAAAATGCAAAAAACTGCAGGAGCAGCTGAATGCTCTAAGAGCCACTCAGCTGGTACAACGCCAGACTTTACTTGACCTTCAGGCCTAAAAGAACAGGGTAGAAGATAAATGTGTTACTTTAGCTGAGAAATATGCTGTGAGAACTGTTCGGCACAGACAAAGGAAAATAGACCCAAGTGATCGGGGACCAGGGGTGTGAGCTCTAATCACTTCCCCTGACTGAGATCCAGAGAAGTGGGATAGTAACATATAGAGTAGTAGTGATGATTCTGATGAGGACGATTTTATAGAAAATTCAGAGAAGTTATCAACATCAGATGAGTTGGCACACAGAGCAAGGGGCTGACTCTGTGATAATAGACGATGTTGATGCCACGAAGTTTTTAGGGTTAACTAATGATGTATATGTACAAAATGCCCTTCGGCGTTTAAGACGAACACCAGGAGTTGATAGAACTTTGGTTTCAGTTATTGCTGAAGGTCTCAGTGACCGTTTTACTAATGATGGATCATGGCAGGATGGAAGTTCATCCTGGGTGACTCTGCATCAAGCAATCAAAATATTAAAGGGGGAAGAAATGAAAATAGCTATTGAGCTGCAAAGCCCTGAACTTTACATGCAACAGCCTTTAATTCCAGTAATGCGAAACAAATTGTTAGAAGGCTGTCCTGTACCCTGGAAACCATACATTATTCCACTGTTAGTGTCTAACTCAGGGGCACCCATAGAAGAGATCATAGAGAGGTTGCAGCAACTTGGTGACCTTCCAGGCCTCCCACCCACAGAACAAAACCTTAACTTGATACTGTTGTAATGAGGAGGGGTAATATGATACCTCAAGTAAATATTAAGTTGTTAGTATTTGGAAGCGGGGAGTTGTTTGTGTTTTGTCTCCCATAGGACCCTGCTGGCTTCCAGCATGTTTGATGAAACCTTATCATGAGCGGCAAGAATTCTGGACAGAGATCAGTGAATGCTGAGCAGCACAAGACCAGCCCGAATATCACATGGAAGAAAAACATATCCTAAATATAATTAATTGTGTCTACTAACTTTTGCTAACTGGTGTAATGACTCAGTTATCGTGTACCTGTCTCTCGTGTGTCTTGTCCACACCTGATGTTGTGATTTATGTAATGAACAATGTCCTGGCCAGAGGCTGGGAGGCTATAGCTACCAAAGCCATGATTACTCCTGCATTAGCCTATTCAGTGCAGGTCATGTATCTTGAATAACAAGATGGATTGGTTATTCTTTCCTGCATAGCAAGTCTCGTGTCCCAATAGATCCCTGGATCTACTGCTCCAGAGATAAGAAGGTTTATATTTCTTAGATGAGTTGCACCAACAATCTGTATGCTTCATTTTGTATTACTGGTAAGCAACAATCAGAATTGGAATATTATTCCTGAACAGTGTGCTGCCAAGTTGTTCTGGCAGCAGTGTTAAAGGTAAAGGCTAAAGCTAAGCCCTGGCTTCAAGAAGTGAAGGACATATGTGATGCCGTGTGCAGAGGGACTGCAATTGTACTTGGTTTTGTCTCCTGGGATGGGGCAGACGTGCCATTAAGGGGGGAAAGAAGACAATAGAAAACTATAAAACTTGTAACATCCTGAAGCCTAATGGTCATCACTGTATAGAATGATCTGTTTCTGTGCTATTCATGCCACACCAATGATGTTTGTGAAGATCAGGCAGAACGGTGTGGTTTGGGAATTCTAAATCAGACACTGATTGTTTTGCAGTGCTCATATTTGTATGTGTTTCATCCCAGTAGTGTTACAGCAAGTGGCAAGAATTATTTGGAATCAACAAATGACAGAAACCTTTTGGCTTACGAGTCTATACAAGAATATATGTGATTTTGAAATAACCATGTGTGAGGTGCTGGGCCTCGCAGAAGAAAAGCTTATGTTGAAAAGCTGGTTGGTAAGACTGCAAATGAAGGACTGATGTTTGTGGACCTCCCTATGGGCTCTGGTTTGCATCATGTTTACAATTTTCTTATGATGAACTGGTAATATTCTAGTTAAGTACAGAAATGATTTCACACTCAATGGTATAGTTAATATGAAGATGGATAAAATTCTTTTATAGCATGGAGGCAAGAGATAACCTGTACTATCACTCCATGAGGTGAAGGGGGATTGACTGCAGTCAGGGGTAAACTGGGGCAGGACGGTTTGCTCCCGATGAGGCCTGGAATCTGTACAGAGAGTGCAAGCTTTCTGTGGGAGCGGTTGGTGAGACCAGGATGTTGTCTGGTGTTGCATCAAACTCCAGATAAACATTGCCTGTGATAGCTCCTAACAGACCTATAAACGTGTGACTGGCAGTCAACCACTTCATACTATAAAAGATGAATCCAGACTATAAAATTCTGAAATGAGACTATAAAATTCTGAAATGAGAAGTTCTGTTGTACTAGACTTTATATTTTGCAGAAATTCCTGAGATTCATTGTGTTGTCCGGGCCCATACGATTGGACACACCTGTTCACCTGTCCAAACTTGGAAACTAGGTCTGCCAACCGGGAAAAGATTATCTCAAGTACTGTTGACTCCAAGTAAATGACCACTGTAATCCACTTAGATCTCCTCACTGGGGATGGACATGATTATATTATTGTCTGTATTTTCACTGTTACTCAGTTGTTATGTTGTTTACATTTTTAGAAATGACACTTCATCAATACACTGTTCGAGTCATTCACCAGTGTCATGGTCCAACCATGGAGCACGCGGTGGGATGGAATCCAACAGCCCCCAGGAGCTGGTTTCTCCCCTGAGGGTGCAGAGCAGCAGGGCCTTTTCCAGACCCAACTGTACCTTCCAGAAAGATATCAGCTACACTTTGCTTCTTTGTTGACTTCTGTTTTAGATGTCAATGTGTGGACCACCCTGGCCAACGTGACGAAGATGGACGTGATATGTGTGTCCATGGTAACTCCCACGAGTCCTTTTCGCACCTGTCTGGTTGGAGTACCCATTGATAACTACTGGTGGGGAACTCTATATAATGAGACCGTGTTAGCAAACTGCACATATCCAGGAGTTGACATTTTTTCTTAGAGATATTTACCAGAACGCATCAGCTTGGTGCAATGAGACTCTGCAAAAACAATTTATTCCTGGATCTGATGCAATAGGTCTCCCAAATGATCTGTTTCTCATTTGTGGACAAAGAGCATGGAAAGGTATTCCGGGAAAGGCTGTAGGAGGCCCTTGTACCTTTGGACGATTAACCTTTTTTCATCCTCGCAGCGTAACCTTGCCTAAACTAAGAAGACGCAGACGTAGCACACGGCGATTTATTCCAGACTGTAACTCTGATGTAGAGTTTTGGAATAAGGCTGAAAGAATAACTGCTAGTGTAATATCTCAGATAGGGACTGCTCATGCTTTGGCTTCTCTAAATAAACTAGGATGCTGGTTGGCTAAAGAAGCTAATGCTACTTCTGCTGCTTTGAGTGCATTGCTCACAGATGTAGACTCTGTTAGACATGCAAGTTTACAAAATAGAGCTGCTATTGATTTTTTTTTTTGTTGTTAGCCCAGGGACATGGCTGTCAAGATTTTGAGGGCATGTGCTGCATGAATTTAAGTGATCATTCTGAATCTGTTCATGCTAGCACCCAGAAATTAAAAGCCCTTACTCAACAGTTACATGTTCATGATGAATGGAACGTCTTTGGTGATTGGAAATGGGGATGGCCCTGGTTACGAAAAGCGTTAATAGGCTTGTCAATAGTTGGATGTATAATAACATGCATATTGTGTATGATTCCCTGTATACTAACATGCGTACGTCAAATGACAAACACCAGGCTAAATGCATTGCAATTTTGAGTAGTTCGTTATCACCCTCTTGCTACCATTGATCACGCGGTGGTATGTAAGGGGGGTACTTTTGAATTAGATGATCAATGGAGCATAGAGGCGTGAGAACGGAATCATATTAGGATGTGAAACCAGCTAACTTCATGGCACAAGCTAATTGTAAGGTCCATTGTGCTTTTCAGCAAGTCAGCCTGATATCCCCTATTATCAGAGCTGAGTTCTTCCTTGGTTTTGCTACATATTGCAAGATAGATACATCTACCCTTGAAACACAATGGTAAAGGTCATACATAGGGGTGAGAAAGATGATGATGGGAGGAAGATTATGTGGGCAGGGGTCACTCGCCCCTTGCCCTACAAGTAGGGCATGCACAGACTGCTGCCATGAGGTAATGATCAGGCGGTGTTTGGCTGCCATTCAGGCATCACCTTATACTGCGTACTGGCCCTACGTAGTGTAATGTGGAACTGATAAAAATGGGGTGTCGGAGCTGCTGAGTTGAGCGATACTCATCCTACCACCGAGACTGTGTTGCTCCGCGGGGACGCCCGCTAAGCATGGGTACCGACCAGCTGCTGCAGATCCTGACAGCCCTGGCCAGTCTGTGTGGGTAAGCACAGTTTTTTGATAGGAAACAACTGAGAGAACAAACTTTTTTAATATCCTTTTAGTGTTCCTTAAATTCTCCTTTTATGTTTATGCTATTTTTCCTTTAGTTTCCCCTTTTACTAAGATCCTTTTTTTTTTTTGGTATCCCTTTTCACTAGTTAATACTGTATTAAATGCTGTTCGTAGTATTTGTTTTAATGCCACCCGATAAGATAGTTACTTTGTATCCTTTTTTAGTTTTTAATCCCTCTTGCTAAGTTTATTACTATTATTATTATTCTCACTGTAATAAAAGATATTTTGTGTGCTTGAGTATTTTTTGGCACTTGTCTTTATTCCGGACATGTATCCGAACGTACTGCTACACACAGAGATAACCTTGGGGGGGGGAAAGAAAATGCATAGGGGAGAGAAAGGCAGGAGAAGAGCAAGGGAGAGTAAGAGAAAGAAAAGCTGAGAGTGGACAGATGTATATAGTCACCGCCCACGGGGTCCAGCGATGCTTCCATGTCTGTCAGTTGAAGTGGTGGCCTTGATCTGCCGGGGGTGAAGGAGGGAAGTCCCCATACTCCAAGAAGTTATGAGTTATAGCCATGATTAGTGTCACGGACCATGCCTCAAGCCTCCAACATCTCGAGGGTTGCAGTCTCTCTTCTAAGGTTAGGGAACAGGCTTTGGGCATAGCTTGCAGTTACTGTGTGGACCAATTGTCAGAGACTGAAATGGTTAATGATTTATGCATTCTAGGAGACTTTTCAGGCTTTTGACCTGCATGATACCTCTGATGAGCAGTCGGGCCCCTCCCTCCCTCCAGTGCTGACGGTGTGAAGCCCTGAAAAGGCAAGAACTGAGCTTACAGGTTTTTGGCTGTTGATTTATTTGATGAGGAATCAGGCCCCTCCCTCCCTCTGCTATGAGATGTTAGGGTTAGGGTTAGGGTTAAGGTTAGCAAGGGTTAGGGTTTAGGTTTTAGGGTTTACGGTTTGGGGTTTAAGGTTGGGGTGTGGGTTTGGGTTAGGGTTTAGTGTTAGGGTTAGGATTAGGTTTAGGCAGAATCGGTCTCAATGCGCGATCTAACAATCGCAGGTTTAGCCCATTCCAGACACGCAGCGGTGCCCAATAAGCCCCTCTGGGGCTATAAGCCCGATTCACTGCCCACCGCTGTCAGAATCTTTTGCTTTTTCTCTTGGGTCTCTGCCATTGTTGTTGCTGTTCTGTTGCGTGTCTGGTAGAATACCCACCGCCGTCCGGTATGTACTCTGCTTCTATAGAGCACTGGTTCCGCCCACTGGGTGGAGTCAAGAGGTGGAGCCAGTGCTGATTGGTCCGTGTCACTGGCTTTGCCTACTGGGCGGAGTCAAGAGGTGGAGCCCGTGCTGATTGGTCCGTGTCACTGGCTTTGCCTACTGGGCGGAGTCAGTGCTGATTGGTCCACACAGTAACTGCAAGCTATGCGCAAACCCTTTTCCCCAACACTAACCCTAAAAAAGAGACTGCAAGCTATGCGCAAATCCGGTTCCCTAACCCTAACCCTAAAAAAGAGACTGCAAGCTATGCGCAAACCCAGTTCCCTAACCCTAAAAAAAACCTGCAAGCTATGCGCAAACCCTTTTCCCTACCCCTCACCTTAAAAAAGAGACTGCAAGTTATTAAGGTTAGATTTAGGGTTAGGATTAGGGTTAGGATTAGGGTTAGGGTTAGGGTTAGGGGTTAGGGTTAGGGTTAGGGTTAGGGTTAGGGTTGGGGTTAGGGTTAGGGTTTAGGGTTAGGGTTAGGGTGTAGGGTTAGGGTTAGGGTTAGGGTTAGGGTTAGGGTTAGGGTCAGGGTTAGGATTAGGGTCAGGGTTAGGATTAGGGTCAGGGTTAGGGTTAGGTTTTGAGTTAGGGTTAGGTTTAGAAAGGGTTAGGGTTAGGGTTAGGAAATTTAGTGTTAGGGTTAGAGTTAGCAAAAGTTAGGGTTAGGGTTAGGGTTAGGTTTAGGGTTAGCAAAAGACAGGGTTACTGTTATGGTTAGGGGTGTGGGTAAAGGTTACGGTTAGGAAGAATTTGTCTCAGTGCGTGATCTAACAATCGCGGTTTTAGCCCATTCCGGACACGCAGCAGTGCCCAATAAGCCCCTCTCAGGCTATAAGCCCGATTCACTGCCCACCGCTGTCAGAATCTTTTGCTTTTTCTCTTGGGTCTCTGCTTTTGCTGTTGCTGTTCTGTTGCGTGTCTGGTAGAATACCCACCGCCGTCCAGTATGTACTCTGCTTCTATAGAGCACTGTCCCCTAACCCCAACATTAAAAGAGAGACTGGAAGCTATGCGCAAACCCTGTTCCCTAACCCTAACCCTAACCAAGAGACTGCAAGCTATGCGCAAACCTTTTTCCCTAACCCTAACCTTAAAAGTGAGAATGCAAGTTATGCGCAAACCCTGTTCCCTAACCTTAACCTTAAAAAAGAGACTGCAAACTATGTGCAAACCCTGTTACCTAACCCTAACCTTAAAAAAGAGACTGCAAGCTATACGCAAACCCTTTTCTCTGAACCTAACCTTAAAAAAGAGACTGCAAGCTATGCGCAAACCCGATTCCCTGACCCTAATCCTAAAAAAGCGAATGCAAGCTATGTGCAAACCCTGTTCCCTAACGTTAACCTTAAAAAAGAGACTGCAAGCTATGCACAAAACCAGTTCCCTAACCCTAACTTTAAAAAAGAGACTGCAAGCTACTAGGGTTAGGGTTAGGGTTAGGGTTAGGGTAAGGGTTAGGGTTGGGGTTAGGGTTGGGGTTAGGGTTAGGGTTAGTCAGAATCTGTCTCAATGCGCGATCTAACCATCGTGGGTTTACCCCATTCCAGGAACGCAGTGGTGCCCAGTAAACCCCTCTCGGGCTATAAGCCCGATTCAGTGCCCACCGCTGTCAGAATCTTTTGCTTTTTCTCTTGGGTCTCTGCTTTTGCTGTTGCTGTTCTGTTGCGTGTCTGGCAGAATACCCACCGCCGTCCAGTATGTACTCTGCTTCTATAGAGCACTGGCCCCGCCCACTGGGTGGAGTCAAGAGGTGGAGTCCGTGTTGATTGTTCTGCGTCACTGGCTCCGCCTACTGGGCGGAGTCAGTGCTGATTGGTGTTACAACCCGCCCCAGGAAAAGGGGAGAGGGGGTAACTCAGGTTTTTATTAATAATTCCCTTGGGGTGGATTAAAGTGAAACGACACTAAATAATCGGTGTCTGAAAACATATACTGGCAAGGTTTATTTTAACAATTGTGTATCAACAGGCATGCTAGCAGTTTGGGTGCTGTCATACCACAATGTGACACAGAGATAACCTTTGGGGGGGGGAAAGAAAATGCATAGGGGAGAGAAAGGCAGGAGAAGAGCAAGGGAGAGTAAGAGAAAGAAAAGCTGGGAATGGACAGATGTATATAGTCACCGCCCACGGGGTCCAGCGATGCTTCCATGTCTGTCAGTTGAAGTGGTGGCCTTGATCTGCCGGGGGTGAAGGAGGGAAGTCCCCATACTCCAAGAAGTTATGAGTTATAGCCATGATTAGTGTCACGGACCATGCCTCGAGCCTCCAACATCTCGAGGGTTGCAGTCTCTCTTCTAAGGTTAGGGAACAGGCTTTGGGCATAACTTGCAGTTACTGTGTGGACCAATTGTCAGAGACTGAAATGGTTAATGATTTATGCATTCTAGGAGACTTTTCAGGCTTTTGACTTGCATGATACCTCTGATGAGCAGTCGGGCCCCTCCCTCCCTCCAGTGCTGACGGTGTGAAGCCCTGAAAAGGCAAGAGCTGAGCTTACAGGCTTTTGACTGTTGATATATCTGATGAGGAATCAGGCCCCTCCCTCCCTCTGCTATGAGATGTTAGGGTTAGGGTTAGGGTTAAGGTTAGCAAGGGTTAGGGTTTAGGTTTTAGGGTTTACGGTTTGGGGTTTAAGGTTGGGGTGTGGGTTTGGGTTAGGGTTTAGTGTTAGGGTTAGGATTAGCGTTAGGCAGAATCGGTCTCAATGCGCGATCTAACAATCGCGGGTTTAGCCCATTCCAGACACGCAGCGGTGCCCAATAAGCCCCTCTGGGGCTATAAGCCCGATTCACTGCCCACCGCTGTCAGAATCTTTTGCTTTTTCTCTTGGGTCTCTGCCATTGTTGTTGCTGTTCTGTTGCGTGTCTGGTAGAATACCCACCGCCGTCCGGTATGTACTCTGCTTCTATAGAGCACTGGCTCCGCCCACTGGGTGGAGCCAAGAGGTGGAGCCAGTGCTGATTGGTCCGTGTCACTGGCTTTGCCTACTGGGCGGAGTCAAGAGGTGGAGCCAGTGCTGATTGGTCCGTGTCACTGGCTTTGCCTACTGGGCTATGAGATGTTAGGGTTAGGGTTAGGGTTAAGGTTAGCAAAGGTTAGGGTTTAGGTTTTAGGGTTTACGGTTTGCGTTCCTGGAATGGGGTAAACCCACGATGGTTAGATCGCGCATTGAGACAGGTTCTGACTAACCCTAACCCTAACCCCAACCCTAACCCCTAACCCTTACCCTAACCCTAACCTTAACCCTAACCCGAACCCTAACCCTAACCCTAACGCTAACCCTAACCCTAACCCTAAACCCTAACCCCAACCCTAACCCTTACCCTAACCCTAACCCTAACCCTAGTAGCTTGCAGTCTCTTTTTTAAAGTTAGGGTTAGGGAACTGGTTTTGTGCATAGCTTGCAGTCTCTTTTTTAAGGTTAACGTTAGGGAACAGGGTTTGCACATAGCTTGCATTCACTTTTTTAGGATTAGGGTCAGGGAATCGGGTTTGCGCATAGCAACACTAACCCTAAAAAAGAGACTGCAAGCTATGCGCAAACCCGGTTCCCTAACCCTAAAAAAAACCCTAACCCTAACCCTAACCGTAACCCTAACCCTTACCCTTACCCTAAACCCTAACCCCAACCCTAAACCTTACCCTAACCCTAACCCTAACCCTAACCCTGATTCTAAGTCTGAGGAGAGACAGAAACCAGGAGACTTTGAAGTTCAACTGATGTTTCTACAGTCTCTCAGCTTTCCTCACATTAATGAAAATTGACTCATTGAGGATAATGAGGATGCAGCTTCTGCTATGGGGAATTCTAAGCATTCTGGGGTCGGTAAGACAACCTGGTAAGTAACACTTGAGTGAATGGGGAGTTGTCTTGGGGGCTTGTTTCCCTTCTCTTTTCTGTCTCTCGGTTTCTCATTTTGTTTGCTCTTTTCTTTGGAATAAATGTTGTTTTGTTCAGCTTTCAACTGTGTACTGGTTTCAGTTTTGGCAATCTCCCTGCTGCCACGGTCCGGGGGGATGGGAAATAGGACTGAGCACTGCAATAACGGTTCTTGGCACAGTTGAGGGTTCGTGCAGCAATGCCACTTTATTCAGGGACAACAGGGGTTTAAATAAGGGGTTTAAAGTCTGAGGGGAGGATTCTGAACTGGGGAGGAGCATGGGACTGACAACTCAGGGAAAAGTGTGATTGGGAGACAGGGAAAAGGTGGGTGGAACTTCGGAGTTCCTCTTTACCTCTTTACTCCTGACGGGGTACTGCGATCCCCCTACACCGCTGACTCTGATGTTAGTGGTCTGGGCTGACCAGCCGTACGGCCAGTCCTTGGAGGCAATTATGGTGACATCCGCCCCCATGTCGAGTAACCCTTCCACCTTGACTTTCAGAGGGTGCCTAGGTTGAGAAAAGTAGATGAGACATGTTAGAAGAGGGCGAGAGGTCTTCACCGAGGTTGTCCAGTGGACTTCCCTCAGTGATCCCTCCCTCCGCTCCTCATCTGGGGACACCACGCAGAGCAGCTCGTCGGTGGAGACCATCTTCGCCACGGGGAAGCGGTCCTCCAACTGCACGGGAGGGAGATGCACAGTTAGGCATATAGCTATATTTGTGTTGGTCAGTCCCGTCAGGAGAGTAGGCACTACAATTATTCCCTTAGCCACTGCTGAAAAGTGCGATATCATCAGGTAAGTCTTATCTGGATCGACCGGGGCAGATGGTCTAACCCTGACCTGCTCATAGGAGCTTAGGTGAGTAGACGGGTGAGTAACGGAAAGGATTATCCAATTTAGGGGAACACACTGGTTTTTAACTGAGATAGGGTCTGCTGAATTTAAAGGATCACACTGAACGGGAATGAGGTCTGTCGGAGGCTCTTGGGTAATGGGGTAGCTGGGCGCGGTGTTGGGCGCAGGATGGAGCGGAGAACAGGGGTTATTTGTGTCGTCGCGCCCCCCTGGGCGCTCTGCTCCCCGTTTCCCTGATGTTCACAGGAGCAAGGGCGAAGATCGGGCAAAGATTGGAAGGTTACCCTTTTCCTCAGCTCTGGGGACCTCCTGGGGGGAAGGGGCTCACCATTGATATTGGTCATTGACCTACAACTAGAAGACCAATGGTGGCCCTTCCCACACCTCCGACATAGGGTCTTAGGCAAATTTGGTTCGGGGACTAACTTAGGACAATGTTTTTTGAAGTGTCCCTTTTCACCACGATTGAAACATGATTGGGGACCCATGAAAGTGGCAGCCAATAGACGCACTTTATGGGAATTGGAACCTATATTTTTACAAGCGTCTATCATTTCGAGTAGGGAGGGATCCTTTAACATCTTCAAAGCTTTCTGACAGTCCTCATTTGCCTTTTTGATAACCAATTTATTGAATAAAATTTCCTGGCTCTCTTTTTGGTGGACCTGCCTGCTGATTGCCTCTTTTAGCCTGGGTATGAATTCTACAAAAGGTTCTTTTGGACCTTGGTTAATAAGTGTGAAAGAAGGCGTCTGCACATAGGCATCTGTCACCCTTTTCACGGCCTCCAATGTCAATTCTTTAGTCGCTTCTAAAAATTTGGGGTCAATTCGAGCTTGATCCCCCCTACTCAAATAGTTCCCCTCCCCATAGAGCATGTCTATTGCCTGCTGAATTGGGATTCCCCTTCTTTCCATTTTGTCATTGACATATGCAGTGATTAATTTTTTCCATTCTGCCTCAAATACTGAGGACTGTACTGTTGTAAAGAGTCCTCCTATCACTGCTCTTATGTTGTAACGTATCAGCTTATAGGCCAGGAAGAAGGATTCTAGCAACTCGATGGTGAAGGGTGCCCCCAACCCATACTCGACGATGGCCTTTTTCATATCTTTTAGCATGGGGTACAATATTGGTTGCCACTTGTCGTGACGAGGGAAGAATGAGACGCTCAATATGAGAATCAGCAAGCTTCGTTTATTGATCATTGCTAACAGCTTAATATATGCTTTATAATTAGTTCATACATATTGCAAAAGCTAAGCTCATTATTGGTTCTGCTTAAATGTTGATCTCACCTCTTACTCATTTCTTTGTTGACACAGGTGGTACTCAGTTGCTTTTTGTTTTGCTAATCACAATGTCCTGTTTACCAGCCAGCTAACAGGGTACAAGGGCACTGTAACCTCGCTATCTAAGATGTTCCCACGGCCTAGGCAAGCCGTGTTCTATAGCCAATTCCCTACAAATACCCCCGTTTTTTTATTCTGGACTAATAATGTTTTCTCTGTTATAGCACTTACACATTTAACAATACAAGAAAAAGCAATATGAACTATTACTAAAATTACAACAATTGTCAACAACCATCGTAGGTTTTTCTTTAACAAAACTTAAAACCCATTCAGACATAGAACCAAAAATAGATTGAAACCACAAGTCTATAGGACTAGTTGTTACTGTTACTTTCTTTGTGTGTTCTGCTGTTTCACTCAGGCTCTATAGTTCTTTTGTGTACAGGCTAGGCAGTTTGTGCCAGCTGGGCAAGTCGTGGTTTTGATAAACACTTAATCTAGATTGAAATAATCTCAACATAAAACAGGTTTGAGTCCCATTACCACTTGTGTTATGTATATACAGTGATCCCATTAAATCTAACTCTTGGGGATCTTTTGCCAGAGTAAGACCTCGAGGGTTAGTACTAAAATAGACAGTACAAGCACGACGACAAACCGGACAAGAGACAACAACTGAGCGAGCAATAGAATGAATTAAGCTAAATTGACATCTGAAGGCTTCTGTATGCTGTGCTCTCAGTTTCTCACCAGTACCCTCCTCCTTGCTCTCAGCCCTGTCACGAAGCTCAGGCAACATGGTCGAGGTGGGTGCTGAGGCCAGGCTGAAGGACGAACTGACATGCCCCATCTGCCTGGACATTTACAGGAACCCTATGTCTCTGGGGTGCGGTCACAGCTTCTGCAAGGAGTGCATGCATACAGAAGGAACAGAAATATGCCAGCAGGGCCCTTCCCAGTGCCCACTCTGCCTTTACCCCACAGGCCCCCGTTCAGCCATGAAGACTTGCCTGACCTGCAAGGTCTCCCTGTGCCAAGCCCACCTGAGTAAGCATAGCACAAAGAACACAGAAAAAACTACGTCCTGGTGGGGCTCTGTGGTGCCCAGGTTTTGGCTGAGAGAAAATCCCCCAGTACAGTAAACTGCTGGAATGCTACTGTGAGAAGGACAAGGTCCACACCTGCACGCTGCGCTCCACCCCCAGCTCCCACAGGGACCACAAGACCATCAGTTTAAAGGAGGCTTTTGGCCAAGCACAGCGTGTTTTTCTCAAAACTGTAAAAGAGGTAAAAAACTATGAAACTGCACTGGATCGAAGCATAGGAAACTTGCTGGAACAATCCTCTGCAAAGGAGTTCTTTAGAGTACAAACAATGCTTGAAAATTAAGACTTGGCATAACTGGTTGAGAAATGACTGCTTTTTGTGTACATGAACCCTAAATATTTCCAGGGTACTTTTCACTGCACCGTGTCAGGAGCAACTACTAGGCCAAAGAATTGTAGACTCTTTCTGGTTTCAGCGTCCAACACACCCAGCTAATCCTCAGTGGTTACAGCTAGCAGAAATATCATCTATATAATGACAACAAAGACAGTCAGAAAATTGCATTGGAAACAGAAACCACTGACAAATTATAGAAAAGCCTTTCATTCTATGGGAGAGGGTTTTCTATGGATAACACTCATAAGGTTCTGCACGAATAATAGATGGAACTAAAAATGCACATTTTTTCTCTATCACTGGGATCTAACTGGATTGTGAGAAGATAACCTGTCAAATCAATAATAACAATGGGTTATTCAGCAGAAAGCACAGAAGGGGTCAGTAAGCCAATGCTTACTAACCATGATTGCACCAACCTGTCTGAGATCATGCAAAGGTTTTCATTTCATAGATTTTTTCTTTATCACAAACACAGGGGTAATTAAAGGATTCTGAGATGGTTCAATGTAATCAGAATCAAGTTGCCTTCTGACAAGCTGTTGCAGGGCCAACAGCTGTTCTGTAGGTAGAAGCCATTGTTTAAGTCACACAGGATCTGTATGTTCTAAAGGAAAACTCCAAGCAGTACCTCCTAATATCACAAACTTAACTCTTGGAATGACTATAGAAGTTTGTTTGTTTGTTTGTTTGGACAATTAACAGCAAGCTTTGAGCATCACAAAGAATACAGGTTGCCTTCGTACAACCCTAAACATTCACTAGTCAAATTATGCAAGCAATACATCTGGTATAAAACAAGGATTAATCACAATTAGTGAGGCTATTTTGCTGAGAACACAGCTACAATGGGTAGGGCATGTTTTAAGGAGGAGAGACTAGCCGTTTTACAATTAATATTGCAACCAGCTGTTGCACGGGAGAGGTTTTGAAGACAATATATAAGGATTCTTTAAAACAACACTTCAGCTCTGGTCACACTGATCAACATAATTGGTCTGCTCTGGCCTCCAACCAGGAGGCCTGAAGACACACTATCCACAACACTACAGATGTTTTTGAGAAGGCACGCAGGATGGCCTTGACAGTCTGCCCCTGCAACAAGCTGAGCAAACAAGGCAGCAACATCGACAACTCCTGATTTAAATCCTGGAAAACACAGAAAAGCTCAAAACGACTCTCACTACTGCCATAGCAGATGCAAATGCAATTATTTGATGGTCTAAGGACCTCACCCTGGCACAAGCCTGCATTATCTCTAGCTAGTTATGTAACTAGCAACTTCTGTATCTGTCACAAAACTTGTTTCTCTACAGCATCTTGCAGCTTTTCCACAAATTGTAAGAATGGTTCCCGGGTACCTGGATGCATAGTGGTGTATTTTGTTTCGGGCTCTGCCAACCTTGCAGTCTGCACTAATGTTTGCTGGCTTATGATTTTTACTTGCTCTAAAACTAGTGGTCTCCTGCGCAGCTTACACAGCTAAGGAACAACAGCAGTGGAAAAACTCCACCTGAGACTTAACTTGCATAAATTTCATACAAGGTTGTAATAGAATATTAAATTTTTGTAAGAACTTCTTATTTAACTTCAGTTCAGATCATACAGCTAGCCGGACAGGGCTAGTCTAGAAATAACTAAAACCTCATCACTCACGGTGGGAATTTGAAGAATTCATATACCATTCAGAATAAGGATTCACTATGGTTCAACAGAATCATGTTACACATCTCTAAAATCTTAACACCGGCAGAAGGTATTTTTAAGTTTACACAGTCACACATTCATGTAGCTTTTCTCTTTCACACCACATTCAGGTGGCCACCTCAAACATGCTCCTCAATCACACACATTTTCAAGTAGTCATTGACTGTGCACTTCTTATCAGTTTCATAATTCAAAGGAAATTTATGGCATAGCCGTCATCAGCAATCTGCAAATCCTGCATAACTCTCTATGTAAAAGACAGATACAGCAAGAAAGAACAGAATATTATCTTGGAAATCTTCAACCCTTCTCATAGAGCAATGATATTCTGTCATAAAGGCAATAAAACTACTTTTGCAGGGGGCAAGACTATGTCCCCTTCTGTCTCATCGTTCCGTCTCCAAATCTTCTACCTGCACCCTGCCCCTGGGGGAAACAGCCAAATTTCATGTAAGAGATGTGAAATAGCAAGCTATAGGAAATTCTTAATAACCTTCTGTAATATGCAAAAGGCTAAGCACGGATGTTGCATTATTTCTAATCTTGCTTCAAAGGATTTTTTGTCAGTCTCCCTTTCTGTTTTTGAAGAAAACATTTGAGAATGCCATGAGCACGCTGCATGCGTAACACCTATTGCTGTAAAAACAATGCAATCTTATCTGATTTATAAATTGGGATATTGTTAATTTTAAGTTGTTTTTTCTCTTTTCCCTTTTTTCTGTGTTTTACCGTCTTTGCCTCCCCCACGCCCCTCATTGCCGAAGGACGAAGGAGGGGGAGGAGGGACCGGGCTCACCCAACGAAAATCAGCAGAAGGAACTTAATCACAGAGTCTGCTTAAGAAAAGACAAAAACATAGGAGAGGGAGAGAACAGCTGCAAACAGTTTCAGAGAGGGGGTGATTGGTCTAACGGGGAAAAGGAGAAACAGTTTTCCCCCTCCTCCAGCTGCACCCCTGAAGGCTTTTGCTACCATCATTAACTCGCCGCTCTAGGAAGAGGAGCGGCACCAGGGAAAAAACACTCGCTGCAAAGAAGGGAAGGGGAACACACACCCCCCAGGACCATGGTTGTCAGCAGTGCAGGGGACACAGAGCCCCCCTGTTGCTCGCCGCACCCGGGCATGCACACGCGCGGGCACACCGCTCCGCACAGGCCCCGCAATCACCGCCACTGCTCCGCTGCCCGGCGCCGCCCCGTAGACACCCGCCACAGGCGGAGAGACCCGGCACCAGCACGGGTTCACTCGGCACGGCGGCATAAGCACACAGCGCCATGAACACAGCCACAAACGCGCAGCGCAGTCCCGCAGTACAGTTCAGATGAAAAGCTGGAAATGTCTTAAGGTGGAACTCAGTCATAGTGCTCGTAAAGTTCATCTCTGGTCCATCAGCAGTACTTTCACACTGCAGCCGTCATCTCCGATCGTCCTGGATATGCACTGCCGAGATGCTAGCACCGCGTTCATGTTGGCGGGGCCGCTCGGTTGTCCCTGGCTCCGATCCGTGATTTCTTGTCCCACTCCGTCTCCCTTCAACTCCACTCGACTCCCTTTTTACACGATTTCTCTGTATGATGGTATCTAGTAGCATTCTAATGTCCTCATACTGTGCTCTAATGCCTTTTACTATTCCAGATAACAATCGCCAAGTTGTAAGGAGGGAAGCAGCAACTTTTTCTCCCTTAGAGGCAGCAGTAAAGAGCTTATCACTAAGTTCTTTCCAAGTAGAGATAGTAAAGGCAGTTACAGTGTTTGCTTCATATCCCTGGCCCTTACATGAAAGCAGCATCTGCCGCAAAGCCAGTTCGTCTAATTTTTCTTCCTTTTTTAAGCAGGATAGACTTCCATATAGATGCAACATTAGATCCCTTTTGTTCTCGGTGGCTCACCTGTCCAGGCGTCTTGTCTGGTTGGCCTGGCAGTTTCTCCACTTCTGTCATGTTACATTGAGCTCCGTCTCCGCGTCAACCTCCCACAACTTAACCTCATAACGTCTCCATTCTCTTTCATCAAAAACTGTATTAGGGTCCACAAAACAACTTTTAGCAACCCTCGTTGTAAGCAATCTTGGTAATTCTTTTTTCAAAGCTATACCCTTAAGTCCCCGCTTTTCTAAAAAGCACTGGAGTAATAAAAGTACCGCTTGTCTTTCCATACCTATAAATCTTCAGCGCGCTGTTGCAGCCTTTTACAAGACGTCGGCGGTGTTGTCGGCCAGGACCCTTCTGTAAGGTCGCCTGGGGCGTGGAGTCCAGCTCTTTCGCCTCTTGTGCTGCTTTAGGACCGACCGGCTACTGCGTCAGACCGTGGTTTCGGGGGATGCAGATTTAACTTACCCCCTGTTCAGGTTTCGGGGACCGCAGATTCAACTTAGTCCCTTGGGGCATACAGATTTAACTTAGCCCCTGGGGGATGCAGATTTAACTTACCCCCTGTTCAAGCTTCGGGGACCGCAGATTCAACTTAGTCCCTGTTCGGGCGCCATTTGTCGTGACGAGGGAAGAATGAGACGCTCAATATGAGAATCAGCAAGCTTCGTTTATTGATCATTGCTAACAGCTTAATATACGCTTTATAATTAGTTCATACATATTGCAAAAGCTAAGCTCATTATTGGTTCTGCTTAAATGTTGATCTCACCTCTTACTCATTTCTTTGTTGACACAGGTGGTACTCAGTTGCTTTTTGTTTTGCTAATCACAATGTCCTGTTTACCAGCCAGCTAACAGGGTACAAGGGCACTGTAACCTCGCTATCTAAGATGTTCCCACAGCCTAGGAAAGCCGTGTTCTATAGCCAATTCCCTACAGCCACTCTGGGGCCCTTCCTTCCTCTACATAGATGGGAAATGCTTTTAGGAATTCAGTGTCTTTAGCGCTAGCAGCCTCCTCCCTGAAGGCTCTCCAGATATCTGGTAGCTTAAGCTGCCATTCAGGGGAGTGCTGCATTAAGTCTATGTCCGGTTCAGGGTGGCGGCAGGCGGGGTAGGCCTCGGTGGTGTGAGGCCTATGGGCGCAGCCATCTTGCCGGAAGGAGGTCCTGACCTTCGCCTTGACCCTGTCCTTTGCCACCCTCCCGCCCCTTGAAGGTGATGTATCCGGGGAAGAGGCGGGGCTGGAGGAAGTGGGTGTGTTCGTGGGCATGCCAGGGGAGGGATCTCTGATGCAATCAGGTGGAGGCGGAGGCGGCCTGGAGGGTGGTGCTAAGGGAACCCGCCTCCTCCTTTCCTGCGCTGATTTTTCCCGCGGTGTCCCTTCCCGCCTTTTCTCCGCATGGTCCCTGGGTCCCTCCTCCTCGACGCCATTTTGAATTCGGCACGATGGTTTCTTCCCCCTCCCGCCATATTGTGTGTCTGTCTGCTCAGTGTCCGTCTCTGTCTGCTCAGTGTCCCTCTCTGTCCACTCAGTGTCTGTCTTGGGGAGGCTGATATTCTTGTTCATCATCTGGTGCTGTAGCACCATCAGAACTAACCTCCATGCGATGAGCGCCTCTTTAGCTATACGGTCCCCCTTATCGCTGTCCCGCCAGAGGCTGTAGCCTATGGCTTGCCACTGCTCTACGTTGGTGTCCTTGGCAAGCTGGTGACCCTTGTGGTCGAGCCATCTGGCGAGTGATTTTGCCAATTTTTTATCTAAGGGGTGACTGTGTTCTATTACAAAGTCTTTTAGGCGCCTGTATACAAATTTTTGGGAGGTTGAGAGTGTGAGTCCCATGTTGATGTTAGTCGGGTCTCAACAACAGTCTCTTGATGGAAAGTCCTCCCTTTGGTGTTCTGCCGGGCTGTGGGTGTTAGGGTAGGGTGAGGAATGTCCTCAGCAGTTCACCTGTCTGGTGCATCGACCCGTGCAGCTACTGCTGAGCCCACAGCCGTCCGCTCTGCTGAGGAGGACCGGCGGGGACGATCACCTCTCCTGGCGTCACCTGAACCCAGGTGAGGACACAGGAGTTCTCTCAATATGAGAGTCCTCAACTGTGCCCCACGTTGGGCGCCACTTGCCATGGTCCGGGGGCATGGGAAATGGGACCGAGCACTGCAATAACGGTTCTTGGCACAGTCGAGGGTTCGTGCAGCAATGCCACTTTATTCAGGGACAACAGGGGTTTAAATAAGGTAAGTCTGAGGGGAGGATTCTGAACTGGGGAGGAGCATGGAACTGACAACTCAGGGAAAAGTGTGATAGGGAGACAGGGAAAAGGCGGGTGGAACTTCGGAGTCTCCAGGAGAAAGGGCCAATGGGAGTTCTCTTTGCACTGCAGCAAACTGTAGCCAATCAGTGGCAGAGGAGCGGGAAAGCAGGGGAGGACAGGGTGACAAACAACTTTGGGCAGGAAAATCTGAGGGAGAAAGGGGAACAATATGGAGGTATAACAAACTTCATAAAAATTCAACAGTAAATTGGGGTACAAAAACTCCATGACAATACAGCAATAAATTGGGGTAAAACTGGGGAACAACTGTCAGTCCGGTGGATGAATTGTCCAGTGTATAAAAGTCCATCTAGTTCCCATAGATGCTTCTCCATGCCACATATCTTTCCCAATTGGTTTTTTCTTCCACCACACCCTGCTACATGCAAACATAACAAACGACAGCATCAGCAGATGTCTTTCCATTCCTCTTTCCCTTCCCATTCTCCGTTCCTCTTCCCTTCCCATTCCCACAGCCAACACACTATTTCACTTCTCACTTTAACAAAGCTCTTTTCTCCGTCAAGCCCCTCAAAGGCGCCAAGGCCACATAGGAGGCCACACACAAACAGTACTCCTCTTCCCACTTGACTACACCTTCTCCCTCACTGTTCTACAGGGAACACCAGGAATCTGCTCGCAGAGGCCTCTCCTTTCCCATCAGTAGCTCAGCACAAGGAGTTAAAGGAGCTCAAGCCTTAGGCCACAAGAGCTGACAGCGAGGAAACTTTGGGAGCAAACTAATGCTGCTAACACGGACCCAGTTGAATCCAGCACACAATCACAGAATCCAAGAGTCCTTCAGCTTGGAAAAGACCTCCAAGCTCACTGAGTCTTGTGCAGCCCCTCCCTGACGGCCTGCAGGGACTGGATGATGCTTTGCACAAGCACCAAAAGGAATGTTGTGAAAGCCATGGCCTGCAGGAGGACACAGAGAAGGGTTTGGTTGGGGCTGGGAAGGAGGGAGCTGGCGCTGGGGGAGTGGGGATGGAGCCTCGGGGATGTGGCGCAGCAAGGACAGGGGCCCAGGCAGCTGGCAGGCGGCAAGGCCTCACCCCCTGCCCCAGCAGCAGCACCGGGCCCTGCCCAAGGCGCTCCTGCCAGGGGCTGGACCCTGCAGGCAGGGGCAGAACCCACTCCCTGGGGCGGCCTTGCTGCCCTGGCCCTCGTCCGGCCCAGCCTCTCCCTGTGTGCGTGCTCCCCACAGCACAGGCTGCACTGGGCAGCATCCCCTGATGGGCCCTGCAGAGCTGCCCCACGCGGACACTTCCCTTTTATGTCACAGGTGCCACAGCCTGTCCCAGCCAGCCCTGCCCATTGTCCCCACCCCGGCTCAGTGACTCACAGTGACCCCTGGCAACCAAAGAACCAAAGCCCCACACCCCCAGAGTGCAGCCCTACCCATGTGCAAGGGGCCCCCAAAGGGTTCCCTGCACAAAGCAGCCCCTCCAAACCCTTGTCAGATAGAAAACTGGGGGACGTGACCCTTGGATGCTTTTAGGACAGAGATACAAGCTTTTCTTGAATAATGGAGGGGGGCACTTTTTTATTATTAATATTTACAGTTATCCATTTGGGGACAGGATGTCCTACAGGCTAATGTAGTGTCACATTTGGAGTGAAAAGTACTTTTCAAAGAAACCCAGGGTGCATGGGTGATGCAGAGGAAGCTGCCAAGTCACCCAATGTGAAGCTCAACACTGCTTTGCAACAGCACTGCCCTTTCACACACATCTTTGGCAAAGACAAAGATGTCAGGGTTTAGTTTCTAAATCAGTAACACTTGACAAGACCTCTTTATGAACTGACAGCAAGAGAACTTAGGAGCAGCTTAGGGTTGGCAAGTGTAGGAGCCAAGAAGAGAAGGGCTGATGGGTATGTCATGAACACTGACAGCTGGATGGTCGTGGAGCTGACCAAGGACTGCCAGACACAAAAGACATCACCTGCTGGACTTGGCCCAAACACCAGCCCCCTCCTCTCCCTTCTCAACCACTCAACCACAGCCTGCACACACCCACACCTGCCAGGGCCAACTGGCTGTTTCTCTTCTCTTTTCTGCCTGGGGGCGAAGGAAGAAGGACAGGGGGGGCATTTGCCTTCGGGCCAGAGGGAAGGCGAAGGAGATCCCCCCAAATCCATCCCTGGCAGGATGGGGGCTGGAGGAGACATTGGGGGACCCCCAAGAATATTTTCGAGGGGAAGAAAGGATGGGGGCACCCACAGGGGGTTGGGGGGGGGGAGGGACCCAGGAATCTCGTGGTGGGACACTGGGGAGTTCCCAGTAGTTTCTTGGGGGGGTGGACCCCCAGCAGTCCGGGGTGGAAAAATGGACCGAGGAATCTGCCATAAAGGGTTGGTGACACCCAAAAGACTCTAGGATGGGGTTGGGAGGGGCCCCGGAGTCCTGAAGAGTGTTTGGGGGTCCCCAGGAGGGAGTCTGGGGGTCTGAGGTGGTCCCAGGAGATTTTCAAGGGTTAAGGGGATGCACAGGAGATTTGGGGGACGAGGGGGAAAGGCGGAGGGTCCCCAGGATTCTTGGGGGGATCTGGGCAGTTCCCGGGAGTCTTGGGGGAGATTCGGAGGGGTCACCAGGAGCCCCCGGACCCCCTGAACTCACCCCACACCACCATGGCCTCATTGGGGTCGCACGTGAAAAACAGCGCGGCGGGGGGAGACCCTGGGGCCGGGATCAATCGGGACCAATCGGGTTCAATCCCAATCCTCCCCTCCTCCGCCATCACCGCCCCGCTCCCGGCAGCCCCCGCGGAAGTTTCGACGTTCTATTGGGTGACTCACCGGCACAAGGACAGGGGCCCAGCAGAATTTGGCAATGACGTCATTCCAGCAGAGCCGTTCTATTGGCTGCAACCCACGAGGGAGCCCCAAAACCTGTTCATGGCTTGGGGGGGAAGGACAGCCGGCATGGCCGGGAACGGGGGTGCAGAGGGTGTTCAAGTGCCCAGGAAAGGGGCAAAAAACTTTCCCCTCTCCCTCCCAGTGCCCCCTCAGCCCATCCCAGTGTCTCCCCTCTCCCCCAGTGCCCCCTCAGCCCATCCCGGTCTCTCCCCTGCTCTCCCAGTGCCCTTGTCCATTGAGGTCCCAGCCCGGCCCTGCCCCCTGCTCTGCTCGGGCCTGGATTTCTCCCCTGCAGGGGCAGCTGAGGTGGCTCCAGGGCGGGCGGGAGCTTCCGGGGCAGGGGGTGGCTCCTGACATGCTGCTGGAACCGCCCCTGTTTGGGCGGGCCCGTCAGCCTGGGGCACCTCCTCACCCGAGCCTGGGGGACGGGCCGGCAACTGGGAGGGGCTTTGGGAAGGAATGGGGAGGCTGAGAAGGGCTTGGAGGTCGTGGAGGTAACTGGGAAGGTGTTTGGGGGAGTTTGGGGGTTTGGGAGGGAGGTTGGGGAGATTGGGGCAGCTGTGAGGGGTTTTGGGGAATCGTCGGGGATGTGGGAAGGAACTGGGAGAGAGTTTGGGGGCATACTCAAGGGGAAGGGGGTAACTAGGAGAGGGTTTGAAAGGTCCTGGGAGGGTTGGAGGTAACTGGGAGGGTTTTGGGGGCATCTTGTGGGGTTTTGTGGGTCTGGGAGGCAGTCTGGGGGCCTCGGAGGGTTTAAGGGGAAGTTGGGAGTGTCCTGTGGGACCGGGATGGGATTTGAGGGTTCCTGGAGGGGCTGGGAGGGCTTTATGCCTTTATACTGCGGGCATTGTCTAGTATTGATGGGGGTAATCCGTGAGTTGACTGTTTCATAATCATCCAAATTTTAACAAGACTTTGAAGGTGGTCAACCTCAGTTTGAAGCAGCTCATTTTTAGCAACAAATTTATCCGATTTTTCTCCTGTTTCCCTCTCAAAGGCTAACGATGACTTCAACACCACATTTTCTGATTTCAAAACAGTAGACTCAACATCAGAAATCCATTCATGACTTCCCTGTCACCACTCCATCCAAATGTCTGTGCACTCACTGTGCCCTGAGAGAAACCTGCCTGTTTGCAGCGCACTGACTGGGCAACTTTTTGCAGGTGGAAAAGGGCAGATAAAGAAAAAACAGATGGGTCCAGCAGAAGTGATGCTGCTTCTGTCAAAAGCAGAGCAGAGGCCGAAAGCACTTTAGGAAGTTGCTTACAGAAGCACTTGTGCATTCCGAGTTACAGCTCAGGAGTGACTTGTCCAACATGGGAGCTCCTTTTCCATTTCTCAACCCCCAGACTCCTCAGGAGTAGGAAACTGAAAACACTGACTGAGAAAAGCTCCATTCCTTCCTAATAATTGTACTTTGTCCTTCCCATTTGACAGTGCTCTTGGAAATGTGCTGGTGTGATCTGGATCTGGGAGCAGCCCTGACCTCCCACAGCCCTGACCACACACACCTCATCCAACGGCAGGAAGAACCTGCCTGACTCCTGCTGGGGTTCTCACCACCCACCGACAGCTTCTCCCTGCAGAGGGGTGGGCAACTACCCAGGCAGGATGAGACCTGACCCAAGCAGGCAGCAAAGTCCGTGCCCTGGCACAAAGAACCCCGGAGCACAGGGACCCTGCTCTGCAGGACAGCCCCGGGCATCCCTGGCTGCACCCCCACCTTCCCACCCCGCAGCCATCCCTGGGAGAAGGAACCCACCTGCGCTGTCCCTCTGACGGTACTGCAGGGAAGGCCTGCCCTGGAGAACATCCTCCTCCGGCGCAACAGAGAAACTGGGAGAGTCCTGACAGATGTGCAAGGCTGTGGGATGGGGTAGCTTTAGGAGATTCCTCCAGGAACACAAGCGACATTGCCCTGCACCTGTAGACTCACTCTGCAGAGGAGTGTGAAGTTGTGTCCCCAAGTTGTGTCTCAGCTGAACACCTCCCATCTTTCTGCTGCCTTTAACCTCCCTTTGCCTTTCTTCTCTTCTCTCGTGCCTACAGGTAGTGCCCTCGGCCCTGCTGGGCTGTGCAGAGGAGCTGCTCCTGGGCAGAGCTGTCTCTCTGCAGTGCTGCCCGCTTGCCAGGATTTCCCTGTGTGCCAGGAGCCCAGCCCAGCTGAGCAGCACAGCAAGAGCCAAAGGCAACCCTTTCTCTGCCCCTCTGGGTTCCCCGCAGGTGTCCCTGGGGCTCCAGGGGAACCTGCTGTGGAACAGACTGAAGGAAACAATGATGTTCCCTCTTCTCACCTCTTCAGTGACACTTCTTTCCAGCAGTGACATTTCTCCTCTTAGAAAATTACCAGGGTATGATGATCACCTTTTCTAGTTTCATCATTACACAGGACACCAGGAGGGTGACAGCAAAGGATCTGGTAACTCCCTGGCACAGCGGGGCTTTTCCTGGAGTCACACAGAGAAATGTGTCAGGGCTCTGAGAGGTGTCCAACCCTGAGCTGGACTGATGCACACACGGGGGTGTTCAGAGACACGAGTCCTTCCCTGGCACACACACAGGCAGTTCATTGCAGCAGGGGCAGTGTCTCCCTGGGCTCCTGCTACCACTCCCAGAACCTGGAGCCACCTCAGCCCTGTAATGCTCCCACCCTGCCCACTCCTACACTTCAGATGAACATTGGGGTTTTCTAGTCACTGGAACTGCCCAGACCAGCCCCTCCCTGGTCCCCCCATCTCCCTGCCCCGCCCCAGCCCAGCAGAGCAGCACAGTCGTTTCTGGTCCTGTAGCAAGAAAGGGAGGCAATAGAGGACAGGGACAGTGACTGCATGTCTGGACTGCTCAGGAGATCATCAGCTCAGGCGGCAGCTCCTGCAGCCCCAGGACCAGACCCGCTTCCCAGTGGCCCAGGTAGCTGCTGCCATGTGGGCACAAACTCTGCTGCCCAGGACGGTCCTGTAGTGAAGGACTTTGCAGATGGCCACGTAGCGGTCATAGGACATGATGGTGAGAAGGGCAAGCTCCGCTGTGATCAAGAAGAAAAGTAAAAAACACCTGTGCAGCTCATCCTGAGTAGGACATGCCCCTGGTGTTCCAGAGGGAATTGGCCATGGCTTTGGGGAGAGTGGTGCAGATGCAGCCCGGGTGTGTGAGGGAGAGGTGGAGCAGGAAGAAGTCCCTGGGGGGTGTGCAGGTGGTGGTGGCAGGCTACGGCGCTGAGGATGAGGCCGTTGCCCAGGAGGGCAGCCAGGGAGATGCCCAGGAAGAAGCAGAAGTGCAAGAGTTGCAACCAGGAGGAGGAAGTGGGGGATGGAGCTGTGTGGGAGGCGTGTCTGGATGCACAGGGGATGTGCCAGGGCGATGGACCCGAGGGGACATTCGCAGTCACATATAACTCTATTGGTTGAAGAAGTCACATGGTACGCAGGGATTTAAGAGTGGGAATTTTGAATAAACTTCTCTTTGTCTCACCACCGCACAAGGCGCATCATTCATTCCTTGTTATACAAGGGTCGCCTGCTACATGTGGCGCCCGAACAGGGACATCTTTAGCTTATATTAAGTGAGATATCTATCCTGGATCAGGAGATCAGCTGGTGTCTCCGGGATCGTCTTAATTTTCGGAGACGGGAGACTTCACCAGAAAAAACCCTGACATCAATAAACCCCGTGCTCTTAGTGGCTTCTAACAGATGGACAGTTAGTTTAGCGAGCTCAATAATAGTAAGATAGTGCACGGAAGAAGAGAAGAAAGAGTTAAGGAAGAAACCGAGAGGTCAAAACAGCCACCGGAGAGAGTAGAGAGGGTCAACGCAACATCGAAAGCGGTGAGTGACTGGGACGCACCCCGCACGTCTAAGACTGCTCCCTCGGCGAAAGCATGCCTACAGCTTGGAGAACAAGCCGCGGAGCACCTTAAGATCATCAGGGAAAGGCCTGTTAGTCCCCTGAGTGTCGGTCATCTGGTAAAGCGACTCTTCGCTACCGACTGTGTGGACCATGTGCAAGAAGTGGCTTGCCGTTGCCGCGTCCTAGCAACCCCAGCCACCGCTGACCCCTGTGGAGCCCCCGTTCCAGTTTTCTGTCCAGCAGAAACTGGCCGCGGTTCCTTGCCTGCTCACCGCTGCTGACTGACCCTGCAGCGTGCTTAAAAAGCACTGCCAGCAAAAAGCCCCTGCGCCGTATTCAGACCGCGTGGGCTTCACTGAGGCAGCAGCCCCACTTTTACGCGCCGCAGTTTGAACTCACAAAGCTCGGCGGGGGGAGGGGGTGGAGCCGTTCACAATTCAACTCCGGGGAAGGGAACTGGGAGCCCAAGGGACACGGACCGGCGGGAGGGAGCGGGGCCCCAGATGCGAGGTTCCAGTCAGTGGGACAGCAGCAGGGGGTCCCGTGACGGGAGTGGGGGGGCTAACCCAGCTTACTCGCCAACCCATCCCGCGCATGAACGCTGAGTACGCGCCCAGGAGCGGGTACCACCATCTCGCCTGCCACGCGGTTCGGACACCGACCCGTCCTTCCCCGCCCCCGCGCCGTAATCCCCAACCACCACCACCACCCACCCACAGACAGCCGCTTTCGCTGGAGCTGCGGGGGGGGGGAGGAATGGGAGGAATGGGGGGAGGAGGAGGGGGATTTCGGGATAGCTCCGCCAGCAAGGGATGAAGCAACATACCGAGAAGGTACAATTGATAGGTGGGCTTTATGCAGAGAAGAGGCATTGCGTACTGGGGACTTACAAGTTATACAAGCATGTCCAGTAATTATCAGTCCACGTCAAAGCCGCAGGTTCCAACCATTACCACATGAACTAACCAAAGAACTAAGACAGTTAATGAGAGAAACTGGTGTATCATCCCCTAACACTCTTGCATTTTTAGAGTCACTAAGTTCCACATACATCTTCATGCCTCATGACTGGAGAACCTTGTTACAAATAAGCCTTTCTAACACACAATACAATGTATTGCTGAACAATTTTAGAGAAATCTGTTCTGCTTACGCTAATGACCCACAAGCAGGGGTATCAGCACACCAACTCACAGGGGATGGGAACTATTGTTCCATAGATGCTCAAACCAGTTACAATAGAGAGGTATACGAGGTAATAGCAAAACATGCCATGCGGGCAATAAGAAAATTACCTACATCAGACAGAGATGCAAACTTGTCATTTACCAAAATAATACAGGGCCCAACAGAACCTTACACAAAATTCCTAGATCGGCTGCAATCTGCTCTGGATAGGCAGATTGAAAATGAGGAAGCCAGGGAAATCCTTAGTAGAAGACTGGCTTTCGAAAATGCTAATGTGGATTGTAAAAGAGTTCTGCAAACCCTTCCTAAGAGGGAAACTTGCAGTATCTCAGAATTAGTTCGTGCCTGCCAAGAGGTGGGTTCTTTAACACATCAATCAGATTTGCTAGCAGTAGCACTGAGTACTCAGTTAAGGACACAGCAGGGGGCCAGACCCAAAGATGGTTGTTTCATTTGTGGGGCCCCTGACCATTTCCAAAGGGACTGCCCTCAGAAACCTCTAGCATTGGCACCTCGAAAGCAACCCAAAGCAAGGAGGATGCCAAAAAACTGGAGGCGAGGGGTGCTGTCGCACGCCCCGGTACAGCAATCACATGCGACACAGGGGAACAGGCTGGCGATTTGTGCCCCCCCGGCTCAGCCAGCGCTCTGTGCCCCTGCACCCCAGCCAGCGATCTGTGCCCCGCCACATCAGCCAGCGCTGGGCTGGACTTATCCAACAGGGACACAGTCCTCATAACTTCCACTGAGGTGGTGCTAATCCCGACTGGACATCGGGGTCCCCTTAATCCAGGGGTACATGCACTGCTGATTGGAAGGTCCTCTACCACCAGAATGGGTTTGTTTGTGCTGCCAGGTGTAATAGACTCGGATTCTCATAGCGAGATTCTGATAATGGCATGGACCCCTTCACCCCCCTGCTTCATCCTGAAAGGACAGAAGCTTGCTCAGTTAATCCCCTTCTACAGTACGTCGCCTGCAGGGGAGGGGGGGAGGGAACGGGGTTCAGGGGCCTTTGGTAGCACAGGACAACCACAAGTTTACTGGGCAGCAGCCATCACAGCAGCACAGCCGCTAATGTGCCAGGTTAATGGGCACCGATTTACAGGCCTTTTGGATTCGGGAGCTGATGTTTCCATCATAAAGGACTCCGAATGGCCACTTGACTGGCCTACTGTTTGCCCAGCTGCAACCATTCAAGGGGTGGGAGGCACACAAAGACCCAGACAGAGTGCTCAAGTACTCACTGTCTTGGGACCAGAGGGGCAAGTAGCAAAGGTAGCTCCATTCATAGCCCCAATCCCTTGCTCTCTGTGGGGATGTGATATACTTTCACAGTTTGGCACAGTAATGCAAATTCCTCCTGCAAGCAGTCAGGTTTTTCAATAGGGGCCATTGGTCAGCAGTCCCAAGCACCCATTAAGCTGGTCTGGAAAAGTGACCAGCCGGTCTGGGTAGACCAATGGCCCATGAAAAAAGAAAGGTTTGAACATTTAAAGATGTTTGTAGAGGAACAATTGGAAGCAGGACACATTGTGCCAACAAATAGTCCCTGGAACACTCCTGTATTTTGCATTCCCAAAAAAACTGGCAAATAGAGGATGATTCAGGATCTCAGAGCAGTAAACGCAGTCATTGAGTCTATGGGGGCATTGCAACCAGGATTACCCTCACCTGCTATGCTCCCAGCGAACTGACCTCTGACAATAATTGATTTAAAGGACTGCTTTTTCACCATATTCCTGCACCCCAAGGATGCCCCAAGGTTTGCATTTTCTATTCCAGCATTAAACAACTCACAGCCTATGCAAAGGTATCACTGGGTTGTTCTCCCTCAGGGGATGAAGAACAGTCCAACCATATGCCAAACAGTAGTTGCAAATGCTATTCAACCCGTCAGAAAACGTTTTCCCTCTGCAATAATCTACCAATACATGGATGATATTTTAATAAGCATGGCCACAGAAAATGAACTGCAAATTGTTGTTACTGCTTTAACTGATGCTGTCCAAGAAGCAGGTTTACAGGTTGCAGCAGAGAAAATCCAGCGATCGCAGCCCTGGAGCTATCTTGGATGGAGAATCACGCAACAACAGATTTCCCCACAGCCGCTGCAGCTCGAGGTAAAAGACACTTTAACCTTACATGAGTTGCAAAAACTCCTGGGAGCTATTAATTGGTTAAGGCCTGTTCTAGGCTTAACCACAGAGGAGCTACACCCTCTCTTTGTGTTACTAAAGGGGGACTCTGATCTGACGTCTAATAGGGCTCTGACAGCAGAGGCCAAACAGGCGTTAGACATCTGTGCCAAGGCGATCGAATCCAGGCAGAGCAGAAGGAGAGATCCTGAACTGCAAATCTACCTGGCCTTAATTCCCAGCAGGTACCAGCCATTTGCAGTCTTATTCCAGTGGGACCAGACTGAAAAGGACCCACTGCTGGTTCTAGAATGGCTATTTCTGCCCCACACCCCACCTAAAACTGTATGGACAATTAATGAAATGTTTGCTAAGCTTGTTATTAAAGGCAGAGTTCGATTACAGGAACTAGATGGAAGGGATCCAGCGGTCATCTACATTCCAGCCACGAAGGACAATTTAGCTTGGATGCTAGCTGAGGACACTGAGTTCCAAGCTGCCTTAGCAGGTTTTGATGGTAACATTTCAGTTAATCTCCCTAAGCACAAACTTTGGGCAGAAATCGGTAATTTGCCTTTAAGAACCACGACTAGATGCAGAAGTGAGTCAGTAAAAGGCCTCACAGTTTTTACAGATGCATCTGGGCGATCACAGAAAGCTGCAGTGACTTGGATAAATCCTGATACCGGACAATGGGAACAAAAAGTACAGACCATGAACCAATGCTCTGTGCAGGTTCTGGAACTGGTTGCCATTCGTATTGCCTTGGAAAAGTTTTCTGAACAACCTGTTAATATTGTCACTGATTCTTGTTATGCTGCACGTCTAGAATGTTCATTTCTTCGGGATGTTTCTAACCCTCATTTGTTGTTTGAAATGCGTTGTATTTGGTTCCTTGTCAATCACAGAAGGTTTGATTTTTATATAATGCACATCAGGTCTCACACTGACATGCCAGGGCCAATAGCTGAAGGGAACCGAGAAGCTGACAAAGCAGCAATGTTCAACACAGTACCTAGGACCCTTGAGCAAGCAAAATTGTCCCATTCATTTTTCCACCAGAATGCACGCTCTCTAAAGAGACAATTCAAAATTACTATCAATCAGGCCCGAGATATCATATTGACTTGTCCAGACTGTCAAAAAATTACCCCCATGCCATCTCAGGAAGGTGTTAACCCCAGAGGGTTAATATCCAATCAGATATGGCAAACAGATGTTACACACATCCCAGAATTTGGCCCCTTGAAATATGTACATGTAACTGTAGACACACATTCACAGTACATCACTGCTACAGCACACACAGGTGAGAAAGCCAAGGATGTAATAAGACACTGGCTAAGCTGTTTTGCTACCCTTGGCACTCCACAACAGATTAAGACCGATAACGGACCAGCATACGTCTCTGAAAAGGTAAGGAATTTCCTATCAGAATGGGGAATTTCACATATTACAGGAATTTCACACTCACCTACGGGACAAGCAATTGTAGAAAGGGCACACCGCACACTGAAAGAGATGCTAATAAAACAAAGAGGGGGGGAGAAGCTATACAGTCCGCAAGAACGTTTGTGGAAAGCCACATATGTTATCAATTTTTTAAATTGTGACAGTGCTGAAAGAAGCAGATATGAGAAGCAGCACAAATCTCAGGCGTTTGCCTCTCCCAGGCCATTAGTCATGGTAAAAGATTTGATCTCGGGACAATGGACAGGACCTTTAGATCTTCTGACTTGGGGGAGAGGTTACGCTTGTGTGGCAACAGGAAAAGAACTGAAGTGGATTCCCTCCAGGTGTGTAAAGCCCTATTTGGATACACAATCACAGCTGCAGGAACCAGATAACTCAGGAGTTTAAAAACAGTTATGTTATGTTTCAGTTTATATTAATGACCAATGTGGTGACAAGCAAACTGCAAATATTGGTGTGTGTATGTGTATGCGTGAATGATGACGGCCGTGGTGTGTGAGATGAGTGAATGAATAAGAGAGTTGTGTGACTGGAAAACATAAAAACACAGAATACCTCACAAGACCACATTACCTACACCACAAGGTCACCTTGAAAGAATTGAGTTTTGATATGCTTACCCTGTTTCTTGAATAAAGTTTGAAATCCCCAGTTATTAAAAAACCCTCAGATTAATAAAAGTTATAGTTTACACACAGTTGGGCTAAAGGCCCCAAGTTAATAAAATAATTATCCAAGTTGCACTACCCTAAAGGAATATAAGGTTTTAAAAGGTTTATATTAGAGTTAAGAAGCTAAGCGAAGCAATGCGCTGGGTCGCTGCGAAGCTTGGTAGTTTACAATGTTCTGGTTGTTTGCACTGTTTTTTGCACTGCTTTTTGTGACTTCTTTAAGATATTAGAGAGAGGGGATATGTGGGAGGCGTGTCTGGATGCACAGGGGATGTGCCAGGGCGATGGGCCCAAGGGGACATGCGCAGTCACATATAACTCTATTGACTGAAGAAGTCACATGGTACGCAGGGATTTAAGAGTGGGAATTTTGAATAAACTTCTCTTTGTCTCACCACTGCACGAGGAGCATCATTCATTCCTTGTTATACAAGGGTCGCCTGCTGCTGTTGGACATGAGCTTCCTCCGGGCATCAGGAAATGTCCAAGGAGGAAAAGGCAGTGAAAACTTCGGGACAGGTTTCCTAGATCAAACCCATGAATTCCTCTGAGCATCTACCCTCATCCCAAGTATCTGCAGTCACACATATATAGATTCTGGACTGTAGAAGACAGGCTTAGCATGACTTTAAGATGATTTCTTCTCAATTTTTTGATTTATTTTTCTACTGCCAGGTCTGAGAGGGGCATCGTGGAACCAAAGGAACCCTGAGACATTTCAGAATCCCACATGTGTTGGGTCTGTCTGAGTTGGAGTTCATTTTCTCACTGCAGGCGTCACAGTGCTGTGCTTTGCATTGGGAGCTACAAAGGGGTTAATCACACCAGTGCTTTGGCAACTGCTGAGCAGGGCTGGTGCAGCATCTGCATTGTCAGCTTCGTCCCCTGAATCGGGGGCAAGATCATGGGAGGCGATACAGACAGGTCAGTTGAGCCAAATGGACCAAAGGGACATTGCAGAATATATGGCATCAACTCAGCTACAAGAACTCAGGAAAGGAACAGGAAAGGGGGAAAATCCATTTTTTTACAATACATGCCTTCTGAGCGGCTTCTCTGTGTGGTGAAGCCCTGCTTCCCATGAAGTGGCCAGGAAGTAGAGAGAAAATCTTTTTATTTCTCATCTATCGCACACCTAGGATGAATAACTATTATTCTCAACTATAACCCCAATCTGACTTTAATTACGTTCTATCTATATACTATAACAACTTCCGCCATCTTCTTCATCCTTAACACAACCAATACCCTAAAACTATCCACTGTTATATCCACATGAACCAAAATTCCATCACTAACCACAATCCTTATGCTCACTCTCCTCTCCCTTGCAGGTCTTCCTCCCCTAACGGGATTCCTACCCAAATGGTTAATTATTCAAGAGCTCACAAAACAAGAACTAACAGTAGTAGCCACAGCTATTACCCTACTCTCTTTACTTGGACTTTTCTTCTACCTACGACTGGCCTACTGTGCAACCATCACACTACCCCCAAACTTCACTAACTACATAAAACAATGACAAACTAACAAACCAACTAACACCCTAACCACAACCTTTACCTCCTTATCAATTATACTCCTACCACTATCTCCCACAGTACTCGCAATCCCTTAGAAACTTAGGTTATTTAAACCAAAGACCTTCAAAGCCTTAAACAAGGGCTAATCCCTCTTAGTTTCTGTTAAGGTACACAGGATACTAACCTGCATCTCCTGAATGCAACTCAGATGCTTTAATTAAGCTAGAACCTCCCCCTAGACAGATGGGCTTTGATCCCATAAAATTTTAGTTAACAGCTAAATGCCCCAACCAACAGGCTTCTGTCTACTAGATCCCGGCGCATGTTTAATGCACATCAATGAACTTGCAACTCAACATGAACTTCACTACAGAATCGATAAGAAGAGGAATCAAACCTCTGTAAAAAGGACTACAGCCTAACGCTTCTACACTCAGCCATCTTACCTATGACTTTCATCAACCGTTGACTATTTTCTACTAACCACAAAGATATCGGCACACTTTACCTTATTTTTGGCGCATGAGCTGGTATAATCGGCACAACCCTTAGTCTCCTCATTCGAGCAGAACTAGGACAGCCAGGCACCCTTTTAGGTGATGACCAAATTTGCATTTTAATCGTCACCGCACATGCCTTCGTTATAATTTTCTTTATAGTAATGCCTATTATAATCGGAGGGTTTGGTAACTGATTAGTACCATTAATAATTGGTGCCCCCAACATAGCATTTCCACGAATAAATAACATGAGCTTCTGACTACTTCCTCCATCCTTCCTACTTCTTCTAGCATCTTCTATAGTAGAAGCCGGGGCCGGAACAGGATGAATAGTATACCCACCCCTAGCCGGAAATCTAGCCCACGCCGGTGCATCAGTAGACCTTGCCATCTTCTCCCTTCACCTGGCAGGTGACTCATCCATCCTTGGGGCAATCAACTTTATCACCACAGCAATCAATAGAAAACCACCTGCTCTCTCACAATACCAAACCCCTCTATTCGTTTGATCCGTCCTAATTACTGCAGTTCTACTTCTCCTCTCCCTACCAGTCCTCGCTGCTGGCATTACAATGCTTCTAACAGATCGAAACCTAAACACTACATTCTTTGACCCCGCAGGAGGCGGAGACCCAATTTTATATCAACACTTATTCTGGTTTTTTGGCCATCCAGAAGTCTACATCCTTATCCTACCAGGATTCGGAATTATTTCCCATGTTGTAGCCTACTACGCCGGTAAAAAAGAACCCTTTGGCTACATAGGCATAGTCTGAGCCATATTATCCATTGGTTTCTTGGGCTTTATCGTATGAGCTCACCACATATTTACAGTTGGAATGGACGTAGATACCCGAGCTTACTTCACATCCGCCACCATAATTATTGCAATCCCCACTGGCATTAAAGTCTTCAGCTGACTAGCAACCCTACACGGTGGAACAATCAAATGAGACCCGCCCATACTATGAGCCCTAGGCTTTATTTTCCTCTTCACCATTGGTGGACTAACAGGCATCGTTCTTGCCAACTCCTCCCTAGACATCGCCCTGCACGACACCTACTACATAGTTGCACATTTCCACTATGTATTATCTATGGGGGCAGTATTCGCCATTTTTGCTGGCTTCACACATTGATTCCCACTGTTCACTGGCTACACCCTTCACTCTACATGAACTAAAGCCCACTTTGGAGTAATATTCTTTGGGGTCAACCTAACATTCTTCCCACAACATTTCCTAGACCTAGCTGGTATACCACGACGATACTCAGACTACCCAGATGCTTATACCCTATGAAACACCCTATCCTCCATCGGTTCCCTCATCTCCATAGTAGCTGTAATTATACTAATGTTCATTATCTGAGAAACCTTCGCATCCAAACGGAAAGTAGTGCAACCAGAACTTACCTCCACAAACATTGAATGAATTCACGGCTGCCCTCCTCCCTACCATACCTTTGAAGAACCAGCTTTTGTCCAAGTACAAGAAAGAAAGGAATCGAACCCTCATAAGCTGGTTTCAAGCCAACCGCATCAAACCACTCATGCTTCTTTCTTATGGGTTGTTAGTAAAATCATTACATAGTCTTGTCAAGACTAAATCACAGGTGAAAACCCAGCACCTCCCATCCCAACTCCATGGCCAACCACTCTCAATTTGGTTTTCAAGACGCTTCATCCCCTATTATAGAAGAACTTATTGAATTTCACGACCACGCCCTAATAGTCGCACTAGCCATTTGTAGCCTAGTCCTGTATTTACTAGCTCTTATACTTATAGAAAAACTATCCTCCAACACCGCCGACGCACAAGAAGTAGAACTTGTCTGAACAATCTTACCTGCCATTGTCCTAATTATACTAGCCCTCCCATCCCTTCAAATCCCCTACATGATAGACGAAATCGATGAGGCTGACCTCACCCTCAAAGCTATTGGCCACCAATGATACTGATCCTACGAATATACAGACTTTAAAGATTTATCTTTTGACTCTTACATACTACCAACTATGGATCTACCACTCGGTCATTTCTGTCTCCTAGAAGTTGATAACCGCATCGTCATTCCAATAGAATCCCCGATTCGAATTACTGTTACAGCTGATGACGTTCTCCACTCCTGAGCTGTTCCTAGCCTTGGTGTAAAAACCCATGCAATTCCAGGACGACTGAACCAAACTTCCTTTATCACAACCCGTCCTGGAATCTTCTACGGTCAGTGCTCAGAAATCTGTGGAGCCAACCACAGCTTCATACCTATCGTAGTAGAATCAGCCCCTCTAACACACTTCGAAAACTGATCTTCACTTCTAACATCCTAATCATTAAGAAGCTATGAACCAGCACTAGCCTTTTAAGCTAGAGAAAGAGGATTATTCACCCTCCTTAATGACATGCCCCAACTAAACCCCGCACCTTGACTTTTTATCATACTAACTTCATGATTCACTTTTTCTCTTATCCTTCAACCTAAACTCTTACTATTTACCCCAACTAACTCACCCTCCAACAAAACACTACCCACTATAAAAACCCATTCCTGAAACTGACCATGAACCTAAGCTTCTTTGATCAATTCATAAGCCCAACCCTCCTCGGAATCCCCCTTATCCTCATCTCACTGTTATTCCCAACCCTATTACTTCCTTCTCCTGGCAATCGATGAGTTACAAATCGTCTTTCAACTCTTCAACTCTGATTTCTCCATTTAATCACAAAACAACTAATAACCCCATTAAACAAAAAAGGCCATAAATGAGCCCTAATCCTATCATCACTCATAATTATACTTCTAACAATTAACCTATTAGGCCTCCTACCTTACACATTCACACCTACTACCCAACTATCAATAAACCTAGCCCTCGCCTTCCCTCTATGACTTGCCACCCTGCTAACAGGCCTACGAAACCAACCTTCAGCTTCCCTTGGACACCTCCTACCAGAAGGCACCCCAACACCTCTAATTCTTGCCCTCATCATAATTGAAACAACAAGCCTTCTCATTTGCCCTTTAACCTTAGGAGTTCGCCTCACAGTCAACCTCACAGCAGAACACCTGCTCATCCAACTCATTTCAACAGCCACTACTGTCCTCCTTCCCATTATACCTACCGTGTCCCTTCTAACTATAACAATTCTACTCCTCTTAACAATTCTAGAAGTGGCCGTGGCAATAATCCAAGCGTATGTCTTTGTATTTCTTCTAAACCTTTACTTACAAGAAAACATTTAACCCTTAATGACACACCAAGCCCACTCATTTCACATAGTAGACCCAAGCCCTTGACCCATTTTTGGAGCAGCAGCCGCCCTCCTCACTACCTCTGGGTTAGCCATATGATTTCACCACAACTCTATTCAACTCTTACTCCTAGGCCTACTCTCTATAATCCTAGGGATACTCCAATGATGACGTGACATCATACAAGAAAGCACATTCCAAGGCCACCATACCCCTACAGTCCAAAAGGGCTTACGTTACGGAATAATTTTATTTATTACATCTGAAGCATTCTTCTTCCTAGGATTCTTCTGAGCATTCTTCCACTCCAGCTTAGTCCCCACTCCAGAACTCGGAGGACAATGACCTCCTATAGGAATCAAACCTCTCAATCCAATAGAAGTCCCCCTACTAAACACTGCTATCCTCCTAGCCTCAGGAGTCACTGTCACATGAGCACATCACAGCATTACAGAGGGCAATCGGAACCAAGCTACCCAAGCCCTACTTATAACCGTCCTATTAGGATTCTACTTTACAGCACTTCAAGCAATAGAATATTATGAAGCTCCATTCTCAATTGCCAACGGAGTCTATGGATCAACCTTTTTTGTCGCCACAGGATTTCATGGTCTCCACATAATCATTGGATCCTCCTTCCTCTTGATTTGCCTCCTCCGCCTCATAAAATTCCACTTCACATCCAACCACCACTTTGGCTTTGAAGCAGCGGCCTGATACTGACATTTTGTTGACATTATCTGACTGTTCCTCTACATAACAATCTATTGATGAGGATCTTGCCCTTCTAGTATATTAATTACAATTGACTTCCAATCTCTAAAATCTGGATCAAAACCAGAGAAAGGCAATTAACATCATCCTCTTTATATTCACAATTTCTCTATCACTATGTATTATCTTAACTTCACTAAACCTTTGATTAGCTCAAATAAATCCAGATTCAGAAAAATTATCCCCATACGAATGTGGCTTTGACCCACTGGGCTCTGCCCGCCTCCCATTTTCAATCCGATTCTTCCTTGTCGCAATCTTATTCCTCTTGTTCGACCTAGAAATTGCCCTCCTACTGCCCCTCCCATGGGCTACTCAACTCCTCTCCCCCCTCACTACCTTAACATGAACCTCCACAGTCATTCTCCTCCTCGCACTAGGGCTAATTTATGAATGAATTCAAGGGGGCTTAGAATGAGCAGAATAACTTCAGAAAGTTGGTCTAGCAAAGACAGTTGATTTTGGCTCAACAAACCACAGTCCTACTCCGTGACTTTCTCAATGACCTTTCTGCATTTAAGCTTCTACTCTGCCTTCACCCTAAGTAGTCTAGGACTAGCCTTTCACCGAATACACCTAATTTCTGCCCTGCTATGCTTAGAAAGCATAATACTATCAATATACATTGCCCTCTCCATATGACCTATTCAAACCCAAACAACATCCCCCACCTTAATGCCCATTCTTATGTTAGCATTCTCAGCCTGTGAAGCAGGCGCCGGTCTAGCAGTCCTAGTAGCTTCCACCCGAACTCACGGATCGGATCATTTACACAATCTAAACCTTCTACAATGTTAAAAATTATTCTCCCTACAATCATATTACTCCCCATAACCCTCCTATCTCCTCCAAAATTCCTATGACTCAATGTCACCTCGCACAGCCTCTTAATTGCAACCGCTAGCTTACAATGACTTCCTTCAACCTATTACCCTAGCAAAAACCTATCACCATGACTTGGAACTGATCAAATTTCATCCCCCTTATTAGTTCTATCTTGTTGACTTCTACCTCTTATAATCCTGGCAAGCCAAAATCACCTTCAACAAGAACCTCCCACACGAAAATATATTTTTACCATAACCATAATCCTCACCCAACCATTCATTATCTTGGCCTTCTCAGCCTTAGAACTGATATTATTTTATATCGCATTCGAAGCTACCCTAATCCCTACCCTAATTCTAATCACACGATGGGGTAGCCAACCAGAACGTTTAAGTGCTGGAATCTACCTCTTATTTTATACACTAATTAGTTCTCTTCCCCTATTAGTAGTGATCCTCTATCTTCACACTCAAACAGGAACTATACACATCACTATAATAAAACTTTCACACTCATCTCTTACAAACTCCTGAACAGGCCTCATATCAAGTCTAACCCTATTGCTCGCTTTCATAGTGAAAGCTCCCCTTTACGGACTACACCTATGACTCCCAAAACCCCACGTAGAGGCACCAATCGCAGGATCCATACTCCTAGCTGCGCTCCTCCTCAAACTTGGGGGATACGGCATTATGCGTACCTCAATAATTACAAACTCCCTATTAGACTACCTCTACTACCCATTTTTAACCCTAGCCTTATGAGGGGCACTAATGACAAGCTCCATCTGCCTATGCCAAATCGACCTTAAGTCATTAATCGCCTACTCCTCAGTAAGCCACATAGGTCTAGTCATTGCCGCAACAATAATCCAAACCCACTGATCCTTTTCAGGGGCCATAATCCTAATGATTTCACATGGACTCACCTCTTCCATACTATTTTGCCTAGCTAATACAAACTAGGAACGCATACATAGTCGTACTCTCCTTCTAACACGAGGCCTACAACCCCTTTTACCTCTAACAGGAATCTGATGGCTCCTGGCCAACCTAACAAACATAGCCCTTCCTCCTACCACTAACCTGATAGCTGAATTAACTATCATAATTGCACTCTTCAACTGATCCACCTTCACCATTATCCTAACCGGAGCCGCAACTCTACTAACTGCAGCCTATACCCTCTACATACTCCTTATAACCCAACGAGGTCCAACTCCAACCTATATTACAACCACCCAAAATTCAAATACACGAGAACATCTCCTTATAACACTTCATATCCTACCCTCCCTCCCCCTCATCCTAAAACCAGAGCTAACCTCAGGAATTCCCACATGCAAGCATAGTTTTAAACCAAACATTAGACTGTGATCCTAAAAATAGAAGTTAAACTCTTCTTGCCTGCCGAGGGGAGGTTTAACCAACAAGAACTGCTAACTCTTGCATCTGAGCCTAAGACCTCAGCCCCCTTACTTTTAAAGGATAATAGCAATCCACTGGTCTTAGGAGCCATTTATCTTGGTGCAAGTCCAAGTAAAAGTAATGGACTTCCCATTAATCCTCAACACCTCTATATTCTTGACCCTGGCTACCCTCTCTATACCCATCCTACTCCCCCTCCTATCCAAAAACTATCTAAACTCTCCAACAACCATCATACACACTGTTAAAACTTCCTTCATAGTTAGTTTAATTCCCATAATCCTCTCCATCTACTTAAATATGGAAAATACCACTTTCTATTGAGAATGAAAATTTATTGCGAACTTCAAAATCCCTTTTAGCCTTAAAATAGACCAGTACTCCTTAACGTTTTTTCCTATTGCACTATTCGTAACATGATCTATTCTTCAATTTACAACATGATATATAGCCTCAGAACCCCACACCACAAAATTCTCTCTTTACCTTCTAATCTTTCTCATTGCAATACTCATCTTAATCATCGCTAATAACATATTCCTCTTATTTATCGGCTGAGAGGGAGTCGGAATTATATCCTTCCTCCTGATTGGATGGTGACACGGTCGAGCAGAAGCCAACACCGCCGCACTTCAAGCCGTACTTTACAACCGTATTGGGGATATTGGACTAATCCTCTGCATAGCATGACTAGCATCCTCAATAAACACTTGAGAAATTCAACAGCAATCCTCCCCAGACCAAATATCCCTTCTCCCTCTCTTAGGGCTCATCCTAGCCGCCACAGGTAAATCTGCCCAATTTGGCCTGCATCCATGACTCCCAGCAGCTATAGAAGGGCCAACCCCTGTATCTGCCCTACTCCATTCCAGCACAATAGTAGTTGCTGGAATCTTTCTACTTATTCGCACTCACCACATATTATGTAACAACCAAATTGCCCTAACTATGTGCCTTTGTATAGGTGCCCTATCCACCCTATTTGCCGCTACATGCGCTCTTACCCAAAACGACATCAAAAAAATTATTGCTTTCTCTACATCCAGCCAACTAGGACTAATAATAGTCACTATTGGCCTAAATCTACCTCAACTAGCCTTCCTACACATCTCTACGCATGCATTCTTTAAAGCCATACTCTTCCTTTGCTCTGGGTCTATCATTCACAGCCTTAACGGTGAACAAGACATTCGAAAAATAGGAGGATTGCAGAAACTACTCCCTACAACTACCTCATGCCTGACAATCGGAAATTTAGCTCTCATAGGAACACCATTTTTAGCAGGGTTTTACTCAAAAGATCTCATTATCCAAAGTCTTAACACCTCCTACCTAAACACCTGAGCACTCCTCCTAACCCTCGTAGCTACAGCTTTTACTGCAACTTACAGCCTACGTATAGCCCTACTAGTACAAACTGACTACACCCGGATTCCCTCCATTACTCCCATCAATGAAAACAACCCAGCAGTCACAAACCCAATTACTCGTCTCGCTCTCGGAAGTATTATAGCTGGTCTATTAATTACCTCTTATATCTCCCCTACAAAAACCCCTCCTATAACCATACCACTGGTCGCAGAAACCACTGCTATCATTATTACAACATTAGGCATCATTCTGGCATTAGAACTATCAAAACTCACACATACCTTCTCTGCCCCCAAACAAAATATCACTATAAACTTCTCCAGCACTCTAGGATATTTTAACCCCCTTATACACCGCCTCAGCTCTACTAAACTCCTAAACAACGGCCAGAACATTGCATCCCATTTAATCGACCTATCCTGATATAAAAAAATAGACCCAGAAGGACTAGTGACCCTTCAACTCAAAGTATCCAAAATCTCAACTACTCTACACTCCGGACTAATCAAAACCTATCTAGGATCCTTCGCTCTATCTATCTTAATTATAATCTTATTTACACAGAACTAAGAATTAATGGTCCCTAACTTACGAAAACATCACCCCCTTCTAAAAATAATCAACAATTCTTTAACTGACCTCCCAACACCACCAAACATTTCCGCCTGATGAAACTTTGGATCTCTTCTTGGCATCTGTCTAACAATCCAAATCACCACTGGCCTCCTACTAGCAATACATTATACAGCAGATATCACCCTGGCATTCACGTCCGTCGCCCATACATGCCGAAATGTTCAATTCGGCTGACTAATCCGAAACCTCCATGCAAACGGCGCCTCCTTCTTCTTCATATGCATTTACCTACACATTGGACGAGGATTCTACTATGGTTCCTACCTATATAAAGAAACCTGAAACACAGGAGTTATTCTCCTCTTAACTCTAATAGCAACTGCCTTCGTAGGATATGTCCTCCCATGAGGCCAAATATCATTCTGAGGCACTACAGTAATTACTAACCTATTCTCAGCAATTCCTTACATTGGCCAAACACTTGTAGAATGAGCTTGAGGAGGATTCTCAGTTGACAACCCTACACTTACCCGGTTCTTTGCCCTCCACTTCCTCCTCCCATTCTAATTGCAGGTCTCACCCTCATCCACTTAACTTTCTTACACAAAACAGGCTCAAACAACCCCCTAGGTATTTATTCAGACTGCAACAAAATCCCATTTCACCCCTATTTCTCAATAAAAGATATTCTAGGCCTTTTGTTCCTCCTCATTCCTCTAATAACACTTGCCATATTCTCACCCAACCTCTTAGGAGATCCAGAAAATTTTACACCTGCAAACCCATTAGTAACACCTCCCCACATTAAACCTGAGTGGTACTTCCTATTTGCATATGCCATCCTACGATCAATCCCCAACAAATTAGGAGGAGTCCTAGCCCTAGCCACCTCCGTCTTAATTCTATTTCTAGCCCCATTCCTCCACATGTCAAAGCAACGAACTATAACCTTCCGACCTCTCTCCCAACTTCTATTCTGAATCCTAGTAACAAATCTTTTAATCCTTACATGAATCGGTAGCCAACCAGTCGAACATCCATTTATTATCATCGGACAACTCGCCTCAACTACCTACTTCACAATCATTCTCATCTTATTCCCCATTACTAGTCTCCTAGAAAATAAGATACTCAACCTCTAATCACTCTAATAGTTTATAAAAAACGTTGGTCTTGTAAACCAAAGACTGAAGGCCGCCCCTTTCTTAGAGTTTTCCAAAAAATATCCAAGCACCCCCCAACTTTCCAATCAACACGTACATCAAGGGGAGGGGCCCCCCCCTCCCCCCATACCCTACGGTATGTATTACTTTGCATAGCATCCTCCACCACATTAGACATAACATGCATGTAGGAAAATCTGACATACTATTATTGCAAAAACCATCCAAATTTCCATACTATCTCCCATACAATCCAAAACTTGTCATTCACAGATCTAGGTACATTCCCACACAAGGACATAACATGTCATGTTCTAGGAATAATCCCGCCAAACGAACTAAAACCTAAAACTGCTAATTTACGCATAAAATCCTTCTCAATACGAGGAACGTCACAGAACCTAAAATCCATGGTCCATGGACCACTCACCACTTAACCTTGCTCTATGTACCAACCAAGAAGTGCTGGGTTATTTATTAGTCATACTCCTCACGAGAAACCAGCAACCCGGCGTTAGTAATGTTTATCATGTCCAGCTTCAGGTGTATTCTTTCCCTTTCCACCAATAACCCACTCTCATAACTTGCTCTTTGTCGCCTCTGGTTCCTCGGTCAGGGCCATAACTTGCTTAATTTTCCTAAACTTGCGCTCCGTTACTAATGGTTGGGGATGCTCGGCCAACCTGGACCGCGTGATCGTGGCATTTTCTCTCTTCTAAACTTTTGGTTTATTTTTTTGGGGTAGATCTCAATAAGCCCTTCAGAGTGCTCCGCCAGGGGGCTCCCATATATGGTTGACATGTACCCCTTATGGTCGGCGAGCGGTTTTCTCACTTTCGCGTGAAAATTAATGATATGGTTTCAAGTGTTATTCGGTCTCATACTGTTGCACTGATGCACTGTCATGTGCTGTTGGCTTGGTTTTTCCATTACGTCTCTCATCAAGTTGCAATTTAATTAATGCACACCAGACATATTTTTTGTCGTCAATTTCACAAAAAATTACAAAACTTTTGTCATTTTTTGCAATGATCTAGGGACTTTCCCTCTATTCATCATTAATTTTTGTTTTTAAATTTTTTAACAAAAATTTCAAATTTTACAAACTTTCCATTCCCCTAATTTTCCAATTAAGACATTTGCATCATCAATTTGTTAAATTTTTTTAACACACTTTAATCTACCCCATCATTTCCTTTCATCATTCATTTGTTCATTTGTTTGTTTACACTTTAATCTACCCCATCATTTCCTTTCATCAGTCATTTGTTCATTTGTTTGTTTACACTTTAATCTACCCCATCATTTCCTTTCACCCTCTTACCTCCCCAATTAATCGCCCTCACTACTCTAACTAATATTCCACCCACACACACCTTTAACAGTTGCTCCCAAACTTTTTTCCAACCCTTCAGAAAAAAAGGAATCAAACCTTTATCACCAACTCCCAAAGCTGGCATTTTCATTAAACTATTCTCTGAACCACACCTCCTTAAACCGCCCGAATTGCCCCACGAGACAACCCTCGTACAAGTTCTAGCACAACAAACAACGTCAGCAACAGACCCCAGCCCGCAATTAAAAATTGTCCCACCCCCCAAGAATAAAACATAGCCGCTCCCTCAAAATCCAACCGAATAGATAAAACACCCCCACTATCCACCGTGTTTATCCCTAACCACTCTAACTCAGATAGCCCTATAATAAACACCCCACCCCCCAACACTAAAACTAACCCAGCACCATACCCAACAACCTGCCAGTCCCCTCAGGTCTCAGGAAATGGATCTGCTGCCAATGAAACCGAATACACAAAAACCACTAACATCCCACCTAAATATACCAGAAATAACACTAGTGATACAAAAGACACCCCCAAACTCATTAACCATCCACACCCTACAATAGACGCCAACACTAACCCCACTACTGCATAGTATGGAGAAGGATTGGAAGCAACTGCTAGTCCTCCCAAAATAAAACTAACACTTAAAAATAGTATAAAGTACGTCATAACAATTCCTGCTTGGCCTCTATCCAAGACCTTTGGCCTGAAAAACCATCGTTGTAATTTCAACTACAAGAACATAAAACCTTAACAAACCCGCCCACAACACTACAATCCTGCCCCTTTCTACTCTTCTAACTTCTCAACAACACATTTTTGTTATCCACTAGAACTACTTCTCCAACCACTAAACAAATCCTAAATCAATAGCAACTATTACTACAACTAAAACAAGCCCCAATAATAATCACTATGCCTATAACAGCCTTAGTCCTTGTAGCTTACAATAAAGCATAACACTGAAGATGTTAAGACGGCTATTACACATACCCAAGGACAAAAAAGACTTAGTCCTAACCTTACAGTTAGTTCTTGCCAAATATATACATGCAAGTATCCGCATCCCAGTGAAAATGCCCTCAGCACCTTAAAAAGACAGCAGGAGCAGGCATCAGGCACACCACTCCAATTGTAGCCCAAAACGCCTTGCCTAGCCACACCCCCACGGGTTTTCAGCAGTAATTAATATTAAGCAATAACTGTAAACTTGACTTAGTTAAAGCAACTTACCAGGGTTGGTAAATCTTGTGCCAGCCACCGCGGTCACACAAGAAACCCAAATTAACTTTATACGGCGTAAAGAGTGGTTTTTCATTATCACTTCAACTAAGACTGAAATGTAACCAAGCTGTTATAAGCACAAGATGCATCCAATACTCCCATAGAAATGATCTTAGCTTCATGATCAACAAAACTCCACGAAAGCCAGGACACAAACTGGGATTAGATACCCCACTATGCCTGGCCCTAAATCCCGATGCTTTCACCACTTAAGCATCCGCCTGAGAACTACGAGTACAAACACTGAAAACTCTAAGGACTTGGCGGTGCTCCAAACCCACCTAGAGGAGCCTGTTCTATAACCGATAACCCACGATACACCCAACCATCCCTTGCCAAATCAGCCTATATACTGCCGTCGTCAGCCCACCCCTAAACTGAGGGTTTAACAGTGGGCACAACAGCAACATCCCACTAATAAGACAGGTCAAGGTATAGCTCATGAGATGGTAGAAATGGGCTACATTTTCTAGCATAGAATACCTCACGACAAGGAGTGTGAAATCACTCCTAAAAGGCGGATTTAACAGTAAAGCAGGATAATAATGCCTCCTTTAAGCTGGCTCTGAAGCACGTACATACCGCCCGTCACCCTCCTCACAAGCTAGGATTAATTTTATTTATAATAAACCCCTAAGCTAGAGATGAGGCAAGTCGTAACAAGGTAAGTGTACCGGAAGGTGCACTTAGTCTACCAAGACGTAGCTATAACTAAAGCATTCAGCTTACACCTGAAAGATATCTGTTCCATATCAGATCGCCTTGAAGCCTAACTCTAGCTCTTCTACCAGATTACATAGAAACTAAGTTAATACTACCCATTAAATCAAAACATTCTCTCACTCAACCTAGTATAGGCGATAGAAAAGTAAACTCAAGACGCAATAGAGATCATGTACCGTAAGGGAAGAATGAAATAGTAATGACAAACCAAGCAATAAATAGCAAAGACCAACCCTTGTACCTTTTGCATCATGATTTAGCGAGAACTACCCAAGCAAAACGCCAATTTAAGCTTGCTTCCCCGAAACCCAAGCGAGCTACTTACGAGCAGCTATCTACTGAGCAAACCCGTCTCTGTTGCAAAAGAGTGGGAAGACTCGTTAGTAGTGGTGAAAAGCCAATCGAGCTGGGTGATAGCTGGTTGCCTATGAAATGAATCTTAGTTCCCTCTTAATTCACCTCCCAGGACTACACTCAACCCACATGAAGCGAATTAAGGGCTATTTAAAGGAGGTACAGCTCCTTTAAAAAAGAATACACTCTCCCCTAGCGGATAAATTTAATTACAGCTTAATTGTGGGCCTTCAAGCAGCCACCATTAAAGAATGCCTCAAAGCTCCTCACCTAAAAAAATCTAAACTTCCTCAGGACTCCCTCTTCCCCAATAGGCCAACTTATATTAAATAAGAGAATTTATGCTAAAATAAGTAACTAGGGATCCCCTCTATGGCGCAAGCTTACATTACAACATTATTAACAATCCACAGGATATTTTTTAACCTTAACAAGACTTTATACCAAAAACTCTGTTAACCCACCTATGGAGCACCCCCAAAGACGATTAAAATCTGTAAAAGGAACTAGGTAAATCCAAGGCCTGACTGTTTACCAAAAACATAGCCTTTAGCAAACCAAGTATTAAAGGTGAAGCCTGCCCAGTGACAATTCGTTCAACGGCCGCGGTATCCTAACCGTTCAAAGGTAGCGCAATCAATTGTCCCATAAATCGGGACTTGTATGAATGGCTTAACGAGGTCTTAGCTGTCTCCTACAGATAATCAGTGAAATTGATCTTCCCGTGCAAAAGCAGGAATAACCCCATAAGACAAGAAGACCCTGTGGAACTTTAAAATCTGCTACCACTCCCATAAACAATGCTCACCCACAGGGCCTACTCCCCCGGGATTTTGCTGGTGTGCATTTTTTGGTTGGGGCGACCTTGGAGACAAACTTAACCTCCAAATATCAGACAATCCATCTTAACCAAGAACTACCCATCAACGTGCTAATAGTAACCAGACCCAATATAATTGATTAATGAACCTAGCTACCCCAGGGATAACAGCGCAATCTCCTTCAAGAGCCCACATCGACAAGGAGGTTTACGACCTCGATGTTGGATCAGGACATCCTAGTGGTGCAACCGCTACCAAGGGTTCGTTTGTTCAACGATTAACAGTCCTACGTGATCTGAGTTCAGACCGGAGTAATCCAGGTCGGTTTCTATCTATGTTACAACTCCTTCTAGTACGAAAGGATCGAAGAAGTAAGGCCTATGCCACAAGCACACCTTCGCACCCAGTAATGAACCCAACTAAATTACTAAGAGCTCCACCATAACCCCCTCCTAGAAAAGGACCGCTAGCGTGGCAGAGCTTGGCAAATGCAGAAGGCTTAAGCCCTTTACCCAGAGGTTCAAATCCTCTCCCTAGCTCCAACACAAACCACATGACAATTCACTTAACCCTCACTTACTTTATTATATCAATATCCTATGCTCTCTCCATCCTCATCGCCGTAGCATTTCTTACCCTAGTTGAACGTAAGATTCTAAGTTATATGCAAGCCCGAAAAGGGCCTAATATTGTAGGACCATTTGGCCTCTTACAACCTATAGCAGATGGAGTAAAGCTATTCATTAAAGAACCAATTCGTCCATCAACTTCATCCCCTTACTTATTTATATCTACTCCTATCTTAGCCCTTCTCCTAGCAATTACAATCTGAACACCACTTCCCCTACCCTTTCCCCTTACTGACCTAAACCTTGGCATACTCTTCCTTCTAGCTCTATCTAGCTTGGCAGTCTACTCAATTCTATGATCAGGGTGAACCTCTAACTCAAAATATGCCTTAATTGGCGCCCTCCGAGCAGTCGCACTAACTATCTCTTACGAAGTTACCCTAGCCATTATTCTCCTATCCGTAATTAGCCTTAGTGGTAACTACACCCTCAATACCCTAGCTACAACTCAAGAACCTCTCTACCTCATTTTCTCCTCCTGGCCCTTAGCAATAATACGATATATCTCCACTCTTGCCGAAACAAACCGCGCTCCATTTGACCTGACAGAAGGAGAATCTGAACTAGTCTCAGGGTCCAACGTAGAATATGCTGCAGGGCCATTCGCCTTGTTTTTTCTTGCCGAATATGCTAATATTATACTAATAAATGCACTCACAACCATTCTATTCCTAAACCCCAGCTCACTTAATCTCCCTCAAGAACTCATTCCCCCTACTTTAGCTACAAAAACCCTCCTCCTTTCCGCAGGATTCTTAGGAATCCGCGCCTCTTACCCTCGATTCCGATATGATCAACTCATACATTTGCTTTGAAAAAACTTCTTACCCCTAACATATGCCTATGGCATACCAGCCTTCCTATCTCCTATGCAGGCCTACCCCCCTACCTAAGACACTCAAGGAAATGTGCCTGAATCCAAAAGGGTTACTATGATAAAGTAAACATAGAGGTATACCAATCCTCTCATTTCCTAATTTTAGAAAAGTAGGAATCGAACCTACACTAAAGGAATCAAAATCCTCTATACTCCCTCTATATTATTTTCTAGTAAGGTCAGCTAATTAAGCTATCGGGCCCATACCCCGAAAATGATGGTTTAACTCTACCTTAAACCCCAAACCGTAAACCCTAAAACCTAAACCCTAACCCTTGCTAACCTTAACCCTAACCCTAACATCTCATAGCAGAGGGAGGGAGGGGCCTGATTCCTCATCAGATATATCAACAGTCAAAAGCCTGTAAGCTCAGCTCTTGCCTTTGCAGAGCTTCACACCATCAGCACTGGAGGGAGGGAGGGGCCCGACTGCTCATCAGAGGTATCATGCAAGTCAAAAGCCTGAAAAGTCTCCTAGAATGCATAAATCATTAACCATTTCAGTCTCTGACAATTGGTCCACACAGTAACTGTAAGCTATGCCCAAAGCCTGTTCCCTAACCTTAGAAGAGAGACTGCAACCCTCGAGATGTTGGAGGCTCGAGGCAAGGTCCGTGACACTAATCATGGCTATAACTCATAACTTCTTGGAGTATGGGGACTTCCCTCCTTCACCCCCGGCAGATCAAGGCCACCACTTCAACTGACAGACATGGAAGCATTGCTGGACCCCGTGGGCGGTGACTATATACATCTGTCCACTCTCAGTTTTTCTTTCTCTTACTCTCCCTTGCTCTTCTCCTGCCTTTCTCTCCCCTATGCATTTTCTTTCCCCCCCCCAAAGGTTATCTCTGTGTCACATTGTGGTATGACAGCACCCAAACTGCTAGCATGCCTGTTGATACAGAATTGTTAAAATAAACCTTGCCAGTATATGTTTTCAGACACCGATTATTTAGTGTCGTTTCACTTTAATCCACCCCAAGGGAATTATTAATAAAAACCTGAGTTACCCCCTCTCCCCTTTTCCTGGGGCGGGTTGTAACACCAATCAGCACTGACTCCGCCCAGGATTTTTCTCCTGTTTCCCTCTCAAAGGCTAACAATGACTTCAGCACCACATTTTCTGATTTCAAAACAGTAGATTCAACATCAGAAATCCATTCATGACTTCCCTGTCAGCACTCCATCCAAATGTCTGTGCTCTCACTTTGACCTGAGAGAAACCTCAGGCAGGTGGAAAAGGGCAGATAAAGAAAAAACAGATGGGTCAAGCAGAAGTGATGCTGCTTCTGTCAAAAGCAGAGCAGAGGCTGAAAGCACTTTAGGAAGTTGCTTACAGAAGCACTTGTGCATTCCAAGTTACAGCTCAGGAGTCTCAGTGACTTGTCCAACATGAGAGTTTCTTTTCCATTTCTCAACCCCCAGATTCCTCAGGAGCAGGAAACTGGAAACACTGACTGAGAAAAGCTCCATTCCTTCCTAATAATTGTGCTTTGTCCTTCCCATTTGACAGTGCTCTTGGAAATGTGCTGGTGTGATCTGGATCTGTGAGCAGCCCTGACCTCCCAGAGCACTCATCCAATGGCAGGAAGACCCCACCTGGCTCCTGCTGGGGTTCTTGCCACCACAACCCAGTATGGGTCAATGGAATGGGGAGCAGGGTGGTGGGACCAGTAAGGACCAGTTAAGGGGGTTGGGGGCACTTCAGCATCTCCATCAAGGTCAGACCAGTACAGAGCAGCATAGACCAGTATAGATCGGTATAGACCAGTATAAACCAGTATGGACCAGTATAGACCAATATGGGTCACTGGAATGGGGAATGGGGCAGTGGGACCGATAAGGATCAGTTAAGGCGCTTGGGGGCACTTCAGCATCTCCATCAAGGTCAGACCATTATAGACCAGTATAGACCAGTGTAGACCAGTATAGACCAGTATAGACCAGTATAGACCAGTATAGACCAGTAAAAAACCAGTACGGACCAGTATGGACCAATATGGACCAGTACAGGTCACTAGAACAGTGAGCAGGGTGGTGGGACCAGTAAGGACCAGTTAAGGGGGTTGGGGGCACTTCAGCATCTCCATCAAGGTCAGACCAGTACAGACCGGTACAAACCAGTATGGACCAGTATAGACCAGTATAAACCAGGGTAGAGCAGTATAAACCGATATAAACCAGTACGGGTCACTGAAACAGGGAATGGGGTGGTGGGATCAGTAAGGACCAGTTAAGGGGGTTGGGGGTGTTTCATCATCTCCGTCAAGGTCAGACCAGTACAGACCAGTATAAACCAGTATAGACCAGTATGGACTGGTATAGACCAGTATAAACCAGTACAGACCGGTACGGGTCATTGGAATGGGGAATGGGGCAGTGGGACCAGTAAGGACCAGTTAAGGGGGTTGGGGGCACTTCAGCATCTCCATCAAGGTCAGACCAGTACAGACCAGTATAAACCAGGGTAGAGCAGTATAAACCAGTATAAACCAGTACGGGTCCCTGGAACGGGGAATGGGGTGGTGGGACCAGTAAGAACCAGTTAAGGGGGTTGGGGGCACTTCAGCATCTCCATCAAGGTCAGGTCAGTATAAAGCAGTATAGACCCGTATAGACCAGTATGGGCCAGTATAAACCGGTATAAACCAGTATGGACCAGTACAGGTGACTGGAACGGGGAATGGGGCGGTGGGACCAGTAAGGACCAGTTAAGGGGGTTGGGGGCACTTCAGCATCTCCGTCAACGTCAAATCAGTACAGACCAGTATAGACCAGTATAGATTAGTAGAAACCAGTATGGACCAGTATAGACCAATATAAACCAGTACGGGTCACTGGAACACGGAATGGGGTGGTGGGACCAGGAAGGACCAGTTAAGGGGGTTGGGGCACTTCAGCATCTCCATCAAGGTCAGACCAGTACAGACCAGTATAAACCAGGATAGACCAGTATAAACCAGTATGGACCAGTACGGGTCACTGGAACGCGGAATGGGGTGGTGGGACCAGTAAGGACCAGTTAAGGCAGAACTCAGCTGGGACTTAGTGGTTTGGGGGTGGGCGTGTCCCTTCGTTAGGTGGGCGTGGTCTCTCCCTGGTGGGCGTGTCCCATCCCAAGGTGGCCATAGCCTCTGCAAGTGGGCGTGTCTTTTGCATCCTCTCCCCCTCCCTGAACTGGGAGCTCAACTGGGACTTACTGGGTTTTGGGTGGGCGTGTCCCCTCCCAATGATGGACCCACTTTCAGCCCCTCCCCCCACCTTTAAGGGCCCCCCCAAAGACCCTCCCCCCCTTCCTGCACCTCCCCAACCCTCAGGGTCCCTCCTGTCCCTCCCCCACCCTCAGGGTCCCTTCCTTCCCCTCCCCCTAGTGAACCTGCTACCCCTCCCCCACTCTCAGGAGCCCTCCCTGCCCCTCCCCCACCTTCAGGGGCCCTCAGGATCCCTCCCCCAACCTCAGAGACTCTCCTGCCCCTCCCCCACCCTCGGGGAACTTCCTACCCTTCCCCCACCCTCAGGGACCCTCAGGGCCCCTCCTTCACTTTCGGGGTCCCTCCCTGCCCCTCCCCAACCCTCAGGACCCTCCTGCTCCTCCCCCCACCTCGGGGTCCCTCCTGCCCCTCCCCCACCCTCAGGGACCCGCCTACCCCTCCCCCACCCTCAGGGACGGTCCTGCCCTTCCCCCACCCTCAGGGAACCTCCTGCCCTTCCCCCACGCTCAAGGACCATCCTGCTCCATCCCCACCCTCAGTGTTCCCTCCTTCCCCTCCCCCCCCCACTGGGGCCGTTACTGGTCCCTTACTGGTCTGTACTGGGAAGGGAGAGGGGAGGGGCCGCCCCCTCGACGCCCCTCCCCCCAGTGACGTCACCGGGTCCCAAAAATAGCCCCGGGGGCCCAAACTGGAGGGGGGACCTGGAGCCGCTCCCAGTGTGACCAGTTCAGGTACTGGGAGGGACTGGGAGGGAACTGGGAGGGACTGGGAAGGACTGGGAGGGGGCAGGGCTTCCCCCCCTCCCCCCCCTCCGTGTCCTTGGGGTGACCTTGGGGAGGGAGGGGGATGGGCCGCTCCCAGTGGCTCCCAGTAGCTCCCAGTAACCCCAGTAATGCCTCCGGTATCTCCAGCGACCCCCCCAGTAACCCCAGTGACCCCCCCAGTAGCTCCTAGTAGCTCCCAGTAACCCCAGTGTCTATCCCAGTAGCTCCCAGTAACTCCCAGTAATCCTAGTGTCCATCCCAGTAACTCCCAGTAACCCCAGTGTCCACCCCAGTAGCTCCCAGTAACTCCCAGTAAGCCCCCCAGTAGCTCCCAGTAACTCCCAGTAACCCCAGTGACCCCCCCAGTAGCTCCCAGTAACCCCAGTGTCCATCCCAGTAACCCCAGTGACCCCCCCAGTAGCTTCCAGTAGCTCCCAGTAACTCCCAGTGTCCCCCCCAGTACTCTCAGTATGTCCCAGTTTAACCCAGTTCCCCCCCCCGTGGGCCCTGGGCCGGGTGGGGGACGGGCGGGCTCACATTTCCATGGCAACATCCCTTTCCCTCTGGCCCAGTTTCTCCCAGTTCCTCCCAGTTTAACCCAGTTTTTCCACATTTTTCCCCATTTTTCCCCATTTCCCCCCATTTTCCCCATTTTTCCCAGATTTTCCCCCATTTTTCCACATTTTCCTGAATTTTTCCCCATTTCCCCCCCATTTTCCAGATTTTTCCCAATTTTCCTACATTTTCCCAGATTTTTTCCCATTTTCCCCCCATTTTCCCCGATTTTTCCCCATTTTTTCCACATTTTTCCCACATTTTCCCAGATTTTCACACATTTTTCTCCAGATTTTCCCAGATTTTTTTTCCCATTTTTTCCACATTTTCCCCCATTTTTTCTCACATTTTTCCCAGATTTGCCCAGATTTCTTCCCCCATTTTCCTGGATTTTTCCCAGAATTTCCCATATTTTCCCCATTTTTCCAAAATTTTTTTGATCTTTCCCCATTTTTCCCCATTTCCTGGATTTTCTCCCATTTTTTCCACATCTTCCCAGATTTTTCCTCATTTTTCCCAGATTTTCCCAGATTTTTCCCCATTTTTCCCAGATTTTCCCAAGATTTTTTCTTATTTTTTTAAATCTTTCCCCATTTTTCCCCATTTTCTGGGATTTTTCCCCATTTTTCTCCATTTCCCCCCATTTTCCCCAGAATTTCCAGCATTTCCCCCCCAGTTTGTCGCCATTTTCCCAGATTTCTCCCAGATTTTCCATCATTTTTCCCTATTTTTTCCCCATTTTCCCGTTTTTTTCCCAGATTTTTCCTCCACTTTTCCCAGAATTTCCCACATTTTCCCTGATTTTTCCCACATTTTTTCCCATTTTTCCCAGATTTTCCCACATTTTTCTCCAGATTTTCTTCCAGATTTTCCCACATTTTCCCACATTTTCCCAGATTTTCCCCCATTTTTCTTGATTTTTCCCGATTTTCCCCATTTTTCCAGATTTTTTCCCATTTTTTCCCATTTTTCCTCATTTTCCCCCATTTTCACGGATTTCTCCTCATTTCCCCCATTTTCCCACAGTTTTTCCCAATTTTTTCACATTTTCCCAGATTTTTCCCCATTTTCCCCATTTTCCCCAGATTTTTCCCCATTTCGTCCCCATTTTCCCACATTTTCCCAATTTTTTTCCCACATTTTCCCAGATTTTCTCCCTATTTCCCCAGATTTTTCCTCATTTTGCCCATTTTTTCCCAGATTTTTTCCCAGATTTTTTCCCCATTTTCCCAGATTTCCCCCCTTTTTTTCCCACATTTCCCCGGATTTTTTCCCAATTTCCCCCCAGTTTCCATGATTTTTCCCACATTTTTTCCACATTTTCCCAGATTTTTCCTCATTTTCCCCCATTTTTCCCAGATTTTTCCCCATTTTTCTCACATTTTTTTCCCCATATTTCCAGATTTTCCCAGAATATTCCCCATTTTCCCCCCATTTTTTCCCTATTTTCCCAGATTTTTCCCATTTTTTCCCCTTTCCCCCCCATTTTTTCCACATTTTTCCCAGATTTTCTCCCATTTTCCCCAGAATTTCCCAGGTTTTTTCCCAATTTTTCCCCATTTTCCCAGTTTTTTCCCAATTTTTTCCCCATTTTCCCAGATTTTTTCTCCATTTCCCCCCATTTTCCCAGATTTTCCCCCCATTTTTCCCACATTTTCCCAGATTTTCACACATTTTTCCCCATTTTCCCCCTTTTTTTCCTCATTTTTCCATATTTTCCCATATTTTTCCCCATTTTCCCCAGAATTTCCCACATTTTTCCCCATTTCCCCGGATTTTTCTCACATTTTCCCCAGAATTTTCCGCAATTTCCCCATTTTCCCACATTTTCCCACATTTTTCACCATTTTCCTGATTTTCGCCCCATTTTGCCCACATTTTCACAGATTTTTCTCCAGATTTCCCCCACATTTTTCCCCCATTTCCCCACATTTTCTTGGATTTTTGGGTCCCCAGTTTTCCAAATTTCCCAAATTTCCCCAGTGGGAAAAAATGGGGGGAAAAAACCAGGAATTTAGGGGAAAATGGGGAAAAATTGGGGAAAAAAGTGGGAAATTTGGGGAAAATTGATAAAAATGGGGAAAAATGGGGGAAATTTAGGAAAACTGGGGGAAAATCCGGGAAAATGTGGAAAAACGGGGGAAATTTTGGGGAAAAAGTCAGAAATTTGGGGAAATGGGGGATTTTGAGGGGAAATGGAGGGAAAACTGGGAAAAAAGTAAGAAATTTGGGGAAAACGGGTGAAAAATCAGGAAAAATGGGGGATAATTGGGAAAAATTAGGGGAAATTTAGGAAAAAATTGGGGAAAAATGGCGGAATTTGGGGAAAATGGGGAAATTTGGGGAAAATGGGGTGAATTGAGAAAAAAATGGGGGAATTTGGGTAAAATTGGATGAAAAATTGGGGAAAGTTGGGAAAAATGGGGAGAAATTTGGGGAAAATGGGAAAAAATGGGGGAAATTTGGGAACAATGGAAGGAATTTGGAAAAGAAATGGGGAAAAATTGAGAAAAATGGGGAAATTTGGGAAAAATGGGGGAAATGGGGGGAAAATTGGGGAAAGAGTGGGAAATTTGGGAGAAATGGATGAAAAACTGGGAAAAATGAGGGGAAATTTGGGAAAAACTTGGGTGTCCCCACCAGGTTCGGCCCCGCCATGGTCCCGATAGCCCCGGGATCAGGTGAGACCCCTACCCCATGCCCTGACCCCTCCCCCTCCCCGAGGTCACTGCCCTGACCCCCCGAGTCCAGGCTGTGACCCCTCCCCCACCCCATAGCCCCTCCCACACTTTATGGCCCCTTCCCCATTCTGTGGCCCCTACCCCATTCTGTAGCCCCTACCCCACTCTGTGACCCCTCTCCCACTTCATGGCCCCTCCCCCACTCTCTGACTCCTCCCCCACTCTATGGCCCCTCATCCACTTTATGGCCCCTCCCCCACTCTCAGACCCTTCCCCCACTTTATGGCCCCTCCCCCACTCTGTGGCTCCTCCCCCACTCTGTGACCCCTCCCCCATTCTGTGACCCCTCTCCCACTCGGTGGCCCCTCCCCCACTTTACGGCCTCTCCCCCACTCGGTGACCCCTCCCCCACCGACAGCTTCTCCCTGCAGAGAGAACAGACAACACACTATTTCACTTCTCACTTTAACAAAGCTCTTTTCTCCTTCAAGCCCCTCAAAGGCGCCAAGGCCACATAGGAGGCCACACACAAACAGTACTCCTCTTCCCACTTGACTACACCTTCTCCCTCACTGTTCTACAGGGAACACCAGGAATCTGCTCGCAGAGGCCTCTCCTTTCCCATCAGTAGCTCAGCACAAGGAGCTAAAGGAGCTCAAGCCTTAGTCCACAAGAGCTGACAGCAAGGAAACTTTGGGAGCAAACTAATGCTGCTAACACGGATCCAGCTGAATCCAGCACACAATCACAGAATCCAAGAGTCCTTCAGCTTGGAAAAGACCTCCAAGCTCACTGAGTCTTGTGCAGCCCCTCCCCGACCGCCTGCAGGGACTGGATGATGCTTTGCACAAGCACCAAAAGGAATGTTGTGAAAGCCATGGCCTGCAGGAGGACACAGAGAAGGGCTTGGTTGGGGCTGGGAAGGAGGGAGCTGGCGCTGGGGGAGCGGGGATGGAGCCTCGGGGATGTGGCGCAGCAAGGACAGGGGCCCAGGCAGCTGGCAGGCGGCAAGGCCTCACCCCCTGCCCCAGCAGCAGCACCGGGCCCTGCCCAAGGGTCGGGAGGGGCCCCGGAGTCCTGAAGAGTGTTTGGGGGTCCCCAGGAGGGAGTCTGGGGGTCTGAGGTGGTCCCAGGAGATTTTCAAGGGTTAAGGGGATGCACAGGAGATTTGGGGGACGAGGGGGAAAGGCGGAGGGTCCCCAGCATTCTTGGGGGGATCTGGGCAGTTCCCGAGAGTCTTGGGGGAGATTCGGAGGGGTCACCAGGAGCCCCCGGACCCCCTGAACTCACCCCACACCACCATGGCCTCGTTGGGGCCGCACGTGAAAAACAGCGCGGCGGGGGGAGACCCTGGGGCCGGGATCGATCGGGACCAATCGGGTTCAATCCCGATCCTCCCCTCCCCCGCCATCACCGCCCCGCTCCCGGCAGCCCCCGCGGAAGTTTCGACGTTCTATTGGGTGACTCACCGGCACAAGGACAGGGGCCCAGCAGAATTTGGCAATGACGTCATTCCAGCAGAGCCGTTCTATTGGCTGCGACCCACGAGAGAGCCCCAAAACCTGTTCATGGCTTGGGGGGGAAGGACAGCCGGCACGGCCGGGAACGGGGGTGCAGAGGGTGTTCAAGTGCCCAGGAAAGGGGCAAAAAACTTTCCCCTCTCCCTCCCAGTGCCCCCTCAGCCCATCCCAGTGTCTCCCCTCTCCCCCAGTGCCCTCTCAGCCCATCCCGGTCTCTCCCCTGCTCTCCCAGTGCCCCCGTCCATCGAGGTCCCAGCCCGGCCCTGCCCCCTGCTCTGCTCCGGCCTGGATTTCTCCCCTGCAGGGGCAGCTGAGGTGGCTCCAGGGCGGGCGGGAGCTTCCGGGGCAGGGGGTGGCTCCTGACATGCTGCTGGAACCGCCCCTGTCTGGGCGGGCCCGTCAGCCTGGGACACCTCCTCACCCGAGCCTGGGGGACGGGCCGGCAACTGGGAGGGGCTTTGGGAAGGAATGGGGAGGCTGAGAAGGGCTTGGAGGTCGTGGGGGTAAGTGGGAAGGTGTTTGGGGGAGTTTGGGGGTTTGGGAGGGAGGTTGGGGAGATTGGGGCAGCTGTGAGGGGTCTTGGGGAATCGTCGGGGATGTGGGAAGGAACTGGGAGAGTGTTTGGGGGCATACTCAAGGGGAAGGGGGCAACTAGGAGAGGGTTTGAAAGGCCCTGGGAGGGCTGGAGGTAACTGGGAGGGGTTTGGGGGCATCTTGTGGGTTTTTGTGGGTCTGGGAGGCAGTCTGGGGGCCTCGGAGGGTTTAAGGGGAAGTTGGGAGTGTCCTGTGGGACCGGGATGGGATTTGAGGGTTCCTGGAGGGGCTGGGAGGGCTTTATGCCTTTATACTGCGGGCATTGTCTAGTATTGATGGGGGTAATCCGTGAGTTGACTGTTTCATAATCATCCAAATTTTAACAAGACTTTGAAGGTGGTCAACCTCAGTTTGAAGCAGCTCATTTTTAGCAACAAATTTATCCGATTTTTCTCCTGTTTCCCTCTCAAAGGCTAACGATGACTTCAACACCACATTTTCTGATTTCAAAACAGTAGACTCAACATCAGAAATCCATTCATGACTTCCCTGTCACCACTCCATCCGAATGTCTGTGCACTCACTGTGACCTGAGAGAAACCTGCCTGTTTGCAGCGCACTGACTGGGCAACTTTTCTTTTTGCAGGTGGAAAAGGGCAGATAAAGAAAAAACAGATGGGTCCAGCAGAAGTGATGCTGCTTCTGTCAAAAGCAGAGCAGAGGCCGAAAGCACTTTAGGAAGTTGCTTACAGAAGCACTTGTGCATTCCAAGTTACAGCTCAGGAGTCTCAGTGACTTGTCCAACATGGGAGCTCCTTTTCCATTTCTCAACCCCCAGATTCCTCAGGAGTAGGAAACTGAAAACACTGACTGAGAAAAGCTCCATTCCTTCCTAATAATTGTGCTTTGTCCTTCCCATTTGACAGTGCTCTTGGAAATGTGCTGGTGTGATCTGGATCTGGGAGCAACCCTGACCTCCCATAGCCCTGACCACACACACCTCATCCAACGGCAGGAAGAACCTGCCTGGCTCCTGCTGGGGTTCTCACCACCCACCGACAGCTTCTCCCTGCAGAGGGGTGGGCAACTACCCAGGCAGGATGAGACCTGACTCCAGCAGGCAGCAAAGTCCGTGCCCTGGCACAAAGAACCCCGGAGCACAGGGACCCTGCTCTGCAGGACAGCCCCGGGCATCCCTGGCTGCACCCCCACCTTCCCACCCCACAGCCATCCCTGGGAGAAGGAGCCCACCTGCGCTGTCCCTCTGACGGTGCTGCAGGGAAGGCCTGCCCTGGAGAACATCCTCCTCCGGCGCAACAGAGAAACTGGGAGAGTCCTGACAGATGTGCAAGGCTGTGGGATGTGGTAGCTTTAGGAGATTCCTCCAGGAACACAAGCGACATTGCCCTGTACCTGTAGACTCACTCTGCAGAGGAGTGTGAAGTTGTGTCCCCAAGTTGTGTCTCAGCTGAACACCTCCCATCTTTCTGCTGCCTTTAACCTCCCTTTGCCTTTCTTCTCTTCTCTCGTGCCTACAGGCAGTGCCCTCGGCCCTGCTGGGCTGTGCAGAGGAGCTGCTCCTGGGCAGAGCTGTCTCTCTGCAGTGCTGCCCGCTTGCCAGGATTTCCCTGTGTGCCAGGAGCCTGGCCCAGCTGAGCAGCACAGCAAGAGCCAAAGGCAACCCTTTCTCTGCCCCTCTGGGTTCCCCACAGGTGTCCCTGGCGCTCCAGGGGAACCAGCTGTGGGACAGACTGAAGGAAACAATGATGTTCCCTCTTCTCCCCTCTTCAGTGACACTTCTTTCCAGCAGTGACACTTCTTTCCAGCAGTGACATTTCTCCTCTTAGAAAATTACCAGGGTATGATGATCACCTTTTCTAGTTTCATCATTACACAGGACACCAGGAGGGTGACAGCAAAGGATCTGGTAACTCCCTGGCACAGCGGGGATTTTCCTGGCGTCACACAGAGAAATGTGTCAGGGCTCTGAGAGGTGTCCAACCCTGAGCTGGACTGATGCACACACGGGGGTGTTCAGAGACACGAGTCCTTCCCTGGCACACACACAGGCAGTTCATTGCAGCAGGGGCAGTGTCTCCCTGGGCTCCTGCTACCACTCCCAGAGCCTGGAGCCACCTCAGCCCCGTAATGCTCCCACCCTGCCCACTCCTACACTTCAGATGAACATTGGGGTTTTCTAGTCACTGGAACTGCCCAGACCAGCCCCTCCCTGGTCCCCCCATCTCCCTGCCCCACCCCAGCCCAGCAGAGCAGCACAGTCGTTTCTGGTCCTGCAGCAAGAAAGGGAGGCAATAGAGGACAGGGACAGTGACTGCATGTCTGGACTGCTCAGGAGATCATCAGCTCAGGCGGCAGCTCCTGCAGCCCCAGGGCCAGACCCGCTTCCCAGTGGCCCAGGCAGCTGCTGCCACGTGGGCACAAGCTCTGCTGCCCAGGAGGGTCCTGTAGTGCAGGGCTTTGCAGATGGACATGTAGCAGTCGTAGGACATGATGGTGAGAAGGGCAAGCTCCGCTGTGATCAAGAAGAAAAGCAAAAAACACCTGTGCAGCTCATCCTGAGTAGGACATGCCCCTGGTGTTCCAGAGGGAATTGGTCATGGCTTTGGGGAGAGTGATGCAGATGCAGCCCGGGGGTGTGAGGGAGAGGTGGAGCAGGAAGAAGTCCCTGGGGGGTGTGCAGGTGGTGGTGGCAGGCTACGGCGCTGAGGATGAGGCCGTTGCCCAAGAGGGCAGCCAGGGAGATGCCCAGGAAGAAGCAGAAGTGCAAGAGCTGCAGCCAGGAGGAGGAAGTGGGGGATGGAGCTGCTGTTGGCCATGAGCTTCCTCCAGGCATCAGGAAATGTCCAAGGAGGAAATGGCAGTGAAAACTTTGGGACGGGTTTCCTAGATCAAACCCATGAATTCCTCTGAGCATCTACCCTCATCCCAAGTATCTGCAGTCACACATATATAGATTCTGGACTGTAGAAGACAGGCTTAGCATGACTTTAAGATGATTTCTTCTCAATTTTTTGATTTATTTTTCTACTGCCAGGTCTGAGAGGGGCATCGTGGAACCAAAGGAACCCTGAGACATTTCAGAATCCCACATGTGTTGGGTCTGTCTGAGCTGGAGTTCATTTTCTCACTGCAGGCGTCACAGTGCTGTGCTTTGCATTGGGAGCTCCAATGGGGTTAATCACACCAGTGCTTTGGCAACTGCTGAGCAGGGCTGGTGCAGCATCTGCATTGTCGGCTTTGTCCCCTGAATCGGGGGCAAGATCATGGGAGGCGATACAGACAGGTCAGTTGAGCCAAATGGACCAAAGGGACATTGCAGAATATATGGCGTCAGCTCAGCTACAAGAGCTCAGGAAAGGAACAGGAAAGGGGGAAAATCCATTTTTTTAAAATACATGCCTTCTGAGCGGCTTCTCTGTGTGGTGAAGCCCTGCTTCCCATGAAGTGGCCAGGTATCGCTGCTGACAGGAAGTAGAGAGAAAATCTTTTTATTTTCCTCTTCACTTATGCATGCGCAAACTTTGGCTTTTGCTTTAGTAAAGTGCCTGATCTCAAGGTAGAAATAATTTTCCATCTTATTCTGTCTCTTCTGTCTGGCTGGGAAGGGCAACAATAGAGCAGCTTGGTGGGCACCTGGCATCCAGGTAAGGTCAACCCACTGCAACATTGCAGGGTCTCATGGAACCAAAGGACTGCTGGGAGACTGGGGGAACTCACGGAATCAAATGGTCGTCGTGGCACTGCCCTGCCTCATAGAAGCAAATGTTCCCTGGGAAACTACAGAAACCAGGGACTTAAGGGACATCATTGGGATGTGCAGGACCTCATGGAATTAAACAAACCGTGGGATATCTTTGGAACTTCATGGAATCAAAGGGATAAAACAAAAGAATTAAACCCCATGACCAGAAACCATTGGATCGAACATTTCTTTAATATGCCAGCTGGGGATTCATGGGGGTACTCTGCCATGCATGAATCAAAGAATCAGTATAAATTTCAGAGTATAAATACAGTGATACTTGAAAGACCCTCCCCTTCACAAGCAGTCCAAAATTCTCTTCTGATTTTCGGGTCAAATAGCCTCTTGGATTTTATTCGTGGAGCAAGACTGCCATCTAGCGTCCATTTCTTCTGGGAGGGGCAGTCATTTTCACAGAGTGGTCTTTCTCCCTTAGCAGGCCTCGTAGCATCTCTGATTGATCTATCCGACCCCTAACCCCTAAACTAAATGCTTTAGGACCAGCTAAGACGTATCTTAGAACTTCCCATTTGCTTAAACAATGTAAGACTTTCTTCTTAACAGAACAATTAAACAATTAAACAAGTTTTCTGAGGCCTGTAAGCTAATTTCTTGAAGATGGGCATATGATACACTCTATTAGTTTCCATGTATCATCTACATTCTCTCTCCTACAACTAATTGTAGTCTTAAAAGAAAAGAAAAGACTGCTACCATGCCAAGAAAGCAAACCCCTTTGTTGATTAGGATTTTTATCTAAGAAAAACTTCTGATTTACGAAGCCATTAAGGATGGAGATCCTCTCTCATTTCAGTGCCATTGTGACAATATGGGGTCTCATGTAACACATGGAACAGAGAACACTGCACATTCCCAAGCAATCAAGGGGCCATTGTAACACTCCAGGGCCTCATGGAAGACGGAGGCCCCGCAGAGAGACCTCAAATCAGAGGTTTGGGCAATCCTCAACCAGAGGAAGTTCAACAAGGGGAAGTGCCAGATTCTGTCCCTGTGATGGGGCAACCCTGAATGTCCGGACAGACTGGGAATGATATTCTGCATAGCAGCACTGGAAAATGGCCTCTGGGGTCCTGGTGGATGGCCAGTTGGCCAAGAGTCAGTGGTGCTCTGGCGGGGGCTCACTGCTCGGTCACAGGAGGGTTTTCAGACACACGAGTCCTTCGCTTGCACACAGACACAGACAGTTCATGGCAGCAGGGGCAGTATCTCCTGGGGTTCCTGCTGCCACGCCAGGAGCCTGAATGCACCTAAGCCCTTGAGGGGTGCCACCTGCTCTGCCACTATCTGAGATGCCCCACCGCCTGAGAGATGGAAACGCGGAGCTCTGTCCAAGAGAAGCACATCCCAGAGCTGCACGCATGGGTTTTGCCGGGATTTAGAACCGTAAATGCAATGTGACACCGAGGCACTCTTTGTCCCACATAACTTCAAGGTCTCCCCAGGAGGTTGATAGCAATTGTTCTTGCTCAGGGTCATCTCCCCACACCAACAGCAGGTGTGTGCTCAAGACTTGTCTGTGCAATGCAAACAGATACACGCTGTCTAGTTCTTCCGGTCTCTCCAAGGAAGGCAAAAGAATCTCTGTGTGCCGGGTGAGAAGCCAGTGCTGGAAGTTGTGGTTCTACTGTGAGTGCCAAGAACGGATGGCAGGTCTGTGATGTATGCCCTGAGGAGATGACCTGGGTTTTCCAGTGCACATGGCAATAGATCACACCCTGCTTTTGTGGTCATTTATGTCCTACGGAGGTGACAGAGATGGGAAAGAGAATGAAATTTTTGAATGTGCCTCTGAGTGCCCCTCAACCTGCTGCAAATGTGCAGATTCCAGTACATCCAGTTCAGGTGTGAGAGGCTGTTCCCTGGTCCTCTGAGCAAGAAGAGCTGGACGAGGGGACACAGCAGAACTCGCTTACTGAGACTGCATCTCCATGAATCCCAAAGCAAGTGCGAGGGGTTATGCCACGTCCGACTTTTCTCAGGGGAAGGTGTTTCTCCCATGCACTGCCTCCCCGTGGCACTGGTGCCACAGCCCCCGACAAAACCACAAGTGGTCTTTGTGCCTAGCAAAAGTGCTCCTACTGCTAGCAGGGATGTTCCACGGGAAAGGCCAGGAGAGGTTGAGCCCGGAGGGCACTGAGCCCGGAGGGATGTTCTGCCTCTCGTGCCCCTCGACCATTCACGCAAACCCAACCCGGCCCCGCCCGTTCTACGGTGCAGAGCACAAACCGCTGCCACACTGCCGCCGCTGAGCCTGGCCTCCGCCTCCAACCAGCACCCGAGGAGAGCCCGAGAGGCGCCGGCGCCTGTCCCAGCCCCGGGGTGGATTTGTCGGAGGAGGACAGGGGAGGAGGCGGAGAGGAGGCGGCCCACCAGGAGCAGAGAGTCGAGGCTGGCGGGGGCAGCGAGGCGCCGGGAAGCGGATCGGCGGCTGCGGCGCTGTCGGGGAGCGGGGCTGGTGTCGCTGGTCGCGGTTTTGATCTGTGCGCAGGGCTGGTGGCCGGAGACCGTATCCATTCCTACCGGCAGCTCCCGGGTCACAGCCCCGAGCTCCTCGTACGCGCTGCTAAATTGTCCAGAGAGCTGCGGGTGCCAACGGGGTGGCTGTTGGTGACGGGAGACGGTCTTTCCACTGTCCTCTGGCTCTCCGGACGCCATCATGGGAACGCGGCTCTGTATTCCTGGACCCTGGCTGACACGGACTCATTGACACTGTCGTCTTCAGAGATTTCAGGGGATTCTCTTAGAAACAAAACTCGGTTAATTGGTTTTACGGCAGAGCAAATTAGCACCCCTATAAAAACATGGCTTTTCATTCCTACACAGAGCGCAGGCTTGCGACAGAATGCCTGAGTGCAAAGTGATTTATACAGCACAGGGCAGAGCAAAGCTGGGCATCCTGCAGTCAGCTGCCATGTGTGTCCCTAGCTTCTCTTGAGGCATCGTCTCCTGGTTACTCTGATCCACTCCAGGCAGGAGCCGCGATTCTCTGGTTCATGAAGATCTTTCTCTTTGGATAGCAGGAGGGGTTCTTGCCTTGCCTAGAGTGTGGTAAAGACAGAGAGTAAGGGTCCGCAAGATTTGGAGTGTCACTCGTCAAGGATCTGGACACTACATCTCTGACGTGTTCTGAAGAAACTGTGAAGGCAGCCAGTGCGAAGGAGCGAGGTGCAACCCACCCAGACCAAGTGTTAGAGGTGGTGAGAGAGGAAAGCAAAGCAGTAAGAAAGGAAAAACCTCCAGCCATGTGGCCCTGGCCTCAGGAAGGATGGTTGCAGGACCATCCTTCCTTAGCCTCTCAGTAAAAATGCAGAATTCTCAGCTTCCTCTAAATGTGTTCTCTCTCCTCTGATACTTAAGATGGTAGAAAATTTTCAGGAGCACACAGGCATAAGGAGGGTGAAATCGATAATGCTCTTCCACCTGGGAAGCATGTGAAGACCTCTGTTTCCTGTGGTGTGATGGGTGCCTGGGATCCCTCTGGACTTGGTTTAGGGAAGGGACTGTGTGTAAGGGTCTCCATCTGCCAAGCCCCCAGACCTTCAACTGCCCTGGGTGGGCCAGGGCTCTCCTAGCCCCACCACTCGCAAGCAGCACTCTGGTAGTTGCCCCATGTGCTCCCTGCATGTGCGTCAGGGTCTTCATCCTGTTCCCTGCTCATCCCTCAGTACATTCCCTAGGGTATATGCTCTCCTTGCCATCACTGGAGCTGGGATGTGAGGGAAGAGACGATGGCGGTGTAAGAAGCACATGGCCTGTCAATCTGAAGATCCTCGATACCAAACACCACCCCTGCCACCCAGCACGGCCCCGCCGCGCTGCCGCCGCTGTCGCCTGGCCTCCGCCTCCAGCCAGCACCCGAGGAGAGCCCGAGAGGCGCCGGCATCTGTCCCAGCCCCGGGGTGGATTTGTCGGAGGAGGACAGGGGAGGAGGGAGAGGAAGGCAGAGGAGATGGAGAGGAGGCGACCCGCCAGGAGTAGAGAGTCGGGGCTGGCGGGGGCAGCGAGGCACCGGGAAGCGGATCGGCGGCTGCGGCGCTGTCGGAGAGCGGGGCTGGTGTGGCTGGCCGCGGTTTTGATCTGTGCGCAGGGCTGGCGGCCGGAGACCGTAGGGCCCGGTGCAAACCCCTGGGGTGGACGTGCATATTCCTCGAGGTTGCCCTCCTGTCTGGTAGGTTCTTCACAAAGTTCTTCTCCCGAACTATCTTCCCAACCCTCCCTCCCTCTGGTCCATAAAGTATTCCCTGGGAAAAATCATCGCTTTTTTCTTTGTCGAGTCGTTATTCTTTCCTTGCTTTACTGTCTGTCCTTCAGTGAATTCATGCAGTCGTCCTTCCGCTTTCCTACTTTTCTTCCTCTCTTCGCTTGGCTTAATCCCGCAGCTTTTCATTCTTCAGTGACTTCACCAATCCACTTCTCTTTTCCGCTCACCTCTCTCCAGCAAATATTAATGGACATTTCAACTACTACACACCTTTATATCCTCTTAAAATTCTTCTCCGTATTGGCTTGACTGCTGCTGTGCCCTTTGTTTTGGGAAAAAACATCCAGTGCAAAAACACTTCCGACGGCTTTTCTTCATCTCCCTGCCAGTGTCTGCAGGTAGAGCCCAGGTGCAGCAGGACCCATTGGTAGAGACCAGCGAGAGCAGTGAAATCACCAAATGCTCACACGCCAACATACGAAACGGTGATTTTATCAATTCCTACTGGCAGCTCCCGGGTCACAGCCCCGAGTTCCTCGGTGCTAAATGGTCCAGAGAGATGTTAAATGGTCCAGAGAGCTGCGGGCGCCAACGGGGCGGCTGTGGGTGACGGGTGATGGTCTTTCCACCGTCCTCTGGCTCTCCGGGTACCGTCATGGAGACGAGTTGGGTATTAGCGCTTCTATTAAAACAGGGTTTTCAGCCATACAAAGAGAACAGGCTTGAGTACCTGGGTGCCAAGTGACGTAAAAAGCACAGCGCAGCGCAAGAGGCACCAGGGCTAGAACACTGATTTTACCCCTGGCCTATCAAATCCTCATCTCACTAAACTTAATAATGCGTCAGATTCTGCTTCCAGGCTGCCTCTGGCACGACCTCCAGTTTTCTCCAGGCTGCCCAAATAGTTAGAGCTCTCTGTTTTCAGGACAAGCATACGTATTTCAGGTGTTCCCTAGTCTTCTGAGCAGGAGAAGTGACACAACTGGGATCTCATCACGGAGACTGTATCTCCATTGGTCCAAAGCGGGTGGGAGATGCCATGCCGTGATTTCTCATGGGCAGGTGCTTCACCCATGCACTGCTTCGGCGTAGAACTGGTGCCACAACCCAAGTCTAAAACTAAGGTGCTATTTGTCTCCAGCAGAAATGCTCCTGCTGACAGCTCCGCTCCCCACAGACGTCGATCGGTCTCCCGGTGTATCGAAACCCCCGTAAGCCATGGCCCACTGCAAACAGAGAGATTTGAATATGTTGCCAGCCGGGGAAAACTGGAAGTCGTGCCAGAGGCAGCCTGCAGGTTGAAAGGGATGCATTAATAAAGTTAGTGAGATAAGAGTTTGATAGACCTGGAGCAACTTTGGAATGATCTCGTGATTTTCTTTAGAAAAGGAAAAATGTGTGACTGCAGAGAGAGACAAGATATCTTTTGGTGGTAGCATGTGGAGGAGAGGACAGACGGAGAGGGATAGCGAAGTTGAAGTGGCGAGCAGAGAGAGAGAAGGAGGCCTGAGCTTTCTCTTCTTTCCCTCTTTATTTCTTTAGAGAAGTAAGATCACCTGGAGTGAACACATGAAAGACAGCAAGTACATGATCTGAAGCGATGTTTCTCTATTCAGTTGTATTCCCCCACGGGGCCTGAAAAGGCAGTTGACTATTTCCTGGGAGGAAAAAGAATGCATTTATGAAAAGCTGGGATATAGAGAGGAGGTGTACCAGGCAGAAAATGACGACGCTGTAGCCAAAATTCATGCTGAGACGAACCTGCCTGTTTGCCGAGAGTGTCAGAAATCTCCACCCTGTGCCGAGAGAAGAGAGCTGCCAGAAACGAATCTCTTAGAGGGGGAGTAAAGGAAGCAGGAGGGTCGAGAAATGAACTGTACTTTCAGTACCTCAAATGCTCTCTTTGGGTTTCTCCCTCCCCAAGCAACAACCCGTCTGGCTCCCCCAGTCGATGGCATTCTGAGCATTGCCTGGTTCTGGGGTCTCACACATGGGCAGAGATTGTTCCCGGTCAGCTCGCAGTGCAGTCCTCCCCTCCCCAGTTGCAATCGCCTGCTCTGCTGCACACCCACTGATGTGCTTTTGGGAGCTCCGGGCTTCTACCCTTCTGCACCTTTCACATCTTCCCGTGCTGTCCTCAGCTCTCTGGGTTGCTTGCAGCTTCCTCGGGGAACACGTGTCTCCTCTGCTTCTGTGGCTTTTCCCCTGTCCTTCTTCATCTGCCTGGGAAGAATGCCTCTCTCCCAGCTCCCCGGGAAAGGGAGATGAGCCCTGCTGGGCAGCAGCCCGGTGTCTCTAGATTTGCCTTTCTCTTCTGCGAAAACGCAAAGTCTGAGAGGAACTTGGCTCCAGCAGGGCTGCTGGATATCCCAGCTCCAGTGATGGCAAGGAGAGCATATGCCCTAGGGAATGTACTGAGGGATGAGCAGGGAACAGGATGAAGACCCTGACGCACATGCAGGGAGCACATGGGGCAACTACCAGAGTGCTGCTTGCGAGTGGTGGGGCTAGGAGAGCCCTGGCCCACCCAGGGCAGTTGAAGGTCTGGGGGCTTGGCAGATGGAGACCCTTACACACAGTCCCTTCCCTAAACCAAGTCCAGAGGGATCCCAGGCACCCATCACACCACAGGAAACAGAGGTCTTCACATGCTTCCCAGGTGGAAGAGCATTATCGATTTCACCCTCCTTATGCCTGTGTGCTCCTGAAAATTTTCTACCATCTTAAGTATCAGAGGAGAGAGAACACATTTAGAGGAAGCTGAGAATTCTGCATTTTTACTGAGAGGCTAAGGAAGGATGGTCCTGCAACCATCCTTCCTGAGGCCAGGGCCACATGGCTGGAGGTTTTTCCTTTCTTACTGCTTTGCTTTCCTCTCTCACCACCTCTAACACTTGGTCTGGGTGGGTTGCACCTCGCTCCTTCGCACTGGCTGCCTTCACAGTTTCTTCAGAACACGTCAGAGATGTAGTGTCCAGATCCTTGACGAGTGACACTCCAAATCTTGCGGACCCTTACTCTCTGTCTTTACCACACTCTAGGCAAGGCAAGAACCCCTCCTGCTATCCAAAGAGAAAGATCTTCATGAACCAGAGAATCGCGGCTCCTGCCTGGAGTGGATCAGAGTAACCAGGAGACGATGCCTCAAGAGAAGCTAGGGACACACATGGCAGCTGACTGCAGGATGCCCAGCTTTGCTCTGCCCTGTGCTGTATAAATCACTTTGCACTCAGGCATTCTGTCGCAAGCCTGCGCTCTGTGTAGGAATGAAAAGCCATGTTTTTATAGGGGTGCTAATTTGCTCTGCCGTAGAACCAATTAACCGAGTTTTGTTTCAAAGAGAATCCCCTGAAATCTCTGAAGACGACAGTGTCAATGAGTCCGTGTCAGCCAGGGCCCAGGAATACAGAGCCGCGTTCCCATGATGGCGTCCGGAGAGCCAGAGGACGGTGGAAAGACCGTCTCCCGTCACCAACAGCCACCCCGTTGGCACCCGCAGCTCTCTGGACAATTTAGCAGCGCGTACGAGGAGCTCGGGGCTGTGACCCGGGAGCTGCCGGTAGGAATGGATACGGTCTCCGGCCACCAGCCCTGCGCACAGATCAAAACCGCGACCAGCGACACCAGCCCCGCTCCCCGACAGCGCCGCAGCCGCCGATCCGCTTCCCGGTGCCTCGCTGCCCCCGCCAGCCTCGACTCTCTGCTCCTGGTGGGCCGCCTCCTCTCCGCCTCCTCCCCTGTCCTCCTCCGACAAATCCACCCCGGGGCTGGGACAGGCGCCGGCGCCTCTCGGGCTCTCCTCGGGTGCTGGTTGGAGGCGGAGGCCAGGCGACAGCGGCGGCAGTGTGGCAGCGGTTTGTGCTCTGCACCGTAGAACGGGCGGGGCCGGGCTGGGTTTGCGAGAATGGTCGAGGGGCACGAGAGGCAGAACATCCCTCCGGGCTCAGTGCCCTCCGGGCTCAACCTCTCCTGGCCTTTCCCGTGGAACATCCCTGCTAGCAGTAGGAGCACTTTTGCTAGGCACAAAGACCACTTGTGGTTTTGTCGGGGGCTGTGGCACCAGTGCCACGGGGAGGCAGTGCATGGGAGAAACACCTTCCCCTGAGAAAAGTCGGACGTGGCATAACCCCTCGCACTTGCTTTGGGATTCATGGAGATGCAGTCTCAGTAAGCGAGTTCTGCTGTGTCCCCTCGTCCAGCTCTTCTTGCTCAGAGGACCAGGGAACAGCCTCTCACACCTGAACTGGATGTACTGGAATCTGCACATTTGCAGCAGGTTGAGGGGCACTCAGAGGCACATTCAAAAATTTCATTCTCTTTCCCATCTCTGTCACCTCCGTAGGACATAAATGACCACCAAAGCAGGGTGTGATCTATTGCCATGTGCACTGGAAAACCCAGGTCATCTCCTCAGGGCATACATCACAGACCTGCCATCCGTTCTTGGCACTCACAGTAGAACCACAACTTCCAGCACTGGCTTCTCACCCGGCACACAGAGATTCTTTTGCCTTCCTTGGAGAGACCGGAAGAACTAGACAGCGTGTATCTGTTTGCATTGCACAGACAAGTCTTGAGCACACACCTGCTGTTGGTGTGGGGAGATGACCCTGAGCAAGAACAACTGCTATCAACCTCCTGGGGAGACCGTGAAGTTATGTGGGACAAAGAGTGCCTCGGTGTCACATTGCATTTACGGTTCTAAATCCCGGCAAAGCCCATGCGTGCAGCTCTGGGATGTGCTTCTCTTGGACAGAGCTCCGCGTTTCCATCTCTCAGGCGGTGGGGCATCTCAGATAGTGGCAGAGCAGGTGGCACCCCTCAAGGGCTTAGGTGCATCCAGCCTCCTGGCGTGGCAGCAGGAATCCCAGGAGATACTGCCCCTGCTGCCATGAACTGTCTGTGTCTGTGTGCAAGCGAAGGACTCGTGTGTCTGAAAACCCTCCTGTGACCGAGCAGTGAGCCCCCGCCAGAGCACCACTGACTCTTGGCCAACTGGCCATCCACCAGGACCCCAGAGGCCATTTTCCAGCGCTGCTATGCAGAATATCATTCCCAGTCTGTCCGGACATTCAGGGTTGCCCCATCACAGGGACAGAATCTGGCACTTCCCCTTGTTGAACTTCCTCTGGTTGAGGATTGCCCAAACCTCTGATTTGAGGTCTCTCTGCGGGGCCTCCGTCTTCCATGAGGCCCTGGAGTGTTACAATGGCCCCTTGATTGCTGGGAATGTACAGTGTTCTCTGTTCCATGTGTTACATGAGGCCCCATATTGTCACAATGGCACTGAAATGAGAGAGGATCTCCATCCTTAATGGCTTCATAAATCAGAAGTTTTTCTTAGATAAAAATCCTAATCAACAAAGGGGTTTGCTTTCTTGGCATGGTAGCAGTCTTTTCTTTTCTTTTAAGACTACAATTAGTTGTAGGAGAGAGAATGTAGATGATACATGGAAACTAATAGAGTGTATCATATGCCCATCTTCAAGAAATTAGCTTACAGGCCTCAGAAAACTTGTTTAATTGTTTAATTGTTCTGTTAAGAAGAAAGTCTTACATTGTTTAAGCAAATGGGAAGTTCTAAGATACGTCTTAGCTGGTCCTAAAGCATTTAGTTTAGGGGTTAGGGGTCGGATAGATCAATCAGAGATGCTACGAGGCCTGCTAAGGGAGAAAGACCACTCTGTGAAAATGACTGCCCCTCCCAGAAGAAATGGACGCTAGATGGCAGTCTTGCTCCACGAATAAAATCCAAGAGGCTATTTGACCCGAAAATCAGAAGAGAATTTTGGACTGCTTGTGAATGGGAGGGTCTTTCAAGTATCACTGTATTTATACTCTGAAATTTATACTGATTCTTTGATTCATGCATGGCAGAGTACCCCCATGAATCCCCAGCTGGCATATTAAAGAAATGTTCGATCCAATGGTTTCTGGTCATGGGGTTTAATTCTTTTGTTTTATCCCTTTGATTCCATGAAGTTCCAAAGATATCCCACGGTTTGTTTAATTCCATGAGGTCCCGCACATCCCAATGATGTCCCTTAAGTCCCTGGTTTCTGTAGTTTCCCAGGGAACATTTGCTTCTATGAGGCAGGGCAGTGCCACGACGGCCACTTGATTCCGTGAGTTCCCCCAGTCTCCCAGCAGTCCTTTGGTTCCATGAGACCCTGCAATGTTGCAGTGGGTTGACCTTACCTGGATGCCAGGTGCCCACCAAGCTGCTCTATTGCTGCCCTTCCCAGCCAGACAGAAGAGACAGAATAAGATGGAAAATTATTTCTACCTTGAGATCAGGCACTTTACTAAAGCAAAAGCCAAAGTTTGCGCATGCATAAGTGAAGAGGAAAATAAAAAGATTTTCTCTCTACTTCCTGTCAGCAGCGATACCTGGCCACTTCATGGGAAGCAGGGCTTCAACACACAGAGAAGCCGCTCAGAAGGCATGTATTGTAAAAAAATGGATTTTCCACCTTTCCTGTTCCTTTCCTGAGCTCTTGTCGCTGAGCTGACGCCATATATTCTGCAATGTCCCTTTGGTCCATTTGGCTCAACTGACCTGTCTGTATCGCCTCCCATGATCTTGCCCCCGATTCAGGGGACAAAGCCGACAATGCAGATGCTGCACCAGCCCTGCTCAGCAATTGCCAAAGCACTGGTGTGATTAACCCCTTTGTAGCTCCCAATGCAAAGCACAGCACTGTGACGCCTGCAGTGAGAAAATGAACTCCAGCTCAGACAGACCCAACACGTGGGATTCTGAAATGTCTCAGGGTTCCTTTGGTTCCACGATGCCCCTCTCAGACCTGGCAGTAGAAAAATAAATCAAAAAATTGAGAAGAAATCATCTTAAAGTCATGCTAAGCCTGTCTTCTACAGTCCAGAATCTATATATGTGTGACTGCAGATACTTGGGATGAGGGTAGATGCTCAGAGGAATTCATGGGTTTGATCTAGGAAACCTGTCCCAAAGTTTTCACTGCCTTTTCCTCCTTGGACATTTCCTGATGCCCGGAGGAAGCTCATGGCCAACAGCAGCTCCATCCCCCACTTCCTCCTCCTGGCTGCAGCTCTTGCACTTCTGCTTCTTCCTGGGCATCTCCCTGGCTGCCCTCCTGGGCAACGGCCTCATCCTCAGCGCCGTAGCCTGCCACCACCACCTGCACACCCCCCAGGGACTTCTTCCTGCTCCACCTCTCCCTCACACACCCGGGCTGCATCTGCACCACTCTCCCCAAAGCCATGACCAATTCCCTCTGGAACACCAGGGGCATGTCCTACTCAGGATGAGCTGCACAGGTGTTTTTTGCTTTTCTTCTTGATCACAGCGGAGCTTGCCCTTCTCACCATCATGTCCTACGACTGCTACATGTCCATCTGCAAAGCCCTGCACTACAGGACCCTCCTGGGCAGCAGAGCTTGTGCCCACGTGGCAGCAGCTGCCTGGGCCACTGGGAAGCGGGTCTGGCCCTGGGGCTGCAGGAGCTGCCGCCTGAGCTGATGATCTCCTGAGCAGTCCAGACATGCAGTCACTGTCCCTGTCCTCTATTGCCTCCCTTTCTTGCTGCAGGACCAGAAACGACTGTGCTGCTCTGCTGGGCTGGGGCGGGGCAGGGAGATGGGGGGACCAGGGAGGGGCTGGTCTGGGCAGTTCCAGTGACTAGAAAACCCCAATGTTCATCTGAAGTGTAGGAGTGGGCAGGGTGGGAGCATTACAGGGCTGAGGTGGCTCCAGGCTCTGGGAGTGGTAGCAGGAGCCCAGGGAGACACTGCCCCTGCTGCAATGAACTGCCTGTGTGTGTGCCAGGGAAGGACTCGTGTCTCTGAACACCCCCGTGTGTGCATCAGTCCAGCTCAGGGTTGGACACCTCTCAGAGCCCTGACACATTTCTCTGTGGGACTCCAGGAAAACCCCCGCTGTGCCAGGGAGTTACCAGATCCTTTGCTGTCACCCTCCTGGTGTCCTGTGTAATGATGAAACTAGAAAAGGTGATCATCATACCCTGGTAATTTTCTAAGAGGAGAAATGTCACTGCTGGAAAGAAGTGTCACTGTTGGAAAGAAGTGTCACTGAAGAGGGGAGAAGAGGGAACATCATTGTTTCCTTCAGTCTGTTCCACAGCAGGTTCCCCTGGAGCCCCAGGGACACCTGTGGGGAACCCAGAGGGGCAGAGAAAGGGCTGCCTTTGGCTCTTGCTGTGCTGCTCAGCTGGGCCAGGCTCCTGGCACACAGGGAAATCCTGGCAAGAGGGCAGCACTGCAGAGAGACAGCTCTGCCCAGGAGCAGCTCCTCTGCACAGCCCAGCAGGGCCGAGGGCACTGCCTGTAGGCACGAGAGAAGAGAAGAAAGGCAAAGGGAGGTTAAAGGCAGCAGAAAGATGGGAGGTGTTCAGCTGAGACACAACTTGGGGACACAACTTCACACTCCTCTGCAGAGTGAGTCTACAGGTACAGGGCAATGTCACTTGTGTTCCTGGAGGAATCTCCTAAAGCTACCCCATCCCACAGCCTTGCACATCTGTCAGGACTCTCCCAGTTTCTCTGTTGCGCCGGAGGAGGATGTTCTCCAGGGCAGGCCTTCCCTGCAGCACCGTCAGAGGGACAGCGCAGGTGGGCTCCTTCTCCCAGGGATGGCTGTGGGGTGGGAAGGTGGGGGTGCAGTCAGGGATGCCCGGGGCTGTCCTGCAGAGCAGGGTCCCTGTGCTCCGGGGTTCTTTGTGCCAGGGCACGGACTTTGCTGCCTGCTTGGGTCAGGTCTCATCCTGCCTGGGTAGGTGCCCACCCCTCTGCAGGGAGAAGCTGTCGGTGGGTGGTGAGAACCCCAGCAGGAGCCAGGCAGGTTCTTCCTGCCGTTGGATGAGGTGTGTGTGGTCAGGGCTGTGGGAGGTCAGGGCTGCTCCCAGATCCAGATCACACCAGCACATTTCCAGGAGCGCTGTCAAATGGGAAGGGCAAAGCACAATTATTAGGAAGGAAAGGAGCTTTTCTGAGTCAGTGATTTCAGTTTCCTACTCCTGAGGAATCTGGGGGTTGAGAAATGGAAAAGGAGCTCCCATGTTGGACAAGTCACTGAGACTCCTGAGCTGTAACTTGGAATGCACAAGTGCTTCTGTAAGCAACTTCCTAAAGTGCTTTCAGCCTCTGCTCTGCTTTTGACAGAAGCGGCATCACTTCTGCTGGACCCATCTGTTTTTTCTTTATCTGCCCTTTTCCACCTGCAAAAAGAAAAGTTGCCCAGTCAGTGCGCTGCAAACAGGCAGGTTTCTCTCAGGTCACAGTGAGTGCACAGACATTCGGATGGAGTGGTGACAGGGAAGTCATGAATGGATTTCTGATGTTGAGTCTACTGTTTTGAAATCAGAAAATGTGGTGTTGAAGTCGTTAGCCTTTGAGAGGGAAACAGGAGAAAAATCGGATAAATTTGTTGCTAAAAATGAGCTGCTTCAAACTGAGGTTGACCACCTTCAAAGTCTTGTTAAAATTTGGATGATTATGAAACAGTCAACTCACGGATTACCCCCATCAATACTAGACAATGCCCGCAGTATAAAGGCATAAAGCCCTCCCAGCCCCTCCAGGAACCCTCAAATCCCATCCCGGTCCCACAGGACACTCCCAACTTCCCCTTAAACCCTCCGAGGCCCCCAGACTACCTCCCAGACCCACAAAAACCCACAAGATGCCCCCAAACCCCTCCCAGTTACCTCCAGCCCTCCCAGGGCCTTTCAAACCCTCTCCTAGTTGCCCCCTTCCCCTTGAGTATGCCCCCAAACTCTCTCCCAGTTCCTTCCCACATCCCCGACGATTCCCCAAAACCCCTCACAGCTGCCCCAATCTCCCCAACCTCCCTCCCAAACCCCCAAACTCCCCCAAACACCTTCCCACTTACCCCCACGACCTCCAAGCCCTTCTCAGCCTCCCCATTCCTTCCCAAAGCCCCTCCCAGTTGCCGGCCCGTCCCCCAGGCTCGGGTGAGGAGGTGCCCCAGGCTGACGGGCCCGCCCAGGCAGGGGCGGTTCCAGCAGCATGTCAGGAGCCACCCCCTGCCCCGAAAGCTCCCGCCCGCCCTGGAGCCACCTCAGCTGCCCCTGCAGGGGAGAAATCCAGGCCGGAGCAGAGCAGGGGGCAGGGCCGGGCTGGGACCTCGATGGACGGGGGCACTGGGAGAGCAGGGGAGAGACTGGGATGGGTTGAGGGGGCACTGGGGGAGAGGGGAGACACTGGGATGGGCTGAGGGGGCACTGGGAGGGAGAGGGGAAAGTTTTTTGCCCCTTTCCTGGGCACTTGAACACCCTCTGCACCCCCGTTCCCGGCCGTGCCGGCTGTCCTTCCCCCCCAAGCCATGAACAGGTTTTGGGGCTCCCTCGTGGGTCGCAGCCAATAGAACGGCTCTGCTGGAATGACGTCATTGCCAAATTCTGCTGGGCCCCGGTCCTTGTGCCGGTGAGTCACCCAATAGAACGTCGAAACTTCCGCGGGGGCTGCCGGGAGCGGGGCGGTGATGGCGGGGGAGGGGAGGATCGGGATTGAACCCGATTGGTCCCGATCGATCCCGGCCCCAGGGTCTCCCCCCGCCGCGCTGTTTTTCAAGTGCGGCCCCAACGAGGTCATGGTGGTGTGGGGTGAGTTCAGGGGGTCCGGGGGCTCCTGGTGACCCCTCCGAATCTCCCCCAAGACTCTCGGGAACTGCCCAGATCCCCCCAAGAATGCTGGGGACCCTCCGCCTTTCCCCCTTGTCCCCCAAATCTCCTGTGCATCCCCTTAACCCTTGAAAATCTCCTGGGACCACCTCAGACCCCCAGACTCCCTCCTGGGGACCCCCAAACACTCTTCAGGACTCCGGGGCCCCTCCCGACCCTTGGGCAGGGCCCGGTGCTGCTGCTGGGGCAGGGGGTGAGGCCTTGCTGCCTGCCAGCTGCCTGGGCCCCTGTCCTTGCTGCGCCACATCCCCGAGGCTCCATCCCCGCTCCCCCAGCGCCAGCTCCCTCCTTCCCAGCCCCAACCAAGCCCTTCTCTGTGTCCTCCTGCAGGCCATGGCTTTCACAACATTCCTTTTGGTGCTTGTGCAAAGCATCATCCAGTCCCTGCAGGCGGTCGGGGAGGGGCTGCACAAGACTCAGTGAGCTTGGAGGTCTTTTCCAAGCTGAAGGACTCTTGGATTCTGTGATTGTGTGCTGGATTCAGCTGGGTCCGTGTTAGCAGCATTAGTTTGCTCCCAAAGTTTCCTCGCTGTCAGCTCTTGTGGCCTAAGGCTTGAGCTCCTTTAACTCCTTGTGCTGAGCTACTGATGGGAAAGGAGAGGCCTCTGCGAGCAGATTCCTGGTGTTCCCTGTAGAACAGTGAGGGAGAAGGTGTAGTCAAGTGGGAAGAGGAGTACTGTTTGTGTGTGGCCTCCTATGTGGCCTTGGCGCCTTTGAGGGGCTTGAAGGAGAAAAGAGCTTTGTTAAAGTGAGAAGTGAAATAGTGTGTTGTCTGTTCTCTCTGCAGGGAGAAGCTGTCGGTGGGGGAGGGGTCACCGAGTGGGGGAGAGGCCGTAAAGTGGGGGAGGGGCCACCAAGTGGGAGAGGGGTCACAGAATGGGGGAGGGGTCACAGAGTGGGGGAGGAGCCACAGAGTGGGGGAGGGGCCATAAAGTGGGGGAAGGGTCTGAGAGTGGGGGAGGGGCCATAAAGTGGATGAGGGGCCATAGAGTGGGGGAGGAGTCAGAGAGTGGGGGAGGGGCCATGAAGTGGGAGAGGGGTCACAGAGTGGGGTAGGGGCTACAGAATGGGGTAGGGGCCACAGAATGGGGAAGGGGCCATAAAGTGTGGGAGGGGCTATGGGGTGGGGGAGGGGTCACAGCCTGGACTCGGGGGGTCAGGGCAGTGACCTCGGGGAGGGGGAGGGGTCAGGGCATGGGGTAGGGGTCTCACCTGATCCCGGGGCTATCGGGACCATGGCGGGGCCGAACCTGGTGGGGACACCCAAGTTTTTCCCAAATTTCCCCTCATTTTTCCCAGTTTTTCATCCATTTCTCCCAAATTTCCCACTCTTTCCCCAATTTTCCCCCCATTTCCCCCATTTTTCCCAAATTTCCCCATTTTTCTCAATTTTTCCCCATTTCTTTTCCAAATTCCTTCCATTGTTCCCAAATTTCCCCCATTTTTTCCCATTTTCCCCAAATTTCTCCCCATTTTTCCCAACTTTCCCCAATTTTTCATCCAATTTTACCCAAATTCCCCCATTTTTTTCTCAATTCACCCCATTTTTCCCAAATTTCCCCATTTTCCCCAAATTCCGCCATTTTTTCCCAATTTTTTCCTAAATTTCCCCTAATTTTTCCCAATTATCCCCCATTTTTCCTGATTTTTCACCCCTTTTCCCCAAATTTCTTACTTTTTTCCCAGTTTTCCCTCCATTTCCCCTCAAAATCCCCCATCTCCCCAAATTTCTGACTTTTTCCCCAAAATTTCCCCCGTTTTTCCACATTTTCCCGGATTTTCCCCCAGTTTTCCTAAATTTCCCCCCATTTTTCCCCATTTTTATCAATTTTCCCCAAATTTCCCACTTTTTTCTCAAATTTTCCCCCATTTTTCCCAATTTTTCATTCGTGTTCACCAAATTTCCCACTTTTTTCCCCAATTTTTCCCCATTTTCCCCCAAATTCCTGGTTTTTTCCCCCCATTTTTTCCCACTGGGGAAATTTGGGAAATTTGGAAAACTGGGGACCCAAAAATCCAAGAAAATGTGGGGAAATGGGGGAAAAATGTGGGGGAAATCTGGAGAAAAATCTGTGAAAATGTGGGCAAAATAGGGGGAAAATCAGGAAAATGGTGAAAAATGTGGGAAAATGTGGGAAAATGAGGAAATTGCGGAAAATTCTGGGAAAAATGTGAGAAAAATCCGGGGAAATGGGGAAAAATGGGGGAAAATGTGGGAAATTCTGGGGAAAATGGGGAAAAATATGGGAAAATATGGAAAAATGAGGAAAAAAAGGGGGAAAATGGGGAAAAATGTGTGAAAATCTGGGAAAATGTGGGAAAAATGGGGGGAAAATCTGGGAAAATGGGGGGAAATGGAGAAAAAATCTGGGAAAATGGGGAAAAAATTGGGAAAAAACTGGGAAAATGGGGAAAAATTGGGAAAAACCCTGGGAAATTCTGGGGAAAATGGGAGAAAATCTGGGAAAAATGTGGAAAAAATGGGGGGGAAAGGGGAAAAAATGGGAAAAATCTGGGAAAATAGGGAAAAAATGGGGGGAAAATGGGGAATATTCTGGGAAAATCTGGAAATATGGGGAAAAAAATGTGAGAAAAATGGGGAAAAATCTGGGAAAAATGGGGGAAAATGAGGAAAAATCTGGGAAAATGTGGAAAAAATGTGGGAAAAATCATGGAAACTGGGGGGAAATTGGGAAAAAATCCAGGGAAATGTGGGAAAAAAAAGGGGGGAAATCTGGGAAAATGGGGAAAATAATTGGGAAAAAATCTGGGAAAAAATGGGCAAAATGAGGAAAAATCTGGGGAAATAGGGAGAAAATCTGGGAAAATGTGGGAAAAAATTTGGGAAAATGTGGGAAAATGGGGAAAAATCATGGAAAATGGGGGCAAAATGGGGAAAAATCTGGGGAAAATGGGGAAAAATCTGGGAAAATGTGAAAAAATTGGGAAAAACTGTGGGAAAATGGGGGAAATGAGGAGAAATCTGTAAAAATGGGGGAAAATGAGGAAAAATGTGTGAAAATGGGAAAAGATTTGAAAAAAATCCGGAAAAATGGGGAAAATCGGGAAAAATCATGAAAAATGGGGGGAAATGTGGGGAAATCTGGAAGAAAATCTGGAGAAAAATCTGAGAAAATGTGGGAAAAATGGGAAAAAATGTGGGAAAAATCTGGGAAAATGTGGGAAATTCTGGGAAAAGTGGAGGAAAAATCTGGGAAAAATCTGGGAAAATGGGAAAAAATAGGGAAAAATCTGGGAAAATCTGGGAGAAATCTGGGAAAATGGGGACAAACTGGGGGAGAAATGCTGGAAATTCTGGGGAAAATGGGGGAAAATGGAGAAAAATGGGAAAAAATCTCAGAAAATGGGGAAAAATGGGGAAAGATTTAAAAAAATGGGAAAAAATCTTGGGAAAATCTGGGAAAAATGAGGAAAAATCTGGGAAGATGTGGAAAAAATGGGAGAAAATCCAGGAAATGGGGAAAAATGGGGAAAGATCAAAAAAATTTTGGAAAAATGGGGAAAATATGGGAAATTCTGGGAAAAATCCAGGAAAATGGGGGAAGAAATCTGGGCAAATCTGGGAAAAATGTGAGAAAAAATGGGGGAAAATGTGGAAAAAATGGGAAAAAAAATCTGGGAAAATCTGGAGAAAAATGTGTGAAAATCTGGGAAAATGTGGGAAAAATGTGGAAAAAATGGGGAAAAATCTGGGAAAATGGGGGAAAATGGGAAAAATCTGGAAAATGGGGGGCAAATGGGGAAAAATTCAGGAAAATGTGGAAAAATGGGGGAAAAATCTGGGAAAAATGGGGAAAATGGGGGGAAATGTGGAAAAATGGGGGAAAATGTGGAAAAACTGGGTTAAACTGGGAGGAACTGGGAGAAACTGGGCCAGAGGGAAAGGGATGTTGCCATGGAAATGTGAGCCCGCCCCTTCCCCACCCGGCCCAGGGCCCACGGGGGGGGGGAACTGGGTTAAACTGGGACATACTGGGAGCACTGGGGGAGACACTGGGAGTTACTGGGAGCTACTGGAAGCTACTGGGGGGGTCACTGGGGTTACTGGGATGGACACTGGAGTTACTGGGAGCTACTGGGGGGGTCACTGGGGTTACTGGGATGGACGCTGGGGTTACTGGGAGCTACTGGGGGGGTCACTGGGGTTACTGGGAGTTACTGGGAGCTACTGGGGGGCTTACTGGGAGTTACTGGGAGCTACTGGGGTGGACACTGGGGTTACTGGGAGTTACTGGGATGGACACTAGGATTACTGGGAGTTACTGGGAGCTACTGGGATAGACACTGGGGTTACTGGGAGCTACTAGGAGCTACTGGGGGGGTCACTGGGGTTACTGGGGGGGTCGCTGGAGATACCGGAGGCATTACTGGGGTTACTGTGAGCTACTGGGAGCCACTGGGAGCGGCCCATCCCCCTCCCTCCCCAAGGTCACCCCAAGGACACGGAGGGGGGGGAAGGGGGGAAGCCCTGCCCCCTCCCAGTCCCTCCCAGTCCCTCCCAGTTCCCTCCCAGTCCCTCCCAGTACCTGAACTGGTCACACTGGGAGCGGCTCCAGGTCCCCCCTCCAGTTTGGGCCCCCGGGGCTATTTTTGGGACCCGGTGACGTCACTGGGGGGGAGGGGCCTCGAGGGGGCGGCCCCTCCCCTCTCCCTTCCCAGTACAGACCAGTAAGGGACCAGTAACGGCCCCAGTGGGGGGGGGAGGGGAAGGAGGGAACACTGAGGGTGGGGATGGAGCAGGATGGTCCTTAAGCGTGGGGGAAGGGCAGGAGGTTCCCTGAGGGTGGGGGAAGGGCAGGACCGTCCCTGAGGGTGGGGGAGGGGTAGGCGGGTCCCTGAGGGTGGGGGAGGGGCAGGAGGGACCCCGAGGTGGGGGGAGGAGCAGGAGGGTCCTGAGGGTTGGGGAGGGGCAGGGAGGGACCCCGAAAGTGAAGGAGGGGCCCTGAGGGTCTCTGAGGGTGGGGGAAGGGTAGGAAGTTCCCCGAGGGTGGGGGAGGGGCAGGAGAGTCTCTGAGGTTGGGGGAGGGATCCTGAGGGCCCCTGAAGGTGGGGGAGGGGCAGGGAGGGCTCCTGAGAGTGGGGGAGGGGTAGCAGGTTCACTGGGGGGAGGGGAAGGAAGGGACCCTGAGGGTGGGGAAGGGACAGGAGGGACCCTGAGGGTTGGGGAGGTGCAGGAAGGGGGGGAAGGGTCTTTGGGGGGGCACTTAAAGGTGGGGGGAGGGGCTGAAAGTGGGTCCATCATTGGGAGGGGACACGCCCACCCAAAACCCAGTAAGTCCCAGTTGAGCTCCCAGTTCAGGGAGGGGGAGAGGATGCAAAAGACACGCCCACTTGCAGAGGCTATGGCCACCTTGGGATGGGACACGCCCACCAGGGAGACACCACGCCCACCTAAAGAAGGGACACGCCCACCCCCAAACCACTAAGTCCCAGCTGAGTTCTGCCTTAACTGGTCCTTACTGGTCCCACCACCCCATTCCGCGTTCCAGTGACCCGTACTGGTCCATACTGGCTTATACTGGTCTATCCTGGTTTATACTGGTCTGTACTGGTCTGACCTTGATGGAGATGCTGAAGTGCCCCAACCCCCTTAACTGGTCCTTCCTGGTCCCACCACCCCATTCCATGTTCCAGTGACCCGTACTGGTTTATATTGGTCTATACTGGTCCATACTGGTTTCTACTAATCTATACTGGTCTATACTGGTCTGTACTGGTCTGACGTTGACGGAGATGCTGAAGTGCCCCCAACCCCCTTAACTGGTCCTTACTGGTCCCACCGCCCCATTCCCCGTTCCAGTCACCTGTACTGGTCCATACTGGTTTATACCGGTTTATACTGGCCCATACTGGTCTATACGGGTCTATACTGCTTTATACTGACCTGACCTTGATGGAGATGCTGAAGTGCCCCCAACCCCCTTAACTGGTTCTTACTGGTCCCACCACCCCATTCCCCGTTCCAGGGACCCGTACTGGTTTATACTGGTTTATACTGCTCTACCCTGGTTTATACTGGTCTGTACTGGTCTGACCTTGATGGAGATGCTGAAGTGCCCCCAACCTCCTTAACTGGTCCTTACTGGTCCCACTGCCCCATTCCCCATTCCAATGACCCGTACCGGTCTGTACTGGTTTATACTGGTCTATACCGGTCTATACCAGTCCATACTGGTCTATACTGGTTTATACTGGTCTGTACTGGTCTGACCTTGACGGAGATGATGAAACGCCCTCAACCCCCTTAACTGGTCCTTACTGATCCCACCACCCCATTCCCTGTTTCAGTGACCCGTACTGGTTTATATCGGTTTATACTGCTCTACCCTGGTTTATACTGGTCTGTACTGGTCTGACCTTGATGGAGATGCTGAAGTGCCCCCAACCCCCTTAACTGGTCCTTACTGGTCCCACCACCCTGCTCGCTGTTCTAGTGACCTGTACTGGTCCATACTGGTCCGTACTGGCTTTTTACTGGTCTATACTGGTCTATACTGGTTTGTACTGGTCTACACTGGTCTATACTGGTCTATAATGGTCTGACCTTGATGGAGATGCTGAAGTGCCCCCAACCCCCTTAACTGGTCCTTACTGGTCCCACCACCCTGCTCCCCATTCCATTGACCCATACTGGGTCGTGGTGGCAAGAACCCCAGCAGGAGCCAGCTGGGGTCTTCCTGCCATTGGATGAGTGCTCTGGGAGGTCAGGGCTGCTCACAGATCCAGATCACACCAGCACATTTCCAAGAGCACTGTCAAATGGGAAGGACAAAGCACAATTATTAGGAAGGAATGGAGCTTTTCTCAGTCAGTGTTTCCAGTTTCCTGCTCCTGAGGAATCTGGGGGTTGAGAAATGGAAAAGAAACTCTCATGTTGGACAAGTCACTGAGACTCCTGAGCTGTAACTTGGAATGCACAAGTGCTTCTGTAAGCAACTTCCTAAAGTGCTTTTGGCCTCTGCTCTGCTTTTGACAGAAGCAGCATCACTTCTGCTGGACCCATCTGTTTTTTCTTTATCTGCCCTTTTCCACCTGCCTGAGGTTTCTCTCAGGTCAAAGTGAGAGCACAGACATTTGGATGGAGTGCTGACAGGGAAGTCATGAATGGATTTCTGATGTTGAATCTACTGTTTTGAAATCAGAAAATGTGGTGCTGAAGTCATCGTTAGCCTTTGAGAGGGAAACAGGAGAAAAATCGGATAAACTTGTTGCTAAAAATGAACTGCTTCAAACTGAGGTTGACCACCTTCAAAGTCTTGTTGCGCCAGAGTGCAGAGAGAAAACTGTTGCTAAAAAAACAGGCTCCTGGTTTGGTCAGGCAACTTCATAAACCAGTGTCTTACCCTGGCATTGAGACTTGGGAAACCACAGAGAACCCTGATTCTAAGTCTCAGGAGAGAAAGAAACAAGGAGAATTTGAAGTTCAACTGATGTTTCTAGAGTCTCCCAGCTTTCCTCACATTAATGAAAATAGACTGAGTGATCCCTGTGATAATGAACAAAGGGAAGATTATTCTTTACCTCCCTCAATTTCCTTTGTGCCTGATACTGAATCCACTAAAAAACCTTGGACTCAAAAAGAGAACCCGACCCAGAAAACAACTCAATTCATTCTGATTCAAGTGGTTTAAGAGCAGAAGCATTATGGCGATAAACCTGGACAAATTAAAAGCCAACCAGTGAAATCCTATCAATATATCACATACCTTGGGATTCCACTTTGTTCTCATCAACAGTTAATACAATTTCCAATGGATATGGGGACAAAATGTTCGCAGCAAAATGCCAAAGATGGGATTAAAACCCAGACAAAAAAGAATTAAAATCACTGGAGAAAAAGAAGAAACCAGTCTTCAACCAAGAGCTTCACCCTGTTACTGTTTTGTTGATATTACCTTTTTGCTTTTTATTCTAATAATCATATTGTATGTTAAAATTTGGATGATTATGAAACAGTCAGCTCACTGATTACCCCCATCAATACTAGACGATGCCCACAGTATACACCCGTCCCAGCCCCTCCAGGAGCCCTCAAATCCCATCCTGGTCCCACAGGACACTCCCAACTTCCCCTCAAACACTCTGAGGCCCCCAGATTGACTCCCAGATCCAGAAAACTCTTGCTGCCTGCCCATGGAGTGCCCAGTGTGGCCCACCAACTGCACCACAAAGCCAAAGCTTCCAGACTTTCTTTCCTGGGAATTAGGGCTGTTGTTTCCTATTTTCAGCCATGCCTCCCAACTGATAGCCCAACTCCCAAACTGCTAGCATGCCTGTTGATACACAATTGTTAAAATAAACCTTGCCAGTATATGTTTTCAGACACCGATTATTTAGTGTCGTTTCACCTTAATCCACCCCAAGGGAATTATTAATAAAAACCTGAGTCACCCCCTCTCCCCTTTTCCTGGGGCGGGTTGTAACACCAATCAGCACTGACTCCGCCCAGTAGGCATAGCAAAGGAAGTTTCCTTTTGGTTTAGGGTTTAGTGTTAGGGTTAGGGTTAGGGTTTAGGGTTAGGGTTAGGGTTAGGGTTAGGTTTTGAGTTAGGGTTAGGGTTAGAAAGGGTTAGGGTTAGGAAATTTAGGGTTAGAGTTAGCAAAAGTTAGGGTTAGGGTTAGGTTTAGGGTTAGCAAAAGACAGGGTTACTGTTAGGGTTAGGGTTAGGGTTAGGGTTAGGGTTAGGGTTAGGGTTATGGCTATGGGTAAGGGTTAGGGTTAGGAAGAATTTGTCTCAGTGCGCGATCTAACAATCGTGGTTTTAGCCCATTCTGGACACGCAGCGGTGCCCAATAAACCCCTCTCAGGCTATAAGCCCGATTCATTGCCCACCGCTGTCAGAATCTTTTGCTTTTTCTTTTGGGTCTCTGCTTTTGCTGTTGCTGTTCAGTTGCGTGTCTGGCAGAATACCCACCGCTGTCCGGTATGTACTCTGCTTCTATAGAGCACTGTCCCCTAACCCCAACATTAAAAGAGAGACTGGAAGCTATGCGCAAACCCTGTTCCCTAACCCTAACCCTAACCAAGAGACTGCAAGCTATGCGCAAACCTTTTTCCCTAACCCTAACCTTAAAAGTGAGAAAGTAAGCTATGCGCAAACCCTTTTCCCTAACCCTAACCTTAAAAACGAGACTGCAAGTTGTGCGCAAACCCTCTTCCCTAACCCTAAGCCTAAAAAAGAGACTGCAAGCTATGCGCAAACCTTGTTACCTAACCCTAACCTTAAAAAAGAGACTGCAAGCTATACGCAAACCCTTTTCTCTGAACCTAACCATAAAAAAGAGACTGCAAGCTATGCGCAAACCCGATTCCCTGACCCTAATCCTAAAAAAGCAAATGCAAGCCATGTGCAAACCCTGTTCCCTAACCTTAACCTTAAAAAAGAGACTGCAAGCTATGCACAAAACCAGTTCCCTAACCCTAACTTTAAAAAAGAGACTGCAAGCTACTAGGGTTAGGATTAGGGTTAGGGTAAGGGTTAGGGTTGGGGTTAGGGTTTAGGGTTAGGGTTAGGGTTAGGGTTAGGGTAAGGGTTAGGGGTTAGGTTTGGGGTTAGGGTAAGGGTTAGTCAGAATCTGTCTCAATGCGCGATCTAACCATCGTGGGATTACCCCATTCCAGGAACGCAGTGGTGCCCAGTAAACCCCTCTCGGGCTATAAGCCCAATTCAGTGCCCACCGCTGTCAGAATCTTTTGCTTTTTCTCTTGGGTCTCTGCTTTTGCTGTTGCTGTTCTGTTGCGTGTCTGGCAGAATACCCACCGCCATCAGGTATGTACTCTGCTTCTATAGAGCACTGGCCCCGCCCACTGGCTGGAGTCAAGAGGTGGAGTCCGTGTTGATTGTTCTGCGTCACTGGCTCCGCCTCCTGGGCGGAGTCAGTGCTGATTGGTGTTACAACCCGCCCCAGGAAAAGGGGAAGAGGGGGTGACTCAGGTTTTTATTAATAATTCCCTTGAGGTGGATTAAAGTGAAACGACACTAAATAATCGGTGTCTGAAAACATATACTGGCAAGGTTTATTTTAACAATTCTGTATCAACAGGCATGCTAGCAGTTTGGGTGCTGTCATACCACAATGTGACACAGAGATAACCTTTGGGGGGGGAAAGAAAATGCATAGGGGAGAGAAAGGCAGGAGAAGAGCAAGGGAGAGTAAGAGAAAGAAAAGCTGAGAGTGGACAGATGCTGGACACGGGGTCCAGCGATGCTTCCATGTCTGTCAGTTGAAGTGGTGGCCTTGATCTGCCGGGGGTGAAGGAGGGAAGTCCCCATACTCCAAGAAGTTATGAGTTATAGCCATGATTAGTGTCACAGACCATGCCTCGAGCCTCCAACATCTCGAGGGTTGCAGTCTCTCTTCTAAGGTTAGGGCATAGCTTGCAGTTACTGTGTGGACCAATTGTCAGAGACTGAAATGGTTAATGATTTCTGCATTCTAGGAGACTTTTCAGGCTTTTGACTTGCATGATACCTCTGATGAGCAGTCGGGCCCCTCCCTCCCTCCAGTGCTGACGGTGTGAAGCCCTGCAAAGGCAAGAGCTGAGCTTACAGGTTTTTGACTGTTGATATATCTGATGAGGAATCAGGCCCCTCCCTCCCTCTGCTATGAGATGTTGGGGTTAGGGTTAGGGTTAAGGTTAGCAAGGGTTAGGGTTTAGGTTTTAGGGTTTACGGTTGGCGTTCCTGGAATGGGGTAAACCCACGATAGTTAGATCGCGCATTGAGACAGATTCTGACTAACCCTAACCCTAACCCCAACCCTAACCCCTAACCCTTACCCTAACCCTAACCTTAACCCTAACCCGAACCCTAACCCTAACCCTAACCCTAAACCCTAACCCCAACCCTAACCCTTATCCTAACCCTAACCCTAACCCTAACCCTAGTAGCTTGCAGTCTCTTTTTTAAAGTTAGGGTTAGGGAACTGGTTTTGTGCATAGCTTGCAGTCTCTTTTTTGAGGTTAAGGTTAGGGAACAGGGTTTGCACATAGCTTGCATTCACTTTTTTAGGATTAGGGTCAGGGAATCGGGTTTGCGCATAGCAACACTAACCCTAAAAAAGAGACTGCAAGCTATGCGCAAACCCCGTTCCCTAACCCTAAAAAAACCCCTAACCCTAACCCTAACCCTAACTCTAACCCTAACCCTAAACCCTAACCCCAACCCTAACCCTAACCCTAACCCTGATTCTAAGTCTGAGGAGAGACAGAAACCAGGAGACTTTGAAGTTCAACTGATGTTTCTACAGTCTCTCAGCTTTCCTCACATTAATGAAAATTGGCTCATTGAGGATAATGAGGATGCAGCTTCTGCTATGGGGAATTCTAAGCATTCTGGGGTCGGTAAGACAACCTGGTAAGTAACACTTGAGTGAATGGGGGGTTGTCTTGGGGGCTTGTTTCCCTTCTCTTTTCTGTCTCTTGGTTTCTCATTTTGTTTGCTACTTTCTTTGGAATAAATGTTGTTTTGTTCAGCTTTCAACTGTGTACTGGTTTCAGTTTTGGCAATCTCCCTGCTGCCACGGTCCAGGGGGATGGGAAATAGGACTGAGCACTGCAATAACGGTTCTTGGCACAGTTGAGGGTTCCTGCAGCAATGCCACTTTATTCAGGGACAACAGGGGTTTAAATAAGGGGTTTAAAGTCTGAGAGGAGGATTCTGAACTGGGGAGGAGCATGGGACTGACAACTCAGGGAAAAGTGTGATAGGAAGACAGGGAAAAGGTGGGTGGAACTTCGGAGTTCCTCTTTACCTCTTTACTCCTGACGGGGTACTGCGATCCCCCTACACCGCTGACTCTGATGTCAGTGGTCTGGGCTGGCCAGCTGTACGACCAGTCCTTGGAGGCAATTATGGTGACATCCGCCCCCATGTCGAGTAACCCTTCCACCTTGACTTTCTGAGGGTGCCTAGGTTGAGAAAAGTAGATGAGACATGTTAGAAGAGGGCGAGAGGTCTTCACCGAGGTTGTCCAGTGGACTTCCCTCAGTGATCCCTCCCTCCGCTCCTCATCTGGGGACACCACGCAGAGCAGCTCGTCGGTGGAGACCATCTTCACCACGGGGAAGCGGTCCTCCAACTGCACGGGAGGGAGATGCACAGTTAGGCATATAGCTATATTTGTGTTCGTTAGTCCCGTCAGGAGAGTAGGCACTACAATTATTCCCTTAGCCACTGCTGAAAAGTGCGATATCATGAGGTAAGTCTTATCTGGATCGACCGGGGCAGATGGTCTAACCCTGGCCTGCTCATAGGAGCTTAGGTGAGTAGACGGGTGAGTAACGGAAAGGATTATCCAATTTAGGGGAACACACTGGTTTTTAACTGAGATAGGGTCTGCTGAATTTAAAGGATCACACTGAACAGGAATGAGGTCTTTCGGAGGCTCTTGGGTAATGGGGTAGCTGGGCGCGGTGTTGGGCGCAGGATGGAGCGGAGAGCAGGGGTTATTTGTGTCGTCGCGCCCCCCTGGGCGCTCTGCTCCCCGTTTCCCTGATGTTCACAGGAGCAAGGGCGAAGATCGGGCAAAGATTGGAAGGTTACCCTTTTCCTCAGCTCTGGGGACCTCCTGGGGGGAAGGGGCTCACCATTGATATTGGTCATTGACCTACAACTAGAAGACCAATGGCGACCCTTCCCACACCTCCGACATAGGGTCTTAGGCAAATTTGGTTCGGGGACTAACTTAGGACAATGTTTTTTGAAGTGTCCCTTTTCACCACAATTGAAACATGATTGGGGACCCATGAAAGTGGCAGCCAATAGACGCGCTTTATGGGAATTGGAACCTATATTTTTACAAGCGTCTATCATTTCGAGTAGGGAGGGATCCTTTAACATCTTCAAAGCTTTCTGACAGTCCGCATTCGCCTTTTTGATAACCAATTTATTGAATAAAATTTCCTGGCTCTCTTTTTGGTGGACCTGCCTGCTGATTGCCTCTTTTAGCCTGGTTATGAATTCTACAAAAGGTTCTTTTGGGCCTTGGTTAATAAGTGTGAAAGAAGGCGTCCGCACATAGGCATCTGTCACCCTTTTCATGGCCTCTAATGCCAATTCTTTAGTCGCTTCTAAAAATTTGGGGTCAATTCGAGCTTGATCCCCCCTACTCGAATAGTTCCCCTCCCCATAGAGCATGTCTATTGCCTGCTGAATTGAGATTCCCCTTCTTTCCATTTTGTCATTGACATATGCAGTGATTAATTTTTTCCATTCTGCCTCAAATACTGAGGACTGTACTGTTGTAAAGAGTCCTCCTATCACTGCTCTTATGTTATAACGTATCAGCTTATAGGCCAGGAAGAAGGATTCTAGCAACTCGATGGTGAAGGGTGCCCCCAACCCATACTCGACGATGACCTTTTTCATATCTTTTAGCATGTCGTTACGAGGGAAGAATGAGACGCTCAATATGAGAATCAGCAAGCTTCGTTTATTGATCATTGCTAACAGCTTAATATATGCTTTATAATTAGTTCATACATATTGCAAAAGCTAAGCTCATTATTGGTTCTGCTTAAATGTTGATCTCACCTCTTACTCATTTCTTTGTTGACACAGGTGGTACTCAGTTGCTTTTTGTTTTGCTAATCACAATGTCCTGTTTACCAGCTAGCTAACAGGGTACAAGGGCACTGTAACCTCGCTATCTAAGATGTTCCCACTGCCTAGGCAAGCCGTGTTCTATAGCCAATTCCCTACAGCCACTCTGGGGCCCTTCCTTCCTCTACCTAGATGGGAAATGCTTTTAGGAATTCAGTGTCTTTAGCGCTAGCAGCCTCCTCCCTGAAGGCTCTCCAGATATCTGGTAGCTTAAGCTGCCATTCAGGGGAGTGCTGCATTAAGTCTACGTCCGGTTCAGGGTGGTGGCAGGCGGGGTAGGCCTCGGTGGTGTGAGGCCTATGGGCGCAGCCATCTTGCCGGAAGGAGGTCCTGACCTTCGCCTTGACCCTGTCCTTTGCCACCCTTCTGCCCCTTGAAGGTGATGTATCCGGGGAAGAGGTGGGGCTGGAGGAAGTGGGTGTGCTCGTGGGCATGCTGGGGGAGGGATCTCTGATGCAATCAGGTGGAGGCAGAGGCGGCCTGGAGGGTGGTGCTAAGGGAACCCGCCTCCTCCTTTCCTGCGCTGATTTTTCCCGCGGTGTCCCTTCCCGCCTTTTCTCCGCGTGGTCCCTGGGTCCCTCCTCCTCGACGCCATTTTGAATTCGGCGCAATGGTTTCTTCCCCCTCCCTCCATATTGTGTGTCTGTCTGCTCAGTGTCCCTCTCTGTCCGCTCAGTGTCTGTCTTGGGGAGGCTGATATTCTTGTTCATCATCTGGTGCTGTAGCACCATCAGAACTAACCTCCATGTGATGAGTGCCTCTTTAGCTATACGGTCCCCCTTATCGCTGTCCCGCCAGAGGCTGTAGCCTATGGCTTGCCACTGCTCTACGCTGGTGTCCTCGGCAAGCTGGTGACCCTTGTGGTCGAGCCATCTGGCGAGTGATTTTGCCAATTTTTTATCTAAGGGGTGACCGTGTTCTATTACAAAGTCTTTTAGTCGCCTGTATACAAATTTTTGGGAGGTTGAGAGTGTGAGTCCCATGTTGATGTTAGTCGGGTCTCAACAACAGTCTCTTGATGGAAAGTCCTCCCTTTGGTGTTCTGCCGGGCTGTGGGTGTTAGGGTAGGGTGAGGAATGTCCTCAGCAGTTCACCTGTCTGGTGCGTCGACCCGTGCAGCTACCGCTGAGCCCACAGCCGTCCGCTCTGCTGAGGAGGACCGGCGGGGACGATCGCCTCTCCTGGCGTCGCCTGAACCCAGGTGAGGACACAGGAGTTCTCTCAATATGAGAGTCCTCAACTGTGCCCCACGTTGGGCGCCACTTGCCATGGTCCGGGGGGATGGGAAATGGGACCGAGCACTGCAATAACGGTTCTTGGTACAGTTGAGGGTTTGTGCAGCAATGCCACTTTATTCAGGGACAACAGGGTTTTAAATAAGGTAACTCTGAGGGGAGGATTCTGAACTGGGGAGGAGCATGGAACTGACAACTCAGGGAAAAGTGTGATAGGGAGACAGGGAAAAGGCGGGTGGAACTTCGGAGTCTCCAGGAGAAAGGGCCAATGGGAGCTCTCTTTGCACTGCAGCGAACTGTAGCCAATCAGTGGCAGAGGAGCGGGAAAGCAGGGGAGGACAGGGTGACAAACAACTTTGGGCAGGAAAATCTGAGGGAGAAAGGGGAACAATATGGAGGTATAACAAACTTCATAAAAATTCAACAGTAAACTGGGGTACATAAAACTCCATGACAATACAGCAATAAACTGGGGTAAAACTGGGGAACAACTGTCAGTCCGGTGGATAAATTGTCCAGTGTATAAAAGTCCATCTAGTTCCCATAGATGCTTCTCCATGCCACATATCTTTCCCAATTGGTTTTTTCTTCCACCACACCCTGCTACATGCAAACATAACAAACGACAGCATCAGCAGATGTCTTTCCATTCCTCTTTCCCTTCCCATTCTCCGTTCCTCTTCCCTTCCCATTCCCACAGCCAACACACTATTTCACTTCTCACTTTAACAAAACTCTTTTCTCCTTCAGACCCCTCAAAGGTGCCAAGGCCACATAGGAGGCCACACACAAACAGTACTCCTCTTCCCACTTGACTACACCTTCTCCCTCACTGTTCTACAGGGAACACCAGGAATCTGCTCGCAGAGGCCTCTCCTTTCCCATCAGTAGCTCAGCACAAGGAGTTAAAGGAGCTCAAGCCTTAGGCCACAAGAGCTGACAGCGAGGAAACTTTGGGAGCAAACTAATGCTGCTAACACGGACCCAACTGAATCCAGCACACAATCACAGAATCCAAGAGTCCTTCAGCTTGGAAAAGACCTCCAAGCTCACTGAGTCTTGTGCAGCCCCTCCCCGACCGCCTGCAGGGACTGGATGATGCTTTGCACAAGCACCAAAAGGAATGTTGTGAAAGCCATGGCCTGCAGGAGGACACAGAGAAGGGCTTGGTTGGGGCTGGAAAGGAGGGAGCTGGCGCTGGGGGAGTGGGGATGGAGCCTCGGGGATGTGGTGCAGCAAGGACAGGGGCCCAGGCAGCTGGCAGGCGGCAAGGCCTCACCCCCTGCCCCAGCAGCAGCACCGGGCCCTGCCCAAGGCGCTCCTGCCAGGGGCTGGGCCATGCAGGCAGGGGCAGAACCCACTCCCTGGGGCGGCCTTGCTACCCTGACCCTCGTCCGGCCCAACCTCTCCCTGTGTGCGTGCTCCCTACAGCACAGGCTGCACTGGGCAGCATCCCCTGATGGGCCCTGCAGAGCTGCCCCACGGGGACACTTCCCTTTTATGTCACAGGTGCCACAGCCTGTCCCAGCCAGCCCTGCCCATTTTCCCCACCCCGGCTCAGTGACTCACAGTGGCCCCTGGCAACCAAAGAACCAAAGCCCCACACCCCCAGAGTGCAGCCCTACCCATGTGCAAGGGGCCCCCAAAGGGTTCCCTGCACAAAGCAGCCCCTCCAAATCCTTGTCAGATAGAAAACTGGGGGACATGACCCTTGGATGCTTTTAGTACAGAGATACAAGCTTTTCTTGAATAATGGAGGGGGTCACTTTTTTATTATTAATATTTACAGTTATCCATTTGGGGACAGGATGTCCTACAGGCTAATGTGGTGTCACATTTGGAGTGAAAAGTACTTTTCAAAGAAACCCAGGGTGCATGGGTGATGCAGAGGAAGCTGCCAAGTCACCCAATGTGAAGCTCAACACTGCTTTGCAACAGCACTGCCCTTTCACACACATCTTTGGCAAAGACAAAGATGTCAGGGTTTAGTTTCTAAATCAGTAACACTTGACAAGACCTCTTTATGAACTGACAGCAAGAGAACTTAGGAGCAGCTTAGGGTTGACAAGTGTAGGAGCCAAGAAGAGAAGGGCTGATGGGTATGTCATGAACACTGACAGCTGGATGGTTGTGGAGCTGACCAAGGACTGCCAGATACAAAAGACATCACCTGCTGGACTTGGCCCAAACACCAGCCCCCTCCTCTCCCTTCTCAACCACTCAACCACAGCCTGCACACACCCACACCTGCCAGGGCCAACTGGCTGTTTCTCTTCTCTTTTCTGCCTGGGGGCGAAGGAAGAAGGACAGGGGGGGCATTTGCCTTCGGGCCAGAGGGAAGGGGAAGGAGATCCCCCCAAATCCATTCCTGGCAGGATGGGGGCTGGAGGAGACACTGGGGGACCCCCAAGAATATTTTCGAGGGGAAGAAAGGATGGGGGCACCCACAGGGGGTTGGAGGGGGGGAGGGACCCAGGAATCTCGTGGTGGGACACTGGGGAGTTCCCAGTAGTTTCTTGGGGGGGTGGACCCCCAGCAGCCCGGGGTGGAAAAATGGACGGAGGAATCCGCCGTAAAGGGTTGGTGACACCCAAAAGACTCTAGGAGGGGGTCGGGAGGGGCCCCGGAGTCCTGAAGTATGTTTGGGGGTCCCCAGGAGGGAGTCTGGGGGTCTGAGGTGGTCCCAGGAGATTTTCAAGGGTTAAGGGGATGCACAGGAGATTTGGGGGACGAGGGGGAAAGGCGGAGGGTCCCCAGGAGTCTTGGGGGGGATCTGGGCAGTTCCCGAGAGTCTTGGGGGAGATTCGGAGGGGTCACCAGGAGTCCCCGGACCCCCTGAACTCACCCCACACCACCATGGCCTCGTTGGGGCCGCACGTGAAAAACAGCGCGACGGGGGGAGACCCTGGGGCCGGGATCGATCGGGACCAATCGGGTTCAATCCCGATCCTCCCTTCCCCCGTCATCACCGCCCCGCTCCCGGTAGCCCCCGCGGAAGTTTCGACGTTCTATTGGGTGACTCACCGGCACAAGGACAGGGGCCCAGCAGAATTTGGCAATGACGTCATTCCAGCAGAGCCGTTCTATTGGCTGCGACCCACGAGGGAGCCCCAAAACCTGTTCATGGCTTGGGGGGGAAGGACAACCGGCGCGACCGGGAACAGGGGTGCAGAGGGTGTTCAAGTGCCCAGGAAAGGGGCAAAAAACTTTCCCCTCTCCCTCCCAGTGCCCCCTCAGCCAATCCCAGTGTCTCCCCTCTCCCCCAGTGCCCTCTCAGCCCATCCCGGTCTCTCCCCTGCTCTCCCAGTGCCCCCGTCCATCGAGGTCCCAGCCCGGCCCTGCCCCCTGCTCTGCTCCGGCCTGGATTTCTCCCCTGCAGGGGCAGCTGAGGTGGCTCCAGGGCGGGCGGGAGCTTTCGGGGCACGGGGTGGCTCCTGACATGCTGCTGGAACCGCCCCTGCCTGGGCGGGCCCGTCAGCCTGGGGCACCTCCTCACCCGAGCCTGGGGGACGGGCCGGCAACTGGGAGGGGCTTTGGGAAGGAATGGGGAGGCTGAGAAGGGCTTGGAGGTCGTGGGGGTAAGTGGGAAGGTGTTTGGGGGAGTTTGGGGGTTTGGGAGGGAGGTTGGGGAGATTGGGGCAGCTGTGAGGGGTTTTGGGGAATCGTCGGGGATGTGGGAAGGAACTGGGAGAGAGTTTGGGGGCATACTCAAGGGGAAGGGGGCAACTAGGAGAGGGTTTGAAAGGCCCTGGGAGGGCTGGAGGTAACTGGGAGGGGTTTGGGGGCATCTTGTGGGTTTTTGTGGGTCTGGGAGGCAGTCTGGGGGCCTCGGAGGGTTTAAGGGGAAGTTGGGAGTGTCCTGTGGGACTGGGATGGGATTTGAGGGTTCCTGGAGGGGCTGGGAGGGTTTTATGCCTTTATACTGCGGGCATTGTCTAGTATTGATGGGGGTAATCCGTGAGTTGACTGTTTCATAATCATCCAAATTTTAACAAGACTTTGAAGGTGGTCAACCTCAGTTTGAAGCAACTCATTTTTAGCAACAAATTTATCTGATTTTTCTCCTGTTTCCCTCTCAAAGGCTAACAATGACTTCAACACCACATTTTCTGATTTCAAAACAGTAGACTCAACATCAGAAATCCATTCATGACTTCCCTGTCACCACTCCATCCGAATGTCTGTGCACTCACTGTGGCCTGAGAGAAACCTGCCTGTTTGCAGCACACTGACTGGGCAACTTTTCTTTTTGCAGGTGGAAAAGGGCAGATAAAGAAAAAACAGATGGGTCCAGCAGAAGTGATGCTGCTTCTGTCAAAAGCAGAGCAGAGACTGAAAGCACTTTAGGAAGTTGCTTACAGAAGCACTTGTGCATTCCAAGTTACAGCTCAGGAGTCTCAGTGACTTGTCCAACATGGGAGCTCCTTTTCCATTTCTCAACCCCCAGATTCCTCAGGAGTAGGAAACTGAAAACACTGACTCAGAAAAGCTCCATTCCTTCCTAATAATTGTGCTTTGTCCTTCCCATTTGACAGTGCTCTTGGAAATGTGCTGGTGTGATCTGGATCTGGGAGCAGCCCTGACCTCCCACAGCCCTGACCACACACACCTCATCCAACGGCAGGAAGAACCTGCCTGGCTCCTGCTGGGGTTCTCACCACCCACCGACAGCTTCTCCCTGCAGAGGGGTGGGCAACTACCCAGGCAGGATGAGACCTGACCCCAGCAGGCAGCAAAGTCCCTGCCCTGGCACAAAGAACCCCGGAGCACAGGGACCCTGCTCTGCAGGACAGCCCCGGGCATCCCTGGCTGCACCCCCACCTTCCCAGCCCACAGCCATCCCTGGGAGAAGGAGCCCACCTGCGCTGTCCCTCTGACGGTGCTGCAGGGAAGGCCTGCCCTGGAGAACATCCTCCTCCAGCGCAACAGAGAAACTGGGAGAGTCCTGACAGATGTGCAAGGCTGTGGGATGTGGTAGCTTTAGGAGATTCCTCCAGGAACACAAGCAACATTGCCCTGCACCTGTAGACTCACTCTGCAGAGGAGTGTGAAGTTGTGTCCCCAAGTTGTGTCTCAGCTGAACACCTCCCATCTTTCTGCTGCCTTTAACCTCCCTTTGCCTTTCTTCTCTTCTCTCGTGCCTACAGGCAGTGCCCTCGGCCCTGCTGGGCTGTGCAGAGGAGCTGCTCCTGGGCAGAGCTGTCTCTCTGCAGTGCTGCCCTCTTGCCAGGATTTCCCTGTGTGCCAGGAGCCCGGTCCAGCTGAGCAGCACAGCAAGAGCCAAAGGCAGCCCTTTCTCTGCCCCTCTGGGTTCCCCACAGGTGTCCCTGGGGCTCCAGGGGAACCTACTGTGGAACAGACTGAAGGAAACAATGATGTTCCCTCTTCTCACCTCTTCAGTGATACTTCTTTCCAGCAGTGACATTTCTCCTCTTAGAAAATTACCAGGGTATGATGATCACCTTTTCTAGTTTCATCATTACACAGGACACCAGGAGGGTGACAGCAAAGGATCTGGTAACTCCCTGGCACAGCGGGGGTTTTCCTGGAGTCCCACAGAGAAATGTGTCAGGGCTCTGAGAGGTGTCCAACCCTGAGCTGGACTGATGCACACACGGGGGTGTTCAGAGACACGAGTCCTTCCCTGGCACACACACAGGCAGTTCATTGCAGCAGGGGCAGTGTCTCCCTGGGCTCCTGCTACCACTCCCAGAGCCTGGAGCCACCTCAGCCCCGTAATGCTCCCACCCTGCCCACTCCTACACTTCAGATGAACATTGGGGTTTTCTAGTCACTGGAACTGCCCAGACCAACCCCTCCCTGGTCCCCCCATCTCCCTGCCCCGCCCCAGCCCAGCAGAGCAGCACAGTCGTTTCTGGTCCTGCAGCAAGAAAGGGAGGCAATAGAGGACAGGGACAGTGACTGCATGTCTGGACTGCTCAGGAGATCATCAGCTCAGGCGGCAGCTCCTGCAGCCCCAGGGCCAGACCCGCTTCCCAGTGGCCCAGGCAGCTGCTGCCACGTGGGCACAAGCTCTGCTGCCCAGGAGGGTCCTGTAGTGAAGGACTTTGCAGATGACCACGTAGCGGTCATAGGACATGATGGTGAGAAGGGCAAGCTCCGCTGTGATCAAGAAGAAAAGCAAAAAACACCTGTGCAGCTCATCCTGAGTAGGACATGCCCCTGGTGTTCCAGAGGGAATTGGTCATGGCTTTGGGGAGAGTGGTGCAGAGGCAGCCCGGGGGTGTGAGGGAGAGGTGGAGCAGGAAGAAGTCCCTGGGGAGTGTGCAGGTGGTGGTGGCAGGCTACGGCGCTGAGGATGAGGCCGTTGCCCAGGAGGGCAGCCAGGGAGATGCCCAGGAAGAAGCAGAAGTGCAAGAGCTGCAGCCAGGAGGAGGAAGTGGGGGATGGAGCTGTGTGGGAGGCGTGTCTGGATGCACAGGGGATGTGCCAGGGCGATGGGCCCGAGGGGACATGCGCAGTCACATATAACTCCATTGGTTGAAGAAGTCACATGGTACGCAGGGATTTAAGAGTGGGAATTTTGAATAAACTTCTCTTTGTCTCACCACCGCACGAGGAGCATCATTCATTCCTTGTTATACAAGGGTCGCCTGCTGCTGTTGGCCATGAGCTTCCTCCGGGCATCAGGAAATGTCCAAGGAGGAAAAGGCAGTGAAAACTTTGGGACAGGTTTCCTAGATCAAACCCATGAATTCCTCTGAGCATCTACCCTCATCCCAAGTATCTGCAGTCACACATATATAGATTCTGGACTGTAGAAGACAGGCTTAGCATGACTTTAAGATGATTTCTTCTCAATTTTTTGATTTATTTTTCTACTGCCAGGTCTGAGAGGGGCATCGTGGAACCAAAGGAACCCTGAGACATTTCAGAATCCCACATGTGTTGGGTCTGTCTGAGCTGGAGTTCATTTTCTCACTGCAGGCGTCACAGTGCTGTGCTTTGCATTGGGAGCTACAAAGGGGTTAATCACACCAGTGCTTTGGCAACTGCTGAGCAGGGCTGGTGCAGCATCTGCATTGTCGGCTTCGTCCCCTGAATCAGGGGCAAGATCATGGGAGGCGATACAGACAGGTCAGTTGAGCCAAATGGACCAAAGGGACATTGCAGAATATATGGCGTCAGCTCAGCGACAAGAGCTCAGGAAAGGAACAGGAAAGGTGGAAAATCCATTTTTTTACAATACATGCCTTCTGAGCGGCTTCTCTGTGTGGTGAAGCCCTGCTTCCCATGAAGTGGCCAGGTATCGCTGCTGACAGGAAGTAGAGAGAAAATCTTTTTGTTTCTCATCTATCGCACACCTAGGATGAATAACTATTATTCTCAACTATAACCCCAATCTGACTTTAATTACGTTCTATCTATATACTGTAACAACTTCTGCCATCTTCTTCATCCTTAACACAACCAATACCCTAAAACTATCCACTGTTATATCCACATGAACCAAAATTCCATCACTAACCACAATCCTTATGCTCACTCTCCTCCTCTCCCTTGCAGGTCTTCCTCCCCTAACGGGATTCCTACCCAAATGGTTAATTATTCAAGAGCTCACAAAACAAGAACTAACAGTAGTAGCCACAGTTATTACCCTACTCTCTTTACTTGGACTTTTCTTCTACCTACGACTGGCCTACTGTGCAACCATCACACTACCCCCAAACTTCACTAACTACATAAAACAATGACAAACTAACAAACCAACTAACACCCTAACCACAACCTTTACCTCCTTATCAATTATACTCCTACCACTATCTCCCATAGTACTCGCAATCCCTTAGAAACTTAGGTTATTTAAACCGAAGGCCTTCAAAACCTTAAACAAGGGCTAATCCCTCTTAGTTTCTGTTAAGGTACACAGGATACTAACCTGCATCTCCTGAATGCAACTCAGATGCTTTAATTAAGCTAGAACCTCCCCCTAGACAGATGGGCTTTGATCCCATAAAATTTTAGTTAACAGCTAAATGCCCCAACCAACAGGCTTCTGTCTACTAGATCCCGGCGCATGTTTAATGCACATCAATGAGCTTGCAACTCAACATGAACTTCACTACAGAATCGATAAGAAGAGGAATCAAACCTCTGTAAAAAGGACTACAACCTAACGCTTCTACACTCAGCCATCTTACCTATGGCTTTCATCAACCGTTGACTATTTTCCACTAACCACAAAGATATCGGCACACTTTACCTTATTTTTGGCGCATGAGCTGGTATAATCGGCACAGCCCTTAGTCTCCTCATTCGAGCAGAACTAGGACAGCCAGGCACCCTTTTAGGCGATGACCAAATTTACAATGTAATCGTCACCGCACATGCCTCCGTTATAATTTTCTTTATAGTAATGCCTATTATAATCGGAGGGTTTGGTAACTGATTAGTACCATTAATAATTGGTGCCCCTGACATAGCATTTCCACGAATAAATAACATGAGCTTCTGACTACTTCCTCCATCCTTCCTACTTCTTCTAGCACCTTCTACAGTAGAAGCCGGGGCCGGAACAGGATGAACAGTATACCCACCCCTAGCCGGAAATCTAGCCCACGCCGGTGCATCAGTAGACCTTGCCATCTTCTCCCTTCACCTGGCAGGTGTCTCATCCATCCTTGGGGCAATCAACTTTATCACCACAGCAATCAATAGAAAACTACCTGCTCTCTCACAATACCAAACCCCTCTATTCGTTTGATCCGTCCTAATTACTGCAGTTCTACTTCTCCTCTCCCTACCAGTCCTCGCTGCTGGCATTACAATGCTTCTAACAGATTGAAACCTAAACACTACATTCTTTGACCGTGCAGGAGGCGGAGACCCAATTTTATATCAACACTTATTCTGATTTTTTGGCCATCCAGAAGTCTACATCCTTATCCTACCAGGATTCGGAATTATTTCCCATGTTGTAGCCTACTACGCCGGTAAAAAAGAACCCTTTGGCTACATAGGCATAGTCTGAGCCATATTATCCATTGGTTTCTTGGGCTTTATCGTATGAGCTCACCACATATTTACAGTTGGAATGGACATAGATACCTGAGCTTACTTCACATCCGCCACCATAATTATTGCAATCCCCACTGGCATTAAAGTCTTCAGCTGACTAGCAACCCTACACGGTGGAACAATCAAATGAGACCCGCCCATACTATGAGCCCTAGGCTTTATTTTCCTCTTCACCATTGGTGGACTAACAGGCATCGTTCTTGCCAACTCCTCCCTAGACATCGCCCTGCACGACACCTACTACGTAGTTGCACATTTCCACTATGTATTATCTATGGGGGCAGTATTCGCCATTTTAGCTGGCTTCACACATTGATTCCCACTGTTCACTGGCTACACCCTTCACTCTACATGAGCTAAAGCCCACTTTGGAGTAATATTCTTTGGGGTCAACCTAACATTCTTCCCACAACATTTCCTAGGCCTAACTGGTATACCACAACGATACTCAGACTACCCAGATGCTTATACCCTATGAAACACCCTATCCTCCATCGGCTCCCTCATCTCCATAGTAGCTGGAATTATACTAATGTTCATTATCTGAGAAGCCTTCGCATCCAAACGGAAAGTAGTGCAACCAGAACTTACCTCCACAAACATTGAATGAATTCACAGCTGCCCTCCTCCCTACCATACCTTTGAAGAACCAGCTTTTGTCCAAGTACAAGAAAGGAAGGAATCGAACCCTCATAAGCTGGTTTCAAGCCAACCGCATCAAACCACTCATGCTTCTTTCTTATGGGTTGTTAGTAAAATCATTACATAGTCTTGTCAAGACCAAATCACAGGTGAAAACCCAGTACATCCCATCCCAACTCCATGGCCAACCACTCTCAATTTGGTTTTCAAGACGCTTCATCCCCTATTATAGAAGAACTTATTGAATTTCACGACCACGCCCTAATAGTCGCACTAGCCATTTGTAGCCTAGTCCTGTATTTACTAGCTCTTATACTTATAGAAAAACTATCCTCCAACACCGTAGATGCACAAGAAGTAGAACTAGTCTGAACAATCTTACCTGCCATTGTCCTAATTATACTAGCCCTCCCATCCCTTCAAATCCTCTACATGATAGACGAAATCGATGAGCCTGACCTCACCCTCAAAGCTATTGGCCACCAATGATACTGATCCTACGAATATACAGACTTTAAAGATTTATCTTTTGACTCTTACATACTACCAACTATGGATCTACCACTCGGTCATTTCCGCCTCCTAGAAGTTGATAACCGCATCGTCATTCCAATAGAATCCCCGATTCGAATTATTGTTACAGCTGATGACGTTCTCCACTCCTGAGCTGTTCCTAGCCTTGGTGTAAAAACCGATGCAATTCCAAGACGGCTGAACCAAACTTCCTTTATCACAACCCGTCCTGGAATCTTCTACGGTCAGTGCTCAGAAATCTGTGGAGCCAACCACAACTTCATACCTATCGTAGTAGAATCAGCCCCTCTAACACACTTCGAAAACTGATCTTCACTTCTAACATCCTAATCATTAAGAAGTTATGAACCAGCACTAACCTTTTAAGCTAGAGAAAGAGGATTATTCACCCTCCTTAATGACATGCCCCAACTAAACCCCGCACCTTGACTTTTTATCATACTAACTTCATGATTCACTTTTTCTCTTATCCTTCAACCTAAACTCTTACTATTTACCCCAACTAACTCACCCTCCAACAAAACACTACCCACTATAAAAACCCATTCCTGAAACTGACCATGAACCTAAGCTTCTTTGATCAATTCATAAGCCCAACCCTCCTCGGAATCCCCCTTATCCTCATCTCACTGTTATTCCCAACCCTATTACTTCCTTCTCCTGGCAATCGATGAGTTACAAATCGTCTTTCAACTCTTCAACTCTGATTTCTCCATTTAATCACAAAACAACTAATAACCCCATTAAACAAAAAAGGCCATAAATGAGCCCTAATCCTATCATCACTCATAATTATACTTCTAACAATTAACCTGTTAGGCCTCCTACCTTACACATTCACACCTACTACCCAACTATCAATAAACCTAGCCCTCGCCTTCCCTCTATGACTTGCCACCCTGCTAACAGGCCTACGAAACCAACCTTCAGCTTCCCTTGGACACCTCCTACCAGAAGGCACCCCAACACCTCTAATTCCTGCCCTCATCATAATTGAAACAACAAGCCTTCTCATTCGCCCTTTAGCCTTAGGAGTTCGCCTCACAGCCAACCTCACAGCAGGACACCTGCTCATCCAACTCATTTCAACAGCCACTACCGTCCTCCTTCCCATTATACCTACCGTGTCCCTTCTAACTAGAACAATTCTACTCCTCTTAACAATTCTAGAAGTGGCCGTGGCAATAATCCAAGCGTATGTCTTTGTACTTCTTCTAAGCCTTTACTTACAAGAAAACATTTAACCCTTAATGACACACCAAGCCCACTCATTTCACATAGTAGACCCAAGCCCTTGACCCATTTTTGGAGCAGCAGCCACCCTCCTCACTACCTCTGGGTTAGCCATATGATTTCACCACAACTCTATCCAACTCTTACTCCTAGGCCTACTCTCTATAATCCTAGCGATACTCCAATGATGACGTGACATCGTACGAGAAAGCACATTCCAAGGCCACCATACCCCTACAGTCCAAAAGGGCTTACGTTACGGAATAATTTTATTTATTACATCCGAAGCATTCTTCTTCCTAGGATTCTTCTGAGCATTCTTCCCATTTTCAATCCGATTCTTCCTTGTCGCAATCTTATTCCTCTTGTTCGACCTAGAAATTGCCCTCCTACTGCCCCTCCCATGGGCTACTCAACTCCTCTCCCCCCTCACTACCTTAACATGAACCTCCACAGTCATTCTCCTCCTCGCACTAGGGCTAATTTATGAATGAATTCAAGGGGGCTTAGAATGAGCAGAATAACTTCAGAAAGTTGGTCTAGCAAAGACAGTTGATTTTGGCTCAACAAACCACAGTCCTACTCCGTGACTTTCTCAATGACCTTTCTGCATTTAAGCTTCTACTCTGCCTTCACCCTAAGTAGTCTAGGACTAGCCTTTCACCGAATACACCTAATTTCTGCCCTGCTATGCTTAGAAAGCATAATACTATCAATATACATTGCCCTCTCCATATGACCTATTCAAACCCAAACAACATCCCCCACCTTAATGCCCATTCTTATGTTAGCATTCTCAGCCTGTGAAGCAGGCGCCGGTCTAGCAGTCCTAGTAGCTTCCACCCGAACTCACGGATCGGATCATTTACACAATCTAAACCTTCTACAATGTTAAAAATTATTCTCCCTACAATCATATTACTCCCCATAACCCTCCTATCTCCTCCAAAATTCCTATGACTCAATGTCACCTCGCACAGCCTCTTAATTGCAACCGCTAGCTTACAATGACTTCCTTCAACCTATTACCCTAGCAAAAACCTATCACCATGACTTGGAACTGATCAAATTTCATCCCCCTTATTAGTTCTATCTTGTTGACTTCTACCTCTTATAATCCTGGCAAGCCAAAATCACCTTCAACAAGAACCTCCCACACGAAAATATATTTTTACCATAACCATAATCCTCACCCAACCATTCATTATCTTGGCCTTCTCAGCCTTAGAACTGATATTATTTTATATCGCATTCGAAGCTACCCTAATCCCTACCCTAATTCTAATCACACGATGGGGTAGCCAACCAGAACGTTTAAGTGCTGGAATCTACCTCTTATTTTATACACTAATTAGTTCTCTTCCCCTATTAGTAGTGATCCTCTATCTTCACACTCAAACAGGAACTATACACATCACTATAATAAAACTTTCACACTCATCTCTTACAAACTCCTGAACAGGCCTCATATCAAGTCTAACCCTATTGCTCGCTTTCATAGTGAAAGCTCCCCTTTACGGACTACACCTATGACTCCCAAAAGCCCACGTAGAGGCACCAATCGCAGGATCCATACTCCTAGCTGCGCTCCTCCTCAAACTTGGGGGATACGGCATTATGCGTACCTCAATAATTACAAACTCCCTATTAGACTACCTCTACTACCCATTTTTAACCCTAGCCTTATGAGGGGCACTAATGACAAGCTCCATCTGCCTATGCCAAATCGACCTTAAGTCATTAATCGCCTACTCCTCAGTAAGCCACATAGGTCTAGTCATTGCCGCAACAATAATCCAAACCCACTGATCCTTTTCAGGGGCCATAATCCTAATGATTTCACATGGACTCACCTCTTCCATACTATTTTGCCTAGCTAATACAAACTATGAACGCATACATAGTCGTACTCTCCTTCTAACACGAGGCCTACAACCCCTTTTACCTCTAACAGGAATCTGATGGCTCCTGGCCAACCTAACAAACATAGCCCTTCCTCCTACCACTAACCTGATAGCTGAATTAACTATCATAATTGCACTCTTCAACTGATCCACCTTCACCATTATCCTAACCGGAGCCGCAACTCTACTAACTGCAGCCTATACCCTCTACATACTCCTTATAACCCAACGAGGTCCAACTCCAACCTATATTACAACCACCCAAAATTCAAATACACGAGAACATCTCCTTATAACACTTCATATCCTACCCTCCCTCCCCCTCATCCTAAAACCAGAGCTAACCTCAGGAATTCCCACATGCAAGCATAGTTTTAAACCAAACATTAGACTGTGATCCTAAAAAGAGAAGTTAAACTCTTCTTGCCTGCCGAGGGGAGGTTTAACCAACAAGAACTGCTAACTCTTGCATCTGAGCCTAAGACCTCAGCCCCCTTACTTTTAAAGGATAATAGCAATCCACTGGTCTTAGGAGCCATTCATCTTGGTGCAAGTCCAAGTAAAAGTAATGGACTTCCCATTAATCCTCAACACCTCTATATTCTTGACCCTGGCTACCCTCTCTATACCCATCCTACTCCCCCTCCTATCCAAAAACTATCTAAACTCTCCAACAACCATCATACACACTGTTAAAACTTCCTTCATAGTTAGTTTAATTCCCATAATCCTCTCCATCTACTTAAATATGGAAAATACCACTTTCTATTGAGAATGAAAATTTATTGCGAACTTCAAAATCCCTTTTAGCCTTAAAATAGACCAGTACTCCTTAACGTTTTTTCCTATTGCACTATTCGTAACATGATCTATTCTTCAATTTACAACATGATATATAGCCTCAGAACCCCACACCACAAAATTCTCTCTTTACCTTTTAATCTTTCTCATTGCAATACTCATCTTAATCATCGCTAATAACATATTCCTCTTATTTATCGGCTGAGAGGGAGTCGGAATTATATCCTTCCTCCTGATTGGATGGTGACACGGTCGAGCAGAAGCCAACACCGCCGCACTTCAAGCCGTACTTTACAACCGTATTGGGGATATTGGACTAATCCTCTGCATAGCATGACTAGCATCCTCAATAAACACTTGAGAAATTCAACAGCAATCCTCCCCAGACCAAATATCCCTTCTCCCTCTCTTAGGGCTCATCCTAGCCGCCACAGGTAAATCTGCCCAATTTGGCCTGCATCCATGACTCCCAGCAGCTATAGAAGGGCCAACCCCTGTATCTGCCCTACTCCATTCCAGCACAATAGTAGTTGCTGGAATCTTTCTACTTATTCGCACTCACCACATATTATGTAACAACCAAATTGCCCTAACTATGTGCCTTTGTATAGGTGCCCTATCCACCCTATTTGCCGCTACATGCGCTCTTACCCAAAACGACATCAAAAAAATTATTGCTTTCTCTACATCCAGCCAACTAGGACTAATAATAGTCACTATTGGCCTAAATCTACCTCAACTAGCCTTCCCACACATCTCTACGCATGCATTCTTTAAAGCCATACTCTTCCTTTGCTCTGGGTCTATCATTCACAGCCTTAACGGTGAACAAGACATTCGAAAAATAGGAGGATTACAGAAACTACTCCCTACAACTACCTCATGCCTGACAATCGGAAATTTAGCTCTCATAGGAACACCATTTTTAGCAGGGTTTTACTCAAAAGATCTCATTATCTAAAGTCTTAACACCTCCTACCTAAACACCTGAGCACTCCTCCTAACCCTCGTAGCTACAGCTTTTACTGCAACTTACAGCCTACGTATAGCCCTACTAGTACAAACTGACTACACCCGGATTCCCTCCATTACTCCCATCAATGAAAACAACCCAGCAGTCACAAACCCAATTACTCGTCTCGCTCTCGGAAGTATTATAGCTGGTCTATTAATTACCTCTTATATCTCCCCTACAAAAACCCCTCCTATAACCATACCACTGGTCGCAGAAACCACTGCTATCATTATTACAACATTAGGCATCATTCTGGCATTAGAACTATCAAAACTCACACATACCTTCTCTGCCCCCAAACAAAATATCACTATAAACTTCTCCAGCACTCTAGGATATTTTAACCCCCTTATACACCGCCTCAGCTCTACTAAACTCCTAAACAACGGCCAGAACATTGCATCCCATTTAATCGACCTATCCTGATATAAAAAAATAGACCCAGAAGGACTAGTGACCCTTCAACTCAAAGTATCCAAAATCTCAACTACTCTACACTCCGGACTAATCAAAACCTATCTAGGATCCTTCGCTCTATCTATCTTAATTATAATCTTATTTACACAGAACTAAGAATTAATGGTCCCTAACTTACGAAAACATCACCCCCTTCTAAAAATAATCAACAATTCTTTAACTGACCTCCCAACACCACCAAACATTTCCGCCTGATGAAACTTTGGATCTCTTCTTGGCATCTGTCTAACAATCCAAATCACCACTGGCCTCCTACTAGCAATACATTATACAGCAGATATCACCCTGGCATTCACGTCCGTCGCCCATACATGCCGAAATGTTCAATTCGGCTGACTAATCCGAAACCTCCATGCAAACGGCGCCTCCTTCTTCTTCATATGCATTTACCTACACATTGGACGAGGATTCTACTATGGTTCCTACCTATATAAAGAAACCTGAAACACAGGAGTTATTCTCCTCTTAACTCTAATAGCAACTGCCTTCGTAGGATATGTCCTCCCATGAGGCCAAATATCATTCTGAGGCACTACAGTAATTACTAACCTATTCTCAGCAATTCCTTACATTGGCCAAACACTTGTAGAATGAGCTTGAGGAGGATTCTCAGTTGACAACCCTACACTTACCCGGTTCTTTGCCCTCCACTTCCTCCTCCCATTCTAATTGCAGGTCTCACCCTCATCCACTTAACTTTCTTACACAAAACAGGCTCAAACAACCCCCTAGGTATTTATTCAGACTGCAACAAAATCCCATTTCACCCCTATTTCTCAATAAAAGATATTCTAGGCCTTTTGTTCCTCCTCATTCCTCTAATAACACTTGCCATATTCTCACCCAACCTCTTAGGAGATCCAGAAAATTTTACACCTGCAAACCCATTAGTAACACCTCCCCACATTAAACCTGAGTGGTACTTCCTATTTGCATATGCCATCCTACGATCAATCCCCAACAAATTAGGAGGAGTCCTAGCCCTAGCCGCCTCCGTCTTAATTCTATTTCTAGCCCCATTCCTCCACATGTCAAAGCAACGAACTATAACCTTCCGACCTCTCTCCCAACTTCTATTCTGAATCCTAGTAACAAATCTTTTAATCCTTACATGAATCGGTAGCCAACCAGTCGAACATCCATTTATTATCATCGGACAACTCGCCTCAACTACCTACTTCACAATCATTCTCATCTTATTCCCCATTACTAGTCTCCTAGAAAATAAGATACTCAACCTCTAATCACTCTAATAGTTTATAAAAAACGTTGGTCTTGTAAACCAAAGACTGAAGGCCGCCCCTTTCTTAGAGTTTTCCAAAAAATATCCAAGCACCCCCCAACTTTCCAATCAACACGTACATCAAGGGGAGGGGCCCCCCCCTCCCCCCATACCCTACGGTATGTATTACTTTGCATAGCATCCTCCACCACATTAGACATAACATGCATGTAGGAAAATCTGACATACTATTATTGCAAAAACCATCCAAATTTCCATACTATCTCCCATACAATCCAAAACTTGTCATTCACAGATCTAGGTACATTCCCACACAAGGACATAACATGTCATGTTCTAGGAATAATCCCGCCAAACGAACTAAAACCTAAAACTGCTAATTTACGCATAAAATCCTTCTCAATACGAGGAACGTCACAGAACCTAAAATCCATGGTCCATGGACCACTCACCACTTAACCTTGCTCTATGTACCAACCAAGAAGTGCTGGGTTATTTATTAGTCATACTCCTCACGAGAAACCAGCAACCCGGCGTTAGTAATGTTTATCATGTCCAGCTTCAGGTGTATTCTTTCCCTTTCCACCAATAACCCACTCTCATAACTTGCTCTTTGTCGCCTCTGGTTCCTCGGTCAGGGCCATAACTTGCTTAATTTTCCTAAACTTGCGCTCCGTTACTAATGGTTGGGGATGCTCGGCCAACCTGGACCGCGTGATCGCGGCATTTTCTCTCTTCTAAACTTTTGGTTTATTTTTTTGGGGTAGATCTCAATAAGCCCTTCAGAGTGCTCCGCCAGGGGGCTCCCATATATGGTTGACATGTACCCCTTATGGTCGGCGAGCGGTTTTCTCACTTTCGCGTGAAAATTAATGATATGGTTTCAAGTGTTATTCGGTCTCATACTGTTGCACTGATGCACTGTCATGTGCTGTTGGCTTGGTTTTTCCATTACGTCTCTCATCAAGTTGCAATTTAATTAATGCACACCAGACATATTTTTTGTCGTCAATTTCACAAAAAATTACAAAACTTTTGTCATTTTTTGCAATGATCTAGGGACTTTCCCTCTATTCATCATTAATTTTTGTTTTTAAATTTTTTAACAAAAATTTCAAATTTTACAAACTTTCCATTCCCCTAATTTTCCAATTAAGACATTTGCATCATCAATTTGTTAAATTTTTTTAACACACTTTAATCTACCCCATCATTTCCTTTCATCATTCATTTGTTCATTTGTTTGTTTACACTTTAATCTACCCCATCATTTCCTTTCATCAGTCATTTGTTCATTTGTTTGTTTACACTTTAATCTACCCCATCATTTCCTTTCACCCTCTTACCTCCCCAATTAATCGCCCTCACTACTCTAACTAATATTCCACCCACACACACCTTTAACAGTTGCTCCCAAACTTTTTTCCAACCCTTCAGAAAAAAAGGAATCAAACCTTTATCACCAACTCCCAAAGCTGGCATTTTCATTAAACTATTCTCTGAACCACACCTCCTTAAACCGCCCGAATTGCCCCACGAGACAACCCTCGTACAAGTTCTAGCACAACAAACAACGTCAGCAACAGACCCCAGCCCGCAATTAAAAATTGTCCCACCCCCCAAGAATAAAACATAGCCGCTCCCTCAAAATCCAACCGAATAGATAAAACACCCCCACTATCCACCGTGTTTATCCCTAACCACTCTAACTCAGATAGCCCTATAAGAAACACCCCACCCCCCAACACTAAAACTAACCCAGCACCATACCCAACAACCTGCCAGTCCCCTCAGGTCTCAGGAAATGGATCTGCTGCCAATGAAACCGAATACACAAAAACCACTAACATCCCACCTAAATATACCAGAAATAACACTAGTGATACAAAAGACACCCCCAAACTCATTAACCATCCACACCCTACAATAGACGCCAACACTAACCCCACTACTGCATAGTATGGAGAAGGATTGGAAGCAACTGCTAGTCCTCCCAAAATAAAACTAACACTTAAAAATAGTATAAAGTACGTCATAACAATTCCTGCTTGGCCTCTATCCAAGACCTTTGGCCTGAAAAACCATCGTTGTAATTTCAACTACAAGAACATAAAACCTTAACAAACCCGCCCACAACACTACAATCCTGCCCCTTTCTACTCTTCTAACTTCTCAACAACACATTTTTGTTATCCACTAGAACTACTTCTCCAACCACTAAACAAATCCTAAATCAATAGCAACTATTACTACAACTAAAACAAGCCCCAATAATAATCACTATGCCTATAACAGCCTTAGTCCTTGTAGCTTACAATAAAGCATAACACTGAAGATGTTAAGACGGCTATTACACATACCCAAGGACAAAAAAGACTTAGTCCTAACCTTACAGTTAGTTCTTGCCAAATATATACATGCAAGTATCCGCATCCCAGTGAAAATGCCCTCAGCACCTTAAAAAGACAGCAGGAGCAGGCATCAGGCACACCACTCCAATTGTAGCCCAAAACACCTTGCCTAGCCACACCCCCACGGGTTTTCAGCAGTAATTAATATTAAGCAATAAGTGTAAACTTGACTTAGTTAAAGCAACTTACCAGGGTTGGTAAATCTTGTGCCAGCCACCGCGGTCACACAAGAAACCCAAATTAACTTTATACGGCGTAAAGAGTGGTTTTTCATTATCACTTCAACTAAGACTGAAATGTAACCAAGCTGTTATAAGCACAAGATGCATCCAATACTCCCATAGAAATGATCTTAGCTTCATGATCAACAAAACTCCACGAAAGCCAGGACACAAACTGGGATTAGATACCCCACTATGCCTGGCCCTAAATCCCGATGCTTTCACCACTTAAGCATCCGCCTGAGAACTACGAGCACAAACACTGAAAACTCTAAGGACTTGGCGGTGCTCCAAACCCACCTAGAGGAGCCTGTTCTATAACCGATAACCCACGATACACCCAACCATCCCTTGCCAAATCAGCCTATATACCGCCGTCGTCAGCCCACCCCTAAACTGAGGGTTTAACAGTGGGCACAACAGCAACATCCCACTAATAAGACAGGTCAAGGTATAGCTCATGAGATGGTAGAAATGGGCTACATTTTCTAGCATAGAATACCTCACGACAAGGAGTGTGAAATCACTCCTAAAAGGCGGATTTAACAGTAAAGCAGGATAATAATGCCTCCTTTAAGCTGGCTCTGAAGCACGTACATACCGCCCGTCACCCTCCTCACAAGCTAGGATTAATTTTATTTATAATAAACCCCTAAGCTAGAGATGAGGCAAGTCGTAACAAGGTAAGTGTACCGGAAGGTGCACTTAGTCTACCAAGACGTAGCTATAACTAAAGCATTCAGCTTACACCTGAAAGATATCTGTTCCATATCAGATCGCCTTGAAGCCTAACTCTAGCTCTTCTACCAGATTACATAGAAACTAAGTTAATACTACCCATTAAATCAAAACATTCTCTCACTCAACCTAGTATAGGCGATAGAAAAGTAAACTCAAGACGCAATAGAGATCATGTACCGTAAGGGAAGAATGAAATAGTAATGACAAACCAAGCAATAAATAGCAAAGACTAACCCTTGTACCTTTTGCATCATGATTTAGCGAGAACTACCCAAGCAAAACGCCAATTTAAGCTTGCTTCCCCGAAACCCAAGCGAGCTACTTACGAGCAGCTATCTACTGAGCAAACCTGTCTCTGTTGCAAAAGAGTGGGAAGACTCAGTAGTGGTGAAAAGCCAATCGAGCTGGGTGATAGCTGGTTGCCTATGAAATGAATCTTAGTTCCCTCTTAATTCACCTCCCAGGACTACACTCAACCCACATGAAGCGAATTAAGGGCTATTTAAAGGAGGTACAGCTCCTTTAAAAAAGAATACACTCTCCCCTAGCGGATAAATTTAATTACAGCTTAATTGTGGGCCTTCAAGCAGCCACCATTAAAGAATGCCTCAAAGCTCCTCACCTAAAAAAATCTAAACTTCCTCAGGACTCCCTCTTCCCCAATAGGCCAACTTATATTAAATAAGAGAATTTATGCTAAAATAAGTAACTAGGGATCCCCTCTATGGCGCAAGCTTACATTACAACATTATTAACAATCCACAGGATATTTTTTAACCTTAACAAGACCTTATACCCAAAACTCTGTTAACCCACCTATGGAGCACTCCCAAAGACGATTAAAATCTGTAAAAGGAACTAGGTAAATCCAAGGCCTGACTGTTTACCAAAAACATAGCCTTTAGCAAACCAAGTATTAAAGGTGAAGCCTGCCCAGTGACAATTCGTTCAACGGCCGCGGTATCCTAACCGTTCAAAGGTAGCGCAATCAATTGTCCCATAAATCGGGACTTGTATGAATGGCTTAACGAGGTCTTAGCTGTCTCCTACAGATAATCAGTGAAATTGATCTTCCCGTGCAAAAGCAGGAATAACCCCATAAGACAAGAAGACCCTGTGGAACTTTAAAATCTGCTACCACTCCCATAAACAATGCTCACCCACAGGGCCTACTCCCCCGGGATTTTGCTGGTGTGCATTTTTTGGTTGGGGCGACCTTGGAGACAAACTTAACCTCCAAATATCAGACAATCCATCTTAACCAAGAACTACCCATCAACGTGCTAATAGTAACCAGACCCAATATAATTGATTAATGAACCTAGCTACCCCAGGGATAACAGCGCAATCTCCTTCAAGAGCCCACATCGACAAGGAGGTTTACGACCTCGATGTTGGATCAGGACATCCTAGTGGTGCAACCGCTACCAAGGGTTCGTTTGTTCAACGATTAACAGTCCTACGTGATCTGAGTTCAGACCGGAGTAATCCAGGTCGGTTTCTATCTATGTTACAACTCCTTCTAGTACGAAAGGATCGAAGAAGTAAGGCCTATGCCACAAACACACCTTCGCACCCAGTAATGAACCCAACTAAATTACTAAGAGCTCCACCATAACCCCCTCCTAGAAAAGGACCGCTAGCGTGGCAGAGCTTGGCAAATGCAGAAGGCTTAAGCCCTTTACCCACAGGTTCAAATCCTCTCCCTAGCTCCAACACAAACCACGTGACAATTCACTTAACCCTCACTTACTTTATTATATCAATATCCTATGCTCTCTCCATCCTCATCGCCGTAGCATTTCTTACCCTAGTTGAACGTAAGATTCTAAGTTATATGCAAGCCCGAAAAGGGCCTAATATTGTAGGACCATTTGGCCTCTTACAACCTATAGCAGATGGAGTAAAGCTATTCATTAAAGAACCAATTCGTCCATCAACTTCATCCCCTTACTTATTTATATCTACTCCTATCTTAGCCCTTCTCCTAGCAATTACAATCTGAACACCACTTCCCCTACCCTTTCCCCTTACTGACCTAAACCTTGGCATACTCTTCCTTCTAGCTCTATCTAGCTTGGCAGTCTACTCAATTCTATGATCAGGGTGAGCCTCTAACTCAAAATATGCCTTAATTGGCGCCCTCCGAGCAGTCGCACAAACTATCTCTTACGAAGTTACCCTAGCCATTATTCTCCTATCCGTAATTAGCCTTAGTGGTAACTACACCCTCAATACCCTAGCTACAACTCAAGAACCTCTCTACCTCATTTTCTCCTCCTGGCCCTTAGCAATAATACGATATATCTCCACTCTTGCCGAAACAAATCGCGCTCCATTTGACCTGACAGAAGGAGAATCTGAACTAGTCTCAGGGTCCAACGTAGAATATGCTGCAGGGCCATTCGCCTTGTTTTTTCTTGCCGAATATGCTAATATTATACTAATAAATGCACTCACAACCATTCTATTCCTAAACCCCAGCTCACTTAATCTCCCTCAAGAACTCATTCCCCCTACTTTAGCTACAAAAACCCTCCTCCTTTCCGCAGGATTCTTAGGAATCCGCGCCTCTTACCCTCGATTCCGATATGATCAACTCATACATTTGCTTTGAAAAAACTTCTTACCCCTAACATATGCCTATGGCATACCAGCCTTCCTATCTCCTATGCAGGCCTACCCCCCTACCTAAGACACTCAAGGAAATGTGCCTGAATCCAAAAGGGTTACTATGATAAAGTAAACATAGAGGTATACCAATCCTCTCATTTCCTAATTTTAGAAAAGTAGGAATCGAACCTACACTAAAGGAATCAAAATCCTCTATACTCCCTCTATATTATTTTCTAGTAAGGTCAGCTAATTAAGCTATCGGGCCCATACCCCGAAAATGATGGTTTAACTCTACCTTAAACCCCAAACCGTAAACCCTAAAACCTAAACCCTAACCCTTGCTAACCTTAACCCTAACCCTAACATCTCATAGCAGAGGGAGGGAGGGGCCTGATTCCTCATCAGATATATCAACAGTCAAAAGCCTGTAAGCTCAGCTCTTGCCTTTTCAGGGCTTCACACCGTCAGCACTGGAGGGAGGGAGGGGCCCGACTGCTCATCAGAGGTATCATGCAAGTCAAAAGCCTGAAAAGTCTCCTAGAATGCATAAATCATTAACCATTTCAGTCTCTGACAATTGGTCCACACAGTAACTGTAAGCTATGCCCAAAGCCTGTTCCCTAACCTTAGAAGAGAGACTGCAACCCTCGAGATGTTGGAGGCTCGAGGCAAGGTCCGTGACACTAATCATGGCTATAACTCATAACTTCTTGGAGTATGGGGACTTCCCTCCTTCACCCCCGGCAGATCAAGGCCACCACTTCAACTGACAGACATGGAAGCATTGCTGGACCCCGTGGGCGGTGACTATATACATCTGTCCACTCTCAGCTTTTCTTTCTCTTACTCTCCCTTGCTCTTCTCCTGCCTTTCTCTCCCCTATGCATTTTCTTTCCCCCCCCCAAAGGTTATCTCTGTGTCACATTGTGGTATGACAGCACCCAAACTGCTAGCATGCCTGTTGATACAGAATTGTTAAAATAAACCTTGCCAGTATATGTTTTCAGACACCGATTATTTAGTGTCGTTTCACTTTAATCCACCCCAAGGGAATTATTAATAAAAACCTGAGTTACCCCCTCTCCCCTTTTCCTGGGGCGGGTTGTAACACCAATCAGCACTGACTCCGCCCAGGATTTTTCTCCTGTTTCCCTCTCAAAGGCTAACGATGACTTCAGCACCACATTTTCTGATTTCAAAACAGTAGATTCAACATCAGAAATCCATTCATGACTTCCCTGTCAGTACTCCATCCAAATGTCTGTGCTCTCACTTTGACCTGAGAGAAACCTCAGGCAGGTGGAAAAGGGCAGATAAAGAAAAAACAGATGGGTCAAGCAGAAGTGATGCTGCTTCTGTCAAAAGCAGAGCAGAGGCCAAAAGCACTTTAGGAAGTTGCTTACAGAAGCACTTGTGCATTCCAAGTTACAGCTCAGGAGTCTCAGTGACTTGTCCAACATGAGAGTTTCTTTTCCATTTCTCAACCCCCAGATTCCTCAGGAGCAGGAAACTGGAAACACTGACTGAGAAAAGCTCCATTCCTTCCTAATAATTGTGCTTTGTCCTTCCCATTTGACAGTGCTCTTGGAAATGTGCTGGTGTGATCTGGATCTGTGAGCAACCCTGACCTCCCAGAGCACTCATCCAATGGCAGGAAGACCCCACCTGGCTCCTGCTGGGGTTCTTGCCACCACGACCCAGTATGGGTCAATGGAATGGGGAGCAGGGTGGTGGGACCAGTAAGGACCAGCTAAGGGGGTTGGGGGCACTTCAGCATCTCCATCAAGGTCAGACCAGTACAGAGCAGCATAGACCAGTATAGATCGGTATAGACCAGTATAAACCAGTATGGACCAGTATAGACCAATATGGGTCACTGGAATGGGGAATGGGGCAGTGGGACCGATAAGGATCAGTTAAGGCGCTTGGGGGCACTTCAGCATCTCCATCAAGGTCAGACCATTATAGACCAGTATAGACCAGTGTAGACCAGTATAGACCAGTATAGACCAGTATAGACCAGTATAGACCAGTAAAAAACCAGTACGGACCAGTATGGACCAGTATGGACCAGTACAGGTCACTAGAACAGTGAGCAGGGTGGTGGGACCAGTAAGGACCAGTTAAGGGGGTTGGGGGCACTTCAGCATCTCCATCAAGGTCAGACCAGTACAGACCGGTACAAACCAGTATGGACCAGTATAGACCAGTATAAACCAGGGTAGAGCAGTATAAACCGATATAAACCAGTACGGGTCACTGAAACAGGGAATGGGGTGGTGGGATCAGTAAGGACCAGTTAAGGGGGTTGGGGGTGTTTCATCATCTCCGTCAAGGTCAGACCAGTACAGACCAGTATAAACCAGTATAGACCAGTATGGACTGGTATAGACCAGTATAAACCAGTACAGACCGGTACGGGTCATTGGAATGGGGAATGGGGCAGTGGGACCAGTAAGGACCAGTTAAGGGGGTTGGGGGCACTTCAGCATCTCCATCAAGGTCAGACCAGTACAGACCAGTATAAACCAGGGTAGAGCAGTATAAACCAGTATAAACCAGTACGGGTCCCTGGAACGGGGAATGGGGTGGTGGGACCAGTAAGAACCAGTTAAGGGGGTTGGGGGCACTTCAGCATCTCCATCAAGGTCAGGTCAGTATAAAGCAGTATAGACCCGTATAGACCAGTATGGGCCAGTATAAACCTGTATAAACCAGTATGGACCAGTACAGGTGACTGGAACGGGGAATGGGGCGGTGGGACCAGTAAGGACCAGTTAAGGGGGTTGGGGGCACTTCAGCATCTCCGTCAACGTCAAATCAGTACAGACCAGTATAGACCAGTATAGATTAGTAGAAACCAGTATGGACCAGTATAGACCAATATAAACCAGTACGGGTCACTGGAACACGGAATGGGGTGGTGGAACCAGGAAGGACCAGTTAAGGGGGTTGGGGCACTTCAGCATCTCCATCAAGGTCAGACCAGTACAGACCAGTATAAACCAGGATAGACCAGTATAAACCAGTATGGACCAGTACGGGTCACTGGAACGCGGAATGGGGTGGTGGGACCAGTAAGGACCAGTTAAGGCAGAACTCAGCTGGGACTTAGTGGTTTGGGGGTGGGCGTGTCCCTTCGTTAGGTGGGCGTGGTCTCTCCCTGGTGGGTGTGTCCCATCCCAAGGTGGCCATAGCCTCTGCAAGTGGGCGTGTCTTTTGCATCCTCTCCCCCTCCCTGAACTGGGAGCTCAACTGGGACTTACTGGGTTTTGGGTGGGTGTGTCCCCTCCCAATGATGGACCCACTTTCAGCCCCTCCCCCCACCTTTAAGGGCCCCCCCAAAGACCCTCCCCCCCTTCCTGCACCTCCCCAACCCTCAGGGTCCCTCCTGTCCCTCCCCCACCCTCAGGGTCCCTTCCTTCCCCTCCCCCTAGTGAACCTGCTACCCCTCCCCCACTCTCAGGAGCCCTCCCTGCCCCTCCCCCACCTTCAGGGGCCCTCAGGATCCCTCCCCCAACCTCAGAGACTCTCCTGCCCCTCCCCCACCCTCGGGGAACTTCCTACCCTTCCCCCACCCTCAGGGACCCTCAGGGCCCCTCCTTCACTTTCGGGGTCCCTCCCTGCCCCTCCCCAACCCTCAGGACCCTCCTGCTCCTCCCCCCACCTCGGGGTCCCTCCTGCCCCTCCCCCACCCTCAGGGACCCGCCTACCCCTCCCCCACCCTCAGGGACGGTCCTGCCCTTCCCCCACCCTCAGGGAACCTCCTGCCCTTCCCCCACGCTCAAGGACCATCCTGCTCCATCCCCACCCTCAGTGTTCCCTCCTTCCCCTCCCCCCCCCACTGGGGCCGTTACTGGTCCCTTACTGGTCTGTACTGGGAAGGGAGAGGGGAGGGGCCGCCCCCTCGAGGCCCCTCCCCCCCAGTGACGTCACCGGGTCCCAAAAATAGCCCCGGGGGCCCAAACTGGAGGGGGGACCTGGAGCCGCTCCCAGTGTGACCAGTTCAGGTACTGGGAGGGACTGGGAGGGAACTGGGAGGGACTGGGAGGGACTGGGAGGGGGCAGGGCTTCCCCCCCTCCCCCCCCTCCGTGTCCTTGGGGTGACCTTGGGGAGGGAGGGGGATGGGCCGCTCCCAGTGGCTCCCAGTAGCTCCCAGTAACCCCAGTAATGCCTCCGGTATCTCCAGCGACCCCCCCAGTAACCCCAGTGACCCCCCCAGTAGCTCCTAGTAGCTCCCAGTAACCCCAGTGTCTATCCCAGTAGCTCCCAGTAACTCCCAGTAATCCTAGTGTCCATCCCAGTAACTCCCAGTAACCCCAGTGTCCACCCCAGTAGCTCCCAGTAACTCCCAGTAAGCCCCCCAGTAGCTCCCAGTAACTCCCAGTAACCCCAGTGACCCCCCCAGTAGCTCCCAGTAACCCCAGTGTCCATCCCAGTAACCCCAGTGACCCCCCCAGTAGCTTCCAGTAGCTCCCAGTAACTCCCAGTGTCCCCCCCAGTACTCTCAGTATGTCCCAGTTTAACCCAGTTCCCCCCCCGTGGGCCCTGGGCCGGGTGGGGGACGGGCGGGCTCACATTTCCATGGCAACATCCCTTTCCCTCTGGCCCAGTTTCTCCCAGTTCCTCCCAGTTTACCCAGTTTTTCCACATTTTTCCCCATTTTTCCCCATTTCCCCCCATTTTCCCCATTTTTCCCAGATTTTCCCCCATTTTTCCACATTTTCCTGAATTTTTCCCCATTTCCCCCCCATTTTCCAGATTTTTCCCAGTTTTCCTACATTTTCCCAGATTTTTTCCCATTTTCCCCCCATTTTCCCCGATTTTTCCCCATTTTTTCCACATTTTTCCCACATTTTCCCAGATTTTCACACATTTTTCTCCAGATTTTCCCAGATTTTTTTTCCCATTTTTTCCACATTTTCCCCCATTTTTTCTCACATTTTTCCCAGATTTGCCCAGATTTCTTCCCCCATTTTCCTGGATTTTTCCCAGAATTTCCCATATTTTCCCCATTTTTCCAAAATTTTTTTGATCTTTCCCCATTTTTCCCCATTTCCTGGATTTTCTCCCATTTTTTCCACATCTTCCCAGATTTTTCCTCATTTTTCCCAGATTTTCCCAGATTTTTCCCCATTTTTCCCAGATTTTCCCAAGATTTTTTCCCATTTTTTTAAATCTTTCCCCATTTTTCCCCATTTTCTGGGATTTTTTCCCATTTTTCTCCATTTCCCCCCATTTTCCCCAGAATTTCCAGCATTTCCCCCCCAGTTTGTCGCCATTTTCCCAGATTTCTCCCAGATTTTCCCACATTTTTCCCTATTTTTCCCCATTTTCCCATTTTTTTCCCAGATTTTTCCTCCACTTTTCCCAGAATTTCCCACATTTTCCCTGATTTTTCCCACATTTTTTCCCATTTTTCCCAGATTTTCCCACATTTTTCTCCAGATTTTCTTCCAGATTTTCCCACATTTTCCCACATTTTCCCAGATTTTCCCCCATTTTTCTTGATTTTTCCCGATTTTCCCCATTTTTCCAGATTTTTTCCCATTTTTTCCCATTTTCACCCATTTTTCCTCATTTTCCCCCATTTTCACGGATTTCTCCTCATTTCCCTCATTTTCCCACAGTTTTTCCCAATTTTTTCACATTTTCCCAGATTTTTCCCCATTTTCCCCATTTTCCCCAGATTTTTCCCCATTTCGTCCCCATTTTCCCACATTTTCCCAATTTTTTTCCCACATTTTCCCAGATTTTCTCCCTATTTCCCCAGATTTTTCCTCATTTTGCCCATTTTTTCCCAGATTTTTTCCCAGATTTTTTCCCAGATTTTTTCCCCATTTTCCCAGATTTCCCCCCTTTTTTTCCCCACATTTCCCCGGATTTTTTCCCAATTTCCCCCCAGTTTCCATGATTTTTCCCACATTTTTTCCACATTTTCCCAGATTTTTCCTCATTTTCCCCCATTTTTCCCAGATTTTTCCCCATTTTTCTCACATTTTTTCCCCCATATTTCCAGATTTTCCCAGAATATTCCCCATTTTCCCCATTTTTTCCCTATTTTCCCAGATTTTTCCCATTTTTTCCCCTTCCCCCCCCATTTTTTCCACATTTTTCCCAGATTTTCTCCCATTTTTCCCAGAATTTCCCAGGTTTTTTCCCAATTTTTCCCCATTTTCCCAGTTTTTTCCCAATTTTTTCCCCATTTTCCCAGATTTTTTCTCCATTTCCCCCCATTTTCCCAGATTTTCCCCCCATTTTTCCCACATTTTCCCAGATTTTCACACATTTTTCCCCATTTTCCCCCTTTTTTTCCTCATTTTTCCATATTTTCCCATATTTTTCCCCATTTTCCCCAGAATTTCCCACATTTTTCCCCATTTCCCCGGATTTTTCTCACATTTTCCCCAGATTTTTCCACAATTTCCCCATTTTCCCACATTTTCCCACATTTTTCACCATTTTCCTGATTTTCCCCCCATTTTTCCCACATTTTCACAGATTTTTCTCCAGATTTCCCCCACATTTTTCCCCCATTTCCCCACATTTTCTTGGATTTTTGGGTCCCCAGTTTTCCAAATTTCCCAAATTTCCCCAGTGGGAAAAAATGGGGGGAAAAAACCAGGAATTTGGGGGAAAATGGGGAAAAATTGGGGAAAAAAGTGGGAAATTTGGGGAAAATTGATAAAAATGGGGAAAAATGGGGGGAAATTTAGGAAAACTGGGGGAAAATCCGGGAAAATGTGGAAAAACGGGGGAAATTTTGGGGAAAAAGTCAGAAATTTGGGGAGATGGGGGATTTTGAGGGGAAATGGAGGGAAAACTGGGAAAAAAGTAAGAAATTTGGGGAAAACGGGTGAAAAATCAGGAAAAATGGGGGATAATTGGGAAAAATTAGGGGAAATTTAGGAAAAAATTGGGAAAAAATGGCGGAATTTGGGGAAAATGGGGAAATTTGGGAAAAATGGGGTGAATTGAGAAAAAAATGGGGGAATTTGGGTAAAATTGGATGAAAAATTGGGGAAAGTTGGGAAAAATGGGGAGAAATTTGGGGAAAATGGGAAAAAATGGGGGAAATTTGGGAACAATGGAAGGAATTTGGAAAAGAAATGGGGAAAAATTGAGAAAAATGGGGAAATTTGGGAAAAATGGGGGAAATGGGGGGAAAATTGGGGAAAGAGTGGGAAATTTGGGAGAAATGGATGAAAAACTGGGAAAAATGAGGGGAAATTTGGGAAAAACTTGGGTGTCCCCACCAGGTTCGGCCCCGCCATGGTCCCGATAGCCCCGGGATCAGGTGAGACCCCTACCCCATGCCCTGACCCCTCCCCCTCCCCGAGGTCACTGCCCTGACCCCCCGAGTCCAGGCTGTGACCCCTCCCCCACCCCATGGCCCCTCCCACACTTTATGGCCCCTTCCCCATTCTGTGGCCCCTACCCCATTCTGTAGCCCCTCCCCCACTCTGTGACCCCTCTCCCACTTCATGGCCCCTCCCCCACTCTCTGACCCCTCCCCCACTCTATGGCCCCTCATCCACTTTATGGCCCCTCCCCCACTCTCAGACCCTTCCCCCACTTTATGGCCCCTCCCCCACTCTGTGGCTCCTCCCCCACTCTGTGACCCCTCCCCCATTCTGTGACCCTTCTCCCACTCGGTGGCCCCTCCCCCACTTTACGGCCTCTCCCCCACTCGGTGACCCCTCCCCCACCGACAGCTTCTCCCTGCAGAGAGAACAGACAACACACTATTTCACTTCTCACTTTAACAAAGCTCTTTTCTCCTTCAAGCCCCTCAAAGGCGCCAAGGCCACATAGGAGGCCACACACAAACAGTACTCCTCTTCCCACTTGACTACACCTTCTCCCTCACTGTTCTACAGGGAACACCAGGAATCTGCTGGCAGAGGCCTCTCCTTTCCCATCAGTAGCTCAGCACAAGGAGTTAAAGGAGCTCAAGCCTTAGGCCACAAGAGCTGACAGCGAGGAAACTTTGGGAGCAAACTAATGCTGCTAACACGGACCCAGCTGAATCCAGCACACAATCACAGAATCCAAGAGTCCTTCAGCTTGGAAAAGACCTCCAAGCTCACTGAGTCTTGTGCAGCCCCTCCCCGACCGCCTGCAGGGACTGGATGATGCTTTGCACAAGCACCAAAAGGAATGTTGTGAAAGCCATGGCCTGCAGGAGGACACAGAGAAGGGCTTGGTTGGGGCTGGGAAGGAGGGAGCTGGCGCTGGGGGAGCGGGGATGGAGCCTCGGGGATGTGGCGCAGCAAGGACAGGGGCCCAGGCAGCTGGCAGGCAGCAAGGCCTCACCCCCTGCCCCAGCAGCAGCACCGGGCCCTGCCCAAGGGTCGGGAGGGGCCCCGGAGTCCTGAAGAGTGTTTGGGGGTCCCCAGGAGGGAGTCTGGGGGTCTGAGGTGGTCCCAGGAGATTTTCAAGGGTTAAGGGGATGCACAGGAGATTTGGGGGACGAGGGGGAAAGGCGGAGGGTCCCCAGCATTCTTGGGGGGATCTGGGCAGTTCCCGAGAGTCTTGGGGGAGATTCGGAGGGGTCACCAGGAGCCCCCGGACCCCCTGAACTCACCCCACACCACCATGGCCTCGTTGGGGCCGCACGTGAAAAACAGCGCGGCGGGGGGAGACCCTGGGGCCGGGATCGATCGGGACCAATCGGGTTCAATCCCGATCCTCCCCTCCCCCGCCCCCCCCCGCCCCGCTCCCAGCAGCCCCCGCGGAAGTTTCGACGTTCGATTGGGTGACTCACCGGCACAAGGACAGGGGCCCAGCAGAATTTGGCAATGACGTCATTCCAGCAGAGCCGTTCTATTGGCTGCGACCCACGAGGGAGCCCCAAAACCTGTTCATGGCTTGGGGGGGAAGGACAGCCGGCACGGCCGGGAACGGGGGTGCAGAGGGTGTTCAAGTGCCCAGGAAAGGGGCAAAAAACTTTCCCCTCTCCCTCCCAGTGCCCCCTCAGCCCATCCCAGTGTCTCCCCTCTCCCCCAGTGCCCTCTCAGCCCATCCCGGTCTCTCCCCTGCTCTCCCAGTGCCCCCGTCCATCGAGGTCCCAGCCCGGCCCTGCCCCCTGCTCTGCTCCGGCCTGGATTTCTCCCCTTCAGGGGCAGCTGAGGTGGCTCCAGGGCGGGCGGGAGTTTTCGGGGCACGGGGTGGCTCCTGACATGCTGCTGGAACCGCCCCTGCCTGGGCGGGCCCGTCAGCCTGGGGCACCTCCTCACCCGAGCCTGGGGGACGGGCCGGCAACTGGGAGGGGCTTTGGGAAGGAATGGGGAGGCTGAGAAGGGCTTGGAGGTCGTGGGGGTAAGTGGGAAGGTGTTTGGGGGAGTTTGGGGGTTTGGGAGGGAGATTGGGGAGATTGGGGCAGCTGTGAGGGGTTTTGGGGAATCGTCGGGGATGTGGGAAGGAACTGGGAGAGAGTTTGGGGGCATACTCAAGGGGAAGGGGGCAACTAGGAGAGGGTTTGAAAGGCCCTGGGAGGGCTGGAGGTAACTGGGAGGGGTTTGGGGGCATCTTGTGGGTTTTTGTGGGTCTGGGAGGCAGTCTGGGGGCCTCGGAGGGTTTAAGGGGAAGTTGGGAGTGTCCTGTGGGACCGGGATGGGATTTGAGGGTTCCTGGAGGGGCTGGGAGGGCTTTATGCCTTTATACTGCGGGCATTGTCTAGTATTGATGGGGGTAATCCGTGAGTTGACTGTTTCATAATCATCCAAATTTTAACAAGACTTTGAAGGTGGTCAACCTCAGTTTGAAGCAGCTCATTTTTAGCAACAAATTTATCCGATTTTTCTCCTGTTTCCCTCTCAAAGGCTAACGATGACTTCAACACCACATTTTCTGATTTCAAAACAGTAGACTCAACATCAGAAATCCATTCATGACTTCCCTGTCACCACTCCATCCGAATGTCTGTGCACTCACTGTGACCTGAGAGAAACCTGCCTGTTTGCAGCGCACTGACTGGGCAACTTTTCTTTTTGCAGGTGGAAAAGGGCAGATAAAGAAAAAACAGATGGGTCCAGCAGAAGTGATGCCGCTTCTGTCAAAAGCAGAGCAGAGGCTGAAAGCACTTTAGGAAGTTGCTTACAGAAGCACTTGTGCATTCCAAGTTACAGCTCAGGAGTCTCAGTGACTTGTCCAACATGGGAGCTCCTTTTCCATTTCTCAACCCCCAGATTCCTCAGGAGTAGGAAACTGAAAACACTGACTCAGAAAAGCTCCATTCCTTCCTAATAATTGTGCTTTGTCCTTCCTATTTGACAGTGCTCTTGGAAATGTGCTGGTGTGATCTGGATCTGGGAGCAGCCCTGACCTCCCACAGCCCTGACCACACACACCTCATCCAACGGCAGGAAGAACCTGCCTGGCTCCTGCTGGGGTTCTCACCACCCACCGACAGCTTCTCCCTGCAGAGGGGTGGGCAACTACCCAGGCAGGATGAGACCTGACCCCAGCAGGCAGCAAAGTCCGTGCCCTGGCACAAAGAACCCAGGAGCACAGGGACCCTGCTCTGCAGGACAGCCCCGGGCATCCCTGGCTGCACCCCCACCTTCCCAGCCCACAGCCATCCCTGGGAGAAGGAGCCCACCTGCGCTGTCCCTCTGACGGTGCTGCAGGGAAGGCCTGCCCTGGAGAACATCCTCCTCCAGCGCAACAGAGAAACTGGGAGAGTCCTGACAGATGTGCAAGGCTGTGGGATGTGGTAGCTTTAGGAGATTCCTCCAGGAACACAAGCGACATTGCCCTGCACCTGTAGACTCACTCTGCAGAGGAGTGTGAAGTTGTGTCCCCAAGTTGTGTCTCAGCTGAACACCTCCCATCTTTCTGCTGCCTTAAACCTCCCTTTGCCTTTCTTCTCTTCTCTCGTGCCTACAGGCAGTGCCCTCGGCCCTGCTGGGCTGTGCAGAGGAGCTGCTCCTGGGCAGAGCTGTCTCTCTGCAGTGCTGCCCGCTTGCCAGGATTTCCCTGTGTGCCAGGAGCCTGGCCCAGCTGAGCAGCACAGCAAGAGCCAAAGGCAACCCTTTCTCTGCCCCTCTGGGTTCCCCACAGGTGTCCCTGGCGCTCCAGGGGAACCAGCTGTGGGACAGACTGAAGGAAACAATGATGTTCCCTCTTCTCCCCTCTTCAGTGACACTTCTTTCCAGCAGTGACACTTCTTTCCAGCAGTGACATTTCTCCTCTTAGAAAATTACCAGGGTATGATGATCACCTTTTCTAGTTTCATCATTACACAGGACACCAGGAGGGTGACAGCAAAGGATCTGGTAACTCCCTGGCACAGCGGGGGTTTTCCTGGAGTCCCACAGAGAAATGTGTCAGGGCTCTGAGAGGTGTCCAACCCTGAGCTGGACTGATGCACACACGGGGGTGTTCAGAGACACGAGTCCTTCCCTGGCACACACACAGGCAGTTCATTGCAGCAGGGGCAGTGTCTCCCTGGGCTCCTGCTACCACTCCCAGAGCCTGGAGCCACCTCAGCCCCGTAATGCTCCCACCCTGCCCACTCCTACACTTCAGATGAACATTGGGGTTTTCTAGTCACTGGAACTGCCCAGACCAGCCCCTCCCTGGTCCCCCCATCTCCCTGCCCCGCCCCAGCCCAGCAGAGCAGCACAGTCGTTTCTGGTCCTGCAGCAAGAAAGGGAGGCAATAGAGGACAGGGACAGTGACTGCATGTCTGGACTGCTCAGGAGATCATCAGCTCAGGCGGCAGCTCCTGCAGCCCCAGGGCCAGACCCGCTTCCCAGTGGCCCAGGCAGCTGCTGCCACGTGGGCACAAGCTCTGCTGCCCAGGAGGGTCCTGTAGTGCAGGGCTTTGCAGATGGACATGTAGCAGTCGTAGGACATGATGGTGAGAAGGGCAAGCTCCGCTGTGATCAAGAAGAAAAGCAAAAAACACCTGTGCAGCTCATCCTGAGTAGGACATGCCCCTGGTGTTCCAGAGGGAATTGGTCATGGCTTTGGGGAGAGTGATGCAGATGCAGCCCGGGGGTGTGAGGGAGAGGTGGAGCAGGAAGAAGTCCCTGGGGGGTGTGCAGGTGGTGGTGGCAGGCTACGGTGCTGAGGATGAGGCCGTTGCCCAGGAGGGCAGCCAGGGAGATGCCCAGGAAGAAGCAGAAGTGCAAGAGCTGCAGCCAGGAGGAGGAAGTGGGGGATGGAGCTGCTGTTGGCCATGAGCTTCCTCCGGGCATCAGGAAATGTCCAAGGAGGAAATGGCAGTGAAAACTTTGGGACAGGTTTCCTAGATGAAACCCATGAATTCCTCTGAGCATCTACCCTCATCCCAAGTATCTGCAGTCACACATATATAGATTCTGGACTGTAGAAGACAGGCTTAGCATGACTTTAAGATGATTTCTTCTCAATTTTTTGATTTATTTTTCTACTACCAGGTCTGAGAGGGGCATCGTGGAACCAAAGGAACCCTGAGACATTTCAGAATCCCACATGTGTTGGGTCTGTCTGAGCTGGAGTTCATTTTCTCACTGCAGGCGTCACAGTGCTGTGCTTTGCATTGGGAACTCCAATGGGGTTAATCACACCAGTGCTTTGGCAACTGCTGAGCAGGGCTGGTGCAGCATCTGCATTGTCGGCTTTGTCCCCTGAATCGGGGGCAAGATCATGGGAGGCGATACAGACAGGTCAGTTGAGCCAAATGGACCAAAGGGACATTGCAGAATATATGGCGTCAGCTCAGCGACAAGAGCTCAGGAAAGGAACAGGAAAGGTGGAAAATCCATTTTTTTACAATACATGCCTTCTGAGCGGCTTCTCTGTGTGTTGAAGCCCTGCTTCCCATGAAGTGGCCAGGTATCGCTGCTGACAGGAAGTAGAGAGAAAATCTTTTTATTTTCCTCTTCACTTATGCATGCGCAAACTTTGGCTTTTGCTTTAGTAAAGTGCCTGATCTCAAGGTAGAAATAATTTTCCATCTTATTCTGTCTCTTCTGTCTGGCTGGGAAGGGCAGCAATAGAGCAGCTTGGTGGGCACCTGGCATCCAGGTAAGGTCAACCCACTGCAACATTGCAGGGTCTCATGGAACCAAAGGACTGCTGGGAGACTGGGGGAACTCACGGAATCAAGTGGCCGTCGTGGCACTGCCCTGCCTCATAGAAGCAAATGTTCCCTGGGAAACTACAGAAACCAGGGACTTAAGGGACATCATTGGGATGTGCGGGACCTCATGGAATTAAACAAACCGTGGGATATTTTTGGAACTTCATGGAATCAAAGGGATAAAACAAAAGAATTAAACCCCATGACCAGAAACCATTGGATCGAACATTTCTTTAATATGCCAGCTGGGGATTCATGGGGGTACTCTGCCATGCATGAATCAAAGAATCAGTATAAATTTCAGAGTATAAATACAGTGATACTTGAAAGACCCTCCCCTTCACAAGCAGTCCAAAATTCTCTTCTGATTTTCGGGTCAAATAGCCTCTTGGATTTTATTCGTGGAGCAAGACTGCCATCTAGCGTCCATTTCTTCTGGGAGGGGCAGTCATTTTCACAGAGTGGTCTTTCTCCCTTAGCAGGCCTCGTAGCATCTCTGATTGATCTATCCGACCCCTAACCCCTAAACTAAATGCTTTAGGACCAGCTAAGACGTATCTTAGAACTTCCCATTTGCTTAAACAATGTAAGACTTTCTTCTTAACAGAACAATTAAACAATTAAACAAGTTTTCTGAGGCCTGTAAGCTAATTTCTTGAAGATGGGCATATGATACACTCTATTAGTTTCCATGTATCATCTACATTCTCTCTCCTACAACTAATTGTAGTCTTAAAAGAAAAGAAAAGACTGCTACCATGCCAAGAAAGCAAACCCCTTTGTTGATTAGGAGTTTTATCTAAGAAAAACTTCTGATTTACGAAGCCATTAAGGATGGAGATCCTCTCTCATTTCAGTGCCATTGTGACAATATGGGGCCTCATGGAACACATGGAACAGAGAACATTGCACATTCCCAAGCAATCAAGGGGCCATTGTAACACTCCAGGGCCTCATGGAAGACGGAGGCCCCGCAGAGAGACCTCAAATCAGAGGTTTGGGCAATCCTCAACCAGAGGAAGTTCAACAAGGGGAAGTGCCAGATTCTGTCCCTGTGATGGGGCAACCCTGAATGTCCGGACAGACTGGGAATGATATTCTGCATAGCAGCGCTGGAAAATGGCCTCTGGGGTCCTGGTGGATGGCCAGTTGGCCAAGAGTCAGTGGTGCTCTGGCGGGGGCTCACTGCTCGGTCACAGGAGGGTTTTCAGACACACGAGTCCTTCGCTTGCACACAGACACAGACAGTTCATGGCAGCAGGGGCAGTATCTCCTGGGGTTCCTGCTGCCACGCCAGGAGCCTGGATGCACCTAAGCCCTTGAGGGGTGCCACCTGCTCTGCCACTATCTGAGATGCCCCACCGCCTGAGAGATGGAAACGCGGAGCTCTGTCCAAGAGAAGCACATCCCAGAGCTGCACGCATGGGCTTTGCCGGGATTTAGAACCGTAAATGCAATGTGACACCGAGGCACTCTTTGTCCCACATAACTTCAAGGTCTCCCCAGGAGGTTGATAGCAATTGTTCTTGCTCAGGGTCATCTCCCCACACCAACAGCAGGTGTGTGCTCAAGACTTGTCTGTGCAATGCAAACAGATACACGCTGTCTAGTTCTTCCGGTCTCTCCAAGGAAGGCAAAAGAATCTCTGTGTGCCGGGTGAGAAGCCAGTGCTGGAAGTTGTGGTTCTACTGTGAGTGCCAAGAGCGGATGGCAGGTCTGTGATGAATGCCCTGAGGAGATGACCTGGGTTTTCCAGTGCACATGGCAATAGATCACACCCTGCTTTTGTGGTCATTTATGTCCTACGGAGGTGACAGAGATGGGAAAGAGAATGAAATTTTTGAATGTGCCTCTGAGTGCCCCTCAACCTGCTGCAAATGTGCAGATTCCAGTACATCCAGTTCAGGTGTGAGAGGCTGTTCCCTGGTCCTCTGAGCAAGAAGAGCTGGACGAGGGGACACAGCAGAACTCGCTTACTGAGACTGCATCTCCATGAATCCCAAAGCAAGTGCGAGGGGTTATGCCACGTCCGAGTTTTCTCAGGGGAAGGTGTTTCTCCCATGCACTGCCTCCCCGTGGCACTGGTGCCACAGCCCCCGACAAAACCACAAGTGGTCTTTGTGCCTAGCAAAAGTGCTCCTACTGCTAGCAGGGATGTTCCACGGGAAAGGCCAGGAGAGGTTGAGCCCGGAGGGCACTGAGCCCGGAGGGATGTTCTGCCTCTCGTGCCCCTCGACCATTCTCGCAAACCCAGCCCGGTCCTGCCCGTTCTACGGTGCAGAGCACAAACCGCTGCCACACTGCCGCCGCTGTCGCCTGGCCTCCGCCTCCAACCAGCACCCGAGGAGAGCCCGAGAGGCGCCGGCGCCTGTCCCAGCCCCGGGGCGGATTTGTCGGAGGAGGACAGGGGAGGAGGTGGAGAGGAGGCGGCCCACCAGGAGCAGAGAGTCGAGGCTGGCGGGGGCAGCGAGGCGCCGGGAAGCGGATCGGCGGCTGCGGCGCTGTCGGGGAGCGGGGCTGGTGTCGCTGGTCGCGGTTTTGATCTGTGCGCAGGGCTGGTGGCCGGAGACCGTATCCATTCCTACCGGCAGCTCCCGGGTCACAGCCCCGAGCTCCTCGTACGCGCTGCTAAATTGTCCAGAGAGCTGCGGGTGCCAACGGGGTGGCTGTTGGTGACGGGAGACGGTCTTTCCACCGTCCTCTGGCTCTCCGGACCCCATCATGGGAACGCGGCTCTGTATTCCTGGGCCCTGGCTGACACGGACTCATTGACACTGTCGTCTTCAGAGATTTCAGGGGATTCTCTTAGAAACAAAACTCGGTTAATTGGTTCTACGGCAGAGCAAATTAGCACCCCTATAAAAACATGGCTTTTCATTCCTACACAGAGTGCAGGCTTGCGACAGAATGCCTGAGTGCAAAGTGATTTATACAGCACAGGGCAGAGCAAATCTGGGCATCCTGCAGTCAGCTGCCATGTGTGTCCCTAGCTTCTCTTGAGGTATCGTCTCCTGGTTACTCTGATCCACTCCAGGCAGGAGCCGCGATTCTCTGGTTCATGAAGATCTTTCTCTTTGGATAGCAAGAGGGGTTCTTGCCTTGCCTAGAGTGTGGTAAAGACAGAGAGTAAGGGTCCGCAAGATTTGGAGTGTCACTCGTCAAGGATCTGGACACTACATCTCGGACGTGTTCTGAAGAAGCTGTGAAGGCAGCCAGTGCGAAGGAGCGAGGTGCAACCAAGCCAGACCAAGTGTTAGAGGTGGTGAGAGAGGAAAGTAAAGCAGTAAGAAAGGAAAAACCTCCAGCCATGTGGCCCTGGCCTCAGGAAGGATGGTTGCAGGACCATCCTTCCTTAGCCTCTCAGTAAAAATGCAGAATTCTCAGCTTCCTCTAAATGTGTTCTCTCTCCTCTGATACTTAAGATGGTAGAAAATTTTCAGGAGCACACAGGCATAAGGAGGGTGAAATCGATAATGCTCTTCCACCTGGGAAGCATGTGAAGACCTCTGTTTCCTGTGGTGTGATGGGTGCCTGGGATCCCTCTGGACTTGGTTTAGGGAAGGGACTGTGTGTAAGGGTCTCCATCTGCCAAGCCCCCAGACCTTCAACTGCCCTGGGTGGGCCAGGGCTCTCCTAGCCCCACCACTCGCAAGCAGCACTCTGGTAGTTGCCCCATGTGCTCCCTGCATGTGCGTCAGGGTCTTCATCCTGTTCCCTGCTCATCCCTCAGTACATTCCCTAGGGCATATGCTCTCCTTGCCATCACTGGGGCTGGGATATCCAGCAGCCCTGCTGGAGCCAAGTTCCTCTCAGACTTTGCGTTTTCGCAGAAGAGAAAGGCAAATCTAGAGACACCGGGCTGCTGCCCAGCAGGGCTCATCTCCCTTTCCCGGGGAACTGGGAGAGAGGCATTCTTCCCAGGCAGATGAAGAAGGACAGGGGAAAAGCCACAGAAGCAGAGGAGACACGTGTTCCCCGAGGAAGCTGCAAGCAACCCAGAGAGCTGAGGACAGCACGGGAAGATGTGAAAGGTGCAGAAGGGTAGAAGCCCGGAGCTCCCAAAAGCACATCAGTGGGTGTGCAGCAGAGCAGGCAATTGCAACTGGGGAGGGGAGGACTGCACTGCGAGCTGACCGGGAACAATCTCTGCCCATGTGTGAGACCCCAGAGCCAGGCAATGCTCAGAATGCCATCGACTGGGGGAGCCAGACGGGTTGTTGCTTGGGGAGGGAGAAACCCAAAGAGAGCATTTGAGGTACTGAAAGTACAGTTCATTTCTCCGCCCTCCTGCTTCCTTTACTCCCCCTCTTAGAGATTCGTTTCTGGCAGCTCTCTTCTCTCGGCACAGGGTGGAGATTTCTGACACTCTCGGCAAACAGGCAGGTTCGTCTCAGCATGAATTTTGGCTACAGCGTCGTCATTTTCTGCCTGGTACACCTCCTCTCTATATCCCAGCTTTTCATAAATGCATTCTTTTTCCTCCCAGGAAATAGTCAACTGCCTTTTCAGGCCCCGTGGGGGAATACAACTGAATAGAGAAACATCGCTTCAGATCATGTACTTGCTGTCTTTCATGTGTTCACTCCAGGTGATCTTACTTCTCTAAAGAAATAAAGAGGGAAAGAAGAGAAAGCTCAGGCCTCCTTCTCTCTCTCTGCTCGCCACTTCAACTTCGCTATCCCTCTCCGTCTGTCCTCTCCTCCACATGCTGCCACCAAAAGATATCTTGTCTCTCTCTGCAGTCAGACATTTCTCCTTTTCTAAAGAAAATCACGAGATCATTCCAAAGTTGCTCCAGGTCTATCAAACTCTTATCTCACTAACTTTATTAATGCATCCCTTTCAACCTGCAGGTTGCCTCTGGCACGACTTCCAGTTTTCCCCGGCTGGCAACATATTCAAATCTCTCTGTTTGCAGTGGGCCATGGCTTACGGGGGTTTCGATACACCGGGAGACCGATCGACGTCTGTGGGGAGCGGGGCTGTCAGCAGGAGCATTTCTGCTGGAGACAAATAGCACCTTAGTTTTAGACTTGGGCTGTGGCACCAGTTCTACGCCGAAGCAGTGCATGGGTGAAGCACCTGCCCATGAGAAATCACGGCATGGCATCTCCCACCCGCTTTGGACCAATGGAGATACAGTCTCCGTGATGAGATCCCAGTTGTGTCACTTCTCCTGCTCAGAAGACTAGGGAACACCTGAAATACGTATGCTTGTCCTGAAAACAGAGAGCTCTAACTATTTGGGCAGCCTGGAGAAAACTGGAGGTCGTGCCAGAGGCAGCCTGGAAGCAGAATCTGACGCATTATTAAGTTTAGTGAGATGAGGATTTGATAGGCCAGGGGTAAAATCAGTGTTCTAGCACTGGTGCCTCTTGCGCTGCGCTGTGCTTTTTACGTCACTTGGCACCCAGGTACTCAAGCCTGTTCTCTTTGTATGGCTAAAAACCCTGTTTTAATAGAAGCGCTAATACCCAACTCGTCTCCATGACGGTGCCCGGAGAGCCAGAGGACGGTGGAAAGACCATCACCCGTCACCCACAGCCGCCCCGTTGGCGCCCGCAGCTCTCTGGACCATTTAGCAGCTCTCTGGACCATTTAGCACCGAGGAACTCGGGGCTGTGACCCGGGAGCTGCCAGTAGGAATTGATAAAATCACCGTTTCGTATGTTGGCGTGTGAGCATTTGGTGATTTCACTGCTCTCGCTGGTCTCTACCAATGGGTCCTGCTGCACCTGGGCTCTACCTGCAGACACTGGCAGGGAGATGAAGAAAAGCCGTCGGAAGTGTTTTTGCACTGGATGTTTTTTCCCAAAACAAAGGGCACAGCAGCAGTCAAGCCAATACGGAGAAGAATTTTAAGAGGATATAAAGGTGTGTAGTAGTTGAAATGTCCATTAATATTTGCTGGAGAGAGGTGAGCGGAAAAGAGAAGTGGATTGGTGAAGTCACTGAAGAATGAAAAGCTGCGGGATTAAGCCAAGCGAAGAGAGGAAGAAAAGTAGGAAAGCGGAAGGACGACTGCATGAATTCACTGAAGGACAGACAGTAAAGCAAGGAAAGAATAACGACTCGACAAAGAAAAAAGCGATGATTTTTCCCAGGGAATACTTTATGGACCAGAGGGAGGGAGGGTTGGGAAGATAGTTCGGGAGAAGAACTTTGTGAAGAACCTACCAGACAGGAGGGCAACCTCGAGGAATATGCACGTCCACCCCAGGGGGTTGCCCCGGCTCCTACGGTCTCCGGCCGCCAGCCCTGCGCACAGATCAAAACCGCGGCCAAACCACACCAGCCCCGCTCTCCGACAGCGCCGCAGCCGCCGATCCGCTTCCCGGTGCCTCGCTGCCCCCGCCAGCCCCGACTCTCTACTCCTGGCGGGTCGCCTCCTCTCCATCTCCTCTACCTTCCTCTCCCTCCTCCCCTGTCCTCCTCCGACAAATCCACCCCGGGGTTGGGACAGATGCCGGCGCCTCTCGGGCTCTCCTCGGGTGCTGGCTGGAGGCGGAGGCCAGGTGACAGCGGCGGCAGCGCGGCGGGGCCGGGCTGGGTGGCAGGGGTGGTGTTTGGTATCGAGGATCTTCAGATTGACAGGCCATGTGCTTCTTACACCGCCATCGTCTCTTCCCTCACATCCCAGCTCCAGTGATGGCAAGGAGAGCATATACCCTAGGGAATGTACTGAGGGATGAGCAGGGAACAGGATGAAGACCCTGACGCACATGCAGGGAGCACATGGGGCAACTACCAGAGTGCTGCTTGCGAGTGGTGGGGCTAGGAGAGCCCTGGCCCACCCAGGGCAGTTGAAGGTCTGGGGGCTTGGCAGATGGAGACCCTTACACACAGTCCCTTCCCTAAACCAAGTCCAGAGGGATCCCAGGCACCCATCACACCACAGGAAACAGAGGTCTTCACATGCTTCCCAGGTGGAAGAGCATTATCGATTTCACCCTCCTTATGCCTGTGTGCTCCTGAAAATTTTCTACCATCTTAAGTATCAGAGGAGAGAGAACACATTTAGAGGAAGCTGAGAATTCTGCATTTTTACTGAGAGGCTAAGGAAGGATGGTCCTGCAACCATCCTTCCTGAGGCCAGGGCCACATGGCTGGAGGTTTTTCCTTTCTTACTGCTTTGCTTTCCTCTCTCACCACCTCTAACACTTGGTCTGGCTTGGTTGCACCTCGCTCCTTCGCACTGGCTGCCTTCACAGCTTCTTCAGAACACGTCAGAGATGTAGTGTCCAGATCCTTGACGAGTGACACTCCAAATCTTGCGGACCCTTACTCTCTGTCTTTACCACACTCTAGGCAAGGCAAGAACCCCTCCTGCTATCCAAAGAGAAAGATCTTCATGAACCAGAGAATCGCGGCTCCTGCCTGGAGTGGATCAGAGTAACCAGGAGACGATGCCTCAAGAGAAGCTAGGGACACACATGGCAGCTGACTGCAGGATGCCCAGATTTGCTCTGCCCTGTGCTGTATAAATCACTTTGCACTCAGGCATTCTGTCGCAAGCCTGCGCTCTGTGTAGGAATGAAAAGCCATGTTTTTATAGGGGTGCTAATTTGCTCTGCCGTAGAACCAATTAACCGAGTTTTGTTTCTAAGAGAATCCCCTGAAATCTCTGAAGACGACAGTGTCAATGAGTCCGTGTCAGCCAGGGCCCAGGAATACAGAGCCGCGTTCCCATGATGGGGTCCGGAGAGCCAGAGGACGGTGGAAAGACCGTCTCCCGTCACCAACAGCCACCCCGTTGGCACCAGCAGCTCTCTGGACAATTTAGCAGCGCGTACGAGGAGCTCGGGGCTGTGACCCGGGAGCTGCCGGTAGGAATGGATACGGTCTCCGGCCACCAGCCCTGCGCACAGATCAAAACCGCGACCAGCGACACCAGCCCCGCTCCCCGACAGCGCCGCAGCCGCCGATCCGCTTCCCGGCGCCTCGCTGCCCCGGCCAGCCTCGACTCTCTGCTCCTGGTGGGCCGCCTCCTCTCCGCCTCCTCCCCTGTCCTCCTCCGACAAATCCGCCCCGGGGCTGGGACAGGCGCCGGCGCCTCTCGGGCTCTCCTCGGGTGCTGGTTGGAGGCGGAGGCCAGGCGACAGCGGCGGCAGTGTGGCAGCGGTTTGTGCTCTGCACCGTAGAACGGGCGGGGCCGGGCTGGGTTTGCGAGAATGGTCGAGGGGCACGAGAGGCAGAACATCCCTCCGGGCTCAGTGCCCTCCGGGCTCAACCTCTCCTGGCCTTTCCCGTGGAACATCCCTGCTAGCAGTAGGAGCACTTTTGCTAGGCACAAAGACCACTTGTGGTTTTGTCGGGGGCTGTGGCACCAGTGCCACGGGGAGGCAGTGCATGGGAGAAACACCTTCCCCTGAGAAAAGTCGGACGTGGCATAACCCCTCGCACTTGCTTTGGGATTCATGGAGATGCAGTCTCAGTAAGCGAGTTCTGCTGTGTCCCCTCGTCCAGCTCTTCTTGCTCAGAGGACCAGGGAACAGCCTCTCACACCTGAACTGGATGTACTGGAATCTGCACATTTGCAGCAGGTTGAGGGGCACTCAGAGGCACATTCAAAAATTTCATTCTCTTTCCCATCTCTGTCACCTCCGTAGGACATAAATGACCACCAAAGCAGGGTGTGATCTATTGCCATGTGCACTGGAAAACCCAGGTCATCTCCTCAGGGCATTCATCACAGACCTGCCATCCGCTCTTGGCACTCACAGTAGAACCACAACTTCCAGCACTGACTTCTCACCCGGCACACAGAGATTCTTTTGCCTTCCTTGGAGAGACCGGAAGAACTAGACATCTGTTTGCATTGCACAGACAAGTCTTGAGCACACACCTGCTGTTGGTGTGGGGAGATGACCCTGAGCAAGAACAATTGCTATCAACCTCCTGGGGAGACCTTGAAGTTATGTGGGACAAAGAGTGCCTCGGTGTCACATTGCATTTACGGTTCTAAATCCCAGCAAAGCCCATGCGTGCAGCTCTGGGATGTGCTTCTCTTGGACAGAGCTCCGCGTTTCCATCTCTCAGGCGGTGGGGCATCTCAGATAGTGGCAGAGCAGGTGGCACCCCTCAAGGGCTTAGGTGCATCCAGGCTCCTGGCGTGGCAGCAGGAACCCCAGGAGATACTGCCCCTGCTGCCATGAACTGTCTGTGTCTGTGTGCAAGCGAAGGACTCGTGTGTCTGAAAACCCTCCTGTGACCGAGCAGTGAGCCCCCGCCAGAGCACCACTGACTCTTGGCCAACTGGCCATCCACCAGGACCCCAGAGGCCATTTTCCAGCGCTGCTATGCAGAATATCATTCCCAGTCTGTCCGGACATTCAGGGTTGCCCCATCACAGGGACAGAATCTGGCACTTCCCCTTGTTGAACTTCCTCTGGTTGAGGATTGCCCAAACCTCTGATTTGAGGTCTCTCTGCGGGGCCTCCGTCTTCCATGAGGCCCTGGAGTGTTACAATGGCCCCTTGATTGCTGGGAATGTACAGTGTTCTCTGTTCCATGTGTTACATGAGGCCCCATATTGTCACAATGGCACTGAAATGAGAGAGGATCTCCATCCTTAATGGCTTCGTAAATCAGAAGTTTTTCTTAGATAAAACTCCTAATCAACAAAGGGGTTTGCTTTCTTGGCATGGTAGCAGTCTTTTCTTTTCTTTTAAGACTACAATTAGTTGTAGGAGAGAGAATGTAGATGATACATGGAAACTAATAGAGTGTATCATATGCCCATCTTCAAGAAATTAGCTTACAGGCCTCAGAAAACTTGTTTAATTGTTTAATTGTTCTGTTAAGAAGAAAGTCTTACATTGTTTAAGCAAATGGGAAGTTCTAAGATACGTCTTAGCTGGTCCTAAAGCATTTAGTTTAGGGGTTAGGGGTCGGATAGATCAATCAGAGATGCTACGAGGCCTGCTAAGGGAGAAAGACCACTCTGTGAAAATGACTGCCCCTCCCAGAAGAAATGGACGCTAGATGGCAGTCTTGCTCCACGAATAAAATCCAAGAGGCTATTTGACCCGAAAATCAGAAGAGAATTTTGGACTGCTTGTGAAGGGGAGGGTCTTTCAAGTATCACTGTATTTATACTCTGAAATTTATACTGATTCTTTGATTCATGCATGGCAGAGTACCCCCATGAATCCCCAGCTGGCATATTAAAGAAATGTTCGATCCAATGGTTTCTGGTCATGGGGTTTAATTCTTTTGTTTTATCCCTTTGATTCCATGAAGTTCCAAAGATATCCCACGGTTTGTTTAATTCCATGAGGTCCCGCACATCCCAATGATGTCCCTTAAGTCCCTGGTTTCTGTAGTTTCCCAGGGAACATTTGCTTCTATGAGGCAGGGCAGTGCCACGACGGCCACTTGATTCCGTGAGTTCCCCCAGTCTCCCAGCAGTCCTTTGGTTCCATGAGACCCTGCAATGTTGCAGTGGGTTGACCTTACCTGGATGCCAGGTGCCCACCAAGCTGCTCTATTGCTGCCCTTCCCAGCCAGACAGAAGAGACAGAATAAGATGGAAAATGATTTCTACCTTGAGATCAGGTACTTTACTAAAGCAAAAGCCAAAGTTTGCGCATGCATAAGTGAAGAGGAAAATAAAAAGATTTTCTCTCTACTTCCTGTCAGCAGCGATACCTGGCCACTTCATGGGAAGCAGGGCTTCACCACACAGAGAAGCCGCTCAGAAGGCATGTATTGTAAAAAAATGGATTTTCCCCCTTTCCTGTTCCTTTCCTGAGCTCTTGTCGCTGAGCTGACGCCATATATTCTGCAATGTCCCTTTGGTCCATTTGGCTCAACTGACCTGTCTGTATCGCCTCCCATGATCTTGCCCCCGATTCAGGGGACAAAGCCGACAATGCAGATGCTGCACCAGCCCTGCTCAGCAGTTGCCAAAGCACTGGTGTGATTAACCCCATTGGAGTTCCCAATGCAAAGCACAGCACTGTGACGCCTGCAGTGAGAAAATGAACTCCAGCTCAGACAGACCCAACACATGTGGGATTCTGAAATGTCTCAGGGTTCCTTTGGTTCCACGATGCCCCTCTCAGACCTGGCAGTAGAAAAATAAATCAAAAAATTGAGAAGAAATCATCTTAAAGTCATGCTAAGCCTGTCTTCTACAGTCCAGAATCTATATATGTGTGACTGCAGATACTTGGGATGAGGGTAGATGCTCAGAGGAATTCATGGGTTTGATCTAGGAAACCTGTCCCAAAGTTTTCACTGCCTTTTCCTCCTTGGACATTTCCTGATGCCCGGAGGAAGCTCATGGCCAACAGCAGCTCCATCCCCCACTTCCTCCTCCTGGCTGCAGCTCTTGCACTTCTGCTTCTTCCTGGGCATCTCCCTGGCTGCCCTCCTGGGCAACGGCCTCATCCTCAGCACCGTAGCCTGCCACCACCACCTGCACACCCCCCAGGGACTTCTTCCTGCTCCACCTCTCCCTCACACCCCCGGGCTGCATCTGCATCACTCTCCCCAAAGCCATGACCAATTCCCTCTGGAACACCAGGGGCATGTCCTACTCAGGATGAGCTGCACAGGTGTTTTTTGCTTTTCTTCTTGATCACAGCGGAGCTTGCCCTTCTCACCATCATGTCCTACGACTGCTACATGTCCATCTGCAAAGCCCTGCACTACAGGACCCTCCTGGGCAGCAGAGCTTGTGCCCACGTGGCAGCAGCTGCCTGGGCCACTGGGAAGCGGGTCTGGCCCTGGGGCTGCAGGAGCTGCCGCCTGAGCTGATGATCTCCTGAGCAGTCCAGACATGCAGTCACTGTCCCTGTCCTCTATTGCCTCCCTTTCTTGCTGCAGGACCAGAAACGACTGTGCTGCTCTGCTGGGCTGGGGCGGGGCAGGGAGATGGGGGGACCAGGGAGGGGCTGGTCTGGGCAGTTCCAGTGACTAGAAAACCCCAATGTTCATCTGAAGTGTAGGAGTGGGCAGGGTGGGAGCATTACAGGGCTGAGGTGGCTCCAGGCTCTGGGAGTGGTAGCAGGAGCCCAGGGAGACACTGCCCCTGCTGCAATGAACTGCCTGTGTGTGTGCCAGGGAAGGACTCGTGTCTCTGAACACCCCCGTGTGTGCATCAGTCCAGCTCAGGGTTGGACACCTCTCAGAGCCCTGACACATTTCTCTGTGGGACTCCAGGAAAACCCCCGCTGTGCCAGGGAGTTACCAGATCCTTTGCTGTCACCCTCCTGGTGTCCTGTGTAATGATGAAACTAGAAAAGGTGATCATCATACCCTGGTAATTTTCTAAGAGGAGAAATGTCACTGCTGGAAAGAAGTGTCACTGCTGGAAAGAAGTGTCACTGAAGAGGGGAGAAGAGGGAACATCATTGTTTCCTTCAGTCTGTCCCACAGCTGGTTCCCCTGGAGCGCCAGGGACACCTGTGGGGAACCCAGAGGGGCAGAGAAAGGGTTGCCTTTGGCTCTTGCTGTGCTGCTCAGCTGGGCCAGGCTCCTGGCACACAGGGAAATCCTGGCAAGCGGGCAGCACTGCAGAGAGACAGCTCTGCCCAGGAGCAGCTCCTCTGCACAGCCCAGCAGGGCCGAGGGCACTGCCTGTAGGCACGAGAGAAGAGAAGAAAGGCAAAGGGAGGTTAAAGGCAGCAGAAAGATGGGAGGTGTTCAGCTGAGACACAACTTGGGGACACAACTTCACACTCCTCTGCAGAGTGAGTCTACAGGTGCAGGGCAATGTCGCTTGTGTTCCTGGAGGAATCTCCTAAAGCTACCACATCCCACAGCCTTGCACATCTGTCAGGACTCTCCCAGTTTCTCTGTTGCGCTGGAGGAGGATGTTCTCCAGGGCAGGCCTTCCCTGCAGCACCGTCAGAGGGACAGCGCAGGTGGGCTCCTTCTCCCAGGGATGGCTGTGGGCTGGGAAGGTGGGGGTGCAGCCAGGGATGCCCGGGGCTGTCCTGCAGAGCAGGGTCCCTGTGCTCCTGGGTTCTTTGTGCCAGGGCACGGACTTTGCTGCCTGCTGGGGTCAGGTCTCATCCTGCCTGGGTAGTTGCCCACCCCTCTGCAGGGAGAAGCTGTCGGTGGGTGGTGAGAACCCCAGCAGGAGCCAGGCAGGTTCTTCCTGCCGTTGGATGAGGTGTGTGTGGTCAGGGCTGTGGGAGGTCAGGGTTGCTCCCAGATCCAGATCACACCAGCACATTTCCAAGAGCACTGTCAAATAGGAAGGACAAAGCACAATTATTAGGAAGGAATGGAGCTTTTCTGAGTCAGTGTTTTCAGTTTCCTACTCCTGAGGAATCTGGGGGTTGAGAAATGGAAAAGGAGCTCCCATGTTGGACAAGTCACTGAGACTCCTGAGCTGTAACTTGGAATGCACAAGTGCTTCTGTAAGCAACTTCCTAAAGTGCTTTCGGCCTCTGCTCTGCTTTTGACAGAAGCGGCATCACTTCTGCTGGACCCATCTGTTTTTTCTTTATCTACCCTTTTCCACCTGCAAAAAGAAAAGTTGCCCAGTCAGTGCGCTGCAAACAGGCAGGTTTCTCTCAGGTCACAGTGAGTGCACAGACATTCGGATGGAGTGGTGACAGGGAAGTCATGAATGGATTTCTGATGTTGAGTCTACTGTTTTGAAATCAGAAAATGTGGTGTTGAAGTCATCGTTAGCCTTTGAGAGGGAAACAGGAGAAAAATCGGATAAATTTGTTGCTAAAAATGAGCTGCTTCAAACTGAGGTTGACCACCTTCAAAGTCTTGTTAAAATTTGGATGATTATGAAACAGTCAACTCACGGATTACCCCCATCAATACTAGACAATGCCCGCAGTATAAAGGCATAAAGCCCTCCCAGCCCCTCCAGGAACCCTCAAATCCCATCCCGGTCCCACAGGACACTCCCAACTTCCCCTTAAACCCTCCGAGGCCCCCAGACTGCCTCCCAGACCCACAAAAACCCACAAGATGCCCCCAAACCCCTCCCAGTTACCTCCAGCCCTCCCAGGGCCTTTCAAACCCTCTCCTAGTTGCCCCCTTCCCCTTGAGTATGCCCCCAAACTCTCTCCCAGTTCCTTCCCACATCCCCGACGATTCCCCAAAACCCCTCACAGCTGCCCCAATCTCCCCAACCTCCCTCCCAAACCCCCAAACTCCCCCAAACACCTTCCCACTTACCCCCACGACCTCCAAGCCCTTCTCAGCCTCCCCATTCCTTCCCAAAGCCCCTCCCAGTTGCCGGCCCGTCCCCCAGGCTCGGGTGAGGAGGTGCCCCAGGCTGACGGGCCCGCCCAGGCAGGGGCGGTTCCAGCAGCATGTCAGGAGCCACCCCGTGCCCCGAAAGCTCCCGCCCACCCTGGAGCCACCTCAGCTGCCCCTGAAGGGGAGAAATCCAGGCCGGAGCAGAGCAGGGGGCAGGGCCGGGCTGGGACCTCGATGGACGGGGGCACTGGGAGAGCAGGGGAGAGACCGGGATGGGCTGAGAGGGCACTGGGGGAGAGGGGAGACACTGGGATGGGCTGAGGGGGCACTGGGAGGGAGAGGGGAAAGTTTTTTGCCCCTTTCCTGGGCACTTGAACACCCTCTGCACCCCCGTTCCCGGCCGTGCCGGCTGTCCTTCCCCCCCAAGCCATGAACAGGTTTTGGGGCTCCCTCGTGGGTCGCAGCCAATAGAACGGCTCTGCTGGAATGACGTCATTGCCAAATTCTGCTGGGCCCCTGTCCTTGTGCCGGTGAGTCACCCAATCGAACGTCGAAACTTCCGCGGGGGCTGCTGGGAGCGGGGCGGGGGGGGGCGGGGGAGGGGAGGATCGGGATTGAACCCGATTGGTCCCGATCGATCCCGGCCCCAGGGTCTCCCCCCGCCGCGCTGTTTTTCACGTGCGGCCCCAACGAGGCCATGGTGGTGTGGGGTGAGTTCAGGGGGTCCGGGGGCTCCTGGTGACCCCTCCGAATCTCCCCCAAGACTCTCGGGAACTGCCCAGATTCCCCCAAGAATGCTGGGGACCCTCCGCCTTTCCCCCTCGTCCCCCAAATCTCCTGTGCATCCCCTTAACCCTTGAAAATCTCCTGGGACCACCTCAGACCCCCAGACTCCCTCCTGGGGACCCCCAAACACTCTTCAGGACTCCGGGGCCCCTCCCGACCCTTGGGCAGGGCCCGGTGCTGCTGCTGGGGCAGGGGGTGAGGCCTTGCTGCCTGCCAGCTGCCTGGGCCCCTGTCCTTGCTGCGCCACATCCCCGAGGCTCCATCCCCGCTCCCCCAGCGCCAGCTCCCTCCTTCCCAGCCCCAACCAAGCCCTTCTCTGTGTCCTCCTGCAGGCCATGGCTTTCACAACATTCCTTTTGGTGCTTGTGCAAAGCATCATCCAGTCCCTGCAGGCGGTCGGGGAGGGGCTGCACAAGACTCAGTGAGCTTGGAGGTCTTTTCCAAGCTGAAGGACTCTTGGATTCTGTGATTGTGTGCTGGATTCAGCTGGGTCCGTGTTAGCAGCATTAGTTTGCTCCCAAAGTTTCCTCACTGTCAGCTCTTGTGGCCTAAGGCTTGAGCTCCTTTAACTCCTTGTGCTGAGCTACTGATGGGAAAGGAGAGGCCTCTGCCAGCAGATTCCTGGTGTTCCCTGTAGAACAGTGAGGGAGAAGGTGTAGTCAAGTGGGAAGAGGAGTACTGTTTGTGTGTGGCCTGCTATGTGGCCTTGGCGCCTTTGAGGGGCTTGAAGGAGAAAAGAGCTTTGTTAAAGTGAGAAGTGAAATAGTGTGTTGTCTGTTCTCTCTGCAGGGAGAAGCTGTCGGTGGGGGAGGGGTCACCGAGTGGGGGAGAGGCCGTAAAGTGGGGGAGGGGCCACCGAGTGGGAGAGGGGTCACAGAGTGGGGGAGGGGTCACCGAGTGGGGGAGAGTCCGTAAAGTAGGGGAGGGGCCACCGAGTGGGGGAGGGGCCATAAAGTGGGGGAAGGGTCTGAGAGTGGGGGAGGGGCCATAAAGTGGATGAGGGGCCATAGAGTGGGGGAGGAGTCAGAGAGTGGGGGAGGGGCCATGAAGTGGGAGAGGGGTCACAGAGTGGGGGAGGGGCTACAGAATGGGGTAGGGGCCACAGAATGGGGAAGGGGCCATAAAGTGTGGGAGGGGCCATGGGGTGGGGGAGGGGTCACAGCCTGGACTCGGGGGGTCAGGGCAGTGACCTCGGGGAGGGGGAGGGGTCAGGGCATGGGGTAGGGGTCTCACCTGATCCCGGGGCTATCGGGACCATGGCGGGGCCGAACCTGGTGGGGACACCCAAGTTTTTCCCAAATTTCCCCTCATTTTTCCCAGTTTTTCATCCATTTCTCCCAAATTTCCCACTCTTTCCCCAATTTTCCCCCCATTTCCCCCATTTTTCCCAAATTTCCCCATTTTTCTCAATTTTTCCCCATTTCTTTTCCAAATTCCTTCCATTGTTCCCAAATTTCCCCCATTTTTTCCCATTTTCCCCAAATTTCTCCCCATTTTTCCCAACTTTCCCCAATTTTTCATCCAATTTTACCCAAATTCTCCCATTTTTTTCTCAATTCACCCCATTTTTCCCAAATTTCCCCATTTTCCCCAAATTCCGCCATTTTTTCCCAATTTTTTCCTAAATTTCCCCTAATTTTTCCCAATTATCCCCCATTTTTCCTGATTTTTCACCCGTTTTCCCCAAATTTCTTACTTTTTTCCCAGTTTTCTCTCCATTTCCCCTCAAAATCCCCCATCTCCCCAAATTTCTGACTTTTTCCCCAAAATTTCCCCCGTTTTTCCACATTTTCCCGGATTTTCCCCCAGTTTTCCTAAATTTCCCCCCATTTTTCCCCATTTTTATCAATTTTCCCCAAATTTCCCACTTTTTTCCCCAATTTTTCCCCATTTTCCCCCAAATTCCTGGTTTTTTCCCCATTTTTTCCCACTGGGGAAATTTGGGAAATTTGGAAAACTGGGGACCCAAAAATCCAAGAAAATGTGGGGAAATGGGGGAAAAATGTGGGGGAAATCTGGAGAAAAATCTGTGAAAATGTGGGAAAAATGGGGGGAAAATCAGGAAAATGGTGAAAAATGTGGGAAAATGTGGGAAAATGGGGAAATTGTGGAAAAATCTGGGGAAAATGTGAGAAAAATCTGGGGAAATGGGGAAAAATGGGGGAAATTCTGGGGAAAATGGGGAAAAATATGGGAAAATATGGAAAAATGAGGAAAAAAAGGGGGAAAATGGGGAAAAATGTGTGAAAATCTGGGAAAATGTGGGAAAAATGGGGGGAAAATCTGGGAAAATGGGGGGAAATGGAGAAAAAATCTGGGAAAATGGGGAAAAAATTGGGAAAAAACTGGGAAAATGGGGAAAAATTGGGAAAAAACCTGGGAAATTCTGGGAAAAATGGGAGAAAATCTGGGAAAAATGTGGAAAAAATGGGGGGGGAAGGGGAAAAAATGGGAAAAATCTGGGAAAATAGGGAAAAAATGGGGAAAATGGGGAATATTCTGGGAAAATCTGGAAATATGGGGAAAAAAATGTGAGAAAAATGGGGAAAAATCTGGGAAAAATGGGGGAAAATGAGGAAAAATCTGGGAAAATGTGGAAAAAATGTGGGAAAAATCATGGAAACTGGGGGGAAATTGGGAAAAAATCCGGGGAAATGTGGGAAAAAAAGGGGGGAAATCTGGGAAAATGGGGAAAAAATCTGGGAAAAAATCTGGGAAAAAATGGGCAAAATGAGGAAAAATCTGGGGAAATAGGGAGAAAATCTGGGAAAATGTGGGAAAAAAATTGGGAAAATGTGGGAAAATGGGGACGAAATGGGGAAAAATCTGGGGAAAATGGGGAAAATGGGGAAAAATCTGGGAAAATGTGAAAAAATTGGGAAAAACTGTGGGAAAATGGGGGAAATGAGGAGAAATCCGTGAAAATGGGGGAAAATGAGGAAAAATGGGTGAAAATGGGAAAAAATGGGAAAAAATCTGGAAAAATGGGGAAAATCGGGAAAAATCAAGAAAAATGGGGGAAAATCTGGGAAAATGTGGGAAAATGTGGGAAAATCTGGAAGAAAATCTGGAGAAAAATGTGGGAAAATCTGGGAAAAATGGGAAAAAATGTGGGAAAAATCAGGGAAAATGTGGGAAATTCTGGGAAAAGTGGAGGAAAAATCTGGGAAAAAAATGGGAAAATGGGGAAAAATAGGGAAAAATGTGGGAAAATCTGGGAGAAATCTGGGAAAATGGCGACAAACTGGGGGGGAAATGCTGGAAATTCTGGGGAAAATGGGGGGAAATGGAGAAAAATGGGGAAAAATCCCAGAAAATGGGGAAAAATGGGGAAAGATTTAAAAAAATAAGAAAAAATCTTGGGAAAATCTGGGAAAAATGGGGAAAAATCTGGGAAAATCTGGGAAAAATGAGGAAAAATCTGGGAAGATGTGGAAAAAATGGGAGAAAATCCAGGAAATGGGGAAAAATGGGGAAAGATCAAAAAAATTTTGGAAAAATGGGGAAAATATGGGAAATTCTGGGAAAAATCCAGGAAAATGGGGGAAGAAATCTGGGCAAATCTGGGAAAAATGTGAGAAAAAATGGGGGAAAATGTGGAAAAAATGGGAAAAAAAATCTGGGAAAATCTGGAGAAAAATGTGTGAAAATCTGGGAAAATGTGGGAAAAATGTGGAAAAAATGGGGAAAAATCTGGGAAAATGGGGGGAAAATGGGAAAAAATCTGGGAAAATGTAGGAAAACTGGGAAAAATCTGGAAAATGGGGGGGAAATGGGGAAAAATTCAGGAAAATGTGGAAAAATGGGGGAAAATCTGGGAAAAATGGGGAAAATGGGGGTAAATGGGGAAAAATGGGGAAAAATGTGGAAAAACTGGGTTAAACTGGGAGGAACTGGGAGAAACTGGGCCAGAGGGAAAGGGATGTTGCCATGGAAATGTGAGCCCGCCCGTCCCCCACCCGGCCCAGGGCCCACGGGGGGGGGAACTGGGTTAAACTGGGACATACTGAGAGTACTGGGGGGGACACTGGGAGTTACTGGGAGCTACTGGAAGCTACTGGGGGGGTCACTGGGGTTACTGGGATGGACACTGGGGTTACTGGGAGCTACTGGGGGGGTCACTGGGGTTACTGGGAGTTACTGGGAGCTACTGGGGGGCTTACTGGGAGTTACTGGGAGCTACTGGGGTGGACACTGGGGTTACTGGGAGTTACTGGGATGGACACTAGGATTACTGGGAGTTACTGGGAGCTACTGGGATAGACACTGGGGTTACTGGGAGCTACTAGGAGCTACTGGGGGGGTCACTGGGGTTACTGGGGGGGTCGCTGGAGATACCGGAGGCATTACTGGGGTTACTGGGAGCTACTGGGAGCCACTGGGAGCGGCCCATCCCCCTCCCTCCCCAAGGTCACCCCAAGGACACGGAGGGGGGGGAGGGGGGGAAGCCCTGCCCCCTCCCAGTCCCTCCCAGTCCCTCCCAGTTCCCTCCCAGTCCCTCCCAGTACCTGAACTGGTCACACTGGGAGCGGCTCCAGGTTCCCCCTCCAGTTGGGGCCCCCGGGGCTATTTTTGGGACCCGGTGACGTCACTGGGGGGGAGGGGCCTCGAGGGGGCGGCCCCTCCCCTCTCCGTTCCCAGTACAGACCAGTAAGGGACCAGTAACGGCCCCAGTGGGGGGGGGAGGGGAAGGAGGGAACACTGAGGGTGGGGATGGAGCAGGATGGTCCTTGAGCGTGGGGGAAGGGCAGGAGGTTCCCTGAGGGTGGGGGAAGGGCAGGACCGTCCCTGAGGGTGGGGGAGGGGTAGGCGGGTCCCTGAGGGTGGGGGAGGGGCAGGAGGGACCCCGAGGTGGGGGGAGGAGCAGGAGGGTCCTGAGGGTTGGGGAGGGGCAGGGAGGGACCCCGAAAGTGAAGGAGGGGCCCTGAGGGTCCCTGAGGGTGGGGGAAGGGTAGGAAGTTCCCCGAGGGTGGGGGAGGGGCAGGAGAGTCTCTGAGGTTGGGGGAGGGATCCTGAGGGCCCCTGAAGGTGGGGGAGGGGCAGGGAGGGCTCCTGAGAGTGGGGGAGGGGTAGCAGGTTCACTAGGGGGAGGGGAAGGAAGGGACCCTGAGGGTGGGGGAGGGACAGGAGGGACCCTGAGGGTTGGGGAGGTGCAGGAAGGGGGGGAGGGTCTTTGGGGGGGCCCTTAAAGGTGGGGGGAGGGGCTGAAAGTGGGTCCATCATTGGGAGGGGACACGCCCACCCAAAACCCAGTAAGTCCCAAGTGAGCTCCCAGTTCAGGGAGGGGGAGAGGATGCAAAAGACACGCCCACTTGCAGAGGCTATGGCCACCTTGGGATGGGACACGCCCACCAGGGAGAGACCACGCCCACCTAACGAAGGGACACGCCCACCCCCAAACCACTAAGTCCCAGCTGAGTTCTGCCTTAACTGGTCCTTACTGGTCCCACCACCCCATTCCGCGTTCCAGTGACCCGTACTGGTCCATACTGGTTTATACTGGTCTATCCTGGTTTATACTGGTCTGTACTGGTCTGACCTTGATGGAGATGCTGAAGTGCCCCAACCCCCTTAACTGGTCCTTCCTGGTTCCACCACCCCATTCCGTGTTCCAGTGACCCGTACTGGTTTATATTGGTCTATACTGGTCCATACTGGTTTCTACTAATCTATACTGGTCTATACTGGTCTGTACTGATTTGACGTTGACGGAGATGCTGAAGTGCCCCCAACCCCCTTAACTGGTCCTTACTGGTCCCACCGCCCCATTCCCCGTTCCAGTCACCTGTACTGGTCCATACTGGTTTATACCGGTTTATACTGGCCCATACTGGTCTATACGGGTCTATACTGCTTTATACTGACCTGACCTTGATGGAGATGCTGAAGTGCCCCCAACCCCCTTAACTGGTTCTTACTGGTCCCACCACCCCATTCCCCGTTCCAGGGACCCGTACTGGTTTATACTGGTTTATACTGCTCTACCCTGGTTTATACTGGTCTGTACTGGTCTGACCTTGATGGAGATGCTGAAGTGCCCCCAACCCCCTTAACTGGTCCTTACTGGTCCCACTGCCCCATTCCCCATTCCAATGACCCGTACCGGTCTGTACTGGTTTATACTGGTCTATACCAGTCCATACTGGTCTATACTGGTTTATACTGGTCTGTACTGGTCTGACCTTGACGGAGATGATGAAACACCCCCAACCCCCTTAACTGGTCCTTACTGATCCCACCACCCCATTCCCTGTTTCAGTGACCCGTACTGGTTTATATCGGTTTATACTGCTCTACCCTGGTTTATACTGGTCTATACTGGTCCATACTGGTTTGCACCAGTCTGTACTGGTCTGACCTTGATGGAGATGCTGAAGTGCCCCCAACCCCCTTAACTGGTCCTTACTGGTCCCACCACCCTGCTCACTGTTCTAGTGACCTGTACTGGTCCATACTGGTCCATACTGGTCCGTACTGGTTTTTTACTGGTCTATACTGGTCTATACTGGTCTATATTGGTCTATACTGGTCTACACTGGTCTATACTGGTCTATAATGGTCTGACCTTGATGGAGATGCTGAAGTGCCCCCAAGCGCCTTAACTGATCCTTATCGGTCCCACTGCCCCATTCCCCATTCCAGTGACCCATATTGGTCTATACTGGTCCATACTGGTTTATACTGGTCTATACCGATCTATACTGGTCTATGCTGCTCTGTACTGGTCTGACCTTGATGGAGATGCTGAAGTGCCCCCAACCCCCTTAACTGGTCCTTACTGGTCCCACCACCCTGCTCCCCATTCCATTGACTCATACTGGGTCGTGGTGGCAAGAACCCCAGCAGGAGCCAGGTGGGGTCTTCCTGCCATTGGATGAGTGCTCTGGGAGGTCAGGGCTGCTCACAGATCCAGATCACACCAGCACATTTCCAAGAGCACTGTCAAATGGGAAGGACAAAGCACAATTATTAGGAAGGAATGGAGCTTTTCTCAGTCAGTGTTTCCAGTTTCCTGCTCCTGAGGAATCTGGGGGTTGAGAAATGGAAAAGAAACTCTCATGTTGGACAAGTCACTGAGACTCCTGAGCTGTAACTTGGAATGCACAAGTGCTTCTGTAAGCAACTTCCTAAAGTGCTTTTGACCTCTGCTCTGCTTTTGACAGAAGCAGCATCACTTCTGCTTGACCCATCTGTTTTTTCTTTATCTGCCCTTTTCCACCTGCCTGAGGTTTCTCTCAGGTCAAAGTGAGAGCACAGACATTTGGATGGAGTACTGACAGGGAAGTCATGAATGGATTTCTGATGTTGAATCTACTGTTTTGAAATCAGAAAATGTGGTGCTGAAGTCATTGTTAGCCTTTGAGAGGGAAACAGGAGAAAAATCCTGGGCGGAGTCAGTGCTGATTGGTGTTACAACCCGCCCCAGGAAAAGGGGAGAGGGGGTAACTCAGGTTTTTATTAATAATTCCCTTGGGGTGGATTAAAGTGAAACGACACTAAATAATCGGTGTCTGAAAACATATACTGGCAAGGTTTATTTTAACAATTCTGTATCAACAGGCATGCTAGCAGTTTGGGTGCTGTCATACCACAATGTGACACAGAGATAACCTTTGGGGGGGGGAAAGAAAATGCATAGGGGAGAGAAAGGCAGGAGAAGAGCAAGGGAGAGTAAGAGAAAGAAAAGCTGAGAGTGGACAGATGTATATAGTCACCGCCCACGGGGTCCAGCAATGCTTCCATGTCTGTCAGTTGAAGTGGTGGCCTTGATCTGCCGGGGGTGAAGGAGGGAAGTCCCCATACTCCAAGAAGTTATGAGTTATAGCCATGATTAGTGTCACGGACCTTGCCTCGAGCCTCCAACATCTCGAGGGTTGCAGTCTCTCTTCTAAGGTTAGGGAACAGGCTTTGGGCATAGCTTACAGTTACTGTGTGGACCAATTGTCAGAGACTGAAATGGTTAATGATTTATGCATTCTAGGAGACTTTTCAGGCTTTTGACTTGCATGATACCTCTGATGAGCAGTTGGGCCCCTCCCTCCCTCCAGTGCTGACGGTGTGAAGCCCTGCAAAGGCAAGAGCTGAGCTTACAGGCTTTTGACTGTTGATATATCTGATGAGGAATCAGGCCCCTCCCTCCCTCTGCTATGAGATGTTAGGGTTAGGGTTAAGGTTAGCAAGGGTTAGGGTTTAGGTTTTAGGGTTTACGGTTTGGGGTTTAAGGTAGAGTTAAACCATCATTTTCGGGGTATGGGCCCGATAGCTTAATTAGCTGACCTTACTAGAAAATAATATAGAGGGAGTATAGAGGATTTTGATTCCTTTAGTGTAGGTTCGATTCCTACTTTTCTAAAATTAGGAAATGAGAGGATTGGTATACCTCTATGTTTACTTTATCATAGTAACCCTTTTGGATTCAGGCACATTTCCTTGAGTGTCTTAGGTAGGGGGGTAGGCCTGCATAGGAGATAGGAAGGCTGGTATGCCATAGGCATATGTTAGGGGTAAGAAGTTTTTTCAAAGCAAATGTATGAGTTGATCATATCGGAATCGAGGGTAAGAGGCGCGGATTCCTAAGAATCCTGCGGAAAGGAGGAGGGTTTTTGTAGCTAAAGTAGGGGGAATGAGTTCTTGAGGGAGATTAAGTGAGCTGGGGTTTAGGAATAGAATGGTTGTGAGTGCATTTATTAGTATAATATTAGCATATTCGGCAAGAAAAAACAAGGCGAATGGCCCTGCAGCATATTCTACGTTGGACCCTGAGACTAGTTCAGATTCTCCTTCTGTCAGGTCAAATGGAGCGCGATTTGTTTCGGCAAGAGTGGAGATATATCGTATTATTGCTAAGGGCCAGGAGGAGAAAATGAGGTAGAGAGGTTCTTGAGTTGTAGCTAGGGTATTGAGGGTGTAGTTACCACTAAGGCTAATTACGGATAGGAGAATAATGGCTAGGGTAACTTCGTAAGAGATAGTTTGTGCGACTGCTCGGAGGGCGCCAATTAAGGCATATTTTGAGTTAGAGGCTCACCCTGATCATAGAATTGAGTAGACTGCCAAGCTAGATAGAGCTAGAAGGAAGAGTATGCCAAGGTTTAGGTCAGTAAGGGGAAAGGGTAGGGGAAGTGGTGTTCAGATTGTAATTGCTAGGAGAAGGGCTAAGATAGGAGTAGATATAAATAAGTAAGGGGATGAAGTTGATGGACGAATTGGTTCTTTAATGAATAGCTTTACTCCATCTGCTATAGGTTGTAAGAGGCCAAATGGTCCTACAATATTAGGCCCTTTTCGGGCTTGCATATAACTTAGAATCTTACGTTCAACTAGGGTAAGAAATGCTACGGCGATGAGGATGGAGAGAGCATAGGATATTGATATAATAAAGTAAGTGAGGGTTAAGTGAATTGTCACGTGGTTTGTGTTGGAGCTAGGGAGAGGATTTGAACCTGTGGGTAAAGGGCTTAAGCCTTCTGCATTTGCCAAGCTCTGCCACGCTAGCGGTCCTTTTCTAGGAGGGGGTTATGGTGGAGCTCTTAGTAATTTAGTTGGGTTCATTACTGGGTGCGAAGGTGTGCTTGTGGCATAGGCCTTACTTCTTCGATCCTTTCGTACTAGAAGGAGTTGTAACATAGATAGAAACCGACCTGGATTACTCCGGTCTGAACTCAGATCACGTAGGACTGTTAATCGTTGAACAAACGAACCCTTGGTAGCGGTTGCACCACTAGGATGTCCTGATCCAACATCGAGGTCGTAAACCTCCTTGTCGATGTGGGCTCTTGAAGGAGATTGCGCTGTTATCCCTGGGGTAGCTAGGTTCATTAATCAATTATATTGGGTCTGGTTACTATTAGCACGTTGATGGGTAGTTCTTGGTTAAGATGGATTGTCTGATATTTGGAGGTTAAGTTTGTCTCCAAGGTCGCCCCAACCAAAAAATGCACACCAGCAAAATCCCGGGGGAGTAGGCCCTGTGGGTGAGCATTGTTTATGGGAGTGGTAGCAGATTTTAAAGTTCCACAGGGTCTTCTTGTCTTATGGGGTTATTCCTGCTTTTGCACGGGAAGATCAATTTCACTGATTCTCTGTAGGAGACAGCTAAGACCTCGTTAAGCCATTCATACAAGTCCCGATTTATGGGACAATTGATTGCGCTACCTTTGAACGGTTAGGATACTGCGGCCGTTGAACGAATTGTCACTGGGCAGGCTTCACCTTTAATACTTGGTTTGCTAAAGGCTATGTTTTTGGTAAACAGTCAGGCCTTGGATTTACCTAGTTCCTTTTACAGATTTTAATCGTCTTTGGGGGTGCTCCATAGGTGGGTTAACAGAGTTTTGGGTATAAGGTCTTGTTAAGGTTAAAAAATATCCTGTGGATTGTTAATAATGTTGTAATGTAAGCTTGCGCCATAGAGGGGATCCCTAGTTACTTATTTTAGCATAAATTCTCTTATTTAATATAAGTTGGCCTATTGGGGAAGAGGGAGTCCTGAGGAAGTTTAGATTTTTTTAGGTGAGGAGCTTTGAGGCATTCTTTAATGGTGGCTGCTTGAAGGCCCACAATTAAGCTGTAATTAAATTTATCCGCTAGGGGAGAGTGTATTCTTTTTTAAAGGAGCTGTACCTCCTTTAAATAGCCCTTAATTCGCTTCATGTGGGTTGAGTGTAGTCCTGGGAGGTGAATTAAGAGGGAACTAAGATTCATTTCATAGGCAACCAGCTATCACCCAGCTCGATTGGCTTTTCACCACTACTAACGAGTCTTCCCACTCTTTTGCAACAGAGACGGGTTTGCTCAGTAGATAGCTGCTCGTAAGTAGCTCGCTTGGGTTTCGGGGAAGCAAGCTTAAATTGGCGTTTTGCTTGGGTAGTTCTCGCTAAATCATGATGCAAAAGGTACAAGGGTTGGTCTTTGCTATTTATTGCTTGGTTTGTCATTACTATTTCATTCTTCCCTTACGGTACATGATCTCTATTGCGTCTTGAGTTTACTTTTCTATCGCCTATACTAGGTTGAGTGAGAGAATGTTTTGATTTAATGGGTAGTATTAACTTAGTTTCTATGTAATCTGGTAGAAGAGCTAGAGTTAGGCTTCAAGGCGATCTGATATGGAACAGATATCTTTCAGGTGTAAGCTGAATGCTTTAGTTATAGCTACGTCTTGGTAGACTAAGTGCACCTTCCGGTACACTTACCTTGTTACGACTTGCCTCATCTCTAGCTTAGGGGTTTATTATAAATAAAATTAATCCTAGCTTGTGAGGAGGGTGACGGGCGGTATGTACGTGCTTCAGAGCCAGCTTAAAGGAGGCATTATTATCCTGCTTTACTGTTAAATCCGCCTTTTAGGAGTGATTTCACACTCCTTGTCGTGAGGTATTCTATGCTAGAAAATGTAGCCCATTTCTACCATCTCATGAGCTATACCTTGACCTGTCTTATTAGTGGGATGTTGCTGTTGTGCCCACTGTTAAACCCTCAGTTTAGGGGTGGGCTGACGACGGCGGTATATAGGCTGATTTGGCAAGGGATGGTTGGGTGTATCGTGGGTTATCGGTTATAGAACAGGCTCCTCTAGGTGGGTTTGGAGCACCGCCAAGTCCTTAGAGTTTTCAGTGTTTGTGCTCGTAGTTCTCAGGCGGATGTTTAAGTGGTGAAAGCATCGGGATTTAGGGCCAGGCATAGTGGGGTATCTAATCCCAGTTTGTGTCCTGGCTTTCGTGGAGTTTTGTTGATCATGAAGCTAAGATCATTTCTATGGGAGTATTGGATGCATCTTGTGCTTATAACAGCTTGGTTACATTTCAGTCTTAGTTGAAGTGATAATGAAAAACCACTCTTTACGCCGTATAAAGTTAATTTGGGTTTCTTGTGTGACCGCGGTGGCTGGCACAAGATTTACCAACCCTGGTAAGTTGCTTTAACTAAGTCAAGTTTACACTTATTGCTTAATATTAATTACTGCTGAAAACCCGTGGGGGTGTGGCTAGGCAAGGCGTTTTGGGCTACAATTGGAGTGGTGTGCCTGATGCCTGCTCCTGCTGTCTTTTTAAGGTGCTGAGGGCATTTTCACTGGGATGCGGATACTTGCATGTATATATTTGGCAAGAACTAACTGTAAGGTTAGGACTAAGTCTTTTTTGTCCTTGGGTATGTGTAATAGCCGTCTTAACATCTTCAGTGTTATGCTTTATTGTAAGCTACAAGGACTAAGGTTGTTATAGGCATAGTGATTATTATTGGGGCTTGTTTTAGTTGTAGTAATAGTTGCTATTGATTTAGGATTTGTTTAGTGGTTGGAGAAGTAGTTCTAGTGGATAACAAAAATGTGTTGTTGAGAAGTTAGAAGAGTAGAAAGGGGCAGGATTGTAGTGTTGTGGGCGGGTTTGTTAAGGTTTTATGTTCTTGTAGTTGAAATTACAACGATGGTTTTTCAGGCCAAAGGTCTTGGATAGAGGCCAAGCAGGAATTGTTATGACGTACTTTATACTATTTTTAAGTGTTAGTTTTATTTTGGGAGGACTAGCAGTTGCTTCCAATCCTTCTCCATACTATGCAGTAGTGGGGTTAGTGTTGGCGTCTATTGTAGGGTGTGGATGGTTAATGAGTTTGGGGGTGTCTTTTGTATCACTAGTGTTATTTCTGGTATATTTAGGTGGGATGTTAGTGGTTTTTGTGTATTCGGTTTCATTGGCAGCAGATCCATTTCCTGAGACCTGAGGGGACTGGCAGGTTGTTGGGTATGGTGCTGGGTTAGTTTTAGTGTTGGGGGGTGGGGTGTTTATTATAGGGCTATCTGAGTTAGAGTGGTTAGGGATAAACACGGTGGATAGTGGGGGTGTTTTATCTATTCGGTTGGATTTTGAGGGAGCGGCTATGTTTTATTCTTGGGGGGTGGGACAATTTTTAATTGCGGGCTGGGGTCTGTTGCTGACGTTGTTTGTTGTGCTAGAACTTGTACGAGGGTTGTCTCGTGGGGCAATTCGGGCGGTTTAAGGAGGTGTGGTTCAGAGAATAGTTTAATGAAAATGCCAGCTTTGGGAGTTGGTGATAAAGGTTTGATTCCTTTTTTTCTGAAGGGTTGGAAAAAAGTTTGGGAGCAACTGTTAAAGGTGTGTGTGGGTGGAATATTAGTTAGAGTAGTGAGGGCGATTAATTGGGGAGGTAAGAGGGTGAAAGGAAATGATGGGGTAGATTAAAGTGTAAACAAACAAATGAACAAATGACTGATGAAAGGAAATGATGGGGTAGATTAAAGTGTAAACAAACAAATGAACAAATGAATGATGAAAGGAAATGATGGGGTAGATTAAAGTGTGTTAAAAAAATTTAACAAATTGATGATGCAAATGTCTTAATTGGAAAATTAGGGGAATGGAAAGTTTGTAAAATTTGAAATTTTTGTTAAAAAATTTAAAAACAAAAATTAATGATGAATAGAGGGAAAGTCCCTAGATCATTGCAAAAAATGACAAAAGTTTTGTAATTTTTTGTGAAATTGACGACAAAAAATATGTCTGGTGTGCATTAATTAAATTGCAACTTGATGAGAGACGTAATGGAAAAACCAAGCCAACAGCACATGACAGTGCATCAGTGCAACAGTATGAGACCGAATAACACTTGAAACCATATCATTAATTTTCACGCGAAAGTGAGAAAACCGCTCGCCGACCATAAGGGGTACATGTCAACCATATATGGGAGCCCCCTGGCGGAGCACTCTGAAGGGCTTATTGAGATCTACCCCAAAAAAATAAACCAAAAGTTTAGAAGAGAGAAAATGCCACGATCACGAGGTCCAGGTTGGCCGAGCATCCCCAACCATTAGTAACGGAGCACAAGTTTAGGAAAATTAAGCAAGTTATGGCCCTGACCGAGGAACCAGAGGCGACAAAGAGCGAGTTATGAGAGTGGGTTATTGGTGGAAAGGGAAAGAATACACCTGAAGCTGGACATGATAAACATTACTAACGCCGGGTTGCTGGTTTCTCGTGAGGAGTATGACTAATAAATAACCCAGCACTTCTTGGTTGGTACATAGAGCAAGGTTAAGTGGTGAGTGGTCCATGGACCATGGATTTTAGGTTCTGTGACGTTCCTCGTATTGAGAAGGATTTTATGCGTAAATTAGCAGTTTTAGGTTTTAGTTCGTTTGGCGGGATTATTCCTAGAACATGACATGTTATGTCCTTGTGTGGGAATGTGCCTAGATCTGTGAATGACAAGTTTTGGATTGTATGGGAGATAGTATGGAAATTTGGATGGTTTTTGCAATAATAGTATGTCAGATTTTCCTACATGCATGTTATGTCTAATGTGGTGGAGGATGCTATGCAAAGTAATACATACCGTAGGGTATGGGGGGAGGGGGGGGCCCCTCCCCTTGATGTACGTGTTGATTGGAAAGTTGGGGGGTGCTTGGATATTTTTTGGAAAACTCTAAGAAAGGGGCGGCCTTCAGTCTTTGGTTTACAAGACCAACGTTTTTTATAAACTATTAGAGTGATTAGAGGTTGAGTATCTTATTTTCTAGGAGACTAGTAATGGGGAATAAGATGAGAATGATTGTGAAGTAGGTAGTTGAGGCGAGTTGTCCGATGATAATAAATGGATGTTCGACTGGTTGGCTACCGATTCATGTAAGGATTAAAAGATTTGTTACTAGGATTCAGAATAGAAGTTGGGAGAGAGGTCGGAAGGTTATAGTTCGTTGCTTTGACATGTGGAGGAATGGGGCTAGAAATAGAATTAAGACGGAGGCGGCTAGGGCTAGGACTCCTCCTAATTTGTTGGGGATTGATCGTAGGATGGCATATGCAAATAGGAAGTACCACTCAGGTTTAATGTGGGGAGGTGTTACTAATGGGTTTGCAGGTGTAAAATTTTCTGGATCTCCTAAGAGGTTGGGTGAGAATATGGCAAGTGTTATTAGAGGAATGAGGAGGAACAAAAGGCCTAGAATATCTTTTATTGAGAAATAGGGGTGAAATGGGATTTTGTTGCAGTCTGAATAAATACCTAGGGGGTTGTTTGAGCCTGTTTTGTGTAAGAAAGTTAAGTGGATGAGGGTGAGACCTGCAATTAGAATGGGAGGAGGAAGTGGAGGGCAAAGAACCGGGTAAGTGTAGGGTTGTCAACTGAGAATCCTCCTCAAGCTCATTCTACAAGTGTTTGGCCAATGTAAGGAATTGCTGAGAATAGGTTAGTAATTACTGTAGTGCCTCAGAATGATATTTGGCCTCATGGGAGGACATATCCTACGAAGGCAGTTGCTATTAGAGTTAAGAGGAGAATAACTCCTGTGTTTCAGGTTTCTTTATATAGGTAGGAACCATAGTAGAATCCTCGTCCAATGTGTAGGTAAATGCATATGAAGAAGAAGGAGGCGCCGTTTGCATGGAGGTTTCGGATTAGTCAGCCGAATTGAACATTTCGGCATGTATGGGCGACGGACGTGAATGCCAGGGTGATATCTGCTGTATAATGTATTGCTAGTAGGAGGCCAGTGGTGATTTGGATTGTTAGACAGATGCCAAGAAGAGATCCAAAGTTTCATCAGGCGGAAATGTTTGGTGGTGTTGGGAGGTCAGTTAAAGAATTGTTGATTATTTTTAGAAGGGGGTGATGTTTTCGTAAGTTAGGGACCATTAATTCTTAGTTCTGTGTAAATAAGATTATAATTAAGATAGATAGAGCGAAGGATCCTAGATAGGTTTTGATTAGTCCGGAGTGTAGAGTAGTTGAGATTTTGGATACTTTGAGTTGAAGGGTCACTAGTCCTTCTGGGTCTATTTTTTTATATCAGGATAGGTCGATTAAATGGGATGCAATGTTCTGGCCGTTGTTTAGGAGTTTAGTAGAGCTGAGGCGGTGTGTAAGGGGGTTAAAATATCCTAGAGTGCTGGAGAAGTTTATAGTGATATTTTGTTTGGGGGCAGAGAAGGTATGTGTGAGTTTTGATAGTTCTAATGCCAGAATGATGCCTAATGTTGTAATAATGATAGCAGTGGTTTCTGCGACCAGTGGTATGGTTATAGGAGGGGTTTTTGTAGGGGAGATATAAGAGGTAATTAATAGACCAGCTATAATACTTCCGAGAGCGAGACGAGTAATTGGGTTTGTGACTGCTGGGTTGTTTTCATTGATGGGAGTAATGGAGGGAATCTGGGTGTAGTCAGTTTGTACTAGTAGGGCTATACGTAGGCTGTAAGTTGCAGTAAAAGCTGTAGCTACGAGGGTTAGGAGGAGTGCTCAGGTGTTTAGGTAGGAGGTGTTAAGACTTTGGATAATGAGATCTTTTGAGTAAAACCCTGCTAAAAATGGTGTTCCTATGAGAGCTAAATTTCCGATTGTCAGGCATGAGGTAGTTGTAGGGAGTAGTTTCTGCAATCCTCCTATTTTTCGAATGTCTTGTTCACCGTTAAGGCTGTGAATGATAGACCCAGAGCAAAGGAAGAGTATGGCTTTAAAGAATGCATGCGTAGAGATGTGTGGGAAGGCTAGTTGAGGTAGATTTAGGCCAATAGTGACTATTATTAGTCCTAGTTGGCTGGATGTAGAGAAAGCAATAATTTTTTTGATGTCGTTTTGGGTAAGAGCGCATGTAGCGGCAAATAGGGTGGATAGGGCACCTATACAAAGGCACATAGTTAGGGCAATTTGGTTGTTACATAATATGTGGTGAGTGCGAATAAGTAGAAAGATTCCAGCAACTACTATTGTGCTGGAATGGAGTAGGGCAGATACAGGGGTTGGCCCTTCTATAGCTGCTGGGAGTCATGGATGCAGGCCAAATTGGGCAGATTTACCTGTGGCGGCTAGGATGAGCCCTAAGAGAGGGAGAAGGGATATTTGGTCTGGGGAGGATTGCTGTTGAATTTCTCAAGTGTTTATTGAGGATGCTAGTCATGCTATGCAGAGGATTAGTCCAATATCCCCAATACGGTTGTAAAGTACGGCTTGAAGTGCGGCGGTGTTGGCTTCTGCTCGACCGTGTCACCATCCAATCAGGAGGAAGGATATAATTCCGACTCCCTCTCAGCCGATAAATAAGAGGAATATGTTATTAGCGATGATTAAGATGAGTATTGCAATGAGAAAGATTAGAAGGTAAAGAGAGAATTTTGTGGTGTGGGGTTCTGAGGCTATATATCATGTTGTAAATTGAAGAATAGATCATGTTACGAATAGTGCAATAGGAAAAAACGTTAAGGAGTACTGGTCTATTTTAAGGCTAAAAGGGATTTTGAAGTTCGCAATAAATTTTCATTCTCAATAGAAAGTGGTATTTTCCATATTTAAGTAGATGGAGAGGATTATGGGAATTAAACTAACTATGAAGGAAGTTTTAACAGTGTGTATGATGGTTGTTGGAGAGTTTAGATAGTTTTTGGATAGGAGGGGGAGTAGGATGGGTATAGAGAGGGTAGCCAGGGTCAAGAATATAGAGGTGTTGAGGATTAATGGGAAGTCCATTACTTTTACTTGGACTTGCACCAAGATGAATGGCTCCTAAGACCAGTGGATTGCTATTATCCTTTAAAAGTAAGGGGGCTGAGGTCTTAGGCTCAGATGCAAGAGTTAGCAGTTCTTGTTGGTTAAACCTCCCCTCGGCAGGCAAGAAGAGTTTAACTTCTCTTTTTAGGATCACAGTCTAATGTTTGGTTTAAAACTATGCTTGCATGTGGGAATTCCTGAGGTTAGCTCTGGTTTTAGGATGAGGGGGAGGGAGGGTAGGATATGAAGTGTTATAAGGAGATGTTCTCGTGTATTTGAATTTTGGGTGGTTGTAATATAGGTTGGAGTTGGACCTCGTTGGGTTATAAGGAGTATGTAGAGGGTATAGGCTGCAGTTAGTAGAGTTGCGGCTCCGGTTAGGATAATGGTGAAGGTGGATCAGTTGAAGAGTGCAATTATGATAGTTAATTCAGCTATCAGGTTAGTGGTAGGAGGAAGGGCTATGTTTGTTAGGTTGGCCAGGAGCCATCAGATTCCTGTTAGAGGTAAAAGGGGTTGTAGGCCTCGTGTTAGAAGGAGAGTACGACTATGTATGCGTTCATAGTTTGTATTAGCTAGGCAAAATAGTATGGAAGAGGTGAGTCCATGTGAAATCATTAGGATTATGGCCCCTGAAAAGGATCAGTGGGTTTGGATTATTGTTGCGGCAATGACTAGACCTATGTGGCTTACTGAGGAGTAGGCGATTAATGACTTAAGGTCGATTTGGCATAGGCAGATGGAGCTTGTCATTAGTGCCCCTCATAAGGCTAGGGTTAAAAATGGGTAGTAGAGGTAGTCTAATAGGGAGTTTGTAATTATTGAGGTACGCATAATGCCGTATCCCCCAAGTTTGAGGAGGAGCGCAGCTAGGAGTATGGATCCTGCGATTGGTGCCTCTACGTGGGCTTTTGGGAGTCATAGGTGTAGTCCGTAAAGGGGAGCTTTCACTATGAAAGCGAGCAATAGGGTTAGACTTGATATGAGGCCTGTTCAGGAGTTTGTAAGAGATGAGTGTGAAAGTTTTATTATAGTGATGTGTATAGTTCCTGTTTGAGTGTGAAGATAGAGGATCACTACTAATAGGGGAAGAGAACTAATTAGTGTATAAAATAAGAGGTAGATTCCAGCACTTAAACGTTCTGGTTGGCTACCCCATCGTGTGATTAGAATTAGGGTAGGGATTAGGGTAGCTTCGAATGCGATATAAAATAATATCAGTTCTAAGGCTGAGAAGGCCAAGATAATGAATGGTTGGGTGAGGATTATGGTTATGGTAAAAATATATTTTCGTGTGGGAGGTTCTTGTTGAAGGTGATTTTGGCTTGCCAGGATTATAAGAGGTAGAAGTCAACAAGATAGAACTAATAAGGGGGATGAAATTTGATCAGTTCCAAGTCATGGTGATAGGTTTTTGCTAGGGTAATAGGTTGAAGGAAGTCATTGTAAGCTAGCGGTTGCAATTAAGAGGCTGTGCGAGGTGACATTGAGTCATAGGAATTTTGGAGGAGATAGGAGGGTTATGGGGAGTAATATGATTGTAGGGAGAATAATTTTTAACATTGTAGAAGGTTTAGATTGTGTAAATGATCCGATCCGTGAGTTCGGGTGGAAGCTACTAGGACTGCTAGACCGGCGCCTGCTTCACAGGCTGAGAATGCTAACATAAGAATGGGCATTAAGGTGGGGGATGTTGTTTGGGTTTGAATAGGTCATATGGAGAGGGCAATGTATATTGATAGTATTATGCTTTCTAAGCATAGCAGGGCAGAAATTAGGTGTATTCGGTGAAAGGCTAGTCCTAGACTACTTAGGGTGAAGGCAGAGTAGAAGCTTAAATGCAGAAAGGTCATTGAGAAAGTCACAGAGTAGGACTGTGGTTTGTTGAGCCAAAATCAACTGTCTTTGCTAGACCAACTTTCTGAAGTTATTCTGCTCATTCTAAGCCCCCTTGAATTCATTCATAAATTAGCCCTAGTGCGAGGAGGAGAATGACTGTGGAGGTTCATGTTAAGGTAGTGAGGGGGGAGAGGAGTTGAGTAGCCCATGGGAGGGGCAGTAGGAGGGCAATTTCTAGGTCGAACAAGAGGAATAAGATTGCGACAAGGAAGAATCGGATTGAAAATGGGAAGAATGCTCAGAAGAATCCTAGGAAGAAGAATGCTTCGGATGTAATAAATAAAATTATTCCGTAACGTAAGCCCTTTTGGACTGTAGGGGTATGGTGGCCTTGGAATGTGCTTTCTCGTACGATGTCACGTCATCATTGGAGTATCGCTAGGATTATAGAGAGTAGGCCTAGGAGTAAGAGTTGGATAGAGTTGTGGTGAAATCATATGGCTAACCCAGAGGTAGTGAGGAGGGTGGCTGCTGCTCCAAAAATGGGTCAAGGGCTTGGGTCTACTATGTGAAATGAGTGGGCTTGGTGTGTCATTAAGGGTTAAATGTTTTCTTGTAAGTAAAGGCTTAGAAGAAGTACAAAGACATACGCTTGGATTATTGCCACGGCCACTTCTAGAATTGTTAAGAGGAGTAGAATTGTTCTAGTTAGAAGGGACACGGTAGGTATAATGGGAAGGAGGACGGTAGTGGCTGTTGAAATGAGTTGGATGAGCAGGTGTCCTGCTGTGAGGTTGGCTGTGAGGCGAACTCCTAAGGCTAAAGGGCGAATGAGAAGGCTTGTTGTTTCAATTATGATGAGGGCAGGAATTAGAGGTGTTGGGGTGCCTTCTGGTAGGAGGTGTCCAAGGGAAGCTGAAGGTTGGTTTCGTAGGCCTGTTAGCAGGGTGGCAAGTCATAGAGGGAAGGCGAGGGCTAGGTTTATTGATAGTTGGGTAGTAGGTGTGAATGTGTAAGGTAGGAGGCCTAACAGGTTAATTGTTAGAAGTATAATTATGAGTGATGATAGGATTAGGGCTCATTTATGGCCTTTTTTGTTTAATGGGGTTATTAGTTGTTTTGTGATTAAATGGAGAAATCAGAGTTGAAGAGTTGAAAGACGATTTGTAACTCATCGATTGCCAGGAGAAGGAAGTAATAGGGTTGGGAATAACAGTGAGATGAGGATAAGGGGGATTCCGAGGAGGGTTGGGCTTATGAATTGATCAAAGAAGCTTAGGTTCATGGTCAGTTTCAGGAATGGGTTTTTATAGTGGGTAGTGTTTTGTTGGAGGGTGAGTTAGTTGGGGTAAATAGTAAGAGTTTAGGTTGAAGGATAAGAGAAAAAGTGAATCATGAAGTTAGTATGATAAAAAGTCAAGGTGCGGGGTTTAGTTGGGGCATGTCATTAAGGAGGGTGAATAATCCTCTTTCTCTAGCTTAAAAGGTTAGTGCTGGTTCATAACTTCTTAATGATTAGGATGTTAGAAGTGAAGATCAGTTTTCGAAGTGTGTTAGAGGGGCTGATTCTACTACGATAGGTATGAAGTTGTGGTTGGCTCCACAGATTTCTGAGCACTGACCGTAGAAGATTCCAGGACGGGTTGTGATAAAGGAAGTTTGGTTCAGCCGTCTTGGAATTGCATCGGTTTTTACACCAAGGCTAGGAACAGCTCAGGAGTGGAGAACGTCATCAGCTGTAACAATAATTCGAATCGGGGATTCTATTGGAATGACGATGCGGTTATCAACTTCTAGGAGGCGGAAATGACCAAGTGGTAGATCCATAGTTGGTAGTATGTAAGAGTCAAAAGATAAATCTTTAAAGTCTGTATATTCGTAGGATCAGTATCATTGGTGGCCAATAGCTTTGAGGGTGAGGTCAGGCTCATCGATTTCGTCTATCATGTAGAGGATTTGAAGGGATGGGAGGGCTAGTATAATTAGGACAATGGCAGGTAAGATTGTTCAGACTAGTTCTACTTCTTGTGCATCGGCGGTGTTGGAGGATAGTTTTTCTATAAGTATAAGAGCTAGTAAATACAGGACTAGGCTACAAATGGCTAGTGCGACTATTCGGGCGTGGTCGTGAAATTCAATAAGTTCTTCTATAATAGGGGATGAAGCGTCTTGAAAACCAAATTGAGAGTGGTTGGCCATGGAGTTGGGATGGGATGTACTGGGTTTTCACCTGTGATTTAGTCTTGACAAGACTATGTAATGATTTTACTAACAACCCATAAGAAAGAAGCATGAGTGGTTTGATGCGGTTGGCTTGAAACCAGCTTATGAGGGTTCGATTCCTTCCTTTCTTGTACTTGGACAAAAGCTGGTTCTTCAAAGGTATGGTAGGGAGGAGGGCAGCTGTGAATTCATTCAATGTTTGTGGAGGTAAGTTCTGGTTGCACTACTTTCCGTTTGGATGCGAAGGCTTCTCAGATAATGAACATTAGTATAATTCCAGCTACTATGGAGATGAGGGAGCCGATGGAGGATAGGGTGTTTCATAGGGTATAAGCATCTGGGTAGTCTGAGTATCGTTGTGGTATACCAGTTAGGCCTAGGAAATGTTGTGGGAAGAATGTTAGGTTGACCCCAAAGAATATTACTCCAAAGTGGGCTTTAGCTCATGTAGAGTGAAGGGTGTAGCCAGTGAACAGTGGGAATCAATGTGTGAAGCCAGCTAAAATGGCGAATACTGCCCCCATAGATAATACATAGTGGAAATGTGCAACTACGTAGTAGGTGTCGTGCAGGGCGATGTCTAGGGAGGAGTTGGCAAGAACGATGCCTGTTAGTCCACCAATGGTGAAGAGGAAAATAAAGCCTAGGGCTCATAGTATGGGCGGGTCTCATTTGATTGTTCCACCGTGTAGGGTTGCTAGTCAGCTGAAGACTTTAATGCCAGTGGGGATTGCAATAATTATGGTGGCGGATGTGAAGTAAGCTCAGGTATCTACGTCCATTCCAACTGTAAATATGTGGTGAGCTCATACGATAAAGCCCAAGAAACCAATGGATAATATGGCTCAGACTATGCCTATGTAGCCAAAGGGTTCTTTTTTACCGGCGTAGTAGGCTACAACATGGGAAATAATTCCGAATCCTGGTAGGATAAGGATGTAGACTTCTGGATGGCCAAAAAATCAGAATAAGTGTTGATATAAAATTGGGTCTCCGCCTCCTGCGCGGTCAAAGAATGTAGTGTTTAGGTTTCAATCTGTTAGAAGCATTGTAATGCCAGCAGCGAGGACTGGTAGGGAGAGGAGAAGTAGAACTGCAGTAATTAGGATGGATCAAACGAATAGAGGGGTTTGGTATTGTGAGAGAGCAGGTGGTTTTCTATTGATTGCTGTGGTGATAAAGTTGATTGCCCCAAGGGTGGATGAGACACCTGCCAGGTGAAGGGAGAAGATGGCAAGGTCTACTGATGCACCGACGTGGGCTAGATTTCCGGCTAGGGGTGGGTATACTGTTCATCCTGTTCCGGCCCCGGCTTCTACTGTAGAAGGTGCTAGAAGAAGTAGGAAGGATGGAGGAAGTAGTCAGAAGCTCATGTTATTTATTCGTGGAAATGCTATGTCAGGGGCACCAATTATTAATGGTACTAATCAGTTACCAAACCCTCCGATTATAATAGGCATTACTATAAAGAAAATTATAACGAAGGCATGTGCGGTGACGATTACATTGTAAATTTGGTCATCGCCTAAAAGGGTGCCTGGCTGTCCTAGTTCTGCTCGAATGAGGAGACTAAGGGCTGTGCCGATTATACCAGCTCATGCGCCAAAAATAAGGTAAAGTGTGCCGATATCTTTGTGGTTAGTGGAAAATAGTCAACGGTTGATGAAAGCCATAGGTAAGATGGCTGAGTGTAGAAGCGTTAGGTTGTAGTCCTTTTTACAGAGGTTTGATTCCTCTTCTTATCGATTCTGTAGTGAAGTTCATGTTGAGTTGCAAGCTCATTGATGTGCATTAAACATGCGCCGGGATCTAGTAGACAGAAGCCTGTTGGTTGGGGCATTTAGCTGTTAACTAAAATTTTATGGGATCAAAGCCCATCTGTCTAGGGGGAGGTTCTAGCTTAATTAAAGCATCTGAGTTGCATTCAGGAGATGCAGGTTAGTATCCTGTGTACCTTAACAGAAACTAAGAGGGATTAGCCCTTGTTTAAGGTTTTGAAGGCCTTCGGTTTAAATAACCTAAGTTTCTAAGGGATTGTGAGTACTATGGGAGATAGTGGTAGGAGTATAATTGATAAGGAGGTAAAGGTTGTGGTTAGGGTGTTAGTTGGTTTGTTAGTTTGTCATTGTTTTATGTAGTTAGTGAAGTTTGGGGGTAGTGTGATGGTTGCACAGTAGGCCAGTCGTAGGTAGAAGAAAAGTCCAAGTAAAGAGAGTAGGGTAATAACTGTGGCTACTACTGTTAGTTCTTGTTTTGTGAGCTCTTGAATAATTAACCATTTGGGTAGGAATCCCGTTAGGGGAGGAAGACCTGCAAGGGAGAGGAGGAGAGTGAGCATAAGGATTGTGGTTAGTGATGGAATTTTGGTTCATGTGGATATAACAGTGGATAGTTTTAGGGTATTGGTTGTGTTAAGGATGAAGAAGATGGCAGAAGTTGTTACAGTATATAGATAGAACGTAATTAAAGTCAGATTGGGGTTATAGTTGAGAATAATAGTTATTCATCCTAGGTGTGCGATAGATGAGAAACAAAAAGATTTTCTCTCTACTTCCTGTCAGCAGCGATACCTGGCCACTTCATGGGAAGCAGGGCTTCACCACACAGAGAAGCCGCTCAGAAGGCATGTATTGTAAAAAAATGGATTTTCCCCCTTTACTGTTCCTTTCCTGAGCTCTTGTCGCTGAGCTGACGCCATATATTCTGCAATGTCCCTTTGGTCCATTTGGCTCAACTGACCTGTCTGTATCGCCTCCCATGATCTTGCCCCCGATTCAGGGGACGAAGCCGACAATGCAGATGCTGCACCAGCCCTGCTCAGCAGTTGCCAAAGCACTGGTGTGATTAACCCCTTTGTAGCTCCCAATGCAAAGCACAGCACTGTGACGCCTGCAGTGAGAAAATGAACTCCAGCTCAGACAGACCCAACACATGTGGGATTCTGAAATGTCTCAGGGTTCCTTTGGTTCCACGATGCCCCTCTCAGACCTGGCAGTAGAAAAATAAATCAAAAAATTGAGAAGAAATCATCTTAAAGTCATGCTAAGCCTGTCTTCTACAGTCCAGAATCTATATATGTGTGACTGCAGATACTTGGGATGAGGGTAGATGCTCAGAGGAATTCATGGGTTTGATCTAGGAAACCTGTCCCAAAGTTTTCACTGCCTTTTCCTCCTTGGACATTTCCTGATGCCCGGAGGAAGCTCATGGCCAACAGCAGCAGGCGACCCTTGTATAACAAGGAATGAATGATGCTCCTCGTGCGGTGGTGAGACAAAGAGAAGTTTATTCAAAATTCCCACTCTTAAATCCCTGCGTACCATGTGACTTCTTCAACCAATGGAGTTATATGTGACTGCGCATGTCCCCTCGGGCCCATCGCCCTGGCACATCCCCTGTGCATCCAGACACGCCTCCCACACAGCTCCATCCCCCACTTCCTCCTCCTGGCTGCAGCTCTTGCACTTCTGCTTCTTCCTGGGCATCTCCCTGGCTGCCCTCCTGGGCAACGGCCTCATCCTCAGCGCCGTAGCCTGCCACCACCACCTGCACACCCCCCAGGGACTTCTTCCTGCTCCACCTCTCCCTCACACCCCCGGGCTGCCTCTGCACCACTCTCCCCAAAGCCATGACCAATTCCCTCTGGAACACCAGGGGCATGTCCTACTCAGGATGAGCTGCACAGGTGTTTTTTGCTTTTCTTCTTGATCACAGCGGAGCTTGCCCTTCTCACCATCATGTCCTATGACCGCTACGTGGTCATCTGCAAAGTCCTTCACTACAGGACCCTCCTGGGCAGCAGAGCTTGTGCCCACGTGGCAGCAGCTGCCTGGGCCACTGGGAAGCGGGTCTGGCCCTGGGGCTGCAGGAGCTGCCACCTGAGCTGATGATCTCCTGAGCAGTCCAGACATGCAGTCACTGTCCCTGTCCTCTGTTGCCTCCCTTTCTTGCTGCAGGACCAGAAACGACTGTGTTGCTCTGCTGGGCTGGGGCAGGGCAGGGAGATGGGGGGACCAGGGAGGGGTTGGTCTGGGCAGTTCCAGTGACTAGAAAACCCCAATGTTCATCTGAAGTGTAGGAGTGGGCAGGATGGGAGCATTACAGGGCTGAGGTGGCTCCAGGCTCTGGGAGTGGTAGCAGGAGCCCAGGGAGACACTGCCCCTGCTGCAATGAACTGCCTGTGTGTGTGCCAGGGAAGGACTCGTGTCTCTGAACATCCCCGTGTGTGCATCAGTCCAGCTCAGGGTTGGACACCTCTCAGAGCCCTGACACATTTCTCTGTGGGACTCCAGGAAAACCCCCGCTGTGCCAGGGAGTTACCAGATCCTTTGCTGTCACCCTCCTGGTGTCCTGTGTAATGATGAAACTAGAAAAGGTGATCATCATACCCTGGTAATTTTCTAAGAGGAGAAATGTCACTGCTGGAAAGAAGTATCACTGAAGAGGTGAGAAGAGGGATCATTGTTTCCTTCAGTCTGTTCCACAGCAGGTTCCCCTGGAGCCCCAGGGACACCTGTGGGGAACCCAGAGGGACAGAGAAAGGGCTGCCTTTGGCTCTTGCTGTGCTGCTCAGCTGGGCCGGGCTCCTGGCACACAGGGAAATCCTGGCAAGTGGGCAGCACTGCAGAGAGACAGCTCTGCCCAGGAGCAGCTCCTCTGCACAGCCCAGCAGGGCCGAGGGCACTGCCTGTAGGCACGAGAGAAGAGAAGAAAGGCAAAGGGAGGTTAAAGGCAGCAGAAAGATGGGAGGTGTTCAGCTGAGACACAACTTGGGGACACAACTTCACACTCCTCTGCAGAGTGAGTCTACAGGTGCAGGGCAATGTTGCTTGTGTTCCTGGAGGAATCTCCTAAAGCTACCACATCCCACAGCCTTGCACATCTGTCAGGACTCTCCCAGTTTCTCTGTTGCGCTGGAGGAGGATGTTCTCCAGGGCAGGCCTTCCCTGCAGCACCGTCAGAGGGACAGTGCAGGTGGGCTCCTTCTCCCAGGGGTGGCTGTGGGCTGGGAAGGTGGGGGTGCAGCCAGGAATGCCCGGGGCTGTCCTGCAGAGCAGGGTCCCTGTGCTCCGGGGTTCTTTGTGCCAGGGCAGGGACTTTGCTGCCTGCTGGGGTCAGGTCTCATCCTGCCTGGGTAGTTGCCCACCCCTCTGCAGGGAGAAGCTGTCGGTGGGTGGTGAGAACCCCAGCAGGAGCCAGGCAGGTTCTTCCTGCCGTTGGATGAGGTGTGTGTGGTCAGGGCTGTGGGAGGTCAGGGCTGCTCCCAGATCCAGATCACACCAGCACATTTCCAAGAGCACTGTCAAATGGGAAGGACAAAGCACAATTATTAGGAAGGAATGGAGCTTTTCTGAGTCAGTGTTTTCAGTTTCCTACTCCTGAGTAATCTGGGGGTTGAGAAATGGAAAAGGAGCTCCCATGTTGGACAAGTCACTGAGACTCCTGAGCTGTAACTTGGAATGCACAAGTGCTTCTGTAAGCAACTTCCTAAAGTGCTTTCAGCCTCTACTCTGCTTTTGACAGAAGCAGCATCACTTCTGCTGGACCCATCTGTTTTTTCTTTATCTGCCCTTTTCCACCTGCAAAAAGAAAAGTTGCCCAGTCAGTGCGCTGCAAACAGGCAGGTTTCTCTCAGGCCACAGTGAGTGCACAGACATTCAGATGGAGTGATGACAGGGAAGTCATGAATGGATTTCTGATGTTGAGTCTACTGTTTTGAAATCAGAAAATGTGGTGTTGAAGTCATCGTTAGCCTTTGAGAGGGAAACAGGAGAAAAATCAGATAAATTTGTTGCTAAAAATGAGTTGCTTCAAACTGAGGTTGACCACCTTCAAAGTCTTGTTAAAATTTGGATGATTATGAAACAGTCAACTCACGGATTACCCCCATCAATACTAGACAATGCTCGCAGTATAAAGGCATAAAACCCTCCCAGCCCCTCCAGGAACCCTCAAATCCCATCCCAGTCCCACAGGACACTCCCAACTTCCCCTTAAACCCTCCGAGGCCCCCAGACTGCCTCCCAGACCCACAAAAACCCACAAGATGCCCCCAAACCCCTCCCAGTTACCTCCAGCCCTCCCAGGGCCTTTCAAACCCTCTCCTAGTTGCCCCCTTCCCCTTGAGTATGCCCCCAAACACTCTCCCAGTTCCTTCCCACATCCCCGACGATTCCCCAAGACCCCTCACAGCTGCCCCAATCTCCCCAACCTCCCTCCCAAACCCCCAAACTCCCCCAAACACCTTCCCACTTACCCCCACGACCTCCAAGCCCTTCTCAGCCTCCCCATTCCTTCCCAAAGCCCCTCCCAGTTGCCGACCCGTCCCCCAGGCTCGGGTGAGGAGGTGCCCCAGGTTGACGGGCCCGCCCAGGCAGGGGCGGTTCCAGCAGCATGTCAGGAGCCACCCCGTGCCCCGAAAGCTCCCGCCCGCCCTGGAGCCACCTCAGCTGCCCCTACAGGGGAGAAATCCAGGCCGGAGCAGAGCAGGGGGCAGGGCCGGGCTGGGACCTCGATGGACGGGGGCACTGGGAGAGCAGGGGAGAGACCGGGATGGGCTGAGAGGGCACTGGGGGAGAGGGGAGACACTGGGATGGGCTGAGGGGGTACTGGGAGGGAGAGGGGAAAGTTTTTTGCCCCTTTCCTGGGCACTTGAACACCCTCTGCACCCCTGTTCCCGGTCGCGCCGGTTGTCCTTCCCCCCCAAGCCATGAACAGGTTTTGGGGCTCCCTCGTGGGTCGCAGCCAATAGAACGACTCTGCTGGAATGACGTCATTGCCAAATTCTGCTGGGCCCCTGTCCTTGTGCCGGTGAGTCACCCAATAGAACGTCGAAACTTCCGCGGGGGCTGCCGGGAGCGGGGCGGTGATGACGGGGGAAGGGAGGATCGGGATTGAACCCGATTGGTCCCGATCGATCCCGGTCCCAGGGTCTCCCCCCGTTGCGCTGTTTTTCACGTGCGGCCCCAACGAGGCCATGGTGGTGTGGGGTGAGTTCAGGGGGTCCGGGGGCTCCTGGTGACCCCTCCGAATCTCCCCCAAGACTCCTGGGGACCCTCCGCCTTTCCCCCTCGTCCCCCAAATCTCCTGTGCATCCCCTTAACCCTTGAAAATCTCCTGGGACTCCCTCCTGGGGACCCCCAAACATACTTCAGGACTCCGGGGCCCCTCCCGACCCCCTCCTAGAGTCTTTTGGGTGTCACCAACCCTTTACGGCAGATTCCTCCGTCCATTTTTCCACCCCGGGCTGCTGGGGGTCCACCCCCCCAAGAAACTACTGGGAACTCCCCAGTGTCCCACCACGAGATTCCTGGGTCCCTCCCCCCCTCCAACCCCCTGTGGGTGCCCCCATCCTTTCTTCCCCTCGAAAATATTCTTGGGGGTCCCCCAGTGTCTCCTCCAGCCCCCTCCTGCCAGGAATGGATTTGGGGGGATCTCCTTCCCCTTCCCTCTGGCCCGAAGGCAAATGCCCCCCCTGTCCTTCTTCCTTCGCCCCCAGGCAGAAAAGAGAAGAGAAACAGCCAGTTGGTCCTGGCAGGTGTGGGTGTGTGCAGGCTGTGGTTGAGTGGTTGAGAAGGGAGAGGAGGGGGCTGGTGTTTGGGCCAAGTCCAGCAGGTGATGTCTTTTGTATCTGGCAGTCCTTGGTCAGCTCCACAACCATCCAGCTGTCAGTGTTCATGACATACCCATCAGCCCTTCTCTTCTTGGCTCCTACACTTGTCAACCCTAAGCTGCTCCTAAGTTCTCTTGCTGTCAGTTCATAAAGAGGTCTTGTCAAGTGTTACTGATTTAGAAACTAAACCCTGACATCTTTGTCTTTGCCAAAGATGTATGTGAAAGGGCAGTGCTGTTGCAAAGCAGTGTTGAGCTTCACATTGGGTGACTTGGCAGCTTCCTCTGCATCACCCATGCACCCTGGGTTTCTTTGAAAAGTACTTTTCACTCCAAATGTGACACCACATTAGCCTGTAGGACATCCTGTCCCCAAATGGATAACTGTAAATATTAATAATTAAAAAGTGACCCCCTCCATTATTCAAGAAAAGCTTGTATCTCTGTACTAAAAGCATCCAAGGGTCATGTCCCCCAGTTTTCTATCTGACAAGGATTTGGAGGGGCTGCTTTGTGCAGGGAACCCTTTGGGGGCCCCTTGCACATGGGTAGGGCTGCACTCTGGGGGTGTGGGGCTTTGGTTCTTTGGTTGCCAGGGGCCACTGTGAGTCACTGAACCGGGGTGGGGACAATGGGCAGGGCTGGCTGGGACAGGCTGTGGCACCTGTGACATAAAAGGGAAGTGTCCCCGTGGGGCAGCTCTGCAGGGCCCATCAGGGGATGCTGCCCAGTGCAGCCTGTGCTGTAGGGAGCACGCACACAGGGAGAGGTTGGGCCGGACGAGGGTCAGGGTAGCAAGGCCGCCCCAGGGAGTGGGTTCTGCCCCTGCCTGCATGGCCCAGTCCCTGGCAGGAGCGCCTTGGGCAGGGCCCGGTGCTGCTGCTGGGGCAGGGGGTGAGGCCTTGCCGCCTGCCAGCTGCCTGGGCCCCTGTCCTTGCTGCACCACATCCCCGAGGCTCCATCCCCACTCCCCCAGCGCCAGCTCCCTCCTTTCCAGCCCCAACCAAGCCCTTCTCTGTGTCCTCCTGCAGGCCATGGCTTTCACAACATTCCTTTTGGTGCTTGTGCAAAGCATCATCCAGTCCCTGCAGGCGGTCGGGGAGGGGCTGCACAAGACTCAGTGAGCTTGGAGGTCTTTTCCAAGCTGAAGGACTCTTGGATTCTGTGATTGTGTGCTGGATTCAGTTGGGTCCGTGTTAGCAGCATTAGTTTGCTCCCAAAGTTTCCTCGCTGTCAGCTCTTGTGGCCTAAGGCTTGAGCTCCTTTAACTCCTTGTGCTGAGCTACTGATGGGAAACGAGAGGCCTCTGCCAGCAGATTCCTGGTGTTCCCTGTAGAACAGTGAGGGAGAAGGTGTAGTCAAGTGGGAAGAGGAGTACTGTTTGTGTGTGGCCTCCTATGTGGCCTTGGCACCTTTGAGGGGTCTGAAGGAGAAAAGAGTTTTGTTAAAGTGAGAAGTGAAATAGTGTGTTGGCTGTGGGAATGGGAAGGGAAGAGGAACGGAGAATGGGAAGGGAAAGAGGAATGGAAAGACATCTGCTGATGCTGTCGTTTGTTATGTTTGCATGTAGCAGGGTGTGGTGGAAGAAAAAACCAATTGGGAAAGATATGTGGCATGGAGAAACATCTATGGGAACTAGATGGACTTTTATACACTGGACAATTTATCCACCGGACTGACAGTTGTTCCCCAGTTTTACCCCAGTTTATTGCTGTATTGTCATGGAGTTTTATGTACCCCAGTTTACTGTTGAATTTTTATGAAGTTTGTTATACCTCCATATTGTTCCCCTTTCTCCCTCAGATTTTCCTGCCCAAAGTTGTTTGTCACCCTGTCCTCCCCTGCTTTCCCGCTCCTCTGCCACTGATTGGCTACAGTTCGCTGCAGTGCAAAGAGAGCTCCCATTGGCCCTTTCTCCTGGAGACTCCGAAGTTCCACCCGCCTTTTCCCTGTCTCCCTATCACACTTTTCCCTGAGTTGTCAGTTCCATGCTCCTCCCCAGTTCAGAATCCTCCCCTCAGAGTTACCTTATTTAAAACCCTGTTGTCCCTGAATAAAGTGGCATTGCTGCACAAACCCTCGACTGTACCAAGAACCGTTATTGCAGTACTCGGTCCCATTTCCCATCCCCCCGGACCATGGCAAGTGGCGCCCAACGTGGGGCACAGTTGAGGACTCTCATATTGAGAGAACTCCTGTGTCCTCACCTGGGTTCAGGCGACGCCAGGAGAGGCGATCGTCCCCGCCGGTCCTCCTCAGCAGAGCGGACGGCTGTGGGCTCAGCGGTAGCTGCACGGGTCGACGCACCAGACAGGTGAACTGCTGAGGACATTCCTCACCCTACCCTAACACCCACAGCCCGGCAGAACACCAAAGGGAGGACTTTCCATCAAGAGACTGTTGTTGAGACCCGACTAACATCAACATGGGACTCACACTCTCAACCTCCCAAAAATTTGTATACAGGCGCCTAAAAGACTTTGTAATAGAACACGGTCACCCCTTAGATAAAAAATTGGCAAAATCACTCGCCAGATGGCTCGACCACAAGGGTCACCAGCTTGCCGAGGACACCAGCGTAGAGCAGTGGCAAGCCATAGGCTACAGCCTCTGGCGGGACAGCGATAAGGGGGACCGTATAGCTAAAGAGGCACTCATCACATGGAGGTTAGTTCTGATGGTGCTACAGCACCAGATGATGAACAAGAATATCAGCCTCCCCAAGACAGACACTGAGCGGACAGAGAGGGACACTGAGCAGACAGAGACGGACACTGAGCAGACAGACACACAATATGGAGGGAGGGGGAAGAAACCATCGCGCCGAATTCAAAATGGCGTCGAGGAGGAGGGACCCAGGGACCACGCGGAGAAAAGGCGGGAAGGGACACCGCGGGAAAAATCAGCGCAGGAAAGGAGGAGGCGGGTTCCCTTAGCACCACCCTCCAGGCCGCCTCTGCCTCCACCTGATTGCATCAGATATCCCTCCCCCAGCATGCCCACGAGCACACCCACTTCCTCCAGCCCCACCTCTTCCCCGGATACATCACCTTCAAGGGGCAGAAGGGTGGCAAAGGACAGGGTCAAGGCGAAGGTCAGGACCTCCTTCCGGCAAGATGGCTGCGCCCATAGGCCTCACACCACCGAGGCCTACCCCGCCTGCCACCACCCTGAACCGGACGTAGACTTAATGCAGCACTCCCCTGAATGGCAGCTTAAGCTACCAGATATCTGGAGAACCTTCAGGGAGGAGGCTGCTAGCGCTAAAGACACTGAATTCCTAAAAGCATTTCCCATCTAGGTAGAGGAAGGAAGGGCCCCAGAGTGGCTGTAGGGAATTGGCTATAGAACACGGCTTGCCTAGGCAGTGGGAACATCTTAGATAGCGAGGTTACAGTGCCCTTGTACCCTGTTAGCTAGCTGGTAAACAGGACATTGTGATTAGCAAAACAAAAAGCAACTGAGTACCACCTGTGTCAACAAAGAAATGAGTAAGAGGTGAGATCAACATTTAAGCAGAACCAATAATGAGCTTAGCTTTTGCAATATGTATGAACTAATTATAAAGCATATATTAAGCTGTTAGCAATGATCAATAAACGAAGCTTGCTGATTCTCATATTGAGCGTCTCATTCTTCCCTCGTAACGACATGCTAAAAGATATGAAAAAGGTCATCGTCGAGTATGGGTTGGGGGCACCCTTCACCATCGAGTTGCTAGAATCCTTCTTCCTGGCCTATAAGCTGATACGTTACAACATAAGAGCAGTGATAGGAGGACTCTTTACAACAGTACAGTCCTCAGTATTTGAGGCAGAATGGAAAAAATTAATCACTGCATATGTCAATGACAAAATGGAAAGAAGGGGAATCTCAATTCAGCAGGCAATAGACATGCTCTATGGGGAGGGGAACTATTCGAGTAGGGGGGATCAAGCTCGAATTGACCCCAAATTTTTAGAAGCGACTAAAGAATTGGCATTAGAGGCCATGAAAAGGGTGACAGATGCCTATGTGCGGACGCCTTCTTTCACACTTATTAACCAAGGCCCAAAAGAACCTTTTGTAGAATTCATAACCAGGCTAAAAGAGGCAATCAGCAGGCAGGTCCACCAAAAAGAGAGCCAGGAAATTTTATTCAATAAATTGGTTATCAAAAAGGCGAATGAGGACTGTCAGAAAGCTTTGAAGATGTTAAAGGATCCCTCCCTACTCGAAATGATAGACGCTTGTAAAAATATAGGTTCCAATTCCCATAAAGCGCGTCTATTGGTTGCCACTTTCATGGGTCCCCAATCATGTTTCAATTGTGGTGAAAAGGGACACTTCAAAAAACATTGTCCTAAGTTAGTCCCCGAACCAAATTTGCCTAAGACCCTATGTCGGAGGTGTGGGAAGGGCCGCCATTGGTCTTCTAGTTGTAGGTCAATGACCAATATCAATGGTGAGCCCCTTCCCCCCAGGAGGTCCTCAGAGTTGAGGAAAAGGGTAACCTTCCAATCTTTGCCCGATCTTCGCCCTTGCTCCTGTGAACATCAGGGAAACGGGGAGCAGAGCGCCCAGAGGGGCGCGACGACACAAATAACCCCTGCTCTCCGCTCCATCCTGCGCCCAACACCGCGCCCAGCTACCCCATTACCCAAGAGCCTCTGAAAGACCTCATTCCCGTTCAGTGTGATCCTTTAAATTCAGCAGACCCTATCTCAGTTAAAAACCAGTGTGTTCCCCTAAATTGGATAATCCTTTCCGTTACTCACCCGTCTACTCACCTAAGCTCCTATGAGCAGGCCAGGGTTAGACCATCTGCCCCGGTCGATCCAGATAAGACTTACCTGATGATATCGCACTTTTCAGCAGTGGCTAAGGGAATAATTGTAGTGCCTACTCTCCTGACGGGACTAACGAACACAAATATAGCTATATGCCTAACTGTGCATCTCCCTCCCGTGCAGTTGGAGGACCGCTTCCCCGTGGTGAAGATGGTCTCCACCGACGAGCTGCTCTGCGTGGTGTCCCCAGATGAGGAGCGGAGGGAGGGATCACTGAGGGAAGTCCACTGGACAACCTCGGTGAAGACCTCTCGCCCTCTTCTAACATGTCTCATCTACTTTTCTCAACCTAGGCACCCTCAGAAAGTCAAGGTGGAAGGGTTACTCGACATGGGGGCGGATGTCACCATAATTGCCTCCAAGGACTGGTCGTACAGCTGGCCAGCCCAGACCACTGACATCAGAGTCAGCGGTGTAGGGGGATCGCAGTACCCCGTCAGGAGTAAAGAGGTAAAGAGGAACTCCGAAGTTCCACCCACCTTTTCCCTGTCTTCCTATCACACTTTTCCCTGAGTTGTCAGTCCCATGCTCCTCCCCAGTTCAGAATCCTCCTCTCAGACTTTAAACCCCTTATTTAAACCCCTGTTGTCCCTGAATAAAGTGGCATTGCTGCAGGAACCCTCAACTGTGCCAAGAACCGTTATTGCAGTGCTCAGTCCTATTTCCCATCCCCCTGGACCGTGGCAGCAGGGAGATTGCCAAAACTGAAACCAGTACACAGTTGAAAGCTGAACAAAACAACATTTATTCCAAAGAAAGTAGCAAACAAAATGAGAAACCAAGAGACAGAAAAGAGAAGGGAAACAAGCCCCCAAGACAACCCCCCATTCACTCAAGTGTTACTTACCAGGTTGTCTTACCGACCCCAGAATGCTTAGAATTCCCCATAGCAGAAGCTGCATCCTCATTATCCTCAATGAGCCAATTTTCATTAATGTGAGGAAAGCTGAGAGACTGTAGAAACATCAGTTGAACTTCAAAGTCTCCTGGTTTCTGTCTCTCCTCAGACTTAGAATCAGGGTTAGGGTTAGGGTTAGGGTTAGGGTTGGGGTTAGGGTTTAGGGTTAGGGTTAGAGTTAGGGTTAGGGTTAGGGTTAGGGGTTTTTTTAGGGTTAGGGAACGGGGTTTGCGCATAGCTTGCAGTCTCTTTTTTAGGGTTAGTGTTGCTATGCGCAAACCCGATTCCCTGACCCTAATCCTAAAAAAGTGAATGCAAGCTATGTGCAAACCCTGTTCCCTAACCTTAACCTTAAAAAAGAGACTGCAAGCTATGCACAAAACCAGTTCCCTAACCCTAACTTTAAAAAAGAGACTGCAAGCTACTAGGGTTAGGGTTAGGGTTAGGGTTAGGATAAGGGTTAGGGTTGGGGTTAGGGTTTAGGGTTAGGGTTAGGGTTAGGGTTCGAGTTAGGGTTAAGGTTAGGGTTAGGGTAAGGGTTAGGGGTTAGGGTTGGGGTTAGGGTTAGGGTTAGTCAGAATCTGTCTCAATGCGCGATCTAACTATCGTGGGTTTACCCCATTCCAGGAACGCAAACCGTAAACCCTAAAACCTAAACCCTAACCCTTGCTAACCTTAACCCTAACCCTAACCCCAACATCTCATAGCAGAGGGAGGGAGGGGCCTGATTCCTCATCAGATATATCAACAGTCAAAAACCTGTAAGCTCAGCTCTTGCCTTTGCAGGGCTTCACACCGTCAGCACTGGAGGGAGGGAGGGGCCCGACTGCTCATCAGAGGTATCATGCAAGTCAAAAGCCTGAAAAGTCTCCTAGAATGCATAAATCATTAACCATTTCAGTCTCTGACAATTGGTCCACACAGTAACTGCAAGCTATGCCCAAAGCCTGTTCCCTAACCTTAGAAGAGAGACTGCAACCCTCGAGATGTTGGAGGCTCGAGGCATGGTCTGTGACACTAATCATGGCTATAACTCATAACTTCTTGGAGTATGGGGACTTCCCTCCTTCATCCCCGGCAGATCAAGGCCACCACTTCAACTGACAGACATGGAAGCATCGCTGGACCCCGTGTCCAGCATCTGTCCACTCTCAGCTTTTCTTTCTCTTACTCTCCCTTGCTCTTCTCCTGCCTTTCTCTCCCCTATGCATTTTCTTTCCCCCCCCAAAGGTTATCTCTGTGTCACATTGTGGTATGACAGCACCCAAACTGCTAGCATGCCTGTTGATACAGAACTGTTAAAATAAACCTTGCCAGTATATGTTTTCAGACACCGATTATTTAGTGTCGTTTCACTTTAATCCACCCCAAGGGAATTATTAATAAAAACCTGAGTCACCCCCTCTCCCCTTTTCCTGGGGCGGGTTGTAACACCAATCAGCACTGACTCCGCCCAGGAGGCGGAGCCAGTGACGCAGAACAATCAACACGGACTCCACCTCTTGACTCCAGCCAGTGGGCGGGGCCAGTGCTCTATAGAAGCAGAGTACATACCTGATGGCGGTGGGTATTCTGCCAGACACGCAACAGAACAGCAACAGCAAAAGCAGAGACCGAAGAGAAAAAGCAAAAGATTCTGACAGCGGTGGGCACTGAATTGGGCTTATAGCCCGAGAGGGGTTTACTGGGCACCACTGCGTTCCTGGAATGGGGTAATCCCACGATGGTTAGATCGCGCATTGAGACAGATTCTGACTAACCCTTACCCTAACCCCAAACCTAATCCCTAACCCTTACCCTAACCCTAACCCTAACCCTAACCCTAACTCTAAACCCTAACCCCAACCCTAACCCTTACCCTAACCCTAATCCTAACCCTAGTAGCTTGCAGTCTCTTTTTTAAAGTTAGGGTTAGGGAACTGGTTTTGTGCATAGCTTGCAGTCTCTTTTTTAAGGTTAAGGTTAGGGAACAGGGTTTGCACATGGCTTGCATTTGCTTTTTTAGGATTAGGGTTAGGTAACAAGGTTTGCGCATAGCTTGCAGTCTCTTTTTTAAGGTTAGGGTTAGGGAAGAGGGTTTGCGCACAACTTGCAGTCTCGTTTTTAGGGTTAGGGTTAGGGAAAAGGGTTTGCGCATAGCTTACTTTCTCACTTTTAAGGTTAGGGTTAGGGAAAAAGGTTTGCGCATAGCTTGCAGTCTCTTGGTTAGGGTTAGGGTTAGGGAACAGGGTTTGCGCATTGCTTCCAGTCTCTCTTTTAATGTTGGGGTTAGGGGACAGTGCTCTATAGAAGCAGAGTACATACCGGACGGCGGTGGGTATTCTGCCAGACACGCAATTGAACAGCAACAGCAAAAACAGAGCCCCAAAAGAAAAAGCAAAAGATTCTGACAGCGGTGGGCAATGAATCGGGCTTATAGCCTGAGAGGGGTTTATTGGGCACCGCTGCGTGTCCGGAATGGGCTAAAACCACGATTGTTAGATCGCGCACTGAGACAAATTCTTCCTAACCCTAACCCTTACCCATAGCCATAACCCTAACCCTAACCCTAACCCTAACCCTAACCCTAACCCTAACAGTAACCCTGTCTTTTGCTAACCCTAAACCTAACCCTAACCCTAACTTTTGCTAACTCTAACCCTAAATTTCCTAACCCTAACCCTTTCTAACCCTAACCCTAACTCAAAACCTAACCCTAACCCTAACCCTAACCCTAACCCTAAACCCTAACCCTAACCCTAACACTAAACCCTAAACCAAAAGGAAACTTCCTTTGCTATGCCTACTGGGCGGAGTCAGTGCTGATTGGTGTTACAACCCGCCCCAGGAAAAGGGGAGAGGGGGTGACTCAGGTTTTTATTAATAATTCCCTTGGGGTGGATTAAAGTGAAACGACACTAAATAATCGGTGTCTGAAAATATATACTGGCAAGGTTTATTTTAACAATTCTGTATCAACAGGCATGCTAGCAGTTTGGGAGTTGGGCTATCAGTTGGGAGGCATGGCTGAAAATAGGAAACAACAGCCCTAATTCCCAGGAAAGAAAGCCTGGAAGCTTTGGCTTTGTGGTGCAGTTGGTGGGCTACACTGGGCACTCCATGGGCAGGCAGCAAGAGTTTTCTGGATCTGGAAGTCAATCTGGGGGCCTCGGAGTGTTTGAGGGGAAGTTGGGAGTGTCCTGTGGGACCAGGATGGGATTTGAGGGCTCCTGGAGGGGCTGGGACGGGTGTATACTGTGGGCATCGTCTAGTATTGATGGGGGTAATCAGTGAGCTGACTGTTTCATAATCATCCAAATTTTAACATACAATATGATTATTAGAATAAAAAGCAAAAAGGTAATATCAACAAAACAGTAACAGGGTGAAGCTCTTGGTTGAAGACTGGTTTCTTCTTTTTCTCCAGTGATTTTAATTCTTTTTTGTCTGGGTTTTAATCCCATCTTTGGCATTTTGCTGCGAACATTTTGTCCCCATATCCATTGGAAATTGTATTAACTGTTGATGAGAACAAAGTGGAATCCCAAGGTATGTGATATATTGATAGGATTTCACTGGTTGGCTTTTAATTTGTCCAGGTTTATCGCCATAATGCTTCTGCTCTTAAACCACTTGAATCAGAATGAATTGAGTTGTTTTCTGGGTCGGGTTCTCTTTTTGAGTCCAAGGTTTTTTAGTGGATTCAGTATCAGGCACAAAGGAAATTGAGGGAGGTAAAGAATAATCTTCCCTTTGTTCATTATCACAGGGATCACTCAGTCTATTTTCATTAATGTGAGGAAAGCTGGGAGACTCTAGAAACATCAGTTGAACTTCAAATTCTCCTTGTTTCTTTCTCTCCTGAGACTTAGAATCAGGGTTCTCTGTGGTTTCCCAAGTCTCAATGCCAGGGTAAGACACTGGTTTATGAAGTTGCCTGACCAAACCAGGAGCCTGTTTTTTTAGCAACAGTTTTCTCTCTGCACTCTGGCGCAACAAGACTTTGAAGGTGGTCAACCTCAGTTTGAAGCAGTTCATTTTTAGCAACAAGTTTATCCGATTTTTCTCCTGTTTCCCTCTCAAAGGCTAACGATGACTTCAGCACCACATTTTCTGATTTCAAAACAGTAGATTCAACATCAGAAATCCATTCATGACTTCCCTGTCAGCACTCCATCCAAATGTCTGTGCTCTCACTTTGACCTGAGAGAAACCTCAGGCAGGTGGAAAAGGGCAGATAAAGAAAAAACAGATGGGTCCAGCAGAAGTGATGCTGCTTCTGTCAAAAGCAGAGCAGAGGCCAAAAGCACTTTAGGAAGTTGCTTACAGAAGCACTTGTGCATTCCAAGTTACAGCTCAGGAGTCTCAGTGACTTGTCCAACATGAGAGTTTCTTTTCCATTTCTCAACCCCCAGATTCCTCAGGAGCAGGAAACTGGAAACACTGACTGAGAAAAGCTCCATTCCTTCCTAATAATTGTGCTTTGTCCTTCCCATTTGACAGTGCTCTTGGAAATGTGCTGGTGTGATCTGGATCTGTGAGCAGCCCTGACCTCCCAGAGCACTCATCCAATGGCAGGAAGACCCCACCTGGCTCCTGCTGGGGTTCTTGCCACCACGACCCAGTATGGGTCAATGGAATGGGGAGCAGGGTGGTGGGACCAGTAAGGACCAGTTAAGGGGGTTGGGGGCACTTCAGCATCTCCATCAAGGTCAGACCAGTACAGAGCAGCATAGACCAGTATAGATCGGTATAGACCAGTATAAACCAGTATGGACCAGTATAGACCAATATGGGTCACTGGAATGGGGAATGGGGCAGTGGGACCGATAAGGACCAGTTAAGGGGTTTGGGGGCACTTCAGCATCTCCATCAAGGTCAGACCATTATAGACCAGTATAGACCAGTGTAGACCAGTACAGACCAGTACAGACCAGTACAGACCAGTATAGACCAGTAAAAAACCAGTACGGACCAGTATGGACCAGTACAGGTCACTAGAACAGCGAGCAGGGTGGTGGGACCAGTAAGGACCAGTTAAGGGGGTTGGGGGCACTTCAGCATCTCCATCAAGGTCAGACCAGTACAGACCAGTATAAACCAGGGTAGAGCAGTATAAACCGATATAAACCAGTACGGGTCACTGAAACAGGGAATGGGGTGGTGGGATCAGTAAGGACCAGTTAAGGGGGTTGAGGGCGTTTCATCATCTCCGTCAAGGTCAGACCAGTACAGACCAGTATAAACCAGTATAGACCAGTATGGACTGGTATAGACCGGTATAGACCAGTATAAACCAGTACAGACCGGTACGGGTCATTGGAATGGGGAATGGGGCAGTGGGACCAGTAAGGACCAGTTAAGGGGGTTGGGGGCACTTCAGCATCTCCATCAACGTCAGACCAGTACAGACCAGTATAAACCAGGGTAGAGCAGTATAAACCAGTATAAACCAGTACGGGTCCCTGGAACGGGGAATGGGGTGGTGGGACCAGTAAGAACCAGTTAAGGGGGTTGGGGGCACTTCAGCATCTCCATCAAGGTCAGGTCAGTATAAAGCAGTATAGACCCGTATAGACCAGTATGGGCCAGTATAAACCGGTATAAACCAGTATGGACCAGTACAGGTGACTGGAACGGGGAATGGGGCGGTGGGACCAGTAAGGACCAGTTAAGGGGGTTGGGGGCACTTCAGCATCTCCGTCAACGTCAGACCAGTACAGACCAGTATAGACCAGTATAGATTAGTAGAAACCAGTATGGACCAGTATAGACCAATATAAACCAGTACGGGTCACTGGAACACGGAATGGGGTGGTGGGACCAGGAAGGACCAGTTAAGGGGGTTGGGGCACTTCAGCATCTCCATCAAGGTCAGACCAGTACAGACCAGTATAAACCAGGATAGACCAGTATAAGCCAGTATGGACCAGTACGGGTCACTGGAACGCGGAATGGGGTGGTGGGACCTGTAAGGACCAGTTAAGGCAGAACTCAGCTGGGACTTAGTGGTTTGGGGGTGGGCGTGTCCCTTCGTTAGGTGGGCGTGGTCTCTCCCTGGTGGGCGTGTCCCATCCCAAGGTGGCCATAGCCTCTGGAAGTGGGCGTGTCTTTTGCATCCTCTCCCCCTCCCTGAACTGGGAGCTCAACTCAGACTTACTGGGTTTTGGGTGGGCGTGTCCCCTCCCAATGATGGACCCACTTTCAGCCCCTCCCCCCACCTTTAAGGGCCCCCCCAAAGACCCTCCCCCCCTTCCTGCACCTCCCCAACCCTCAGGGTCCCTCCTGTCCCTCCCCCACCCTCAGGGTCCCTTCCTTCCCCTCCCCCCAGTGAACCTGCTACCCCTCCCCCACTCTCAGGAGCCCTCCCTGCCCCTCCCCCACCTTCAGGGGCCCTCAGGATCCCTCCCCCAACCTCAGAGACTCTCCTGCCCCTCCCCCACCCTCGGGGAACTTCCTACCCTTCCCCCACCCTCAGGGACCCTCAGGGCCCCTCCTTCACTTTCGGGGTCCCTCCCTGCCCCTCCCCAATCCTCAGGACCCTCCTGTTCCTCCCCCCACCTCGGGGTCCCTCCTGCCCCTCCCCCACCCTCAGGGACCCGCCTACCCCTCCCCCACCCTCAGGGACGGTCCTGCCCTTCCCCCACCCTCAGGGAACCTCCTGCCCTTCCCCCACGCTCAAGGACCATCCTGCTCCATCCCCACCCTCAGTGTTCCCTCCTTCCCCTCCCCCCCCCACTGGGGCCGTTACTGGTCCCTTACTGGTCTGTACTGGGAAGGGAGAGGGGAGGGGCCACCCCCTCGAGGCCCCTCCCCCCCAGTGACGTCACCGGGTCCCAAAAATAGCCCCGGGGGCCCCAACTGGAGGGGGAACCTGGAGCCGCTCCCAGTGTGACCAGTTCAGGTACTGGGAGGGACTGGGAGGGAACTGGGAGGGACTGGGAGGGACTGGGAGGGGGCAGGGCTTCCCCCCCTCCCCCCCCCTCCGTGTCCTTGGGGTGACCTTGGGGAGGGAGGGGGATGGGCCGCTCCCAGTGGCTCCCAGTAGCTCCCAGTAACCCCAGTAATGCCTCCGGTATCTCCAGCGACCCCCCCAGTAACCCCAGTGACCCCCCCAGTAGCTCCTAGTAGCTCCCAGTAACCCCAGTGTCTATCCCAGTAGCTCCCAGTAACTCCCAGTAATCCTAGTGTCCATCCCAGTAACTCCCAGTAACCCCAGTGTCCACCCCAGTAGCTCCCAGTAACTCCCAGTAAGCCCCCCAGTAGCTCCCAGTAACTCCCAGTAACCCCAGTGACCCCCCCAGTAGCTCCCAGTAACCCCAGTGTCCATCCCAGTAACCCCAGTGACCCCCCCAGTAGCTCCCAGTAACTCCAGTGTCCATCCCAGTAACCCCAGTGACCCCCCCAGTAGCTTCCAGTAGCTCCCAGTAACTCCCAGTGTCTCCCTCAGTGCTCCCAGTATGTCCCAGTTTAACCCAGTTCCCCCCCCGTGGGCCCTGGGCCGGGTGGGGGACGGGCGGGCTCACATTTCCATGGCAACATCCCTTTCCCTCTGGCCCAGTTTCTCCCAGTTCCTCCCAGTTTAACCCAGTTTTTCCACATTTTTCCCCATTTTTCCACATTTCCCCCCATTTTCCCCATTTTTCCCAGATTTTTCCCCCATTTTTCCACATTTTCCTGAATTTTTCCCCATTTGCCCTCCATTTTCCAGATTTTTCCCATTTTCCCCCATTTTCCCAGATTTTTCCCCATTTTTTCCACATTTTTCCCACATTTTCCCAGATTTTCACACATTTTTCTCCAGATTTTCCCAGATTTTTTTTCCCATTTTTTCCACATTTTCCCCCATTTTTTCTCACATTTTCCCAGATTTGCCCAGATTTCTTCCCCCATTTTCCTGGATTTTTCCCAGAATTTCCCATATTTCCCCCATTTTTCCAAAATTTTTTTGATCTTTCCCCATTTTTCCCCATTTCCTGGATTTTCTCCCATTTTTTCCACATCTTCCCAGATTTTTCCTCATTTTTCCCAGATTTTCCCAAGATTTTTTCCCATTTTTTTAAATCTTTCCCCATTTTTCCCCATTTTCTGAGATTTTTTCCCATTTTTCTCCATTTTCCCCCATTTTCCCCAGAATTTCCAGCATTTCCCCCCCAGTTTGTCCCCATTTTCCCAGATTTCTCCCAGATTTTCCCAGATTTTTCCCTATTTTTTCCCCATTTTCCCGGATTTTCCCCAGATTTTTCCTCCACTTTTCCCAGAATTTCCCACATTTTCCCAGATTTTTCCCACATTTTTTCCCATTTTTCCCACATTTTCTCAGATTTTTCTCCAGATTTTCTTCCAGATTTTCCCACATTTTCCCACATTTCCCCCCATTTTTCATGATTTTTCCCGATTTTCCCCATTTTTCCGGATTTTTTTCAAATCTTTTCCCATTTTCACACATTTTTCCTCATTTTCCCCCATTTTTACAGATTTCTCCTCATTTCCCCCATTTTCCCACAGTTTTTCCCAATTTTTTCACATTTTCCCAGATTTTTCCCCATTTTCCCCAGATTTTTCCCCATTTTGCCCCCATTTTCCATGATTTTTCCCCATTTTCCCACATTTTCCCAAATTTTTTCCCACATTTTCCCAGATTTTCTCCCTATTTCCCCAGATTTTTCCTCATTTTGCCCATTTTTTCCCAGATTTTTTCCCAATTATTTTCCCCATTTTCCCAGATTTCCCCCCTTTTTTTCCCACATTTCCCTGGATTTTTTCCCAATTTCCCCCCAGTTTCCATGATTTTTCCCACATTTTTTCCACATTTTCCCAGATTTTTCCTCATTTTCCCCCATTTTTCCCAGATTTTTCCCCATTTTTCTCACATTTTTTTCCCCATATTTCCAGATTTTCCCAGAATATTCCCCATTTCCCCCCCATTTTTTCCCTATTTTCCCAGATTTTTCCCTTTTTTTTCCCCTTTCCCCCCCATTTTTTCCACATTTTTCCCAGATTTTCTCCCATTTTCCCCAGAATTTCCCAGGTTTTTTCCCAATTTTTCCCCATTTTCCCAGTTTTTTCCCAATTTTTTCCCCATTTTCCCAGATTTTTTCTCCATTTCCCCCCATTTTCCCAGATTTTCCCCCCATTTTTCCCACATTTTCCCAGATTTTCACACATTTTTCCCCATTTTCCCCCTTTTTTTCCTCATTTTTCCATATTTTCCCATATTTTTCCCCATTTTCCCCAGAATTTCCCACATTTTCCCCCATTTTTCCCCATTTCCCCGGATTTTTCTCACATTTTTCCCAGAATTTTCCGCAATTTCCTCATTTTCCCACATTTTCCCACATTTTTCACCATTTTCCTGATTTTCCCCCCATTTTGCCCACATTTTCACAGATTTTTCTCCAGATTTCCCCCACATTTTTCCCCCATTTCCCCACATTTTCTTGGATTTTTGGGTCCCCAGTTTTCCAAATTTCCCAAATTTCCCCAGTGGGAAAAAATGGGGGGAAAAAACCAGGAATTTGGGGGAAAATGGGGAAAAATTGGGGAAAAAAGTGGGAAATTTGTTGAACACGAATGAAAAATTGGGAAAAATGGGGAAAAATTGGGGAAAAAAGTGGGAAATTTGGGGAAAATTGATAAAAATGGGGAAAAATGGGGGGAAATTTAGGAAAACTGGGGGAAAATCCGGGAAAATGTGGAAAAACGGGGGAAATTTTGGGGAAAAAGTCAGAAATTTGGGGAGATGGGGGATTTTGAGGGGAAATGGAGGGAAAACTGGGAAAAAAGTAAGAAATTTGGGGAAAACGGGTGAAAAATCAGGAAAAATGGGGGATAATTGGGAAAAATTAGGGGAAATTTAGGAAAAAATTGGGGAAAAATGGCGGAATTTGGGGAAAATGGGGAAATTTGGGGAAAATGGGGTGAATTGAGAAAAAAATGGGGGAATTTGGGTAAAATTGGATGAAAAATTGGGGAAAGTTGGGAAAAATGGGGAGAAATTTGGGGAAAATGGGAAAAAATGGGGGAAATTTGGGAACAATGGAAGGAATTTGGAAAAGAAATGGGGAAAAATTGAGAAAAATGGGGAAATTTGGGAAAAATGGGGGAAATGGGGGGAAAATTGGGGAAAGAGTGGGAAATTTGGGAGAAATGGATGAAAAACTGGGAAAAATGAGGGGAAATTTGGGAAAAACTTGGGTGTCCCCACCAGGTTCGGCCCCGCCATGGTCCCGATAGCCCCGGGATCAGGTGAGACCCCTACCCCATGCCCTGACCCATCCCCCTCCCCGAGGTCACTGCCCTGACCCCCCGAGTCCAGGCTGTGAACCCCTCCCCCACCCCATGGCCCCCCCCACACTTTATGGCCCCTTCCCCATTCTGTGGCCCCTACCCCATTCTGTAGCCCCTACCCCACTGTGTGACCCCTCTCCCACTTCATGGCCCCTCCCCCACTCTCTGACTCCTCCCCCACTCTATGGCCCCTCATCCACTTTATGGCCCCTCCCCCACTCTCAGACCCTTCCCCCACTTTATGGCCCCTCCCCCACTCTGTGGCTCCTCCCCCACTCTGTGACCCCTCCCCCATTCTGTGACCCCTCTCCCACTCGGTGGCCCCTCCCCCACTTTACGGACTCTCCCCCACTCGGTGACCCCTCCCCCACCGACAGCTTCTCCCTGCAGAGAGAACAGACAACACACTATTTCACTTCTCACTTTAACAAAGCTCTTTTCTCCTTCAAGCCCCTCAAAGGCGCCAAGGCCACATAGGAGGCCACACACAAACAGTACTCCTCTTCCCACTTGACTACACCTTCTCCCTCACTGTTCTACAGGGAACACCAGGAATCTGCTGGCAGAGGCCTCTCCTTTCCCATCAGTAGCTCAGCACAAGGAGTTAAAGGAGCTCAAGCCTTAGGCCACAAGAGCTGACAGTGAGGAAACTTTGGGAGCAAACTAATGCTGCTAACACGGACCCAGCTGAATCCAGCACACAATCACAGAATCCAAGAGTCCTTCAGCTTGGAAAAGACCTCCAAGCTCACTGAGTCTTGTGCAGCCCCTCCCCGACCGCCTGCAGGGACTGGATGATGCTTTGCACAAGCACCAAAAGGAATGTTGTGAAAGCCATGGCCTGCAGGAGGACACAGAGAAGGGCTTGGTTGGGGCTGGGAAGGAGGGAGCTGGCGCTGGGGGAGCGGGGATGGAGCCTCGGGGATGTGGCGCAGCAAGGACAGGGGCCCAGGCAGCTGGCAGGCGGCAAGGCCTCACCCCCTGCCCCAGCAGCAGCACCGGGCCCTGCCCAAGGGTCGGGAGGGGCCCCGGAGTCCTGAAGAGTGTTTGGGGGTCCCCAGGAGGGAGTCTGGGGGTCTGAGGTGGTCCCAGGAGATTTTCAAGGGTTAAGGGGATGCACAGGAGATTTGGGGGAGGAGGGGGAAAGGCGGAGGGTCCCCAGCATTCTTGGGGGGATCTGGGCAGTTCCCGAGAGTCTTGGGAGAGATTCGGAGGGGTCACCAGGAGCCCCCGGACCCCCTGAACTCACCCCACACCACCATGGCCTCGTTGGGGCCGCACGTGAAAAACAGCGCGGCGGGGGGAGACCCTGGGGCCGGGATCGATCGGGACCAATCGGGTTCAATCCCGATCCTCCCCTCCCCCGCCCCCCCCCGCCCCGCTCCCAGCAGCCCCCGCGGAAGTTTCGACGTTCTATTGGGTGACTCACCGGCACAAGGACAGGGGCCCAGCAGAATTTGGCAATGACGTCATTCCAGCAGAGCCGTTCTATTGGCTGCGACCCACGAGGGAGCCCCAAAACCTGTTCATGGCTTGGGGGGGAAGGACAGCCGGCACGGCCGGGAACGGGGGTGCAGAGGGTGTTCAAGTGCCCAGGAAAGGGGCAAAAAACTTTCCCCTCTCCCTCCCAGTGCCCCCTCAGCCCATCCCAGTGTCTCCCCTCTCCCCCAGTGCCCTCTCAGCCCATCCCGGTCTCTCCCCTGCTCTCCCAGTGCCCCCGTCCATCGAGGTCCCAGCCCGGCCCTGCCCCCTGCTCTGCTCCGGCCTGGATTTCTCCCCTTCAGGGGCAGCTGAGGTGGCTCCAGGGCGGGCGGGAGCTTTCGGGGCAGGGGGTGGCTCCTGACATGCTGCTGGAACCGCCCCTGCCTGGGCGGGCCCGTCAGCCTGGGGCACCTCCTCACCCGAGCCTGGGGGACGGGCCGGCAACTGGGAGGGGCTTTGGGAAGGAATGGGGAGGCTGAGAAGGGCTTGGAGGTCGTGGGGGTAAGTGGGAAGGTGTTTGGGGGAGTTTGGGGGTTTGGGAGGGAGGTTGGGGAGATTGGGGCAGCTGTGAGGGGTTTTGGGGAATCGTCGGGGATGTGGGAAGGAACTGGGAGAGAGTTTGGGGGCATACTCAAGGGGAAGGGGGCAACTAGGAGAGGGTTTGAAAGGCCCTGGGAGGGCTGGAGGTAACTGGGAGGGGTTTGGGGGCATCTTGTGGGTTTTTGTGGGTCTGGGAGGCAGTCTGGGGGCCTCGGAGGGTTTAAGGGGAAGTTGGGAGTGTCCTGTGGGACCGGGATGGGATTTGAGGGTTCCTGGAGGGGCTGGGAGGGCTTTATGCCTTTATACTGCGGGCATTGTCTAGTATTGATGGGGGTAATCCGTGAGTTGACTGTTTCATAATCATCCAAATTTTAACAAGACTTTGAAGGTGGTCAACCTCAGTTTGAAGCAGCTCATTTTTAGCAACAAATTTATCCGATTTTTCTCCTGTTTCCCTCTCAAAGGCTAACGATGACTTCAACACCACATTTTCTGATTTCAAAACAGTAGACTCAACATCAGAAATCCATTCATGACTTCCCTGTCACCACTCCATCCGAATGTCTGTGCACTCACTGTGACCTGAGAGAAACCTGCCTGTTTGCAGCGCACTGACTGGGCAACTTTTCTTTTTGCAGGTGGAAAAGGGCAGATAAAGAAAAAACAGATGGGTCCAGCAGAAGTGATGCCGCTTCTGTCAAAAGCAGAGCAGAGGCTGAAAGCACTTTAGGAAGTTGCTTACAGAAGCACTTGTGCATTCCAAGTTACAGCTCAGGAGTCTCAGTGACTTGTCCAACATGGGAGCTCCTTTTCCATTTCTCAAGCCCCAGATTCCTCAGGAGTAGGAAACTGAAAACACTGACTGAGAAAAGCTCCATTCCTTCCTAATAATTGTGCTTTGTCCTTCCTATTTGACAGTGCTCTTGGAAATGTGCTGGTGTGATCTGGATCTGGGAGCAACCCTGACCTCCCACAGCCCTGACCACACACACCTCATCCAACGGCAGGAAGAACCTGCCTGGCTCCTGCTGGGGTTCTCACCACCCACCGACAGCTTCTCCCTGCCGAGGGGTGGGCAACTACCCAGGCAGGATGAGACCTGACCCCAGCAGGCAGCAAAGTCCGTGCCCTGGCACAAAGAACCCAGGAGCACAGGGACCCTGCTCTGCAGGACAGCCCTGGGCATCCCTGGCTGCACCCCCACCTTCCCAGCCCACAGCCATCCCTGGGAGAAGGAGCCCACCTGCGCTGTCCCTCTGACGGTGCTGCAGGGAAGGCCTGCCCTGGAGAACATCCTCCTCCAGCGCAACAGAGAAACTGGGAGAGTCCTGACAGATGTGCAAGGCTGTGGGATGTGGTAGCTTTAGGAGATTCCTCCAGGAACACAAGCGACATTGCCCTGCACCTGTAGACTCACTCTGCAGAGGAGTGTGAAGTTGTGTCCCCAAGTTGTGTCTCAGCTGAACACCTCCCATCTTTCTGCTGCCTTTAACCTCCCTTTGCCTTTCTTCTCTTCTCTCGTGCCTACAGGCAGTGCCCTCGGCCCTGCTGGGCTGTGCAGAGGAGCTGCTCCTGGGCAGAGCTGTCTCTCTGCAGTGCTGCCCTCTTGCCAGGATTTCCCTGTGTGCCAGGAGCCTGGCCCAGCTGAGCAGCACAGCAAGAGCCAAAGGCAACCCTTTCTCTGCCCCTCTGGGTTCCCCACAGGTGTCCCTGGCGCTCCAGGGGAACCAGCTGTGGGACAGACTGAAGGAAACAATGATGTTCCCTCTTCTCCCCTCTTCAGTGACACTTCTTTCCAGCAGTGACACTTCTTTCCAGCAGTGACATTTCTCCTCTTAGAAAATTACCAGGGTATGATGATCACCTTTTCTAGTTTCATCATTACACAGGACACCAGGAGGGTGACAGCAAAGGATCTGGTAACTCCCTGGCACAGCGGGGGTTTTCCTGGAGTCCCACAGAGAAATGTGTCAGGGCTCTGAGAGGTGTCCAACCCTGAGCTGGACTGATGCACACACGGGGGTGTTCAGAGACACGAGTCCTTCCCTGGCACACACACAGGCAGTTCATTGCAGCAGGGGCAGTGTCTCCCTGGGCTCCTGCTACCACTCCCAGAGCCTGGAGCCACCTCAGCCCTGTAATGCTCCCACCCTGCCCACTCCTACACTTCAGATGAACATTGGGGTTTTCTAGTCACTGGAACTGCCCAGACCAGCCCCTCCCTGGTCCCCCCATCTCCCTGCCCCGCCCCAGCCCAGCAGAGCAGCACAGTCGTTTCTGGTCCTGCAGCAAGAAAGGGAGGCAATAGAGGACAGGGACAGTGACTGCATGTCTGGACTGCTCAGGAGATCATCAGCTCAGGCGGCAGCTCCTGCAGCCCCAGGGCCAGACCCGCTTCCCAGTGGCCCAGGCAGCTGCTGCCACGTGGGCACAAGCTCTGCTGCCCAGGAGGGTCCTGTAGTGCAGGGCTTTGCAGATGGACATGTAGCAGTCGTAGGACATGATGGTGAGAAGGGCAAGCTCTGCTGTGATCAAGAAGAAAAGCAAAAAACACCTGTGCAGCTCATCCTGAGTAGGACATGCCCCTGGTGTTCCAGAGGGAATTGGTCATGGCTTTGGGGAGAGTGATGCAGATGCAGCCCGGGGGTGTGAGGGAGAGGTGGAGCAGGAAGAAGTCCCTGGGGGGTGTGCAGGTGGTGGTGGCAGGCTACGGTGCTGAGGATGAGGCCGTTGCCCAGGAGGGCAGCCAGGGAGATGCCCAGGAAGAAGCAGAAGTGCAAGAGCTGCAGCCAGGAGGAGGAAGTGGGGGATGGAGCTGCTGTTGGCCATGAGCTTCCTCCGGGCATCAGGAAATGTCCAAGGAGGAAAAGGCAGTGAAAACTTTGGGACAGGTTTCCTAGATCAAACCCATGAATTCCTCTGAGCATCTACCCTCATCCCAAGTATCTGCAGTCACACATATATAGATTCTGGACTGTAGAAGACAGGCTTAGCATGACTTTAAGATGATTTCTTCTCAATTTTTTGATTTATTTTTCTACTGCCAGGTCTGAGAGGGGCATCGTGGAACCAAAGGAACCCTGAGACATTTCAGAATCCCACATGTGTTGGGTCTGTCTGAGCTGGAGTTCATTTTCTCACTGCAGGCGTCACAGTGCTGTGCTTTGCATTGGGAACTCCAATGGGGTTAATCACACCAGTGCTTTGGCAACTGCTGAGCAGGGCTGGTGCAGCATCTGCATTGTCGGCTTTGTCCCCTGAATCGGGGGCAAGATCATGGGAGGCGATACAGACAGGTCAGTTGAGCCAAATGGACCAAAGGGACATTGCAGAATATATGGCGTCAGCTCAGCGACAAGAGCTCAGGAAAGGAACAGGAAAGGGGGAAAATCCATTTTTTTACAATACATGCCTTCTGAGCGGCTTCTCTGTGTGGTGAAGCCCTGCTTCCCATGAAGTGGCCAGGTATCGCTGCTGACAGGAAGTAGAGAGAAAATCTTTTTATTTTCCTCTTCACTTATGCATGCGCAAACTTTGGCTTTTGCTTTAGTAAAGTACCTGATCTCAAGGTAGAAATAATTTTCCATCTTATTCTGTCTCTTCTGTCTGGCTGGGAAGGGCAGCAATAGAGCAGCTTTTTGGGCACCTGGCATCCAGGTAAGGTCAACCCACTGCAACATTGCAGGGTCTCATGGAACCAAAGGACTGCTGGGAGACTGGGGGAACTCACGGAATCAAGTGGCCGTCGTGGCACTGCCCTGCCTCATAGAAGCAAATGTTCCCTGGGAAACTACAGAAACCAGGGACTTAAGGGACATCATTGGGATGTGCGGGACCTCATGGAATTAAACAAACCGTGGGATATCTTTGGAACTTCATGGAATCAAAGGGATAAAACAAAAGAATTAAACCCCATGACCAGAAACCATTGGATCGAACATTTCTTTAATATGCCAGCTGGGGATTCATGGGGGTACTCTGCCATGCATGAATCAAAGAATCAGTATAAATTTCAGAGTATAAATACAGTGATACTTGAAAGACCCTCCCCTTCACAAGCAGTCCAAAATTCTCTTCTGATTTTCGGGTCAAATAGCCTCTTGGATTTTATTCGTGGAGCAAGACTGCCATCTAGCGTCCATTTCTTCTGGGAGGGGCAGTCATTTTCACAGAGTGGTCTTTCTCCCTTAGCAGGCCTCGTAGCATCTCTGATTGATCTATCCGACCCCTAACCCCTAAACTAAATGCTTTAGGACCAGCTAAGACGTATCTTAGAACTTCCCATTTGCTTAAACAATGTAAGACTTTCTTCTTAACAGAACAATTAAACAATTAAACAAGTTTTCTGAGGCCTGTAAGCTAATTTCTTGAAGATGGGCATATGATACACTCTATTAGTTTCCATGTATCATCTACATTCTCTCTCCTACAACTAATTGTAGTCTTAAAAGAAAAGAAAAGACTGCTACCATGCCAAGAAAGCAAACCCCTTTGTTGATTAGGAGTTTTATCTAAGAAAAACTTCTGATTTACGAAGCCATTAAGGATGGAGATCCTCTCTCATTTCAGTGCCATTGTGACAATATGGGGCCTCATGGAACACATGGAACAGAGAACACTGTACATTCCCAGCAATCAAGGGGCCATTGTAACACTCCAGGGCCTCATGGAAGACGGAGGCCCCGCAGAGAGACCTCAAATCAGAGGTTTGGGCAATCCTCAACCAGAGGAAGTTCAACAAGGGGAAGTGCCAGATTCTGTCCCTGTGATGGGGCAACCCTGAATGTCCGGACAGACTGGGAATGATATTCTGCATAGCAGCGCTGGAAAATGGCCTCTGGGGTCCTGGTGGATGGTCAGTTGGCCAAGAGTCAGTGGTGCTCTGGCGGGGGCTCACTGCTCGGTCACAGGAGGGTTTTCAGACACACGAGTCCTTCGCTTGCACACAGACACAGACAGTTCATGGCAGCAGGGGCAGTATCTCCTGGGGTTCCTGCTGCCACGCCAGGAGCCTGGATGCACCTAAGCCCTTGTGGGGTGCCACCTGCTCTGCCACTATCTGAGATGCCCCACCGCCTGAGAGATGGAAACGAGGAGCTCTGTCCAAGAGAAGCACATCCCAGAGCTGCACGCATGGGCTTTGCCGGGATTTAGAACCGTAAATGCAATGTGACACCGAGGCACTCTTTGTCCCACATAACTTCAAGGTCTCCCCAGGAGGTTGATGGCAATTGTTCTTGCTCAGGGTCATCTCCCCACACCAACAGCAGGTGTGTGCTCAAGACTTGTCTGTGCAATGCAAACAGATACACGCTGTCTAGTTCTTCCGGTCTCTCCAAGGAAGGCAAAAGAATCTCTGTGTGCCGGGTGAGAAGCCAGTGCTGGAAGTTGTGGTTCTACTGTGAGTGCCAAGAGCGGATGGCAGGTCTGTGATGAATGCCCTGAGGAGATGACCTGGGTTTTCCAGTACACATGGCAATAGATCACACCCTGCTTTGGTGGTCATTTATGTCCTACGGAGGTGACAGAGATGGGAAAGAGAATGAAATTTTTGAATGTGCCTCTGAGTGTCCCTCAACCTGCTGCAAATGTGCAGATTCCAGTACATCCAGTTCAGGTGTGAGAGGCTGTTCCCTGGTCCTCTGAGCAAGAAGAGCTGGACGAGGGGACACAGCAGAACTCGCTTACTGAGACTGCATCTCCATGAATCCCAAAGCAAGTGCGAGGGGTTATGCCACGTCCGAGTTTTCTCAGGGGAAGGTGTTTCTCCCATGCACTGCCTCCCCGTGGCACTGGTGCCACAGCCCCCGACAAAACCACAAGTGGTCTTTGTGCCTAGCAAAAGTGCTCCTACTGCTAGCAGGGATGTTCCACGGGAAAGGCCAGGAGAGGTTGAGCCCGGAGGGCACTGAGCCCGGAGGGATGTTCTGCCTCTCGTGCCCCTCGACCATTCTCGCAAACCCAGCCCGGCCCCGCCCGTTCTACGGTGCAGAGCACAAACCGCTGCCACACTGCCGCCGCTGTCGCCTGGCCTCCGCCTCCAACCAGCACCCGAGGAGAGCCCGAGAGGCGCCGGCGCCTGTCCCAGCCCCGGGGCGGATTTGTCGGAGGAGGACAGGGGAGGAGGCGGAGAGGAGGCGGCCCACCAGGAGCAGAGAGTCGAGGCTGGCGGGGGCAGCGAGGCGCCGGGAAGCGGATCGGCGGCTGCGGCGCTGTCGGGGAGCGGGGCTGGTGTCGCTGGTCGCGGTTTTGATCTGTGTGCAGGGCTGGTGGCCGGAGACCGTATCCATTCCTACCGGCAGCTCCCGGGTCACAGCCCCGAGCTCCTCGTACGCGCTGCTAAATTGTCCAGAGAGCTGCGGGTGCCAACGGGGTGGCTGTTGGTGACGGGAGACGGTCTTTCCACCGTCCTCTGGCTCTCCGGACCCCATCATGGGAACGCGGCTCTGTATTCCTGGGCCCTGGCTGACACGGACTCATTGACACTGTCGTCTTCAGAGATTTCAGGGGATTCTCTTAGAAACAAAACTCGGTTAATTGGTTCTACGGCAGAGCAAATTAGCACCCCTATAAAAACATGGCTTTTCATTCCTACACAGAGCGCAGGCTTGCGACAGAATGCCTGAGTGCAAAGTGATTTATACAGCACAGGGCAGAGCAAATCTGGGCATCCTGCAGTCAGCTGCCATGTGTGTCCCTAGCTTCTCTTGAGGCATCGTCTCCTGGTTACTCTGATCCACTCCAGGCAGGAGCCGCGATTCTCTGGTTCATGAAGATCTTTCTCTTTGGATAGCAGGAGGGGTTCTTGCCTTGCCTAGAGTGTGGTAAAGACAGAGAGTAAGGGTCCGCAAGATTTGGAGTGTCACTCGTCAAGGATCTGGACACTACATCTCGGACGTGTTCTGAAGAAGCTGTGAAGGCAGCCAGTGCGAAGGAGCGAGGTGCAACCAAGCCAGACCAAGTGTTAGAGGTGGTGAGAGAGGAAAGTAAAGCAGTAAGAAAGGAAAAACCTCCAGCCATGTGGCCCTGGCCTCAGGAAGGATGGTTGCAGGACCATCCTTCCTTAGCCTCTCAGTAAAAATGCAGAATTCTCAGCTTCCTCTAAATGTGTTCTCTCTCCTCTGATACTTAAGATGGTAGAAAATTTTCAGGAGCACACAGGCATAAGGAGGGTGAAATCGATAATGCTCTTCCACCTGGGAAGCATGTGAAGACCTCTGTTTCCTGTGGTGTGATGGGTGCCTGGGATCCCTCTGGACTTGGTTTAGGGAAGGGACTGTGTGTAAGGGTCTCCATCTGCCAAGCCCCCAGACCTTCAACTGCCCTGGGTGGGCCAGGGCTCTCCTAGCCCCACCACTCGCAAGCAGCACTCTGGTAGTTGCCCCATGTGCTCCCTGCATGTGCGTCAGGGTCTTCATCCTGTTCCCTGCTCATCCCTCAGTACATTCCCTAGGGCATATGCTCTCCTTGCCATCACTGGAGCTGGGATGTGAGGGAAGAGACGATGGCGGTGTAAGAAGCACATGGCCTGTCAATCTGAAGATCCTCGATACCAAACACCACCCCTGCCACCCAGCCCGGCCCCGCCGCGCTGCCGCCGCTGTCACCTGGCCTCCGCCTCCAGCCAACACCCGAGGAGAGCCCGAGAGGCGCCGGCATCTGTCCCAGCCCCGGGGTGGATTTGTCGGAGGAGGACAGGGGAGGAGGGAGAGGAAGGTAGAGGAGATGGAGAGGAGGCGACCCGCCAGGAGTAGAGAGTCGGGGCTGGCGGGGGCAGCGAGGCACCGGGAAGCGGATCGGCGGCTGCGGCGCTGTCGGAGAGCGGGGCTGGTGTGGCTGGCCGCGGTTTTGATCTGTGCGCAGGGCTGGCGGCCAGAGACCGTAGGAGCCGGGGCAACCCCCTGGGGTGGACGTGCATATTCCTCGAGGTTGCCCTCCTGTCTGGTAGGTTCTTCACAAAGTTCTTCTCCCGAACTATCTTCCCAACCCTCCCTCCCTCTGGTCCATAAAGTATTCCCTGGGAAAAATCATCGCTTTTTTCTTTGTCGAGTCGTTATTCTTTCCTTGCTTTACTGTCTGTCCTTCAGTGAATTCATGCAGTCGTCCTTCCGCTTTCCTACTTTTCTTCCTCTCTTCGCTTGGCTTAATCCCGCAGCTTTTCATTCTTCAGTGACTTCACCAATCCACTTCTCTTTTCCGCTCACCTCTCTCCAGCAAATATTAATGGACATTTCAACTACTACACACCTTTATATCCTCTTAAAATTCTTCTCCGTATTGGCTTGACTGCTGCTGTGCCCTTTGTTTTGGGAAAAAACATCCAGTGCAAAAACACTTCCGACGGCTTTTCTTCATCTCCCTGCCAGTGTCTGCAGGTAGAGCCCAGGTGCAGCAGGACCCATTGGTAGAGACCAGCGAGAGCAGTGAAATCACCAAATGCTCACACGCCAACATACGAAACGGTGATTTTATCAATTCCTACTGGCAGCTCCCGGGTCACAGCCCCGAGTTCCTCGGTGCTAAATGGTCCAGAGAGCTGCTAAATGGTCCAGAGAGCTGCGGGCGCCAACGGGGCGGCTGTGGGTGACGGGTGATGGTCTTTCCACCGTCCTCTGGCTCTCCGGGCACCGTCATGGAGACGAGTTGGGTATTAGCGCTTCTATTAAAACAGGGTTTTTAGCCATACAAAGAGAACAGGCTTGAGTACCTGGGTGCCAAGTGACGTAAAAAGCACAGCGCAGCGCAAGAGGCACCAGTGCTAGAACACTGATTTTACCCCTGGCCTATCAAATCCTCATCTCACTAAACTTAATAATGCGTCAGATTCTGCTTCCAGGCTGCCTCTGGCACGACCTCCAGTTTTCTCCAGGCTGCCCAAATAGTTAGAGCTCTCTGTTTTCAGGACAAGCATACTTATTTCAGGTGTTCCCTAGTCTTCTGAGCAGGAGAAGTGACACAACTGGGATCTCATCACGGAGACTGTATCTCCATTGGTCCAAAGCGGGTGGGAGATGCCATGCCGTGATTTCTCATGGGCAGGTGCTTCACCCATGCACTGCTTCGCCGTAGAACTGGTGCCACAGCCCAAGTCTAAAACTAAGGTGCTATTTGTCTCCAGCAGAAATGCTCCTGCTGACAGCCCCGCTCCCCACAGACGTCGATCGGTCTCCCGGTGTATCGAAACCCCCGTAAGCCATGGCCCACTGCAAACAGAGAGATTTGAATATGTTGCCAGCCGGGGAAAACTGGAAGTCGTGCCAGAGGCAACCTGCAGGTTGAAAGGGATGCATTAATAAAGTTAGTGAGATAAGAGTATGATAGACCTGGAGCAACTTTGGAATGATCTCGTGATTTTCTTTAGAAAAGGAGAAATGTCTGACTGCAGAGAGAGACAAGATATCTTTTGGTGGCAGCATGTGGAGGAGAGGACAGACGGAGAGGGATAGCGAAGTTGAAGTGGCGAGCAGAGAGAGAGAAGGAGGCCTGAGCTTTCTCTTCTTTCCCTCTTTATTTCTTTAGAGAAGTAAGATCACCTGGAGTGAACACATGAAAGACAGCAAGTACATGATCTGAAGCGATGTTTCTCTATTCAGTTGTATTCCCCCACGGGGCCTGAAAAGGCAGTTGACTATTTCCTGGGAGGAAAAAGAATGCATTTATGAAAAGCTGGGATATAGAGAGGAGGTGTACCAGGCAGAAAATGACGACGCTGTAGCCAAAATTCATGCTGAGACGAACCTGCCTGTTTGCCGAGAGTGTCAGAAATCTCCACCCTGTGCCGAGAGAAGAGAGCTGCCAGAAACGAATCTCTAAGAGGGGGAGTAAAGGAAGCAGGAGGGCGGAGAAATGAACTGTACTTTCAGTACCTCAAATGCTCTCTTTGGGTTTCTCCCTCCCCAAGCAACAACCCGTCTGGCTCCCCCAGTCGATGGCATTCTGAGCATTGCCTGGCTCTGGGGTCTCACACATGGGCAGAGATTGTTCCCGGTCAGCTCGCAGTGCAGTCCTCCCCTCCCCAGTTGCAATCGCCTGCTCTGCTGCACACCCACTGATGTGCTTTTGGGAGCTCCGGGCTTCTACCCTTCTGCACCTTTCACATCTTCCCGTGCTGTCCTCAGCTCTCTGGGTTGCTTGCAGCTTCCTCGGGGAACACGTGTCTCCTCTGCTTCTGTGGCTTTTCCCCTGTCCTTCTTCATCTGCCTGGGAAGAATGCCTCTCTCCCAGTTCCCCGGGAAAGGGAGATGAGCCCTGCTGGGCAGCAGCCCGGTGTCTCTAGATTTGCCTTTCTCTTCTGCGAAAACGCAAAGTCTGAGAGGAACGTGGCTCCAGCAGGGCTGCTGGATATCCCAGCTCCAGTGATGGCAAGGAGAGCATATGCCCTAGGGAATGTACTGAGGGATGAGCAGGGAACAGGATGAAGACCCTGACGCACATGCAGGGAGCACATGGGGCAACTACCAGAGTGCTGCTTGCGAGTGGTGGGGCTAGGAGAGCCCTGGCCCACCCAGGGCAGTTGAAGGTCTGGGGGCTTGGCAGATGGAGACCCTTACACACAGTCCCTTCCCTAAACCAAGTCCAGAGGGATCCCAGGCACCCATCACACCACAGGAAACAGAGGTCTTCACATGCTTCCCAGGTGGAAGAGCATTATCGATTTCACCCTCCTTATGCCTGTGTGCTCCTGAAAATTTTCTACCATCTTAAGTATCAGAGGAGAGAGAACACATTTAGAGGAAGCTGAGAATTCTGCATTTTTACTGAGAGGCTAAGGAAGGATGGTCCTGCAACCATCCTTCCTGAGGCCAGGGCCACATGGCTGGAGGTTTTTCCTTTCTTACTGCTTTGCTTTCCTCTCTCACCACCTCTAACACTTGGTCTGGCTTGGTTGCACCTCGCTCCTTCGCACTGGCTGCCTTCACAGCTTCTTCAGAACACGTCCGAGATGTAGTGTCCAGATCCTTGACGAGTGACACTCCAAATCTTGCGGACCCTTACTCTCTGTCTTTACCACACTCTAGGCAAGGCAAGAACCCCTCCTGCTATCCAAAGAGAAAGATCTTCATGAACCAGAGAATCGCGGCTCCTGCCTGGAGTGGATCAGAGTAACCAGGAGACGATGCCTCAAGAGAAGCTAGGGACACACATGGCAGCTGACTGCAGGATGCCCAGATTTGCTCTGCCCTGTGCTGTATAAATCACTTTGCACTCAGGCATTCTGTCGCAAGCCTGCGCTCTGTGTAGGAATGAAAAACCATGTTTTTATAGGGGTGCTAATTTGCTCTGCCGTAGAACCAATTAACCGAGTTTTGTTTCTAAGAGAATCCCCTGAAATCTCTGAAGACGACAGTGTCAATGAGTCCGTGTCAGCCAGGGCCCAGGAATACAGAGCCGCGTTCCCATGATGGGGTCCGGAGAGCCAGAGGACGGTGGAAAGACCGTCTCCCGTCACCAACAGCCACCCCGTTGGCACCCGCAGCTCTCTGGACAATTTAGCAGCGCGTACGAGGAGCTCGGGGCTGTGACCCGGGAGCTGCCGGTAGGAATGGATACGGTCTCCGGCCACCAGCCCTGCACACAGATCAAAACCGCGACCAGCGACACCAGCCCCGCTCCCCGACAGCGCCGCAGCCGCCGATCCGCTTCCCGGTGCCTCGCTGCCCCCGCCAGCCTCGACTCTCTGCTCCTGGTGGGCCGCCTCCTCTCCGCCTCCTCCCCTGTCCTCCTCCGACAAATCCGCCCCGGGGCTGGGACAGGCGCCGGCGCCTCTCGGGCTCTCCTCGGGTGCTGGTTGGAGGCGGAGGCCAGGCGACAGCGGCGGCAGTGTGGCAGCGGTTTGTGCTCTGCACCGTAGAACGGGCGGGGCCGGGCTGGGTTTGCGAGAATGGTCGAGGGGCACGAGAGGCAGAACATCCCTCCGGGCTCAGTGCCCTCCGGGCTCAACCTCTCCTGGCCTTTCCCGTGGAACATCCCTGCTAGCAGTAGGAGCACTTTTGCTAGGCACAAAGACCACTTGTGGTTTTGTCGGGGGCTGTGGCACCAGTGCCACGGGGAGGCAGTGCATGGGAGAAACACCTTCCCCTGAGAAAACTCGGACGTGGCATAACCCCTCGCACTTGCTTTGGGATTCATGGAGATGCAGTCTCAGTAAGCGAGTTCTGCTGTGTCCCCTCGTCCAGCTCTTCTTGCTCAGAGGACCAGGGAACAGCCTCTCACACCTGAACTGGATGTACTGGAATCTGCACATTTGCAGCAGGTTGAGGGGCACTCAGAGGCACATTCAAAAATTTCATTCTCTTTCCCATCTCTGTCACCTCCGTAGGACATAAATGACCACAAAAGCAGGGTGTGATCTATTGCCATGTGCACTGGAAAACCCAGGTCATCTCCTCAGGGCATTCATCACAGACCTGCCATCCGCTCTTGGCACTCACAGTAGAACCACAACTTCCAGCACTGGCTTCTCACCCGGCACACAGAGATTCTTTTGCCTTCCTTGGAGAGACCGGAAGAACTAGACAGCGTGTATCTGTTTGCATTGCACAGACAAGTCTTGAGCACACACCTGCTGTTGGTGTGGGGAGATGACCCTGAGCAAGAACAATTGCTATCAACCTCCTGGGGAGACCTTGAAGTTATGTGGGACAAAGAGTGCCTCGGTGTCACATTGCATTTACGGTTCTAAATCCCGGCAAAGCCCATGCGTGCAGCTCTGGGATGTGCTTCTCTTGGACAGAGCTCCGCGTTTCCATCTCTCAGGCGGTGGGGCATCTCAGATAGTGGCAGAGCAGGTGGCACCCCTCAAGGGCTTAGGTGCATCCAGGCTCCTGGCGTGGCAGCAGGAACCCCAGGAGATACTGCCCCTGCTGCCATGAACTGTCTGTGTCTGTGTGCAAGCGAAGGACTCGTGTGTCTGAAAACCCTCCTGTGACCGAGCAGTGAGCCCCCGCCAGAGCACCACTGACTCTTGGCCAACTGGCCATCCACCAGGACCCCAGAGGCCATTTTCCAGCGCTGCTATGCAGAATATCATTCCCAGTCTGTCCGGACATTCAGGGTTGCCCCATCACAGGGACAGAATCTGGCACTTCCCCTTGTTGAACTTCCTCTGGTTGAGGATTGCCCAAACCTCTGATTTGAGGTCTCTCTGCGGGGCCTCCGTCTTCCATGAGGCCCTGGAGTGTTACAATGGCCCCTTGATTGCTTGGGAATGTGCAATGTTCTCTGTTCCATGTGTTCCATGAGGCCCCATATTGTCACAATGGCACTGAAATGAGAGAGGATCTCCATCCTTAATGGCTTCGTAAATCAGAAGTTTTTCTTAGATAAAACTCCTAATCAACAAAGGGGTTTGCTTTCTTGGCATGGTAGCAGTCTTTTCTTTTCTTTTAAGACTACAATTAGTTGTAGGAGAGAGAATGTAGATGATACATGGAAACTAATAGAGTGTATCATATGCCCATCTTCAAGAAATTAGCTTACAGGCCTCAGAAAACTTGTTTAATTGTTCTGTTAAGAAGAAAGTCTTACATTGTTTAAGCAAATGGGAAGTTCTAAGATACGTCTTAGCTGGTCCTAAAGCATTTAGTTTAGGGGTTAGGGGTCGGATAGATCAATCAGAGATGCTACGAGGCCTGCTAAGGGAGAAAGACCACTCTGTGAAAATGACTGCCCCTCCCAGAAGAAATGGACGCTAGATGGCAGTCTTGCTCCACGAATAAAATCCAAGAGGCTATTTGACCCTAAAATCAGAAGAGAATTTTGGACTGCTTGTGAAGGGGAGGGTCTTTCAAGTATCACTGTATTTATACTCTGAAATTTATACTGATTCTTTGATTCATGCATGGCAGAGTACCCCCATGAATCCCCAGCTGGCATATTAAAGAAATGTTCGATCCAATGGTTTCTGGTCATGGGGTTTAATTCTTTTGTTTTATCCCTTTGATTCCATGAAGTTCCAAAGATATCCCACGGTTTGTTTAATTCCATGAGGTCCCGCACATCCCAATGATGTCCCTTAAGTCCCTGGTTTCTGTAGTTTCCCAGGGAACATTTGCTTCTATGAGGCAGGGCAGTGCCACGACGGCCACTTGATTCCGTGAGTTCCCCCAGTCTCCCAGCAGTCCTTTGGTTCCATGAGACCCTGCAATGTTGCAGTGGGTTGACCTTACCTGGATGCCAGGTGCCCACCAAGCTGCTCTATTGCTGCCCTTCCCAGCCAGACAGAAGAGACAGAATAAGATGGAAAATTATTTCTACCTTGAGATCAGGCACTTTACTAAAGCAAAAGCCAAAGTTTGCGCATGCATAAGTGAAGAGGAAAATAAAAAGATTTTCTCTCTACTTCCTGTCAGCAGCGATACCTGGCCACTTCATGGGAAGCAGGGCTTCACCACACAGAGAAGCCGCTCAGAAGGCATGTATTGTAAAAAAATGGATTTTCCCCCTTTCCTGTTCCTTTCCTGAGCTCTTGTCGCTGAGCTGACGCCATATATTCTGCAATGTCCCTTTGGTCCATTTGGCTCAACTGACCTGTCTGTATCGCCTCCCATGATCTTGCCCCCGATTCAGGGGACAAAGCCGACAATGCAGATGCTGCACCAGCCCTGCTCAGCAGTTGCCAAAGCACTGGTGTGATTAACCCCATTGGAGTTCCCAATGCAAAGCACAGTACTGTGACGCCTGCAGTGAGAAAATGAACTCCAGCTCAGACAGACCCAACACATGTGGGATTCTGAAATGTCTCAGGGTTCCTTTGGTTCCACGATGCCCCTCTCAGACCTGGCAGTAGAAAAATAAATCAAAAAATTGAGAAGAAATCATCTTAAAGTCATGCTAAGCCTGTCTTCTACAGTCCAGAATCTATATATGTGTGACTGCAGATACTTGGGATGAGGGTAGATGCTCAGAGGAATTCATGGGTTTCATCTAGGAAACCTGTCCCAAAGTTTTCACTGCCATTTCCTCCTTGGACATTTCCTGATGCCCGGAGGAAGCTCATGGCCAACAGCAGCTCCATCCCCCACTTCCTCCTCCTGGCTGCAGCTCTTGCACTTCTGCTTCTTCCTGGGCATCTCCCTGGCTGCCCTCCTGGGCAACGGCCTCATCCTCAGCACCGTAGCCTGCCACCACCACCTGCACACCCCCCAGGGACTTCTTCCTGCTCCACCTCTCCCTCACACCCCCGGGCTGCATCTGCATCACTCTCCCCAAAGCCATGACCAATTCCCTCTGGAACACCAGGGGCATGTCCTACTCAGGATGAGCTGCACAGGTGTTTTTTGCTTTTCTTCTTGATCACAGCGGAGCTTGCCCTTCTCACCATCATGTCCTACGACTGCTACATGTCCATCTGCAAAGCCCTGCACTACAGGACCCTCCTGGGCAGCAGAGCTTGTGCCCACGTGGCAGCAGCTGCCTGGGCCACTGGGAAGCGGGTCTGGCCCTGGGGCTGCAGGAGCTGCCGCCTGAGCTGATGATCTCCTGAGCAGTCCAGACATGCAGTCACTGTCCCTGTCCTCTATTGCCTCCCTTTCTTGCTGCAGGACCAGAAACGACTGTGCTGCTCTGCTGGGCTGGGGCGGGGCAGGGAGATGGGGGGACCAGGGAGGGGCTGGTCTGGGCAGTTCCAGTGACTAGAAAACCCCAATGTTCATCTGAAGTGTAGGAGTGGGCAGGGTGGGAGCATTACGGGGCTGAGGTGGCTCCAGGCTCTGGGAGTGGTAGCAGGAGCCCAGGGAGACACTGCCCCTGCTGCAATGAACTGCCTGTGTGTGTGCCAGGGAAGGACTCGTGTCTCTGAACACCCCCGTGTGTGCATCAGTCCAGCTCAGGGTTGGACACCTCTCAGAGCCCTGACACATTTCTCTGTGGGACTCCAGGAAAACCCCCGCTGTGCCAGGGAGTTACCAGATCCTTTGCTGTCACCCTCCTGGTGTCCTGTGTAATGATGAAACTAGAAAAGGTGATCATCATACCCTGGTAATTTTCTAAGAGGAGAAATGTCACTGCTGGAAAGAAGTGTCACTGCTGGAAAGAAGTGTCACTGAAGAGGGGAGAAGAGGGAACATCATTGTTTCCTTCAGTCTGTCCCACAGCTGGTTCCCCTGGAGCGCCAGGGACACCTGTGGGGAACCCAGAGGGGCAGAGAAAGGGTTGCCTTTGGCTCTTGCTGTGCTGCTCAGCTGGGCCAGGCTCCTGGCACACAGGGAAATCCTGGCAAGAGGGCAGCACTGCAGAGAGACAGCTCTGCCCAGGAGCAGCTCCTCTGCACAGCCCAGCAGGGCCGAGGGCACTGCCTGTAGGCACGAGAGAAGAGAAGAAAGGCAAAGGGAGGTTAAAGGCAGCAGAAAGATGGGAGGTGTTCAGCTGAGACACAACTTGGGGACACAACTTCACACTCCTCTGCAGAGTGAGTCTACAGGTGCAGGGCAATGTCGCTTGTGTTCCTGGAGGAATCTCCTAAAGCTACCACATCCCACAGCCTTGCACATCTGTCAGGACTCTCCCAGTTTCTCTGTTGCGCTGGAGGAGGATGTTCTCCAGGGCAGGCCTTCCCTGCAGCACCGTCAGAGGGACAGCGCAGGTGGGCTCCTTCTCCCAGGGATGGCTGTGGGGTGGGAAGGTGGGGGTGCAGCCAGGGATGCCCGGGGCTGTCCTGCAGAGCAGGGTCCCTGTGCTCCTGGATTCTTTGTGCCAGGGCACGGACTTTGCTGCCTGCTGGGGTCAGGTCTCATCCTGCCTGGGTAGTTGCCCACCCCTCGGCAGGGAGAAGCTGTCGGTGGGTGGTGAGAACCCCAGCAGGAGCCAGGCAGGTTCTTCCTGCCGTTGGATGAGGTGTGTGTGGTCAGGGCTGTGGGAGGTCAGGGTTGCTCCCAGATCCAGATCACACCAGCACATTTCCAAGAGCACTGTCAAATAGGAAGGACAAAGCACAATTATTAGGAAGGAATGGAGCTTTTCTGAGTCAGTGTTTTCAGTTTCCTACTCCTGAGGAATCTGGGGGTTGAGAAATGGAAAAGGAGCTCCCATGTTGGACAAGTCACTGAGACTCCTGAGCTGTAACTTGGAATGCACAAGTGCTTCTGTAAGCAACTTCCTAAAGTGCTTTCAGCCTCTGCTCTGCTTTTGACAGAAGCGGCATCACTTCTGCTGGACCCATCTGTTTTTTCTTTATCTGCCCTTTTCCACCTGCAAAAAGAAAAGTTGCCCAGTCAGTGCGCTGCAAACAGGCAGGTTTCTCTCAGGTCACAGTGAGTGCACAGACATTCGGATGGAGTGGTGACAGGGAAGTCATGAATGGATTTCTGATGTTGAGTCTACTGTTTTGAAATCAGAAAATGTGGTGTTGAAGTCATCGTTAGCCTTTGAGAGGGAAACAGGAGAAAAATCGGATAAATTTGTTGCTAAAAATGAGCTGCTTCAAACTGAGGTTGACCACCTTCAAAGTCTTGTTAAAATTTGGATGATTATGAAACAGTCAACTCACGGATTACCCCCATCAATACTAGACAATGCCCGCAGTATAAAGGCATAAAGCCCTCCCAGCCCCTCCAGGAACCCTCAAATCCCATCCCGGTCCCACAGGACACTCCCAACTTCCCCTTAAACCCTCCGAGGCCCCCAGACTGCCTCCCAGACCCACAAAAACCCACAAGATGCCCCCAAACCCCTCCCAGTTACCTCCAGCCCTCCCAGGGCCTTTCAAACCCTCTCCTAGTTGCCCCCTTCCCCTTGAGTATGCCCCCAAACTCTCTCCCAGTTCCTTCCCACATCCCCGACGATTCCCCAAGACCCCTCACAGCTGCCCCAATCTCCCCAACCTCCCTCCCAAACCCCCAAACTCCCCCAAACACCTTCCCACTTACCCCCACGACCTCCAAGCCCTTCTCAGCCTCCCCATTCCTTCCCAAAGCCCCTCCCAGTTGCCGGCCCGTCCCCCAGGCTCGGGTGAGGAGGTGCCCCAGGCTGACGGGCCCGCCCAGGCAGGGGCGGTTCCAGCAGCATGTCAGGAGCCACCCCGTGCCCCGAAAGCTCCCGCCCACCCTGGAGCCACCTCAGCTGCCCCTGCAGGGGAGAAATCCAGGCCGGAGCAGAGCAGGGGGCACGGCCGGGCTGGGACCTCGATGGACGGGGGCACTGGGAGAGCAGGGGAGAGACCGGGATGGGTTGAGGGGGCACTGGGGGAGAGGGGAGACACTGGGATGGGCTGAGGGGGCACTGGGAGGGAGAGGGGAAAGTTTTTTGCCCCTTTCCTGGGCACTTGAACACCCTCTGCACCCCCGTTCCCGGCCGTGCCGGCTGTCCTTCCCCCCCAAGCCATGAACAGGTTTTGGGGCTCCCTCGTGGGTCGCAGCCAATAGAACGGCTCTGCTGGAATGACGTCATTGCCAAATTCTGCTGGGCCCCTGTCCTTGTGCCGGTGAGTCACCCAATCGAACGTCGAAACTTCCGCGGGGGCTGCTGGGAGCGGGGCGGTGATGGCGGGGGAGGGGAGGATCGGGATTGAACCCGATTGGTCCCGATCGATCCCGGCCCCAGGGTCTCCCCCCGCCGCGCTGTTTTTCACGTGCGGCCCCAACGAGGCCATGGTGGTGTGGGGTGAGTTCAGGGGGTCCGGGGGCTCCTGGTGACCCCTCCGAATCTCCCCCAAGACTCTCGGGAACTGCCCAGATCCCCCCAAGAATGCTGGGGACCCTCCGCCTTTCCCCCTCGTCCCCCAAATCTCCTGTGCATCCCCTTAACCCTTGAAAATCTCCTGGGACCACCTCAGACCCCCAGACTCCCTCCTGGGGACCCCCAAACACTCTTCAGGACTCCGGGGCCCCTCCCGACCCTTGGGCAGGGCCCGGTGCTGCTGCTGGGGCAGGGGGTGAGGCCTTGCCGCCTGCCAGCTGCCTGGGCCCCTGTCCTTGCTGCGCCACATCCCCGAGGCTCCATCCCCGCTCCCCCAGCGCCAGCTCCCTCCTTCCCAGCCCCAACCAAGCCCTTCTCTGTGTCCTCCTGCAGGCCATGGCTTTCACAACATTCCTTTTGGTGCTTGTGCAAAGCATCATCCAGTCCCTGCAGGCGGTCGGGGAGGGGCTGCACAAGACTCAGTGAGCTTGGAGGTCTTTTCCAAGCTGAAGGACTCTTGGATTCTGTGATTGTGTGCTGGATTCAGCTGGGTCCGTGTTAGCAGCATTAGTTTGCTCCCAAAGTTTCCTCGCTGTCAGCTCTTGTGGCCTAAGGCTTGAGCTCCTTTAACTCCTTGTGCTGAGCTACTGATGGGAAAGGAGAGGCCTCTGCCAGCAGATTCCTGGTGTTCCCTGTAGAACAGTGAGGGAGAAGGTGTAGTCAAGTGGGAAGAGGAGTACTGTTTGTGTGTGGCCTCCTATGTGGCCTTGGCGCCTTTAAGGGGCTTGAAGGAGAAAAGAGTTTTGTTAAAGTGAGAAGTGAAATAGTGTGTTGTCTGTTCTCTCTGCAGGGAGAAGCTGTCGGTGGGGGAGGGGTCACCGAGTGGGGGAGAGTCCGTAAAGTGGGGGAGGGGCCACCGAGTGGGAGAGGGGTCACAGAATGGGGGAGGGGTCACAGAGTGGGGGAGGAGCCACAGAGTGGGGGAGGGGCCATAAAGTGGGGGAAGGGTCTGAGAGTGGGGGAGGGGCCATAAAGTGGATGAGGGGCCATAGAGTGGGGGAGGAGTCAGAGAGTGGGGGAGGGGCCATGAAGTGGGAGAGGGGTCACAGAGTGGGGTAGGGGCTACAGAATGGGGTAGGGGCCACAGAATGGGGAAGGGGCCATAAAGTGTGGGAGGGGCTATGGGGTGGGGGAGGGGTCACAGCCTGGACTCGGGGGGTCAGGGCAGTGACCTCGGGGAGGGGGAGGGGTCAGGGCATGGGGTAGGGGTCTCACCTGATCCCGGGGCTATCGGGACCATGGCGGGGCCGAACCTGGTGGGGACACCCAAGTTTTTCCCAAATTTCCCCTCATTTTTCCCAGTTTTTCATCCATTTCTCCCAAATTTCCCACTCTTTCCCCAATTTTCCCCCCATTTCCCCCATTTTTCCCAAATTTCCCCATTTTTCTCAATTTTTCCCCATTTCTTTTCCAAATTCCTTCCATTGTTCCCAAATTTCCCCCATTTTTTCCCATTTTCCCCAAATTTCTCCCCATTTTTCCCAACTTTCCCCAATTTTTCATCCAATTTTACCCAAATTCCCCCATTTTTTTCTCAATTCACCCCATTTTCCCCAAATTTCCCCATTTTCCCCAGTTTCCGCCATTTTTCCCCAATTTTTTCCTAAATTTCCCCTAATTTTTCCCAATTATCCCCCATTTTTCCTGATTTTTCACCCGTTTTCCCCAAATTTCTTACTTTTTTCCCAGTTTTCCCTCCATTTCCCCTCAAAATCCCCCGTCTCCCCAAATTTCTGACTTTTTCCCCAAAATTTCCCCCGTTTTTCCACATTTTCCCGGATTTTCCCCCAGTTTTCCTAAATTTCCCCCCATTTTTCCCCATTTTTATCAATTTTCCCCAAATTTCCCACTTTTTTCTCAAATTTTCCCCCATTTTTCCCAATTTTTCATTCGTGTTCAACAAATTTCCCACTTTTTTCCCCAATTTTTCCCCATTTTCCCCCAAATTCCTGGTTTTTTCCCCCCATTTTTTCCCACTGGGGAAATTTGGGAAATTTGGAAAACTGGGGACCCAAAAATCCAAGAAAATGTGGGGAAATGGGGGAAAAATGTGGGGGAAATCTGGAGAAAAATCTGTGAAAATGTGGGCAAAATGGGGGGAAAATCAGGAAAATGGTGAAAAATGTGGGAAAATGTGGGAAAATGAGGAAATTGTGGAAAATTCTGGGAAAAATGTGAGAAAAATCCGGGGAAATGGGGAAAAATGGGGGAAAATGTGGGAAATTCTGGGGAAAATGGGGAAAAATATGGGAAAATATGGAAAAATGAGGAAAAAAAGGGGGAAAATGGGGAAAAATGTGTGAAAATCTGGGAAAATATGGGAAAAATGGGGGGAAAATCTGGGAAAATGGGGGGAAATGGAGAAAAAATCTGGGAAAATGGGGAAAAAATTGGGAAAAAACTGGGAAAATGGGGAAAAATTGGGAAAAACCCTGGGAAATTCTGGGGAAAATGGGAGAAAATCTGGGAAAAATGTGGAAAAAATGGGGGGGAAAGGGGAAAAAATGGGAAAAATCTGGGAAAATAGGGAAAAAATGGGGGGAAAATGGGGAATATTCTGGGAAAATCTGGAAATATGGGGAAAAAAATGTGAGAAAAATGGGGAAAAATCTGGGAAAAATGGGGGAAAATGAGGAAAAATCTGGGAAAATGTGGAAAAAATGTGGGAAAAATCATGGAAACTGGGGGGAAATTGGGAAAAAATCCAGGGAAATGTGGGAAAAAAAGGGGGGAAATCTGGGAAAATGGGGAAAATAATTGGGAAAAAATCTGGGAAAAAATGGGCAAAATGAGGAAAAATCTGGGGAAATAGGGAGAAAATCTGGGAAAATGTGGGAAAAAATTTGGGAAAATGTGGGAAAATGGGGAAAAATCATGGAAAATGGGGGCAAAATGGGGAAAAATCTGGGGAAAATGGGGAAAAATCTGGGAAAATGTGAAAAAATTGGGAAAAACTGTGGGAAAATGGGGGAAATGAGGAGAAATCTGTAAAAATGGGGGAAAATGAGGAAAAATGTGTGAAAATGGGAAAAGATTTGAAAAAAATCCGGAAAAATGGGGAAAATCGGGAAAAATCATGAAAAATGGGGGGGAATGTGGGAAAATGTGGGAAAATCTGGAAGAAAATCTGGAGAAAAATCTGAGAAAATGTGGGAAAAATGGGAAAAAATGTGGGAAAAATCTGGGAAAATGTGGGAAATTCTGGGAAAAGTGGAGGAAAAATCTGGGAAAAATCCGGGAAAATGGGGAAAAAATAGGGAAAAATCTGGGAAAATCTGGGAGAAATCTGGGAAAATGGGACAAACTGGGGGGGAAATGCTGGAAATTCTGGGGAAAATGGGGGAAAATGGAGAAAAATGGGAAAAAATCTCAGAAAATGGGGAAAAATGGGGAAAGATTTAAAAAAATGGGAAAAAATCTTGGGAAAATCTGGGAAAAATGAGGAAAAATCTGGGAAGATGTGGAAAAAATGGGAGAAAATCCAGGAAATGGGGAAAAATGGGGAAAGATCAAAAAAATTTTGGAAAAATGGGGAAAATATGGGAAATTCTGGGAAAAATCCAGGAAAATGGGGGAAGAAATCTGGGCAAATCTGGGAAAATGTGAGAAAAAATGGGGGAAAATGTGGAAAAAATGGGAAAAAAAATCTGGGAAAATCTGGAGAAAAATGTGTGAAAATCTGGGAAAATGTGGGAAAAATGTGGAAAAAATGGGGAAAAATCTGGGAAAATGAGGGAAAATGGGAAATATCTGGAAAATGGGGGGCAAATGGGGAAAAATTCAGGAAAATGTGGAAAAATGGGGGAAAAATCTGGGAAAAATGGGGAAAATGGGGGGAAATGTGGAAAAATGGGGAAAAATGTGGAAAAACTGGGTTAAACTGGGAGGAACTGGGAGAAACTGGGCCAGAGGGAAAGGGATGTTGCCATGGAAATGTGAGCCCGCCCCTTCCCCACCCGGCCCAGGGCCCACGGGGGGGGGGAACTGGGTTAAACTGGGACATACTGGGAGCACTGGGGGAGACACTGGGAGTTACTGGGAGCTACTGGAAGCTACTGGGGGGGTCACTGGGGTTACTGGGATGGACACTGGAGTTACTGGGAGCTACTGGGGGGGTCACTGGGGTTACTGGGATGGACACTGGGGTGTCTGGGGTGGTCTCTGGGGGGGGTCTCTGGGGTTACTGGGAGTTACTGGGAGCTACTGGGGGGCTTACTGGGAGTTACTGGGAGCTACTGGGGTGGACACTGGGGTTACTGGGAGTTACTGGGATGGACACTAGGATTACTGGGAGTTACTAGGAGCTACTGGGATAGACACTGGGGTTACTGGGAGCTACTAGAAGCTACTGGGGGGGTCACTGGGGTTACTGGGGGGGTCGTTGGAGATACCGGAGGCATTACTGGGGTTACTGTGAGCTACTGGGAGCCACTGGGAGCGGCCCACCCCCCTCCCTCCCCAAGGTCACCCCAAGGACACGGAGGGGGGGCAGGGGGGGAAGCCCTGCCCCCTCCCAGTCCCTCCCAGTCCCTCCCAGTTCCCTCCCAGTCCCTCCCAGTACCTGAACTGGTCACACTGGGAGCGGCTCCAGGTCCCCCCTCCAGTTTGGGCCCCCGGGGCTATTTTTGGGACCCGGTGACGTCACTGGGGGGGAGGGGCCTCGAGGGGGCGGCCCCTCCCCTCTCCCTTCCCAGTACAGACCAGTAAGGGACCAGTAACGGCCCCAGTGGGGGGGGGAGGGGAAGGAGGGAACACTGAGGGTGGGGATGGAGCAGGATGGTCCTTGAGCGTGGGGGAAGGGCAGGAGGTTCCCTGAGGGTGGGGGAAGGGCAGGACCGTCCCTGAGGGTGGGGGAGGGATAGGCGGGTCCCTGAGGGTGGGGGAGGGGCAGGAGGGACCCCGAGGTGGGGGGAGGAGCAGGAGGGTCCTGAGGGTTGGGGAGGGGCAGGGAGGGACCCCGAAAGTGAAGGAGGGGCCCTGAGGGTCCCTGAGGGTGGGGGAAGGGTAGGAAGTTCCCCGAGGGTGGGGGAGGGGCAGGAGAGTCTCTGAGGTTGGGGGAGGGATCCTGAGGGCCCCTGAAGGTGGGGGAGGGGCAGGGAGGGCTCCTGAGAGTGGGGGAGGGGTAGCAGGTTCACTGGGGGGAGGGGAAGGAAGGGACCCTGAGGGTGGGGGAGGGACAGGAGGGACTTTGAGGGTTGGGGAGGTGCAGGAAGGGGGGGGAGGGGCTTTGGGGGGGCCCTTAAAGGTGGGGGGAGGGGCTGAAAGTGGGTCCATCATTGGGAGGGGACACGCCCACCCAAAACCCAGTAAGTCCCAGTTGAGCTCCCAGTTCAGGGAGGGGGAGAGGATGCAAAAGACATGCCCACTTGCAGAGGCTATGGCCACCTTGGGATGGGACACGCCCACCAGGGAGAGACCACGCCCACCTAAAGAAGGGACACGCCCACCCCCAAACCACTAAGTCCCAGCTGAGTTCTGCCTTAACTGGTCCTTACTGGTCCCACCACCCCATTCCGCGTTCCAGTGACCCGTACTGGTCCATACTGGCTTATACTGGTCTATCCTGGTTTATACTGGTCTGTACTGGTCTGACCTTGATGGAGATGCTGAAGTGCCCCAACCCCCTTAACTGGTCCTTCCTGGTCCCACCACCCCATTCCGTGTTCCAGTGACCCGTACTGGTTTATATTGGTCTATACTGGTCCATACTGGTTTCTACTAATCTATACTGGTCTATACTGGTCTGTACTGATTTGACGTTGACGGAGATGCTGAAGTGCCCCCAACCCCCTTAACTGGTCCTTACTGGTCCCACCGCCCCATTCCCCGTTCCGGTCACCTGTACTGGTCCATACTGGTTTATACAGGTTTATACTGGCCCATACTGGTCTATACGGGTCTATACTGCTTTATACTGACCTGACCTTGATGGAGATGCTGAAGTGCCCCCAACCCCCTTAACTGGTTCTTACTGGTCCCACCACCCCATTCCCCGTTCCAGGGACCCGTACTGGTTTATACTGGTTTATACTGCTCTACCCTGGTTTATACTGGTCTGTACTGGTCTGACGTTGATGGAGATGCTGAAGTGCCCCCAACCCCCTTAACTGGTCCTTACTGGTCCCACTGCCCCATTCCCCATTCCAATGACCCGTACCGGTCTGTACTGGTTTATACTGGTCTATACCGGTCTATACCAGTCCATACTGGTCTATACTGGTCTGACCTTGACGGAGATGATGAAACACCCCCAACCCCCTTAACTGGTCCTTACTGATCCCACCACCCCATTCCCTGTTTCAGTGACCCGTACTGGTTTATATCGGTTTATACTGCTCTACCCTGGTTTATACTGGTCTATACTGGTCCATACTGGTTTGTACCGGTCTGTACTGGTCTGACCTTGATGGAGATGCTGAAGTGCCCCCAACTCCCTTAACTGGTCCTTACTGGTCCCACCACCCTGCTCAGTGTTCTAGTGACCTGTACTGGTCCATACTGGTCCATACTGGTCCGTACTGGTTTTTTACTGGTCTATTCTGGTCTATACTGGTCTATACTGGTCTACACTGGTCTATACTGGTCTATAATGGTCTGACCTTGATGGAGATGCTGAAGTGCCCCCAAGCGCCTTAACTGGTCCTTATCGGTCCCACTGCCCCATTCCCCATTCCAGTGACCCATATTGGTCTATACTGGTCCATACTGGTTTATACTGGTCTATACCGATCTATACTGGTCTATGCTGCTCTGTACTGGTCTGACCTTGATGGAGATGCTGAAGTGCCCCCAACCCCCTTAACTGGTCCTTACTGGTCCCACCACCCTGCTCCCCATTCCATTGACCCATACTGGGTTGTGGTGGCAAGAACCCCAGCAGGAGCCAGGTGGGGTCTTCCTGCCATTGGATGAGTGCTCTGGGAGGTCAGGGCTGCTCACAGATCCAGATCACACCAGCACATTTCCAAGAGCACTGTCAAATGGGAAGGACAAAGCACAATTATTAGGAAGGAATGGAGCTTTTCTCAGTCAGTGTTTCCAGTTTCCTGCTCCTGAGGAATCTGGGGGTTGAGAAATGGAAAAGAAACTCTCATGTTGGATAAGTCACTGAGACTCCTGAGCTGTAACTTGGAATGCACAAGTGCTTCTGTAAGCAACTTCCTAAAGTGCTTTCGGCCTCTGCTCTGCTTTTGACAGAAGCAGCATCACTTCTGCTGGACCCATCTGTTTTTTCTTTATCTGCCCTTTTCCACCTGCCTGAGGTTTCTCTCAGGTCAAAGTGAGAGCACAGACATTTGGATGGAGTGCTGACAGGGAAGTCATGAATGGATTTCTGATGTTGAATCTACTGTTTTGAAATCAGAAAATGTGGTGCTGAAGTCATCGTTAGCCTTTGAGAGGGAAACAGGAGAAAAATCGGATAAACTTGTTGCTAAAAATGAGCTGCTTCAAACTGAGGTTGACCACCTTCAAAGTCTTGTTGCGCCAGAGTGCAGAGAGAAAACTGTTGCTAAAAAAACAGGCTCCTGGTTTGGTCAGGCAACTTCATAAACCAGTGTCTTACCCTGGCATTGAGACTTGGGAAACCACAGAGAACCCTGATTCTAAGTCTCAGGAGAGAAAGAAACAAGGAGAATTTGAAGTTCAACTGATGTTTCTAGAGTCTCCCAGCTTTCCTCACATTAATGAAAATAGACTGAGTGATCCCTGTGATAATGAACAAAGGGAAGATTATTCTTTACCTCCCTCAATTTCCTTTGTGCCTGATACTGAATCCACTAAAAAACCTTGGACTCAAAAAGAGAACCCGACCCAGAAAACAACTCAATTCATTCTGATTCAAGTGGTTTAAGAGCAGAAGCATTATGGCGATAAACCTGGACAAATTAAAAGCCAACCAGTGAAATCCTATCAATATATCACATACCTTGGGATTCCACTTTGTTCTCATCAACAGTTAATACAATTTCCAATGGATATGGGGACAAAATGTTCGCAGCAAAATGCCAAAGATGGGATTAAAACCCAGACAAAAAAGAATTAAAATCACTGGAGAAAAAGAAGAAACCAGTCTTCAACCAAGAGCTTCACCCTGTTACTGTTTTGTTGATATTACCTTTTTGCTTTTTATTCTAATAATCATATTGTATGTTAAAATTTGGATGATTATGAAACAGTCAGCTCACTGATTACCCCCATCAATACTAGACGATGCCCACAGTATACACCCGTCCCAGCCCCTCCAGGAGCCCTCAAATCCCATCCTGGTCCCACAGGACACTCCCAACTTCCCCTCAAACACTCCGAGGCCCCCAGATTGACTTCCAGATCCAGAAAACTCTAGCTGCCTGCCCATGGAGTGCCCAGTGTGGCCCACCAACTGCACCACAAAGCCAAAGCTTCCAGGCTTTCTTTCCTGGGAATTAGGGCTGTTGTTTCCTATTTTCAGCCATGCCTCCCAACTGATAGCCCAACTCCCAAACTGCTAGCATGCCTGTTGATACAGAATTGTTAAAATAAACCTTGCCAGTATATGTTTTCAGACACCGATTATTTAGTGTCGTTTCACTTTAATCCACCCCAAGGGAATTATTAATAAAAACCTGAGTCACCCCCTCTCCCCTTTTCCTGGGGCGGGTTGTAACACCAATCAGCACTGACTCCGCCCAGTAGGCATAGCAAAGGAAGTTTCCTTTTGGTTTAGGGTTTAGTGTTAGGGTTAGGGTTAGGGTTTAGGGTTAGGGTTAGGGTTAGGGTTAGGTTTTGAGTTAGGGTTAGGGTTAGAAAGGGTTAGGGTTAGGAAATTTAGGGTTAGAGTTAGCAAAAGTTAGGGTTAGGGTTAGGTTTAGGGTTAGCAAAAGACAGGGTTACTGTTAGGGTTAGGGTTAGGGTTAGGGTTAGGGTTAGGGTTAGGGTTATGGCTATGGGTAAGGGTTAGGGTTAGGAAGAATTTGTCTCAGTGCGCGATCTAACAATCGTGGTTTTAGCCCATTCTGGACACGCAGCGGTGCCCAATAAACCCCTCTCAGGCTATAAGCCCGATTCATTGCCCACCGCTGTCAGAATCTTTTGCTTTTTCTTTTGGGGCTCTGTTTTTGCTGTTGCTGTTCAATTGCGTGTCTGGCAGAATACCCACCGCCGTCCGGTATGTACTCTGCTTCTATAGAGCACTGTCCCCTAACCCCAACATTAAAAGAGAGACTGGAAGCAATGCGCAAACCCTGTTCCCTAACCCTAACCCTAACCAAGAGACTGCAAGCTATGCGCAAACCTTTTTCCCTAACCCTAACCTTAAAAGTGAGAAAGTAAGCTATGCGCAAACCCTTTTCCCTAACCCTAACCCTAAAAACGAGACTGCAAGTTGTGCGCAAACCCTCTTCCCTAACCCTAACCTTAAAAAAGAGACTGCAAGCTATGCGCAAACCTTGTTACCTAACCCTAATCCTAAAAAAGCAAATGCAAGCCATGTGCAAACCCTGTTCCCTAACCTTAACCTTAAAAAAGAGACTGCAAGCTATGCACAAAACCAGTTCCCTAACCCTAACTTTAAAAAAGAGACTGCAAGCTACTAGGGTTAGGATTAGGGTTAGGGTAAGGGTTAGGGTTGGGGTTAGGGTTTAGGGTTAGGGTTAGGGTTAGGGTTAGGGTTAGGGTAAGGGTTAGGGATTAGGTTTGGGGTTAGGGTAAGGGTTAGTCAGAATCTGTCTCAATGCGCGATCTAACCATCGTGGGATTACCCCATTCCAGGAACGCAGTGGTGCCCAGTAAACCCCTCTCGGGCTATAAGCCCAATTCAGTGCCCACCGCTGTCAGAATCTTTTGCTTTTTCTCTTGGGTCTCTGCTTTTGCTGTTGCTGTTCTGTTGCGTGTCTGGCAGAATACCCACCGCCATCCGGTATGTACTCTGCTTCTATAGAGCACTGGCCCCGCCCACTGGCTGGAGTCAAGAGGTGGAGTCCGTGTTGATTGTTCTGCGTCACTGGCTCCGCCTCCTGGGCGGAGTCAGTGCTGATTGGTGTTACAACCCGCCCCAGGAAAAGGGGAGAGGGGGTGACTCAGGTTTTTATTAATAATTCCCTTGGGGTGGATTAAAGTGAAACGACACTAAATAATCGGTGTCTGAAAACATATACTGGCAAGGTTTATTTTAACAGTTCTGTATCAACAGGCATGCTAGCAGTTTGGGTGCTGTCATACCACAATGTGACACAGAGATAACCTTTGGGGGGGGAAAGAAAATGCATAGGGGAGAGAAAGGCAGGAGAAGAGCAAGGGAGAGTAAGAGAAAGAAAAGCTGAGAGTGGACAGATGCTGGACACGGGGTCCAGCGATGCTTCCATGTCTGTCAGTTGAAGTGGTGGCCTTGATCTGCCGGGGATGAAGGAGGGAAGTCCCCATACTCCAAGAAGTTATGAGTTATAGCCATGATTAGTGTCATAGACCATGCCTCGAGCCTCCAACATCTCGAGGGTTGCAGTCTCTCTTCTAAGGTTAGGGCATAGCTTGCAGTTACTGTGTGGACCAATTGTCAGAGACTGAAATGGTTAATGATTTATGCATTCTAGGAGACTTTTCAGGCTTTTGACTTGCATGATACCTCTGATGAGCAGTCGGGCCCCTCCCTCCCTCCAGTGCTGACGGTGTGAAGCCCTGCAAAGGCAAGAGCTGAGCTTACAGGTTTTTGACTGTTGATATATCTGATGAGGAATCAGGCCCCTCCCTCCCTCTGCTATGAGATGTTGGGGTTAGGGTTAGGGTTAAGGTTAGCAAGGGTTAGGGTTTAGGTTTTAGGGTTTACGGTTTGCGTTCCTGGAATGGGGTAAACCCACGATAGTTAGATCGCGCATTGAGACAGATTCTGACTAACCCTAACCCTAACCCCAACCCTAACCCCTAACCCTTACCCTAACCCTAACCTTAACCCTAACCCGAACCCTAACCCTAACCCTAACCCTAAACCCTAACCCCAACCCTAACCCTTATCCTAACCCTAACCCTAACCCTAACCCTAGTAGCTTGCAGTCTCTTTTTTAAAGTTAGGGTTAGGGAACTGGTTTTGTGCATAGCTTGCAGTCTCTTTTTTAAGGTTAAGGTTAGGGAACAGGGTTTGCACATAGCTTGCATTCACTTTTTTAGGATTAGGGTCAGGGAATCGGGTTTGCGCATAGCAACACTAACCCTAAAAAAGAGACTGCAAGCTATGCGCAAACCCCGTTCCCTAACCCTAAAAAAACCCCTAACCCTAACCCTAAACCTAACCCTAACCCTAACTCTAACCCTAACCCTAAACCCTAACCCCAACCCTAACCCTAACCCTAACCCTAACCCTGATTCTAAGTCTGAGGAGAGACAGAAACCAGGAGACTTTGAAGTTCAACTGATGTTTCTACAGTCTCTCAGCTTTCCTCACATTAATGAAAATTGGCTCATTGAGGATAATGAGGATGTAGCTTCTGCTATGGGGAATTCTAAGCATTCTGGGGTCGGTAAGACAACCTGGTAAGTAACACTTGAGTGAATGGGGGGTTGTCTTGGGGGCTTGTTTCCCTTCTCTTTTCTGTCTCTTGGTTTCTCATTTTGTTTGCTACTTTCTTTGGAATAAATGTTGTTTTGTTCAGCTTTCAACTGTGTACTGGTTTCAGTTTTGGCAATCTCCCTGCTGCCACGGTCCAGGGGGATGGGAAATAGGACTGAGCACTGCAATAACGGTTCTTGGCACAGTTGAGGGTTCCTGCAGCAATGCCACTTTATTCAGGGACAACAGGGGTTTAAATAAGGGGTTTAAAGTCTGAGAGGAGGATTCTGAACTGGGGAGGAGCATGGGACTGACAACTCAGGGAAAAGTGTGATAGGAAGACAGGGAAAAGGTGGGTGGAACTTCGGAGTTCCTCTTTACCTCTTTACTCCTGACGGGGTACTGCGATCCCCCTACACCGCTGACTCTGATGTCAGTGGTCTGGGCTGGCCAGCTGTACGACCAGTCCTTGGAGGCAATTATGGTGACATCCGCCCCCATGTCGAGTAACCCTTCCACCTTGACTTTCTGAGGGTGCCTAGGTTGAGAAAAGTAGATGAGACATGTTAGAAGAGGGCGAGAGGTCTTCACCGAGGTTGTCCAGTGGACTTCCCTCAGTGATCCCTCCCTCCGCTCCTCATCTGGGGACACCACGCAGAGCAGCTCGTCGGTGGAGACCATCTTCACCACGGGGAAGCGGTCCTCCAACTGCACGGGAGGGAGATGCACAGTTAGGCATATAGCTATATTTGTGTTCGTTAGTCCCGTCAGGAGAGTAGGCACTACAATTATTCCCTTAGCCACTGCTGAAAAGTGCGATATCATCAGGTAAGTCTTATCTGGATCGACCGGGGCAGATGGTCTAACCCTGGCCTGCTCATAGGAGCTTAGGTGAGTAGACGGGTGAGTAACGGAAAGGATTATCCAATTTAGGGGAACACACTGGTTTTTAACTGAGATAGGGTCTGCTGAATTTAAAGGATCACACTGAACGGGAATGAGGTCTTTCGGAGGCTCTTGGGTAATGGGGTAGCTGGGCGCGGTGTTGGGCGCAGGATGGAGCGGAGAGCAGGGGTTATTTGTGTCGTCGCGCCCCTCTGGGCGCTCTGCTCCCCGTTTCCCTGATGTTCACAGGAGCAAGGGCGAAGATCGGGCAAAGATTGGAAGGTTACCCTTTTCCTCAACTCTGAGGACCTCCTGGGGGGAAGGGGCTCACCATTGATATTGGTCATTGACCTACAACTAGAAGACCAATGGCGGCCCTTCCCACACCTCCGACATAGGGTCTTAGGCAAATTTGGTTCGGGGACTAACTTAGGACAATGTTTTTTGAAGTGTCCCTTTTCACCACAATTGAAACATGATTGGGGACCCATGAAAGTGGCAGCCAATAGACGCGCTTTATGGGAATTGGAACCTATATTTTTACAAGCGTCTATCATTTCGAGTAGAGAGGGATCCTTTAACATCTTCAAAGCTTTCTGACAGTCCTCATTCGCCTTTTTGATAACCAATTTATTGAATAAAATTTCCTGGCTCTCTTTTTGGTGGACCTGCCTGCTGATTGCCTCTTTTAGCCTGGTTATGAATTCTACAAAAGGTTCTTTTGGGCCTTGGTTAATAAGTGTGAAAGAAGGCGTCCGCACATAGGCATCTGTCACCCTTTTCACGGCCTCTAATGCCAATTCTTTAGTCGCTTCTAAAAATTTGGGGTCAATTCGAGCTTGATCCCCCCTACTCGAATAGTTCCCCTCCCCATAGAGCATGTCTATTGCCTGCTGAATTGGGATTCCCCTTCTTTCCATTTTGTCATTGACATATGCAGTGATTAATTTTTTCCATTCTGCCTCAAATACTGAGGACTGTACTGTTGTAAAGAGTCCTCCTATCACTGCTCTTATGTTGTAACGTATCAGCTTATAGGCCAGGAAGAAGGATTCTAGCAACTCGATGGTGAAGGGTGCCCCCAACCCATACTCGACGATGACCTTTTTCATATCTTTTAGCATGTCGTTACGAGGGAAGAATGAGACGCTCAATATGAGAATCAGCAAGCTTCGTTTATTGATCATTGCTAACAGCTTAATATATGCTTTATAATTAGTTCATACATATTGCAAAAGCTAAGCTCATTATTGGTTCTGCTTAAATGTTGATCTCACCTCTTACTCATTTCTTTGTTGACACAGGTGGTACTCAGTTGCTTTTTGTTTTGCTAATCACAATGTCCTGTTTACCAGCTAGCTAACAGGGTACAAGGGCACTGTAACCTCGCTATCTAAGATGTTCCCACTGCCTAGGCAAGCCGTGTTCTATAGCCAATTCCCTACAGCCACTCTGGGGCCCTTCCTTCCTCTACCTAGATGGGAAATGCTTTTAGGAATTCAGTGTCTTTAGCGCTAGCAGCCTCCTCCCTGAAGGCTCTCCAGATATCTGGTAGCTTAAGCTGCCATTCAGGGGAGTGCTGCATTAAGTCTACGTCCGGTTCAGGGTGGTGGCAGGCGGGGTAGGCCTCGGTGGTGTGAGGCCTATGGGCGCAGCCATCTTGCCGGAAGGAGGTCCTGACCTTCGCCTTGACCCTGTCCTTTGCCACCCTTCTGCCCCTTGAAGGTGATGTATCCGGGGAAGAGGTGGGGCTGGAGGAAGTGGGTGTGCTCGTGGGCATGCTGGGGGAGGGATATCTGATGCAATCAGGTGGAGGTAGAGGCGACCTGGAGGGTGGTGCTAAGGGAACCCGCCTCCTCCTTTCCTGCGCTGATTTTTCCCGCGGTGTCCCTTCCCGCCTTTTCTCCGCGTGGTCCCTGGGTCCCTCCTCCTCGACGCCATTTTGAATTCGGCACGATGGTTTCTTCCCCCTCCCTCCATATTGTATGTCTGTCTGCTCAGTGTCCGTCTCTGTCTGCTCAGTGTCCCTCTCTGTCCGCTCAGTGTCTGTCTTGGGGAGGCTGATATTCTTGTTCATCATCTGGTGCTGTAGCACCATCAGAACTAACCTCCATGTGATGAGTGCCTCTTTAGCTATACGGTCCCCCTTATCGCTGTCCCGCCAGAGGCTGTAGCCTATGGCTTGCCACTGCTCTACGCTGGTGTCCTCGGCAAGCTGGTGACCCTTGTGGTCGAGCCATCTGGCGAGTGATTTTGCCAATTTTTTATCTAAGGGGTGACCGTGTTCTATTACAAAGTCTTTTAGGCGCCTGTATACAAATTTTTGGGAGGTTGAGAGTGTGAGTCCCATGTTGATGTTAGTCGGGTCTCAACAACAGTCTCTTGATGTAAAGTCCTCCCTTTGGTGTTCTGCCAGGCTGTGGGTGTTAGGGTAGGGTGAGGAATGTCCTCAGCAGTTCACCTGTCTGGTGCGTCGACCCGTGCAGCTACCGCTGAGCCCACAGCCGTCCGCTCTGCTGAGGAGGACCGGCGGGGACGATCGCCTCTCCTGGCGTCGCCTGAACCCAGGTGAGGACACAGGAGTTCTCTCAATATGAGAGTCCTCAACTGTGCCCCACGTTGGGCGCCACTTGCCATGGTCCGGGGGCATGGGAAATGAGACTGAGCACTGCAATAACGGTTCTTGGTACAGTCGAGGGTTTGTGCAGCAATGCCACTTTATTCAGGGACAACAGGGTTTTAAATAAGGTAACTCTGAGGGGAGGATTCTGAACTGGGGAGGAGCATGGAACTGACAACTCAGGGAAAAGTGTGATAGGAAGACAGGGAAAAGGCGGGTGGAACTTCGGAGTCTCCAGGAGAAAGGGCCAATGGGAGCTCTCTTTGCACTGCAGCGAACTGTAGCCAATCAGTGGCAGAGGAGCGGGAAAGCAGGAGAGGACAGGGTGACAAACAACTTTGGGCAGGAAAATCTGAGGGAGAAAGGGGAACAATATGGAGGTATAACAAACTTCATAAAAATTCAACAGTAAACTGGGGTACATAAAACTCCATGACAATACAGCAATAAACTGGGGTAAAACTGGGGAACAACTGTCAGTCCGGTGGATAAATTGTCCAGTGTATAAAAGTCCATCTAGTTCCCATAGATGCTTCTCCATGCCACATATCTTTCCCAATTGGTTTTTTCTTCCACCACACCCTGCTACATGCAAACATAACAAATGACAGCATCAGCAGATGTCTTTCCATTCCTCTTTCCCTTCCCATTCTCCGTTCCTCTTCCCTTCCCATTCCCACAGCCAACACACTATTTCACTTCTCACTTTAACAAAACTCTTTTCTCCTTCAGACCCCTCAAAGGTGCCAAGGCCACATAGGAGGCCACACACAAACAGTACTCCTCTTCCCACTTGACTACACCTTCTCCCTCACTGTTCTACAGGGAACACCAGGAATCTGCTGGCAGAGGCCTCTCCTTTCCCATCAGTAGCTCAGCACAAGGAGTTAAAGGAGCTCAAGCCTTAGGCCACAAGAGCTGACAGCGAGGAAACTTTGGGAGCAAACTAATGCTGCTAACACGGACCCAGTTGAATCCAGCACACAATCACAGAATCCAAGAGTCCTTCAGCTTGGAAAAGACCTCCAAGCTCACTGAGTCTTGTGCAGCCCCTCCCCGACCGCCTGCAGGGACTGGATGATGCTTTGCACAAGCACCAAAAGGAATGTTGTGAAAGCCATGGCCTGCAGGAGGACACAGAGAAGGGCTTGGTTGGGGCTGGAAAGGAGGGAGCTGGCGCTGGGGGAGTGGGGATGGAGCCTCGGGGATGTGGTGCAGCAAGGACAGGGGCCCAGGCAGCTGGCAGGCGGCAAGGCCTCACCCCCTGCCCCAGCAGCAGCACCGGGCCCTGCCCAAGGCGCTCCTGCCAGGGGCTGGGCCATGCAGGCAGGGGTAGAACCCACTCCCTGGGGCGGCCTTGCTACCCTGACCCTCGTCCGGCCCAACCTCTCCCTGTGTGCGTGCTCCCTACAGCACAGGCTGCACTGGGCAGCATCCCCTGATGGGCCCTGCAGAGCTGCCCCACGGGGACACTTCCCTTTTATGTCACAGGTGCCACAGCCTGTCCCAGCCAGCCCTGCCCATTGTCCCCACCCTGGCTCAGTGACTCACAGTGGCCCCTGGTAACCAAAGAACCAAAGCCCCACACCCCCAGAGTGCAACCCTACCCATGTGCAAGGGGCCCCCAAAGGGTTCCCTGCACAAAGCAGCCCCTCCAAATCCTTGTCAGATAGAAAACTGGGGGACATGACCCTTGGATGCTTTTAGTACAGAGATACAAGCTTTTCTTGAATAATGGAGGGGGTCACTTTTTAATTATTAATATTTACAGTTATCCATTTGGGGACAGGATGTCCTACAGGCTAATGTGGTGTCACATTTGGAGTGAAAAGTACTTTTCAAAGAAACCCAGGGTGCATGGGTGATGCAGAGGAAGCTGCCAAGTCACCCAATGTGAAGCTCAACACTGCTTTGCAACAGCACTGCCCTTTCACACACATCTTTGGCAAAGACAAAGATGTCAGGGTTTAGTTTCTAAATCAGTAACACTTGACAAGACCTCTTTATGAACTGACAGCAAGAGAACTTAGGAGCAGCTTAGGGTTGACAAGTGTAGGAACCAAGAAGAGAAGGGCTGATGGGTATATCATGAACACTGACAGCTGGATGGTTGTGGAGCTGACCAAGGACTGCCAGATACAAAAGACATCACCTGCTGGACTTGGCCCAAACACCAGCCCCCTCCTCTCCCTTCTCAACCACTCAACCACAGCCTGCACACACCCACAGCTACCAGGGCCAACTGGCTGTTTCTCTTCTCTTTTCTGCCTGGGGGCGAAGGAAGAAGGACAGGGGGGGCATTTGCCTTCGGGCCAGAGGGAAGGGGAAGGAGATCCCCCCAAATCCATTCCTGGCAGGATGGGGGCTGGAGGAGACACTGGGGGACCCCCAAGAATATTTTCGAGGGGAAGAAAGGATGGGGGCACCCACAGGGGGTTGGAGGGGGGGAGGGACCCAGGAATCTCGTGGTGGGACACTGGGGAGTTCCCAGTAGTTTCTTGGGGGGGTGGACCCCCAGCAGCCCGGGGTGGAAAAATGGACGGAGGAATCCGCCGTAAAGGGTTGGTGACACCCAAAAGACTCTAGGAGGGGGTCGGGAGGGGCCCCGGAGTCCTGAAGTATGTTTGGGGGTCCCCAGGAGGGAGTCTGGGGGTCTGAGGTGGTCCCAGGAGATTTTCAAGGGTTAAGGGGATGCACAGGAGATTTGGGGGACGAGGGGGAAAGGCGGAGGGTCCCCAGGAGTCTTGGGGGAGATTCGGAGGGGTCACCAGGAGCCCCCGGACCCCCTGAACTCACCCCACACCACCATGGCCTCGTTGGGGCCGCACGTGAAAAACAGCGCGACGGGGGGAGACCCTGGGACCGGGATCGATCGGGACCAATCGGGTTCAATCCCGATCCTCCCTTCCCCCGTCATCACCGCCCCGCTCCCGGCAGCCCCCGCGGAAGTTTCGACGTTCGATTGGGTGACTCACCGGCACAAGGACAGGGGCCCAGCAGATTTGGCAATTACGTCATTCCAACAGAGCCGTTCTATTGGCTGCGACCCACGAGGGAGCCCCAAAACCTGTTCATGGCTTGGGGGGGAAGGACAGCCGGCACGGCCGGGAACGGGGGTGCAGAGGGTGTTCAAGTGCCCAGGAAAGGGGCAAAAAACTTTCCCCTCTCCCTCCCAGTGCCCCCTCAGCCCATCCCAGTGTCTCCCCTCTCCCCCAGTGCCCTCTCAGCCCATCCCGGTCTCTCCCCTGCTCTCCCAGTGCCCCCGTCCATCGAGGTCCCAGCCCGGCCCTGCCCCCTGCTCTGCTCCGGCCTGGATTTCTCCCCTGCAGGGGCAGCTGAGGTGGCTCCAGGGCGGGCGGGAGCTTTCGGGGCACGGGGTGGCTCCTGACATGCTGCTGGAACCGCCCCTGCCTGGGCGGGCCCGTCAGCCTGGGGCACCTCCTCACCCGAGCCTGGGGGACGGGCCGGCAACTGGGAGGGGCTTTGGGAAGGAATGGGGAGGCTGAGAAGGGCTTGGAGGTCGTGGGGGTAAGTGGGAAGGTGTTTGGGGGAGTTTGGGGGTTTGGGAGGGAGGTTGGGGAGATTGGGGCAGCTGTGAGGGGTCTTGGGGAATCGTCGGGGATGTGGGAAGGAACTGGGAGAGAGTTTGGGGGCATACTCAAGGGGAAGGGGGCAACTAGGAGAGGGTTTGAAAGGCCCTGGGAGGGCTGGAGGTAACTGGGAGGGGTTTGGGGGCATCTTGTGGGTTTTTGTGGGTCTGGGAGGCAGTCTGGGGGCCTCGGAGGGTTTAAGGGGAAGTTGGGAGTGTCCTGTGGGACTGGGATGGGATTTGAGGGTTCCTGGAGGGGCTGGGAGGGTTTTATGCCTTTATACTGCGGGCATTGTCTAGTATTGATGGGGGTAATCCGTGAGTTGACTGTTTCATAATCATCCAAATTTTAACAAGACTTTGAAGGTGGTCAACCTCAGTTTGAAGCAGCTCATTTTTAGCAACAAATTTATCTGATTTTTCTCCTGTTTCCCTCTCAAAGGCTAACGATGACTTCAACACCACATTTTCTGATTTCAAAACAGTAGACTCAACATCAGAAATCCATTCATGACTTCCCTGTCATCACTCCATCCGAATGTCTGTGCACTCACTGTGGCCTGAGAGAAACCTGCCTGTTTGCAGCGCACTGACTGGGCAACTTTTCTTTTTGCAGGTGGAAAAGGGCAGATAAAGAAAAAACAGATGGGTCCAGCAGAAGTGATGCTGCTTCTGTCAAAAGCAGAGCAGAGACTGAAAGCACTTTAGGAAGTTGCTTACAGAAGCACTTGTGCATTCCAAGTTACAGCTCAGGAGTCTCAGTGACTTGTCCAACATGGGAGCTCCTTTTCCATTTCTCAACCCCCAGATTCCTCAGGAGTAGGAAACTGAAAACACTGACTCAGAAAAGCTCCATTCCTTCCTAATAATTGTGCTTTGTCCTTCCCATTTGACAGTGCTCTTGGAAATGTGCTGGTGTGATCTGGATCTGGGAGCAGCCCTGACCTCCCACAGCCCTGACCACACACACCTCATCCAACGGCAGGAAGAACCTGCCTGGCTCCTGCTGGGGTTCTCACCACCCACCGACAGCTTCTCCCTGCAGAGGGGTGGGCAACTACCCAGGCAGGATGAGACCTGACCCCAGCAGGCAGCAAAGTCCGTGCCCTGGCACAAAGAACCCCGGAGCACAGGGACCCTGTTCTGCAGGACAGCCCCGGGCATCCCTGGTTGCACCCCCACCTTCCCACCCCACAGCCATCCCTGGGAGAAGGAGCCCACCTGCGCTGTCCCTCTGACGGTGCTGCAGGGAAGGCCTGCCCTGGAGAACATCCTCCTCCAGCGCAACAGAGAAACTGGGAGAGTCCTGACAGATGTGCAAGGCTGTGGGATGTGGTAGCTTTAGGAGATTCCTCCAGGAACACAAGCAACATTGCCCTGCACCTGTAGACTCACTCTGCAGAGGAGTGTGAAGTTGTGTCCCCAAGTTGTGTCTCAGCTGAACACCTCCCATCTTTCTGCTGCCTTTAACCTCCCTTTGCCTTTCTTCTCTTCTCTCGTGCCTACAGGCAGTGCCCTCGGCCCTGCTGGGCTGTGCAGAGGAGCTGCTCCTGGGCAGAGCTGTCTCTCTACAGTGCTGCCCACTTGCCAGGATTTCCCTGTGTGCCAGGAGCCCGGCCCAGCTGAGCAGCACAGCAAGAACCAAAGGCAGCCCTTTCTCTGCCCCTCTGGGTTCCCCACAGGTGTCCCTGGGGCTCCAGGGGAACCTGCTGTGGAACAGACTGAAGGAAACAATGATGTTCCCTCTTCTCACCTCTTCAGTGACACTTCTTTCCAGCAGTGACATTTCTCCTCTTAGAAAATTACCAGGGTATGATGATCACCTTTTCTAGTTTCATCATTACACAGGACACCAGGAGGGTGACAGCAAAGGATCTGGTAACTCCCTGGCACAGCGGGGGTTTTCCTGGAGTCCCACAGAGAAATGTGTCAGGGCTCTGAGAGGTGTCCAACCCTGAGCTGGACTGATGCACACACGGGGGTGTTCAGAGACACGAGTCCTTCCCTGGCACACACACAGGCAGTTCATTGCAGCAGGGGCAGTGTCTCCCTGGGCTCCTGCTACCACTCCCAGAGCCTGGAGCCACCTCAACCCTGTAATGCTCCCATCCTGCCCACTCCTACACTTCAGATGAACATTGGGGTTTTCTAGTCACTGGAACTGCCCAGACCAACCCCTCCCTGGTCCCCCCATCTCCCTGCCCTGCCCCAGCCCAGCAGAGCAACACAGTCGTTTCTGGTCCTGCAGCAAGAAAGGGAGGCAACAGAGGACAGGGACAGTGACTGCATGTCTGGACTGCTCAGGAGATCATCAGCTCAGGCGGCAGCTCCTGCAGCCCCAGGGCCAGACCCGCTTCCCAGTGGCCCAGGCAGCTGCTGCCACGTGGGCACAAGCTCTGCTGCCCAGGAGGGTCCTGTAGTGAAGGACTTTGCAGATGACCACGTAGCGGTCATAGGACATGATGGTGAGAAGGGCAAGCTCCGCTGTGATCAAGAAGAAAAGCAAAAAACACCTGTGCAGCTCATCCTGAGTAGGACATGCCCCTGGTGTTCCAGAGGGAATTGGCCATGGCTTTGGGGAGAGTGGTGCAGAGGCAGCCCGGGGGTGTGAGGGAGAGGTGGAGCAGGAAGAAGTCCCTGGGGGGTGTGCAGGTGGTGGTGGCAGGCTACGGCGCTGAGGATGAGGCCGTTGCCCAGGAGGGCAGCCAGGGAGATGCCCAGGAAGAAGCAGAAGTGCAAGAGCTGCAGCCAGGAGGAGGAAGTGGGGGATGGAGCTGTGTGGGAGGCTTGTCTGGATGCACAGGGGATGTGCCAGGGCGATGGGCCCGAGGGGACATGCGCAGTCACATATAACTCCATTGGCTGAAGAAGTCACATGGTACGCAGGGATTTAAGAGTGGGAATTTTGAATAAACTTCTCTTTGTCTCACCACCGCACGAGGAGCATCATTCATTCCTTGTTATACAAGGGTCGCCTGCTGCTGTTGGACATGAGCTTCCTCCGGGCATCAGGAAATGTCCAAGGAGGAAAAGGCAGTGAAAACTTTGGGACAGGTTTCCTAGATCAAACCCATGAATTCCTCTGAGCATCTACCCTCATCCCAAGTATCTGCAGTCACACATATATAGATTCTGGACTGTAGAAGACAGGCTTAGCATGACTTTAAGATGATTTCTTCTCAATTTTTTGATTTATTTTTCTACTGCCAGGTCTGAGAGGGGCATCGTGGAACCAAAGGAACCCTGAGACATTTCAGAATCCCACATGTGTTGGGTCTGTCTGAACTGGAGTTCATTTTCTCACTGCAGGCGTCACAGTGCTGTGCTTTGCATTGGGAGCTACAAAGGGGTTAATCACACCAGTGCTTTGGCAACTGCTGAGCAGGGCTGGTGCAGCATCTGCATTGTCGGCTTTGTCCCCTGAATCGGGGGCAAGATCATGGGAGGCGATACAGACAGGTCAGTTGAGCCAAATGGACCAAAGGGACATTGCAGAATATATGGCGTCAGCTCAGCGACAAGAGCTCAGGAAAGGAACAGGAAAGGGGGAAAATCCATTTTTTTACAATACATGCCTTCTGAGCGGCTTCTCTGTGTGGTGAAGCCCTGCTTCCCATGAAGTGGCCAAGTATCGCTGCTGACAGGAAGTAGAGAGAAAATCTTTTTATTTCTCATCTATCGCACACCTAGGATGAATAACTATTATTCTCAACTATAACCCCAATCTGACTTTAATTACGTTCTATCTATATACTGTAACAACTTCTGCCATCTTCTTCATCCTTAACACAACCAATACCCTAAAACTATCCACTGTTATATCCACATGAACCAAAATTCCATCACTAACCACAATCCTTATGCTCACTCTCCTCCTCTCCCTTGCAGGTCTTCCTCCCCTAACGGGATTCCTACCCAAATGGTTAATTATTCAAGAGCTCACAAAACAAGAACTAACAGTAGTAGCCACAGTTATTACCCTACTCTCTTTACTTGGACTTTTCTTCTACCTACGACTGGCCTACTGTGCAACCATCACACTACCCCCAAACTTCACTAACTACATAAAACAATGACAAACTAACAAACCAACTAACACCCTAACCACAACCTTTACCTCCTTATCAATTATACTCCTACCACTATCTCCCATAGTACTCACAATCCCTTAGAAACTTAGGTTATTTAAACCGAAGGCCTTCAAAACCTTAAACAAGGGCTAATCCCTCTTAGTTTCTGTTAAGGTACACAGGATACTAACCTGCATCTCCTGAATGCAACTCAGATGCTTTAATTAAGCTAGAACCTCCCCCTAGACAGATGGGCTTTGATCCCATAAAATTTTAGTTAACAGCTAAATGCCCCAACCAACAGGCTTCTGTCTACTAGATCCCGGCGCATGTTTAATGCACATCAATGAGCTTGCAACTCAACATGAACTTCACTACAGAATCGATAAGAAGAGGAATCAAACCTCTGTAAAAAGGACTACAACCTAACGCTTCTACACTCAGCCATCTTACCTATGGCTTTCATCAACCGTTGACTATTTTCCACTAACCACAAAGATATCGGCACACTTTACCTTATTTTTGGCGCATGAGCTGGTATAATCGGCACAGCCCTTAGTCTCCTCATTCGAGCAGAACTAGGACAGCCAGGCACCCTTTTAGGCGATGACCAAATTTACAATGTAATCGTCACCGCACATGCCTTCGTTATAATTTTCTTTATAGTAATGCCTATTATAATCGGAGGGTTTGGTAACTGATTAGTACCATTAATAATTGGTGCCCCTGACATAGCATTTCCACGAATAAATAACATGAGCTTCTGACTACTTCCTCCATCCTTCCTACTTCTTCTAGCACCTTCTACAGTAGAAGCCGGGGCCGGAACAGGATGAACAGTATACCCACCCCTAGCCGGAAATCTAGCCCACGTCGGTGCATCAGTAGACCTTGCCATCTTCTCCCTTCACCTGGCAGGTGTCTCATCCACCCTTGGGGCAATCAACTTTATCACCACAGCAATCAATAGAAAACCACCTGCTCTCTCACAATACCAAACCCCTCTATTCGTTTGATCCATCCTAATTACTGCAGTTCTACTTCTCCTCTCCCTACCAGTCCTCGCTGCTGGCATTACAATGCTTCTAACAGATTGAAACCTAAACACTACATTCTTTGACCGCGCAGGAGGCGGAGACCCAATTTTATATCAACACTTATTCTGATTTTTTGGCCATCCAGAAGTCTACATCCTTATCCTACCAGGATTCGGAATTATTTCCCATGTTGTAGCCTACTACGCCGGTAAAAAAGAACCCTTTGGCTACATAGGCATAGTCTGAGCCATATTATCCATTGGTTTCTTGGGCTTTATCGTATGAGCTCACCACATATTTACAGTTGGAATGGACGTAGATACCTGAGCTTACTTCACATCCACCACCATAATTATTGCAATCCCCACTGGCATTAAAGTCTTCAGCTGACTAGCAACCCTACACGGTGGAACAATCAAATGAGACCCGCCCATACTATGAGCCCTAGGCTTTATTTTCCTCTTCACCATTGGTGGACTAACAGGCATCGTTCTTGCCAACTCCTCCCTAGACATCGCCCTGCACGACACCTACTACATAGTTGCACATTTCCACTATGTATTATCTATGGGGGCAGTATTCGCCATTTTAGCTGGCTTCACACATTGATTCCCACTGTTCACTGGCTACACCCTTCACTCTACATGAGCTAAAGCCCACTTTGGAGTAATATTCTTTGGGGTCAACCTAACATTCTTCCCACAACATTTCCTAGGCCTAACTGGTATACCACAACGATACTCAGACTACCCAGATGCTTATACCCTATGAAACACCCTATCCTCCATCGGCTCCCTCATCTCCATAGTAGCTGTAATTATACTAATGTTCATTATCTGAGAAGCCTTCGCATCCAAACGGAAAGTAGTGCAACCAGAACTTACCTCCACAAACATTGAATGAATTCACAGCTGCCCTCCTCCCTACCATACCTTTGAAGAACCAGCTTTTGTCCAAGTACAAGAAAGGAAGGAATCGAACCCTCATAAGCTGGTTTCAAGCCAACCGCATCAAACCACTCATGCTTCTTTCTTATGGGTTGTTAGTAAAATCATTACATAGTCTTGTCAAGACTAAATCACAGGTGAAAACCCAGTACATCCCATCCCAACTCCATGGCCAACCACTCTCAATTTGGTTTTCAAGACGCTTCATCCCCTATTATAGAAGAACTTATTGAATTTCACGACCACGCCCTAATAGTCGCACTAGCCATTTGTAGCCTAGTCCTGTATTTACTAGCTCTTATACTTATAGAAAAACTATCCTCCAACACCGCCGATGCACAAGAAGTAGAACTAGTCTGAACAATCTTACCTGCCATTGTCCTAATTATACTAGCCCTCCCATCCCTTCAAATCCTCTACATGATAGACGAAATCGATGAGCCTGACCTCACCCTCAAAGCTATTGGCCACCAATGATACTGATCCTACGAATATACAGACTTTAAAGATTTATCTTTTGACTCTTACATACTACCAACTATGGATCTACCACTCGGTCATTTCCGCCTCCTAGAAGTTGATAACCGCATCGTCATTCCAATAGAATCCCCGATTCGAATTATTGTTACAGCTGATGACGTTCTCCACTCCTGAGCTGTTCCTAGCCTTGGTGTAAAAACCGATGCAATTCCAAGACGGCTGAACCAAACTTCCTTTATCACAACCCGTCCTGGAATCTTCTACGGTCAGTGCTCAGAAATCTGTGGAGCCAACCACAACTTCATACCTATCGTAGTAGAATCAGCCCCTCTAACACACTTCGAAAACTGATCTTCACTTCTAACATCCTAATCATTAAGAAGTTATGAACCAGCACTAACCTTTTAAGCTAGAGAAAGAGGATTATTCACCCTCCTTAATGACATGCCCCAACTAAACCCCGCACCTTGACTTTTTATCATACTAACTTCATGATTCACTTTTTCTCTTATCCTTCAACCTAAACTCTTACTATTTACCCCAACTAACTCACCCTCCAACAAAACACTACCCACTATAAAAACCCATTCCTGAAACTGACCATGAACCTAAGCTTCTTTGATCAATTCATAAGCCCAACCCTCCTCGGAATCCCCCTTATCCTCATCTCACTGTTATTCCCAACCCTATTACTTCCTTCTCCTGGCAATCGATGAGTTACAAATCGTCTTTCAACTCTTCAACTCTGATTTCTCCATTTAATCACAAAACAACTAATAACCCCATTAAACAAAAAAGGCCATAAATGAGCCCTAATCCTATCATCACTCATAATTATACTTCTAACAATTAACCTGTTAGGCCTCCTACCTTACACATTCACACCTACTACCCAACTATCAATAAACCTAGCCCTCGCCTTCCCTCTATGACTTGCCACCCTGCTAACAGGCCTACGAAACCAACCTTCAGCTTCCCTTGGACACCTCCTACCAGAAGGCACCCCAACACCTCTAATTCCTGCCCTCATCATAATTGAAACAACAAGCCTTCTCATTCGCCCTTTAGCCTTAGGAGTTCGCCTCACAGCCAACCTCACAGCCAACCTCACAGCAGGACACCTGCTCATCCAACTCATTTCAACAGCCACTACCGTCCTCCTTCCCATTATACCTACCGTGTCCCTTCTAACTAGAACAATTCTACTCCTCTTAATGTTGCAAAGCAGTTTAAATTTAGTAGTAGAATGGCTAAGGCTTAAGTAAGAGGGTAGGCCTAGAAAGCAACACTTTACAGTAGTGAGTTAAGCAGCAGCCTTGTTCGTGGGAATAGAACGTACTGAAGAAGTAGAAACAATAATCAAAAGATTTAGTCAAGCATGTACGTAACGATTTGTACCTTAGATGTGGTAAGGGTCTTTTAAACAGTTTCTAGGGGGGTAGGACAACTTAAGCAGATTTATGATTAAAGTAGATGATTGTTAATTGTTATAAACTACTGCACCTGGGTTGCTATAGAAACTGTAATTGTTTTAGCCGTGAGAATACATGTAAACTTGTTTGTGTATAAAAGTTGAACTGAGAACGAGGGTCGTCGGAATCCTGACTTGGGGCGTTAGCCCGCAGGTTCCCGGGGCCCCGAATAAAGCACCCATAAACCGGCACTCTGTTGGTTTGTGTCTTTGTTTACGGGCAACAGTTTTGGCGACACCAGATGGAACTCCGGGGGTAGCTGGGCGGCTCACGAGCTGATCTACTCCATGCCGGCAACCAGGTGATTTCTGGGGAGACATCGACCCGTGCCCGACCCGCGCCCGCCGGACAACCCTCTAGGTAAGCCCGAAGGTGCTTTATTCTTTTAGGTTTGTTGGTTGGGAGCCTGCCTATAAGACGGGATAGTGAGTGTCCCGCTGGGTTGGGCTAAAGGTACCTTGGTTGGGAAGCCTAGACGCTGGTCGTAAGACGCGGCGAAAGCTGCGCAGTACCAGCACTCGCCTCTCAGAGGGAGAATCGGCGAGTTGGTTTTGGTTTTGTTCTGGTTTATATTGTTGTGTTATCGTGCTGGTCGTTAAAAGTATTGTTTTGTGTTGTTGTGTTATTGAGAATTTGATGAATTTAGATTGTGGTGTGTGTGTGAGCCAGTAGCAAGCATGATGTCATTTAAAACCTTTAGAGCACTATCCTGCACAGAAAAAGATATCACTAGCGATTCTCCGCTTGGTTGCTTGTTAAAACATTGGAAGGAAGGAAATTTTGGACAAGAGTTAAGCAAGAAACAGTTGATTGATTATTGTAATAATGTATGGCCTCAATATGAAACAGGAGGAATGCTGTGGCCCAGAAATGGATCACTGACTCTGGAAATTATAACCCCTTTGATGCGATATTTACGAGAGAATGAGAAGTGGGATGAAATACCATATCTGGATTTGTTTTATTATTTAGAACAAAACACTGAATGGCAAAAGGAATGTGGTATCTTAGTGTTGAAAGAACTGGAACTGGAGGATGATAAATGTAAGAAATGTCAAGAGCGGAGTATAAAGATATTGAAAGGATTGGATGATAAACATGAGCGGAAAATACGGTTTTCAGAACCAGAGGAGGATGTGTCTTTGTTAGTCTCCCCCGGAGTAACTCCAAGTGCGCCCCCGAGAAATAGTCTCCCTTCACGTGCAAGGGCACAATCACACACCATGCCCCCGTTAGAATCATCCTCGGATGAGGAAGAAACAGGGGGGTGGGAATGTGACAGAACTCCTCTAGCAGAACGGACTCGGAGAGGGCGAAGGGAGAGGGAAAGAAGACGGGGAGGGGGGAGGGAGACAGACGTTTCGCTCTCACCCCCTAGATTGATGGCTCCCTTGCGAGAAGCGGTTGGAGCAGGCAGGGGAAAAATCATGATAAAAGTTCCTTTTTCGCCTAATGATTTACTAATTTGGAAACAGTCAGCTGGGACATATAGAGAAAATCCTGAGCGGGTGGCTCGTGTTATAAAAATGGTTATAAAAACACAAGACCCGGACTGGAATGATTTACAGGTATTAATAGATACAATTTTAGATTCAACAGAAAAAGAAATGGTATTAAAGGTGATGGTGGAGAGAGCAAAGGAAAGGATTCGTACCCTGCCTCGGGCAGCGCGGGGGACGGTAAATGATTTTGTACCGCGGGAGGATCCCGATTGGGACGCTAATAACCCCGCAGATTATAAAAAGTTAAAAATTTACCAGGAATTATTGGTAGAGGGAATACGATGTGGCATTCCAAAAACGTTGAATTGGTCTAAGTTATATTCAGTAATGCAAGATAAGACTGAGTCCCCTTTTGCCTTTTTAGAAAGGCTAAAGGAAACAGGAGGTATACAGACTTAGATGTTGAAGACAAGTCTGGAAAATTACAATTAGCATTGATCTTTATGGGACAATCACAAGAATATATTAGAAAGAAATTTCAAAAACTGGAAGGGAGAGAAACAAGAGATTTAGAGAAATTGTTAGAAGTGGCTTGGAAAGCATATAACAATCGGGAAAAGGAAAGTACTAAGAAACAACAAGCGAGCTTGTTGGCGCTTTTACAAGCTTCAGGAGAGAACAATGGGGCCGGTGGCCATAGAGGAAGAAGTCGTGGTAATAGGGGAAGGGGAGGAATGGGTAGAGGATTTAACAATCAGTCGGGATTTGGAAATCAATACGGGGGAGGACGTGGTAGAGTAGGACCAAATCAGTGTGCTCTTTGTAAAGGACAAGGACATTGGAAAAACGAATGCCCATTAAATGCTGGAAATGGAATGAATCCTTGGAATCCTCAAAGCTTTGTGAATCCACAAAACCCTGTTGGTATGGGCACGCCACAGGGTGTCGCCCAAGCATTTATGTTAGGGAGTTGTGGAAGACAGAGTCGGCTAGATTCAGACTTAAAGGTTGTTTTGGAAGTAGAGGGGGAGCCGACGGAATTTAGAATAGATACTGGAGCTAGTTTTTCGGCAATGAATAAATTGATGGGGCCATTAAGTGATTCAACCGTACAAGTAGTGGGAGTTTCAGGACAGATAGAGGAAAGAACATTTCTGCGACCTCTAGATATCAAATTTAAGGGAAGAGAATTAGATCATCAATTTCTGTACATGCCTAACAGTCCTGAATGTTTATTAGGAAGGGATTTGCTTTCAGCCTTGCAAGCTAAAATTATATTTGAAAAAGAGAGAGTCAAGATAGAAATTCCAGAAGAAAATTTAGCAAAAATTTTTGTTGTGAAAGAAGTGGAAAGGGAAGAAATACCCCAAGAGATTGAACAGGCTGTTGTACCCTGGGTGTGGGAGACCGGGGTTCCTGGGAAATCTAAAGCAGCCACCCCAGTTAGAATAGAATTAAAAGAAGGAGCACAACCTGTCAGAGTTAGGCAATACCCAATTAGTTTAGAAGCAAGAAAGGGAATAGCCCCTATGATTTCACAGTTCCTAACTCTAGGAATATTACAAGAATGTGAATCAGAATTTAACACCCCCATATTTCCGATAAAAAAACCAAATGGAAAATATAGATTAGTACAAGATTTGAGAGCAGTAAATCTTATTACAAAAGATATTCACCCGGTTGTAGCAAATCCTTATACCTTGCTAACATCTGTGTCTGAGAAGTTTCAGTGGTTTACTGTGGTTGATTTGAAAGATGCTTTCTTCTGCATACCACTGGCACGAGAAAGTTGGAAAATCTTTGCCTTTGAATGGGAAAGTCCGGAGACAGGACGAAAGAGACAGCTCGCTTGGACTCGATTACCACAAGGATTCAAATGCTCACCCACGATATTTGGTAATCAGTTAGCAAAGGAACTAGAGGAATGGAAGACTACTCAGGTAAAAGAATCTCCTTTTTCATATATAATACTGCAATATGTAGATGACATTTTCTTAGGAGCTACAGAACAGGGACTTTGTCGTCAGTTAACTATTGAACTGTTAAACATGCTGGGTCAAGCAGGCCACCGAGTCTCAAAAGAAAAAGCACAATTAGTAAAACGGAAAGTTATCTATCTGGGATGTGAAATTTCCCAAGGAGTCCGGCGCCTGGGAACAAATAGAATTCAAGCAATATGTGCTATACCTGTGCCTAGAAATAATCAAGAACTGAGATCTTTTCTAGGAATGGTCGGATGGTGCAGGCTGTGGATTCCTAACTTCGGACTGACTGCTCGACCACTGTATGAAGCAGCAAAGGAGTCCAAGCTAACCTGGGGGACAGAGCAAGAAAAAGCATTCCAGGAACTGAAGAAAGCCCTCCAGGAAGCACCTGCCCTGGGACTACCGGACCCAACCAAGGAATTTCAGCTCTATGTTTGTGAGAGACAGCGAATGGCCTTAGGAGTCCTCACTCAGCGTCTAGGATCCTGGAAGAGACCGGTTGGGTACTTCTCCAAACGGCTAGACGCAGTAAGTGGGGGATGGCCGGGGTGTCTCAGAGCTGTGGCAGCGACGGTCATTTTAATACAGGAAGCACGCAAATTGACTCTGGGAAAACACATGATAGTGTACGTGCCCCACATGGTCATAGCAGTTCTAGAGCAAAAAGGGGGGCATTGGCTCTCCTCCAGCCGCATGTTGCAATACCAGGCTTTGTTGAGAGAACAAGATGATGTTGAACTGAAAATTACTAACCATCTCAACCCAGCAGAATTCCTTAGGTCTACACAGGAAGAAGGCACCCTGGAGCATGACTGTGTAGAGACCATTGAACAAGTCTACGCGAGCAGAAGAGACTTGAAGGACGAACCACTGACAGATCCTGACTGGGAGCTGTACACCGACGGATCTAGTTTTGTGGAAAACGGCACCAGGTACGCTGGGTATGCAGTAGTCACTTTACAACAAGTGATAGAAGCGACTGCACTACCCCCAGGTACGTCTGCACAAAAAGCCGAAATATGGGCATTGGTGAGAGCTTTAATATTAAGCCAAGGAAGGAGAGTTAACATATGGACTGACTCCAAATATGCTTTTGGGGTAGTTCATGTTCACGGAGCACTCTGGAAGGAGAGAGGACTTCTTACTTCTCAGGGGACAACGATTAAACATCGGGAAGAAATTTTACAATTGCTAGAGGCAATACATAAGCCCTCAGCAGTGGCAATAATGCATGTCAGAGGACACCAGGCTGATCCAGGACGAGAGTTTCAGGGAAATCGATACGCTGACCAAGCAGCCAGGAGGGCTGCAAGAGAGGTATGGACTCAAATGGTTCTTTTACCAACCCGGAATAATCCAGCAATAGCATTCATGGAAGAGAAACCGCATTATTCACCTGAAGATGAGAAATTAGCTGTGATGATGGAAGCGAAGAAAAATATCAGGGGGTGGTATATCACTCCTACGAGACAGGTAATTTTACCAGTCAGAATAATGAAAGCAGTGCTTGAGATGGAACACAACAAGTGCCACTGGGGTGCAGAAGCACTAGTGAAATTCTTGAAAAACGAAATTTTCTCAAACCAGATGTTAACACTAGCTAAAAGGGTGAATGCAATGTGTCCTATGTGTATAAAGAATAATCCAGTAGTCAGGAAGCAAGTACAAATGGGAAAACTACAAGTAGGACAGTTACCAGGAGACTATTGGCAAGTGGATTTTTCTGAGTTGCCTAAGGCCCAAACTTTTAAATATCTGCTAGTGTATGTTTGTACCTTCTCAGGGTGGCCAGAAGCTTTTCCATGCAGGACCAATCAGGCAAAAGAAGTAGTGAAAACCCTTCTGAAGGAAATCATCCCAAGATTTGGAGTTCCCCTAGGGTTGTCCTCTGATCGAGGACCGCACTTTACAGCAGGGATAGTCCAAGATGTGTCAGCTGTATTAGGGATAACATGGAATCTCCATACACCATGGAGACCGCAGTCTAGTGGACAAGTAGAAAGAATGAATCAGACATTAAAAGGTCAATTGAAGAAGATCTGTCAGGAAGCCAAAATCCAGTGGCCCCAAGCAGTACCCCTCGCTCTGCTGAGAGTTAGGATTAAACCAAGGGAAAGAATAGGAGTAAGTCCATACGAAATATTGTATGGCAAGCCCTATCATGCGGCTACTTACCAAGGGGATCCTCATGTAGTGGGTGATCAGGCAGTATTTAACTATGTGTTATCTTTGAATAAGACCCTCACAGCCCTCAGAGGAGCGCTGCAGTGGAATCGGCCTCTGCCCCTGGAGAATCCGGTTCATGACATTTCTCCAGGAGACCAAGTCTATGTGAAAAACTGGTCAGTGGAACCATTAAAGGAAACATGGGACGGTCCTCGCCAGGTGATAATGACCACTTATACGGCGGTGAAAGTCGAGGGAATCGACAATTGGATCCATTACACCCGAGTCAAGAAGGTTCCAGTCTCATGGTCGGTAGAACCTCTCTCACCTACGAAGATGGTATTTCGAGCCAACAATTGAAGATTGTGGTATTCCTGGGGTTGATAAGTTTAGCAGAGACCATCGTGAGAATTGAGACCCCAGATCCTTATTTGTTTGTACCAGAACACACTGATGTAAACTTAACTTGTCTGTTTTCAGATGACCAGGGAGCTGAATTAAGAGATGTCCACGTCAAGTGGAGACGGAGGGATCAAGATCGAATCATAACAGAAGGAGTGACAACAGTTTGGGATGCGACACAACAAAAGGGTTATACCGTCCTGCAGGTACCTGAGGTGTCTAAAACCGTAGGAGGGACATACATGTGTGTAGTTTGGATTCAAAGGAGTTTTGATTATGGGTATGTAGAAATACACATGATAAACACAACTCGGGAAATAATGACTAAGATACAAGTTATACCCCCCAGGAAAACTCGACATGTGAGAGATCTGCAGATTCCGAATAGAGAAATAGAACAGGAAAATTTAATTGTGGGCCTAATTCGAGATTTTGGGAAAGTACAAAACATTACTAAAATTACTGCATGTCTCCCTATGCCTCATGCAGCAGGAGACCCAATTCCATGGGGAATAATTCCAGTGCCAGAAATACCCAAAATGTTTAAGAATATTACAAGGAATTGCAAATTTGTAACCATCACATGGAGCGAAACGGTAGATGTATGTTTATTAAGTGACAAAATGATGAAGAAGCAATGTGAACAGATGCCGGGATATTTCCGATGGGTAGTAATTGGGACATGGGTAACAAGTGAAACAATTAATGAATTAAAAGGATACTGTTTAGTTACAAATTCAACACACCCATGCTCTAAAGTTCCGGCTTCAGTAAAACGAGAAAAACAAGAAGAGGTCTGTCAAAATATTACCAGTTCTACAACCATGGAAGAATGGCAAACAATTTGGGGACCCAGCCTGCTAGAGACATATAGTTATATTGGAAAGGTACAGTGGTGCATTCACTGGAAGGGGAAAAAGAATCAAACTTATTCTACAGGAAATAGAGGGAATCATAATTGGAGGACAGAAACACATACAAAAGAGGATTGGAATTGTACCCGAATATACACATGTGATACCCCAGACGATGAAATAGGCTTAATGCCAGTCAAAACACTCCTGCAGTTAGGATGTGAGTGTCGAGGATATAACCATACTATTAAAGGACATGTGAAAAACATTGATTGTCACACTACTACAGTTAGAAGTCCCGGAAACCTAGTATGGGTCATGGGACATGGTCAATGGACCACCCACATGCCACTAGACGGTCCGGTTGTACCTGTCACACTAGGGATACCTACTCTTTGTCCACTCTGGAGAAAAGAGAAGTTAACACCAGCAGAGATGCGATCACGGGAGAAAAGAGAAGTCAGTAATGACATTAATGACCTGGAACTAACAGATTGGCATGAGCCATCAGCAGGAGTTAAATTCGGATGGGCACTAGAATCTTTGTTTGCCCCAATTTCAACATATCGAAATAGAGAAATGTTGTTCAAATTGATGAGCCAGACCGAAAGGTTAGCAGCAGTCACTAAGAAAGGATTTAAAGATCTAAATTTACAATTACAAGCCACCTCTAGAATGACCATACAAAACCGCATGGCATTAGACCTGATATTACTCAAAGAACATGGAGTTTGCGGTTACCTGCATGCAAAGGATGAGCATTGTTGTGTACACATCCCAAATGTCACTCAAGAAGTAGAGAAAGATATTAATCAATTAGAACAAATTGACGAGAATGTTCATAAACTGCAGAAAGAAGCGGAACACAATTGGATAGGACAATTATTCAGCTCCCTAGGTCTCCATGTGTCAGGATGGATATCTTCTGTTATCCAGTACGGAATATTGATTGTAATAATTGTTGTCATAGCCATAACTGTTTACAAGTGTCTTTTAGGAATGATTGTAAAAGAAGGTCAACATACGAGACGCATCATGAAAGCTATAACAAGAAAAGAAGTAATCTCACCGCAAAATGGATCACCTCCCATCCATCAAGAAACTTCAACCTGAAGATTGCTGTATTTGAGCATCCTTGCAAGCAAAGCCTGAAGAATGCTCAAAAGGGGGGACTGTTGCAAAGCAGTTTAAATTTAGTAGTAGAATGGCTAAGGCTTAAGTAAGAGGGTAGGCCTAGAAAGCAACACTTTACAGTAGTGAGTTAAGCAGCAGCCTTGTTCGTGGGAATAGAACGTACTGAAGAAGTAGAAACAATAATCAAAAGATTTAGTCAAGCATGTACGTAACGATTTGTACCTTAGATGTGGTAAGGGTCTGTTAAACAGTTTCTAGGGGGGTAGGACAACTTAAGCAGATTTATGATTAAAGTAGATGATTGTTAATTGTTATAAACTACTGCACCTGGGTTGCTATAGAAACTGTAATTGTTTTAGCCGTGAGAATACATGTAAACTTGTTTGTGTATAAAAGTTGAACTGAGAACGAGGGTCGTCGGAATCCTGACTTGGGGCGTTAGCCCGCAGGTTCCCGGGGCCCCGAATAAAGCACCCATAAACCGGCACTCTGTTGGTTTGTGTCTTTGTTTACGGGCAACATTAACAATTCTAGAAGTGGCCGTGGCAATAATCCAAGCGTATGTCTTTGTACTTCTTCTAAGCCTTTACTTACAAGAAAACATTTAACCCTTAATGACACACCAAGCCCACTCATTTCACATAGTAGACCCAAGCCCTTGACCCATTTTTGGAGCAGCAGCCACCCTCCTCACTACCTCTGGGTTAGCCATATGATTTCACCACAACTCTATCCAACTCTTACTCCTAGGCCTACTCTCTATAATCCTAGCGATACTCCAATGATGACGTGACATCGTACGAGAAAGCACATTCCAAGGCCACCATACCCCTACAGTCCAAAAGGGCTTACGTTACGGAATAATTTTATTTATTACATCCGAAGCATTCTTCTTCCTAGGATTCTTCTGAGCATTCTTCCCATTTTCAATCCGATTCTTCCTTGTCGCAATCTTATTCCTCTTGTTCGACCTAGAAATTGCCCTCCTACTGCCCCTCCCATGGGCTACTCAACTCCTCTCCCCCCTCACTACCTTAACATGAACCTCCACAGTCATTCTCCTCCTCGCACTAGGGCTAATTTATGAATGAATTCAAGGGGGCTTAGAATGAGCAGAATAACTTCAGAAAGTTGGTCTAGCAAAGACAGTTGATTTTGGCTCAACAAACCACAGTCCTACTCCGTGACTTTCTCAATGACCTTTCTGCATTTAAGCTTCTACTCTGCCTTCACCCTAAGTAGTCTAGGACTAGCCTTTCACCGAATACACCTAATTTCTGCCCTGCTATGCTTAGAAAGCATAATACTATCAATATACATTGCCCTCTCCATATGACCTATTCAAACCCAAACAACATCCCCCACCTTAATGCCCATTCTTATGTTAGCATTCTCAGCCTGTGAAGCAGGCGCCGGTCTAGCAGTCCTAGTAGCTTCCACCCGAACTCACGGATCGGATCATTTACACAATCTAAACCTTCTACAATGTTAAAAATTATTCTCCCTACAATCATATTACTCCCCATAACCCTCCTATCTCCTCCAAAATTCCTATGACTCAATGTCACCTCGCACAGCCTCTTAATTGCAACCGCTAGCTTACAATGACTTCCTTCAACCTATTACCCTAGCAAAAACCTATCACCATGACTTGGAACTGATCAAATTTCATCCCCCTTATTAGTTCTATCTTGTTGCAAGTTTCGAGCTGGCTTCCCGCCAAGTCCCCGAAACTCGACAACAAGGACCCGCCTCCCAGAGAGGGAAAAGAAAACCAAGCAGCCAAAGCTATAGCAAATATATATATATATATATATATATTACATATGAGACAGATACACAAAAGGAGAATACCACACACAGAAGGGGGGGGGGGGGGGGAAGGGGAAGGGAGAAGGACAAAAAGGGGCAAGGACCGAACAAACCAACCAGCCGACCGAAGGCAAACTAGCAAAAAAATCTCACCACTTCCCTTCGAACAGGCAGGATGGCTAGACACGGCCCAAGGCTCTCCCCTCACGCGTGGCAGATAACGGTAGTCACTGTAGGCCTCGGCTCCAGATAAACCAGACCAAAACAGGGACCCGCCGTTCTCGAACCTCGCCGGAAAGGAAGAGAGCGAGATGCCTCCCGCTGGCCTTATTTATACCTCAAGTTACGTAAAGGAATAGCATGGAATACTTCCGTGGTCACTTTTCTAGTTTCCTTCCTGGTTACAAGTTGGTCTCCAGGAAGGCCTAGAGTGAAACCACCACATTCTCCACCCCTTATTCCATACTATTTCTTTACGCAACACCTATGTCTCACGTTCGTCTACATCCCGCGCATATATATACACATTTGCATATATATATATATATAGTTCTTGTTGGTCTCTCGGCACAGTTGTCTCGTCGTTGGAAAATCAATACAGATGTCAGTTCAGTCCAGATCTTTGGTCTCCTCAGTCACCATTACAATTCTGATTTTATGGCTGTTTCATCACTGGACTGTCTCATCACTGGATACCAGCAACAGCTTAGTTCAGGTCTCTCTCTCATCTGGTGACTGGCTTCCTGTAAAAACACAACTTAGGACATACAATTAGTTTTTCCCCAAGGCTAAGTTTCCTTGAGGCACACACTGGATGACTCCATCCTTCCTCATTACCCACCACGTATGTCCTGGCCCTTGAGCAAAGACAATCCCACGAATGGGTTTGTCTTGGCCTGAGGCAGGGGTAACCCAAACAGCTTTCCCTAGCATTCCCCTCAAATGGATTGCTGGAACTTTATCTCCATCAACAATGTGAAGGGATTCTGCCTGTGCAGGGCCAGCTCGATTGACAGAACCCCTGGTGTTAACTAGCCAGGTAGCCTTGGCTAAGTTCTTGTCCCAGTTTTTATAAGTCCCCTCACCTAATAACTTTAGAGTGGTCTTCAATAATCCGTTATATCTCTCAACCTTCCCAGCAGCTGGTGCATGGTATGGAATGTGGTATACCCATTCGATACCATGTTCCCTCGCCCAAGTGGTGACTAATTCATTTTTGAAATGAGTCCCGTTGTCTGACTCGATACGTTCTGGGGTCCCATGTCTCCACAAAACTTGCTTTTCAAGGCCTAGAATGGTATTTCGGGCCGTTGCGTGGGGCACTGAAAAAGTCTCTAGCCATCCGGTTGTTGCTTCCACCATGGTAAGTACATAGCACTTACCTTGGCGGGTCTGTGGCAGTTTGATATAATCAACCTGCCATGCCTCTCCATACTTATACTTATCCCATCGTCCACCATACCACAGGGGCTTCAGTCTTTTTGCCTGCTTAATAGCGGCACAAGTTTCACAATCATGGATAACTTCAGAAATTACATCCATGCTTAAATCCACCCCTCGGTCTCGTGCCCATCTGTGGGTGGCATCTCGGCCCTGATGACCGGAAGCATCATGGGCCCATCGAGCTAGAAACAATTCTCCTTTCTGCTGCCAGTCTAGGTCTACTTGTGACACTCCTATCTGTGCAGCTCGGTCTGCTTCTCTGTTGTTATTGTGTTCTTCATTAGCTCGCTTCTTGGGCATGTGGGCATCTACATGGTGGACTCTCACATTCAGATTCTTCGCTCTGGTAGCGATGTCCTGCCACAAGTCAGCAGCCCAGATGGGTTTTCCTCCACGCCTCCAGTTCATCTTCTTCCATCGATCCAACCATCCCCATAAGGCATTGGCTATCATCCACGAGTCAGTGTAGAGGTAGAGCCTTGGCCATCCTTCTCGTTCAGCAATGTCCAGGGCCAATTGGACAGCTTTGAGCTCTGCAAATTGACTTGACTCGCCTTGACCTTCAGCAGCTTCTGCCACTCGTCGGGTGGGACTCCAAACGGCCGCTTTCCACTTCCGGTTCCTTCCTACAATTCGGCAAGAACCATCAGTGAAAAGGGCATAACGCCTTTCTTCATCTGGCAGCTGATCAAATGGCGGAGCTTCTTCAGCTCGGCTCACTGGTTCTTCCTCTTCTTCTGCCAGGCTGAAGTTCCCACCTTCAGGCCAATTTGTGATAACCTCCAGAATTCCAGGGCGATTTGAGCTTCCCAATCGTACACGCTGCGTAATCAAGGCTATCCACTTGCTCCATGTAGCATCCGTGGCATGATGCGTAGGGGGCACCTTCCCTTTGAACATCCAGCTCAAGACGGGTAATCGGGGTGCCAGGAAGAGCTGTGCTTCGGTACCAATTACCTCTGAAGCTGCTCGTATACCTTCATACGCCGCTAAGATTTCCTTTTCCACAGGGGTGTAATTGGCCTCAGAACCTCTGTAGCTTCGGCTCCAGAAACCCAGTGGTCGCCCTCGCGTCTCGCCAGGCACCTTTTGCCAGAGGCTCCAGGAGGGACCTTTATCTCCAGCTGCAGAGTAGAGCACATTCTTTACATCTGGTCCCATTCTAACTGGTCCAAGAGCCACGGCATGTGCAATTTCTTGCTTGATCTGCCTGAAAGCTTGTTGTTGCTCAGGACCCCACTGGAAATTGTTCTTTTTACGGGTCACAAAGTAAAGAGGGCTCACAATCTGACTGTATTCTGGGATATGCATCCTCCAGAAGCCTATGGCTCCCAGAAAAGCTTGGGTTTCTTTCTTGTTTGTGGGGGGAGCCATTGCTACAATCTTGTTGATTATGTCTGTTGGTATCTGGCGTCGTCCATCTTGCCATTTCACCCCTAGGAATTGGATCTCTCGGGCAGGTCCCTTGACTTTGCTCTTCTTGATAGCGAAACCGGCCTCGAGGAGAATCTGGATGATCGTCTGTCCTTTTTTGAAAACTTCTTCTGCTGTATCCCCCCATACAATGATGTCATCGATGTACTGGATGTGTTCGGGAGCCTTACCCTTCTCTAGTGTGACCTGGATCAGTCCATGACAGATGGTTGGACTGTGTTTCCACCCCTGGGGCAGTCGATTCCAGGTGTATTGAACGCCCCTCCAGGTGAAAGCAAACTGTGGCCTGCACTCTGCCGCTAAAGGAATGGAGAAAAACGCGTTGGCTATGTCGATGGTGGCGTACCACTTTGCTGTCTTGGACTCCAACTCATATTGGAGCTCCAGCATATCTGGCACGGCAGCACTCAACGGTGGCGTAACTTCATTTAAGCCACGATAGTCCACAGTCAGTCTCCACTCTCCATCGGATTTACGCACAGGCCAGATGGGGCTGTTGAAGGGTGAATGGGTTCTGCTGACCACCCCTTGGCTCTCCAACTTTCGGATCATTTTGTGGATAGGGATCACAGCATCTCGGTTTGTCCGATACTGTCGTCTGTGTACAGTTGTTGTGGCCATTGGCACTTCTTGATCTTTAACTCGTAGTAATCCTACAATGGAAGGGTCTTCTGAAAGGCCAGGAAGGGCAGACAATTGCTTGGACCCCTCTTCAATCACCGTGGCTACACCAAAAGCCCACCGGTACCCTTTCGGGTCCTTGAAGTATCCTCTTCTTAGGTAGTCCATACCAAGGATGCAAGGGGCTTCTGGCCCCGTCACAATGGGACGCTTTTCCCATTGGTCTCCCGTCAAGCTCATGTCCGCCTCTACTACTGACAATTCTTGAGACCCTCCTGTCACTCCAGAAATAGTAACAGTCTCGGTACTCTTATACTCCGAAGGCATTACAGTACACTGGGCTCCAGTATCTATCAAGGCCTGGTATCTCTGAGGATCCGATGTGCCAGGCCATCGGACCCACACAGCCCAGTAAACCCGGTTATCTTCTTGGTCCCTCTCCTTCTCCTGGCAGAAGGCAGGGCCCCTCTACTGGTCTTGATCAGAGCATTCGTCGTCAGAGTTTGACTTTGACTTCTTAGACTTTTTGCCATTGTCGAAGTGGACCTCCATCTTCTCGTGTTTCGGCGATCGCAGTTTCTCTTCTAAGAAATCTCCGTCTACTACATAGACAACTTTCTTGTCAGTCTTCTTTCGCTTCAGCTCCCTCACTCTAGCTTCAAGCTTAGAAGTGGGTTCACCATCCCACTTCTTCATGTTTTCTCCTTTACTACGAAGGTATGCCCATAGTTGGTTACGTGACCCACGCTTAGAGTTCTCTTTCCTTCGACGTGTGAATGACAGGGACCGTGAGCAAGATTGAGACCAGGATCGAGGTCTAGGCCGAGGTCGTCTTTGTCGGTCCCGCCGTGATCTTCCCATTGGCCTTTCTTGGTAATCTCTATACCTTCTGTCCTCTCTGTCTCTAAGGTCGTCCTCATATCTGGAATATTCATAATCTCTCTCCGTTCTTTCCCTATCGTAGGTGCGTCGGTACAGGGGATTGAAGGAGTCTTCCATATTTTCCTCGATGGTTCTTATCCAAGCACACATAGTGTCCACGCTTGGTTCATCCATCTTTGGATTATATACGGGTATCAAGCAGGAAATATATGGTTTAGGGGCACCTTGAATTACCTTTTTCCACATTGGTTGCGTGCAGGGAACATTCTCAGGAACTTGGATATCATAATAATCTGGATCAGAATAGATGATCTCCAGCATGGCCAATTCCCGTAGGTATTGGATGCCTTCTTCCGCAGTCCTCCACCTTCTTGAAGAACTCTTCAGGGACTCCTTAAATGGGTATTTCACTCTCACCGCGTGGAGTATTCGGAGCCAAAGACTGGATGCCATTTTCTCCCTCCCCATTTCTTGCTCTATCACAGGGTCTCGAGCAATGGATCCCAACTGTCGTGCTTCATCACCTTCAATTACATGACTATCAGCTCCCTTGTCCCAGCATCGCACCAGCCAGGTGAGGACTTCTTCACCAGGCAAGCGCATATAATCTCTCCGTAAATCTCGAAGCTCTCTTGTGGTCAGTGATTGTGTAATTTCGCTTTCTCGCATAATTTCTTGTCCATCTCTCCCACGTAGAATCTTTTCCACCTCTCTCTTTACTCTTCCACTCCTACGTGGGACTGCTCCCACTTCCTCCCTATATCTCTCATGTGGAGGTGGAGACTGAGCATGCCGTGGGGATAAGCTTCTATATTGTTCACGCCGCGGAGATGGTTTCCTATGCCGTTCATACCGTGGGGATGGACTCCTACGCCGTTCACGCCGCGGAGATGGACTTCTGCGTCGTTCACGCCGTGGAGATGGACTTCTATGCCATTCATGCCGTGGGGATGGACTCCTGCGTCGTTCGCGATACCCAGCTGGTGGAGGTAGTGAGTAATCTTTCACGTGGTGAGATAAGGGCCTCTTCCTCCAATCATTCACACCTCCAAGAGAAGGTTGGGTCTGGAGGGGTAGGGATAATTCCCCCTCCAATTGAGGGGAATGCTTTGGCTCCTTCTTTGCGTCTTTTGTAACACTGAATGTGTAGTCAGGATATAAATCATCAAGCGACAATATACCACCGGCCGTTTGTACTGTTGCTTTCTTTTCTCTTGATGCTGTTCTGTATTCCTTTGGGCGTGCCCCTAGTTCTCTTGGACGTGCTCCTTCCCGTGTAACCGTTTCTTCCTCTCTGGTACCTGCTTCTTCTCTTCCAATCGCTCCTTCCTCAGTCACAACCACTACTTCCTCTCTCGCAGTCGCGCCTTCATCACTTGCTGTTGCTCCTTCTCCCATTGCTGCCGCTCCTTCGTCCACTACATCTTGAGTGAATTGGATAGGTTCTTCTGTTCCTTCTTCTTCTTCTTCTTCTTCTCTTTCTTCTGTGCGTTCTGGTTGGGGAGATGAGTCTGTAAGTTCCTTGATCTCTCTTACCCACGTCTTCTTCTTCTTCATAGGGGCAATGATGACCTTCCGGTTCTTAGCTTGAGTCCCGGTTCTAGTGGGCTTAGTAGAAATGGCATTGACTTCAAGTTGTGTTTGGACCCCAACTTCTGTGGACCTAATAGGGACATCACTGGTTTCAAGTGGCGTGGTTTGGGTTTCTGTGTCGACCTTACCCCTTTGAAGGTGGTCTATGGCAGCTCGATAAGCATTAGCCAGGCCCCAGCACAAAGCGGAGAATTGCATATTCGGATCTTTGTAGGAAAAACACCCTTCTGCCAAACAGTGGGCCATCTCACCAGAATCAAACATTTGTTCTGGTGTGAACTCCCAATTAATGGGGGGTGACACATGTCCTACTAATCTACCGAAATCTTCCCAAGCTCCATGCCACCCGGGGACTGGCCTGTCTGCAGCCCTTTCCAAAGTTCCAGCGAGTCCCTTTGAGGTGTGATCTTTCCTACAAGAGGGAAGGCAACGGAACCCCATTCTTCCAAGTTTAAGTAGCACTTCCAGTACCTTTATCAATGACAGTACTGTTGCAATAAGATTTATATAGTAATTAGAGCCAATTTTAACCATGGGGATTTCCTTTACCAAACCTTCGATGTCAAAATTAAAGGATGGAAGCAATTCGTTCCATCCATCCTCAAGGTCTGGACGTCTCCCTATACGGTAGCCTAACACAGGTGTAAAGGTGGCTAGAATTATAAGACAAATTAATGAAATAGCCATTGTTTTTTGTTATTATTTCTTCTTGATCCCAAAACAAACCTTTGTTTATATAAACAAAGTTTCCTTGGCTGCTTTCCCAGACTCTGGCAGTGTTCCCAGACCTGTTCCCAAAACAATAGATTGGTTTTGCAAAACAACACCGAGCTTGGCTGTCTTCCTGGAAAAACGTTTATCAAAACAAGCCAAACTTAACCAAAATATCCCACTTCTGACACCAAAAATGTTGTGCAAGTTTCGAGCTGGCTTCCCGCCAAGTCCCCGAAACTCGACAACAAGGACCCGCCTCCCAGAGAGGGAAAAGAAAACCAAGCAGCCAAAGCTATAGCAAATATATATATATATATATATATATTACATATGAGACAGATACACAAAAGGAGAATACCACACACAGAAGGGGGGGGGGGGGGGAAGGGGAAGGGAGAAGGACAAAAAGGGGCAAGGACCGAACAAACCAACCAGCCGACCGAAGGCAAACTAGCAAAAAAATCTCACCACTTCCCTTCGAACAGGCAGGATGGCTAGACACGGCCCAAGGCTCTCCCCTCACGCGTGGCAGATAACGGTAGTCACTGTAGGCCTCGGCTCCAGATAAACCAGACCAAAACAGGGACCCGCCGTTCTCGAACCTCGCCGGAAAGGAAGAGAGCGAGATGCCTCCCGCTGGCCTTATTTATACCTCAAGTTACGTAAAGGAATAGCATGGAATACTTCCGTGGTCACTTTTCTAGTTTCCTTCCTGGTTACAAGTTGGTCTCCAGGAAGGCCTAGAGTGAAACCACCACAACCTCTTATAATCCTGGCAAGCCAAAATCACCTTCAACAAGAACCTCCCACACGAAAATATATTTTTACCATAACCATAATCCTCACCCAACCATTCATTATCTTGGCCTTCTCAGCCTTAGAACTGATATTATTTTATATCGCATTCGAAGCTACCCTAATCCCTACCCTAATTCTAATCACACGATGGGGTAGCCAACCAGAACGTTTAAGTGCTGGAATCTACCTCTTATTTTATACACTAATTAGTTCTCTTCCCCTATTAGTAGTGATCCTCTATCTTCACACTCAAACAGGAACTATACACATCACTATAATAAAACTTTCACACTCATCTCTTACAAACTCCTGAACAGGCCTCATATCAAGTCTAACCCTATTGCTCGCTTTCATAGTGAAAGCTCCCCTTTACGGACTACACCTATGACTCCCAAAAGCCCACGTAGAGGCACCAATCGCAGGATCCATACTCCTAGCTGCGCTCCTCCTCAAACTTGGGGGATACGGCATTATGCGTACCTCAATAATTACAAACTCCCTATTAGACTACCTCTACTACCCATTTTTAACCCTAGCCTTATGAGGGGCACTAATGACAAGCTCCATCTGCCTATGCCAAATCGACCTTAAGTCATTAATCGCCTACTCCTCAGTAAGCCACATAGGTCTAGTCATTGCCGCAACAATAATCCAAACCCACTGATCCTTTTCAGGGGCCATAATCCTAATGATTTCACATGGACTCACCTCTTCCATACTATTTTGCCTAGCTAATACAAACTATGAACGCATACATAGTCGTACTCTCCTTCTAACACGAGGCCTACAACCCCTTTTACCTCTAACAGGAATCTGATGGCTCCTGGCCAACCTAACAAACATAGCCCTTCCTCCTACCACTAACCTGATAGCTGAATTAACTATCATAATTGCACTCTTCAACTGATCCACCTTCACCATTATCCTAACCGGAGCCGCAACTCTACTAACTGCAGCCTATACCCTCTACATACTCCTTATAACCCAACGAGGTCCAACTCCAACCTATATTACAACCACCCAAAATTCAAATACACGAGAACATCTCCTTATAACACTTCATATCCTACCCTCCCTCCCCCTCATCCTAAAACCAGAGCTAACCTCAGGAATTCCCACATGCAAGCATAGTTTTAAACCAAACATTAGACTGTGATCCTAAAAAGAGAAGTTAAACTCTTCTTGCCTGCCGAGGGGAGGTTTAACCAACAAGAACTGCTAACTCTTGCATCTGAGCCTAAGACCTCAGCCCCCTTACTTTTAAAGGATAATAGCAATCCACTGGTCTTAGGAGCCATTCATCTTGGTGCAAGTCCAAGTAAAAGTAATGGACTTCCCATTAATCCTCAACACCTCTATATTCTTGACCCTGGCTACCCTCTCTATACCCATCCTACTCCCCCTCCTATCCAAAAACTATCTAAACTCTCCAACAACCATCATACACACTGTTAAAACTTCCTTCATAGTTAGTTTAATTCCCATAATCCTCTCCATCTACTTAAATATGGAAAATACCACTTTCTATTGAGAATGAAAATTTATTGCGAACTTCAAAATCCCTTTTAGCCTTAAAATAGACCAGTACTCCTTAACGTTTTTTCCTATTGCACTATTCGTAACATGATCTATTCTTCAATTTACAACATGATATATAGCCTCAGAACCCCACACCACAAAATTCTCTCTTTACCTTCTAATCTTTCTCATTGCAATACTCATCTTAATCATCGCTAATAACATATTCCTCTTATTTATCGGCTGAGAGGGAGTCGGAATTATATCCTTCCTCCTGATTGGATGGTGACACGGTCGAGCAGAAGCCAACACCGCCGCACTTCAAGCCGTACTTTACAACCGTATTGGGGATATTGGACTAATCCTCTGCATAGCATGACTAGCATCCTCAATAAACACTTGAGAAATTCAACAGCAATCCTCCCCAGACCAAATATCCCTTCTCCCTCTCTTAGGGCTCATCCTAGCCGCCACAGGTAAATCTGCCCAATTTGGCCTGCATCCATGACTCCCAGCAGCTATAGAAGGGCCAACCCCTGTATCTGCCCTACTCCATTCCAGCACAATAGTAGTTGCTGGAATCTTTCTACTTATTCGCACTCACCACATATTATGTAACAACCAAATTGCCCTAACTATGTGCCTTTGTATAGGTGCCCTATCCACCCTATTTGCCGCTACATGCGCTCTTACCCAAAACGACATCAAAAAAATTATTGCTTTCTCTACATCCAGCCAACTAGGACTAATAATAGTCACTATTGGCCTAAATCTACCTCAACTAGCCTTCCTACACATCTCTACGCATGCATTCTTTAAAGCCATACTCTTCCTTTGCTCTGGGTCTATCATTCACAGCCTTAACGGTGAACAAGACATTCGAAAAATAGGAGGATTGCAGAAACTACTCCCTACAACTACCTCATGCCTGACAATCGGAAATTTAGCTCTCATAGGAACACCATTTTTAGCAGGGTTTTACTCAAAAGATCTCATTATCCAAAGTCTTAACACCTCCTACCTAAACACCTGAGCACTCCTCCTAACCCTCGTAGCTACAGCTTTTACTGCAACTTACAGCCTACGTATAGCCCTACTAGTACAAACTGACTACACCCGGATTCCCTCCATTACTCCCATCAATGAAAACAACCCAGCAGTCACAAACCCAATTACTCGTCTCGCTCTCGGAAGTATTATAGCTGGTCTATTAATTACCTCTTATATCTCCCCTACAAAAACCCCTCCTATAACCATACCACTGGTCGCAGAAACCACTGCTATCATTATTACAACATTAGGCATCATTCTGGCATTAGAACTATCAAAACTCACACATACCTTCTCTGCCCCCAAACAAAATATCACTATAAACTTCTCCAGCACTCTAGGATATTTTAACCCCCTTATACACCGCCTCAGCTCTACTAAACTCCTAAACAACGGCCAGAACATTGCATCCCATTTAATCGACCTATCCTGATATAAAAAAATAGACCCAGAAGGACTAGTGACCCTTCAACTCAAAGTATCCAAAATCTCAACTACTCTACACTCCGGACTAATCAAAACCTATCTAGGATCCTTCGCTCTATCTATCTTAATTATAATCTTATTTACACAGAACTAAGAATTAATGGTCCCTAACTTACGAAAACATCACCCCCTTCTAAAAATAATCAACAATTCTTTAACTGACCTCCCAACACCACCAAACATTTCCGCCTGATGAAACTTTGGATCTCTTCTTGGCATCTGTCTAACAATCCAAATCACCACTGGCCTCCTACTAGCAATACATTATACAGCAGATATCACCCTGGCATTCACGTCCGTCGCCCATACATGCCGAAATGTTCAATTCGGCTGACTAATCCGAAACCTCCATGCAAACGGCGCCTCCTTCTTCTTCATATGCATTTACCTACACATTGGACGAGGATTCTACTATGGTTCCTACCTATATAAAGAAACCTGAAACACAGGAGTTATTCTCCTCTTAACTCTAATAGCAACTGCCTTCGTAGGATATGTCCTCCCATGAGGCCAAATATCATTCTGAGGCACTACAGTAATTACTAACCTATTCTCAGCAATTCCTTACATTGGCCAAACACTTGTAGAATGAGCTTGAGGAGGATTCTCAGTTGACAACCCTACACTTACCCGGTTCTTTGCCCTCCACTTCCTCCTCCCATTCTAATTGCAGGTCTCACCCTCATCCACTTAACTTTCTTACACAAAACAGGCTCAAACAACCCCCTAGGTATTTATTCAGACTGCAACAAAATCCCATTTCACCCCTATTTCTCAATAAAAGATATTCTAGGCCTTTTGTTCCTCCTCATTCCTCTAATAACACTTGCCATATTCTCACCCAACCTCTTAGGAGATCCAGAAAATTTTACACCTGCAAACCCATTAGTAACACCTCCCCACATTAAACCTGAGTGGTACTTCCTATTTGCATATGCCATCCTACGATCAATCCCCAACAAATTAGGAGGAGTCCTAGCCCTAGCCGCCTCCGTCTTAATTCTATTTCTAGCCCCATTCCTCCACATGTCAAAGCAACGAACTATAACCTTCCGACCTCTCTCCCAACTTCTATTCTGAATCCTAGTAACAAATCTTTTAATCCTTACATGAATCGGTAGCCAACCAGTCGAACATCCATTTATTATCATCGGACAACTCGCCTCAACTACCTACTTCACAATCATTCTCATCTTATTCCCCATTACTAGTCTCCTAGAAAATAAGATACTCAACCTCTAATCACTCTAATAGTTTATAAAAAACGTTGGTCTTGTAAACCAAAGACTGAAGGCCGCCCCTTTCTTAGAGTTTTCCAAAAAATATCCAAGCACCCCCCAACTTTCCAATCAACACGTACATCAAGGGGAGGGGCCCCCCCCTCCCCCCATACCCTACGGTATGTATTACTTTGCATAGCATCCTCCACCACATTAGACATAACATGCATGTAGGAAAATCTGACATACTATTATTGCAAAAACCATCCAAATTTCCATACTATCTCCCATACAATCCAAAACTTGTCATTCACAGATCTAGGCACATTCCCACACAAGGACATAACATGTCATGTTCTAGGAATAATCCCGCCAAACGAACTAAAACCTAAAACTGCTAATTTACGCATAAAATCCTTCTCAATACGAGGAACGTCACAGAACCTAAAATCCATGGTCCATGGACCACTCACCACTTAACCTTGCTCTATGTACCAACCAAGAAGTGCTGGGTTATTTATTAGTCATACTCCTCACGAGAAACCAGCAACCCGGCGTTAGTAATGTTTATCATGTCCAGCTTCAGGTGTATTCTTTCCCTTTCCACCAATAACCCACTCTCATAACTCGCTCTTTGTCGCCTCTGGTTCCTCGGTCAGGGCCATAACTTGCTTAATTTTCCTAAACTTGTGCTCCGTTACTAATGGTTGGGGATGCTCGGCCAACCTGGACCTCGTGATCGTGGCATTTTCTCTCTTCTAAACTTTTGGTTTATTTTTTTGGGGTAGATCTCAATAAGCCCTTCAGAGTGCTCCGCCAGGGGGCTCCCATATATGGTTGACATGTACCCCTTATGGTCGGCGAGCGGTTTTCTCACTTTCGCGTGAAAATTAATGATATGGTTTCAAGTGTTATTCGGTCTCATACTGTTGCACTGATGCACTGTCATGTGCTGTTGGCTTGGTTTTTCCATTACGTCTCTCATCAAGTTGCAATTTAATTAATGCACACCAGACATATTTTTTGTCGTCAATTTCACAAAAAATTACAAAACTTTTGTCATTTTTTGCAATGATCTAGGGACTTTCCCTCTATTCATCATTAATTTTTGTTTTTAAATTTTTTAACAAAAATTTCAAATTTTACAAACTTTCCATTCCCCTAATTTTCCAATTAAGACATTTGCATCATCAATTTGTTAAATTTTTTTAACACACTTTAATCTACCCCATCATTTCCTTTCATCATTCATTTGTTCATTTGTTTGTTTACACTTTAATCTACCCCATCATTTCCTTTCATCAGTCATTTGTTCATTTGTTTGTTTACACTTTAATCTACCCCATCATTTCCTTTCACCCTCTTACCTCCCCAATTAATCGCCCTCACTACTCTAACTAATATTCCACCCACACACACCTTTAACAGTTGCTCCCAAACTTTTTTCCAACCCTTCAGAAAAAAAGGAATCAAACCTTTATCACCAACTCCCAAAGCTGGCATTTTCATTAAACTATTCTCTGAACCACACCTCCTTAAACCGCCCGAATTGCCCCACGAGACAACCCTCGTACAAGTTCTAGCACAACAAACAACGTCAGCAACAGACCCCAGCCCGCAATTAAAAATTGTCCCACCCCCCAAGAATAAAACATAGCCGCTCCCTCAAAATCCAACCGAATAGATAAAACACCCCCACTATCCACCGTGTTTATCCCTAACCACTCTAACTCAGATAGCCCTATAAGAAACACCCCACCCCCCAACACTAAAACTAACCCAGCACCATACCCAACAACCTGCCAGTCCCCTCAGGTCTCAGGAAATGGATCTGCTGCCAATGAAACCGAATACACAAAAACCACTAACATCCCACCTAAATATACCAGAAATAACACTAGTGATACAAAAGACACCCCCAAACTCATTAACCATCCACACCCTACAATAGACGCCAACACTAACCCCACTACTGCATAGTATGGAGAAGGATTGGAAGCAACTGCTAGTCCTCCCAAAATAAAACTAACACTTAAAAATAGTATAAAGTACGTCATAACAATTCCTGCTTGGCCTCTATCCAAGACCTTTGGCCTGAAAAACCATCGTTGTAATTTCAACTACAAGAACATAAAACCTTAACAAACCCGCCCACAACACTACAATCCTGCCCCTTTCTACTCTTCTAACTTCTCAACAACACATTTTTGTTATCCACTAGAACTACTTCTCCAACCACTAAACAAATCCTAAATCAATAGCAACTATTACTACAACTAAAACAAGCCCCAATAATAATCACTATGCCTATAACAGCCTTAGTCCTTGTAGCTTACAATAAAGCATAACACTGAAGATGTTAAGACGGCTATTACACATACCCAAGGACAAAAAAGACTTAGTCCTAACCTTACAGTTAGTTCTTGCCAAATATATACATGCAAGTATCCGCATCCCAGTGAAAATGCCCTCAGCACCTTAAAAAGACAGCAGGAGCAGGCATCAGGCACACCACTCCAATTGTAGCCCAAAACACCTTGCCTAGCCACACCCCCACGGGTTTTCAGCAGTAATTAATATTAAGCAATAAGTGTAAACTTGACTTAGTTAAAGCAACTTACCAGGGTTGGTAAATCTTGTGCCAGCCACCGCGGTCACACAAGAAACCCAAATTAACTTTATACGGCGTAAAGAGTGGTTTTTCATTATCACTTCAACTAAGACTGAAATGTAACCAAGCTGTTATAAGCACAAGATGCATCCAATACTCCCATAGAAATGATCTTAGCTTCATGATCAACAAAACTCCACGAAAGCCAGGACACAAACTGGGATTAGATACCCCACTATGCCTGGCCCTAAATCCCGATGCTTTCACCACTTAAGCATCCGCCTGAGAACTACGAGCACAAACACTGAAAACTCTAAGGACTTGGCGGTGCTCCAAACCCACCTAGAGGAGCCTGTTCTATAACCGATAACCCACGATACACCCAACCATCCCTTGCCAAATCAGCCTATATACCGCCGTCGTCAGCCCACCCCTAAACTGAGGGTTTAACAGTGGGCACAACAGCAACATCCCACTAATAAGACAGGTCAAGGTATAGCTCATGAGATGGTAGAAATGGGCTACATTTTCTAGCATAGAATACCTCACGACAAGGAGTGTGAAATCACTCCTAAAAGGCGGATTTAACAGTAAAGCAGGATAATAATGCCTCCTTTAAGCTGGCTCTGAAGCACGTACATACCGCCCGTCACCCTCCTCACAAGCTAGGATTAATTTTATTTATAATAAACCCCTAAGCTAGAGATGAGGCAAGTCATAACAAGGTAAGTTGTACCGGAAGGTGCACTTAGTCTACCAAGACGTAGCTATAACTAAAGCATTCAGCTTACACCTGAAAGATATCTGTTCCATATCAGATCGCCTTGAAGCCTAACTCTAGCTCTTCTACCAGATTACATAGAAACTAAGTTAATACTACCCATTAAATCAAAACATTCTCTCACTCAACCTAGTATAGGCGATAGAAAAGTAAACTCAAGACGCAATAGAGATCATGTACCGTAAGGGAAGAATGAAATAGTAATGACAAACCAAGCAATAAATAGCAAAGACCAACCCTTGTACCTTTTGCATCATGATTTAGCGAGAACTACCCAAGCAAAACGCCAATTTAAGCTTGCTTCCCCGAAACCCAAGCGAGCTACTTACGAGCAGCTATCTACTGAGCAAACCCGTCTCTGTTGCAAAAGAGTGGGAAGACTCGTTAGTAGTGGTGAAAAGCCAATCGAGCTGGGTGATAGCTGGTTGCCTATGAAATGAATCTTAGTTCCCTCTTAATTCACCTCCCAGGACTACACTCAACCCACATGAAGCGAATTAAGGGCTATTTAAAGGAGGTACAGCTCCTTTAAAAAAGAATACACTCTCCCCTAGCGGATAAATTTAATTACAGCTTAATTGTGGGCCTTCAAGCAGCCACCATTAAAGAATGCCTCAAAGCTCCTCACCTAAAAAAATCTAAACTTCCTCAGGACTCCCTCTTCCCCAATAGGCCAACTTATATTAAATAAGAGAATTTATGCTAAAATAAGTAACTAGGGATCCCCTCTATGGCGCAAGCTTACATTACAACATTATTAACAATCCACAGGATATTTTTTAACCTTAACAAGACCTTATACCCAAAACTCTGTTAACCCACCTATGGAGCACCCCCAAAGACGATTAAAATCTGTAAAAGGAACTAGGTAAATCCAAGGCCTGACTGTTTACCAAAAACATAGACTTTAGCAAACCAAGTATTAAAGGTGAAGCCTGCCCAGTGACAATTCGTTCAACGGCCGCGGTATCCTAACCGTTCAAAGGTAGCGCAATCAATTGTCCCATAAATCGGGACTTGTATGAATGGCTTAACGAGGTCTTAGCTGTCTCCTACAGATAATCAGTGAAATTGATCTTCCCGTGCAAAAGCAGGAATAACCCCATAAGACAAGAAGACCCTGTGGAACTTTAAAATCTGCTACCACTCCCATAAACAATGCTCACCCACAGGGCCTACTCCCCCGGGATTTTGCTGGTGTGCATTTTTTGGTTGGGGCGACCTTGGAGACAAACTTAACCTCCAAATATCAGACAATCCATCTTAACCAAGAACTACCCATCAACGTGCTAATAGTAACCAGACCCAATATAATTGATTAATGAACCTAGCTACCCCAGGGATAACAGCGCAATCTCCTTCAAGAGCCCACATCGACAAGGAGGTTTACGACCTCGATGTTGGATCAGGACATCCTAGTGGTGCAACCGCTACCAAGGGTTCGTTTGTTCAACGATTAACAGTCCTACGTGATCTGAGTTCAGACCGGAGTAATCCAGGTCGGTTTCTATCTATGTTACAACTCCTTCTAGTGCGAAATGATCGAAGAAGTAAGGCCTATGCCACAAGCACACCTTCGCACCCAGTAATGAACCCAACTAAATTACTAAGAGCTCCACCATAACCCCCTCCTAGAAAAGGACCGCTAGCGTGGCAGAGCTTGGCAAATGCAGAAGGCTTAAGCCCTTTACCCAGAGGTTCAAATCCTCTCCCTAGCTCCAACACAAACCACATGACAATTCACTTAACCCTCACTTACTTTATTATATCAATATCCTATGCTCTCTCCATCCTCATCGCCGTAGCATTTCTTACCCTAGTTGAACGTAAGATTCTAAGTTATATGCAAGCCCGAAAAGGGCCTAATATTGTAGGACCATTTGGCCTCTTACAACCTATAGCAGATGGAGTAAAGCTATTCATTAAAGAACCAATTCGTCCATCAACTTCATCCCCTTACTTATTTATATCTACTCCTATCTTAGCCCTTCTCCTAGCAATTACAATCTGAACACCACTTCCCCTACCCTTTCCCCTTACTGACCTAAACCTTGGCATACTCTTCCTTCTAGCTCTATCTAGCTTGGCAGTCTACTCAATTCTATGATCAGGGTGAGCCTCTAACTCAAAATATGCCTTAATTGGCGCCCTCCGAGCAGTCGCACAAACTATCTCTTACGAAGTTACCCTAGCCATTATTCTCCTATCCGTAATTAGCCTTAGTGGTAACTACACCCTCAATACCCTAGCTACAACTCAAGAACCTCTCTACCTCATTTTCTCCTCCTGGCCCTTAGCAATAATACGATATATCTCCACTCTTGCCGAAACAAACCGCGCTCCATTTGACCTGACAGAAGGAGAATCTGAACTAGTCTCAGGGTCCAACGTAGAATATGCTGCAGGGCCATTCGCCTTGTTTTTTCTTGCCGAATATGCTAATATTATACTAATAAATGCACTCACAACCATTCTATTCCTAAACCCCAGCTCACTTAATCTCCCTCAAGAACTCATTCCCCCTACTTTAGCTACAAAAACCCTCCTCCTTTCCGCAGGATTCTTATGAATCCGCGCCTCTTACCCTCGATTCCGATATGATCAACTCATACATTTGCTTTGAAAAAACTTCTTACCCCTAACATATGCCTATGGCATACCAGCCTTCCTACCTCTTATGCAGGCCTACCCCCCTACCTAAGACACTCAAGGAAATGTGCCTGAATCCAAAAGGGTTACTATGATAAAGTAAACATAGAGGTATACCAATCCTCTCATTTCCTAATTTTAGAAAAGTAGGAATCGAACCTACACTAAAGGAATCAAAATCCTCTATACTCCCTCTATATTATTTTCTAGTAAGGTCAGCTAATTAAGCTATCGGGCCCATACCCCGAAAATGATGGTTTAACTCTACCTTAAACCCCAAACCGTAAACCCTAAAACCTAAACCCTAACCCTTGCTAACCTTAACCCTAACCCTAACATCTCATAGCAGAGGGAGGGAGGGGCCTGATTCCTCATCAGATATATCAACAGTCAAAAGCCTGTAAGCTCAACTCTTGCCTTTGCAGGGCTTCACACCGTCAGCACTGGAGGGAGGGAGGGGCCCGACTGCTCATCAGAGGTATCATGCAAGTCAAAAGCCTGAAAAGTCTCCTAGAATGCATAAATCATTAACCATTTCAGTCTCTGACAATTGGTCCACACAGTAACTGTAAGCTATGCCCAAAGCCTGTTCCCTAACCTTAGAAGAGAGACTGCAACCCTCGAGATGTTGGAGGTTCGAGGCAAGGTCCGTGACACTAATCATGGCTATAACTCATAACTTCTTGGAGTATGGGCACTTCCCTCCTTCACCCCTGGCAGATCAAGGCCACCAACTGACAGACATGGAAGCATTGCTGGACCCCGTGGGCGGTGACTATATACATCTGTCCACTCTCAGCTTTTCTTTCTCTTACTCTCCCTTGCTCTTCTCCTGCCTTTCTCTCCCCTATGCATTTTCTTTCCCCCCCCCAAAGGTTATCTCTGTGTCACATTGTGGTATGACAGCACCCAAACTCCTAGCATGCCTGTTGATACATAATTGTTAAAATAAACCTTACCAGTATATGTTTTCAGACACCGATTATTTAGTGTCGTTTCACTTTAATCCACCCCAAGGGAATTATTAATAAAAACCTGAGTTACCCCCTCTCCCCTTTTCCTGGGGCGGGTTGTAACACCAATCAGCACTGACTCCGCCCAGGATTTTTCTTCTGTTTCCCTCTCAAAGGCTAACAATGACTTCAGCACCACATTTTCTGATTTCAAAACAGTAGATTCAACATCAGAAATCCATTCATGACTTCCCTGTCAGCACTCCATCCAAATGTCTGTGCTCTCACTTTGACCTGAGAGAAACCTCAGGCAGGTGGAAAAGGGCAGATAAAGAAAAAACAGATGGGTCAAGCAGAAGTGATGCTGCTTCTGTCAAAAGCAGAGCAGAGGCTGAAAGCACTTTAGGAAGTTGCTTACAGAAGCACTTGTGCATTCCAAGTTACAGCTCAGGAGTCTCAGTGACTTGTCCAACATGAGAGTTTCTTTTCCATTTCTCAACCCCCAGATTCCTCAGGAGCAGGAAACTGGAAACACTGACTGAGAAAAGCTCCATTCCTTCCTAATAATTGTGCTTTGTCCTTCCCATTTGACAGTGCTCTTGGAAATGTGCTGGTGTGATCTGGATCTGTGAGCAGCCCTGACCTCCCAGAGCACTCATCCAATGGCAGGAAGACCCCACCTGGCTCCTGCTGGGGTTCTTGCCACCACGACCCATATGGGTCACTGGAATGGGGAATGGGGCAGTGGGACCGATAAGGATCAGTTAAGGCGCTTGGGGGCACTTCAGCATCTCCATCAAGGTCAGACCATTATAGACCAGTATAGACCAGTGTAGACCAGTATAGACCAGTATAGACCAGTATAGACCAGTATAGACCAGTAAAAAACCAGTACGGACCAGTATGGACCAGTATGGACCAGTACAGGTCACTAGAACAGTGAGCAGGGTGGTGGGACCAGTAAGGACCAGTTAAGGGGGTTGGGGGTACTTCAGCATCTCCATCAAGGTCAGACCAGTACAGACCGGTACAAACCAGTATGGACCAGTATAGACCAGTATAAACCAGGGTAGAGCAGTATAAACCGATATAAACCAGTACGGGTCACTGAAACAGGGAATGGGGTGGTGGGATCAGTAAGGACCAGTTAAGGGGGTTGGGGGTGTTTCATCATCTCCGTCAAGGTCAGACCAGTACAGACCAGTATAAACCAGTATAGACCAGTATGGACTGGTATAGACCAGTATAAACCAGTACAGACCGGTACGGGTCATTGGAATGGGGAATGGGGCAGTGGGACCAGTAAGGACCAGTTAAGGGGGTTGGGGGCACTTCAGCATCTCCATCAAGGTCAGACCAGTACAGACCAGTATAAACCAGGGTAGAGCAGTATAAACCAGTATAAACCAGTACGGGTCCCTGGAACGGGGAATGGGGTGGTGGGACCAGTAAGAACCAGTTAAGGGGGTTGGGGGCACTTCAGCATCTCCATCAAGGTCAGGTCAGTATAAAGCAGTATAGACCCGTATAGACCAGTATGGGCCAGTATAAACCGGTATAAACCAGTATGGACCAGTACAGGTGACTGGAACGGGGAATGGGGCGGTGGGACCAGTAAGGACCAGTTAAGGGGGTTGGGGGCACTTCAGCATCTCCGTCAATGTCAAATCAGTACAGACCAGTATAGACCAGTATAGATTAGTATAAACCAGTATGGACCAGTATAGACCAATATAAACCAGTACGGGTCACTGGAACACGGAATGGGGTGGTGGGACCAGGAAGGACCAGTTAAGGGGGTTGGGGCACTTCAGCATCTCCATCAAGGTCAGACCAGTACAGACCAGTATAAACCAGGATAGACCAGTATAAACCAGTATGGACCAGTACGGGTCACTGGAACGCGGAATGGGGTGGTGGGACCAGTAAGGACCAGTTAAGGCAGAACTCAGCTGGGACTAAGTGGTTTGGGGGTGGGCGTGTCCCTTCGTTAGGTGGGCGTGGTCTCTCCCTGGTGGGCGTGTCCCATCCCAAGGTGGCCATAGCCTCTGCAAGTGGGCGTGTCTTTTGCATCCTCTCCCCCTCCCTGAACTGGGAGCTCAACTGGGACTTACTGGGTTTTGGGTGGGCGTGTCCCCTCCCAATGATGGACCCACTTTCAGCCCCTCCCCCCACCTTTAAGGGCCCCCCCAAAGACCCTCCCCCCCTTCCTGCACCTCCCCAACCCTCAGGGTCCCTCCTGTCCCTCCCCCACCCTCAGGGTCCCTTCCTTCCCCTCCCCCCAGTGAACCTGCTACCCCTCCCCCACTCTCAGGAGCCCTCCCTGCCCCTCCCCCACCTTCAGGGGCCCTCAGGATCCGTCTCCCAACCTCAGAGACTCTCCTGCCCCTCCCCCACCCTCGGGGAACTTCCTACCCTTCCCCCACCCTCAGGGACCCTCAGGGCCCCTCCTTCACTTTCGGGGTCCCTCCCTGCCCCTCCCCAATCCTCAGGACCCTCCTGCCCCTCCCCCCACCTCGGGGTCCCTCCTGCCCCTCCCCCACCCTCAGGGACCCGCCTACCCCTCCCCCACCCTCAGGGAACCTCCTGCCCTTCCCCCACGCTCAAGGACCATCCTGCTCCATCCCCACCCTCAGTGTTCCCTCCTTCCCCTCCCCCCCCCACTGGGGCCGTTACTGGTCCCTTACTGGTCTGTACTGGGAAGGGAGAGGGGAGGGGCCGCCCCCTCGAGGCCCCTCCCCCCCAGTGACGTCACCGGGTCCCAAAAATAGCCCCGGGGGCCCAAACTGGAGGGGGGACCTGGAGCCGCTCCCAGTGTGACCAGTTCAGGTACTGGGAGGGACTGGGAGGGAACTGGGAGGGACTGGGAGGGGGCAGGGCTTCCCCTCCTCCCCCCCCTCCGTGTCCTTGGGGTGACCTTGGGGAGGGAGGGGGATGGGCCGCTCCCAGTGGTTCCCAGTAGCTCCCAGTAACCCCAGTAATGCCTCCGGTATCTCCAGCGACCCCCCCAGTAACCCCAGTGACCCCCCCAGTAGCTCCTAGTAGCTCCCAGTAACCCCAGTGTCTATCCCAGTAGCTCCCAGTAACTCCCAGTAATCCTAGTGTCCATCCCAGTAACTCCCAGTAACCCCAGTGTCCACCCCAGTAGCTCCCAGTAACTCCCAGTAAGCCCCCCAGTAGCTCCCAGTAACTCCCAGTAACCCCAGTGACCCCCCCAGTAGCTCCCAGTAACCCCAGTGTCCATCCCAGTAACCCCAGTGACCCCCCCAGTAGCTTCCAGTAGCTCCCAGTAACTCCCAGTGTCCCCCCCAGTACTCTCAGTATGTCCCAGTTTAACCCAGTTCCCCCCCCCCCGTGGGCCCTGGGCCGGGTTGGGGAGGGGCGGGCTCACATTTCCATGGCAACATCCCTTTCCCTCTGGCCCAGTTTCTCCCAGTTCCTCCCAGTCTAACCCAGTTTTTCCACATTTTTCCCCATTTTTCCCCATTTCCCCCCATTTTCCCCATTTTTCCCAGATTTTCCCCCATTTTTCCACATTTTCCTGAATTTTTCCCCATTTCCCCCCCATTTTCCAGATTTTTCCCAGTTTTCCTACATTTTCCCAGATTTTTTCCCATTTTCCCCCCATTTTCCCAGATTTTTCCCCATTTTTTCCACATTTTTCCCACATTTTCCCAGATTTTCACACATTTTTCTCCAGATTTTCCCAGATTTTTTTTCCCATTTTTTCCACATTTTCCCCCATTTTTTCCCCCTTTTTTCCCAGATTTGCCCAGATTTCTTCCCCCATTTTCCTGGATTTTTCCCAGAATTTCCCATATTTTCCCCATTTTTCCAAAATTTTTTTGATCTTTCCCCATTTTTCCCCATTTCCTGGATTTTCTCCCATTTTTTCCACATCTTCCTAGATTTTCCCTCATTTTTCCCAGATTTTCCCAGATTTTTCCCCATTTTTCCCAGATTTTCCCAAGATTTTTTCTTATTTTTTTAAATCTTTCCCCATTTTTCCCCATTTTCTGGGATTTTTCCCCATTTTTCTCCATTTCCCCCCATTTTCCCCAGAATTTCCAGCATTTCCCCCCCAGTTTGTCGCCATTTTCCCAGATTTCTCCCAGATTTTCCCACATTTTTCCCTATTTTTCCCCATTTTCCCATTTTTTTCCCAGATTTTTCCTCCACTTTTCCCAGAATTTCCCACATTTTCCCTGATTTTTCCCACATTTTTTCCCATTTTTCCCAGATTTTCCCACATTTTTCTCCAGATTTTCTTCCAGATTTTCCCACATTTTCCCACATTTTCCCAGATTTTCCCCCATTTTTCTTGATTTTTCCCGATTTTCCCCATTTTTCCAGATTTTTTCCCATTTTTTCCCATTTTCACCCATTTTTCCTCATTTTCCCCCATTTTCACGGATTTCTCCTCATTTCCCTCATTTTCCCACAGTTTTTCCCAATTTTTTCACATTTTCCCAGATTTTTCCCCATTTTCCCCATTTTCCCCAGATTTTTCCCCATTTCGTCCCCATTTTCCCACATTTTCCCAATTTTTTTCCCACATTTTCCCAGATTTTCTCCCTATTTCCCCAGATTTTTCCTCATTTTGCCCATTTTTTCCCAGATTTTTTCCCAGATTTTTTCCCCATTTTCCCAGATTTCCCCCCTTTTTTTCCCACATTTCCCCGGATTTTTTCCCAATTTCCCCCCAGTTTCCATGATTTTTCCCACATTTTTTCCACATTTTCCCAGATTTTTCCTCATTTTCCCCCATTTTTCCCAGATTTTTCCCCATTTTTCTCACATTTTTTTCCCCATATTTCCAGATTTTCCCAGAATATTCCCCATTTTCCCCATTTTTTCCCTATTTTCCCAGATTTTTCCCATTTTTTCCCCTTCCCCCCCCATTTTTTCCACATTTTTCCCAGATTTTCTCCCATTTTTCCCAGAATTTCCCAGGTTTTTTCCCAATTTTTCCCCATTTTCCCAGTTTTTTCCCAATTTTTTCCCCATTTTCCCAGATTTTTTCTCCATTTCCCCCCATTTTCCCAGATTTTCCCCCCATTTTTCCCACATTTTCCCAGATTTTCACACATTTTTCCCCATTTTCCCCCTTTTTTTCCTCATTTTTCCATATTTTCCCATATTTTTCCCCATTTTCCCCAGAATTTCCCACATTTTTCCCCATTTCCCCGGATTTTTCTCACATTTTCCCCAGATTTTTCCACAATTTCCCCATTTTCCCACATTTTTCACCATTTTCCTGATTTTCCCCCCATTTTTCCCACATTTTCACAGATTTTTCTCCAGATTTCCCCCACATTTTTCCCCCATTTCCCCACATTTTCTTGGATTTTTGGGTCCCCAGTTTTCCAAATTTCCCAAATTTCCCCAGTGGGAAAAAATGGGGGGAAAAAACCAGGAATTTGGGGGAAAATGGGGAAAAATTGGGGAAAAAAGTGGGAAATTTGGGGAAAATTGATAAAAATGGGGAAAAATGGGGGGAAATTTAGGAAAACTGGGGGAAAATCCAGGAAAATGTGGAAAAACGGGGGAAATTTTGGGGAAAAAGTCAGAAATTTGGGGAGATGGGGGATTTTGAGGGGAAATGGAGGGAAAACTGGGAAAAAAGTAAGAAATTTGGGGAAAACGGGTGAAAAATCAGGAAAAATGGGGGATAATTGGGAAAAATTAGGGGAAATTTAGGAAAAAATTGGGGAAAAATGGCGGAAACTGGGGAAAATGGGGAAATTTGGGGAAAATGGGGTGAATTGAGAAAAAAATGGGGGAATTTGGGTAAAATTGGAAGAAAAATTGGGGAAAGTTGGGAAAAATGGGGAGAAATTTGGGGAAAATGGGAAAAAATGGGGGAAATTTGGGAACAATGGAAGGAATTTGGAAAAGAAATGGGGAAAAATTGAGAAAAATGGGGAAATTTGGGAAAAATGGGGGAAATAGGGGGAAAATTGGGGAAAGAGTGGGAAATTTGGGAGAAATGGATGAAAAACTGGGAAAAATGAGGGGAAATTTGGGAAAAACTTGGGTGTCCCCACCAGGTTCGGCCCCGCCATGGTCCCGATAGCCCCGGGATCAGGTGAGACCCCTACCCCATGCCCTGACCCCTCCCCCTCCCCGAGGTCACTGCCCTGACCCCCCGAGTCCAGGCTGTGACCCCTCCCCCACCCCATGGCCCCTCCCACACTTTATGGCCCCTTCCCCATTCTGTGGCCCCTACCCCATTCTGTAGCCCCTCCCCCACTCTGTGACCCCTCTCCCACTTCATGGCCCCTCCACCACTCTCTGACTCCTCCCCCACTCTATGGCCCCTCATCCACTTTATGGCCCCTCCCCCACTCTCAGACCCTTCCCCCACTTTATGGCCCCTCCCCCACTCTGTGGCTCCTCCCCCACTCTGTGACCCCTCCCCCATTCTGTGACCCCTCTCCCACTCGGTGGCCCCTCCCCCACTTTACGGACTCTCCCCCACTCGGTGACCCCTCCCCCACCGACAGCTTCTCCCTGCAGAGAGAACAGCCAACACACTATTTCACTTCTCACTTTAACAAAACTCTTTTCTCCTTCAAGCCCCTCAAAGGCGCCAAGGCCACATAGGAGGCCACACACAAACAGTACTCCTCTTCCCACTTGACTACACCTTCTCCCTCACTGTTCTACAGGGAACACCAGGAATCTGCTGGCAGAGGCCTCTCCTTTCCCATCAGTAGCTCAGCACAAGGAGTTAAAGGAGCTCAAGCCTTAGGCCACAAGAGCTGACAGTGAGGAAACTTTGGGAGCAAACTAATGCTGCTAACACGGACCCAGCTGAATCCAGCACACAATCACAGAATCCAAGAGTCCTTCAGCTTGGAAAAGACCTCCAAGCTCACTGAGTCTTGTGCAGCCCCTCCCCGACCGCCTGCAGGGACTGGATGATGCTTTGCACAAGCACCAAAAGGAATGTTGTGAAAGCCATGGCCTGCAGGAGGACACAGAGAAGGGCTTGGTTGGGGCTGGGAAGGAGGGAGCTGGCGCTGGGGGAGCGGGGATGGAGCCTCGGGGATGTGGCGCAGCAAGGACAGGGGCCCAGGCAGCTGGCAGGTGGCAAGGCCTCACCCCCTGCCCCAGCAGCAGCACCGGGCCCTGCCCAAGGGTCGGGAGGGGCCCCGGAGTCCTGAAGAGTGTTTGGGGGTCCCCAGGAGGGAGTCTGGGGGTCTGAGGTGGTCCCAGGAGATTTTCAAGGGTTAAGGGGATGCACAGGAGATTTGGGGGACGAGGGGGAAAGGCGGAGGGTCCCCAGCATTCTTGGGGGGATCTGGGCAGTTCCCGAGAGTCTTGGGGGAGATTCGGAGGGGTCACCAGGAGCCCCCGGACCCCCTGAACTCACCCCACACCACCATGGCCTCGTTGGGGCCGCACGTGAAAAACAGCGCGGCGGGGGGAGACCCTGGGGCCAGGATCGATCGGGACCAATCGGGTTCAATCCCGATCCTCCCCTCCCCCGCCCCCCCCCGCCCCGCTCCCGGCAGCCCCCGCGGAAGTTTCGACGTTCGATTGGGTGACTCACCGGCACAAGGACAGGGGCCCAGCAGAATTTGGCAATGACGTCATTCCAGCAGAGCCGTTCTATTGGCTGCGACCCACGAGGGAGCCCCAAAACCTGTTCATGGCTTGGGGGGGAAGGACAGCCGGCACGGCCGGGAACGGGGGTGCAGAGGGTGTTCAAGTGCCCAGGAAAGGGGCAAAAAACTTTCCCCTCTCCCTCCCAGTGCCCCCTCAGCCCATCCCAGTGTCTCCCCTCTCCCCCAGTGCCCTCTCAGCCCATCCCAGTCTCTCCCCTGCTCTCCCAGTGCCCCCGTCCATCGAGGTCCCAGCCCGGCCCTGCCCCCTGCTCTGCTCCGGCCTGGATTTCTCCCCTGCAGGGGCAGCTGAGGTGGCTCCAGGGCGGGCGGGAGCTTTCGGGGCAGGGGGTGGCTCCTGACATGCTGCTGGAACCGCCCCTGCCTGGGCGGGCCCGTCAGCCTGGGGCACCTCCTCACCCGAGCCTGGGGGACGGGCCGGCAACTGGGAGGGGCTTTGGGAAGGAATGGGGAGGCTGAGAAGGGCTTGGAGGTCGTGGGGGTAAGTGGGAAGGTGTTTGGGGGAGTTTGGGGGTTTGGGAGGGAGGTTGGGGAGATTGGGGCAGCTGTGAGGGGTCTTGGGGAATCGTCGGGGATGTGGGAAGGAACTGGGAGAGAGTTTGGGGGCATACTCAAGGGGAAGGGGGCAACTAGGAGAGGGTTTGAAAGGCCCTGGGAGGGCTGGAGGTAACTGGGAGGGGTTTGGGGGCATCTTGTGGGTTTTTGTGGGTCTGGGAGGCAGTCTGGGGGCCTCGGAGGGTTTAAGGGGAAGTTGGGAGTGTCCTGTGGGACCGGGATGGGATTTGAGGGTTCCTGGAGGGGCTGGGAGGGCTTTATGCCTTTATACTGCGGGCATTGTCTAGTATTGATGGGGGTAATCCGTGAGTTGACTGTTTCATAATCATCCAAATTTTAACAAGACTTTGAAGGTGGTCAACCTCAGTTTGAAGCAGCTCATTTTTAGCAACAAATTTATCCGATTTTTCTCCTGTTTCCCTCTCAAAGGCTAACGATGACTTCAACACCACATTTTCTGATTTCAAAACAGTAGACTCAACATCAGAAAACCATTCATGACTTCCCTGTCACCACTCCATCCGAATGTCTGTGCACTCACTGTGACCTGAGAGAAACCTGCCTGTTTGCAGCGCACTGACTGGGCAACTTTTCTTTTTGCAGGTGGAAAAGGGCAGATAAAGAAAAAACAGATGGGTCCAGCAGAAGTGATGCCGCTTCTGTCAAAAGCAGAGCAGAGGCCGAAAGCACTTTAGGAAGTTGCTTACAGAAGCACTTGTGCATTCCAAGTTACAGCTCAGGAGTCTTAGTGACTTGTCCAACATGGGAGCTCCTTTTCCATTTCTCAACCCCCAGATTACTCAGGAGTAGGAAACTGAAAACACTGACTCAGAAAAGCTCCATTCCTTCCTAATAATTGTGCTTTGTCCTTCCTATTTGACAGTGCTCTTGGAAATGTGCTGGTGTGATCTGGATCTGGGAGCAACCCTGACCTCCCACAGCCCTGACCACACACACCTCATCCAACGGCAGGAAGAACCTGCCTGGCTCCTGCTGGGGTTCTCACCACCCACCGACAGCTTCTCCCTGCCGAGGGGTGGGCAACTACCCAGGCAGGATGAGACCTGACCCCAGCAGGCAGCAAAGTCCGTGCCCTGGCACAAAGAACCCCGGAGCACAGGGACCCTGCTCTGCAGGACAGCCCCGGGCATCCCTGGCTGCACCCCCACCTTCCCACCCCACAGCCATCCCTGGGAGAAGGAGCCCACCTGCGCTGTCCCTCTGACGGTGCTGCAGGGAAGGCCTGCCCTGGAGAACATCCTCCTCCGGCGCAACAGAGAAACTGGGAGAGTCCTGACAGATGTGCAAGGCTGTGGGATGTGGTAGCTTTAGGAGATTCCTCGAGGAACACAAGCGACATTGCCCTGCACCTGTAGACTCACTCTGCAGAGGAGTGTGAAGTTGTGTCCCCAAGTTGTGTCTCAGCTGAACACCTCCCATCTTTCTGCTGCCTTTAACCTCCCTTTGCCTTTCTTCTCTTCTCTCGTGCCTACAGGCAGTGCCCTCGGCCCTGCTGGGCTGTGCAGAGGAGCTGCTCCTGGGCAGAGCTGTCTCTCTGCAGTGCTGCCCGCTTGCCAGGATTTCCCTGTGTGCCAGGAGCCTGGCCCAGCTGAGCAGCACAGCAAGAGCCAAAGGCAACCCTTTCTCTGCCCCTCTGGGTTCCCCACAGGTGTCCCTGGCGCTCCAGGGGAACCAGCTGTGGGACAGACTGAAGGAAACAATGATGTTCCCTCTTCTCCCCTCTTCAGTGACACTTCTTTCCAGCAGTGACACTTCTTTCCAGCAGTGACATTTCTCCTCTTAGAAAATTACCAGGGTATGATGATCACCTTTTCTAGTTTCATCATTACACAGGACACCAGGAGGGTGACAGCAAAGGATCTGGTAACTCCCTGGCACAGCGGGGATTTTCCTGGAGTCCCACAGAGAAATGTGTCAGGGCTCTGAGAGGTGTCCAACCCTGAGCTGGACTGATGCACACACGGGGGTGTTCAGAGACACGAGTCCTTCCCTGGCACACACACAGGCAGTTCATTGCAGCAGGGGCAGTGTCTCCCTGGGCTCCTGCTACCACTCCCAGAGCCTGGAGCCACCTCAGCCCCGTAATGCTCCCACCCTGCCCACTCCTACACTTCAGATGAACATTGGGGTTTTCTAGTCACTGGAACTGCCCAGACCAGCCCCTCCCTGGTCCCCCCATCTCCCTGCCCCGCCCCAGCCCAGCAGAGCAGCACAGTCGTTTCTGGTCCTGCAGCAAGAAAGGGAGGCAATAGAGGACAGGGACAGTGACTGCATGTCTGGACTGCTCAGGAGATCATCAGCTCAGGCGGCAGCTCCTGCAGCCCCAGGGCCAGACCCGCTTCCCAGTGGCCCAGGCAGCTGCTGCCACGTGGGCACAAGCTCTGCTGCCCAGGAGGGTCCTGTAGTGCAGGGCTTTGCAGATGGACATGTAGCAGTCGTAGGACATGATGGTGAGAAGGGCAAGCTCCGCTGTGATCAAGAAGAAAAGCAAAAAACACCTGTGCAGCTCATCCTGAGTAGGACATGCCCCTGGTGTTCCAGAGGGAATTGGTCATGGCTTTGGGGAGAGTGATGCAGATGCAGCCCGGGGGTGTGAGGGAGAGGTGGAGCAGGAAGAAGTCCCTGGGGGGTGTGCAGGTGGTGGTGGCAGGCTACGGCGCTGAGGATGAGGCCGTTGCCCAGGAGGGCAGCCAGGGAGATGCCCAGGAAGAAGCAGAAGTGCAAGAGCTGCAGCCAGGAGGAGGAAGTGGGGGATGGAGCTGCTGTTGGCCATGAGCTTCCTCCGGGCATCAGGAAATGTCCAAGGAGGAAATGGCAGTGAAAACTTTGGGACGGGTTTCCTAGATGAAACCCATGAATTCCTCTGAGCATCTACCCTCATCCCAAGTATCTGCAGTCACACATATATAGATTCTGGACTGTAGAAGACAGGCTTAGCATGACTTTAAGATGATTTCTTCTCAATTTTTTGATTTATTTTTCTACTGCCAGGTCTGAGAGGGGCATCGTGGAACCAAAGGAACCCTGAGACATTTCAGAATCCCACATGTGTTGGGTCTGTCTGAGCTGGAGTTCATTTTCTCACTGCAGGCGTCACAGTGCTGTGCTTTGCATTGGGAGCTACAAAGGGGTTAATCACACCAGTGCTTTGGCAACTGCTGAGCAGGGCTGGTGCAGCATCTGCATTGTCGGCTTTGTCCCCTGAATCGGGGGCAAGATCATGGGAGGCGATACAGACAGGTCAGTTGAGCCAAATGGACCAAAGGGACATTGCAGAATATATGGCGTCAGCTCAGCGACAAGAGCTCAGGAAAGGAACAGGAAAGGGGGAAAATCCATTTTTTTACAATACATGCCTTCTGAGCGGCTTCTCTGTGTGGTGAAGCCCTGCTTCCCATGAAGTGGCCAGGTATTGCTGCTGACAGGAAGTAGAGAGAAAATCTTTTTATTTTCCTCTTCACTTATGCATGCGCAAACTTTGGCTTTTGCTTTAGTAAAGTGCCTGATCTCAAGGTAGAAATAATTTTCCATCTTATTCTGTCTCTTCTGTCTGGCTGGGAAGGGCAGCAATAGAGCAGCTTGGTGGGCACCTGGCATCCAGGTAAGGTCAACCCACTGCAACATTGCAGGGCCTCATGGAACCAAAGGACTGCTGGGAGACTGGGGGAACTCACGGAATCAAGTGGCCGTCGTGGCACTGCCCTGCCTCATAGAAGCAAATGTTCCCTGGGAAACTACAGAAACCAGGGACTTAAGGGACATCATTGGGATGTGCGGGACCTCATGGAATTAAACAAACCGTGGGATATCTTTGGAACTTCATGGAATCAAAGGGATAAAACAAAAGAATTAAACCCCATGACCAGAAACCATTGGATCGAACATTTCTTTAATATGCCAGCTGGGGATTCATGGGGGTACTCTGCCATGCATGAATCAAAGAATCAGTATAAATTTCAGAGTATAAATACAGTGATACTTGAAAGACCCTCCCCTTCACAAGCAGTCCAAAATTCTCTTCTGATTTTAGGGTCAAATAGCCTCTTGGATTTTATTCGTGGAGCAAGACTGCCATCTAGCGTCCATTTCTTCTGGGAGGGGCAGTCATTTTCACAGAGTGGTCTTTCTCCCTTAGCAGGCCTCGTAGCATCTCTGATTGATCTATCCGACCCCTAACCCCTAAACTAAATGCTTTAGGACCAGCTAAGACGTATCTTAGAACTTCCCATTTGCTTAAACAATGTAAGACTTTCTTCTTAACAGAACAATTAAACAATTAAACAAGTTTTCTGAGGCCTGTAAGCTAATTTCTTGAAGATGGGCATATGATACACTCTCTATTAGTTTCCATGTATCATCTACATTCTCTCTCCTACAACTAATTGTAGTCTTAAAAGAAAAGAAAAGACTGCTACCATGCCAAGAAAGCAAACCCCTTTGTTGATTAGGATTTTTATCTAAGAAAAACTTCTGATTTACGAAGCCATTAAGGATGGAGATCCTCTCTCATTTCAGTGCCATTGTGACAATATGGGGCCTCATGTAACACATGGAACAGAGAACACTGCACATTCCCAAGCAATCAAGGGGCCATTGTAACACTCCAGGGCCTCATGGAAGACGGATGCCCCGCAGAGAGACCTCAAATCAGAGGTTTGGGCAATCCTCAACCAGAGGAAGTTCAACAAGGGGAAGTGCCAGATTCTGTCCCTGTGATGGGGCAACCCTGAATGTCCGGACAGACTGGGAATGATATTCTGCATAGCAGCGCTGGAAAATGGCCTCTGGGGTCCTGGTGGATGGCCAGTTGGCCAAGAGTCAGTGGTGCTCTGGCGGGGGCTCACTGCTCGGTCACAGGAGGGTTTTCAGACACACGAGTCCTTCGCTTGCACACAGACACAGACAGTTCATGGCAGCAGGGGCAGTATCTCCTGGGGTTCCTGCTGCCACGCCAGGAGCCTGGATGCACCTAAGCCCTTGAGGGGTGCCACCTGCTCTGCCACTATCTGAGATGCCCCACCGCCTGAGAGATGGAAACGCGGAGCTCTGTCCAAGAGAAGCACATCCCAGAGCTGCACGCATGGGCTTTGCCGGGATTTAGAACCGTAAATGCAATGTGACACCGAGGCACTCTTTGTCCCACATAACTTCAAGGTCTCCCCAGGAGGTTGATGGCAATTGTTCTTGCTCAGGGTCATCTCCCCACACCAACAGCAGGTGTGTGCTCAAGACTTGTCTGTGCAATGCAAACAGATACACGCTGTCTAGTTCTTCCGGTCTCTCCAAGGAAGGCAAAAGAATCTCTGTGTGCCGGGTGAGAAGCCAGTGCTGGAAGTTGTGGTTCTACTGTGAGTGCCAAGAGCGGATGGCAGGTCTGTGATGAATGCCCTGAGGAGATGACCTGGGTTTTCCAGTGCACAAGGCAATAGATCACACCCTGCTTTGGTGGTCATTTATGTCCTACGGAGGTGACAGAGATGGGAAAGAGAATGAAATTTTTGAATGTGCCTCTGAGTGTCCCTCAACCTGCTGCAAATGTGCAGATTCCAATACATCCAGTTCAGGTGTGAGAGGCTGTTCCCTGGTCCTCTGAGCAAGAAGAGCTGGACGAGGGGACACAGCAGAACTCGCTTACTGAGACTGCATCTCCATGAATCCCAAAGCAAGTGCGAGGGGTTATGCCACGTCCGAGTTTTCTCAGGGGAAGGTGTTTCTCCCATGCACTGCCTCCCCGTGGCACTGGTGCCACAGCCCCCGACAAAACCACAAGTGGTCTTTGTGCCTAGCAAAAGTGCTCCTACTGCTAGCAGGGATGTTCCACGGGAAAGGCCAGGAGAGGTTGAGCCCGGAGGGCACTGAGCCCGGAGGGATGTTCTGCCTCTCGTGCCCCTCGACCATTCTCGCAAACCCAGCCCGGCCCTGCCCGTTCTACGGTGCAGAGCACAAACCGCTGCCACACTGCCGCCGCTGTCGCCTGACCTCCGCCTCCAACCAGCACCCGAGGAGAGCCCGAGAGGCGCCGGCGCCTGTCCCAGCCCCGGGGCGGATTTGTCGGAGGAGGACAGGGGAGGAGGCGGAGAGGAGGCGGCCCACCAGGAGCAGAGAGTCGAGGCTGGCGGGGGCAGCGAGGCGCCGGGAAGCGGATCGGCGGCTGCGGCGCTGTCGGGGAGCGGGGCTGGTGTCGCTGGTCGCGGTTTTGATCTGTGCGCAGGGCTGGTGGCCGGAGACCGTATCCATTCCTACCGGCAGCTCCCGGGTCACAGCCCCGAGCTCCTCGTACGCGCTGCTAAATTATCCAGAGAGCTGCGGGTGCCAACGGGGTGGCTGTTGGTGACGGGAGACGGTCTTTCCACCGTCCTCTGGCTCTTCGGACCCCATCATGGGAACGCGGCTCTGTATTCCTGGGCCCTGGCTGACACGGACTCATTGACACTGTCGTCTTCGGAGATTTCAGGGGATTCTCTTAGAAACAAAACTCGGTTAATTGGTTCTACGGCAGAGCAAATTAGCACCCCTATAAAAACATGGCTTTTCATTCCTACACAGAGTGCAGGCTTGCGACAGAATGCCTGAGTGCAAAGTGATTTATACAGCACACGGCAGAGCAAATCTGGGCATCCTGCAGTCAGCTGCCATGTGTGTCCCTAGCTTCTCTTGAGGCATCGTCTCCTGGTTACTCTGATCCACTCCAGGCAGGAGCCGCGATTCTCTGGTTCATGAAGATCTTTCTCTTTGGATAGCAGGAGGGGTTCTTGCCTTGCCTAGAGTGTGGTAAAGACAGAGAGTAAGGGTCCACAAGATTTGGAGTGTCACTCGTCAAGGATCTGGACACTACATCTCGGACGTGTTCTGAAGAAGCTGTGAAGGCAGCCAGTGCGAAGGAGCGAGGTGCAACCAAGCCAGACCAAGTGTTAGAGGTGGTGAGAGAGGAAAGCAAAGCAGTAAGAAAGGAAAAACCTCCAGCCATGTGGCCCTGGCCTCAGGAAGGATGGTTGCAGGACCATCCTTCCTTAGCCTCTCAGTAAAAATGCAGAATTCTCAGCTTCCTCTAAATGTGTTCTCTCTCCTCTGATACTTAAGATGGTAGAAAATTTTCAGGAGCACACAGGCATAAGGAGGGTGAAATCGATAATGCTCTTCCACCTGGGAAGCATGTGAAGACCTCTGTTTCCTGTGGTGTGATGGGTGCCTGGGATCCCTCTGGACTTGGTTTAGGGAAGGGACTGTGTGTAAGGGTCTCCATCTGCCAAGCCCCCAGACCTTCAACTGCCCTGGGTGGGCCAGGGCTCTCCTAACCCCACCACTCGCAAGCAGCACTCTGGTAGTTGCCCCATGTGCTCCCTGCATGTGCGTCAGGGTCTTCATCCTGTTCCCTGCTCATCCCTCAGTACATTCCCTAGGGCATATGCTCTCCTTGCCATCGCTGGAGCTGGGATATCCAGCAGCCCTACTGGAGCCAAGTTCCTCTCAGACTTTGCGTTTTCGCAGAAGAGAAAGGCAAATCTAGAGACACCGGGCTGCTGCCCAGCAGGGCTCATCTCCCTTTCCCGGGGAGCTGGGAGAGAGGCATTCTTCCCAGGCAGATGAAGAAGGACAGGGGAAAAGCCACAGAAGCAGAGGAGACACGTGTTCCCCGAGGAAGCTGCAAGCAACCCAGAGAGCTGAGGACAGCACGGGAAGATGTGAAAGGTGCAGAAGGGTAGAAGCCCGGAGCTCCCAAAAGCACATCAGTGGGTGTGCAGCAGAGCAGGCGATTGCAACTGGGGAGGGGAGGACTGCACTGCGAGCTGACCGGGAACAATCTCTGCCCATGTGTGAGACCCCAGAGCCAGGTAATGCTCAGAATGCCATCGACTGGGGGAGCCAGACGGGTTGTTGCTTGGGGAGGGAGAAACCCAAAGAGAGCATTTGAGGTACTGAAAGTACAGTTCATTTCTCGACTCTCCTGCTTCCTTTACTCCCCCTCTAAGAGATTCGTTTCTGGGATATAGAGAGGAGGTGTACCAGGCAGAAAATGACGACGCTGTAGCCAGGTTCGTCTCAGCATGAATTTTGGCTTTTCATAAATGCATTCTTTTTCCTCCCTGTTTGTCGAGAGTGTCAGAAATCTCCACCCTGTGCCGAGAGAAGAGAGATGCCAGAAACGAATCTCTAAGAGGGGGAGTAAAGGAAGCAGGAGGGCGGAGAAATGAACTGTACTTTCAGTACCTCAAATGCTCTCTTTGGGTTTCTCCCTCCCCAAGCAACAACCCGTCTGGCTCCCCCAGTCGATGGCATTCTGAGCATTACCTGGCTCTGGGGTCTCACACATGGGCAGAGATTGTTCCCGGTCAGCTCGCAGTGCAGTCCTCCCCTCCCCAGTTGCAATCGCCTGCTCTGCTGCACACCCACTGATGTGCTTTTGGGAGCTCCGGGCTTCTACCCTTCTGCACCTTTCACATCTTCCCGTGCTGTCCTCAGCTCTCTGGGTTGCTTGCAGCTTCCTCGGGGAACACGTGTCTCCTCTGCTTCTGTGGCTTTTCCCCTGTCCTTCTTCATCTGCCTGGGAAGAATGCCTCTCTCCCAGCTCCCCGGGAAAGGGAGATGAGCCCTGCTGGGCAGCAGCCCGGTGTCTCTAGATTTGCCTTTCTCTTCTGCGAAAACGCAAAGTCTGAGAGGAACTTGGCTCCAGTAGGGCTGCTGGATATCCCAGCTCCAGCGATGGCAAGGAGAGCATATGCCCTAGGGAATGTACTGAGGGATGAGCAGGGAACAGGATGAAGACCCTGACGCACATGCAGGGAGCACATGGGGCAACTACCAGAGTGCTGCTTGCGAGTGGTGGGGTTAGGAGAGCCCTGGCCCACCCAGGGCAGTTGAAGGTCTGGGGGCTTGGCAGATGGAGACCCTTACACACAGTCCCTTCCCTAAACCAAGTCCAGAGGGATCCCAGGCACCCATCACACCACAGGAAACAGAGGTCTTCACATGCTTCCCAGGTGGAAGAGCATTATCGATTTCACCCTCCTTATGCCTGTGTGCTCCTGAAAATTTTCTACCATCTTAAGTATCAGAGGAGAGAGAACACATTTAGAGGAAGCTGAGAATTCTGCATTTTTACTGAGAGGCTAAGGAAGGATGGTCCTGCAACCATCCTTCCTGAGGCCAGGGCCACATGGCTGGAGGTTTTTCCTTTCTTACTGCTTTGCTTTCCTCTCTCACCACCTCTAACACTTGGTCTGGCTTGGTTGCACCTCGCTCCTTCGCACTGGCTGCCTTCACAGCTTCTTCAGAACACGTCCGAGATGTAGTGTCCAGATCCTTGACGAGTGACACTCCAAATCTTGCGGACCCTTACTCTCTGTCTTTACCACACTCTAGGCAAGGCAAGAACCCCTCCTGCTATCCAAAGAGAAAGATCTTCATGAACCAGAGAATCGCGGCTCCTGCCTGGAGTGGATCAGAGTAACCAGGAGACGATACCTCAAGAGAAGCTAGGGACACACATGGCAGCTGACTGCAGGATGCCCAGATTTGCTCTGCCCTGTGCTGTATAAATCACTTTGCACTCAGGCATTCTGTCGCAAGCCTGCGCTCTGTGTAGGAATGAAAAGCCATGTTTTTATAGGGGTGCTAATTTGCTCTGCCGTAGAACCAATTAACCGAGTTTTGTTTCTAAGAGAATCCCCTGAAATCTCCGAAGACGACAGTGTCAATGAGTCCGTGTCAGCCAGGGCCCAGGAATACAGAGCCGCGTTCCCATGATGGGGTCCGGAGAGCCAGAGGACGGTGGAAAGACCGTCTCCCGTCACCAACAGCCACCCCGTTGGCACGCGCAGCTCTCTGGACAATTTAGCAGCACGTACGAGGAGCTCGGGGCTGTGACCCGGGAGCTGCCGGTAGGAATGGATACGGTCTCCGGCCACCAGCCCTGCGCACAGATCAAAACCGCGACCAGCGACACCAGCCCCGCTCCCCGACAGCGCCGCAGCCGCCGATCCGCTTCCCGGCGCCTCGCTGCCCCCGCCAGCCTCGACTCTCTGCTCCTGGTGGGCCGCCTCCTCTCCGCCTCCTCCCCTGTCCTCCTCCGACAAATCCGCCCCGGGGCTGGGACAGGCGCCGGCGCCTCTCGGGCTCTCCTCGGGTGCTGGTTGGAGGCGGAGGCCAGGTGACAGCGGCGGCAGTGTGGCAGCGGTTTGTGCTCTGCACCGTAGAATGGGCAGGGCCGGGCTGGGTTTGCGAGAATGGTCGAGGGGCACGAGAGGCAGAACATCCCTCCGGGCTCAGTGCCCTCCGGGTTCAACCTCTCCTGGCCTTTCCCGTGGAACATCCCTGCTAGCAGTAGGAGCACTTTTGCTAGGCACAAAGACCACTTGTGGTTTTGTCGGGGGCTGTGGCACCAGTGCCACGGGGAGGCAGTGCATGGGAGAAACACCTTCCCCTGAGAAAACTCGGACGTGGCATAACCCCTCGCACTTGCTTTGGGATTCATGGAGATGCAGTCTCAGTAAGCGAGTTCTGCTGTGTCCCCTCGTCCAGCTCTTCTTGCTCAGAGGACCAGGGAACAGCCTCTCACACCTGAACTGGATGTACTGGAATCTGCACATTTGCAGCAGGTTGAGGGACACTCAGAGGCACATTCAAAAATTTCATTCTCTTTCCCATCTCTGTCACCTCCGTAGGACATAAATGACCACAAAAGCAGGGTGTGATCTATTGCCATGTGCACTGGAAAACCCAGGTCATCTCCTCAGGGCATTCATCACAGACCTGCCATCCGCTCTTGGCACTCACAGTAGAACCACAACTTCCAGCACTGGCTTCTCACCCGGCACACAGAGATTCTTTTGCCTTCCTTGGAGAGACCGGAAGAACTAGACAGCGTGTATCTGTTTGCATTGCACAGACAAGTCTTGAGCACACACCTGCTGTTGGTGTGGGGAGATGACCCTGAGCAAGAACAATTGCCATCAACCTCCTGGGGAGACCTTGAAGTTATGTGGGACAAAGAGTGCCTCGGTGTCACATTGCATTTACGGTTCTAAATCCCGGCAAAGCCCATGCGTGCAGCTCTGGGATGTGCTTCTCTTGGACAGAGCTCCGCGTTTCCATCTCTCAGGCGGTGGGGCATCTCAGATAGTGGCAGAGCAGGTGGCACCCCTCAAGGGCTTAGGTGCATCCAGGCTCCTGGCGTGGCAGCAGGAACCCCAGGAGATACTGCCCCTGCTGCCATGAACTGTCTGTGTCTGTGTGCAAGCGAAGGACTCGTGTGTCTGAAAACCCTCCTGTGACCGAGCAGTGAGCCCCCGCCAGAGCACCACTGACTCTTGGCCAACTGGCCATCCACCAGGACCCCAGAGGCCATTTTCCAGCGCTGCTATGCAGAATATCATTCCCAGTCTGTCCGGACATTCAGGGTTGCCCCATCACAGGGACAGAATCTGGCACTTCCCCTTGTTGAACTTCCTCTGGTTGAGGATTGCCCAAACCTCTGATTTGAGGTCTCTCTGCGGGGCCTCCGTCTTCCATGAGGCCCTGGAGTGTTACAATGGCCCCTTGATTGCTTGGGAATGTGCAGTGTTCTCTGTTCCATGTGTTCCATGAGGCCCCATATTGTCACAATGGCACTGAAATGAGAGAGGATCTCCATCCTTAATGGCTTCGTAAATCAGAAGTTTTTCTTAGATAAAACTCCTAATCAACAAAGGGGTTTGCTTTCTTGGCATGGTAGCAGTCTTTTCTTTTCTTTTAAGACTACAATTAGTTGTAGGAGAGAGAATGTAGATGATACATGGAAACTAATAGAGAGTGTATCATATGCCCATCTTCAAGAAATTAGCTTACAGGCCTCAGAAAACTTGTTTAATTGTTTAATTGTTCTGTTAAGAAGAAAGTCTTACATTGTTTAAGCAAATGGGAAGTTCTAAGATACGTCTTAGCTGGTCCTAAAGCATTTAGTTTAGGGGTTAGGGGTCGGATAGATCAATCAGAGATGCTACGAGGCCTGCTAAGGGAGAAAGACCACTCTGTGAAAATGACTGCCCCTCCCAGAAGAAATGGACGCTAGATGGCAGTCTTGCTCCACGAATAAAATCCAAGAGGCTATTTGACCCTAAAATCAGAAGAGAATTTTGGACTGCTTGTGAAGGGGAGGGTCTTTCAAGTATCACTGTATTTATACTCTGAAATTTATACTGATTCTTTGATTCATGCATGGCAGAGTACCCCCATGAATCCCCAGCTGGCATATTAAAGAAATGTTCGATCCAATGGTTTCTGGTCATGGGGTTTAATTCTTTTGTTTTATCCCTTTGATTCCATGAAGTTCCAAAGATATCCCACGGTTTGTTTAATTCCATGAGGTCCCGCACATCCCAATGATGTCCCTTAAGTCCCTGGTTTCTGTAGTTTCCCAGGGAACATTTGCTTCTATGAGGCAGGGCAGTGCCACGACGGCCACTTGATTCCGTGAGTTCCCCCAGTCTCCCAGCAGTCCTTTGGTTCCATGAGGCCCTGCAATGTTGCAGTGGGTTGACCTTACCTGGATGCCAGGTGCCCACCAAGCTGCTCTATTGCTGCCCTTCCCAGCCAGACAGAAGAGACAGAATAAGATGGAAAATTATTTCTACCTTGAGATCAGGCACTTTACTAAAGCAAAAGCCAAAGTTTGCGCATGCATAAGTGAAGAGGAAAATAAAAAGATTTTCTCTCTACTTCCTGTCAGCAGCAATACCTGGCCACTTCATGGGAAGCAGGGCTTCACCACACAGAGAAGCCGCTCAGAAGGCATGTATTGTAAAAAAATGGATTTTCCCCCTTTCCTGTTCCTTTCCTGAGCTCTTGTCGCTGAGCTGACGCCATATATTCTGCAATGTCCCTTTGGTCCATTTGGCTCAACTGACCTGTCTGTATCGCCTCCCATGATCTTGCCCCCGATTCAGGGGACAAAGCCGACAATGCAGATGCTGCACCAGCCCTGCTCAGCAGTTGCCAAAGCACTGGTGTGATTAACCCCTTTGTAGCTCCCAATGCAAAGCACAGCACTGTGACGCCTGCAGTGAGAAAATGAACTCCAGCTCAGACAGACCCAACACATGTGGGATTCTGAAATGTCTCAGGGTTCCTTTGGTTCCACGATGCCCCTCTCAGACCTGGCAGTAGAAAAATAAATCAAAAAATTGAGAAGAAATCATCTTAAAGTCATGCTAAGCCTGTCTTCTACAGTCCAGAATCTATATATGTGTGACTGCAGATACTTGGGATGAGGGTAGATGCTCAGAGGAATTCATGGGTTTCATCTAGGAAACCCGTCCCAAAGTTTTCACTGCCATTTCCTCCTTGGACATTTCCTGATGCCCGGAGGAAGCTCATGGCCAACAGCAGCTCCATCCCCCACTTCCTCCTCCTGGCTGCAGCTCTTGCACTTCTGCTTCTTCCTGGGCATCTCCCTGGCTGCCCTCCTGGGCAACGGCCTCATCCTCAGCGCCGTAGCCTGCCACCACCACCTGCACACCCCCCAGGGACTTCTTCCTGCTCCACCTCTCCCTCACACCCCCGGGCTGCATCTGCATCACTCTCCCCAAAGCCATGACCAATTCCCTCTGGAACACCAGGGGCATGTCCTACTCAGGATGAGCTGCACAGGTGTTTTTTGCTTTTCTTCTTGATCACAGCGGAGCTTGCCCTTCTCACCATCATGTCCTACGACTGCTACATGTCCATCTGCAAAGCCCTGCACTACAGGACCCTCCTGGGCAGCAGAGCTTGTGCCCACGTGGCAGCAGCTGCCTGGGCCACTGGGAAGCGGGTCTGGCCCTGGGGCTGCAGGAGCTGCCGCCTGAGCTGATGATCTCCTGAGCAGTCCAGACATGCAGTCACTGTCCCTGTCCTCTATTGCCTCCCTTTCTTGCTGCAGGACCAGAAACGACTGTGCTGCTCTGCTGGGCTGGGGCGGGGCAGGGAGATGGGGGGACCAGGGAGGGGCTGGTCTGGGCAGTTCCAGTGACTAGAAAACCCCAATGTTCATCTGAAGTGTAGGAGTGGGCAGGGTGGGAGCATTACGGGGCTGAGGTGGCTCCAGGCTCTGGGAGTGGTAGCAGGAGCCCAGGGAGACACTGCCCCTGCTGCAATGAACTGCCTGTGTGTGTGCCAGGGAAGGACTCGTGTCTCTGAACACCCCCGTGTGTGCATCAGTCCAGCTCAGGGTTGGACACCTCTCAGAGCCCTGACACATTTCTCTGTGGGACTCCAGGAAAATCCCTGCTGTGCCAGGGAGTTACCAGATCCTTTGCTGTCACCCTCCTGGTGTCCTGTGTAATGATGAAACTAGAAAAGGTGATCATCATACCCTGGTAATTTTCTAAGAGGAGAAATGTCACTGCTGGAAAGAAGTGTCACTGCTGGAAAGAAGTGTCACTGAAGAGGGGAGAAGAGGGAACATCATTGTTTCCTTCAGTCTGTCCCACAGCTGGTTCCCCTGGAGCGCCAGGGACACCTGTGGGGAACCCAGAGGGGCAGAGAAAGGGTTGCCTTTGGCTCTTGCTGTGCTGCTCAGCTGGGCCAGGCTCCTGGCACACAGGGAAATCCTGGCAAGCGGGCAGCACTGCAGAGAGACAGCTCTGCCCAGGAGCAGCTCCTCTGCACAGCCCAGCAGGGCCGAGGGCACTGCCTGTAGGCACGAGAGAAGAGAAGAAAGGCAAAGGGAGGTTAAAGGCAGCAGAAAGATGGGAGGTGTTCAGCTGAGACACAACTTGGGGACACAACTTCACACTCCTCTGCAGAGTGAGTCTACAGGTGCAGGGCAATGTCGCTTGTGTTCCTCGAGGAATCTCCTAAAGCTACCACATCCCACAGCCTTGCACATCTGTCAGGACTCTCCCAGTTTCTCTGTTGCGCCGGAGGAGGATGTTCTCCAGGGCAGGCCTTCCCTGCAGCACCGTCAGAGGGACAGCGCAGGTGGGCTCCTTCTCCCAGGGATGGCTGTGGGGTGGGAAGGTGGGGGTGCAGCCAGGGATGCCCGGGGCTGTCCTGCAGAGCAGGGTCCCTGTGCTCTGGGGTTCTTTGTGCCAGGGCACGGACTTTGCTGCCTGCTGGGGTCAGGTCTCATCCTGCCTGGGTAGTTGCCCACCCCTCGGCAGGGAGAAGCTGTCGGTGGGTGGTGAGAACCCCAGCAGGAGCCAGGCAGGTTCTTCCTGCTGTTGGATGAGGTGTGTGTGGTCAGGGCTGTGGGAGGTCAGGGTTGCTCCCAGATCCAGATCACACCAGCACATTTCCAAGAGCACTGTCAAATGGGAAGGACAAAGCACAATTATTAGGAAGGAATGGAGCTTTTCTGAGTCAGTGTTTTCAGTTTCCTACTCCTGAGTAATCTGGGGGTTGAGAAATGGAAAAGGAGCTCCCATGTTGGACAAGTCACTGAGACTCCTGAGCTGTAACTTGGAATGCACAAGTGCTTCTGTAAGCAACTTCCTAAAGTGCTTTCGGCCTCTGCTCTGCTTTTGACAGAAGCAGCATCACTTCTGCTGGACCCATCTGTTTTTTCTTTATCTGCCCTTTTCCACCTGCAAAAAGAAAAGTTGCCCAATCAGTGCGCTGCAAACAGGCAGGTTTCTCTCAGGTCACAGTGAGTGCACAGACATTCGGATGGAGTGGTGACAGGGAAGTCATGAATGGATTTCTGATGTTGAGTCTACTGTTTTGAAATCAGAAAATGTGGTGTTGAAGTCATCGTTAGCCTTTGAGAGGGAAACAGGAGAAAAATCGGATAAATTTGTTGCTAAAAATGAGCTGCTTCAAACTGAGGTTGACCACCTTAAAAGTCTTGTTAAAATTTGGATGATTATGAAACAGTCAACTCACGGATTACCCCCATCAATACTAGACAATGCCTGCAGTATAAAGGCATAAAGCCCTCCCAGCCCCTCCAGGAACCCTCAAATCCCATCCCGGTCCCACAGGACACTCCCAACTTCCCCTTAAACCCTCCGAGGCCCCCAGACTGCCTCCCAGACCCACAAAAACCCACAAGATGCCCCCAAACCCCTCCCAGTTACCTCCAGCCCTCCCAGGGCCTTTCAAACCCTCTCCTAGTTGCCCCCTTCCCCTTGAGTATGCCCCCAAACTCTCTCCCAGTTCCTTCCCACATCCCCGACGATTCCCCAAAACCCCTCACAGCTGCCCCAATCTCCCCAACCTCCCTCCCAAACCCCCAAACACCCCCAAACACCTTCCCACTTACCCCCACGACCTCCAAGCCCTTCTCAGCCTCCCCATTCCTTCCCAAAGCCCCTTCCAGTTGCCGGCCCGTCCCCCAGGCTCGGGTGAGGAGGTGCCCCAGGCTGACGGGCCCGCCCAGGCAGGGGCGGTTCCAGCAGCATGTCAGGAGCCACCCCTTGCCCCGAAAACTCCCGCCCGCCCTGGAGCCACCTCAGCTGCCCCTGAAGGGGAGAAATCCAGGCCGGAGCAGAGCAGGGGGCAGGGCCGGGCTGGGACCTCGATGGACGGGGGCACTGGGAGAGCAGGGGAGAGACCGGGATGGGCTGAGAGGGCACTGGGGGAGAGGGGAGACACTGGGATGGGCTGAGGGGGCACTGGGAGGGAGAGGGGAAAGTTTTTTGCCCCTTTCCTGGGCACTTGAACACCCTCTGCACCCCCGTTCCCGGCCGTGCCGGCTGTCCTTCCCCCCCAAGCCATGAACAGGTTTTGGGGCTCCCTTGTGGGTCGCAGCCAATAGAACGGCTCTGCTGGAATGACGTCATTGCCAAATTCTGCTGGGCCCCTGTCCTTGTGCCGGTGAGTCACCCAATAGAACGTCGAAACTTCCGTGGGGGCTGCTGGGAGCGGGGCGGGGGGGGGCGGGGGAGGGGAGGATCGGGATTGAACCCGATTGGTCCCGATCGATCCCGGCCCCAGGGTCTCCCCCCGCCGCGCTGTTTTTCACGTGCGGCCCCAACGAGGCCATGGTGGTGTGGGGTGAGTTCAGGGGGTCCGGGGGCTCCTGGTGACCCCTCCGAATCTCCCCCAAGACTCTCGGGAACTGCCCAGATCCCCCCAAGAATGCTGGGGACCCTCCGCCTTTCCCCCTCGTCCCCCAAATCTCCTGTGCATCCCCTTAACCCTTGAAAATCTCCTGGGACCACCTCAGACCCCCAGACTCCCTCCTGGGGACCCCCAAACACTCTTCAGGACTCCGGGGCCCCTCCCGACCCTTGGGCAGGGCCCGGTGCTGCTGCTGGGGCAGGGGGTGAGGCCTTGCCACCTGCCAGCTGCCTGGGCCCCTGTCCTTGCTGCGCCACATCCCCGAGGCTCCATCCCCGCTCCCCCAGTGCCAGCTCCCTCCTTCCCAGCCCCAACCAAGCCCTTCTCTGTTTCCTCCTGCAGGTCATGGCTTTCACAACATTCCTTTTGGTGCTTGTGCAAAGCATCATCCAGTCCCTGCAGGCGGTCGGGGAGGGGCTGCACAAGACTCAGTGAGCTTGGAGGTCTTTTCCAAGCTGAAGGACTCTTGGATTCTGTGATTGTGTGCTGGATTCAGCTGGGTCCGTGTTAGCAGCATTAGTTTGCTCCCAAAGTTTCCTCGCTGTCAGCTCTTGTGGCCTAAGGCTTGAGCTCCTTTAACTCCTTGTGCTGAGCTACTGATGGGAAAGGAGAGGCCTCTGCCAGCAGATTCCTGGTGTTCCCTGTAGAACAGTGAGGGAGAAGGTGTAGTCAAGTGGGAAGAGGAGTACTGTTTGTGTGTGGCCTCCTATGTGGCCTTGGCGCCTTTGAGGGGCTTGACGGAGAAAAGAGCTTTGTTAAAGTGAGAAGTGAAATAGTGTGTTGTCTGTTCTCTCTGCAGGGAGAAGCTGTCGGTGGGGGAGGGGTCACCGAGTGGGGGAGAGTCCGTAAAGTAGGGGAGGGGCCACCGAGTGGGGGAGGGGCCATAAAGTGGGGGAAGGGTCTGAGAGTGGGGGAGGGGCCATAAAGTGGATGAGGGGCCATAGAGTGGGGGAGGAGTCAGAGAGTGGTGGAGGGGCCATGAAGTGGGAGAGGGGTCACAGAGTGGGGGAGGGGCTACAGAATGGGGTAGGGGCCACAGAATGGGGAAGGGGCCATAAAGTGTGGGAGGGGCCATGGGGTGGGGGAGGGATCACAGCCTGGACTCGGGGGGTCAGGGCAGTGACCTCGGGGAGGGGGAGGGGTCAGGGCATGGGGTAGGGGTCTCACCTGATCCCGGGGCTATCGGGACCATGGCGGGGCCGAACCTGGTGGGGACACCCAAGTTTTTCCCAAATTTCCCCTCATTTTTCCCAGTTTTTCATCCATTTCTCCCAAATTTCCCACTCTTTCCCCAATTTTCCCCCCATTTCCCCCATTTTTCCCAAATTTCCCCATTTTTCTCAATTTTTCCCCATTTCTTTTCCAAATTCCTTCCATTGTTCCCAAATTTCCCCCATTTTTTCCCATTTTCCCCAAATTTCTCCCCATTTTTCCCAACTTTCCCCAATTTTTCATCCAATTTTACCCAAATTCCCCCATTTTTTTCTCAATTCACCCCATTTTTCCCAAATTTCCCCATTTTCCCCAAATTCCGCCATTTTTTCCCAATTTTTTCCTAAATTTCCCCTAATTTTTCCCAATTATCCCCCATTTTTCCTGATTTTTCACCCGTTTTCCCCAAATTTCTTACTTTTTTCCCAGTTTTCCCTCCATTTCCCCTCAAAATCCCCCATCTCCCCAAATTTCTGACTTTTTCCCCAAAATTTCCCCCGTTTTTCCACATTTTCCTGGATTTTCCCCCAGTTTTCCTAAATTTCCCCCCATTTTTCCCCATTTTTATCAATTTTCCCCAAATTTCCCACTTTTTTCTCAAATTTTCCCCCATTTTTCCCAATTTTTCATTTGTGTTCAACAAATTTCCCACTTTTTTCCCCAATTTTTCCCCATTTTCCCCCAAATTCCTGGTTTTTTCCCCCCATTTTTTCCCACTGGGGAAATTTGGGAAATTTGGAAAACTGGGGACCCAAAAATCCAAGAAAATGTGGGGAAATGGGGGAAAAATGTGGGGGAAATCTGGAGAAAAATCTGTGAAAATGTGGGAAAAATGGGGGGAAAATCAGGAAAATGGTGAAAAATGTGGGAAAATGTGGGAAAATGAGGAAATTGCAGAAAATTCTGGGAAAAATGTGAGAAAAATCCGGGGAAATGGGGAAAAATGGGGGAAAATGTGGGAAATTCTGGGGAAAATGGGGAAAAATATGGGAAAATATGGAAAAATGAGGAAAAAAAGGGGGAAAATGGGGAAAAATGTGTGAAAATCTGGGAAAATATGGGAAAAATGGGGGGAAAATCTGGGAAAATGGGGGGAAATGGAGAAAAAATCTGGGAAAATGGGGAAAAAATTGGGAAAAAACTGGGAAAATGGGGAAAAATTGGGAAAAACCCTGGGAAATTCTGGGGAAAATGGGAGAAAATCTGGGAAAAATGTGGAAAAAATGGGGGGGAAAGGGGAAAAAATGGGAAAAATCTGGGAAAATAGGGAAAAAATGGGGGGAAAATGGGGAATATTCTGGGAAAATCTGGAAATATGGGGAAAAAAATGTGAGAAAAATGGGGAAAAATCTGGGAAAAATGGGGGAAAATGAGGAAAAATCTGGGAAAATGTGGAAAAAATGTGGGAAAAATCATGGAAACTGGGGGGAAATTGGGAAAAAATCCAGGGAAATGTGGGAAAAAAAGGGGGGAAATCTGGGAAAATGGGGAAAATAATTGGGAAAAAATCTGGGAAAAAATGGGCAAAATGAGGAAAAATCTGGGGAAATAGGGAGAAAATCTGGGAAAATGTGGGAAAAAATTTGGGAAAATGTGGGAAAATGGGGAAAAATCATGGAAAATGGGGGCAAAATGGGGAAAAATCTGGGGAAAATGGGGAAAAATCTGGGAAAATGTGAAAAAATTGGGAAAAACTGTGGGAAAATGGGGGAAATGAGGAGAAATCTGTAAAAATGGGGGAAAATGAGGAAAAATGTGTGAAAATGGGAAAAGATTTGAAAAAAATCCGGAAAAATGGGGAAAATCGGGAAAAGTCATGAAAAATGGGGGGAAATGTGGGAAAATGTGGGAAAATCTGGAAGAAAATCTGGAGAAAAATCTGAGAAAATGTGGGAAAAATGGGAAAAAATGTGGGAAAAATCTGGGAAAATGTGGGAAATTCTGGGAAAAGTGGAGGAAAAATCTGGGGAAAATCCGGGAAAATGGGGAAAAAATAGGGAAAAATGTGGGAAAATCTGGGAGAAATCTGGGAAAATGGTGACAAACTGGGGGGGAAATGCTGGAAATTCTGGGGAAAATGGGGGAAAATGGAGAAAAATGGGAAAAAATCTCAGAAAATGGGGAAAAATGGGGAAAGATTTAAAAAAATGGGAAAAAATCTTGGGAAAATCTGGGAAAAATGAGGAAAAATCTGGGAAGATGTGGAAAAAATGGGAGAAAATCCAGGAAATGGGGAAAAATGGGGAAAGATCAAAAAAATTTTGGAAAAATGGGGAAAATATGGGAAATTCTGGGAAAAATCCAGAAAAATGGGGGAAGAAATCTGGGCAAATCTGGGAAAATGTGAGAAAAAATGGGGGAAAATGTGGAAAAAATGGGAAAAAAAATCTGGGAAAATCTGGAGAAAAATGTGTGAAAATCTGGGAAAATGTGGGAAAAATGTGGAAAAAATGGGGAAAAATCTGGGAAAATGGGGGAAAATGGGAAAAATCTGGAAAATGGGGGGGAAATGGGGAAAAATTCAGGAAAATGTGGAAAAATGGGGGAAAAATCTGGGAAAAATGGGAAAAATGTGGGGAAATGTGGAAAAATGGGGGAAAATGTGGAAAAACTGGGTTAAACTGGGAGGAACTGGGAGAAACTGGGCCAGAGGGAAAGGGATGTTGCCATGGAAATGTGAGCCCGCCCCTTCCCCACCCGGCCCAGGGCCCACGGGGGGGGAACTGGGTTAAACTGGGACATACTGGGAGCACTGGGGGAGACACTGGGAGTTACTGGGAGCTACTGGAAGCTACTGGGGGGGTCACTGGGGTTACTGGGATGGACACTGGAGTTACTGGGAGCTACTGGGGGGGTCACTGGGGTTACTGGGATGGACACTGGGGTTACTGGGAGCTACTGGGGGGGTCTCTGGGGTTACTGGGAGTTACTGGGAGCTACTGGGGGGCTTACTGGGAGTTACTGGGAGCTACTGGGGTGGACACTGGGGTTACTGGGAGTTACTGGGATGGACACTAGGATTACTGGGAGTTACTAGGAGCTACTGGGATAGACACTGGGGTTACTGGGAGCTACTAGAAGCTACTGGGGGGGTCACTGGGGTTACTGGGGGGGTCGTTGGAGATACCGGAGGCATTACTGGGGTTACTGTGAGCTACTGGGAGCCACTGGGAGCGGCCCACCCCCCTCCCTCCCCAAGGTCACCCCAAGGACACGGAGGGGGGGGAGGGGGGGAAGCCCTGCCCCCTCCCAGTCCCTCCCAGTCCCTCCCAGTTCCCTCCCAGTCCCTCCCAGTACCTGAACTGGTCACACTGGGAGCGGCTCCAGGTCCCCCCTCCAGTTTGGGCCCCCGGGGCTATTTTTGGGACCCGGTGACGTCACTGGGGGGGAGGGGCCTCGAGGGGGCGGCCCCTCCCCTCTCCCTTCCCAGTACAGACCAGTAAGGGACCAGTAACGGCCCCAGTGGGGGGGGGAGGGGAAGGAGGGAACACTGAGGGTGGGGATGGAGCAGGATGGTCCTTGAGCGTGGGGGAAGGGCAGGAGGTTCCCTGAGGGTGGGGGAAGGGCAGGACCGTCCCTGAGGGTGGGGGAGGGATAGGCGGGTCCCTGAGGGTGGGGGAGGGGCAGGAGGGACCCCGAGGTGGGGGGAGTGGCAGGAGGGTCCTGAGGATTGGGGAGGGGCCCACCCCCAAAGGGACACGCCCACCCCCAAACCACTAAGTCCCAGCTGAGTTCTGCCTTAACTGGTCCTTACTGGTCCCACCACCCCATTCCGCGTTCCAGTGACCCGTACTGGTCCATACTGGCTTATACTGGTCTATCCTGGTTTATACTGGTCTGTACTGGTCTGACCTTGATGGAGATGCTGAAGTGCCCCAACCCCCTTAACTGGTCCTTCCTGGTCCCACCACCCCATTCCGTGTTCCAGTGACCCGTACTGGTTTATATTGGTCTATACTGGTCCATACTGGTTTCTACTAATCTATACTGGTCTATACTGGTCTGTACTGGTCTGACATTGACGGAGATGCTGAAGTGCCCCCAACCCCCTTAACTGGTCCTTACTGGTCCCACCGCCCCATTCCCCGTTCCAGTCACCTGTACTGGTCCATACTGGTTTATACCGGTTTATACTGGCCCATACTGGTCTATACGGGTCTATACTGCTTTATACTGACCTGACCTTGATGGAGATGCTGAAGTGCCCCCAACCCCCTTAACTGGTTCTTACTGGTCCCACCACCCCATTCCCCGTTCCAGGGACGCGTACTGGTTTGTACTGGTTTATACTGCTCTACCCTGGTTTATACTGGTCTGTACTGGTCTGACCTTGATGGAGATGCTGAAGTGCCCCCAACCCCCTTAACTGGTCCTTACTGGTCCCACTGCCCCATTCCCCATTCCAATGACCCGTACCGGTCTGTACTGGTTTATACTGGTCTATACCGGTCTATACCAGTCCATACTGGTCTATACTGGTTTATACTGGTCTGTACTGGTCTGACCTTGACGGAGATGATGAAACGCCCTCAACCCCCTTAACTGGTCCTTACTGATCCCACCACCCCATTCCCTGTTTCAGTGACCCGTACTGGTTTATATCGGTTTATACTGCTCTACCCTGGTTTATACTGGTCTATACTGGTCTGACCTTGATGGAGATGCTGAAGTGCCCCCAACCCCCTTAACTGGTCCTTACTGGTCCCACCACCCTGCTCGCTGTTCTAGTGACCTGTACTGGTCCATACTGGTCCATACTGGTCCGTACTGGTTTTTTACTGGTCTATACTGGTCTATACTGGTCTGTACTGGTCTACACTGGTCTATACTGGTCTATAATGGTCTGACCTTGATGGAGATGCTGAAGTGCCCCCAAACCCCTTAACTGGTCCTTATCGGTCCCACTGCCCCATTCCCCATTCCAGTGACCCATATTGGTCTATACTGGTCCATACTGGTTTATACTGGTCTATACCGATCTATACTGGTCTATGCTGCTCTGTACTGGTCTGACCTTGATGGAGATGCTGAAGTGCCCCCAACCCCCTTAACTGGTCCTTACTGGTCCCACCACCCTGCTCCCCATTCCATTGACCCATACTGGGTCGTGGTGGCAAGAACCCCAGCAGGAGCCAGGTGGGGTCTTCCTGCCATTGGATGAGTGCTCTGGGAGGTCAGGGCTGCTCACAGATCCAGATCACACCAGCACATTTCCAAGAGCACTGTCAAATGGGAAGGACAAAGCACAATTATTAGGAAGGAATGGAGCTTTTCTCAGTCAGTGTTTCCAGTTTCCTGCTCCTGAGGAATCTGGGGGTTGAGAAATGGAAAAGAAACTCTCATGTTGGACAAGTCACTGAGACTCCTGAGCTGTAACTTGGAATGCACAAGTGCTTCTGTAAGCAACTTCCTAAAGTGCTTTTGGCCTCTGCTCTGCTTTTGACAGAAGCAGCATCACTTCTGCTGGACCCATCTGTTTTTTCTTTATCTGCCCTTTTCCACCTGCCTGAGGTTTCTCTCAGGTCAAAGTGAGAGCACAGACATTTGGATGGAGTGCTGACAGGGAAGTCATGAATGGATTTCTGATGTTGAATCTACTGTTTTGAAATCAGAAAATGTGGTGCTGAAGTCATCGTTAGCCTTTGAGAGGGAAACAGGAGAAAAATCGGATAAACTTGTTGCTAAAAATGAGCTGCTTCAAACTGAGGTTGACCACCTTCAAAGTCTTGTTGCACCAGAGTGCAGAGAGAAAACTGTTGCTAAAAAAACAGGCTCCTGGTTTGGTCAGGCAACTTCATAAACCAGTGTCTTACCCTGGCATTGAGACTTGGGAAACCACAGAGAACCCTGATTCTAAGTCTCAGGAGAGAAAGAAACAAGGAGAATTTGAAGTTCAACTGATGTTTCTAGAGTCTCCCAGCTTTCCTCACATTAATGAAAATAGACTGAGTGATCCCTGTGATAATGAACAAAGGGAAGATTATTCTTTACCTCCCTCAATTTCCTTTGTGCCTGATACTGAATCCACTAAAAAATCTTGGACTCAAAAAGAGAACCCGACCCAGAAAACAATTCATTCTGATTCAAGTGGTTTAAGAGCAGAAGCATTATGGCGATAAACCTGGACAAATTAAAAGCCAACCAGTGAAATCCTATCAATATATCACATACCTTGGGATTCCACTTTGTTCTCATCAACAGTTAATACAATTTCCAATGGATATGGGGACAAAATGTTCGCAGCAAAATGCCAAAGATGGGATTAAAACCCAGACAAAAAAGAATTAAAATCACTGGAGAAAAAGAAGAAACCAGTCTTCAACCAAGAGCTTCACCCTGTTACTGTTTTGTTGATATTACCTTTTTGCTTTTTATTCTAATAATCATATTGTATGTTAAAATTTGGATGATTATGAAACAGTCAGCTCACTGATTACCCCCATCAATACTAGACGATGCCCACAGTATACACCCGTCCCAGCCCCTCCAGGAGCCCTCAAATCCCATCCTGGTCCCACAGGACACTCCCAACTTCCCCTCAAACACTCCGAGGCCCCCAGATTGACTTCCAGATCCAGAAAACTCTAGCTGCCTGCCCATGGAGTGCCCAGTGTGGCCCACCAACTGCACCACAAAGCCAAAGCTTCCAGGCTTTCTTTCCTGGGAATTAGGGCTGTTGTTTCCTATTTTCAGCCATGCCTCCCAACTGATAGCCCAACTCCCAAACTGCTAGCATGCCTGTTGATACAGAATTGTTAAAATAAACCTTGCCAGTATATGTTTTCAGACACCGATTATTTAGTGTCGTTTCACTTTAATCCACCCCAAGGGAATTATTAATAAAAACCTGAGTCACCCCCTCTCCCCTTTTCCTGGGGCGGGTTGTAACACCAATCAGCACTGACTCCACCCAGTAGGCATAGCAAAGGAAGTTTCCTTTTGGTTTAGGGTTTAGTGTTAGGGTTAGGGTTAGGGTTTAGGGTTAGGGTTAGGGTTAGGGTTAGGTTTTGAGTTAGGGTTAGGGTTAGAAAGGGTTAGGGTTAGGGTTAGGAAATTTAGGGTTAGAGTTAGCAAAAGTTAGGGTTAGGGTTAGGTTTAGGGTTAGCAAAAGACAGGGTTACTGTTAGGGTTAGGGTTAGGGTTAGGGTTAGGGTTAGGGTTAGGGCTATGGGTAAGGGTTAGGGTTAGGAAGAATTTGTCTCAGTGCGCGATCTAACAATCGTGGTTTTAGCCCATTCCGGACACGCAGCGGTGCCCAATAAACCCCTCTCAGGCTATAAGCCCGATTCATTGCCCACCGCTGTCAGAATCTTTTGCTTTTTCTTTTGGGCCTCTGCTTTTGCTGTTGCTGTTCAGTTGCGTGTCTGGCAGAATACCCACCGCCGTCCGGTATGTACTCTGCTTCTATAGAGCACTGTCCCCTAACCCCAACATTAAAAGAGAGACTGGAAACTATGCGCAAACCCTGTTCCCTAACCCTAACCCTAACCAAGAGACTGCAAGCTATGCGCAAACCTTTTTCCCTAACCCTAACCTTAAAAGTGAGAAAGTAAGCTATGCGCAAACCCTTTTCCCTAACCCTAACCCTAAAAACGAGACTGCAAGTTGTGCGCAAACCCTCTTCCCTAACCCTAACCTTAAAAAAGAGACTGCAAGCTATACGCAAACCCTTTTCTCTGAACCTAACCATAAAAAAGAGACTGCAAGCTATGCGCAAACCCGATTCCCTGACCCTAATCCTAAAAAAGCAAATGCAAGCCATGTGCAAACCCTGTTCCCTAACGTTAACCTTAAAAAAGAGACTGCAAGCTATGCACAAAACCAGTTCCCTAACCCTAACTTTAAAAAAGAGACTGCAAGCTACTAGGGTTAGGATTAGGGTTAGGGTAAGGGTTAGGGTTGGGGTTAGGGTTTAGGGTTAGGGTTAGGGTTAGGGTTAGGGTAAGGGTTAGGGGTTAGGGTTGGGGTTAGGGTAAGGGTTAGTCAGAATCTGTCTCAATGCGCGATCTAACCATCGTGGGTTTACCCCATTCCAGGAACGCAGTGGTGCCCAGTAAACCCCTCTTGGGCTATAAGCCCAATTCAGTGCCCACCGCTGTCAGAATCTTTTGCTTTTTCTCTTGGGTCTCTGCTTTTGCTGTTGCTGTTCTGTTGCGTGTCTGGCAGAATACCCACCGCCATCCGGTATGTACTCTGCTTCTATAGAGCACTGGCCCCGCCCACTGGCTGGAGTCAAGAGGTGGAGTCCGTGTTGATTGTTCTGCGTCACTGGCTCCGCCTCCTGGGCGGAGTCAGTGCTGATTGGTGTTACAACCCGCCCCAGGAAAAGGGGAGAGGGGGTGACTCAGGTTTTTATTAATAATTCCCTTGGGGTGGATTAAAGTGAAACGACACTAAATAATCGGTGTCTGAAAACATATACTGGCAAGGTTTATTTTAACAATTCTATATCAACAGGTATGCTAGCAGTTTGGGTGCTGTCATACCACAATGTGACACAGAGATAACCTTTGGGGGGGGAAAGAAAATGCATAGGGGAGAGAAAGGCAGGAGAAGAGCAAGGGAGAGTAAGAGAAAGAAAAGCTGAGAGTGGACAGATGCTGGACACGGGGTCCAGCGATGCTTCCATGTCTGTCAGTTGAAGTGGTGGCCTTGATCTGCCGGGGGTGAAGGAGGGAAGTCCCCATACTCCAAGAAGTTATGAGTTATAGCCATGATTAGTGTCACAGACCATGCCTCGAGCCTCCAACATCTCGAGGGTTGCAGTCTCTCTTCTAAGGTTAGGGCATAGCTTGCAGTTACTGTGTGGACCAATTGTCAGAGACTGAAATGGTTAATGATTTCTGCATTCTAGGAGACTTTTCAGGCTTTTGACTTGCATGATACCTCTGATGAGCAGTCGGGCCCCTCCCTCCCTCCAGTGCTGACGGTGTGAAGCCCTGCAAAGGCAAGAGCTGAGCTTACAGGTTTTTGACTGTTGATATATCTGATGAGGAATCAGGCCCCTCCCTCCCTCTGCTATGAGATGTTGGGGTTAGGGTTAGGGTTAAGGTTAGCAAGGGTTAGGGTTTAGGTTTTAGGGTTTACGGTTGGCGTTCCTGGAATGGGGTAAACCCACGATAGTTAGATCGCGCATTGAGACAGATTCTGACTAACCCTAACCCTAACCCCAAACCTAACCCCTAACCCTTACCCTAACCCTAACCTTAACCCTAACCCGAACCCTAACCCTAACCCTAACCCTAACCCTAACCCTAAACCCTAACCCCAACCCTAACCCTTATCCTAACCCTAACCCTAACCCTAACCCTAGTAGCTTGCAGTCTCTTTTTTAAAGTTAGGGTTAGGGAACTGGTTTTGTGCATAGCTTGCAGTCTCTTTTTTAAGGTTAAGGTTAGGGAACAGGGTTTGCACATAGCTTGCATTCACTTTTTTAGGATTAGGGTCAGGGAATCGGGTTTGCGCATAGCAACACTAACCCTAAAAAAGAGACTGCAAGCTATGCGCAAACCCCGTTCCCTAACCCTAAAAAAACCCCTAACCCTAACCCTAACTCTAACCCTAACCCTAAACCCTAACCCCAACCCTAACCCTAACCCTAACCCTAACCCTGATTCTAAGTCTGAGGAGAGACAGAAACCAGGAGACTTTGAAGTTCAACTGATGTTTCTACAGTCTCTCAGCTTTCCTCACATTAATGAAAATTGGCTCATTGAGGATAATGAGGATGCAGCTTCTGCTATGGGGAATTCTAAGCATTCTGGGGTCGGTAAGACAACCTGGTAAGTAACACTTGAGTGAATGGGGGGTTGTCTTGGGGGCTTGTTTCCCTTCTCTTTTCTGTCTCTTGGTTTCTCATTTTGTTTGCTACTTTCTTTGGAATAAATGTTGTTTTGTTCAGCTTTCAACTGTGTACTGGTTTCAGTTTTGGCAATCTCCCTGCTGCCACGGTCCAGGGGGATGGGAAATAGGACTGAGCACTGCAATAACGGTTCTTGGCACAGTTGAGGGTTCCTGCAGCAATGCCACTTTATTCAGGGACAACAGGGGTTTAAATAAGGGGTTTAAAGTCTGAGAGGAGGATTCTGAACTGGGGAGGAGCATGGGACTGACAACTCAGGGAAAAGTGTGATAGGAAGACAGGGAAAAGGTGGGTGGAACTTCGGAGTTCCTCTTTACCTCTTTACTCCTGACGGGGTACTGCGATCCCCCTACACCGTTGACTCTGATGTCAGTGGTCTGGGCTGGCCAGCTGTACGACCAGTCCTTGGAGGTAATTATGGTGACATCCGCCCCCATGTCGAGTAACCCTTCCACCTTGACTTTCTGAGGGTGCCTAGGTTGAGAAAAGTAGATGAGACATGTTAGAAGAGGGCGAGAGGTCTTCACCGAGGTTGTCCAGTGGACTTCCCTCAGTGATCCCTCCCTCCGCTCCTCATCTGGGGACACCACGCAGAGCAGCTCGTCGGTGGAGACCATCTTCACCACGGGGAAGCGGTCCTCCAACTGCACGGGAGGGAGATGCACAGTTAGGCATATAGCTATATTTGTGTTCGTTAGTCCTGTCAGGAGAGTAGGCACTACAATTATTCCCTTAGCCACTGCTGAAAAGTGCGATATCATGAGGTAAGTCTTATCTGGATCGACCGGGGCAGATGGTCTAACCCTGACCTGCTCATAGGAGCTTAGGTGAGTAGACAGGTGAGTAACGGAAAGGATTATCCAATTTAGGGGAACACACTGGTTTTTAACTGAGATAGGGTCTGCTGAATTTAAAGGATCACACTGAACGGGAATGAGGTCTTTCGGAGGCTCTTGGGTAATGGGGTAGCTGGGCGCGGTGTTGGGCGCAGGATGGAGCGGAGAACAGGGGTTATTTGTGTTGTCGCGCCCCCCTGGGCGCTCTGCTCCCCGTTTCCCTGATGTTCACAGGAGCAAGGGCGAAGATTGGGCAAAGATTGGAAGGTTACCCTTTTCCTCAGCTCTGGGGACCTCCTGGGGGGAAGGGGCTCACCATTGATATTGGTCATTGACCTACAACTAGAAGACCAATGGCGGCCCTTCCCACACCTCCGACATAGGGTCTTAGGCAAATTTGGTTCGGGGACTAACTTAGGACAATGTTTTTTGAAGTGTCCCTTTTCACCACAATTGAAACATGATTGGGGACCCATGAAAGTGGCAGCCAATAGACGCGCTTTATGGGAATTGGAACCTATATTTTTACAAGCGTCTATCATTTCGAGTAGGGAGGGATCCTTTAACATCTTCAAAGCTTTCTGACAGTCCTCATTCGCCTTTTTGATAACCAATTTATTGAATAAAATTTCCTGGCTCTCTTTTTGGTGGACCTGCCTGCTGATTGCCTCTTTTAGCCTGGTTATGAATTCTACAAAAGGTTCTTTTGGGCCTTGGTTAATAAGTGTGAAAGAAGGCGTCCGCACATAGGCATCTGTCACCCTTTTCACGGCCTCTAATGCCAATTCTTTAGTCGCTTCTAAAAATTTGGGGTCAATTCGAGCTTGATCCCCCCTACTCGAATAGTTCCCCTCCCCATAGAACATGTCTATTGCCTGCTGAATTGGGATTCCCCTTCTTTCCATTTTGTCATTGACATATGCAGTGATTAATTTTTTCCATTCTGCCTCAAATACTGAGGACTGTACTGTTGTAAAGAGTCCTCCTATCACTGCTCTTATGTTGTAACGTATCAGCTTATAGGCCAGGAAGAAGGATTCTAGCAACTCGATGGTGAAGGGTGCCCCCAACCCATACTCGACGATGACCTTTTTCATATCTTTTAGCATGTCGTTACGAGGGAAGAATGAGACGCTCAATATGAGAATCAGCAAGCTTCGTTTATTGATCATTGCTAACAGCTTAATATATGCTTTATAATTAGTTCATACATATTGCAAAAGCTAAGCTCATTATTGGTTCTGCTTAAATGTTGATCTCACCTCTTACTCATTTCTTTGTTGACACAGGTGGTACTCAGTTGCTTTTTGTTTTGCTAATCACAATGTCCTGTTTACCAGCTAGCTAACAGGGTACAAGGGCACTGTAACCTCGCTATCTAAGATGTTCCCACTGCCTAGGCAAGCCGTGTTCTATAGCCAATTCCCTACAACCACTCTGGGACCCTTCCTTCCTCTACATAGATGGGAAATGCTTTTAGGAATTCAGTGTCTTTAGCGCTAGCAGCCTCCTCCCTGAAGGCTCTCCAGATATCTGGTAGCTTAAGCTACCATTCAGGGGAGTGCTGCATTAAGTCTATGTCCGGTTCAGGGTGGTGGCAGGCGGGGTAGGCCTCGGTGGTGTGAGGCCTATGGGCGCAGCCATCTTGCCGGAAGGAGGTCCTGACCTTCGCCTTGACCCTGTCCTTTGCCACCCTTCTGCCCCTTGAAGGTGATGTATCCGGGGAAGAGGTGGGGCTGGAGGAAGTGGGTGTGCTCGTGGGCATGCTGGGGGAGGGATCTCTGATGCAATCAGGTGGAGGCGGAGGCGGCCTGGAGGGTGGTGCTAAGGGAACCCGCCTCCTCCTTTCCTGCGCTGATTTTTCCCGCGGTGTCCCTTCCCGCCTTTTCTCCGCGTGGTCCCTGGGTCCCTCCTCCTCGACGCCATTTTGAATTCGGCATGATGGTTTCTTCCCCCTCCCTCCATATTGTATGTCTGTCTGCTCAGTGTCCGTCTCTGTCTGCTCAGTGTCCCTCTCTGTCCGCTCAGTGTCTGTCTTGGGGAGGCTGATATTCTTGTTCATCATCTGGTGCTGTAGCACCATCAGAACTAACCTCCATGTGATGAGTGCCTCTTTAGCTATACGGTCCCCCTTATCGCTGTCCCGCCAGAGGCTGTAGCCTATGGCTTGCCACTGCTCTACGCTGGTGTCCTCGGCAAGCTGGTGACCCTTGTGGTCGAGCCATCTGGCGAGTGATTTTGCCAATTTTTTATCTAAGGGGTGACCGTGTTCTATTACAAAGTCTTTTAGGCGCCTGTATACAAATTTTTGGGAGGTTGAGAGTGTGAGTCCCATGTTGATGTTAGTCGGGTCTCAACAACAGTCTCTTGATGGAAAGTCCTCCCTTTGGTGTTCTACCGGGCTGTGGGTGTTAGGGTAGGGTGAGGAATGTCCTCAGCAGTTCACCTGTCTGGTGCGTCGACCCGTGCAGCTACCGCTGAGCCCACAGCCGTCCGCTCTGCTGAGGAGGACCGGCGGGGACGATCGCCTCTCCTGGCGTCGCCTGAACCCAGGTGAGGACACAGGAGTTCTCTCAATATGAGAGTCCTCAACTGTGCCCCACGTTGGGCGCCACTTGCCATGGTCCGGGGGCATGGGAAATGGGACCGAGCACTGCAATAACGGTTCTTGGTACAGTCGAGGGTTTGTGCAGCAATGCCACTTTATTCAGGGACAACAGGGTTTTAAATAAGGTAACTCTGAGGGGAGGATTCTGAACTGGGGAGGAGCATGGAACTGACAACTCAGGGAAAAGTGTGATAGGAAGACAGGGAAAAGGCGGGTGGAACTTCGGAGTCTCCAGGAGAAAGGGCCAATGGGAGCTCTCTTTGCACTGCAGCGAACTGTAGCCAATCAGTGGCAGAGGAGCGGGAAAGCAGGGGAGGACAGGGTGACAAACAACTTTGGGCAGGAAAATCTGAGGGAGAAAGGGGAACAATATGGAGGTATAACAAACTTCATAAAAATTCAACAGTAAACTGGGGTACATAAAACTCCATGACAATACAGCAATAAACTGGGGTAAAACTGGGGAACAACTGTCAGTCCGGTGGATAAATTGTCCAGTGTATAAAAGTCCATCTAGTTCCCATAGATGCTTCTCCATGCCACATATCTTTCCCAATTGGTTTTTTCTTCCACCACACCCTGCTACATGCAAACATAACAAACGACAGCATCAGCAGATGTCTTTCCATTCCTCTTTCCCTTCCCATTCTCCGTTCCTCTTCCCTTCCCATTCCCACAGCCAACACACTATTTCACTTCTCACTTTAACAAAGCTCTTTTCTCCTTCAGACCCCTCAAAGGTGCCAAGGCCACATAGGAGGCCACACACAAACAGTACTCCTCTTCCCACTTGACTACACCTTCTCCCTCACTGTTCTACAGGGAACACCAGGAATCTGCTGGCAGAGGCCTCTCCTTTCCCATCAGTAGCTCAGCACAAGGAGTTAAAGGAGCTCAAGCCTTAGGCCACAAGAGCTGACAGCGAGGAAACTTTGGGAGCAAACTAATGCTGCTAACACGGACCCAGCTGAATCCAGCACACAATCACAGAATCCAAGAGTCCTTCAGCTTGGAAAAGACCTCCAAGCTCACTGAGTCTTGTGCAGCCCCTCCCCGACCGCCTGCAGGGACTGGATGATGCTTTGCACAAGCACCAAAAGGAATGTTGTGAAAGCCATGGCCTGCAGGAGGACACAGAGAAGGGCTTGGTTGGGGCTGGGAAGGAGGGAGCTGGCGCTGGGGGAGCGGGGATGGAGCCTCGGGGATGTGGCGCAGCAAGGACAGGGGCCCAGGCAGCTGGCAGGCGGCAAGGCCTCACCCCCTGCCCCAGCAGCAGCACCGGGCCCTGCCCAAGGCGCTCCTGCCAGGGGCTGGGCCATGCAGGCAGGGGCAGAACCCACTCCCTGGGGCGGCCTTGCTACCCTGACCCTCGTCCGGCCCAACCTCTCCCTGTGTGCGTGCTCCCTACAGCACAGGCTGCACTGGGCAGCATCCCCTGATGGGCCCTGCAGAGCTGCCCCACGGGGACACTTCCCTTTTATGTCACAGGTGCCACAGCCTGTCCCAGCCAGCCCTGCCCATTTTCCCCACCCCGGCTCAGTGACTCACAGTGGCCCCTGGCAACCAAAGAACCAAAGCCCCACACCCCCAGAGTGCAGCCCTACCCATGTGCAAGGGGCCCCCAAAGGGTTCCCTGCACAAAGCAGCCCCTCCAAATCCTTGTCAGATAGAAAACTGGGGGACATGACCCTTGGATGCTTTTAGTACAGAGATACAAGCTTTTCTTGAATAATGGAGGGGGTCACTTTTTTATTAATAATATTTACAGTTATCCATTTGGGGACAGGATGTCCTACAGGCTTTAGGACCAGCTAAGACGTGTCTTAGAACTTCCCATTTGCTTAAACAATGTAAGACTTTCTTCTTAACAGAACAATCTCTTATTAAACAAGTTTTCTGAGGCCTGTAAGCTAATTTCTTGAAGATGGGTGCATGATACACTCTCTATTGGTTTCCATGTATCATCTACATTCTCTCTCCTACAACTAATTGTAGTCTTAAAAGAAAAGAAAAGACTGCTACCATGCCAAGAAAGCAAACCCCTTTGTTGATTAGGATTTTTATCTAAGAAAAACTTCTGATTTACGAAGCCATTAAGGATGGAGATCCTCTCTCATTTCAGTGCCATTGTGACAATATGGGGCCTCATGTAACACATGGAACAGAGAACACTGCACATTCCCAAACAATCAAGGGGCCATTGTAACACTCCAGGGTCTCATGGAAGACGCAGGCCGCGCAGAGAGACCTCAAATCAGAGGTTTGGGCAATCCTCAACCAGAGGAAGTTCAACAAGGGGAAGTGCCAGATTCTGTCCCTGTGATGGGGCAACCCCGAATGTCCAGACAGACTGGGAATGATATTCTGCATAGCAGCGCTGGAAAATGGCCTCTGGGGTCCTGGTGGATGACCAGTTGGCCAAGAGTCAGTGGTGCTCTGGCGGGGGCTCACTGCTCGGTCACAGGAGGGTTTTCAGACACACGAGTCCTTCGCTTGCACACAGACACAGACAGTTCATGGCAGCAGGGGCAGTATCTCCTGGGGTTCCTGCTGCCACGCCAGGAGCCTGGATGCACCTAAGCCCTTGTGGGGTGCCACCTGCTCTGCCACTATCTGAGATGCCCCACCGCCTGAGAGATGGAAACGAGGAGCTCTGTCCAAGAGAAGCACATCCCAGAGCTGCACGCATGGGCTTTGCTGGGATTTAGAACCGTAAATGCAATGTGACACCGAGACACTCTTTGTCCCACATATTTTCTAGGTCTCCCCAGGAGGTTGATGGCAATTGTTCTTGCTCAGGGTCATCTCCCCACACCAACAGCAGGTGTGTGCTCAAGACTTGTCTGTGCAATGCAAACAGATACACGCTGTCTAGTTCTTCCGGTCTCTCCAAGGAAGGCAAAAGAATCTCTGTGTGCCGGGTGAGAAGCCAGTGCTGGAAGTTGTGGTTCTATTGTGAGTGCCAAGAGCCGATGGCAGGTCTGTGATGAATGCCCTGAGGAGATGACCTGGGTTTTCCAGTGCACATGGCAATAGATCACACCCTGCTTTGGTGGTCATTTATGTCCTTCGGAGGTGACAGAGATGGGAAAGAGAATGAAATTTTTGAATGTGCCTCTGAGTGCCACTCAACCTGCTGCAAATGTGCAGATTCCAGTACATCCAGTTCAGGTGTGAGAGGTTGTTCCCTGGTCCTCTGAGCAAGAAGAGCTGGACGAGGGACACAGCAGAACTCGCTTACTGAGACTGCATCTCCATGAATCCCAAAGTAAGTGCGAGGGGTTATGCCACATCCGAGTTTTCTCAGGGGAAGGTGTTTCTCCCATACATTGCCTCCCTGTGGCACTGGTGCCACAGCCCCCGACAAAACCACAAGTGGTCTTTGTGCCTAGCAAAAGTGCTCCTACTGCTAGCAGGGATGTTCCACGGGAAAGGCCAGGAGAGGTTGAGCCCGGAGGGCACTGAGCCCGGAGGGATGTTCTGCCTCTTGCGCCCCTCGACCATTCTCGCAAGCCCAGCCCGGCCCCGCCGGTTCTACTGTGCAGAGCACGGACCGCTGACGAGCTGCCGCCGCTGTCGCCTGGCCTCTGCCTCCAGCCGGCACCCGAGGAGAGCCCGAGAGGCGCCGGCGCCTGTCCCAGCCCCGGGGCGGATTTGTTGGAGGAGGACAGGGGAGGAGGGAGAGGAAGGTAGAGGAGGTCCACCAGGAGCAGAGAGTCGGGGCTGGCGGGGGCAGCGAGGCGCCGGGAAGCGGATCGGCGACTGCGGCGCTGTCGGGGAGCGGGGCTGGCGGCGCTGGTCGTGATTTTGATCTGTGCGCAGGGCTGGCGGCGGGAGATCGTATCCATTCCTACCGGCAGCTCCCGGGTCACAGCCCCGAGCTCCCCGTACGCGCTGCTAAATTGTCCAGAGAGCTGCGGGCGCCAACGGGGTGGTTGTTGGTGACGGGAGACGGTCTTTCCTCCGTCCTCTGGCTCTCTGGACCCCATCATGGGAACGCGGCTCTGTATTCCTGGGCCCTGGCGGACACGGACTCATTGACTCTGTCGTCTTCAGAGATTTCAGGGGATTCTCTTAGAAACAAAACTCGGTTAATTGGTTCTACGGCAGAGCAAATTAGCACCCCTATGAAAACACGGCTTTTCATTCCTACACAGAGCGCAGGCTTGCGACAGAATGCCTGAGTGCAAAGTGATTTATACAGCACAGGGCAGCGCAAATCTGGGCATCCTGCAGTCAGCTGCCATGTGTGTCCCTAGCTTCTCTTGAGGTATCGTCTCCTGGTTACTCTGATCCACTCCAGGCAGGAGCCGCGATTCTCTGGTTCATGAAGATCTTTCTCTTTGGATAGCAGGAGGGGTTCTTGCCTTGCCTAGAGTGTGGAAAATACAGAGAGTAAGGGTCCGCAAGATTTGGAGTGTCACTCGTCAAGGATCTGAACACTACATCTCGGACGTGTTCTGAAGAAGCTGTGAAGGCAGCCAGTGCGAAGGAGCGAGGTGCAACCAAGCCAGACCAAGTGTTAGAGGTGGTGAGAGAGGAAAGCAAAGCAGTAAGAAAGGAAAAACCTCCAGCCATGTGGCCCTGGCCTCAGGAAGGATGGTTGCAGGACCATCCTTCATTAGCCTCTCAGTAAAAATGCAGAATTCTCAGCTTCCTCTAAATGTGTTCTCTCTCCTCTGATACTTAAGATGGTAGAAAATTTTCAGGAGCACACAGGCATAAGGAGGGTGAACTCGATAATGCTCTTCCACCTGGGAAGCATGTGAAAACCTCTGTTTCCTGTGGTGTGATGGGTGCCTGGGATCCCTCTGGACTTGGTTTAGGGAAGGGGCTGGGTGTAAGGGTCTCCATCTGCCAAGCCTCCAGACCTTCAACTGCCGTGGGTGGGCCAGGGCTCTCCTAGCCCCACCACTCGCAAGCAGCACTCTGGTAGTTGCCCCATGTGCTCCCTGCATGTGCGTCAGGGTCTTCATCCTGTTCCCTGCTCATCCCTCAGTACATTCCCTAGGGCATATGCTCTCGCCATCACTGGAGCTGGGATATCCAGCAGCCCTGCTGGAGCCACGTTCCTCTCAGACTTTGCGTTTTCGCAGAAGAGAAAGGCAAATCTAGAGACACCGGGCTGCTGCCCAGCAGGGCTCATCTCCCTTTCCCGGGGAGCTGGGAGAGAGGCATTCTTCCCAGGCAGATGAAGAAGGACAGGGGGAAAGCCACAGAAGCAGAGGAGACACGTGTTCCCCGAGGAAGCTGCAAGCAACCCAGAGAGCTGAGGACAGCACGGGAAGATGTGAAAGGTGCAGAAGGGTAGAAGCCCGGAGTTCCCAAAAGCACATCAGTGGGTGTGCAGCAGAGCAGGCGATTGCAACTGGGGAGGGGAGGACTGCACTGCGAGCTGACCGGGAACAATCTCTGCCCATGAGTGAGACCCCAGAGCCAGGCAATGCTCAGAATGCCATCGGCTGGGGGAGCCAGACGGGCTGCTGCTTGGGGAGGGAGAAACCCAAAGAGAGCATTTGAGGTACTGAAAGTACAGTTCATTTCTCAACCCTCCTGCTTCCTTTGCTCCCCCTCTAAGAGATTCGTTTCTGGCAGCTCTCTTCTCTCGGCACAGGGTGGAGATTTCTGACACTCTCGGCAAACAGGCAGGTTCGTCTCAGCATGAATTTGGGCTACAGCGTCGTCACTTTCTGCCTGGTACACCTCCTCTCTATATCCCAGCTTTTCATAAATGCATTCTTTTTCCTCCCAGGAAATAGTCAACTGCCTTTTCAGGCCCCGTGGGGGAATACAACTGAATAGAGAAACATCGCTGCAGATCATGTACTTGCTGTCCTTCATGTATTCACTCCAGGCGATCTTACTTCTCTAAAGAAATAAAGAGGGAAAGAAGAGAAAGCTCAGGCCTCCTTCTCTCTCTCTACTCGCCACTTCAACTTCGCTATCCCTCTCCGTCTGTCCTCTCCTCCACATGCTGCCACCAAAAGATATCTCGGTTCTCTCTGCAGTCACACATTTCTCCTTTTCTAAAGAAAATCACGAGATCATTCCAAAGCTGCTCCAGGTCTATCAAACTCTCATCTCACTAACTTTATTAATGCATCCCTTTCAACCTGCAGGCTGCCTCTGGCACGACTTCCAGTTTTCCCTGGCTGGCAACATATTCAAATCTCTCTGTTTGCAGTGGGCCATGGCTTACGGGGGCTGCGATACACCGGGAGACCGATCGACGTCTGTGGGGAGCGGAGCTGTCAACGGGAGCATTTCTGCTGGAGACAAATAGCACCTTAGTTTTAGACTTGGGCTGTGGCACCAGTTCTACGCCGAAGCAGTGCATGGGTGAAGCACCTGCCCATGAGAAATCACGGTATGGCATCTCCCACCCGCTTTGGACCAATGGAGATACAGTCTCCGTGAGGAGATCCCAGTTGTGTCACTTCTCCTGCTCAGAAGACTAGGGAACACCTGAAATACGTATGCTTGTCCTGAAAACAGAGAGTTCTAACTATTTGGGCAGCCTGGAGAAAACTGGAGGTCGTGCCAGATGCAGCCTGGAAGCAGAATCTGACGCATTATTAAGTTTAGTGAGATGAGGATTTGATAGACCAGGGGTAAATTCAGTGTTCTAGCACTGGTGCCTCTTGCGCTGCGCTGTGCTTTTTATGTCACTTGGCACCCAGGTACTCAAGCCTGTTCTCTTTGTGTGGCTGAAAACCCTGTTTTAATAGAAGCGCTAATACCCAACTAGTCTCCATGATGGTACCCGGAGAGCCAGAGGACTGTAGAAAGACCATCACCCGTCACCCACAGCCGCCCCGTTGGCGCCCGCAGCTCTCTGGACCATTTAGCAGCTCTCTGGACCATTTAGCACCGCGGAACTCGGGGCTGTGACCCGGGAGCTGCCGGTAGGAATGGATAAATTCACCGTTTCGTATGTTGGCGTGTGAGCACTTGGTGATTTCACTGCTCTCGCTGGTCTCTACCAATGGGTCCTGCTGCACCTGGGCTCTACCTGAAGACACTGACAGGGAGATGAAGAAAAGCCGTCGGAAGTGTTTTTGCGCTGGATGTTTTTTCCCAAAACAAAGGGCACAGCAGCAGTCAAGCCAATACGGAGAAGAATTTTAAGAGGATATAAAGGAGTGTAGTAGTTGAAATGTCCATTAATATTTGCTGGAGAGAGGTGAGCGGAAAAGAGAAGTGGATTGGTGAAGTCACTGAAGAATGGAAAGCTGCAGGATTAAGCCTCGGGGCTGGGACAGGCACCGGTGCCTCTCGGACTCTCCTCCGGTGCTGGTTGGAGGCGGAGGCCAGGCGACAGCGGCGGCAGCACGGCGGCGGTCCGTGCTCTGGGCCGTAGAACAGGCAGGGCCGGGTTGGGTGGCAGGGGTGGTGTTTGGCATCGAGGATCTTCAGATTGACAGGCCATGTGCTTCTTACACCACCATCGTCTCTTCCCTCCCATCTCTCTTTTGGCACGTGGAGACTCCTGAATTGTCCTCCAGGGCAAGCGCTTGAGAGAATGGTCGAGGGGCGCAAGAGGCAGAACATCCCTCCGGGCTCAGTGCCCTCCGGGCTCAACCTCTCCTGGCCTTTCCCGTGGAACATCCCTGCTAGCAGTAGGAGCACTTTTGCTAGGCACAAAGACCACTTGTGGTTTTGTCGGGGGCTGTGGCACCAGTGCCACAGGGAGGCAATGTATGGGAGAAACACCTTCCCCTGAGAAAACTCGGATGTGGCATAACCCCTCGCACTTGCTTTGGGATTCATGGAGATGCAGTCTCAGTAAGCGAGTTCTGCTGTGTCCCTCGTCCAGCTCTTCTTGCTCAGAGGACCAGGGAACAACCTCTCACACCTGAACTGGATGTACTGGAATCTGCACATTTGCAGCAGGTTGAGTGGCACTCAGAGGCACATTCAAAAATTTCATTCTCTTTCCCATCTCTGTCACCTCCGAAGGACATAAATGACCACCAAAGCAGGGTGTGATCTATTGCCATGTGCACTGGAAAACCCAGGTCATCTCCTCAGGGCATTCATCACAGACCTGCCATCGGCTCTTGGCACTCACAATAGAACCACAACTTCCAGCACTGGCTTCTCACCCGGCACACAGAGATTCTTTTGCCTTCCTTGGAGAGACCGGAAGAACTAGACAGCGTGTATCTGTTTGCATTGCACAGACAAGTCTTGAGCACACACCTGCTGTTGGTGTGGGGAGATGACCCTGAGCAAGAACAATTGCCATCAACCTCCTGGGGAGACCTAGAAAATATGTGGGACAAAGAGTGTCTCGGTGTCACATTGCATTTACGGTTCTAAATCCCGGCAAAGCCCATGCGTGCAGCTCTGGGATGTGCTTCTCTTGGACAGAGCTCCTCGTTTCCATCTCTCAGGCGGTGGGGCATCTCAGATAGTGGCAGAGCAGGTGGCACCCCACAAGGGCTTAGGTGCATCCAGGCTCCTGGCGTGGCAGCAGGAACCCCAGGAGATACTGCCCCTGCTGCCATGAACTGTCTGTGTCTGTGTGCAAGCGAAGGACTCGTGTGTCTGAAAACCCTCCTGTGACCGAGCAGTGAGCCCCCGCCAGAGCACCACTGACTCTTGGCCAACTGGCCATCCACCAGGACCCCAGAGGCCATTTTCCAGCGCTGCTATGCAGAATATCATTCCCAGTCTGTCTGGACATTCGGGGTTGCCCCATCACAGGGACAGAATCTGGCACTTCCCCTTGTTGAACTTCCTCTGGTTGAGGATTGCCCAAACCTCTGATTTGAGGTCTCTCTGCGGGGCCTCCGTCTTCCATGAGGCCCTGGAGTGTTACAATGGCCCCTTGATTGCTTGGGAATGCGCAGTGTTCTCTGTTCCATGTGTTACATGAGGCCCCATATTGTCACAATGGCACTGAAATGAGAGAGGATCTCCATCCTTAATGGTTTCGTAAATCAGAAGTTTTTCTTAGATAAAAATCCTAATCAACAAAGGGGTTTGCTTTCTTGGCATGGTAGCAGTCTTTTCTTTTCTTTTAAGACTACAATTAGTTGTAGGAGAGAGAATGTAGATGATACATGGAAACCAATAGAGAGTGTATCATGCACCCATCTTCAAGAAATTAGCTTACAGGCCTCAGAAAACTTGTTTAATAAGAGATTGTTCTGTTAAGAAGAAAGTCTTACATTGTTTAAGCAAATGGGAAGTTCTAAGACACGTCTTAGCTGGTCCTAAAGCATTTAGTTTAGGGGTTAGGGGTCGGATAGATCAATCAGAGATGCTATGAAGCCTGCTAAGGGAGAAGACCACTCCGTGAAAATGACTGCCCCTCCCAGAAGAAATGGACGCTAGATGGCAGTCTTGCTCCACGAATAAAATCCAAGAGGCTATTTGACCCTAAAATCAGAAGAGAATTTTGGACTGCTTGTGAAGGGGAGGGTCTTTCAAGTATCACTGTATTTATACTCTGAAATTTATACTGATTCTTTGATTCATGCATGGCAGAGTACCCCCATGAATCCCCAGCTGGCATATTAAAGAAATGTTCGATCCAATGGTTTCTGGTCATGGGATTTAATTCTTTTGTTTTATCCCTTTGATTCCATGAAGTTCCAAAGATATCCCACGGTTTGTTTAATTCCATGAGGTCCCGCACATCCCAATGATGTCCCTTAAGTCCCTGGTTTCTGTAGTTTCCCAGGGAACATTTGCTTCTATGAGGCAGGGCAGTGCCACGACGGCCACTTGATTCCGTGAGTTCCCCCAGTCTCCCAGCAGTCCTTTGGTTCCATGAGGCCCTGCAATGTTGCAGTGGGTTGACCTTACCTGGATGCCAGGTGCCCACCAAGCTGCTCTATTGCTGCCCTTCCCAGCCAGACAGAAGAGACAGAATAAGATGGAAAATTATTTCTACCTTGAGATCAGGCACTTTACTAAAGCAAAAGCCAAAGTTTGCGCATGCATAAGTGAAGAGGAAAATAAAAAGATTTTTCTCTCTACTTCCTGTCAGCAGCGATACCTGGCCACTTCATGGGAAGCAGGGTTTCACCACACAGAGAAGCCGCTCAGAAGGCATGTATTGTAAAAAAATGGATTTTCCCCCTTTCCTGTTCCTTTCCTGAGCTCTTGTCGCTGAGCTGACGCCATATATTCTGCAATGTCCCTTTGGTCCATTTGGCTCAACTGACCTGTCTGTATCGCCTCCCATGATCTTGCCCCCGATTCAGGGGACAAAGCTGACAATGCAGATGCTGCACCAGCCCTGCTCAGCAGTTGCCAAAGCACTGGTGTGATTAACCCCTTTGTAGCTCCCAATGCAAAGCACAGCACTGTGACGCCTGCAGTGAGAAAATGAACTCCAGCTCAGACAGACCCAACACATGTGGGATTCTGAAATGTCTCAGGGTTCCTTTGGTTCCACGATGCCCCTCTCAGACCTGGCAGTAGAAAAATAAATCAAAAAATTGAGAAGAAATCATCTTAAAGTCATGCTAAGCCTGTCTTCTACAGTCCAGAATCTATATATGTGTGACTGCAGATACTTGGGATGAGGGTAGATGCTCAGAGGAATTCATGGGTTTGATCTAGGAAACCTGTCCCAAAGTTTTCACTGCCTTTTCCTCCTTGGACATTTCCTGATGCCCGGAGGAAGCTCATGGCCAACAGCAGCTCCATCCCCCACTTCCTCCTCCTGGCTGCAGCTCTTGCACTTCTGCTTCTTCCTGGGCATCTCCCTGGCTGCCCTCCTGGGCAACGGCCTCATCCTCAGCGCTGTAGCCTGCCACCACCACCTGCACACCCCCCAGGGACTTCTTCCTGCTCCACCTCTCCCTCACACACCTGGGCTGCATCTGCACCACTCTCCCCAAAGCCATGACCAATTCCCTCTGGAACACCAGGGGCATGTCCTACTCAGGATGAGCTGCACAGGTGTTTTTTGCTTTTCTTCTTGATCACAGCGGAGCTTGCCCTTCTCACCATCATGTCCTATGACCGCTACGTGGCCATCTGCAAAGCCCTTCACTACAGGACCCTCCTGGGCAGCAGAGCTTGTGCCCACGTGGCAGCAGCTGCCTGGGCCACTGGGAAGCGGGTCTGACCCTGGGGCTGCAGGAGCTGCCGCCTGAGCTGATGATCTCCTGAGCAGTCCAGACATGCAGTCACTGTCCCTGTCCTCTATTACCTCCCTTTCTTGCTGCAGGACCAGAAACGACTGTGCTGCTCTGCTGGGCTAGGGCGGGGCAGGGAGATGGGGGCACCAGGGAGGGGCTGGTCTGGGCAGTTCCAGTGACTAGAAAACCCCAATGTTCATCTGAAGTGTAGGAGTGGGCAGGGTGGGAGCATTACAGGGCTGAGGTGGCTCCAGGCTCTGGGAGTGGTAGCAGGAGCCCAGGGAGACACTGCCCCTGCTGCAATGAACTGCCTGTGTGTGTGCCAGGGAAGGACTCGTGTCTCTGAACACCCCCGTGTGTGCATCAGTCCAGCTCAGGGTTGGACACCTCTCAGAGCCCTGACACATTTCTCTGTGTGACTCCAGGAAAACCCCCGCTGTGCCAGGGAGTTACCAGATCCTTTGCTGTCACCCTCCTGGTGTCCTGTGTAATGATGAAACTAGAAAAGGTGATCATCATACTCTGGTAATTTTCTAAGAGGAGAAATGTCACTGCTGGAAAGAAGTGTCACTGCTGGAAAGAAGTGTCACTGAAGAGGTGAGAAGAGGGAACATCATTGTTTCCTTCAGTCTGTTCCACAGCAGGTTCCCCTGGAGCCCCAGGGACACCTGCGGGAAACCCAGAGGGGCAGAGAAAGGGTTGCCTTTGGCTCTTGCTGTGCTGCTCAACTGGGTCGGGCTCCTGGCACACAGGGAAATCCTGGCAAGCGGGCAGCACTGCAGAGAGACAGCTCTGCCCAGGAGCAGCTCCTCTGCACAGCCCAGCAGGGCCGAGGGCACTGCCTGTAGGCACGAGAGAAGAGAAGAAAGGCAAAGGGAGGTTAAAGGCAGCAGAAAGATGGGAGGTGTTCAGCTGAGACACAACTTGGGGACACAACTTCACACTCCTCTGCAGAGTGAGTCTACAGGTGCAGGGCAATGTCGCTTGTGTTCCTCGAGGAATCTCCTAAAGCTACCACATCCCACAGCCTTGCACATCTGTCAGGACTCTCCCAGTTTCTCTGTTGCGCCGGAGGAGGATGTTCTCCAGGGCAGGCCTTCCCTGCAGCACCGTCAGAGGGACAGCGCAGGTGGGCTCCTTCTCCCAGGGATGGCTGTGGGGTGGGAAGGTGGGGGTGCAGCCAGGGATGCCCGGGGCTGTCCTGCAGAGCAGGGTCCCTGTGCTCTGGGGTTCTTTGTGCCAGGGCACGGACTTTGCTGCCTGCTGGGGTCAGGTCTCATCCTGCCTGGGTAGTTGCCCACCCCTCGGCAGGGAGAAGCTGTCAGTGGGTGGTGAGAACCCCAGCAGGAGCCAGGCAGGTTCTTCCTGCCGTTGGATGAGGTGTGTGTGGTCAGGGCTGTGGGAGGTCAGGGCTGCTCCCAGATCCAGATCACACCAGCACATTTCCAAGAGCACTGTCAAATGGGAAGGACAAAGCACAATTATTAGGAAGGAATGGAGCTTTGCTGAGTCAGTGTTTTCAGTTTCCTACTCCTGAGGAATCTGGGGGTTGAGAAATGGAAAAGGAGTTCCCATGTTGGACAAGTCACTGAGACTCCTGAGCTGTAACTTGGAATGCACAAGTGCTTCTGTAAGCAACTTCCTAAAGTGCTTTCAGTCTCTGCTCTGCTTTTGACAGAAGCAGCATCACTTCTGCTGGACCCATCTGTTTTTTCTTTATCTGCCCTTTTCCACCTGCAAAAAGAAAAGTTGCCCAGTCAGTGCGCTGCAAACAGGCAGGTTTCTCTCAGGTCACAGTGAGTGCACAGACATTCAGATGGAGTGGTGACAGGGAAGTCATGAATGGATTTCTGATGTTGAGTCTACTGTTTTGAAATCAGAAAATGTGGTGTTGAAGTCATCGTTAGCCTTTGAAACAGGAGAAAAATCGGATAAATTTGTTGCTAAAAATGAGCTGCTTCAAACTGAGGTTGACCACCTTAAAAGTCTTGTTAAAATTTGGATGATTATGAAACAGCCAACTCACGGATTACCCCCATCAATACTAGACAATGCCCGCAGTATAAAGGCATAAAACCCTCCCAGCCCCTCCAGGAACCCTCAAATCCCATCCCGGTCCCACAGGACACTCCCAACTTCCCCTTAAACCCTCCGAGGCCCCCAAACTGCCTCCCAGACCCACAAAAACCCACAAGATGCCCCCAAACCCCTCCCAGTTACCTCCAGCCCTCCCAGAACCTTTCAAACCCTCTCCTAGTTGCCCCCTTCCCCTTGAGTATGCCCCCAAACTCTCTCCCAGTTCCTTCCCACATCCCCGACGATTCCCCAAAACCCCTCACAGCTGCCCCAATCTCCCCAACCTCCCTCCCAAACCCCCAAACTCCCCCAAACACCTTCCCACTTACCCCCACGACCTCCAACCCCTTCTCAGCCTCCCCATTCCTTCCCAAAGCCCCTCCCAGTTGCCAGCCCGTCCCCCAGGCTCGGGTGAGGAGGTGCCCCAGGCTGACGGGCCCGCCCAGGCAGGGGCGGTTCCAGCAGCATGTCAGGAGCCACCCCCTGCCCCGAAAGCTCCCGCCCGCCCTGGAGCCGCCTCAGCTGCCCCTGCAGGGGAGAAATCCAGGTCAGAGCAGAGCAGGGGGCAGGGCCAGGCTGGGACCTCGATGGATGGGGGCACTGGGAGAGCAGGGGAGAGACCGGGATGGGCTGAGGGGACACTGGGGGAGAGGGGAGACACTGGGATGGGCTGAGGGGGCACTGGGAGGGAGAGGGGAAAGTTTTTTGCCCCTTTCCTGGGCACTTGAACACCCTCTGCACCCCCATTCCTGGCCGTGCCGGCTGTCCTTCCCCCCCAAGCCATGAATGATGTCATTGCCAAATTCTGCTGGGCCCCTGTCCTTGTGCCGGTGAGTCACCCAATAGAACGTCGAAACTTCCGCGGGGGCTGCCGGAAGCGGGGCGGTGATGGCGGGGGAGGGGAGGATCAGGATTGAACCCGATTGTTCCCGATCGATCCCGGCCCCAGGGTCTTCCCCCACCGCGCTGTTTTTCAAGTGCGGCCCCAACGAGGCCATGGTGGTGTGGGGTGAGTTCAGGGGGTCCGGGGGCTCCTGGTGACCCCTCCGAATCTCCCCCAAGACTCTCGGGAACTGCCCAGATCCCCCCAAGAATCCTGGGGACCCTTCGCCTTTCCCCCTCCTCCCCCAAATCTCCTGTGCATCCCCTTAACCCTTGAAAATCTCCTGGGACCACCTCAGACCCCCAGGAAAATGGGGAAAAAATAGGGAAAAATCTGGGAAAATCTGGGAGAAATCTGGGAAAATGGGGACAAACTGGGGGGGAAATGCTGGAAATTCTGGGGAAAATGGGGGGAAATGGAGAAAAATGGGAAAAAATCCCAGAAAATGGGGAAAAATGGGGAAAGATTTAAAAAAATGGGAAAAAGTCTTGGGAAAATCTGGGAAAAATGAGGAAAAAATCTGGGAAAATGTGGAAAAAAAGGGTGAAAATCCACGAAATGGGGAAAAATGGGGAAAGATCAAAAAAATTTTGGAAAAATGGGGAAAATATGGGAAATTCTGGGAAAAATCCAGGAAAATGGGGGAAAAAATCTGGGCAAATCTGGGAAAAATGTGAGAAAAAATCGGGGAAAATATGGAAAAAATGGGGAAAAATATCTGGGAAAATCTGGAGAAAAATGTGTGAAAATGTGTGAAAATGTGGGAAAAATGTGGAAAAAATGGGGAAAAATCTGGGAAAATGGGGGGAAAATCTGGGAAAATCTGGACAAAATGGGGGAAAATCTGGGAAAATGTAGGAAAATTGGGAAAAATCTGGAAAATGGGGGGGAAATGGGGAAAAATTCAGGAAAATGTGGAAAAATGGGGGGAAATCTGGGAAAAATGGGGAAAATGGGGGGAAATGTGGAAAAATGGGGAAAAATGTGGAAAAACTGGGTTAAACTGGGAGGAACTGGGAGAAACTGGGCCAGAGGGAAAGGGATGTTGCCATGGAAATGTGAGCCCGCCCCTCCCCCACCCGGCCCAGGGCCCACGGGGGGGAGAACTGGGTTAAACTGGGACATACTGGGAGGCACTGGGGGGGACACTGGGAGTTACTGGGAGCTACTGGAAGCTACTAGGGGGGACACTGGGGTTACTGGGATGGACACTGGAGTTACTGGGAGCTACTGGGGGGGTCACTGGGGTTACTGGGATGGACACTGGAGTTACTGGGAGCTACTGGGGGGGTCACTGGGGTTACTGGGATGGACACTGGGGTTACTGGGAGCTACTGGGGGGGTCTCTGGGGTTACTGGGAGTTACTGGGAGCTACTGGGGGGCGTACTGGGAGCTACTGGGAGCTACTGGGGTGGACACTGTGGTTACTGGGAGTTACTGGGATGGACACTAGGATTACTGGGAGTTACTGGGAGCTACTGGGATAGACACTGGGGTTACTGGGAGCTACTAGGAGCTACTGGGCAGGTCACAGGGGTTACTGGGGGGGTTGCTGGAGATACCGGAGGCATTACTGGGGTTACTGGGAGCTACTGGGAGCCACTGGGAGCGGCCTATCCCCCTCCCTCCCCAAGGTCACCCCAAGGACACGGAGGGGGGGGAGGGGGGGAAGCCCTACCCCCTCCCAGTCCCTCCCAGTCCCTCCCAGTCCCTCCCAGTTCCCTCCCAGTACCTGAACTGGTCACACAGGGAGCGGTTCCAGGTCCCCCCTCCAGTTTGGGCCCCCGGGGTTTTTTTTGGGACCCGGTGACGTCACTCGGGGGGAGGGGCCACAAGGGGGCGGCCCCTCCCCTCTCCCTTCCCAGTACAGACCAGTAAGGGACCAGTAACAGCCCCAGTGGGGGGGGGAGGGGAAGGAGGGAACACTGAGGGTGGGGATGGAGCAGGATGGTCCTTGAGCGTGGGGGAAGGGTAGGAGGTTCCCTGAGGGTGGGGGAAGGGCAGGACCGTCCCTGAGGGTGGGGGAGGGGTAGGCGGGTCCCTGAGGGTGGGGGAGGGGCAGGAGGGACCCCGAGGTGGGGGGAGTGGCAGGAGGGTCCTGAGGATTGGGGAGGGGCAGGGAGGGACCCGGAAAGTGAAGGAGGGGCCCTGAGGGTCCCTGAGGGTGGGGGAAAGGTAGGAAGTTCCCCGAGGGTGGGGGAGGGGCAGGAGAGTCTCTGAGGTTGGGGGAGGGGTCCTGAGGGCCCCTGAAGGTGGGGGAGGGGCAGGGAGGGCTCCTGAGAGTGGGGGAGGGGTAGCAGGTTCACTGGGGGGAGGGGAAGGAAGGGACCCTGAGGGTTGGGGAGGGACAGGAGGGACCCTGAGGGTTGGGGAGGTGCAGGAAGGGGGGGGAGGGGCTTTGGGGGGGCCCTTAAAGGTGGGGGGAGGGGCTGAAAGTGGGTCCATCATTGGGAGGGGACACGCCCACCCAAAACCCAGTAAGTCCCAGTGGAGCTCCCAGTTCAGGGAGGGGGAAAGGATGCAAAAGACACGCCCACTTGCAGAGGCTATGGCCACCTTGGGATGGGACACGCCCACCAGGGAGAGACCACGCCCACCTAAAGAAGGGACACGCCCACCCCCAAACCACTAAGTCCCAGCTGAGTTCTGCCTTAACTGGTCCTTACTGGTCCCACCACCCCATTCCGCGTTCCAGTGACCCGTACTGGTCCATACTGGTTTATACTGGTCTATCCTGGTTTATACTGGTCTGTACTGGTCTGACCTTGATGGAGATGCTGAAGTGCTCCCAACCCCCTTAACTGGTCCTTCCTGGTCCCACCACCCCATTCCGTGTTCCAGTGACCTGTACTGGTTTATATTGGTCTATACTGGTCCATTCTGTTTTCTACTAATCTATACTGGTCAATACTGGTCTGTACTGGTCTGACGTTGACGGAGATGCTGAAGTGCCCCCAACTCCCTTAACTGGTCCTTACTGGTCCCACCGCCCCATTCCCCGTTCCAGTCACCTGTACTGGTCCGTACTGGTTTATACCAGTTTATACTGGCCCATACTGGTCTATACGGGTCTATACTGCTTTATACTGACCTGACCTTGATGGAGATGCTGAAGTGCCCCCAACCCCCTTAACTGGTCCTTACTGGTCCCACTGCCCCATTCCCCATTCCAATGACCCGTACCGGTTTGTACTGGTCTATACCGGTCTATACCAGTCCATACTGGTCTATACTGGTTTATACTGTTCTGTACTGGTCTGACCTTGACGGAGATGATGAAACGCCCCCAACCCCCTTAACTGGTCCTTACTGATCCCACCACCCCATTCCCTGTTTCAGTGACCCGTACTGGTTTATATCGGTTTATACTGCTCTACCCTGGTTTATACTGGTCTATACTGGTCCATACTGGTTTGTACCGGTCTGTACTGGTCTGACCTTGATGGAGATGCTGAAGTGCCCCCAACCCCCTTAACTGGTCCTTACTGGTCCCACCACCCTGCTCACTGTTTTAGTGACCTGTACTGGTCCATACTGGTCCATACTGGTCCGTACTGGTTTTTTACTGGTCTATACTGGTCTATACTGGTCTATACTGGTCTACAGTGGTCTATACTGGTCTATAATGGTCTGACCTTGATGGAGATGCTGAAGTGCCCCCAAGCCCCTTAACTGGTCCTTATCGGTCCCACTGCCCCATTCCCCATTCCAGTGACCCATATTGGTCTATACTGGTCCATACTGGTTTATACTGGTCTATACTGGTCCATACTGGTTTGTACCGGTCTGTACTGGTCTGACCTTGATGGAGATGCTGAAGTGCCCCCAACCCCCTTAACTGGTCCTTACTGGTCCCACCGCCCTGCTCCCCATTCCATTGACCCATACTGGGTCGTGGTGGCAAGAACCCCAGCAGGAGCCAGGTGAGGTCTTCCTGCCATTGGATGAGTGCTCTGGGAGATCAGGGCTGCTCACAGATCCAGATCACAGTAACACATTTCCAAGAGCACTGTCAAATGGGAAGGACAAAGCACAATTATTAGGAAGGAATGGAGCTTTTCTCAGTCAGTGTTTCCAGTTTCCTACTCCTGAGGAATCTGGGGGTTGAGAAATGGAAAAGAAACTCTCATGTTGGACAAGTCACTGAGACTCCTGAGCTGTAACTTGGAATGCACAAGTGCTTCTGTAAGCAACTTCCTAAAGTGCTTTCAGTCTCTGCTCTGCTTTTGACAGAAGCAGCATCACTTCTGCTGGACCCATCTGTTTTTTCTTTATCTGCCCTTTTCCACCTGCCTGAGGTTTCTCTCAGGTCAAAGTGAGAGCACAGACATTTGGATGGAGTGCTGACAGGGAAGTCATGAATGGATTTCTGATGTTGAATCTACTGTTTTGAAATCAGAAAATGTGGTGCTGAAGTCATCGTTAGCCTTTGAGAGGGAAACAGGAGAAAAATCGGATAAACTTGTTGCTAAAAATGAGTTGCTTCAAACTGAGGTTGACCACCTTCAAAGTCTTGTTGCGCCAGAGTGCAGAGAGAAAACTTGCTAAAAAAACAGGCTCCTGGTTTGGTCAGGCAGCTTCATAAACCAGTGTCTTACCCTGGCATTGAGACTTGGGAAACCACAGAGAACCCTGATTCTAAGTCTCAGGAGAGAAAGAAACAAGGAGAATTTGAAGTTCAACTGATGTTTCTAGAGTCTCCCAGCTTTCCTCACATTAATGAAAATAGACTGAGTGATCCCTGTGATAATGAACAAAGGGAAGATTATTCTTTACCTCCCTCAATTTCCTTTGTGCCTGATACTGAATCCACTAAAAAACCTTGGACTCAAAAAGAGAACCCGACCCAGAAAACAACTCAATTCATTCTGATTCAAGTGGTTTAAGAGCAGAAGCATTATGGCGATAAACCTGGACAAATTAAAAGCCAACCAGTGAAATCCTATCAATATATCACATACCTTGGGATTCCACTTTGTTCTCATCAACAGTTAATACAATTTCCAATGGATATGGGGACAAAATGTTGGCAGCAAAATGCCAAAGATGGGATTAAAACCCAGACGAAAAAGAATTAAAATCACTGGAGAAAAAGAAGAAACCAGTCTTCAACCAAGAGCTTCACCCTGTTACTGTTTTGTTGATATTACCTTTTTGCTTTTTATTCTAATAATCATATTGTATGTTAAAATTTGGATGATTATGAAACAGTCAGCTCACTGATTACCCCCATTAATACTAGACGATGCCCGCAGTATACACCCGTCCCAGCCCCTCCAGGAGCCCTCAAATCCCATCCTGGTCCCACAGGACACTCCCAACTTCCCCTCAAACACTCCGAGGCCCCCAGATTGACTCCCAGATCCAGAAAACTCTTGTTGCCTGCCCATGGAGTGCCCAGTGTGGCCCACCAACTGCACCACAAAGCCAAAGCTTCCAGGCTTTCTTTCCTGGGAATTAGGGCTGTTGTTTCCTATTTTCAGCCATGCCTCCCAACTGATAGCCCAACTCCCAAACTGCTAGCATGCCTGTTGATACAGAATTGTTAAAATAAACCTTGCCAGTATATGTTTTCAGACACCGATTATTTAGTGTCGTTTCACTTTAATCCACCCCAAGGGAATTATTAATAAAAGCCTGAGTTACCCCCTCTCCCCTTTTCCTGGGGCGGGTTGCAACACCAATCAGCACTGACTCCGCCCAGTAGGCATAGCAAAGGAAGTTTCCTTTTGGTTTAGGGTTTAGTGTTAGGGTTAGGGTTAGGGTTAGGGTTTAAGGTTAGGGTTAGGGTTAGGGTTAGGGTTAGGGTTAGGGTTAGGGTTAGGTTTTGAGTTAGGGTTAGGGTTAGAAAGAGTTAGGGTTAGGGTTAGGAAAGTTATGGTTAGAGTTAGAGTTAGCAAAAGTTAGGGTTAGGGTTAGGGTTAGGGTTAGCAAAAGACAGGGTTACTGTTTGGGTTAGGGTTAGGGTTAGGGTTAGGGGTATGGGTAAGGGTTAGGGTTAGGAAGAATTTGTCTCAGTGCGCGATCTAACAATCGCGGTTTTAGCCCATTCTGGACACGCAGCGGTGCCCAATAAGCCCCTCTCAGGCTATAAGCCCGATTCATTGCCCACCGCTGTCAGAATCTTTTGCTTTTTCTCTTGGGTCTCTGCTTTTGCTGTTGTTGTTCAGTTGCGTGTCTGGCAGAATACCCACCGCCGTCCAGTATGTACTCTGCTTCTATAGAGCACTGTCCCCTAACCCCAACATTAAAAGAGAGACTGGAAACTATGCGCAAACCCTGTTCCCTAACCCTAACCCTAAACAAGAGACTGCAAGCTATGCACAAACCTTTTTCCCTAACCCTAACCTTAAAAGTGAGAATGCAAGCTATGCGCAAACCCTTTTCCATAACCCTAACCTTAAAAACGAGACTGCAAGTTATGCGCAAACCCTCTTCCCTAACCCTAACCTTAAAAAAGAGACTGCAAACTATGCGCAAACCCTGTTACCTAACCCTAACCTTAAAAAAGAGACTGCAAGTTATACGCAAACTCTTTTCTCTGGACCTAACCTTAAAAAAGAGACTGCAAGCTATGCGCAAACCCGATTCCCTGACCCTAATCCTAAAAAAGCGAATGCAAGCTATGTGCAAACCCTGTTCCCTAACCTTAACCTTAAAAAAGAGACTGCAAGCTATGCACAAAACCAGTTCCCTAACCCTAACTTTAAAAAAGAGACTGCAAGCTACTAGGGTTAGGGTTAGGGTTTAGGGTTAGGGTTAGGGTTTAGGATTCGGGTTAGGGTTAAGGTTAGGGTTAGGGTAAGGGTTAGGGGTTAGGGTTGGGGTTAGGGTAAGGGTTAGTTAGAATCTGTCTCAATGCGCGATCTAACTATCGCGGGTTTAGCCCATTCCAGGAACGCAGTGGTGCCCAGTAAACCCCTCTCGGGCTATAAGCCCGATTCAGTGCCCACCGCTGTCAGAATCTTTTGCTTTTTCTCTTGGGTCTCTGCTTTTGCTGTTGCTGTTCTGTTGCGTGTCTGGCAGAATACCCACCGCCGTCCGATATGTACTCTGCTTCTATAGAGCACTGGCCCCGCCCACTGGTTGGAGTCAAGAGGTGGAGTCCGTGTTGATGGTGGTAGTTGTTACAGTATATAGATAGAACGTAATTAAAGTCAGATTGGGGTTATAGTTGAGAATAATAGTTATTCATCCTAGGTGTGCGATAGATGAGAAAGCTAAAATTTTGGGAGTTTGGGTTTGGTTAAGTCCTATTCAGCCACCTAGGGCTGCGGAAGCAATAGCTATCGAAGATAGGAGAGTTGGGTTGAGTGAGGGGGATGTCAGGTAGAATAGTGTGGTTGGTGGAAATTTTATGACTGTTGCTAGTAGGAGGCATGTTGTTATAGTTGAGCCTTGAAGAACTTCTGGAAATCAGAAATGAAATGGGACTAAGCCTAGTTTAATTGAAATTGCAATAGTTAGTAGTATACATGATATGGGGTGGGTTAGTTGGGTGATGTCCCATTGGCCAGAGAATCATGCATTGGTCATGCTGGAGAATAAAAGTAGCGTAGATACGGCTGCTTGAGTTAGAAAGTATTTAGTAGAGGCTTCAATGGCTCGTGGATGGTGGCTTTTAGAGATTAATGGAAGAATAGCTAAAGTGTTAATTTCTAAGCTGACTCATGCTATTATTCAGTGGTTACTCGAAATTGTGATTGAGGTTCCTAGGAGTAAGCTTATTGTGGAGATTAATTTAACTTGAGGATTCATTAGTAAGGGAAGGAGTTAAAGATGAATCCAGACTATAAAATTCTGAAATGAGAAGTTCTGTTGTACTAGACTTTATATTTTGCAGAAATTCCTGAGATTCATTGCGTTGTCCGAGCCCATACGATTGGACACACCTGTTCACCTGTCCAAACTTGGAAACTAGGTCTGCCAACTGGGAAAAGATTATCTCAAGTACTGTTGACTCCAAGTAAACGATCACTGTAATCCACTTAGATCTCCTCACTGGGGATAGACATGATTATATTACTGTCTGTATTTTCACTGTTACTCAGTTGTTATGTTGTTTACATTTTTAGAAATGACACTTCATCAATACACTGTTCGAGTCATTCACCAGTGTCATGGTCCAACCATGGACCACGCGGTGGGATGGAATCCAACAGCCCCCAGGAGCTGGTTTCTCCCCTGAGGGTGCAGAGCAGCAGGGCCTTTTCTAGACCCAACTGTACCTTCCAGAAAGATATCAGCTATACTTTGCTTCTTTGCTAACTTCTGTTTTAGATGTCAATGTGTGGACCACCCTGGCCAACGTGACGAAGATGGACATGATATGTGTGTCCATGGTAACTCCCACGAGTCCTTTTCGCACCTGTCTGGTTGGAATACCCATTGATAACTACTGGTGGGGAACTCTATATAATGAGACCGTGTTAGCAAACTGCACATATCCAGGAGTTGACATTTCTTCTTAGAGATATATACCAGAACGCATCAGCTTGGTGCAATGAGACTCTGCAAAAACGATTTATTCCTGGATCCGATGTGATAGGTCTCCCAAATGATCTGTTTCTCATTTGTGGACAAAGAGCATGGAAAGGTATTCCGGGAAAGGCTGTAGGAGGCCCTTGTACCTTTGGACGATTAACCTTTTTTCATCCTCGCAGCGTAACCTTGCCTAAACTAAGAAGACGTAGACGTAGCACACGGCGGTTTACTCCGGACTGTAACTCTGATGTAGAGTTTTGGAATAAGGCTGAAAGAATAACTGCTAGTGTAATATCTCAGATAGGGACTGCTCATGCTTTGGCTTCTCTAAATAAACTAGGATGCTGGTTGGCTAAAGAAGCTAATGCTACTTCTGCTGCTTTGAGTGCATTGCTCACAGATGTAGACTCTGTTAGACATGCAAGTTTACAAAATAGAACTGCTATTGATTTTTTTTTTGTTGTTGTTAGCCCAGGGACATGGCTGTCAAGATTTTGAGGGCATGTACTGCATGAATTTAAGTGATCATTCTGAATCTGTTCATGCTAACATCCAGAAATTAAAAGCCCTTACTCAACAATTACATGTTCATGATGAATGGAACCTCTTTGGTGATTGGAAATGGGGATGGTCCTGGTTACGAAAAGCGTTAATAGGTTTGTCAATAGTTGGATGTATAATAACATGTATATTGTGTATGATTCCCTGTATACTAACATGCCTACGTCGAATGATAAACACCAAGCTAAATGCATTACAATCTCGAGTAGTTCGTTATCACCCTCTTGCTACCATTGATCACGCGGTGGTATGTAAGGGGGGTACTTTTGAATTAGGTGATCAATGGAGCATAGAGGCGTGAGAACGAAGTCATATTAGGATGTGAAACCAGCTAGAGTATGGTACAATGTAACTTCATGGCAGAAGCTAATTGTAAGGTCCATTGTGCTTTTCAACAAGTCAGCTTGTAAGGTCCATTGTGCTTTTTAGCAAGTCAGCTTGATATTCCCTATTATCAGAGCTGAGTTTTTCCTTGGTTTTGCTACATATTGCAAGATAGATACATCTACCCTTGAAACACAGTGGTAGAGGTCATCCATAGGGGTGAGAAAGATGATGATGGGAGGAAGATTATGTGGGCAGGGGTCGCTCGCCCCTTGCACTACAAGTAGGGCATGCGCAGACTGCTACCATGAGGTAATGATCAGGTGGTGTTTGGCTGCCATTCAGGTATCACCTTATACTGCGTACTGGCCCTACGTAGTGTAATGTGGAACTGATAAAAATGGGGTGTCGGAGCTGCTGAGTTGAGCGATACTCATCCTACCACTGAGACTGTGTTGCTCCGCGGGGATGCCCACTAAGCATGGGTACTGACCAGCTGCTGCAGATCCTGACAGCCCTGACTTGTCTGTGTGGGTAAGCACAGTTTTTTCATAGGAAGCAACTGAGAGAACAAACTTTTTTAATATCCTTTTAGTGTTCCTTTAATTCTCCTTTTATGTTTATACTATTTTTCCTTTAGTTTCCCCTTTTACTAAGATCCTTTTTTTTTTTTTGGTATCCCTTTTCACTAGTTAATACTGTATTTAATGCTGTTCGTAGTATTTGTTTTAATGCCACCCGATAAGATAGTTACTTTGTATCCTTTTGGTAGCGGTTAGGCCCTTGTACAACAAGGAATGAATGATGCTCCTCGTGCGGTGGTGAGACAAAGACGATTTATTCAAACTCGCGCGCTCCTTTATCCTTACACATCATGTGACTTTCTTAACCAACCAGTTTACTAACTCTGGGGCATGCTCCTTGGGCTCTGTACCTGGGCACATCCTCTGTACCACCTTAGCCACGCCTCCTACATATCCCCTCTTCTAATTATATTAAGAAGTCACAAAAACAGTATGAACAAAATGCAAACAACAATGCAAACAACAATGTTAACAGTCAGAACATTATAAAACTACCAAGCTTCGCAGTGATCCAGCACAGTGCTTTGCTCAGTGTCTTAACTCTAATGTAAACCTTTTTAAAACCTTCTTATATTCCTATAGGGTAGTGCAACTTGGATAATTACTTTATTAACTGGGGCTTATCTTAACTGTGTATAAACTTAGAAACTTTTTTAATCTAAGGGTTTTTATAACTGAGGAATTCAACTTTATTTAAGAATAGGGTAATCTTAGCAAACTATAATTTCTTAAAAGCGACCTGTGGCTGAGGTAGTGTTATTTGGTGGGGTGTTTGTCTTTTATTATTTGACTAGTCAAACAACTTTTTTTCACTCACACACTCATACATATGTCGGTGGCCACCGTACTCTGAACATACACACGAACACACACATACACACGCACATTCCAGAGATTGCTTTTCACCACGTTGGTCATTTTCTAATGTAAACTTGAAAACATAACATAACTCTTTTCCAAACTTCTGCGTTGCACTGGTTCTTGCTGCTGTGGTCACATATTTGAATAGGGTTTTTCACACCTGGAAGAAACCTGCTTGAACTTTTTCTTACAACTTTTAGGCATAACTTTCTCTCCATGTCACAAACCTAGGAATCTCATCCATCGTCCTGAAATCAAATCTTACTATGATTAGCAACTTGGAAGAAACAAACGCCTGAGGTGTGTGCTGCTTTTCAGACCTGCTTCTTTCAGCACTGTCACAACTCAAAATTGATAACATACATAGCTTTTTACAGATGTTCTTGCAGGTTACACCAGTTCTCCCCCCTTTTGTTTAAACTTAGCACGTGTTTCAATATGTGCCTTTACTGTTTTATGGATTAGTGTGAGATGCTTGACGTGAGAATTCTCCTATTTCATAGGGAGTAACTGCTTAATATTAATGTTAATCCATTTTAGTGTACTAAAGGATTGCTAAGCAACTAACTCATGTGTTTTACACTTTTGTGATTTGTCTAGTGAATGTAGTAGCAGTTATATTTTGTGGATGTATATCTATTTGCATGCACAATTTCAATATGTCTAATTCAAAAATGTATATCTCTGATCGCCAGGCCTCATCTGCTATTAACTCTCTGTCATGGTTTGAGATAGCCCCAAAATCCAATTCCCTAGTTCCATTCCCCCCTCCCACATCTCAACCTAATGTGAGATGGGTTTTTCCAGACAAAACACACCAGACTCAAAGTGGGGGAAAGGGAATATATTACAATGACTGTACAAATAAATACCATATCACATTATACACACGATCACAACTATCTCTACCATAACATATGTATTTACAGTGGATCAGATCTCTTCTCCCCTCCAAATAAAAGTCCAGGAGGGAAAGAAGGACAGATCCCTTCCAGTCCTGAACAGCAGCATCTTCTGAGGCAGCAGTCTGTCTGTCTTCTCCACATGCAGCAGCTGATAGCTGGCTTTCTGCCAGCACTCACGAGGGAGGTATTCAAGCCTCTCTCGGCCCCATCGCCTCCAACCGAGGGGTCTTCCATGGGCTTCATAACCCCAGACAAGGTCGTATCACCACGTCATATCACGAAGACACAGGGGGCTTCGTGACGGTCTGGTGTCTCCAGGAGACTCAGCTCCTTGCAGGGTCTCTGTGCCCTGTCTCTCAGGCTGCCACTGTGGCAGCAGTGCAAGGGGGGGGAGCCAAGGTCAACTCCCCCCGCATTCCTCTGGCCGTCCCGGTCCAGCTCCGGGACGTCTTTTGAGCTTCTTAGCTCCTCTCTCTCTCTGGTGCTGCATGTCTAAAACTCTTCTCCTTAATAGGAGTCCATGTCCCTCTTTTCTCAGAGGGATCTCAAAGGAGTTTTAGGGGATCTGGTACAGTCTTACCCCCAGAACTCTGTCTCTCAGGCTGCTGGCTCTCTTTTTCCCAGCTCTCCTTCCAGGAGTCCTTTCTCTGGTGCTGCATGTTGCTTCTGCTGCTCCTTCAGTTCAGGTTCTTATCTCTGGCTCTCTGCCACCGTTTCTCTGGTCAGTGCCGGCTGCTGCTCTGTGCCCATGGAGAAAAACATCTCCCGGCATAACTACAGGCACCTAGCCCAGCTTTATGCTGTTCCAGGTCCCTGCAGCCCCCCAGCCAGGGGCTGGGAGGGCCCAGAGGGCCCAAGGGGCTCAGAGCCCCTTCCTCGTGGCTCACAACATGGCCACCTCTCCTCAACAATCCAAACTACAACTCCTCTTTTCCGGTGAGATTGTGGGATGTTGACATTTTTGCAGGAGCGCCCATTGGACAGAACTTCAAAACTTCCAGGGGTTTCCACCCCTTGGGGTCTACCACTTTTCTAGCCTCTGGGGGAAAACAAGATTCAAACCACTACACTCTCTAGGGTGGTTTCCTGACAGTGTGGCATACTTTGATAATGTAGCTTTATTAACTGTTATTTTGAATGGTCTCTTAGAGAACCTGTATTCTGATGGAGAATGAATGAAGTAATTGTTTGCCTTAAAACTCTGGGTATAGTGTTAAACATTGCTGCTTTAGCAGCTTTTCAATTTCTGTCAGTCATTGGCTGTGGCGTCTCAGGATGTGATTTTGTGTGCATTTGTATACAAATCATACCTTTTGTAACTCACAGGAACCAACCAGAACGCATTTCAAAAAACAGGTAAGGGTTAACAACATCTCAAGGAAATTCACTTTCAAAACAGGTTATCAACTTCATAACATAATAAGCACAATTATAACATCAAAGGATTGTTTTAGAATTTTCCCAAGGTAATGGCAATCAGTCCAGAACTATACAGAAGCTTAGTTCATGGCTTGTAGTTTTCTTACTGTTCCGTGGCAGGATTTATTTAAGTCTATTGCAGCATATTGAGTTTTCCTAGATGCATGTGTGAAGGTCCTGAGGCCTTTCACTGGTTCAGTTTTGCATCTGGTATGGCCTTTAAAGGTAAACTGTTGATTTCTGCCCCAATCTGTGTTTCAGGAGATGAATTAAAATATTACCACTAAAACTTGTCAGGGCATCTTGAAATCCAGCGTCCTCAGCTGTCATCCTATCCAAATTGTCCTTTCAAAGCTGGAATGTTGGTAAAGGCAGGATTTCTTCCGTCTAGTTCCTCAGTCGTGCTCTGCCCTAAATGACAAGCTTACAAACTCAATAGCAACTTACACAGATTTAGGTGGTGAGGTATGACAGAAGGAGCTGTTTTAGAACCAACAGCGGGCTTCTCTCAGTTTGATTCCACTGAAACAAAGCTGCAATGCTTCATACCTGCTGGAAACAAAAACTAGGTAGATCTGCCTTTCAGGATCTCTCTTGTTTTGTTTGCCTTTCGTTACCTTGGTATAATTTTCTAACATTTGGTTTGCCTCTGCAGTTAGCAATTTGTCAGACTTTAAGTTGGAGTTCTCCCCTAGCAACACAAAGAGAGGGCAACTGGTAGCCCTTTGAGGTTCCTGCAACTCGTGTAAATACAAATGTTTTTTACCTCGAGCTGTGTCACCTGTGTAGAGCCTTTTTGCTGTGTTCTCTTGTCCATGGCAAGTCCAGAGTTGTGGTTGTTGGCTTCTTCCTGAAACAACCTGAAGATCTGCACCTTGGGCAATTTTGGTTAAAACAGCAGAAACAATTAGTTCATTTCTTGTGGCATTGGTTATTAATGTGTCCTCTGCATAATGATGTATTATGGCTGTCTGATACTTCATCGAGGTATTTTGCATCCCCTGAGGAGGGGCAGCCCAGCAGTGATTTTGGATAGTCTGTGCACTGTTTAAAACCATGATGGAAAAGAGGGGTTTTTGGGCATCCTCAGGTTGACAGAGAATGGTAAGGGAATGGTTTTTTGAATCAGTTACCACTCGTGACCAATTTGCTAGAAACCTTATAGGTAGAGGTAGTCCGATCTGCAAGGCTTCTGCATGTTTTTTGACTGCGTGTTCTGCTGTTAACATCTGTAATGTTTTCCACTTGTCACCTTTCTCTGGGGTACAGGGTACATGGTTATTTTGGGGGCTGGTTATTGGTATATTGTGGCTTGCCTTAAGTAGTTTTCTCTTTTGCACATGAAAAGTAGTACAAAAAAAGAGTACAACTAACAATGTTATTACAAGCAATACAATGTTTGCAGCATATCTTTTGTTTTGCGTATGGCACCCTTGGTACAACTGAGTCATTTCTCTGCTGCTAGGGTGTTTGTGGAATGTTGCTATTAGGGGCTTCCAGGGGCAATCCTCCTGAGAGTGATCCATTTCTCCATAACTAAAACAACTAGCTGTGTGTCTGACTTCCTTGTGTATTCTCATCTGGGCATCTAAAGCTGCAGCTAGAGAGGCAGGTAGTTGCTTCTCAAGGCAAGTTTCTTGACAGGGTTGTACCAACTCAGTAAAGTCACAGTTCTCCCTTGTAGGAGGGCTCTGCAAAGCTCTTGCATTTTCTCTTTCCAAAGCCAAATGCTTGCACAGCATCTCTCTGGCTTCATTATATTCAATTTGCTTGTTCAAAGTCGACTGCAGCTGGTCCAAACATCTTAACTCAGTATAACCTTGTAACTCTTTACTGTTGGATAGGTAATCAATTCGATCAGCAGTGAGAATGTTTTCCATAGCTTTTAGGGCTTGCCTGGCTATCTCTCTATGGTATTTTGATTGTGAATCTAAATTACAATTTGCTTTCCCGCCTGATTGATGTGCCGTGGTGTCTGCTTGTAAGTATTTAATATGAACAGAGCAATTTTTCTGAAAATCAGCTAACCAGACTGTATATTGGGTGTCACTGAGAACTAGTTTTATCAGTTCTTTCCAGTCATATGTGGTGAGGGGATAGGTGTGACTCAATGCCTCCAAATATTTAAAAATATTGGTTAAGGACAGACCAGAACCTCTTATCAAATGCCTCAGGTTCTCTGTGACCTTATACAAGGCCTGACTCTGAGGGGGTTGGCTTTGGCTCATATCGTCTGGGCATGCCTGAATAATATTCAGGTTTTCCATTCGAAACGCCCTGTCCAGACATTGTTCCCACATGTTAGCTGAAATCTCCCCCTGTGCCCTATTGATCCCTCCCGTTGGAACCATGTTTGGTTCTTTCTCCCCCTCCTTCTCCCCTTCCTTCTCCCCCTCCCCCCATGTCTCCCATTCCTCCCATCCCTCCCCTTTTGTGGTTTCGGCAAAACCGGTTCCCTGTGGGGGGATGGTGTGCGGTGGGTAGGGGGCGGGGTTGGCTCCTTGGCCGGAAAAGAAAGGTTGGAGTTCAGTCTGTGTGTGGGGGAAATGTCTGCAGCCATGGCTGCCCACGTGGTCGCTGTTCATTTACAGCGAAAGGGGGTGAATACGCTAAGTTATTCTCCCCATCACTGTAACAGGACTGCCTTGTGTGGACCCGGGGGTCGGAAGTTCACATGGCAATGTCTGTCCTTTCTCAGCGACTCGTTTTACTTGGCTCTCATGTCTCCCGGTATGATCTGTGAGTTTGTATTACCATGTTGTGCTGTGCTTGCTCTCAGCAAAGTGTATAGGGGTGTGGGGTGTGGGCTGTTTTGTTCTTCCCTGTGTGCCTCGTGCACGCAGAGTTTATCAGAGTAAACTGCTTTATGTTGCAAAGTTTAGCAAAACGCTAGAGTGTGAGTTTGCTTCAATGTATCATGAGGTTTCTATGGAAACAGGGTGTCTTATGTTACCTTATCTCGAGCGGCTGGGAGCACACGTTCTGAGTCCTTTTGTAGCAGTTTTGGGCTAACTTGCAGTCTTTTTTCTGCGGCTTTGGGGGATCGGGGCTGTGTCGGCTGCGGCGCGGGGGGTGCGCTGTGCTGCTCCGGCTGCGGCGCGTGGCTGGGGGCAGCTGCGGCGTGGGGCAGCTCCCGGCGTGGGGGCAGGCTCGGCAGACGCTGGCTCGGCGATGGCAGGCCGTGGGGTTCCGGCGCTGGTGGCTGGTGTCCCGGTGCAGGCTGCAACCTGCAGGCTCGGGGCAGCGGCGGCTCCGGCGGGGCGCGGGGTGGGACCCGCGCGGTCCTAGCTCCAGGCCGGCGGCACAAAGCGGCGAAAAGCGGCGAAAAGTTCTTTTGGGGTTTCCACAGTTTCTGAAAGGTTTTTCCTCAACTTGAAGAGTCTACACTGTCGTCACAGACAGGCAGGGGTCGGTAGGAGGTGGCCAGCCTCCTTCGGTGTTCAGGATGGAGCAGGGGGCTCTGATAGGGTCGCGGCGCAGTTCTGCTTTTCCACGTGGCTTTTGGGCGCAGCGCGGTTTCGGCAGGGACAGCGGGCGAACATGGGCGATGTTAAGGCGGCACTGGGCTCCATTAAGCGGATACTCCCGGCGCGGGCCCCTGCTGCGGTGCGGGGGTGGCCAGCACACGTGCTTGCTCCACCTTTTCCCCGGTACTTCCAAACTTCGGTTTTAGTAGTTGCTAGGCAACAGGCACTAGGTGCCGGGCCGGCAGTGCAGCGGGCACGGAGCTCTGTGCTTTCCGCTAGGCAGAAAGGCAATGCGGGGGTCGTGCGGTGGGGCTGGGATGGTACGGGCGGCAGCGAAACCGCTTCTCGCACGTGATCCAGCTAGTCGGCAGCGGCATGCCGCTTTTACCAGATGACCAACATTCAGGGGACCAACAGGCTTTTCCCTGACGATCTTAAGGTGCTCCGCGGCTCGGGTCTCCGAGTTGCAGGCACGTCTTGCCCAGGGAGCAGTCTTAGGCCTGCGGGGTGCATCTCAGTCAAGACTCACCGCTTTTGATGTTGCGTTGACCCTCTCCGCTCTCTCCGGTTGCCTGCTCTGACCTCTCGGCTTTTTCCTTAACTCTTTCTTCTCTTCTTCCATAAACTAATATTTTTCGAGCTCGGTAAACTAACTGTCCGTCTCTTAGATCCCACTAAGACCACGGGTTATTGACGTCAAGGTTTTTTCTGGTGAAGTCTCCCGTCTTCGAAAATGAAGACGATCCCGGAGACACCAGCTGATCTCCTGACCCAGGATAGATATCTCACTTA